>NC_139000.1:62999117-64210367 GCF_964374135.1 Grampus griseus | reverse complement strand
TTTCAAACAAACAAAACTACCTGTGCTTTTATACTGTGAAATAAAGAAAAGGAAAACAGGACAAATAACAAAATGTTCTGAGTTCTACCACTTACCTTATGTCAGTAATGACAACAATGTGTTCACAGTCTCCCTGGTGACAGTATAAGTAAGGAAAACCCAGTTTAATACACAAGTCATTGAAAGTGAAATCTTCCATCTTAGCAGTCTGAAACTTTCCATACCCTCTATCATGGGACTCTGACCACTCAATGATGGTTCTGAGGAGGAAAACGGCAAGGATGTATCACTGCTCCAAGCGGTTTGCAACTGCATATTTCACAAAAGCCAGCTCACCGAATTAACTGGACAGCTACCAACTTGAAATGAAAACCAGAGTGGATGATACATGTTGCAAGTAGGAAGGAACTCTGAATTTTTCTGTATCCATTAGAGCAGCAGTTCTCAAAGTAAGGTCCTGAGACTCCCACAGAGGTTTGTGAGGTCAAAATTATCTTTACGGTAATCTTAAAACTCTTTTCAATTCTTATTCTCTCATAAACGCCAGTTATCTGGAGGCTATGTGATGTGTGTTATCACTTCAGATTGAATGGAAAATGTATAACGTCACTCTTCTCACTATTTTATTTTGTTCTGGAAAAGTTATTTTTCACAAAATTGTTATTAATGGTAACTGGAAAATTTAAATTAGTTAATAAAGTATTTCTTAGTTTCAATTTCTAATACAACTTACAGCTATAACCCACATAAACAAAAGCTCTTTGGAGTCAATTATTTACAGTATAAAGGAGTACGGAGACCAAGTCTGAGAACTGCTGCATTAGAATATAGATACAGATGGCTATAATGAAAGAGTTTACATAAACACTCAGAAAAAATATACATATGTACTCTATTTGCCAGGATACCAATAATAAAAGTATGGTAATACTTTTATGTAGATAACATGATGTCAGACATAGATTTTTCATGTTATGTACATAAGCAACCTTACATACACATATCCACTCCAAACAGTATACACTGGACAAGCAGAAAAAATAGTGAAAGATTAATTTACTATCACCTAAACATGAAGAACAGAGATTAATAAAGTGTTTAAGTGGGATTTAATCTTTTTTTTCAGATGTATCTAAGGCTCAACACAAGATTTACTATAATTTCTGGAGGAAGAAATAATTCTAGATAGCTGGCAAAGATCTTGAAATGGTCTATGTATGTCTTTGGTAAGAAAATTTTCTTCTTGGGGTAAAAATTTGATTAACTTACTATAACCTAGGCCAACCAGATAACTTTGAAAATATTTTAAAAATTCAGAGACACTTTTTAACCCCAAAACAAACAAAAAACAATCTAACAAAATAATTCCTTGGCAAAGATTCTTAAGAGACCAACAACAGAATTTGTGGTGATAACCCTATTTTGACAACGGGAAACAGGAAAGACTTTAGGATTTTTGGAAAGTTATACCTGCTCAAATCTCTGCATTCAGGGAATCTTTTATCATTGTAAAATGTTCCTTCAAAATAAAAGAAGGCTGATTTATATAGGTCCTGAAAGAGAACAGATGGTATTGAGAGAAAGTACAGTATTAACAATTATAAAATTGCTCTAAGTATTAATTCCACATTTGTGTGTCATAAAATCACACTAATATGTTTTACAATAATGTCATGCAACTTCATAGAATATGTTCAGTTCATTAATTTATTATTTAACAGGAACCTCCTATGTGGGAAGTATTATGTTGGTTACCAGGGATAAAGATATAAAGACACAATCCTTGCTGCTATTTTCAATTTTATCCTTCTGTAGTTTTAATCACTAGGTTTGATTTAAATTTGTACATTGAGATTCATGAAAGGAACCCAATTAGAAATGAAATAAACTTTAACATTATTTTATTATATGCATACACGGCAGTGACAGTTATTTTGGATACCAGAACTAAAAACTAAACAAAGCCACATCTTTGATGTTTCCCCAGTGTTAATGACAATGATCGTGGAGCTATGTTGTTCTGTCCTCTTTTGTATTTTCAATGGGCTTTTATAAAAATTCCCCCTATACATTTTCAGTAACTCTTAGGCAGGCAGAATGTGAATATCTATTCTTATTCAAGCAATCTTGCCCAAAGTACCATAGAATCCTCAGGTTTCAACTTTCAGACTACCAGACTTTCCATCAGAGGGGTGGTCTCTTAATCCTGACCTTATAACAGAATCATAAAAATACCACGGACCAAGTCTCACCTCAGATCCATTAAGTGAGACTCTCTGATGATGTGGCTCAGGCACCAATATTTTCCCAACCCCCTCAGGAGATTCAGATGTGCAACCAGCGCTAAGAACCACTCTGTTAGACTCGTCCTTCACCATTTGCTTAGAATTAGACCCCTGGGTGAGAGTCAGAAGACCTATGTCTTTTTCCTACACTTACTCCTCAGACCTCAGTTTCCTCACCTGTACAGTACCTGCCATGCTATGCTATCTTATAGGATTGTGGTGAGAATCAAAAGCAGTTTATGAACTATAAAAGATATATAAGTTTCAGGCATTAAAATAATATCACCCTAAGATAGCCTAATTTCCCTCCTTCGAAGCTTCGATTTTTCTTTCTTATTTTTCTTCATTCCCCCACTTACAGACACCTGGCACTGGTATCAGACACCCTTCTAAGACTGGCTACGCTATTTCTTCTCAGACTACTCAACTGAACCTCCTGACCCTTTGTTTCCCCGTGTAAAATCTGAGTAAAGCCAATACGTTCTTCCCATGTGGTTGCAGAGGTAAAAGGATATAACGTACTATAATGCCATGCCTAGCTGCTGTAACACAAAATACACCACTTACTATACTTCTAAACCTTCAAACAGGTAAGCTAGGGTCCAAAATAAAGATTCTGAAAGAATCACTACTGCCTTATTTTGGAAACAAAACAAAGTTTAGTGTATATAAAAATATGTTCATATAGAACTTCATCTCTTAAGTGATTCAGGCAGCTTAAACCCTTTGGTGTAATTATTAATTAGAATGGGGACTCTAAAAGAACAATCTTTTCATTATATCTTTTTATTATATCATTATATAAATGGCTAGAAAAGAAGATGTGAGTAATCTCACTATCAGTTACTTTTCATTTTCAATGGTAACCAGGGATCCTCAACTAACTAGTTTCCCTATTTGTCAGCTAGTTTAGCTGACCAAGTTGCAAGGGAGGGAAATAACCAACTGACTTGGAAAAACTATAAGAAGTATAAGAAGTTACTTCTGTTATTAATCTAATGTAACCTAAAGGTCTACCTGTTACTATTTCAAATTTATAAACAAAGTAACTATGGATAACTAGTATGATCATTTGAACGAAGTCATTATCTATATGTCATTTTAAGCATCTAATAATCATGTACTCTCTTGCTATCATTCAAGTCAGCTGCGTTAGAAGCTCAGCAACATTCCTAAGATTTGCTGTGAGAAAAATAGTAATGGGGGAAAAGAAGTGTCAGAGAAGGCTGGGTAAGAAAATTTTTACAACTTAAATTTATGTTACCATTTTTCCTATACCCAGGCTTTACTTATAATAAGTAACAATAATGTGTGTGTAAAGTATTTTCTCAGAGTTCCTCTAAGTAAGACCCTTAAGAGACTATTGACAAAAAGAGATTGACTAATCTGAGCTATGTTAAAAAGATTGACAGATCAGACATTAAAACCTGAAGGACCATTAAAAACAGACAAACAAAAACAAACCTGAGCAGAAAATACTGACACTGATTTTATACATATATTTTAAAAATGTACTTCATTCTTGAACTACTATAGTCGAAAACAAACATTAGCAAAACATTATTTTAGACATGGCTTTTCAAAGAGATTTAAATACACTGGCCCAATTCTCCTAGTCCTCTCACACACCAAATTCATCAAAGAAAGTATTTTGTTCAAATTTTGTTTATTGGCTGGAAATAAGATTCTCATTTCCTCAGCTACAAGAGCTGCAAGTCACTAATTTGTTCCAGATTACCAGTGAAATACATGCCAAATGTCTCCCTGTCAAAAAAACCATTATAATAACTTAAGGACCTATTTTCAGTTTGTTAGGTGTAAAAATGGCATGGGGTAAACAGATGAAATAATTCTGGCAAAATGCTGAGAACTGTAATGGATACATAAGGGCTCCTTATACTATTCTCTTTTACATGTGTATGTTTAAAATTGTCCAAAGCAAAACTTTTTTTTTTTAAAACACTGTAAAATACAAATGCCAATCATTGAAATAAAAATCTTTCCACAGGTCAAACAACTATGAGTTCACCTTTCTAAAACATAGCTTAGAAAAAGGAGGCAAATGAAACAGGTCCCTGAACAGGCAAAGATTCCACAAAGCCCATGTACTAGAATCTTGCCGTTAATCACAGCACAGCTCAAGTTTTCACTCAGTGCTTGTTCACCAAATAAATAAAAGGGTAGGGAAAGATGTCTAAAGCCAAGCATAGTACCAACATGGCAAAGAACGTACATGGGGCTTTGAAGGCAAGCTGGCAATGGTCTGAATCCAGCCTCTACCACTGCTTACTGAACACAGGTAACTCATGACAATGCTTTGACCCATCTTTTTCTTACCTGTAAAATGGTGATAATTCTTTCCAAAGATCCTGTACTATCAACTAGTGTACTATACAACTGGCACACGGTAAGTGCTAAATAATCAGAGGATATTATTTTAATACATGGAAGAGGCAGAAACAATAAAACAGCAGATGGATAAATGGGACTATGGGTCATTTAGTCCCCTGCTTAGAAAGCTGCTGAAGGCATGAGCACTGATGTACAAACACAATAAACTAAACAAGTCTGGTTAAAAACACTCTCCAGGATTCCTGGAGCTAAGACTGATTCCCAGATCTGACGCATCGCTGTGAGCGGTCATGACATGGTCAGAATAAGTAGGGTGAATTCAGATTTTTCTTCTTAAATTGATCTTATAAACTTATAGCTACACCTTGTTATTCTTTTTTCCCCCAGAGTGGAGAAACTTTGCAGAAGACTGCTTCTCCTTTAAAAGATAAATCTTCTATTTCCTGGTGTGCATACAGCCTTGAGATTCCACTTGTTTCTCTTTAATGTTTACCTTCAAAAGCGCCAAGCTGGCAAACCTGAAGAACCCAAATATCTTAAAACCACTTTCAATATAACTCAAAAACTATGCTGGTCTCCATGCCAGTCACCCAAAAGACTGGAATACAGCCAGCCTTGTGGGGCAGACAAACATATCAAATGGTATCAGCATATTATTATAAAGCACTATAATGGACAAACGAAATGGGGCCAGAGTGGCAAACAGAGGACAGTCAAGAAGAACCTCATATAATAAGTGAGAGAAAGGGCTTCCCACCCATGTTCAAACACTCAGAGGCATAAAAAAGTATGGTACGCTTGAGCCAGATAATTTCATTGTGGCTGAAAGATAAGGTGTAAAAGCAGGGGGTGAACAATATAGAAAGTTAACTTGAGAATCACCATTACAAAAGGCCTTATATGTCAGCCTAAGGAGCTTGGACCACAGGCAACAGAGAACCACTGAGACTTTTAGATTGGAGAATGACAAGATCAATTAAAAAAAAAAAGTTTTCAAAAAGAACAGACTTATTCTTTTAGAGCAGTTTTACGTTTATCATAAAATAGGGAGGTACAGAGGCCTCCCATACACCCCCTACCCACCCCACACGCACAACCTGCCCATTATCAACACCACTCACCAGAGTGGTACATTTGCTACCAAGGAGGAACCTAAACTGACACATCATAATCACCCAAAGTCCACAGCTTACTTTACAGTTCACTCCTGGTGCTCGATTTGTTTTTGAAAGACATCTTCAGTGGCAGGTATGGGACAATCTAAAGGTGGGGAAACCAGTTAAGAAGTCTCTGTAATAGTTCCAGGAGAAGATGCTGAGGGCCCAAACTAAAGCATACGGCAGTGGAAAAAAAAAGTCTGGAGCTATTATGGCAGGATAAACAGCAACGGAAAGGGAGAGTTTCATCTGAAGAAAAAGGGAGATGGTAGAATAATGAGTTTAAGACTAATTGAGCTTGAGGTATCTGGGTTCATTTATTCAGCAAAGACTCGGGCACTTCCTCTGTGTCAGACATCATCACAGGAATACATCATTGAACAAAACACAGTCCCTGCCCTCATGATTCAAGGGAAGGAAGACAGATAAATATATAACATGATGTTAGGTAGTGATGAGTGTTCTTAGCATGTCAGGGGAAGAGAATACTAATACAGGGAAAGACCTCTCTGTCGACGCAACATCTAAAAGAAGAAGAAATGAGGGAGTGAGCCATCTGAATACCTGGTGAAGAACACTCCAGGGTGAGGGAACATAAGATACAAAGGCTCTGAGCAGGACCCTGCTTAGCATACATGAGAAAGAGCAAGAATGGCAGGTTGTTTGAAGGCAACAAGTGACAAAGAGGGTGTTAGGATATGAAGTTGGGAGGCAGACAGGACCAGATAATGGACCACAGTAAGGACTTTGTATTTTATTCTAGATATGAGAGAAAGCCACTATAGACTTTCAAGCTGAAAAGCAGCGGGATCTGACTGATACTTTACAGTATCATCTGGCTGGTACAAAGGATAAACAGAAGTGTGGAAAGGGGCAGGAGGAACAGTCACTAGGCTACTGCAAAAGTCCAGGCAAGAGATGATGATTTAACCAGCCTGGTCCTGTGAAGGAGCAAAGACATGGGCAGATCCTAAACATGATTTGAAAGTAGAGCCAAAGCACTTGCTGATGCCTTCAATGTGGGATGAAAAGGAAGCAAAGATGATTCCAAGGTTTTTAGCTAAGTCACCAGGTGTAGAATGAGTGTATTTACTGAGATGGGAACACTGGGGAAAGTACAGATTTGAGGAAGAAGGGAGAACTAGAGTCTGTTTTTGAACAAATTAAGTTTGAAACGGCTATTAGACATTCAGTAATTGTCAAGGAGGCAGTTGGATAAAATAAGTCTGGAGTTCAGAGAAGATGTTGGGATTGGAGATAAAAATCTGGGCTAGGAATCTGGATGAGATCGCCTAGGGAGTATACACAGAGGAGAGGTCTGAGGATTGATTCAAAGGGCTCAATAACATTTACAAGTCACAAGGATGAGAAGCATCCAACAGAAGAATTAAAAGTCAGATAGGAAGAAAATTAGGTGGGTGTTAACATCTTTTTTTTTTAAATAAATAAATTTATTTTTGGCTGCACTGGGTCTTCCTTGCTGCGCACAGGCTTTCTCTAGTTGTGGTGAGTGGGGGCTACCCTTCGTTGCGGTGCGCAGCCTTCTCATTGCAGTGGCTTCTCTTGTCGCGGAGCATGGGCTCCAGGTCCATGGACTTCAGTAGTTGTGGCACACGGGCTCAGTAGTTGTGGCTCACGGGCCCTAGAGCACAGGCTTCAGTAGTCGTGGCACACGGGTTTAGGTGCTCCGCGGAATGTGGGATCTTCCCGGACCAGGGATCGAACCCGTGTCCCCTGCATTGGCAGGCAGATTCTTAATCAGTGCACCACCAGGGAAGTCTCGGTGGCTGTAACATCTTAAAAGCCAAGTAAAGAAAGTGTTTCAAGTAAGAAGGAATATTCAATTGTGTCACGTGCTGATGAGAGGTCAAATAAGATGAGAACTAAGTCTATGGTGGCATCAGTAAAGTGATTTTGGTGGAGTGGTGATGAATAAAAGTGAGTGTAAGACAAAGTGGGGGGAGAAAAAGAGAAACAATGAATTGAGGTACTATTATTAATTCTTCTTCTTCTTAACTCATTAACTCTTGAGACAGTTTACTGAGAAGAAAGCAAAAAGATGAGATGGTAGCTAGAGGAAGATACAGGGTCAAGAACAGGTTTAGAATGGGAGATGGGAGATATTACAGCCCACTTGTGTACTGATGGGACAGCCAACAGAATGGAAAAAACTGATGATGCAGGGAAGAGAAGGGATAAATACAAGAACAAAGTCCTTGGTTATGCAATGGCGAATGGAATCCAGTAGACACCTAGATTGGCTTTTGATAGCAGCAGGTTTAGCCCATCCATTGTAACAGGTGCGAAGGCAGAATGCATGGGCAAATGGGTAAATGTGGGTAAAAGACAATGGAAAATTCTTTTCTGATAACTTATTTTCTCAGTGAAATTAACAGCAAGGTTTTCAGCTGAAGGTAAGCCACAAGGAAAGGATGTTGGCAGTTTCAGAAGGAATAAAACAGTTACCTTGAAAAGTGGCAGAGTGTATCGACTATAGAGAGGTGGTAAAAATGCCGGGCAGCACTGAGGCTAAGTGAGAATGCCCAGTGACGCTTACAAATAATGGGTTTGGAAACCAAGAGAGAAAGAGATTTACAAAGATTGGAGTACACTTAAAACCATGAAAACTGCGGGGAAAGCCCAGAAGAACAATTTAGAATAAGAATTAAGATGGGGCTTCCCTGATGGCGCAGTGGTTAAGAATCCGCCTGCCAATGCAAGGGACACGGGTTTGAGCCCTGGTCCGGGAAGATCCCATATGCCACGGAGCAACTAAGCCCATGCGCCACAACTACTGAGCCTGCGCTCTACAGCCCGCGAGCCACAACTACTGAAGTCTGTGTGCCTAGCGCCTGTGCTCCACAACAAAAGAAGCCACCACAACGAGACGCCCATGCACCACAACAAAGAGTAGCCCCCACTCACTTTAACTACAGAAAGCACGCGTGCAGCAACGAAGACCCAGTGCAGCCAAAATAAATAAATGAAATTTATATGTAAAAAAAAGGCTGATCCTGCATTTATTTAAAAAAAAAAGAATTAAGATGTAACCTAAGTTATAATAACACCTATATGGCTGGTGATAAAGGAATGAGCCAAAAGAAGAGATTGTGATGGTTCTTGTCCAAACTCTTATCTCCATTCTAGTTGTTCCAAACATGCTGCCCGTCTTAAGTATGCCAGTAAATCTGAGGTCCTCTGCCAGAGTTGTACCAGGTAACAGAATTAGGTCAAGCTTGCTCTATGATGAAATTCAGAAGGATCAAAGCCCTACTGTTATTGAGTAAGCAATCCCTTCTGGAAACTGTAGGTGGCCAGTCTGTCACTTGGGTCCTTTCTATCCTGATCCAATGAGTATGCAGGGTTTCTCTGTCCTTTTGAGAGCAGCACCCTGGGAAACACCAGCAAGGATCATCACCAGATATTATATCCCTGTATGCTTCGATCCTTGAACTAACAGGTTCTTCTATGGGCACTGATGCTCTCGGGTGGACTCCAACGCTTTGCTGGGGGCAGTTATGACAGACAAACTCATAGAGTTTGAAAGAGAAGGGTGAACAGCAACTTCCAATGCTACAGTGATGTCAAAGTGTATGAACATGGAATAGAGACCTATTGGTTAGACAATTAGGTGGCCTATGACCTTAGAAAGAAGAGTGTACAGAAAATGGTTGAGAAATAAATGGGAAATGAAGAAATCAAAACTGAATATAGCCTCATCTTTAAAAAGGTCTTGATGACAAAAAGAAGGGAGAGGGACTTCCCTGATGACGCAGTGGTTAAGAATCCGCCCACCAATGCAGGGGACACAGGTTCGAGCCCTGGTCCAGGAAGATCCCACATGCCACAGAGCAAATAAGCCCATGCGGCACAACTACTGAGCCTGCACTCTAGAGCCCACGAGCCACAACTCCTGAGCCCACGTGCCACAACTACTGAAGTCCATGCACCTAGAGCCCATGCGAAGCAACAAAAGAGAAGCCACCGCAATGAGAAGCCCGCACACTGCAATGAAGAGTGGCACCCGCGCGCCATAAATGGAGAAAGCCTGCACGTAGCAATGAAGACCCAACACAGCCAAAAATCAATCAATCAATAAATAAATTTAAAAAAAATAGAAGGGAAGAGATAAGCTTGATGGAATGGCATAGAAGAAGAAAGCATTTACCAGAATGTTTATGAGCCTGTTCACCTAAAAATCACTATTTCCTTAGCTTATTATTATTATTTCCACTTGTTTTATGAGTGTTAGAAAAAAAAATCACCTTACTTTGCTGATGTGTTCAGGGGCTTGGTCAGGAGTGTTGCTGAATTCCCCACCAATCTGGAGGTCACTGACACAGCAAATTGAATCCCTCAGTTCCGTGAGCTTTTGACTGCCCAGTACCAGCATCGTCTGGTATGGTTTGTGTTCTTTGTGCTACGAGTCAGACAGTAAATAAATCAGTGTTCACTTAGAGACAAAGCAATTAAACTACAAATCCTGTCACGACCAGATCTAAATTAAGTTACTAGTTTTCTTACTTTAAGTTATTCCCATAATACGGTGTCCTGTGTTTTCTTAGATTCTGCATTTGTCTACTCAGCATCGATTAATTATAGCTCCAAACTAATCGCCAAAGTTGTTTACATCTCACCTGTGATCCAGAGCCCATACTCTAAAACCATCTCTTTTATCTAACTCTCATATACCAAGTCGATATTTCCCCTGTCCTAAGTCAATCCAGAGCCAGGTACCAGAAACCAGGGACAGCCTGATAGCCCAGAGCCCACTGGAATTATTCAAGATAGTCAACCCTAAACTGTTTACTCTGCCCTGCCATGTCTTTCCCATGGAAACCCAATAAAGGCTGTGGCCTATGCTTTTCCCTTGCCTCCTGAGTGATACTGGCGCTTCCCCCTGTGGCACTGCATGATGTGGCATACCCTTTCCCCTCAGGAAATGTAAACAATAAAAATCTTTCAATGGCACTGGCCTCTAGTGCTGTCACTCAGTCACCTCCATAAATTAAAATTCTATGAGTACAATTGAGATACTTGGTGCTGTGGTCTGACTGCTCATGTTTGTCCAAAATTCACACATTGGAATCCTAAGACCCAATGTGATGGTGTTAGGAGGTGGGGCCTTTGAGGGTGATTAGGTCATGAGGGTGGAACCCTCATGAATGGGATTAGTGCCCTTATAAGACAGAAGTATGTAACCCAGAAGAGGACCCTCACCAGATGCTGGCATGCTGATCTTAGACTTCCAGCCTCTAGAACTGTGAGAAACAAGTTTCTGTTGCTTATAAGGTACCCAGTCTGTGCTATTTTGTTATAGCAGCCAGAAAGGACTAATACACTTGGCAATAAAACTTTTTTTAGTTTAAGCTGAATTTTATAATCAAGATGCTACTAAAGTGACACTGACATGAAGAGCCTTTGGAATATAACTTCACTATCTTTTAAATTTTCCTGGAAGTTACCTCATTGAAGTCAAGCAATCTATACACTACCCGCATGTTATAAATGCAGAGGTTTGGTTTTATTGGTTTTGTTTTGCTTTGTTTTGATTGATAATTTGAGGTCTTAATCAAACAAGGTAATTAGTACTATTTCCCAGATAATTCATAAAAGTCTATTCACAAGTGCAATTTATGTAGAGTAATATTTCAATGAAACCTTTCAAAGTTTATGATACATGTATTTGGAGAATCAAGAATATATACACTCTGGGCTGAGATAGAGTTCTCTTTATTAGAGACTCCTAAGGAATTCCTGGATACCCCTGACCTGTTAACTTTCTGCATTTTCATCTAAGAAGAGCTGAATTTAGCTAGTTCAATAACTTCCCAAAAATTTTGAATTGGTGAAAAAAAAAAACCCACCCCCCTTCCTTCACCAGTTTTTCTGCAAAAAAAAACAAAAAAACCCCCGATCCTCAAGAATTCATATTTTCAGAATCACTGTGGATTTACATACCCTTCCAGTTGCTACTAATACAGAAATCAGGTATACATTCCAACAGTGTAACTGTAATCCTATTACTCAAGAGATAATTTGAAATCTGACCTAATTTACCATATTCCTTATATAAACAAGAACCCAAGAATATAGACAGAATGTCATATGAGACAGCATATGCTTGCATTTATTTTGGTTCAAATAAGGTTCACATAATTAAACTTCAAATAATTAAATTCTTTGACAAAAGTCAAAGTCACTCACATTATCTGTGAATCCAAAAGGTTTTACTACTGACCTTATGAAATATAACAGGGTACAAGATATTCACAGATAGGATAAGCTCTCCTTCTTCAATCATGTCTGCTGGATTTTCAGGCTTTTTTCCTATGGCATGTGACTCCTGAAGAAGGAAAATAAGTTAATAAGACATTAAAATCAGACACTGTGACCCAGATCAGAGGCAGTGTAGAATAAGGGTTATAAGCAAGGGCTTGAGTCAGCCCTGGGTTTGACTCCTAATTCCACTTCAAGAAAATTGTTAAAAACCTCTGTAAGCTTTAGTTTCATCATCTATAAAAAACAGAAAATACTTATTTTACAGAATGGATGCTGGAAATGTATAATAAAGCATCTAATAAGACATTTGGCACTAAGTGCTTAGCAACTGATGATAAGACAGGAGTATCACCTAATGTTGGTATAATACTGGCAGTTACTAACACTTTTACATGCCTCCTCTCATATTATCATGAAAGCTACTTGATGGATGAAGCTTAGGTTCACCAATTTACCCAAGGTAAATCAGAGTTAGAATGCAAAAACAAATCTGTTTGACTCTAAAACCCGTTTTTTACTACACTGTCACATCTTTAATCCATCAATACATCACACTCTCTTTTATATGTGCTTAATAACTATAAAATAGAGGCCAGCAGGGAGGACTGGTTAAGAAGTAAAGGTGCAAAAGATGTTTTAAAAACAGGTGGTAGTGACATTGTGCAAAATGGCACAGCAGGAAGCTCTAGGGGATCAGTCCCTGCAGCAAAGCAACCATTAAGATGGAAAGAGACTGGAATCAACTATTTTGGCACTCTGGAACCTCATCAGACACTTGTATCAACCAGGTAAGTGCCTGATGAAGGAGCAAGCTGCTGATCTTTCCTAGGTAAGCAGAGGGTGTAAACTAACTACAATGGGCTAAAAACTACCATCATTGAGCCCTGTTGCAGACGTGGACACAGCAGCCTGTGGTCTTGGAAAAGGTGGCCGACACCAGGACGAGCAGTGGGATCTTGTTCTCCCAAAGCTGGGAGTAGTGTGTTTTGGTTGGTCTGGCAATGCCCTGAGGGCCTGGTACAGATACTTGCTTTCAGTTTTACCAGCAGTGGCTTCCCCCAGCAGCATCTACTGGAAAATTTAAAGACACAGGACCCTTTGTGAAGTCAGATATTTAAGGAAATCTTGGTCAGGTCACTGGCTGACCAAAGTGATAATTAATCAGAAATATCAGTGACCACACGGGCACACCTTGGAGATATCAGAGGGTCACCTCCAGACCACCGCAGTAACAAATACTGCAATAAAGTGAATCATATGAATTTTTTGGTTTCCCAATGCACGTAAGTTATATTTACACTACACTGTACTCTATTAAGTGTGCAATAGCATTATTATGCCCCCCCAAAACAATGTACAGACCGTAATTTAAAAAACTTTTTGCTAAAAAATGCTATCTTCTGAGCCTCAACAAGTTGTAGTAATAATGTCAATGTTCACTGATCACAGATCACCAAAATAAATATAATAATGAAAAAGTTTGAAATATTGTGGGAATTACCAAAATGTGACAGAGACATCAAGTGAGCAAATGCTGTTGGAAAAATGGTGCCAACAGACTTGCTCAATGGAGGGTTACCACAAACATTCATTTTGTAAAAAAACGCAATATCTGTGAAGTATAATCAAGTAAAGTGCAATAAAATACAGTATGCCTGTACACAAGGACTACACATTGGAAAAATAGTTTGGAAATGTCACAAACAGGTCCAGCTCTCAACAAGTAAAAAACACACTCAGAATGTCTAGTTCTCAACAAAAACTTATGAGATACACAAAGAAACAGGAAAATATTGCCCATTCACAAGAAAAAAAAGAATTTGACAGAAACTACCATTGAGGAAGCCCAAACACTGAAATTACTAGTCTAAGATGTTAAATCAGCTGTCTTAAATGCACTCAATTAGCTAAAGGAAACCATAAACAAAAGAACTAAAGGAAATCAGGTTCCTCAATAAGATTAAACATGATTTCTCGGGACTTCCCCAGTGGTCCAGTGGGTAAGACTCCATGCTCCCAATGCAGGGGGCCTGGGTTGGATCCCTGGTCAGGGAACTAGATCCCACAGGGATGCCACAACTAGAAAGTCCACATGCCACAACTAAGATGTCCACATGCCGCAACTAAGGATCCGCATGTCGCAACTAAGAGTCCGCATGTCGCAACTAAGTTTCCGCATGTCGCACCCGGCACAGCCAAAAATAATAAACAAACAAACAAACATTGTTTTAAAAAAGATGGTCTCTCACCAGTAACCATGTAGATAATAAGGCAGTGCAATGATATATTTAAAGTTGTGAAAAAAAAACAAAACAGTCAACCAAGAATTCTACACCCTGCAAAACTAGCCTTCAGGAACAAAGAAGAAACTAAGCCATTTTCAGATAAACAAAAGCTAAGGGAGTTCACTACCAGTAGACCTGCCCTATAAGAAATGTTAAAGAGAACTCTTCAGCCTGAGATAAAGACACTAGACAGTAACTTGAAACTATAAGAAATAAGGAATACCGGTAAAGGTAAAAACATAAGTAAATATAAAAGTCAGAATTACTGTACTTTTGGTTTGTAACTTCTTTTTTTCCCTATGTGATTTCAAAAGCAAATGCCTAAAACAATATTTATAAATTATGTTAACAGACACAAAATATATAACGATGTTATCTGTGACAATCACAATATAAAGGGAAGAAACGGAGAAATATAGAACAATATGTGTATATATATATATACACACACACACACACTACTGAAAAAGTTGGTATTACTAAAACTAGGTTGTTCTATATTTAAGATGTTAATTTTAATCTGCAAGGTAACCACTAAGAAAATAAGAACACATACAGAAGGAAACAGAACGGAATCAAAAGGACACACCACAAAAATTCAGTTAAATACAAACTGAATGGAAGTAATGGAAGAACTGAAGAACAAAAACCATATATGACATACAAATAGCTAAATAGCAGAGGTAAATCGTCATCAGTAACTACTCTAAATGTAAATGGACTAAACTCTCCTATTAAAAAGGCAGAAGAGATCAGGGAAGATGGCGGAAGAGTTAAGACGCAGAGATCACCTTCCTCCCCACAGATACACCAGAAATACATCTACACATGGAACAACTCCTACAGAACACCTACTGAATGCAGGCAGAAGACCTCAGACCTCCCAAAAGGCAAGAAAGTCCCCATGTACCTGGGTAGGGCAAAAGAAAAAAGAACAGAGACAAAAGGATAGGGACGGGACCTGCTCCAGTGGGAGGGAGCTGTGAAAGAGGAAAGGTTTCCACACACTAGGAAGCCCCTTCGCGGCAGAGACTGTGGGTGGCGGAGGAGGAAGCTTCGGAGCCACAGAGGAGAGCACAGCAACAGGGGTACGGAGGGCAAAGGGGAGAGATTCCCGCACAGAGGATCGGTGCCGACTGGCACTCACCAGCCCGAGAGGCCTGTCTGCTCACCCGCCAGGGTGGCCAGAGCTGGGAGCTGAGGCTCGGGCTTTGGTTGGAGCACAGGGAGAGGACTGGGGCTGGCGGCATGAACACAGCCTGCAGGGGGTTACTGCACCACGGCTAGCCAGCAGGGAGCCCAGGGAAAAGTCTGGACCTGCCGAAGAGGCAAGTGACTTTTTCTTCCCTCTTTGTTTCCTGGTGCACGAGGAGAGGGGATTAAGAGCGCTGCTTAAAGGAGCTCCAGAGACGGGCGCGGGCCGCACCTAAAAGTGCGGACCCCAGAGACAGACATGAGATGCTAAGACTGCTGCTGCCACCACCAAGAAGCCTGTGTGCGAGCACAGGTCACTCTCCATACCTCCCCTCCTAGGAGCCTGTGCAGCCCGCCACTGCCAGGGTCCCGTGATCCAGGCACAACTTCCCTGGGAGAACGCACGGCGCGCCTCAGGCTGGTGCGACGTCCTTTTGGCCTCTGCCGCCGCAGGCTCGGCCCACATCCGTACCCCTTCTTCCCCCCCAGGCCTGAGTGTGCCGGAGCCAGTGAATCAGCGGCTCCTTTAACCCCATCCTGTCTGAGCGAAGAACAGATGCCCTCCGGCGACCTACACGCAGAGGTGGGGCCAAATCCAAAGCTGAACCCCGGGAGCTGTGCGAACAAAGAAGAGAAAGGGAAATCCCTCCCAGCAGCCTCAGAGGCAGCGGATTAAAGCTCCACAATCAACTTGATGTAACCTGCATCTGTGGGATACATGAATAGACAACGAATCATCCCAAATTGAGGAGGTGGACTTTGAGAGCAAGATTTATGGTTTTTTTCCCCTTTTCCTCTTTTTGTGAGTGTGTATGTGTATGCTTCTGTGTGAGATTTTGTCTGTATAGCTTTGCTTCCACCATTTGTCCTAGGATTCTATCTGTCCGTTTTTGTTTATTTCCTTAAAAAAATTTTTTTTCTTAATAATTATTTTTTATTTTAATAACTTTATTTTATTTTATCTTCTTTCTTTCTTTCTTCTTTCCTTCTTTCCTCCCTCCCTCCCTCCTTCCCTCTTTCCCTCCCTCCCGCCCTCCCTTCTTTCTTCCTTCCTTTCTTTTTCTCCCTTTTATTCTGAGCCGTGTGGATGAAAGGCTCTTGGTGCTGCAGCCAAGAGTCAGTGCTGTGCCTCTGAGGTGAGAGAGCCAACTTCAGGACACTGGTCCACAAGAGACCTCCCAGCTCCACGTAATATCAAACGGCGAAAATCTCCCAGAGATCTCCATCTCAACACCAGCACCCAGCTTCACTCAACGACCAGCAAGCTACAGTGCTGGACACCCTAACGAACACAACCCCACCAATTAGCAGAGAGGCTGCCTAAAATCATAATAAGTCCACAGACACCCCAAAACACACCACCGGACGTGGACCTGCCCACCAGAGAGACAAGATCCAGCCTCATCCAACAGAACACATGCACTAGTCCCCTCAACCAGGAAGCCTACACAACGGGAACTACGAACCTGCAGGCTGCAAAACGGAGACCCAAAACACAGTAAGATAAGCAAAATGAGAAGAGAGAAAAACACACAGCAGATGAAGGAGCAAGATAAAAACCCACAAGACCTAACAAATGAAGAGGAAATAGGCAGTCTACCTGAAAAAGAATTCAGAATAATGATAATAAAGATGATCCAAAATCTTGGAAATAGAATAGACAAAATGCAAGAAACATTTAACAAGGACCTAGAAGAACTAAAGAGGAAACAAGCAACGATGAACAACACAATAAATGAAATGAAAAATACTCTAGATGGGATCAATAGCAGAATAACTGAGGCAGAAGAACAGATAAGTGACCTGGAAGATAAAATAGTGGAACTAACTACTGCAGAGCAGAATAAAGAAAAAAGAATGAAAAGAACTGAGGACAGTCTCAAGAGACCTCTGGGACAACATTAAACGCACCAACATTCGAATTATAGGGGTTCCAAAAGAAGAAGAGAAAAAGAAAGGGACTAAGAAAATATTTGAAGAGATTAGAGTTGAAAACTTCCCTAATATGGGAAAGGAAATAGTTAATCAAGTCCAGGAAGCACAGAGAGTCCCATACAGGATAAATCCAAGGAGAAACATTCCAAGAAACATATTAATCAAACTGTCAAAAATTAAATACAAAGAAAACATCTTAAAAGCAGCAAGGGAAAAGCAACAAATAACATACAAGGGAATCCCCATAAGGTTAACAGCTGATCTTTCAGCAGAAACTCTGCAAGTCAGAAGGGAGTGGCAGGACATATTTAAAGTGATGAAGGAGAAAAACCTACAACCAAGATTACTCTACCCAGCAAGGATCTCATTCAGATTTGATGGAGAAATTAAAACCTTTACAGACAGGCAAAAGCTGAGAGAGTTCAGCACCACCAAACCAGCTTTACAACAAATGCTAAAGGAACTTCTCTAGGCAGAAACACAAGAGAAGGAAACGACCTACAAAAACAAACCCAAAACAATTAAGAAAATGGGAATAGGAACATACATATCGATAATTACCTTAAATGTAAATGGATTAAATGCTCCCACCAAAAGACACAAACTGGCTGAATGATACAAAAACAAGAGCCATATATATGCTGTCCTCAAGAGACCCACTTCAGACCTAGAGACACATACAGACTGAAAGTGAGGGGATGGAAAAAGATATTCCATGCAAACGGAAACCAAAAGAAAGGTGGAGTAGTAATTCTCATATCACACAAAATAGACTTTAAAATAAAGACTATTAGAAGAGACAAAGAAGGACACTACATAATGATCAAGGGATCGATCCAAGAAGAAGATACAACAATTGTAAATATTTATGCACCCAACATAGGAGCACCTCAATACATAAGGCAAATACTAACAGCCAAAAAGGGGAAATCGACAGTAACACATCCATAGTAGGGGACTTCAACACCCCAATCTCACCAACGGACAGATCATCCAAAATGAAAATAAATAAGGAAACACAAGCTTTAAACGATACATTAAACAAGATGGACTTAATAATTGATATTTATAGGACATTCCATCCAAAAACAACAGAATACACATTTTTCTCAAGTGCTCATGGAACATTCTCCAGGATAGATCATATCTTGGGTCACAAATCAAGCCTTGGTAAATTTAAGAAAATTGATATTGTATCAAGTATCTTTTCCAACCACAACACTATGAGACTAGATATCAATTACAGGAAAAGATCTGTAAAAAATACAAACACACGGAGGCTAAACAATACACTACTTAATAACAAAGTGATCATTGAAGAAATCAAAGAGGAAATTTAAAAATACCTAGAAACAAATGACAATGGAAACACGACGACCCAAAACCTATGGGATGCAGCAAAAGCAGTTCTAAGAGGGAAGTTTATAGCAATACAAGCCTACCTTAAGAAACAGGAAACATCTCGAATAAACAACCTAAACTTGCACCTAAAGCAATCAGAGAAAGAAGAACAAAAAACCTCCAAAGTTAGCAGAAGGAAAGAAATCATAAATATCAGATCACAAATAAATGAAAAAGAAATGAAGGAAACGATAGCAAAGATCAATAAAACTAAAAGCTGGTTCTTTGAGAAGATAAACAAAATTGATAAACCATTAGCCAGACTCATCAAGAAAAAAAGGGAGAAGACTCAAATCAATAGAATTAGAAATGAAAAAGAAGTAACACCTGACACTGCAGAACTACAAAAGATCATGAGAGATTACTACAAGCAACTCTATGCCAATAAAATGGACAATCTGGAAGAAATGGACAAATTCTTAGAAATGCACAACCTGCCAAGACAAAATCAGGAAGAAATAGAAAATATGAACAGACCAATCACAAGCACTGAAATTGAAACTGTGATTAAAAATCTTCCAAGAAACAAAAGCCCAGGACCAGATGGCTTCACAGGTGAATTCTATCAACATTTAGAGAAGAGCTAACACCTATCCTTCTCAAACTCTTCCAAAATATAGCAGAGGGAGGAACACTCCCAAACTCATTCTATGTGGCCACCATCACCCTGATACCAAAACCAGACAAGGATGTCACAAAGAAAGAAAACTACAGGCCAATATCACTGATGAACATAGATGCAAAAACCCTCAACAAAATACTAGCAAACAGAATCCAACAGCACATTAAAAGGATCATACACCATGATCCAGTGGGGTTTATTCCAGGAATGCGAGGATTCTTCAATATATGCAAATCAATCAACGTGATACACCATATTAACAAATTGAAGGAGAAAAACCATATGGTCATCTCAAGAGATGCAGAGAAAGATTTCAACAAAATTCAACACTCATTTATGATAAAAACCCTCCAAAAAGTTGGCATAGAGAGAACTTTCCTCAACATAATGAAGGCCACATACGACAAACCCAAAGCCAACATCCTCCTCAATGTTGAAAAACTGAAAGCATTTCCACTAAGATCAGGAACAAGACAAGGATGTCCACTCTCACCACTCTTATTCAACATAGTTTTGCGAGTTTTAGCCACAGCCATCAGAGAAGAAAAGGAAATAAAAGGAATCCAAATCGGAAAAGAAGAAGTAAAGCTGTCACAGTCTGCAGATGACATGATACTATACATAGAGAATCCTAAAGATGCTACCAGAAAACTACTAGAGCTAATCAATGAATTTGGTAAAGTAGCAGGATACAAAATTAATGCCCAGAAGTCTCTGTCATTCCTATACACTAATGATGAAAAATCTGAAAGTGAAATTAAGGAAACACTCCCATTTACCATTGCAACAAAAAGAATAAAATATCTAGGTATAAACCTTCCTAAGGAGACAAAAGACCTGTATGCAGAAAATTATAAGACACTGATGAAAGAAATTAAAGATGATACAAATAGATGAAGAGATATACCATGTTCTCGGATTAGAAGAACCAACATTGTGAAAATGACTCTACTACCCAAAGCAATCTACAGATTCAATGCAATCCCTATCAAAATACCAATGGCATTTTTCACAGAAGTAGAACAAAAAATTTCACAATGTGTATGGAAACACAAAAGACCCCAAATAGCCAAAGCAACCTTGAGAACTAAAAACGGAGCTGGAGGAATCAGGCTCCCTGACTTCAGACTATACTACAAAGCTACAGTAATCAAGACAGTATGGTACTGGCACAAAAACAGAAAGACAGCTCAACGGAACAGGATAGAAAGCCCAGAGATAAACCCACGCACATATGGTCATCTCATCTTTGATAAAGGAAGCAGGAATGTACAGTGGAGAAAGGACAGCCTCTTCAATAAGTGATGCTGGGAAAACTGGACAGGTAGATGTAAAAGTATGAGATTAGATCACTCCCTAACACCATACACAAAAATAAGCTCAAAATGGATTAAAGACCTAAATGTAAGGCCAGAAACTATCAAACTCTTAGAGGAAAACATAGGCAGAACATTCTATGACATAAATCACAGCAAGATCCTTTTTGACCCACCTCCTAGAGAAATGGAAATAAAAACAAAAATAAACAAATGGGACCTAATGAAACTTCAAAGCTTTTGCACAGCAAAGGAAACCATAAACAAGACCAAAAGACAACCCTCAGAATGGGAGAAAATATTTGCAAATGAAGCAACTGACAAAGGATTAATCTCCAAAATTTATAAGCAGCTCATACAGCTCAATAACAAAAAAACAAACAATCCAATCCAAAAATGGGCAGAAGACCTAAACAGACATTTCTCCAAAGAAGATATTCAGACTGCCAACAAACACATGACAGAATGCTCAACATCATTAATCATTAGAGAAATGCAAATCAAAACTACAATGAGATATCACCTCACACCAGTCAGAATGGCCATCATCAAAAAATCTACAAACAATAAATGCTGGAGAGGGTGTGGAGAAAAGGGAACACTCTTGCACTGCTGGTGGGAATGTGAATTGGTACAGCCACTATGGAGAACAGTATGGAGGTTCCTTAAAAAACTACAAATAGAACTACCATATGACCCAGCAATCCCACTACTGGGCATGTACCCTGAGAAAACCGTAGTTCAAAAAGAGTCATGTACCAAAATGTTCATTGCAGCTCTATTTACAATAGCCCAGAGATGGAAACAACCTAAGTGTCCATCATTGGATGAATGGATAAAGAAGATGTGGCACATATATACAATGGCCATAAAAAGAAACGAAATTGAGGTTTTATTAGTGAGGTGGATGGACCTACAGTCTGTCATACAGAGTGAAGTAAGTCAGAAAGAGAAAGACAAATACTGCATGCTAACACATATATATGGAATTTAAGAGAAAAAAAAATGTCATGAAGAACCTAGGGATAAGACAAGAATAAAGACACAGACCAACTAGAGAATGGACTTGAGGACATGAGGAGGGGGAAGTGTAAGCTGTGACAAAGTGAGAGAGTGGCATGGACATATATACACTACCAAACGTAAAATAGATAGCTAGTGGGAAGCAGCCACATAGCACAGGGAGATCAGCTCGGTGCTCTGTGACCACCTAGAGGGGTGGGAGGGAGGGAGACACAAGAGGGAAGAGATCTGGGAACATATGTATATCTATAACTGATTCACTTTGTTATAAAGCAGAAACTAACACTCCATTGTAAACCAATTATACTCCAATAAAGATGTAAAAAAAAAAAAAGGCAGAAGATTGGCAGGTTGGATAAAACTAGATCCATCTATGCACTCTCTACAACAGACTCACTTTAGATATGAAGACACAAAGAGACTGAAAGTAAAAGATGGAAAAATATATTCCATACAAATATTAACTGAAAGAAAGCCGAGGGGGCTATATTACTGTCAGGCAGAATAGACTTTAAGTCAAAAAGAGACAAAGAAGGGCATTATATATTGATAAAAGATACAATCCAGCAAGATACAATACTTATAAACATATGCAGCTAACAGTAGAACTTCACAAGATATAAAGGAAAACTGACAGAATTGAGGGGAAAACAGATGGTTTCTACAATAATACTTGGAGATTTCAATACCTCACTCTCAACAATAAGTAGAACATTCATATGGAAAATTAATAAGGAGATAGAAGACTTGAACAACACTAGAATCCAGTTAGAACTAACAGACATATATAGAACACTCTTCCAACAACAGCCGAATATACATTCTTTTCAAGGGCACAGGGACCATTCTCTAGGATAGACCACCAAGTCTTAATAAATTTAAAAAATTAAAATCATTAAAAGTATCATTTCTGGGACCTCCCTGGTGGCACAGTGGATAAGAATCCACCTGCCAATGCAGGGGACACAGGTTCGAGCCCTGGTCCAGGAAGATCCCACATGCCATGGAGCAACAAAGCCCATGCGCCACAACTACTGACCCTGAGCCCTAGAGCCTGCAAGCCACAACTACTGAGCCCATGTGCCACAACTACTGAAGCCCAAGGGCCTAGAGACTGTGCTCTGCAACAAGAGAAGCCACCACAACGAAAAGCCTGCACGCCGCAACAAAGAGTAGCCCCAGCTCGCCGCAACTAGAGAAAGCCCGCATGCAGCAACGAAGACCCAATGCAGCCAAAAATAAATAAATAAATTTTTTTAAAGAGTATCATTTTTGATCACAAGGGAATGAAACTAGAAATCAGTAACAGGAGGAAAACTGAAAAATTTCCATGTAGAAATTAAACAGCATACTTTTAAACAAGCAATGGGTCAAGAAAGAAATCACAAGGGAAATTACAAAATACTTTGAAACAAATGAAACAAAAACACAACATGAGAAACTTACGGGATGCAGCAAAAGGAGTACAAAGAGGGAAACTTACAGCTCTAAACATCTACGTTAGAAAAGAACAATCTCAAATCAATAAACCTGAGGAACCAGAAAAAGAAAACTAAACCCAAAGCTAGCAGAAGGAAGGAAATAATCAAAACTAACTCAAGAAGAAAGGGAAAATATGAATAGACCTGTAACAAGTAAGAAAATTAAATCAGAAATTAAAAACCTCCTAACAAAGAAAAGCCCAGGACCAGATGGCTTCACTGGTGAATTTATCAATACTTCCTGAAGTCCTCCAAAAAATCTGAAGAGGAGAGAATACTTCCTAATTCATTCTATGAGATCAGCATACTCTGATACCAAAGTCAGACAAAGACACTATGAGAAAACTACAGGCCAACATCCCTTATAAGTATAAATATAAAAATTCTCAACAAAATACTAGCAAAACAAGTCCAACAGCATATAAAAGGGATCACATATCACAACCAAGGGGGATTCATCCTCAGGATGCAAGGGTAGTTCAACAAATGCAAATCAATGCAATATACCACACTAATAGAATGATGGAAAAAAACACATCATCTCAATTGATGCAGAAAAAACATTTGACAAAATCCAATACCCTTTCTTAAAACATTAAATAATGTTAAATAATTTTTTAAAACATTAAATAATACCCTTTCTTAAAACATTAAATAATGATAAAAACATTAAATAAATAGGAATCGAAGGGAACTTACTCCATATGATAAATGTCATATATGGAAAACCCACAGCTAAACTAATACTCAATAGTTAAAGATTGATAAGGATGTACACTTCTGCCACTTCTATTCAACAAAGTACTAGAGAAATTCTAGCCAGAGAAACTAGAGGGAAAAGGAAGGAAGGAAGGGAGGGAGGGAGGAAGGGATGGAGGGAGGGATGGAGGAAGGAAGGAAAATAGGTCAAGTGAGCAACCAAATTGGAAAAGAATAAAGTTATCTCTGCCGATGACATGCATGATCTTCGATGTAAAAAATCCTAAAGAACTCACACACACACAAAAATCCTGTTAGAGCTAATAAATTTAGCAAAGTTGCAGGATATAAAACCAACACAAATATCAGTTGTATTGGGCTTCCCTGGTGGCGCAGTGGTTGAGAGTCCACCTGCCAATGCAGGGGACACAGGTTTGTGCCTCGGTCCGGGAAGATCCCACATGCCGCGGAGCGGCTGGGCCCGTGAGCCATGGCCGCTGAGCCTGCGCGTCCGGAGCCTGTGCTCCGCAACGGGAGAGGCCACAACAGTGAGAGGCCCGCGTACCGCAAAAAAAAAAAAATAATCAGTTGTATTTCTATACAATAGCAATGAACAGTTTGAAAAGAATATTAAGAAAACAATTCCATTTAAAATAGCAAGGAAGGGCTTCCCTGGTGGCGCAGTGGTTGAGAGTTCGCCTGCCGATGCAGGGGACACGGGTTCGTGGCCCAGTCCAGGAAGATCCCACATGCCGCGGATCGGCTAGGCCTGTGAGCCATGGCTGCTGAGCCTGCGCATCCGGAGCCTGTGCCCCGCAACGGGAGAGGCCACAACAGTGAGAGGCCCGCATACCGCAAAAAAAAAAAAGTAGCAAGGAAAAAAATAAAATACTTAATAAACAATGTAACAAAGGAGATGAAAGACTTGTACATACAAAAAAACTACAAAATGTTGCCAAACAAAATTAAACACAACCTAAACAAACTGGAAAACATCTTTTGTTCATGGACTGGAAGACAATATCGTTAAGATAACAATGCTACCCAAAACAATATAAAGATTTGATGCAACACCTATCAAAACCTCAATGCTTTTTTTGTTCTTATTACAGAAATAGAAAAACTCATCCTAAAATTCATATGGAATTTCAAGGGACCATGAATAATGAAAACAATTCTGAAAAAGAACAAAACTGGAAGACTAACATTTCCAAATTTCAAAACTGACCGCAAAGCCACAGTAATCAAAACAATGTGGTACCAGGATATGGACAGACATACAGACCAGTGAAATAGAATAGAGAACTCAGAAATAAACCTTATTTGGTCAACTGACTTTTAACAAAGGTACCAAAACCACTCAATAGGGAAAGGACAGTCTTTTGTGCTGGGAAAACTGAATATCCCCATGCAGAAGAATGAAGTTGGACCTTTACCCTATACCATACATAAAAATTAACCAAAAATGGATCAACAACTTAAGAGCTAAAACTATAAAACTCTTATAGAAAACAGGGTAAAATAAAAAATCTTCATGACGTTGGATTTGGCGATTGTTTCTTAAGTATAACACCAAAAGCACAAATAACGAAAGAAAAAGAACAGATAAATTGTATTTTATCCAATTTTAAAACTTTTGTACATCAAAGGACTCTATCAAGAGAGTAAAAAGACAATCCACAGAATGGAAGAAAATATTTTAAAGTTATACATATGGTAAGCATCTAATATCCAGAACATACAAAGAACTCACAACTCAAAAACAAAGAGACAAACAAGCCAATTTAAATACTGGCAAAGGACTCAAAGGACTTTAATAGAACTTTCTCCAAAGAAAATATACGAATGGCCAAAAAGCACATGAAAAGCAGTCCAACATCAATAATCATTAGGGAAATGTAAATCAAAACCATAATGAATACCACTTCACACCCATTAATATGGCTATTATCAAAGCCTAGAAAATAACAAATGTTGACAAGAATGTGGAGAAACTGAAACACTCCTGCATTGCTGGTGGGAATATAAAATAATTCAACCCCTGTGGAAAACAGTTTCGTAGTTCCTCAAAATGTTAAACCTAGAATTACCATATGACCAAGCAATTCCACTCCTTGGTATATACTGAAAAGAGCTTAAAATGGACTCAAACAGATACTTGAACACTAATGTTCATTATAGCATTATTTACGATAGCCAAAAGGCAGCAATTACCCAAATGTCCAACAACAGATGAATGAATAAACAAAATGTGGTATATCCATACAATGGAATATTACTCAGCCATGAAAAGGAATGAAGTTCTCATGCATGCTACAGCATGGAGGAACCATTTAAACATTATAGTAAGTAAAATAGGCCAGATACAAAAGAACAAATACTGCATGATTCTACTTATATGAAATATTTATAATAGGCAAATCCACAGAAATGGAAAGTAGAACAGAGGTTACCAGGGGCTGGGGGAAGAGAGAATGGGGAGTTGGTGTTAATGGGTATAGAATTTCTGTTTGGGATGATGAAAAAGTTCAGAAAATAGTGGTGATGCTTACACAGCATTGTGAATGTACTTAATGCCACTTAAATGAGCATTTAAAATGGTTAAAATGTTAAATTTTATGTTATATAAAATTTACCACAATTATAAAAATGAGTGAGAGAGAAAACAGGTGCCCTTCTGCACTATTAAGTGCCTAAAACAGCATTTGGCTCGTAATAAGTTGTCAAGAACATGTACTGAATGAACCTATCATGTCTACTAACACTTAATTCCTCATTATTCACCATCTTAAATTATTCTGAGGGTTTTAGCTAAGAAATAATGGATTAGAAAAGAATATAGTTAAACCAAAATCAGGAGCAGAACAAAAATATCAGAAAGAGGGTGGTGAAAGGCATGAAATTAGCCTAATACAGAGGGCAAGACCAAAGTAAAAGCAAAAATAAAGGCCAAGATCTGACAGGAAAATGTGCCATCACTTGAATTTCTTTTCTTTCTTTTTTTTTTTTTTTTTTTTGGCTGCACTGCATGGCTTGCAAGATCTTAGTTCCCTGACCAGGGATCGATTCTGCGCCCTTGGCAGTGAAAGTGGAGTCCTAACCATTGGACTGTCAGGGAATTCCCCATCACTTGAATTTTATCGGTCTTTTTCTCCTACTAGTTCCCAGTCCCAGTGAAGTTTCTCTAATTTGTTTCCAACTAAGCACATCCAATATAAAGCCCCCATACAGTCATCACTAACATCAATGAGAGTTTGTTTCATGGGAAGAGGTGGAAAAGATAAGACTTTTTACCATCTCATAAGCAAATGTTTCTTGTCTGCAGACCCGGTCTATCGTTATGGTTTCTTCCCGGTGTTCCAGAAGTCTCTTTCTAACCCTGTTACAAGAAAAATCAAACTTCAACATTCTTTACTGGGGCTTCAAAAATATCTTTAATATTTAGCTTTTTATTCTGAACTAATTTTAGACTTAAAGAAAGGCTGAAAAAATAGTACAAAGAATTCCCTTACATCTCTTACCTGGCTTTCCCTGTTAACATCTTACATGTTCATAGAATAATTATCAAGACCAGGAAATTAACATTAATACAGTATTATTAACTAAAGAACTTTTTTGAATTTCACAAATTTTTAACTTTCGTGCCTTTTTTGTCCCAGGATCCTATTCAGACACCACATTGCATTTCTTATTTCTCCTTTCCCCTCCAGTCTTCTACAGTTCCTCAGTCTCTGTCTTTCATGAGCTTGACACTTTCAAAAAGCCCTTATCAGTGTTTTTATAGAAAGTCCTTCAATTTGGGTTTAATTGCTGTTGCCTCATAATTGGAGTAAGCTTATAAACTTTTGACAAGAATACCTCAAGAATGATGTTTTCCTTCTCACTGTATCATCCTGACGTTCATAATGTTAATATTAGTATGTCTTATTCCTGTAGATATTTACCTTGGTTAAGCTCCTGTCTGCCAGGTTCCTACACTAGAAAGATATTTTCTTTTCCTTTGTCCCTGATAAGTGTTTGCGGGGAGATACTTTGAGACTATGCAAATCTTGTTTCTCCTCAAACTTTCATCCAGGAATTTTAGCACTCACCAGTAGATTTTGTCTACAACACTTATTAACTGTGGTTTATACCTAACAGTGATTCTCTATTTTCCTCCTTTAACATTTATTCTTTGGTATTATGAGGAAGACCTGCCTCTTTCTTCCTATTTATTTATTTGGTTATTTATATTTTTAGTATGAACTCATAAATATTTACTTTATTCTACAGGTTAAAATCTAATACTACTGTTATTCTGTTGCTCAAATTATTCTAGTTTTGGCCACTAGGAGCTCCTTCAATTTGGCTCTGTTCTTTCAACAAGCCATCTTTTTTTTTTTTCTTGTTAAGTATTTCCTTGCTTTCTGGCACCACAGAAGATGCTCAAGGCTCACCCTGTATTTTCGTGTCTCAGCCCTGGAATCAACCACTTCTAGGAGCCCTAGTTCCTCTACTGGAGAGAGGTTTAGACACCTGTACCTGAGCATGAGGTGTTCTCATTGTTACTGCAGTCACTGCTTCCAGGACTCTCAGCAGAGAGAGGTACGAAACATACATATATATACTAAACCACACATGTACAAATATCTGTGTTTCTGTATTTTTCTGTTTATATATTTTTTAACTTCAATAATGTAGTTTATTTAACCCAATACTCTGTTATATATTTTTAAAGGCATTGAGTTTATACTAATACTTCTAATCCCAAACTAAAATCAGGATTCATTTTAGCCTTCAGCCTTTCCTTGTTTATAACTTTTCTCTACAAGAAACCCAGCTCCCTTTATCTATATTCACTTACACATTCAGTTCTTTAAAAAACATGGTTTCAGAATTGCTAACCTACACCCCTGTGAAAAACACTAAAAATTAATAGTTCTTTTTGTCTTCAGCCTTACAACACTGAATCCAAGTACACTTTTATACAGAATCAGATTAGATCTTTCTTACTAATTCTCTTCAGTGTTGTGATGCTATTCATTTGTAACACAATTAGACTCATTTGTTAGTTTCACATTCTATTTTGGGTCTTCCCCTACATCTTGGCTGGTTTTAATTGTCTGATTACTTTTGGGTTGTGTAAAAGATATGGGAAACACTACTATGATTCTAAGAGTTATAAAAGGTATACATATTCAGAAAAGTATCATTCCCTCTTGGTCCCGACCACTAACCTGTACCTATTTCCTCCTTTCTTTCCACCCCTGTCCTACCCACCCACCGCAGGCCACCAATCTCTACGGTTCTGGTTTACCCTCTCCATTTCTTTTGTTCAAACACACAGATACCTATGTATTTTCTTATATTCCTTTTTGTGTCAGTCTGAGTTCAATTAGGAGAAAAAAACTAAACAGTAATTTGAACAAAGTTTAATCTAAAGAATTATTAACTTTTAACAGAGGACTGGAGTAATGAGAGACTGGCAAGTAAGAAGTAGAGAACGCTAGAGAACAAAGGAATAGCATACAAGGAACCCTACTCCTTGCGCTAAGAAAGAATACCCAAGGAAGGCTCCCTTTTCTTCCCCCAGGACTGACAGCCAGACCTTATTGGAGAGGGAATGGCTGTGACTCGCTGAATGGCAGAGAAGTTGCTAGGGTGCATCAGTGGAACCTGCTGGAAATCTGCCCTCAAGGGTGACAGGAAAAGCTTTTCCAGGGAGGTTTCAAGGGGAGTGGAGCAGCAGGGAAAGCTCTGTGCTACTGACTGCCGGGTACTGCGGGAGCTGGATGCTGGGGAAGCTGTGTGTGCTGCAGGACCCTGCTGAGCCAGCACATGGCACCAAGAAGCAGAACTCCTTCCTCATGCAAAGTCTCTCCTGTGCCCTTTACTGACACAGCTTAATACTGTGCCAGTTGGGAAAGGAAATATATTTAAAGAGCTGAGACTCATTTTTACAGAGCAGGCAAAAAGGGTACACTTTTAGATGAGAGCCAATAAACTGATACCCAATGAAACTTCGTTTTTACAAGAAGGGTAACGTATGCTTCTGGGCTTTGCTTTTGTCACGTAACAGTATTTCCTAGAAATCTATTGGTTCATCCTTCCTTATCCTTTAGCACAGCTACACAATACTGCACTGTGTGGATGTCCTATAATTTCTTCAACACTCTCCTATGTATGTATATTTAGGATATTTCAAATATTTGCTATTACAAACAATGCTGCAACGAATAACCTTATGCATAATAAATTTTCATATTGTTGGAGGTATATCTTCAGTAGAGATTGCTAGAAGTGGGACTGCTAAGTGCCTATGTAATTTTGTGTTGGGCATTACCAAATCTCCCTAGAGGAGGGCTGCTATCAATTTACGTTTCCATCAGGAATGTCTGAAAATGCCTGCTTCCCTCAGCCTCATCAAAAGAATGTATATTTTAAAATTTGTGCCAGTCTGATAGGAGAAAAAAGGTATCTGTCACTTTAACTTGCATTTCTCTAATAATGAATCTGCATGAACATTTCTTCATGTTTGTGAGTTATTTTTATATCTTTTTTGTGTGTGAGTTATTGGTTCATATCTTTTCCCCATTTTCCCTTTGGGTTTTTGGTCTTTGTCCCTCAACTTTTAAGGTATTATATATTTGGGTTACCAGCTCTTTGTGTATATGTTATATTTTCTCCAAGTCTGGCAGCTGTCTTTTGACTTTGTTTATGGTGTTTTTTGTCATGCAAATTTTAAATTTTTATATGTAGTCCATTTTATCAATCTTTTCCTTTTATTACCTCTGGATTTAAATCATAGTTAGAAAGCCTTTCACTACACCAAGGTAGGCATGTTTCATTTTCTACATTTTGATCCCACTCCCTCTGGAGTTTATTCTTGTGTATAGCGTCATACTAAATTTCCATATGCATTTGAATCTAACTGGACTTTCTCTTCTATTCCACTGGTCTATCTGTCTATTCATGAGCTAGTACCCACTGTTTTAATTATAAAGGCTTTGTAGTATATTTTAATATATGGTAAAATTACCAGGCACTCACAATTTTCTCCTCCTCACCCAGTTTTTTCCTAGTTACTCTTGAATATATTCCATATGAACTTTATTATCAACTGTCTAACTCCATAAAATAACCAATACTTTTAGCATTTTTATTGGGATTGCACTTAATCTGTAAATTAACTTAGAAACAACTAACAGCATTATAATGCTTAGTATTCCTATTCAAGAACAGAGGATATCTTTCAATGTTTTCAAGATTTTTTCTGAGTCTTTCAGGAGGGTTTAAAATTTTCCCTTACCTCAGTTTTACACATTTCTTGTTAAATTTATTCTTAAGTATTTAACCTTTTTGACTATTGTAAATGGGATTTTCCTCCATTATGTCCTCTAATTGTTTACTGTTTGTATCTACGAAGGCCATTTTTTTTATTTATCAATTTTGTATCCTGCTCTTACACTAAATTCTTTTTTGGTTTTTGTCTGTTTTAGCATTGATTTCTTTTCCAGGTAATACCATTAAATCATTCACAAATAGAGCTAGTTTTTCTTCTTTATCTACCCTTATGCTTCTAATTGATTCCTCTTGTCAAACTGCATGGCTAATCCTGTAATACAATGCTGCAAAGCAGTGAGATACTAGGCATGCTTGCTTATTCCAGATCTTAGCAGAAATATATGTACTGCTTCCTTATTAAATAAGATACTAGCTTTACAACTAAGGTATATATATTTTACCATGTTGTAACAGTAGCCCTGTTAGAACAGTTCCATGTTAGAATGGCCTGATTTTTGTTTTTGTTAGTAAATTCTAGTTTTATTATGTTGTGATCAGAGAGTGCTGTTTGTTTTATTTCTACTCAATGGATGTTATGATGTTTCCTCTGTGACCTAATATATAACCAACTTTTGTGAATGTGCCACACAGTCTCTAACACAGGGTTATAAATTTTATGTATATATATGTATCTCCATAAGACATACCCTACTGATTATGTTGTTTAGGGCTCTTACCTCCTCACTTTTTTTAGCCAGTTGATCTGTCTTGTGCTGAGATTGGTATATTAAAGTGCCCTATTGTTAGTGTGTTTCTAGCTATGTTTCCTTGTATCCCCTATAGTTTTGTTTTATAAAGTTGGCTGCTATATTCTTTGGGGTATATATAAGTATTCTATCTTAACTGTGGTTTGTGGCCTTTAGCACTAAAATGTGTCCTTTGTCATATTTAATGTTTGGGGACTTGAATTTTATTAGTCTGTTATCAGGACCATTACATCTGCTCAATTTTTCTTTCCATTTATCTGGTATACTTTTGTCCCACCATTTATTTTTAACCTCTCTGAATTACTTTATTTTAGATGTGTCTGTTGTCTCTGCAAGGTTTTTGTTTTGTGAGCCTAATCTAAACCCTTTTATGAGACTGTAGAAAAACTGATGCCTTTGGCCTCAATTCTATTACATTTTCTAATTGTATGTATTTTGTTATATTAGCTGTTTTTTTCATTATGAGACATGTCTTTCTGCTTGTCTACTTTTTTAGAAATTGCAGAGGGAAGTTTGGTATTTGCATTTTTGTTCCAGTGGTTACCTTTGCATTTATATATTTTTAAATGCCCCTTGTTACCCATTTTCTCTCTGAAATATAATTGTTTTACTAGGATACATCTCAGAGTTGATAATTCTGAGTTAATTTTCCCAGGTAACCAGTGAGCCCTTTTAATTTGTTCAGGTTTTCTTCCCCATTCTGGAAATTTTTCTTAGATTATATTCTTAAATATTCTATCTATAAGCTATTGTACTAAAAACAATGTTGCTTAATCTTTGGAGAAAAGAAGTGCTAGAAATGTATTTTATGCCACAATAAAGGGATCATGTACTTAGGTTTTGTTTTTACTTTACGTTTTTAAGTTATTGGTAGGGAAAAGAAAGGAAGGTTTAGTGAAAGAGAAAGCAGAGAGAGACAGATTTTTGGCTTTTGGCACAAGCCTAATTCACTTGTCGTACTGTTAAGATTAAGATTAGTCTTATTTTAAATATAATAGTTTTAAAGTACATCAAAATAATCCCAGCTAAGGAATGCTGCACTAACTCCTTTCACATTAGATTATACATATAATTCTACTCACATTTCCTATGGAAGGGACTAGAAGACAACCAAGGAGATCCAGTTGATCTAGTAACAGAAAATAGCCAGGGGAAGCACTGTGTAAAGCAGTCTGAAAATTACTATTTCACATAGCTCAATAACATCATTATAAGCCAATTAGCATGTAATTAACTATAGAAAAAAAAAGTCTGCTTTATAAATATCAACTTTCTTCTTTTAGCCAATCTCTAAAAAATCGCTTCCTTAGGTTTATGCAAGTTTCATTTATTCCACTCATTCTACAAGTATCTACTGACTCCCTATTATTATATGCCAAAATTCTAGGAATGAGGGACATGGCAGTGGGTGTGACAGACACAGCTTATGGAACTTTTAAGTCTAGCTAGAAAACAGAAAATTAAATAAGTACAGTATAAGTGTGAAGAGTATTTCAATTAGAGAAGTATCGCCAGCTACACGAGCATAAAAGGGGAGCTAGATATCTAGTCCTTAGTCCTTCAGCTAAAACTTGAAAGATGAGTAGAAGTCAGCCAGACCGGGGGATAAGGAAGTGTGAGTGTTCTAGGCAAAGGCCTAGGATGAGAGAGCACATTCTAGGAACTGAAAAACAGTGTAACACGGCTGGAGCACTGCAGCGATGTAGGGCCGAAAAGACCAGCAAGATCCATTCTATAGAGAACCTTGTGATCCATTTAAGAACTCAGGACTATGCCTAAGAACGACTGAAAGATTTTATGTAAGAGAGTGAGACAATCAGATGTGCATTTTAGAAAAAAATCCAAATAATCAATCAACAATAGTTAAAGGGTACCAAATGGAGTAAAGCAGTCCGACAGGCTTAAGCGCAATTCACAGATGATGGAGCTTGGACTCTCAATGAACCTTCAAGGACTTTAGAAGTGTTAGAAGAATTCTAGACATTACAAGTGTGTCTATTTCCAAAGGTAGATAGATGGGTTGTAGAGATGTGGAAATGAATGTTAGGGACTCAAAGACTGGTTAGGTTAGGGTTCAGTTGGGAGAGGGGCCATGTGCATCCTGAGGCACTGAAAGAGAAAATGGTTGAAAACAAGTCAAGAAAGGCAGATTTGGGCTATGTGGAAGGTTTCAAATGTCTAAGTAAAAAATTCTGAAATTTGCCCATAGAGGAGAGGTTGAGCCATTGACGATTTCTCAGCAAATGAGCATGCTTAGGTGATAGCAGGATGGATAAGTCAGGAGAAAACACAGGACCTAGGAAAGACAGGAACCTTTTATAGTGCTCCAAGTGTTGCTAATGTAAGTGTTAGCAACAGGGATAAGAGAAACAGATTCGGCAATTACAAAAATAAGCCAACAATAAGGTAGGGTCGAAACGCCTGCAGGATAAAGTATGACAACATAGCTGATGCAAAGTAAACGGGCTACAAACTGGAAATTACAAATTTCACTATCACATGCAGTTTCTCTATAATAGTATTATCATAGAGCGGCCTTTCTCAAAATGTGGTTGGCAGACCGGAATTGATCTATGAGCTATTTGTAATCCAATCAGTACAGACAATGAGAGTAAGCATTTAGAAATGTTCACACCTATATGACAGTAATATTACTGTTGAATTTAATGATAAAAAACTTGGAGTTTTATTATGTTTGCCTTTTAATTTCATTTTTCTAGTAATTCATTTTTATCCTATTTTACAGAAGTATGGATCTGACAGAAAATTTTCAAAAACGAGTCCTTTACCACACTATCAGAGTATTTAGCTTGCCACCCCAAAATCTAAGCAGATTAACTGTACCTTTGTAAACACTTAAAAATAAACACAAATTTGAATATGGACTGGATATTAGAGATAATGCTGTTACTGTTAATTTTCTTAGGTATAATAATACCACTCTGATTAAGTAATAGGATCATACTTTTAGAAGCTATACGCTGATGTACTTAGCGGTAAATTATCATGATGTCTGCAACTTACTGAACAGTTCAGCCATAGAAAAAGACACACACGAGGTATCTCAAACACATACAGCTAAAGCCAATACGGCCACATGTCAACAATGGTTGAATTTAGGAGGTGGGACAACAATACCATACTCTCAACTTTCGAATAATATAATGTTGAAAAAAATATTTAAATAAGTAACAAAAGCAAAGTCCTCCATACCCCAAAGTCACTAGGTCAGTATTTTCTGGGATGACTTCTGGATCCTCCCCTTCCTCAAGGCACTTCAGTTTATCAAGACTAAAACAAAAACAAACAAAGTAATCACCACATCCTGTCCTTAGCAAGCAGGAGTTGTGTCCTAAATACATCACTGAATAATTAAGCATCAGATAACCAGAATTAAAGGCGAATTCTGTGCCAATATTCTATAAAGAAAGGGATATACGCCTGGTTGAAGGCGGCCAATACTGTTAAATGGAGAAATAGATTGTTATTTTAATATTTTCATTTAAAATAAATCACTTTGAGGAATATCTCAATAACAGTATACCCAGGAGGTCCCCAAAAGAGACCAGAGATAATCAAGGTTTTGACACTGCTGTGGTTAAATATCCTTCCAGCCTCATCATAAACTAAGGTTCCTCCGTCGTCAAAGTGTCTTGTCAAAGACATACACGTCGCTGTTACTCTGATTGCTTTCCTACATTAATAAACACTTTAAAAACTAGTGAATAGAAAAATTAATCTTTCATGCGGCTCTCTCGTCCCTTCAACCCCACTAGCAGAAATTGTGCATTCCCATCACGGGACTTCTCCCGTTGTTCCGGGAAAGCTTTGATAGGGCGGCCCTTCTACCCCGGGGAGTAAACCACAGGCCCGCCCCCATGATGAGGCCCAGGGGCGCGCAGGAGCAAGGCTGCACCCGGCTTGACTCCAAGCCGCAAGAGCCCCTCGGCCCCGCACTCACCCGCACACCGCCCTCAGCTCGGCTGCCGCTTCCAGGCTGCAGCCCAGATCCCGGGCCACGGCCTCATCCTCCCGGCCGGAGTCTGCAACCCCTCGGCCCCCGGGCAGCGCCGGTGCCGGCGGCTCCTTCAGCGACAAGTCCCCTTCCCCGCGCAGCCGGCCAAGCCACAACTCCCCGAAAGCGGCCACATGGAAAACGCGCGTATTCGACTCAGGAAGCTCGTACTCTGGGAAGTTGCAGCCGCCACTGCTGGGAACCGGGTTCTGCCTGCCGCCCTCCCCGCCGCCGCACGTTGAGCCGCCCCTGCTGCCTTCAGCCATGTTCGCCCCTCTCCCTTCCCGGCGAAAAGCGGCTGATCAAGGCCTCGCGGGGCTTGCTGGGACTTGTAGTTGCGCGGAGCCCGGGCCGGCGAGCAACTGAGCTGCACTGGCACAGCTTTAGACACTACGTTTCCCGTCAGGCCGCGAGTTGGGCCCGCCCCCGGGCGTGGCACCCCGAGCCTCCGCGTGCAGGGCTTGAACTCATTGTTCTCTAGTCTCGGCTCACAGGAGAGTGGCTGCGGCTTTCTTTTCACCGCAGCTTGTCTGGGGTAGTTCTCAGCCCGCTCGGTTACGCAGCATCGCTCTACGCGGGATAGGGCGGTTTTGGCACGCCCCTTGGTCCCCCTCGTTGTTTTCCTCTCGGCCCTGAGGTGCGGAACTTCTCCTTGACTCCAGGGTTCGAGAGCTGCGCTGCTGCCTCACTGACCCAAAGCCTGAGAGACTTGAGGGTCGAAGGCTGAGACCCGGGGCATGACTGGCCCTCCAGGTCCGGTTCGTTTAGAACCTCCTCAACGGCCCCATGTATATACGTGTATATATATACACGTATATACACGCGCAGAATAATGTTTATTGAGCGCCTTCTGTGTATCAGACGCTGTACAGTATTATCCCTAACGTATATTTTTAAAAATCACAACAGCTTTTCCAGGCAGGTATTATCATCCCACTTTTGCTGTTGAGGAAGGAGTTAACTGCTAGGAAATAGAAGCAAGGTCGGAACTCTGGGATTTTATCTGTAAACTAAGAAACTCTCCCTCCAATCTGAGGACCTGAGGATGTGCCCTTAGACATAGCTTGTGTCAGACTGTGGAAGGGTTCGAAGGAAAAAAGCCAAGAGTTTAAATAAGCAAAGGCAGAAAACAGAGAAGTCACAGTGACTTGGAATAGTGGGGCTGAGGCCATCTTCTCCCCTAGACTTGCCATTATGTAAGCCAGTAATTTCTTTTATCTTTAGATAGTTTGAGTTGAATTCTCACAACCTGAACACAATTAGTCTTCACAGTGCCTGTAAACCTTGCTCTAAATCCCTTAACAGGGGAGCTCTCACTCCAGAGAATGAAGTCATGTTTCAGATGTAAGAACTCTAACATGTATCTGGAGATTGAGTAACATTGTCTTCAGGAGTGGAGACCACAATGGTTCCTGAGAAGCAGTGGGAAGGGGCAGGACCAGAAAGAACACAGCAAGGGAAGGTGGTTCACTATGAGGTGTGGCATTTCAGAACAGCATCTTTAGATGTGTGGATCGCAGGGATCAGGGGGGAAAGAAGGGTTAGTGGTCGGCACCAGCGGAACTCCTTTGAGTCTTAGCGTCAGCGGCCACTCTTTGGAATAAGTCTAAAGAGGTCCAGAATAACCACTGCAGCATAAAAATTATTTTGAGCTGAAGGCATTTGAGAATTGGCTTTTTTTCCTGAACTCCATTATCTTCCTAAATGTGGAGCCTCCCCAAAGAACTCAATTGTCATAAATCCCCTCCCACAACTAGAGAAGATTGACTAGAAGTGGGCATCACACTTACACATTGTCACAAAGCTGTATCTCCCATCTGTTCTCCTAAAGACCTATTTATCTTTCCTGAAAGTCATTTGTTTTCCAGTAAGTGCCCTTTCTCCCCCTCCCCTATTAAGAAGTCATTTGTTTTCCTGTAAGTGCTGCGCTCCCCTTCCCCTTATCTCATTAAGATAGTACATAAGCCCAAATTCTAACCGCCTCCTTGAGTCAGCTTTTTCTGTGAACTCCCATTAATCTGTCTTTTGTCAGTTTAATTCACAGTTCCCAAATGACAATATAAGAGCGTAGAGGAAGTTTCTCCTCTTCAGCCATGGCAAAGGAAGCTTCTGGCCCTGTTGCAAGTTTGGCAGAAAATGGGAGCATTTTTAGACCTGGAACTAGGACCAGACAACAACAGAGAAGAGATAGAAAGATTCTAAGATCCCAGGATAGATATAGTCCTTGTAATTCTGGGTGAGTTTTGTATGATTCCTGAGGGAGGAAAAAAAACAAAAACAAAGGTTTCCCAATTGTGGATGTTGGAACCAACCACTGGGTTGAGGTCGTGGCATTAATTTAGAGACAGGATTCTGAGTAGTTGCACAAACCAAGCTTATGACTCTTGATTGGAGAGTAGGAATAGGGAGACATGAGCTCTCAAAGTTTGCCTCTGAGCATTAGTTTCCTCACTTGACACGCTTACATGAGCTCATCAGGTGATGAAAACTGGCTTGCTGGGGGGAGCCGTGGCAAACTGGGGAGTACCAGCCTCTGTCTACAAAGCTACCATGGCTGCCATGTAGGAATGCAGGATTTCTCCACCAGAGCTTCCAACATTTCTAAAGAAGTCAGATATTTAACTTTTTAACAACAACAACAACAAAAGTGAAATCTCCTGATCTTCAAATGTGGGCAATTAATTTTGTTAAATTACTTAAACAAGTTGGCCATTAGATTGAGGTGGCTCTAATTCAATGGCAACCTGCCTCAGAAAACCGAAGTCTAAGTCTGTAAATGCCTCAAGGTTACAAAATCAAAATGCTAAGGACAACCAATCGCAAACAGCCAACTAGACTTCAAGCTATAACCATTCAATAATTGCTTTGCTTCTGCCTTTTCTCTATAAGATTCTCTCCCCAGGCTCCGGTCAGTGGAGTTCTCCTAACCACTTCCTGTTTGGTGCTGCCCTATTTGAATTGATTTTTGCTCAAAGAGAGTCAAAAATTTTAACATGCCTCAGTTTATCCTTTAACAGTTCATATAACATTTAAAAACAGTATTCAAACCAAACACAATACACATAGGCATCTGGCCAGTGGCCTACCTGTTTGTGATCTCTGATCTACTGTATCTCTAAAATTCACCCAGCTCCCAATTTATGTAATTCCAAAAGTGAACTTCTTTCGTCTTGGTTTCCAAAGTAATTCTACCACTGCCCCAAGGCCTCCTTTCTCAGAATTAGACTACAGGTAACTGGGAGTCTCACTTGGGGTTGAAACCATGTTTCCCACATTTCAATAGTAACTGTCCAAGTTGTATTTCCATCTAGTTCTCTCTGATGTCTAAATCTTTCCTACAGCAAAGTCATTTATTTTATTCTTCTCCTCTGGCTTTGGCTTTTTTCCCTCTGAGTGGACAACTGGTCTGGATTTTTTAAAATAATTTTTGAATAAGCACATAATTTTAAAGGTAGAAATATCAACTGTATTATTATTGACTATATTCCAATATAGTCAATAACAATGTAATATCTTTGTATGGTGAGAGATGGTAACTACACTTATGGTGATCATTGTGTAATGTATAGAAATATCATATCGCTATGTTGTGCACCAGGAACTAACATAGTGTTGTAGGTCAATGATACTTCAAAAAGAAACTCGTAGAAAAAGAGATCAGACTGTGGTTACCAGGGGCAAGGGGTGGAGAGAGGGAGACTGGATGAAAGTGGTCAAAAAGTAGAAACTTACAGTTATAAGATAAATGAGTACAAGGGATGTAATGTACAACATGATTAACATAATTATTGCTGCTATATATTATATATGAAAGTTAAGAGAGTGTATCCTAAGAGTTCTCATCACAAGGAAGAAAATAGTTTTTTTCTTTTTCTTTTACTTTGTATCTATATAAGATGATGGATATTCCCTAAACTTATTGTGATAATCGCTTCATTGATGTATGTAATCATTATGCTGTACACCTTAAACTTATACAGTGCTGTATGTCAATTATATCTCAATAAAAGTGGAAGAACAAAAAGATACAAACATCATGCAGTGAAAGTCTCCCTTTCTATCTTTCCCCCAGTCATGTACAGCCCCTTCCTAGATTTCTGGAGGCAACCATAACCTCCAGTTAGCAATTTCTTGTGTATCTTTCCAGAGAAATCATGTATTTTATATAAATATATATGTATGTATGTATACATATTGCACACACACATATGTATGCATGTACACACATTTTGCATACAATACATGCTGTTCTATATTCTATACCTCATGTTTTTCATGTGAGGTTATATCTTAAGACATCCTTTTATATAAATATAAAGAGCATCCTATTTCTTCCACTGTATCTGTCAAATTTCTTTAACTAGTTCTCCCTTGAAGTACATTTAGGCTGTTTGTAGTCTTCTGCTTGTACAATTAATGCAGCAATGAAAAATCTTACAGGCAGTCATTTTGCTGATTACTATCTGTCCTCAGGCCCCAATTAAAAACTCTATTTAAAAATTATTCTTTTGCACTCTCTTGGATTACTCACCCTGGGGGAAGCTGGCTGCATGTCATGAGGACACTCAGATGTCACTATGGAGAGGCTGATATAATGAGGAACTGAGAAGAGGCCTCTTACCGTTGATCAGCACTAACCTGTCAGGTAGTTGAGGGAACCACCTTGGAAGCAGACCCTCCAGCCCAGTCAAGCCTAAGAGAATTGCATTCCTGCCAACACTAACTCATTTGTTCCCAGATTCCTAACCCACAGAAATTGTGTGAGATAATAAATATTTAAGCTGCCACATTTTGGGGTAAACTGTTACACAGCAATAGATAACTAATAGAGGGAGTGAGGTGAATACAGCCATGTATTAAGAGGTTAAATCGGGGCTTCCCCGGTGGCGCAGTGGTTGAGAGTCCGCCTGCTAATGCAGGGGACATGGGTTCGTGACCCGGTCCGGGAAGATCCCACATGCTGCGGAGCGGCTGGGCCCATGAGCCATGGCCGCTGAGCCTGCGCATCCGGAGCCTGTGCTGTGCAACGGGAGAGGCCACAGCAGTAAGAGGCCTGCGAACCGCAAAAAAAAAAAAAAAAAAAGAGGTTAAATCTATACAAGGGACCTTGCCAGAGAGGCAAGAAGTAGGGAAATAATTAAGGAAACATTTGTAATAATCCAGTTAAGAGGCAATGGAGGGTCTATGAAAAGAGACAAGGATGGGCTCATCCAGCCCTGGAGAAACAACCTGAGTTTGTACATTAATGATGATATCCTATAATAGCAATTTTAGTACATTAATGATGTTATCGACAACAGCAATTTTAGTCATCTGACTCTGGTTGATTAGAGTTCAGTTGGCACAGAATTGAGGTCAGAGGGGACAAGAAAGGGAATAAAGTTTTGGATAGAGCGATTAATCACAAAGTAAGGGAACTTGGTTTTAGGGGGACTTGGTTTCGATAATAAAAATGCATGAAGATTCATCTACTTGAACAGCAATATTTCTAAAAATGACTGATTCTGAGAGTATTAAATGCTATTGCACCCACTGAAATCACCTTTCAACTGTGACCTTGGTCAGGCTCCTCGTATTGAATGGTGACTTCCTTCTCCTAGTCATCTTCTTTTGACTCTCTGTTGATCCTATCTTGTTGAATAGCATTTCCAATTGTGGGACACCCTTTGGGGAACATTCTTGCCTTGAGGTGCTGACATCTTGTTTGGGAAAAATCTGGATAATCAAGATTATGTCCTGTTTTGTCTGTTCTTTCCTTTGCTTTTACCGTTGTGAAATACACACACACAGACACATACACATATAAAGGATTCTTTTGGTTAAGCGTTGTTTGTGTTTCAAAGCACTGATGAGTTTTATCTAAAAATAGAAATGATGCCTCTAAATTTACAAATACTCTTTTGCAATCCAACCGTCATCTTGACTAAGCATAAATCTCTACTGATCAATTACCAAAGCTACACTGCTGTGGCCATATTCTAAACCAATTGATTTTTCAATTGGGCTGGGCTCAGTCATTTACATGTGACCCATGATTAGCAGGGAGCATACCTAAATTTAAGTGGCAATTACAGCATGCTGGATCTTTCTTAGTTTCGGGTTCTGTGGGGCAGGCATTCCCAAAAGGTTCAAAGAAAGGCCCTGCAAGAGCAACCGTGGAACAGCTTCGGCTACAGCCACGTCTTCTTTGGTACTTCTACTGAGAGGGGTAGGGCCAAATGCCCAATTCTCATTCACCCCTTAGGCACCGAGAGGCTTTAGGAAAATAAGAACTAGCCAGCTCTTTCCACAACACAGTTGAGGACACCTTGAAGATACCAAAAGGAGAAAATCTTTTGCTTTGTGCTGTTCCTGGATTCTCTGCTTCAACAGATTACATGTTCATGTGGAGGACTGCTTTCCTGAAGCCAGGGGACCATGTGGGAGTTTATCTCTGCCAAAGAAAGGAGTAGCAGAAGGACGGAAAGGGAATGTGTGACGGGAAAGACAGCTGAAGTACCCTTAGTCGTAAAGGCAGTTGGTAGAATAATAACAATAATTTAGTGAGAAGTAAGATTTATAACCTTTCAGAGGCCTGATATGAATTATAAGGAATTTTAACAACCGAGGTGGAAAACCTGAATTGAGTGTCCTCTTCAATTCTAAGCAATGATCCTTTTCAAAGCTGAATGACTGTTAATAGATATATATTTCCATAATGAATTTTTTAAAATAATCATTGTTTTTTTTTTTTTTTTTGGCTGCGTTGGGTCTTTGGTGCTGTGCGCGGGTTTTCTCTAGCTGCGGTAAGCAGGGGCTACTCTTCGTTGCGGTGCACGGGCTTCTCATTGTGGTGGCTTCTCTTGTTGCGGAGCATAGGCTCTAGGGGTGCAGGCTTCAGTAGTTGTGGCACAAGGGCTCAGTAGTTGTGGCTCACGGGCCCTAGAGCACAGGCTCAGTAGTTGTGGCGCACAAGCTTAGTTGCTCCGAGGCATGTGGCATCTTCCCGGACCAGGGATTGAACCCGTGTCCCCTGCACTGGCAGGCGGATTCTTAACCACTGAGCCACTAGGGAAATCCTGCATGATTTTTTTTTTAATTCTCTAAATTGTCTCCAACTAATTGTTTTAGGATACCTCTATTGTTTGCTGTTCTCCCACCATCCCCACCTCTGTTCCACTGATAAGTACAAATTAGGCAATTAGCTTTTTCCAAGAACAATGCCAAATTTATTGGAAGGTATTTAAAATCTTGGATTAACAAAGAGAGTGAGAGAGTCTACTGGTAGAAAATAATAGAATCAGAGAAAAGAAGTATCAGAAAACATTTTAGTCCCTTTTGATGATAGGGACTGTGGACATGGAGAGATGTGGAAGAAGCTGTCATTTTTTGGAGGGAGGCTTGAACCAGGACATTGTCTGACTCCCATGATGTGAGGTTGGTATCATCCTAAGATTCTGCAACCAAGCATACTTTTTTAAAATCTGTTGAAGTTCACCTATTACCTCTATGAGACACATTCACTGATGTAAGAGGAAAAGATCCTGGAAATGGTATAAAATGATTGAAGGTTAGAAGCTGTGGGACCAGGTAATGAAATACTCTCTGATATTAGATTTTGCCCTTATCTCAGAAGGAAAGCATCTTTCCACTGTAAAGTTTCTTTCTTTCCATACTCCTTGGAAGCAAGTCACTAAGCACAGTTCATACTCATGGGGGTGTGGAGTGGGGAAGGAGTGGGAATTAAGTTTCATCTTCTGGAGCAGGAGGTAGTTACATATTGATAAGTTATTTGAAATCCTATAAGGGAGATTTGTCTCTTCTCCTTCACTTATTTAATTATTCAATCTTTTATTTATATCAGTGTGGACTCATGGATATTTATTTTATGTTTTGGACTATATCATCCATCACTATGTATTAATCACGTGCTTCAGATGCTTTGACATCGGGGTCTTGCTGAGCCTGGAGAGACTGCCGCTCCCAGGGAGAGCCCATTTCTAGAGATAGTAAAGGATTCTCCTTTGAGTGTGCCTTTCAAATGCAAACCAATCTACCCAGAATGGGCACCCCGCCCCCCCCCTCACCTCCTCTATCAGGTTCTCACTCTCAAGGTTACTATTCCTCTGCCCTAATTAGCCAGGTCCAGGTACCAGCCAACTACAGGCAGCCCCTATGCCCCAGAACCACTGAAATTATTTAAATCAGCCAATCCTAAACCTGCTTACCTTGCCTCACCTGTTTCTTCCTGCAGAAACTACAATAAGGGCTCTTGCCCACATTTCCCTCTTGCTCCCTCTGCCTCCTGATCAATCCTGGCGCTTCCTCCTGTGGCCCCCTGCTGTGTGGCATGCCCCCTCTTAGGAACCGTGAGTAACAAACCATCTTTACACTGGCAGTCATCTCTTAATCTGCTAGCCTTCACCATAGATGAATAATAATAAAACCTACATTTTAAAGCTACTTATTTATTTTATTGCTCACATTGTTCCAGCTCTGGTTATTGAGAGCTATTTCAGATCGGCTCCTGTGTCCCTTTCACATCCACCCTGTCCTCTTGTTTTTTGAGCACTTCCTTACTTTCCGGGGCAACAAGATGCTTCTGACTCATATACTCCCTGCCCAATGCCTAGAATCAGCCATTTCTCCAAGAAACCATGGTTCTTTTTATTGGAGAATGGTATCACCATTGATTTTTGTAAATAAAGTTTTATTTACATGAACACAGTCATGTTTATTCAATTTCTCATTGTTTATGACTGGTTTTGCATTACAACAGCAGAGTTTAGTAGTTACAAGAGACTGAATGGCCTGAAAATCCTGAAATATTTGCTACCTGGCCCTTTACGGATGTTAACTAGACTGTGTGACCATTTCACAATACATACAAATATTGAATCATTATGTTGTACATCTGAAACTAACATAATGTTACATGTCAATTATACCTCAATAAAAAAAATATGTAATTATAGTAAAAAAATGTTTGCTGACTCCTTTTTTAGATGAAGGTGACGTGCTTTCTTTCTCTTTAAAATTTATTTTATTGAAGTATAGTTGTTTTACAAGGTTGTGTTAATTTCTGCTGTACAGCAAAGTGATTCAGTTATACGTATGTATATTCTTTTCTCGTATTCTTTTCTATTATAGTTTATCACAGGATTTTTTTTTTTTTTTTTTTTTTTTTTGCTGTACGTGGGCCTCTCACTGTTGTGGCCTCTCCCGTTGCGGAGCACAGGCTCCGGACCCACAGGCTCAGGGGCCATGGCTCACGGGCCCAGCTGCTCCGCGGCATGTGGGATCTTCCCGGACCAGGGCACGAACCCGTGTCCCCGCATCGGCAGGTGGACTCTCAACCACTGCGCCACCAGGGAAGCCCTATCACAGGATATTGAATATAGTTCTCTGTGCTATACAGTAGGGCCTTGTTGTTTATCCAATCTATATATAATAGTTTGCATCTGCTAATCCCAAACTCCCAATCCATCCCTCCCCTATCCCCTTGGCAACCACAAGTCTGTTCTCTATGTTGCTTATTTCTATAAGAATAGAGAGAGGTCTTATGGAAGTCCAAAAACTGAAGTGTTCATGAGATCTGACACCAGGAATCAACAGTACATTTTCTTCCATGGCTTTCTGGCTTCCATTGTGCATTTCCCCTCCATTCCTTTCCTCTCTATCAGGTAGTTCTTACTGGCCCCTTATGTAGGCTGCTAAGCTGCGGTGCGGGGAAACTCCCCTTCTAGCTAGGTTAGAAGGGAGGAGCTGGTAAAGAGGAATTTAATTAGAGTTGGCACCACCTTCTAGGATGGTAAAGAGAGCCACGTACACCTCTGGTCATGTAAGCTAGGCCCAGGGAGAAAAAGAAAAAAAGCAATTCCTTCCAACACAATTATGCTTTTGTAACTTGTCGAATTAATGCCATTTTCACATACATTTTCCTTGTATATGATTAGACACTGTAGCTGAGAAAAAAAACTACTCACCTTGGAGAGTGTTCCCTGCTTTTTAGGAACATTTCTAAAGATGTCAAGCACATCAAACGCTAGGGATTATCCTCGTGCTTCCAGAGTCAGCAGTGACTAAGCAAAGCAGAGCGTCTCAGGTGCTCGAGTTTGCAACTCCCTGCAAAAGACAGAGAGGAGGACTGTCCTCTTCCTCCAAGGAGGGCAGGGGTTTACTGAGGGAGTGGGCAGGCATGGGGGCACCTTGCTGGAGGCTTCAAAGAGAGGCTACATAGGTGGAGAGGGGTTGAAGAGAGGGAACATTTATATTAGACTCCCTGCTTTTGAAGACCTAGTCTGGAAGGCATTTGCTGGTGTCTAGCAGAATAAAAAATAAAGTCCAACACCATTACAAGCCTAATCCTGGGTGATGAACATCTGTAGCTCATTCATAATACAGTGTGTATCTGGTCAGGGGAGACTGAGCAGCAAAGCTTCTCGGGAAGGAGCAGTAAGTGCTCTCTGATGGCTTAGTCGTGCTCCAGCAATGAGAGGGCAGGAGACACGCCTGCAGCATCGGGGCAGTGTCTCGCAGCACCAGAGACAGTCAGACTGCCTTTTCCCTTAAGGCAGAGAAGAAGAGATCTGTACTGCTTTGCCCCACATGCTTCATATTCGCGTGCTGCGTAAGGACACCTGATAAGGTTGCCAGATTTAGCAAATGAAAAGTGCGGGACATCCACTTACATTTGAATTTCAGATATACATAATGAATGAATAACTTTTTAGTATAAGTATATCCCATGCACTATCTGGGATATACTTTTACGAAAAAACGTTTTGTTGTTTTTGTTGATCTGAAATTCAAATTCAACTACTCTTTATTTTATCTGGCAACGCTATGCCTGGGTCTACTTCATAACCTTTCAGATCAGCTCATGGAGCTGCCAGAAACTTCCCTCTAGATCTTTTGAGGGAGAGAGCAAAAGCTAGAGGCAGAAAGAGGACAGGACTGGCCCAGTTTTTCCTGTTTTGGAAAAGCCCTGCGTACCAGGCCGTGCTAGGCCATTGGTCAGCATTCAAATGGCCCTGTCCTGTGTCCACTTCCAGTCTAACTAGTGTGGCCATGGTCATGGCTGTTGGGAGGTGTGGCGGCCCATACAGAGTTTGTTTACATAGGTAGAAGGCAGTTAGGCATATCATTATGTCCAGGGCACTTATGTCTGCCAGCAGGTTCCTTCACTCCAGCCCCCCTCTTCCCCCACTTCTCTACCTCACGCCAGAAGAGGCTCCTTTTCTAGAACCCGTAACCTGAACTCAGTGCTGGCCCCTCTCCTCCCTTAGTCTGAAGACTCTCACATATGACTCCGATGTTTTTTGACCTGCTTAACTGCCTCCTGACACTCACTCACTCTTGCCCCCATCAGGTTGACCTTCCAGCCTGCTTCTTTTCCTGCACTATTTTCCTCTGTTCATCCAGATCATTTAAGGCTCAACTAAAATCACTCAGTTCTGTGAAGGCTTTCCCACTCCAATCTGTACTGTTCTGTCCAAACTTTATACATTGTCCTGGATCATCTCAGAAGTTTAATTGGCCTATGTTTGTTTCCTTTCTTTTAAATTGAAAATCAAAATCACAGAACTAAAAACGTTTTAAGCACTCATAATGCCAACAATCCCAACCTAAAATGACTTTTTAAAAATTTTGTAATATGCATATATCATTTATATGGCTGCCTGCTGTCCCATATTTACATCTTTCAGCTTTTGTGATCTGAGAGGTAAGACTCCTTGTCACCCAGCTCCAAATAGCAACAACCCAAGAGGATGATTAATCCACCTTAGAGCACATGCCCACCACATAGGCTGTGGCTAGAGAAATGACCTGTTATGTTTGGCTAGATCTAGATCACCCTGTGGCCACGGGATTAGGTACTATGATTGACAGAGTTCGCAAGTAGATGGGAGAACAGTACTCCAAAGGAAGGAACGTAATCACGGGTAGACAGAAATAAGAGCTGTCTACAAAAACCAAGATTCTTCTAAGTTTTGGTAGAATGACCCAATCCCCTCAAATCTGGTCATCCTTTGGTGAATTGAAAACAAAATTTTTGCAACTATTACATTGAGGACTGAACTCTCAGGCAATGGTATGTGTCAGAGGACACTCTAATTTGAGAGACACTGATTTTACTTAATTATACCTTCTTTCCTTTGAGTGTCTGAATAAATTTTATAATAATCAGATGGTATGGAATGTCTAAGGAGGATTATTGTTCTCCTTCTTTTAAAGAGGAGGGCACTGAGTCTTGAAAGAAAGGAAAAAATTTAAAAGGCCTGTCTAACGACATACCCTGGCCCGTTGCCTGAGGTAAGTCAGAACTTTTCAGCCTTGTACCTTATACCCTCCATGAGGGAGGCTCCTGAAGTTAAAAATATCAGTGGATTTTTTTTAAACTGGAAGATGACTTTAGGGTATGCATTTTTATTTGTTTCCTCCCCCGCCAAAAGTGTTTTAAATGAAAATCCTTCACCTCCTTTCAGGAATAAGGCAGAAGGAATGTTGTTTAAATTACACCCACATCATAAAAGTTCTGTTTCCAAATCTATCTGGTTGGTTTTCCTGTTGACAACATTTTGGTTTCACACAAGCCAAAAATTTCCTCTAACGTCTGTGTTTTTAAAGGTGCCTAGTCTCACATTATGTAATTGCTGTGAACAGTTAGCTATTAGAATATTACTACCCACATAAGAGGGAGGTGAAGCAAAACATTCTTCCCTTATTTTCTTTTGCCAGCCAGTTGCTGGCTCATAGAGCAGTTTTAAAAAACTGTGTTGTCTTCTGAGCCCTGTGTCTAACTTTGGTATTTGCTTGCAATGTATTTTTTGAAAATCTGTTTACAGTGTTGAATAGATAACATTTTCACTTTGTTCAAAACTAAAAAATGTTCAGTGAAAAGTCTCACTCTCACCTCTTTCACTGCCTTTTCAGTTCTTACTGCCCCATACGCAATGGTAACCAATTTTATCAGATGTATATAACTTGTACAGCTTTTTAATATAAATGTGAACAAGTATGAATATATATATATATATATATATATTCTCATTTTACCCCACTTAAAACAAAGGGCAGTATTGTTCTAAACATTGCTTTTTTTACTTAGCATTGTATCTTTTTTTTCTTTTAACATCTTTATTGGAGTATAATTGCTTTACAATGGTGTGTTAGTTTCTGCTGTATAACAAAGTGAATCAGCTATACATATACATATATCCCCATATCTCCTCCCTCTTGCAACTCCCTCTCCCACCCTTCCTATCCCACCCCTCTAGGTGGTCACAAAGCACTGAGCTGATCTCCCTGTGCTATGTGGCTGCTTCCCACCAGCTATCTATTTTACATTTGGTAGTATATATAAGTCCATGCCAATCTCTCACTTCATCCCAGTTTACCCTTCCCCCTCCCTGGGTCCTCAAAGCCATTCTCTACATCTGCATCTTTATTCCTGTCCTGCCCCTATGTTCTTCAGAATTAGCATTGTATCTTAAAGATCTTTCATATTGGTAAATAGAGAACTTTCTCAGTCTTTTTAAAGTTGCATAGTCTTCCATTAAATGGATACGCCATATTTATTTAATCAGTGCTCATTAATTTACACGTTTTTTTTTTCAGTCTCTTACAAAAAATGCTGCAATGATTAATCTTATACATAAGTCATTTGTTACATGTACAAATACATCTGTAGGACAAATCTCAGAAATAAGATTGCAAGGTTGAATAGTTAACGAATTGTCATTCTTGCAGTTTTCCTAAAGCAGTCCTACCATTCTTCCCTTCATGAATTCATCCTTATTCTCCAAAACTCATCTTAAACTTTAGCTACTCTGCAAAGACTTTCTGATCCCCTTTCTAAAGATTGTCATTTGCTTCCACGTCAGTGCTCTCACTGCCTCATATTTGTACCCTCATTATAGCACTTAGATTTTGTACTGAGATTATCTATTGGTATGGCAGTTATTTTCACTGGTCTATGACGTTCAAAAGCAGGGATGCTGCCTGTACATTTTTGTAACTCTAGGACCATGGACAGTGCCTAGTGTGCAGTAGATGCTCAATACAGATGGATGGATGCATATATTGATGAATAAATAAATATGACCAAAGAAATTACTATTACTGGAAAAAGTTCCAAAAATTATCCTGTAGAGAACCTAGGACAAATATCAATGTTAAATACAAGTGTGCATGATTATGCATTAAGATTTGGCTTGGCTAGGTGAGTTGACTGAAAGAGAGGTTCTGAACCAGGAGCAGGATACATTGAGCTCAGATAAGTAGTCAACAATTGAGATCTGGGGCTTCCCTGGTGGCGCAGTGGTTGAGAATCCGCCTGCTGATGCAGGGGACATGGGTTCGTGCCCCGGTCCGGGAAGATCCCACATGCTGCGGAGCGGCTGGGCCCATGAGCCATGGCTGCTGAGCCTGCGCGTCCGGAGCCTGTGCTCCGCAACGGGAGAGGCCACAATAGTGAGAGGCCCACGTACCGCCAAAAAAAAAAAAAAACCAACAATTGAGATCTGTACTGGGTAATGTTCCTATGGATGCAAGAACCAGAAACAGATCTTCTACCACTTAAGCAAAAATTAGATTTATTGTGGAAGTTTACAATAGAAGGCAGAGCTATTGTAAACAGCCAAGCCTCAGGAAGGGTTGGTAACAGGGTCAGTCCTTTAGAAACAAGAAGAGCTTGTGGGTTTCTCTCCTGAACATTGCCAGAGATGACTCAGCTCTTATCACTTTCTGTCTCTGTTTAAGTTCTCAAAGTTCCCAGGAAAGTACCGGAGGGGTCAGGAGTCTCTTCCCTTGGATCATTCAGGCATAACTAAAGGACAGAATGGGTAACACAGGCATAGCCTTTTGGGAAACCATTATGAGTCAGGCCGCCATTGTAATTCTTGACTACAGAGGAACCAAGGTGACGAGGTGTGGGTTTCTTATCAGGTGTGTATGTCAGAATGACAAGGAAGCCAGGGAAACCTAGAAACCAGGTCAGTGGGGTAAGGAATAGGATAGGAGAGCAAACAGAAGCCTAGACATCAAGACTAGGGCAATAGGTCAGAAGGGGACTGACAGGCAGCCAAATGTGGAGTTGGAGTCATCTGAGCACATCTGGCCCCAGGTCAGGATTGGCTCTGGGAACTAGAAGAGGCCAAGCCTGCCCTTGGGAAATGAGTTGGGGAGCCAGTAGGAAGGATGTGCAGGCTGGGCCTGGCATGGACCATTCCTTGACGCAGAATTTGGAGCAGAGCTCTTCATTCATACGTACTTCCCTTCACTCATTGGCCAGCTGGCAGTGTGAAGGACTGGCCCAGCATGCCTCAATCCCAACAAAGTGTACCAATAACAATGCTCATGTAGGTCACTGTCTCTCGGTTATTGGTGTTTATTGGTTTTTTTCTAGTTGTTGCTATTTGGCCTTGAATCCAACTTATATGCTGGTGTGACTGAGAAAAGGGAGGACGTTAGTGTTCATTTTGTGTCTACTATGTTCTAGACATAGTGATAGAGATCTCATATGCATTATTACATTTTAAAAGTATCCTCAAAATAGCTCTTTGAGGGAAGGATTAGGCCCCTTTTTATAGATAAATTAACTGAGGCAAGGAATGTGTCTTTGTCTGTTCAGGCTGCTATAATGAAGTACCACAGACTGGGCAGCTTATAAACCACAAATATTTATTTTTTACAGTTCTAGAGGCTTGGAAGTCCAAGATCATGGCCCTGGCAACTTTGGTGTCTGGTAAGGGCCCACTTCGTAGATAGCTATTTTTTGTTGTAATTTCACATGGCAGAAGGGCTATGAGGCTCTGAGGCTTTGAGGCTCAGGCTATGAGGCTCTGAGGCTTTCTCTCTGAGGCTTCTCTTAAAAGAGCACTAATCCCACTCCTAAGGGCTCTGTTTTCAAGACCTAGTCACCTTCCAGAGGCCCTGTCACCTCATACAATCACCTGGGAGGTTACGTTTCAACATATGAATACTGGGGGAACACAAACATTCAGACCAGAGCAGAAGGTCTAATAACTTGAACAAAGTTCTCTCAGACCCCAATGCTCATATTTCCTTCTTCACAGCACTCTCTAGACTCTTTAGGGCCTCCTCACATGCACACTGGGACCTGTTTTCTTGATAGTGACTGTATGACAGCCACACTGCCACAGGCAATGGAACGTACTTGGAATCAGGAAACCTCAACTCTGGGCTCAGCTGTGTTATCAATTAGGTGGTGGCTTAGTTTTCTCATCTGTAAAGTGAGCGGGTTGAACTAGCCGACATCAAGGCCCTTTTACTGCTCTAAAAATGCCGTGCCTCTGGTTTCATAGCCTTTGAGGCAATTAAAGATCACTTCTGCTTTAGAGAACTTTAATTTGGTCTGTAGCTATATGCCATGCTGGTGCCACGTTTTGTTAGCCTCTGCAAAGATATGTTGTATTCTTGACATTTTTCTTTATTCCTTTGCTAATTTTTTCCATGTGATATCATATATGATTCAGGAAAGCAGACTTGTACACCACAGCAGTGTGCTCTGGCATTCCCAAGGAGTCTTTGAACTTACCTATATAGTTTCTCAGGGATAAGTACGTTGCCATTTTCACTTTCAGGATTGGCCCATAAAAGTTATTTTAAAACTTTCTCCCCCATTTTTAGTGGTGAAAATTGTTTTTCAAATGTAATTCTTATTTAGAACTCCAAACTGTAAAGCAAATGTAACTGAATGTGAAAAAAAAAGTTATTACATCAACAGCTGAGAAAAAAAAATCCTGCTGGGGGAAAAGTGGTTTTTGGATTGGAAAAGACTTCTATGTAAAGAAAGTGAGACAAACTTTTGAGCACTAGAAGTGAACGGAAATTTGGAGGTGGAAGGATTGTACAAAAGAGTAGAGAAAGGGCCCGGCCGTACAGTGGTAGGCTGGAACTCAAGGCCCCTGAAACTGATGGAAGGATCTTTTCTAGGAGTGGGGTGTGTCTAATATTCAATTTTTAATTCTTAGGTTTCTGTGATGGAAATCTGAGTGTAAGTGCCTGACATTAAGCTTTTGATTGCCGAGGCATCCATTTCGAAGATATCCATCTTGAATAAACATACTGCCAGCACTGTGCTTTATAAGGTTGATAGATAGTCAAATCATAGAAAGTAGTAGAACATAGCAGTTAAGAGCACAGGTCTGATTTCTTAGTGTAGACACATCCTGGCTATATGAAACCAGGCTACTTATCTGTGTTTTCATTGTCTCCCCTACAAAACGAAGCTAGTTTTATTGCTTTATACAGCTGCACTTTCATTTTTGACCTAAACTGAATCACCCCACTTTGTCATTGATTTTTTTTTCTCCAGACTTGGATCTTAATGATTTTTAGTTTATCCCAAATACATGAAAATCTTCATAAAATAAAAGGGATAATTACAGATAAAACAACAACTAATAAACAAACTTCTGAAAGCAAGTCTATTGTAGAAATTTTAAACTACATCTAGTAATAGTATCTAATTGAGCATAGAGTTTCCCATGAAGGTAATTTTTAGTGGGATGGTATAACTTTATCATTATCTCAAGTACTATAAAATAGGAGAAATCACACACACCTTCCACTTGTGGGCATGTGGATCTGCACAGGTGAGACCCCAGTGTGACACCCACAGAAAGATGGCCAAAGATGAGTCCCCTGGTAATTCGCATGGGCACAGTAGGAATAGGCCACAAAAGATTAGGGTTGACCAAGTTTAGAGATGTGGTTCTTATTTTCCCTAATAACTAAATCCTTACAGATACCCAACATTCCCAGAGGCTGGGTGTCTTTGTCCTTTTGTCACCCACCCCCACCCACCCTGTCTACTATCTATTTAGCTCTACCTGTGATGTTTCTTAATTCTTTTGGAATTTGCCAATAGGCTGCCTCTTCCCAGCTTAGATGCCCTGGACCATCCTCCTATTTGGATATTAGCCAGCAGCATTCAAGTCCTGTCTCTTGTTTCTATAATAACCAATCACCAGATTCAGGTTTCCCTAAATTAACTGACCCCTAGCTTTGTTCCTAAGTTCATATCCAGACTTCATTGGTTTGGCTCAGTCAGATAGCATCCAGGATCCAGTTAAAACACAAAGAACCTATATTCTAGAGCCTGCAGGTAGAGCAAATTAAACAAAACGTGAATAGAAGGAAAGAACTAATAAAAGAGAAGTGAGAAAGGTAAGTCACAGAAGTAGTATATTAAATTATTAAAACAAACAGTGGATTATTTGAAAATATTAATGGAATTGAGGAGGAGTGATAAAGAAAAAAACAGGAGAGGCAAAATTATAAATATCAAGAACAAAAGAGTCTCTTTAGACAGTGGTGCTGGGAAAGTTGGACAGCTGCATGTAAATTAATGAAGCTAGAACACGCTCTCACAGCATACACAAAAATAAACTCAAAATGGCTTAAAGACTTAAATGTAAGACATGACACCATAAAACTCCTAGAACAGAACATTGGCAAAACATTCTCTGACATAAATCATACCAATGTTTTCTTAGTGACCTAAAAAAAACCATCTACCAAGGCAATAGAAATAAAAGCAAAAATAAACAAATGGGACCTAATCAAACTTATAAGCTTTTACACAGCAAAGGAAACAATCAACAAAATGAAAAGACAACCTACACCCTGGGAGAAAATATTTGCAAATGATGTGACTGACAAGGGCTTAATTTCTGAAATGTACAACAGCTCATACAACTCAATAACAAAAAAACAAACAACCCAATCAAAAAATGGGCAGAAGACCTAAACAGACATTTCTCCAAAGAAGACATACAGATGGCTACTGGGCCCATGAAAAGATGTTCAACGTCACTGATTATTAGAGAAATGCAAATCAAAACTACAATGTGGTACACCTCACACTGGTCAGAATGGCCATCATTAATAGTCTACAAATAATAAAGGCTGGAGAGGGTGTGGAGAAAAGGGAACCCTTCTACACTATTGGTGGGAATGTAAATTGGTGCAGCCACTATGGAGAACAGTATGGAGGTCCCTGAAAAAAGTAAAAATAGAGTTGCATATGATCCAGAAATTCCATTCTTGGGCATATATCTGGACAAAACTGTAATTAAAAAAGACAGAGTCAAGGGCTTCCCTGGTGGCGCAGTGGTTGAGAGTCTGCCTGCCGATGCAGGGGACACAGGTTTGTGCCCCGGTCCGGGAAGATCCCACATGCCGCGGAGCAGCTGGGCCCGTGAGCCATGGCCGCTGAGCCTGCGCGTCTGGAGCCTGTGCTCCACAATGAGAGAGGCCACAACAGTGAGAGGCCCGCATACCACAAAAAAACAAAACAAAACAAAACAAACAATAGTTAAAAAATAGGTGGAAGACCTAAATAGACATTTCAACAAGGAAGACATACAGATGGCCAAGAGGCACATGAAAAGATGCTCAACATCACTAATTATTAGAGAAATGCAAATCAAAACTATAATGAGGTATCACCTCACAACAGGCAGAATGGCTATTATCAAAAAAGCTAGAAACGATAAATGCTGTAAAGGGTGTAGTGAAAAGGGAACCCTCCTACACTGTTGGTGGGAATGTAAATTGATACAACCACTATGGAAAACAGTATGGAGGTTCCTCAAAAAACTAAAAATAGAACTACCATTTGACCGAGCAATCCCACTACTGGGCATATACCCTGAGAAAACCATAATTCAAAAAGAGTCATGTACCACAATGTTCACTGCAGCACTATTTACAATAGCCAGGACATGGAACCAACCTGAACGTCCATCAACAGATGCATGGATAAAGAAGATGTGGTACATATATACAATGGAATATTACTCAGCCAGAAAAAGAAATGAAATTGAGTTATTTGTAGTGAGGTGGATGGACCTAGAGACTGTCATACAGAGTGAAGTAAGTCAGAAAGAGAAAAACAAATACTGTATGCTAACACATATATATGGAATCTAAAAAAAAAATAAACGGTACTGATGAACCTAGTTCAGGGCAGGAATAAAGAGGTAGACATACAGAATGGACTTGATGACATGGGGTGGGAGGCCGAAGTTGGGGTGAAGTGAAAGTAGCAACGACATATATACACTACCAAATGTAAAATAGTTGGCTGGTGGGAAGCAGTAGTATAGCACTGGTAGATCGGCTCGGTGCTTTGCGATGACCTAGCGGGGTGGGATAGGGAGAGTGGGAGGGAGGCTCAAGAGGGAGGGGATATGGGGACATGTGTATGCGTATGGCTGATTTGCTTTGTTGTGCAACAGAAACTAACATGGTATTGTGAAGCAATTACACTCCAATAAAGATGTATTAAAAAAAAAGATACATGCACCCTTATGTTCATAGTAGCACTATTTACAATAGCCAAGACGTGGAAACAACCTAAATGTCCATCGACAGAAGAATGGATAAAAATGTGGTATATATATACAATGGACTATTACTCAGCCATAAAAAGAATGAAATAATGCCATTTGCAGCAACATGAATGGACATAGAGATTATCATACTAGTGAAGTAAGTCAGAAAGAGAAAGACAAATGCCATATGACATCACTTACATGTGGAATCTAAAATACGACACAAATGAACTTATCTACAAGACAGAAATAGACTCACAGACATAGAGAACAGATTTGTGGTTGCCAAGGGGGAGGAGGGGTGGGGGAGGGATGGATTGGGAGTTTGGGATTAGCAGATGCAAACTATTGTATATAGAATGGAGAAACAACAAGGTCCTACTGTATAGCACAGGGAAATATATTCAATATCCTGTAATAAACCATAATGGAAAAGAATAGGAAAAAGATATGAATATATATAATATATTCTCTGAATCACTTTGCTGACACCAGAAACTAACACATTATAAATCAACTATATTTCAATTTTAAAAAAAGAATAAAAAATGAGGGCTATCACTATAAATCCTATAAAAAGAAGGATAATTAAGGAATATTATGATCAGCTTTATGTCAATGAATTTGACAAATTAGATAAAACATACAAATTCTTGGAAAAACCTAACTTACCAAAACCAATACAAAGAAATAAAATACCTGTATAACCCTATAACTGCTAAATAAATTGTATTTGCAATTTAAAAAACCTTCTCAAGAGGAAAACTCAGGCCCAGATGATTTTATTTGTGATTCTATCAAAAATTTTAAAAAGAAATAATATCAATCATACACAAACTCAGGAAAAGGGAAGATACAACACTTCCAGATTGTTTTATGAGGCCAAAAAAACCTGACATGATTATCACAAGAAACAGAAACCACAGAGTAGTATCTCTCATGAACAGAGACACAAAAACCTTAACTAAATATTAGGAAATTGAATCAAGAAATATATATATGAGGATAATACATCATGACCATGCAGAATTTATCTACGAATGAAAGTTTGATTGGCTTAACATTCAAAAATCAATCAGTATAATTCATTGCATTAACAGAATAAAGGTAAAAACTGTTATAGCATCTCAATAGATACAGAAAAAGCATTCCACAAAACTCAACATCCACGTATGAAAAATTTCAGCAGACTACAAAAAGAAGGGAATTTCCTTAATCTGATAAAGATCACCTACAAAAAATTATAGCTAACTTTATACTTAATGATGAAAGACAATGCTTTCCCCCTAAGGCTGTGAACAAGGCAAGGATGCTGTTATGGACTGAATGTTTGTCTCCCCTCAAAATCATATGTTGAAACCTTACCCTCCAATGTGATGGTATTAGGAGGTGAGGCCTTTGGAAGGTAATTAGGATCGATGAGGTCATGAGGGTCGAGTCCCCATGAATGGGATTAGTGTCCTTATAAGAGTCATGAGAGAGCTTGCTTTCTCTTTCTTTCTGCCATGTGAGGACACAAAATGTCAGTCATCTGCCACACAAAAGTGGGCTTTCACCAGAACCCAACCATGCTGGCACCATGATCTTGGACTTCTAGCCTCCAGAACAGTGAGAAATAAGCTTCTGTTGTTGATAAGCCATCCAGCTTATGGTATTTTGGTATAGCAGCTCAAACTGACTAAGCCAGATGTCTACTCCTACCACTTTCATTTGATACTGTATTGGAGGTCCAAGCTAGTTTAATAAAGCAAGAAAAAGGAATAAAAAATATAAAGAGTGGAACAGAAGAAGTAAAAATGTCACAAACAACATGACAGTCTACATAGGAATTGCTACAGAAACTGTGAAAAATCTACTAGAAATAATAAATGAGTTAGCAAGATTGTAGGACACAAGATGAATAATAAAAAATAAACTGTGTTTCTGTATTACAGCACAGAACAATTGGAAGTTAAAATCAAAAATCAATATGATTTAAAATGTCATTAAAATCTGAAACACTCAGGGATGAATTTAATGAAATAACTGTACACTGAAAACTACAAAACAATACTGAGAGAAATTTAAGAACACCTATTTAGGAGATGTATACATGTTCAGGGATTGGTAGACTCAATATTATTAAAATGTTAATCCCACCCCCTCAAATTATCTGTGGATTGAATGAAATCCTAATCAAAACCCCCACAGTTTTTTTTTGTAGACAATAATCACCTGATTCTCCAATTTATAGAGAAATGCAAAGGACCTAGAATAGCCAAAGTAAACCTGAAAAAGCAGGAAAAAATTGGAGGACTTGTACTTCCTGATTTAAAGGCTTACAATTCACCTGCCATGTAATATTTATAAAATGGTAGCAATTGAATAGAATATCAAGTTCAGAAATAGACCCACACATATATGGCCACTGATTTTTAACAAAGGTGCCAAGGTTCAATGCAGGAAAGCATAGTCTTAAGGGTGTTGGATCAACATGAAAATATATATGTATGAAAAAAAAAACCTAGAACTTTACCTCACATCCTTTATAAGAATTATCTTGAAATTCATCATAGATATAAACATAAGAGCCCAAACTGTAACGTTTATACATGAAAATAAAGGAGAAAATCTTTGTGGTGTTGGGTTAGGCAACGGTTTCTTAGGTAGGGAACAAAAGCATAACCATAAAAGAAAAATTAATAAACTTGACTTCATCAAAATGAAAAATTTTGCTCTTCCAAAGACACTATTAAGAAAATTAATGGCAAGCCATGTAGGGAACATATTTGCAAAATTCATATCTTATTAAAAACATGTATCTAAAATATATACTTTACAATAATAAGCAATGCAGTTAAAAATGGGCAAAAGAGTAGAATTGACATTTCACTGAAGAATATTTTAAAAACTGGCAAATAAGCACATGAAAAGATGCTGAACATCATTATTCACTAGAGAAATGTAAATTAAAACCACAATAAGACAACACTACAAACCACTGGAATGATAAAATTCAATAAATGACAATTTTTGGCAAGGATATGAAGCAACTGCTACTCCGAAAAACAGTTGGACTTTTAAAAAAAAAAGTTAAAATACACTTACCATACATCCCAGCAATCTTGCTAAATATTTTCCCAAGAGATATGAAAACATTTGTCCACTCAAAACTTCTACTCAGATGTTCATAGCAGCTTTATTCACAATAGCAAAAACTGGAAATAATCCGAATGTCCAGCAACTGTGGAATGGATAAACATATCGTAATGTTACAAAATAATCACGAAAACCAATTCGATTCTATACAATGAAATATTACTCATCAATAAGATGGAATAGACTGCTGATATACACCAACACAGAGATAAATCTCAAAGGATTATGCTGAATAAAGGAATTTCTATTTCTAAAATCACTGTGACAGAAAATTGACTGGTTTTTGCCTGGGCCTGAGAGTTGCAGGAGGGGAATGACTGCAAACTGGCATGGGTCACTTTTTGGGGCTATGGAATGTTCTGTATCTTGTTTGGGGTCATGATTATAGGACTGTCTACATTTGTCAAAACTTATCAAACTCCACTTAAAATGTGTGAATTTTATTGCATGTAAGTTACATCTCAGTAAAACTCAATTTTAGGAAAAAAATATTGCCTTTACAGAAAGGAGTAATTTTATTTACTTATTAAATCAAGTAAAGCCCTTATAGCTTTCCTTAAAGTATAGCAATTGAATAGAATATCAAGTTCAGAAGCTTCAATTTGTGTTTAATAATACTGAGAGTGGGGCTTCCCTGGTGGCGCAGTAGTTGAGAGTCCGCCTGCTCATGCAGGGGACACGGGTTCGTGCCCCGGTCCGGGAAGATCCCACATGCCGCCGAGCGGTTGGGCCCGTGAGCCATGGCCGCTGAGCCTGCGCGTCCCGAGCCTGTGCTCCGCAACGGGAGAGGCCACAACAGTGAGAGGCCCGCGTACCACACACACACACACAAAAATAATAATACTGAGAGTGAAACTCTATAAGACTTACTAGAAAAAAAGAGACAAAGCGGCTGCTTAGAGAGAGTTACCTGGGAATTGATTCACTAGGTTTAACCACATCTCACAATAGATCTGTGTTCCCTGAATTTTCAATAGAGGGTTCCTTATTAACACCTGGCAGTCAAGGTAAGGCTGCCTTGCTCATGCTCAGCACACCTTGCTTAAATTCAGGTATCCGAAGAGGGTTGCCAGGTATCTTCACTCCACACTCAGAATAGACTGAAGGGAACATACTTGTAAATGCAAACACAGGCTGTGTTCTGTCCTGGGCTGGCTCTGGAGGGTTCCCGCAGGGCTGAACATAGGCCCACATTCAGCTCCTCTAAATGTCTGATCTGGAAAGAAGACAGCTTGTGATGAAAACCAATCTCCTGGCAAAAGCTACAAATTACCATTTCAGAATTTTCTAGCACGAAATAACTGTACCATATGTTGTTCATACCCCTTGGGAGATGCCCTTTAAATTATGTCTTAATGCATGAAAGAACCTTTACTCAAGGGAGAACAAGAAAGGCAGTTCCTATAAAGGACTCCGAATAAAAGAGCCAATGAGCTAAAAAGCAGGAGTCAGCAATTATGGAGGAAAAGGACACAGGATTTGGTTTCTTTAACCAGCTTGACACAAAGCAATCCCCAGCAGAAATCTCAGAGCTCAGAGCTAAGCTCAGTTGTTTGCAAAGTCTAAGCTAAATATACTGATACCAACTTCAAGGATGAGGTGGGGTGGCAGCAAAAAGCAAAACAAAGGATGATAATACATGTTTTGCTGTTCTTAGAGGCAACTTGGTACAGAAAGATGGTTTTGTGGCTTAAGTCACTTCACCACTCTGGGTTGGCCTCTCTCCCTGTCCTCTCTCCCCCATTTTCTTTAAGGTTAATAATATCTGTCTTGATGAGCAATTGTGAGGTTTAAAGAGAACGCATGCAGGGCACCTTAGCACAACGTCTGGCTCCAAGCAGTTCAGTGAGTACTAAATATTATATGTAACAGGATGTTAAATGTCACATGTTGCATATTAAATTGTAAATATGCTATGTGAAGGATGTATGCATTTTCTGTGGCTCTCCACATGGGGAAGTGATAACATTGCAGGATTAAATTCCCAGATGGTTAGGAAAGAGTAAGCAACTCATCACAATAGAGATGCACTTGCCTTTATCAGGGGACGCGGAGAGATCCCCAGTGGCGGGGGTGTCTTGGTTATTCTGTGTATCCTCCTAGATCCATTATTCTCCCCAAGAGGCTAACCCCAGAGAACTCTATTACTTGAGTTCCCTTGCTGGCTAGCTACCAGGTGGGTTTGGCCAATGCAAAGCACTGGCAGGAAATCACTGAGCAAGAGGAGGGAGTTCTAGGCATTTCTTCCCGCTGCCTCCTCGCATACGTATTGTGCCTTTGGCAATGTTTGCATCCTTCCAGGACTACACTACAGAGAGGCGTCTCCTCTTTTGCAATCTCAGCCTTCACTGGGCTCTGGTGCTACTGTTCCCTTCCCTTGCCCTCTCCTACCAGGAGTGGTAATGGCTTTCACTGTTACAAATCTGTATGTGACATCATCCCTTCTGTGTTCCATTAATCCTGTGCTCACCTCTATAAGCAGGCCCTTCATTAGAGTCTCTTTGTTTGAACCATCTGGGGCAAATGTTATTGTCTGCTAGATCAGGGGTCTCCCCAAAACTCATAAATGCACTCTCTAGAGAAAGATAAAGCTTTGATTATCAGGCAGTTTCAAAGAGTGCCAACTAGTTAACTGTAACAGTGCAAGTAATAATTTTCCTGGAAATACAAGAAACACAGGTAGTAAAAGAGAGGCGAAGCAGTAAAAGCCCAAAGTGAGAGAAGGAAATGAGTTGATAACATCTGGCAATAAGCCAGAGCTGGGCAATGGGAGGAGAGGCCCCAGCTGAACATGAAGTTCAAAGTTTGACTATTACATGAGACTTGAAATACTGAACATTGACCAGGGGATCTTGAATTACCTGACAATAATTAGAAAAGCCATAGGATCTGCTTCCATTTTTATGCAGGGGAAGAGGAAGAACAAGCCCCAGTGAGTATATTTCAAAGGAGAGTGGGAGATAAATTTGTTTATTCTTATACACTAAGGGCATGCTATTCAATATAATGCTTACATAATGACAGCTCTAGAAAGACTCATTTACACAGCGCAGGTCACGGAGTTGGGGCCCAAGCTGGATTTTGCTTGCCTATCTACTTAGCTCTAGACCTGCTGCTAAATCATCAACTTTATACTGGCACGGCAACCTGTTCACTTCCTTATTTTATGAGCAGAGGACATCTCCTTCCTATTCCTTTGCCCTGGTATAATCTTTTACAAATGCCACACTGACATGCAGATGTATAATATTTATATACTTACACGGCACCATATAACAAATCACCATGGCTTGATTAGTTTAACTATTAATCTCTACTCTCTGGTTAGATGGAAAGAGAAGATGAGTGTTGTTCCTGTTTAGATTGCACGCAGAAATCCGTGGTGGACTTGCAGGAGGGCGGTGGATCACAGAAGCACGACCTAGGAAAGGACCGTCATCACCGAATCCAACTTTATATCATGGCCATATTTTGTGCTACTTTCCAAGGGATGATACTTAGCGTTTTAGCATCTGAAATGCAATTGTTAGGGCATCCTAAAGTGTTTGGGCCTGGGGGCCTGACTCCCTTTGACCCAACACACATATATAAACCTAAAATGCCTATTTGTTAATTAACCACTAGGTCTATGCTGATCACGACCAAAGAGTTATGTTGCTGATCAACATGTTCTTGTCCTATTTGCAAAATCTATGTGGGAAGCCAGAATCCAATAAGAAGATTACTCAGGGAGCACAGAATTAGCACAAAGGAAAACAACTGGATGACTTTAATGGCTAATGTCATCAAGGAATGATAAATGGCAGGAATCTAGCTGTTAGACTGTCTTGGCCCAAGGGTGGGGACAGCAGCGTGCACCCTGGCCCCATGCTAGATGCATCAAGTCCGCGTCTGTGTCTCTGACTCTCGTTCATGCTGGTTGGGTTCATTTACCAACCCAACCACAACTTTCTTTAGGTGTGTTAACAAAGATACTTCAAGTTATGGTTACCTTGGCTGGCCTAGAAATCTTGGCATCCTTCTCTTTACCATAAGATTGCCAACCTCTGATACAATTCTTTCTTTGCTTATGATATAATCCAGCTCACAGAGGGCATTTTTTTCCCCCTTTATCTCCAACTTCTAATCGAATCCTCATTTTGGACCATGTCTACCACCTACGGCTACCAGATGGGAATGCATGATCTCTAGAACTAGTTTTCACGGAGTGCTATGCTTCTTAATTTCAGACTTCCAAGCAGAGGGCCAGATGGTTATCTGTCTGTAGATGTTTCTCTAAATAGTTTCTGCCCTCGGGACCTCATATCAAAGGTTATTGCTTTTTTAAAAAATTTATTTATTTAATTAATTAATTTTTGGCTGCGTTGGTTCTTCTTTGCTGCACGGGCTCAGTAGTTGTGGCACGCAGGCTCAGTAGTTGTGGCTCACGTGCTCTAGGCCTGCGGGCTTCAGTAGTTGTGGTGCACGGGCTTAGTTGCTCCACAGCATGTGGGATCTTCCCAGACCAGGGCTCGAAACCGGGTCCCCTGCATTGGCAGGAGGATTCTTAACCACTGCGCCACCAGGGAAGCCCTAGGTTATTGCTTTTTAATGGGCACATCTTGGACCTGACGAGCTATCATCTCTAAAACTGAAAACTCTAAAAGTCCATGCTCTGACCACAAACTCCCATCCTTCCAGCTCTCACTCCAGCTCTAACCCCTAACCCTCAATCTCAGTGGAACTTTGAAATACCTTAATCTCTTTATCTACCCACTCCTGGCCATATTTCCCTCACCTAATCCACAGCCTGATGGATTAACACGTAACCGCTCTCTCACTAGGAGGCTCAAGACTCACATCCTAGTGCTCCTCCGTACTTGCCCTGCACTTCCATGAGCCAGACCTTGGCCTTCTTTGCTTCCACACAAAGGCAGCAGTTTTGCTGAAGGAAGAATAATCATTAAGCAGACTGGAACCACTTCAGGTTCATAATCTTCAATTTTAACTGTACTCACCTTTTTTTTTTTTTTTTTCTTTCTTGGCCCGGAGGCTTGTGGGATCTTAGTTCTTCCACCAGGGATTGAACCTGGGCCCCGGCAGTGAAAGCGCCAAACCCTAACCACTGGACTGGCAGGGAATTCCCTGTACTCATGTTTCAATAATTTCTTTACCTGATAACAACAAGCTCCTCTCTTATTTAGCAGTCAGAGAATTTCACCATTCTCCTCCAGGCTTCTAACTCACCCCCCAGCTCTGCCTCCCTCAGTTGTTCCTGCTTATTTATTTCATAGATAAAATAGGGGCCGTCCCACAGACATTTACTTACTACCTGCGCTTCCCCACATCAGCATTTATACACAGACACGTGCATCCTTACTTCTTTTCTCTCACTCACAGGAGCAGCTGTTTCTCCCTACAGCATTTTCAGGCTAATCCTTCCACCTGGGCTCTGATTAGGTTGTGGCTTTTAAAAAATCATGTTTTCTTTCTGACCTTTCTCTGCTAGCTCCTTCTTCTCAGCCTAAAAATGTGATCAAATCTCTTTTATCTTAAAAAAAATAAAACCAAAGTTCTTCATTAATTCTACATTTTCCTCTACACATGAGCCCCTCTATCCTTCCATTCACAATGAAGCTCCTTACAGGTCTACACTCTTATCTCTACGTTTTCATCTCCCATTCATTCTCCAGTTTACTACCATCTGTCTCCTGCCCGCAGTATTCCATTGAAACTGTTCTGGAAAATGTTATCAGTGGCCTTTTTGGAGAAGTCAATGAACTCTTATTTGATCTCCATACATACTGTTGCTGTTGAAAGTTGGTCGCACTTTCATTAGAGGGCTTTTCTAATTACTTCGGCTGCCCAACTTAGAACCCTCCTCTGCTGAATGATTTCTTCACTCCATGAACCTTGGGGGAGGCAGATACTACATCTCACGATGGATGCTAAAAATAGAGTCACTGCCAGCTTCCTTGATAGAGGGCACAGCTCGTGAGGTAGGCCTGGCTATTCTGATGCATCTGCTCCAGACACTTATTCCAGCTAGTGATGCAAAGAACAGAGACAGTAGAGTTCTCACTGATCATGGAGAACATGCCTGCAGTATTCAGTGTCTTTTCATTCAGGCACTGCAAGTAGTCTCGTCTGCAGAGACTGGTGGTGGCCTCACCCAACCAATTCTGTGGTGTGATTTGTGGATGTGATTCTGACTGCGTAGCCTCTGGGCCTTCCAGGGGATTTAATGTGCTACCCAATAGCCTTAGATCTTTTCCCCCTTATGTTTAAGTCAACCAGAGTTGGTTTCTGCTCTTTGCAGCTAAGAGCTCTGACCACCGCAATTTCATTTTTGAACTGAATACCACCTTTGATTGAAGAATTCTCCACTCCCACTTCCTTCTTCCTCCAATTGGCGACCAGTCTAATGTATTAACTATATCTTTGAACTTGAATGTGTTCTCATATAATGTGTAATGTTTTGTGTGCATGTTTTTTAGTTCACATAAATGGTATTTTGCTAGGAGCTTTTTCTCTTTTGTACCTTTAAAAAAACTCAGCACCAAGTTTTAAAAATCTGTTTTGTATATCTAGTGTGTTGTATTTAACTGATGCATGGAGCTGTTTCCACACTAGGTCTCTGGCTTAAAACTGCCTTCTAACACATAAATGTTGCAATGAACCCCTTTGTACATGTGGCCTCACGCTCACCTGTGGGTGAATGGCTCTGGTATGGTTTACGAGGTTTATGGGACATACGGAATACACTGATTAAATGTAAGTACTGTCATATCGCCTCCTAGAATGGTCACAGGAGTCATCTACTACAGGGGAAGAAACAGTTTTCCTTGGCTCTCTTAGGGTCCCTGGCTGGGTCTGAGAAGTAAACAGACAAAGACAGATGAACGGGAGAGGAGCATACACATCTTATTGAATTTTCATATGTACATGGGAAACGTCACAAGAAAATGAAGACCCGAAGAAGTGACTAGAGCAGGATACTTTTATACCTTTCAGACAAAGAAACAAAAAAATTGTGAAGAATTGACAAGATAAAGGGTTTGGGGATGGGCGTAGTACACGTTGAAGCAGTAACTGGGAAGATAAGGATTAGTTTAACAAGAATTGTTTGTACAGATTTCTTGGCCCCCGATTTCCAGTCTGGTGATAAGAATTTCTTCCTGGTGCAGGGAGGGTACCTCTCACATGGGAGTCTTATGCCTTGTTTCAGGAAAGAAGGGCAAGGGAGAATGGGGGTCAGAGTGACGTTTTTGCTTTTGCTGTTTTCTCAGATTCCTTCACCTGAAGAGATTCAATATGCCAAGGTGCCATATTTTGGGGTACTGTATCCTGAACCCCTTCACTACCAACTGTATTCCCATTCCTCACATCCTTACCAAAACTTAGCATCTATCATTCTAATTCTTAATGACCAGTTGTATGTCATAATTTTTTAAATAGCTGCCACAGAAAACTCATACAAACCGCTTGATGATTTGTTTTTTACATTAAGTATACATCCGTGAAACCACCTTCTCCAACATAGAGGTTGGAGGTATGTGCCTTGAAGAGGTGCAGTGGAAGCAACGCAAGTGGCCTGAGGCAGATTCCCTGACAGCAGAGGCCCTGACAGCAGACATCTTTGAAAGGAGCCAGAACAGAACATGAAGGTAGTAACAGATGCCACCAGGGTTCCTGAAAATACCTGGGAGACTTTGCAAGGAGATGGCTGACACTGAGAACGTGACCGCCATTTGATCAACTCTGGGTTGGATGGGCTGGGAAATACGTAACTACTTTCTGCCCCCTCCCCTCCTTGACTACGGAGCCTAAAAACTATATCTTACACGTGGCTTTATTTCTAGCTCCTGGAACATTTCTTGGCCTAGGGTAAGTACTCATTAAATGTTTGCTGAATGAAGAGCTACAGTCTCTTGACTCGTTCTTTTCTATTTGCAAAATGGAGAGTTTTTTCCTATACTGAAATGACATTTATTTTGCCTTTTACCTCGAAGTCCCAGCTAGCACTTAATCCTAAACTTCATTTCACTGCCAGCCTTGGCTTAAAAATGTTCAGCGCTGGGGCATCTCAGTTTCAATACAGCCTCCACAGCTTGGTCTCAGTCTTGTACCTCGTGATCACAGCACTTCGTAATGTGCACCTGCAGTATCCAGGCTTTAGGATGGGACCTTGAGTCACAAGCCCCTGGGCTTGGTGAATGGTTCCTACAGTGCCTCTCCCTGGATGACACCTCCTCTAGCCCTAATCAGCCCTGGGATGCCTACTTACCCTTTGAGACCCAGGTCACCTCTACGAGGTCAAGTTCTTCATCCCCTCGGGCACAATTAGTCACCTCCTTTTTGATTTACACAGCACTTTATTCTCACTCTAATAGACCTTACCGTGAGATCTAATTTCTCTCTGAACATGTTTCTTCTGCAGTTAAGAACGGCCATCTCATCGATGGGTTTATCTGGGTCCTCACTGATTAGCACAGTGCCTAGCACACAGTAGGTGCTTGTTTTCACCAGGGTTTTCCAGAGAAATAGAACCAATTACATAGATAGATAGAGATGGATAGATAGATAGTAGATAGATAGATAGATACACAGATACATAAATACATAGATACACAGATACACAGAAACATAGATACACAGATACATAGATACACACACACACAGATACACAGATGCACAGATACATAAATACACAGATACATAGATTTATTTTAAAGAATTGGCTTACATGATTGTGGGGGCTGGCAAGTCTGAAATTTATAGAATGGGAATTCAGCTAACAGTTGGTGTTGCAGTCTTGAGTCTGAAATACATAGGGCAGGCCTGCAGGCTAGAAACTCAAGCCAAGTTTCTCTGTAGCAGTCTTGAGGCCGAACTGCTTCTTCTCAGCAGCTGATTAGATGAGACTTCATACAGGTAATCTACTTAAAGTCAACTGATTATAAATGTTTATCATATCCACAAATACCTTCACAGAACATCTAGACTAGCCTTTGACCAAACAATTGTCACCATAACCTCGCCAAGTTAGCACATAAAGTTAACCATCCCAGTGCTCAATACACATTTATAGCAAAAATTAAACAGATGTCTAGTAAGTCTTCCGGAAGTCGAGAGAAGACAGCAATGGGCTTTGGCACAGATTTCCAAACTTACAATGCTCTCAAGTGATAAAATAATCGTATTTGTTCATTGAGCAGGTAGCCATCAGAACCCCACAAAAGACAGAGAGAGAGGGAAAGAGAATACATACATCTGCTGTGAATCAGACCAATCTATGTACGTGGACACAGGCAATACATCCATCCACTTACTTTAATTCTACATGGTGGCAATATGGCTTTAATAAACTTTGATCAAAATTATTTATTTTACCATTAATTGCTGTGGCACCAAAGAAAACACTCTCAGAGGCAAACAAGAATGCTTTAAAGTGGTTCTTTGTACAGACTGAAAATGATGAATTCAAGAGTGTCATTTCCAGGGTTTTTTTTTTTTAACATCTTTATTGGAGTATAATTGCTTTATGATAGTGTGTTAGCTTCTGGTTTATAACAAAGTGAATCAACTATACATATGCATATATCCCCATATCCCCTCCCTCTAGCATCTCGCTCCCACCCTGCCTATCCCACCCCTCTAGGTGGTCACAAAGCACCGAGCTGATCTCCCTGTGCTATACGGCTGCTTCCCACTAGCTATCTATTTTACACTTGGTAGTATATATAAATCCATGCCACCCTCTCACTTCCTCCCAGCTTACCCTTCCCCCTCCCTGTGCATCTCTAGGTTTTGACTAAGTTGTGAAACCAACAGGGTGCTGGAAGGAGTGGAACTGAGGGCCAGTGGTTAGTGGTCCTGCCTGAACAGAGCCTCCCTTCATAAAATGGTGTTTCCCAGGCTGGATTCTTTCCTTTAAGTAGCTCAGGAGGCAAGAGTGGAAAGATTCAGGGCTTTAACAGAAAAAAAAAGTTTCTGCATCTATAAAATGGGCATAATAATAATGACAAACATTAGGCTGAGCCATATGAAATTACCAATGTCCAACCACTTCTGGATGCCAGAAATGGAAATTTCATGTGACTCAGCCAAAGAGATAAGCTATTAAGTGAGGAGTAGAGGTGCATTATAGGTGATCAGTAACTACTGAACCTCATCTTTGTCATGAGGCTTGGGCTGGAGGCTGAGGCAGGCCCTGGTCTAGAGAAGCCAAAGTTAACTCAGCCCCCGAGGTGGGCAGGCAGCATGAGGAAGCCCAGCGCTGGGCTCCAGTGGGTGGGGCTGAGTCTTTAACAAGACCTTGGGGTTTTTCCTCCAAAATACCCTGGTTCCGTACACTGAGTAAAAAGAATCTCAGTGTTGAAAAGACTAAGAGAGCATGGAAAAATGAATGGGGAACTGGTGGATAGAAGTCCTTATTTGTACAGTAGCCCTCCCCGACATGAAGTTGTGGAAGCAGAAGCAACAGTAACTGATTTTCCTACTGTTACACCCCTATGTGCACACGTAGGTGGAGAACTGAAAGGGACTGAAGTTCTCAAAAGTCACACGGAGGAAGAAAAAACAAAAGGGTGGAGAAATATTGAAACTATTATCAGCTCCTCAACTCGTCACACTGAAATCAAATTATCACTAATTAGATAAATGCATGAGAACATATTTAATTCTTGTGATGCCTCTGTTGGTGTTACCATTCCTGCTCTATAGAGAAGGAAACCAAGGGGAGAAGAGATTAGACAATTTTTAAAAAATGATTCCAATTAAGTCAAGTGCTATTTCCCACCAGTTGTTAAGAATGCCATTTAGTACACAGACAGCTGGCTCTTGGTACATGTCTCCTCTCGATTTCAAAAATTCTCTTGTAATAAAAAAATGATCGCCTGGGCAGTCTCACAAAAACACATTCTGTTTCATGTTGTCACACACTCAGCTTCCCCAGGACACTGTGTAAGTACTACTTTTCAGATTGACTTTCTCATGCAATTGCCAATTGTTTCTTCTGGTCCTAGAATATTTATTTTTAATTGTATGATTTCGATTATTTAGGTTATGTTCACATTCTCTAAAAAATCCTATTGAGCAAGGATGCAAAATGGGCGAAAAACTCTTCTGCACTACAGAGGGTAGAATCTAATAGTCATGTTAATAGGGTTCATGAATGCACGCTGCTTGGCCCATCAATTTTTCCATCCAGGAAGGCAACAATAGAAATGCCTAACAGTTTGAATTTTTTTTTTTTTTTTAAAGATAAGTCTGGGGACTTCCCTGGTGGCGCAGTGGTTAAGAATCTGCCTGCCAATGCAGGGAACACGGGTTTGAGCCCTGGTCTGTGCAGATCCCACATGCCGCGGAGCAACTAAGCCCGTGCGCCACAACTACTGAGCCTGCGCTCTAGAGCCCATGAGCCACAACTACTGATCCCACATGCCACAACTACTGATCCCGCATGCCACAACTACTGAAGCCCGCGGGCCTGGAGCCCATGCTCCGCAACAAGAGAAGCCACCACAATGAGAAGACCGCGCACCGCAACGAAGAGTAGGCCCTGCTCGCAGCAACTAGAGAAAGCCCTTGTGCAGCAACGAAGACCCAACGCAGCCAAAATAGATAAATAAATAAATAAAATAAACTTATTAAAAAATATATGTATATATAAGTCTGAAAGGTAAACAGCATCTTTTTCTACATATAGCATCCATGCTGTCTCATTATGGAAACTTTGAAAATTACGGGAAAATATAAAGAAGAAATAACAATTCAAAATTCTTCCTCCGTGAAAGTGCCACTGTGAACCTTGTAGTGTGTGCTTCCCCTCAGTCTGGCAAAGAGGTTTTTTCAGCTGAAAAGAATCCTGTTGCAGAATAATCAGTGAGGTGATTGTTCAAAATTCAAGGGAGAGGGCTTCCCTGGTGGCGCAGTGGTTGAGAGTCCACCTGCCGATGCAGGGGACACGGGTTCGTGCCCCGGTCCGGGAAGATCCCACATGCCGCGGAGCAGCTGGGCCCGTGAGCCATGGCTGCTGTGCCTGCGCGTCCGGAGCCTGTGCTCCACAACGGGAGAGGCCGCAACAGTCAGAGGCCTGCGTACGGAAAAAAAAAAAAAAAATTCAAGGGAGAAAGGTGAACTGGTTGGGTAATCATTTAATGCTTCTACCTTTGCTCTGATATAATCATTTCTTAGTAACAGAGAACAGTGTAAACTTTGAGATTGCTGCAAAATGCTTTCAGGCTCTCACAGATGCAATCTTTTCACTAGAGCGGCTACATTAATGAGCAATACCAGTCCGATGTCAACTTCATTAGATCTTTTCACAATTAGGCATACTCCTGAATATTATAGTAGAGCTCTGGAATTTGGAATTTAAGGGCTTTTGGGGGAGATCATTTTGATTTAAGTGCAACTGATTTCCATGAATGCTTCTACTGGTGCAAACATTTTGGGAAAGGAACAAGTGAATACACGATAACCTGATTTTGAAGTAACTGAAGAGAGGGACTTTAATATTGGAGGATGGTGTGGTGTGTGCTTCTAGCCGAGCTCTCTGCAAGGGTTAAGCTGGAAGTTGGAGGAGCTGATTTGTTGAGAAACTTTAGGGTCTTGGGACCCTGGTCCTTCAGAGCTGGTGGCACATGATGGCACAGAGCCAGGGCAGATGCCAGCCTTCTTGGGCACTGGGTTTAGATGTGGGAGATAGCACATTTGAGGCTGGCTCTGGAGATCTCCCAAAGATACCATTAGCAGTGGCCCTGGCGGAGATATTCCAAGTGGCATAAAAGGCAGGGGCTGTCCAAGGAAGAAGACAAGGAGAGGAAGCCAGCATATTGCCCAGAAAATTTGAGAGGAGGTGGAGGGAGGATATTGCAAGGAAGGTTAGAGAGCCTGGCTGAGTAAAAAGTGCAAAATTAGTAACCAGGTACTTTCCTTAGGAATTGCATTTGGTTGCCAACACAGAGAACCGACACAGCAGAAGCCTATACAAGGCGGGCTGGAGTGGCTCCAGAGTGTCGCCCGTGTCCTGGGTTTATTCTAACTTTCTGCTCCACACCCTTAACAAGGGGCACAAGGTCTTTCGTGGTTTCAAGACAGGAAATGCAGCGCCTCCTACCACATCCACTTTGAGGCAGAAAGATGGAGGAACGGATATTACTGGTTTACTAGTGCTACCATAAAAAAGTACCATAGTCTGGGTGGCTTAAACAACAGAAATTTATCGTATCACAGTTCTGAAGGCTAGAAGCCAGAGATCAAGGTGTTTGCAAGGTTAGCTTCTACTGAGGTCTGTCTCCTTTGCCTGTAGATGGCCCCCTTCTCTTGTCCTTACACAGTCTTCCCTCTGTGCTCCTCTTTGTGTCCTGATCTCTTCTCACAAAGACACCAGTCATATTGGATTAGGACCCACTTTATAACTTAATTCCCTCTTTAAGGGCCCTATGTCCAAATACAATCACATTCTAGGGATTAGGACTTTCACATATGATTTTGGAAAGGAGCACAATTCAGCCCGTAACAAGGGGCGGAAAGGCAAAAGGGTGGGTCTCAGCTGGCAGCCCTCCTTTAATGGGTTTTTCATGAAGCCGCTACCCAAAACCTGTCACTCTCACCTCTCAGGTCGTTCTTCATGAAAAGGTGGGAAATGTCGTTTTTTATGACTTGACACATGGCTGCTTCACTTACTAAACTTGGGTTTGCGTTGGTAAAGAGGAAATGGATATATGAATGATCTGGCCAGACCAGGGTAGTGAAGCTAATTATTCTGACTCAGTGACTCGTATGGCTCTGCAACACATGGCTGTGTCTGTGAAGAATGCACATCTTTGGACTATGGATATCTAGTCACCAGGATTGTATATTGGGGCCAGTGTGGTATGGCATGGAGTTGGTGGCTGGCCATCCACAAGAGACCTCAGCATCCCCCGTGGGGCAAAACGTGTGGCTGCCTTTGTAAGGGCGCTAAGGCTTAGGGTGCAAAGTAGGGCAGCAAAGGTAAAGCGGGAGAGAGAAAAGAGAAAGGAAGTGTGGGAGCAGGGAATGAGGACGGGGACAGGAGGAAAGGATAAACTGTGAAAACAAATGCCGGGATGAGGAATAAGCAGGACTCCTTTCCAGACACTGCAGTTCCCACCCCCAGGGACACGGTGGGAGGGGAGGGGCAGTGAGCTAGGGTGGGGGGATGTCCTGGGACCAAGTTCCCTGGCAGGATGTATGAATCACCCAGGCGAGCAGTCACTCAAAATCAGACCGGAAAGGAAACAGAAGCGAACAGAAGAGAATAAAGGCGAGAAAAGAGAGGAGAGGGGGGGGGGAGTGAGGGAAGAGGGAGAGAGAGGGGGAGAGAGAGAAAGAGGTCCTGAACAAGCACTGAGGCAATGTGTTGGGGGCCAGGTCAGCTGGGAGCAGTCCTAAAAACCTGGCAGACTGGCTGGGGAAAGCTCCAGTTCTCTGTTATTTCTTTGGACAAGAGGGAATTCTCCTACTTGGTACTAACCTCAGCTCATCTACGAGCTTCCTGAGTTCTGAGTCACTGATTTCCCACGCTACTAAAGGGTGAAATGATGCTAAGATGAATATTACAAACATTGGGCTAATTCTGCTCATTTCCTTCAAGGCTACTGCCCGTGATCCCTGTGCCTTGGTCCTTGTGCTTGCATTAGTCATTGAGGTTTTTACTGGAAAGTATTATTTGATTTCTAATGCAAATGCGGCAGTGCCTCTTCCCTCAGCTGAGGCAGGCAGAGCTCCCCAGAGTGGGAAGGGATGGTGTTACCGTGGTGATGAGATGACTGGCTGAGCACAAGGCTAAGCACCCTGCTGTAGAAGGGCAGGAAGAAGTCATTCCTTACTCTCTCCCCTTGAGTCATAGCTGATTTACATAACCCCTTCGTTTTTCATTAAAAGCTGATATCTACTGGGAAAGAAAGTCAGAACAATGGTCAAGGTGGGAAAGGGTTGCCTCTTCAACCAACACCATCTTGGTTTTCTGGTTTAAGCTTCTAATTAACATATTGGTGGGAATTCCTTGGCAGTCCAGTGGTTAGGACTCCGCGCTTCCACCGTAGGTAGCGGGTAACCAGGTACAATCTCTGGTCGGGGAACTAATCCCGCAAGCAACGTGGCACGGCCAAAAAAAAAAAGATATTGCTTTCTGCTGAGGGCATGTATAAAGTGGTTACATTTTAAAATGTCAGCCAAAATTTGAAGGATGGGATAAACTGGCTAGCAAACAAGGTTATCAGCTATGTCACACTGAACAGCATACTCTACCTTTTAAACTTGTGTGAGAATACATGTATTTCCTCCTAAGGTTGATACTTGGAAGTAGAAAACACTCTTTTGGACGTTTGTTTACAAAGTCCTGAGGATAGTACTGACATTTTCTTTATATCCCCAGTACTTGTGGCAAATAGTATACGTATAAGCATTGAATAAATGAATGCTTTTAATAAATCACTCACATGAACACTCATACCTTGCTGGTGGGAATACAAAAGGGTACAGCCACTTTGGAAAACAGTTTGGTAATTTGGCTAGGTAATAAGGCCCAATTATTTGGTCAAACACCAGTCTAGATGTTGCCATGAAGATATTTTTTAGATGTGATTAATAGGTATAATTAGTAGACTTTGAGTAAAGGCAGTTACCCTCCATAAAGTGGGTGGGCCTCATTTGATCAGTTGAAAGCCTTAGAAGCAAAGGATGGGGTTTCCTGAAGAAAAAGTAATTCTGCCTCAAGATTGCAACACAGAAGGTCTTCCCTGGTGGTGCAGTGGTTAAGAATCCGCCTGCCAATGCAGGGGACACGTGTTCGAGCCCTGGCCTGGGAAGATCCCACATGCCGCAGAGTAACAAAGCCCGTGCACCACAACTACTGAGCCTGAGCTCTAGAGCCCGCAAGCCACAACTACTGAGCCCACGTGCCACAACTAGTGAAGCCTGCACACCTAGAGCCCGTGCTCTGCAACAAGAGAAGCCACAACAATGAGAAGCCTGCGCACTGCAACTTAGAGTAGCCCCCGCTCACCGCAACTAGAGAAAGCCCACGCACAGCAATGAAGACCCAACACAGCCATAAATAAATAAATAAATAAATAAATAAATTTATTTTTTAAAAAAAGATTGCAACACAGAAACCCTCCCTGAGTCTCCTGTTTGCCAGTGCCTGCCCTGCAGATTTTGGACTCAGGATTGCAACATCAACTCTTATTTCTCTCTCTCTCAAAAAGTATCAGTAGGTATAGATGTAGATAGAATTTCCTATTGGTTCTGTTTCTCTGGAAAACCTAATACATCATACAATTCATCAATCTTAGGCCTAGGTATTTACCTATAAGAAATGAAAAAATATGGTAAAATAAAGACCTGTATGTGAATGTTTCTATCTGCTTCATTCATAAGCGCCAAGAATGGAAACACAACCCAAATATCCTCCAACTGGTGAATGAAGAAACAAACTGTGTTTCATCCATGCAATGCAATATTACTTGGCAACAGAAAGGAAAAGACTATTGCTACACACAACAACTTGGATAAATCTCAAAGGCATCATGCTGAACAACAGAAGTAAATTTCAAAAGTCTGCATGACTCTATTTTTTTTTCTTTTTGGCATGAGTGTATTTAAATGAAATTCTGGAAAAGGCAAAACTATATGAATAGAAAACAGATCAGTGGTCGCCAGGGCCTGGAGTTGGGGGTGGGATTGCCAACAAAGAAGAATGAGGGAATTTGTTGGGGTGATGGAACTGTTCTACATCTTTTTTGTTGTTGTTGACATCTTGATTGTGGTTACATGACCATATGTACTTGTCAAAACATAAATCTATACATTAAGAAGGGTAATTTTACTGTACACAAATTATACCTTATTGAATCTGACATAAAAAAAAAAACCTGTCCTTTTATGGTCATTCTTGTAATCTCTTATTCTGTGGGAAGACATGGTAAAAAAATTAATTCTAAAAAATCATTGCATTTTTCAGGGAGACAGAAGTATTGATACTTGATTGGTAAGTTATATTTAAGCTAACTGAAGTTATGTTTAGTAAACAGAGATTTGCTTTTCTTTTTTTTTTTTTTCCGGTACGTGGGCCTCTCACTGCTGTGGCCTCTCCCATTGCGGAGCACAGGCTCCGGACGCGCAGGCTCAGTGGCCATGGCTCACGGGCCCAGCCGCTCCGCGGCATGTGGGATCTTCCCGGACCGGGGCACGAACCCGTGTCCCCTGCATCGGCAGGTGGACTCTCAACCACTGCGCCACCAGGGAAGCCCCAGAGATTTGCTTTTTAGATAGCTATATCCTTTGACCTAGTGATTTCCTACTTAGTATATTCTGAGAAGACAATTAGACAAGAGTATGGGACATTCATGCAGTTTTGTTTATAGCAGTGAAAAATGAGGAATAACCTAAATGATCATCAATAAAAGATTGGTGACATAAGTAATGCTGTACCCATTAAAAAGCTATAGGTCTATATTTATTAACACCGAAAGAGGTATGATATAATAAGTGAAAAAACAGGTCACAAAGAAGAATATATGCTATGATTTCATTTTTTATAAAATGCATGTGAATGTATATTTATTTTGTGAGTGTATTTAGAAAAAATTTGGACGCTTACAACAGACTATGAACAGTATTAAATTAGTTACTCATGGTGGGATTACAGAGCCAACACTTTCCATATTGTTTGCATTTAAACAATTAAAATACTTTATAATTAGAAAAACAAATCTATTTCTACTTTGTAAAAGAAACAAAACTTGTCTACTGTTCCCCACACATCACCAAATCATTAAAAACATGAAAATAATTACATGGGCATCATGTTAATGCAAAAACAAAAACAGTTTTATTTATGTAAACATAGCTAATCCAGGCAGTTTAGCCTTTATAAATATGAAATATATAATACTGAAGGAAAAAATTGGAGAGGGGTACAAGTTTTCAGGGCATGCAACAAAGATATGTAAAAATAGCACAGCGGCTCAGTGACCTCAGAAAAATGCTAGCAAAAATATACCCTCTGGGGCTTCCCTGGTGGCACAGTGGTTGAGGGTCCGCCTGCCGATGCAGGGGACACGGGTTCGTGCCCCGGTCCAGGAAGATCCCACATGCTGTGGAGCAGCTGGGCCCGTGGGCTATGGCCGCTGAGCCTGCACGTCCGGAGCCTGTGCTCCGCGGCGGGAGAGGCCACACCAGTGAGAGGCCCGCGTACCACAAAAAACAAAAACAAAAACAAAATTCCCTCTGGAAGTAAATACTGCAAATAGCAAGGCCAGGAAAACTTTCCGTAATGAGTAATAACAAGAGAACTGTCGTGACACCAATACCAAGATCCTAAAATATAAAAAGTGGGAAAGAGCAGCAAAACTAACCAGAGAAGATTCAGTTGAAAATAGTGGTGAAGAAAATCACCAAACATTGTGCTATGAGTTTTCAAAAATCATAAAACATTGCTTCTCTAAAGGAAGACACAAAAGCGATATATTGTTTATGGATACACAGATACAGTAAAAGAATAAGAACCTGCATGAGAAGTATAAACATCAAATTCATGATAATAGTTACATTTTTAGTGGGAGTGCACAGGGGGCCTTAACAGTATCTGTAATGTTTCATTTTTAATATCTGAAGCAAATATGACATAAGGGAAAGATCTGATAAATCTTTGAGTTGGATCCACAGATATCTCCTACATTATTCCCTATAATTTTTTCTGTATGTTTGGTAATCTCATTATAGGTAACTACATTTTTTAAAACTTTGTAAAATGTCTTCCTTTGAATCTACTGTCCGCCAACACGATCATTCCTCCTCCTTTCCCAGGTTGGGAGCCTCCCAAGCATAAAATACTGCTTGAACAACAGCTATTCCCACTGATTAACCTGTCATCAGTTGAAGTCTTTTTGTCAAAAGGGTACGCCTTACCTTTGATTGTACTAAATCACATTCTTGAATCTATAAAGCATTCAATTTAGACCTTTTTTTTGCCTGATGCAGGCCTCTAGGGCCACTTTGTTTAAAACAATACTGAGAAAAACAAACATTACGTTGACTGCCTTGGTTTTGCAAAAATGACAGATGGTTAAAATGACTTAAATGGTGGCACCACTGACCGATTTTTTTTCCCTCCTAAGTTAACAACTCTTCTGTTCTGTGAATGAGCTGTATCAACGCTGGCTGCCCTTGGATAGTTAAAAAGGAAAAGCCAAGTCCAGCTTCAATCCAGAAAAATTAAATCAGAATCTCAGAGATAGGGTCAATTTGGGCTTTCTTTAAAATCCTATATCAAACTCCTCCCTCTTCCTCTTCCTCCTCTTTCTTCTCATGAAGTTTAATAAATATAAGTTAATAATGCATCTAAAGCTTTTATGTAGCCCTCCTACCCCTACAGAAGTAACCACTATCCTGATTTTCTCTTTTAACTTAGGAGATTTTTATAGGCCTTTTGACTTACAAGTCTGACTTACGAGTCTTGTTCTACTCTTTGCCACCCTCTGAGCACACCTATTAAAGTTCCCAACTAAACAGCAGTTACTGGGCTTCCCTGGTGGCGCAGTGGTTGAGAATCTGCCTGCCAATGCAGGGGACACGGGTTCAAGCCCTGGCCTGGGAAGATCCCACATGCCGCGGAGCAACTAGTCCCGTGAGCCACAACTACTGAGTCTGCACATCTGGAGCCTGTGCTCCGCAACAAGAGAGGCCGTGATAGTGAGAGGTCCACGCGGCGCGAAGATGAAGAGTGGCCCCTGCTTGCCGCAACTAGAGAAAGCCCTCGCACAGAAACGAAGACCCAACATAGTCAAAAATAAATAAATAAATAAGTGGCATTAGTTGTTATTAAAAAAAAAAAAGAGCAGTTACTGTACTTCCTATTCTGAGCAATTCTGAACAATGTCCACCGACAAATGATCATTACAATCAGGAACTGTTGCTTCTACTAAAATTTGCTTACAAACTGATCTGCTATATGCAAATTTATCCCACGATAGACTTGTTATTTTATCCTTCATAGCTATTTTTGTTCCATAATGTTATTTAGTAGGAATAAAATTGAATGAAGGGCTTCCCTGGTGGCACAGTGGTTGAGAGTCCGCCTGCCAATGCAGGAGATACAGGTTCATGCCCTGGTCTGGGAAGATCCCACATGCCACGGAGCGGCTGGGCCCGTGAGCCATGGCCACTGAGCCTGCGCGTCCGGAGCCTGTGCTCCGCAACGGGAGAGGCCACAGCAGTGAGAGGCCCGCATACCGCAAAAAAAAAAAAAAAAAAAAAAACCGAATGAAGATATTTTGAAAGTAAAGACTCTTGAAAGTTGTTGACATAGTTGGGAGTTTCTCAACTCAGGGTATATCTCTAAAGAAATAAGCTTCCTATGTATTTTATGGAAACCAAGGAGGTGTAGTCACAGTGGGAATGTGACATACCCTGGGTGCTTAGGGTTGTTCTACTTCCTATGGTGAATGGACATGCATAACTGATGTGAATAATTGAGTTCCACAAGTTACTGCTATTTGAATTAAATAATATGGAACTCCATGCAAAATTAACTGCACGTGAGACACTTGACACTTTAAAGAAGATAATTAAGATGAAAAGTAAATATCTGTAACCAACATAAGTGACTGAGAGAAAACAGGGAACTTCTTTTTAAAAGGATGGTGGGAAAGATGTCTCTGATATTGTAGCAAGCTCTTTTCTAGAGGCTTAATGTGTTCAAATAGATGATTAATTGTGAGAGTGAAAGGGGTCAGAGTATATGCCACCTGTAATATGCCACTTTGGCATATTTATTTTGAGCTGAAGAGAGTTGAGAATCATCAGATGCAGAAAGAAGTCTTCTCAGAGCTTCCCTGTCTGACTGAAAACAGAAACTTCTGAGAAATGAGTACAGCCAGAAATCCCCTCTCCTGGGGGACTTTTCTGGCCTTGAAGAAGATGGAAAGCGAGAACCAAGATGGACCTGCACAAACAAACATTATTAAAATAATACAAAAAAAAACCCACCCCACATAGTTTGGGAATTCCCTGGCGGTCCAGTGGTTAGGACTTGGTGCTTTCACTGCCAGGGTCCTGAGCTCCATACCTGGTTGGGGAACTAAGATCCTAAAGACCATACCATGTGGCCAAAAAATAATAATAATAATACTTATCTTCCATTAGTTTCCCCATATATTTATCTTCCCACTCTTTACTACTCCTAGAAGCTAAAAACCCTTTTCCTTTGTCTTATCACTTCTCCACAAATTTATTGTCCTTTGTTAAAATGATATATAAGCCTCTGAGTCTGATTGCCTCTTTGAGGTTTTCATTTTATTTCTGTAAGCCCCCCACCATATGCATACATAATAACCTTTTTTTTCTTCTTGTTAATCTGTCTTTTGTCAGCCTAATTTGTAGGGCCCCATTCACTGAACATAAGAGGGTATAGGAAAAAGTTTTTTCCTCCCCTACAAACATGAAGACTAAAGAATTATCTTTTAAAATGAACCACAAGAGTTAAATTTAGCTAAAGAAATTTCTGTTCTGGGGAAAAAAAAAACTTGAGTGGAAAAATATTCGGTGAAGGTTTTGACCATTCAGCTAAGTGATGAACAGAAGAGCCAAGAATATCCTTCTCTTCTATTAAAGAAAACTGGGAAAAGGTTGTTTTTATTATTTTTTTAAACAGTAGGCAGTAGGCTTAGTTTTCTGCCATGACCTGGAAAAAACATATTGAAGTCTGTGGCAGAACACTGCTCCAAACCACCAAGTTGTCAAAATCATAGGCAGAATCATTTGCAGCAACATGGATACAACTAGAGATTATCACACTAAGTGAAGTAAAGTCAGAATGAGAAAGACAAATACCATATGACATCACTTATATGTGGAATCTAAAATATGGCACAGGGCTTCCCTGGTGGCGCAGTGGTTGAGAATCCACCTGCCAATGCACGGGACACGGGTTCGAGCCCTGGTCTGGGAAGATCCCACGTGCTGCGGAGCAACTAAGTCCATGCACCACAACTACTAAGCCTGTGCTCTAGAGCCGGTGAACCACAACTACTGAGCCCGTGTGCTGCAACTACTGAAGCCTGCGCACCTAGAGCCCATGCTCTGCAGCAAGAGAAGCCACAGCAATAAGAAGCCCGCGCACCACAACAAAGAGTAGCCCCCGTTCTCCACAACTAGAGAAAGCCCGTGCTCAGCAACAAAGACCCAACACAGCCAAAAAAGTAAATAAAACAAAGAAATTTAATAATAATAATAATAAATATATGGCACAAATGAACCTATCTACAAAACAGAAACCGAATCACAGACACAGAACAGACTTGTGGTTGCCAGGGGGGAGGGTGGGAGGGAGAGGGATGGACTGGGAGTCTGGGGTTAGTAGATGCAAACTATTACCTTCAGAATGGATAAACAGGTATAGCCCAGGGAACTATATCCAATCTCCTGGGATAAACCATAATGGAAAAGAATAAAAAAAGAATGTATATACATATATAACTGAGTCACTCTGCTGTACAGCAGAAATTAGCACAACATTGTAAATCAACTATACTTCAATAAAAAGCAGAGAATAAAAAAATCATAGGCAGAATCTATGTTGAAAAGCTTCTATGACAATCAAGAATACATCCTGTAAGCAAAAGTAATCAGTCAGAACATCTTAATGGTTCGACCCAATGGTTTTATGAGTAAAAGCCAGTAGTGAGGGGAAAAAAAAACCCACAGTGGCATCCAGGCTCATAGCCTGGCTTTTCTGAAATTGTTTTGGACCCTCCCAAGCTTTTCTAAAATCAGCTGTGAGTGACTTCTGGCTTTTTCCAAAATGAATAATCCTTAGCAAATAAAATAAAAGACAAAATTTGAAGGGGGTTATTTTGATGAGGAATTATTAAAATTATACGTGGAGTAGTGATAAGGTTATGAGAAGTGGTGTACTGCCTCCTAAAACAAACAGGGGGCCTAACATTCACTGGACATTTTTTGAGTATCCCCTGTATGGAGCAAATTGCAAAGTTCTGGAAGAGATGAACACTCATTTGGATGTCTCTTAGCCACTAGTATGTAGCAAAACTGGTTGGTCTTGGGACCCATAGCCACCCTGACGTGTAAGCCAAGACTACATTCCTAACACATGTTTCAGGCACACAACCATTGCTGGATCTTTATCCCCAGTGTTTCTTGACAACCATTTCTTGTCTATGCTAGTCAGCAATACTTCTCTATCCCCATCTCATCAGTTTGTCTCTCCATGGACCACGATTCCAGGTCATATACACAGGTTCACCAGAGCAATGCTTGTCAATGTACATGTTTTAAAAGGCATTTTGAAAAACACATTAAAATGTGAATCTTTATGAAATAAAGAAGAATTCACACACATATTTAACTTCTTACAAAGATGCCAGTCACAGTGTTGCTTAAAAATAGGAAAAACTGGGTACAAATGACATGTCTAATATCTGGGGATTGTTAAATAAATATGGTAAATCAAAACAAAGGAATACAATGCAGCTGTTTAAAATGATGTTATAGAAGGAAACATCTTGATGTGGGAAAGCTGTTCATGAGTTATAATATTGTGAAATGAAACCAGATGATAAAAATGCATACTTCCTATGAACCTCATTTTATAAATACATATGAATATCTTTCGTTGGAAAAAGGTCTGGAATGATAAATTCCAATGGACTTTAAACTTTGCTCTGAAGAACTCTAAGGTGCCAAGAGGTGCTTCAGGGCTCAACTTGGGGGCTGTTTGAGGGCCAACCCCTTGGGCTTTCAGGCCACCACCCTCTATTTTTTAATCTGTTTTACATACTGATCTCCTACATAAGATTCATTTGAAGAAAAGGTTTTGGAAATTTTAAAAATGTGCTAATCACTAGTATATACTGTGCGATTAAGTAGTAGTTATAAAGCATCACTAGGTGTTTTTCTCTATTTTTTATTTAAACCCTCAAGTCCCAATTGACCTATTAGTAGGAAGTCCAGTTACCTCAGGGGTAACTTTCTTATCTTCTCTTTCCTTATATGCATTTTCAGATTTTTTTTTATAATGCAGAGCATTGCTTTTGTAATAAGAAAAAAGGTTATTTTAATTTTTAAAAAGCTAATGACATAAAGCTGACTGCTGATTTAATATCTTCAAATGTCACTGTCAAGTGGATTAAAGGCATAAGCATAATTGAAATGCTCTATTAAAAATAAAACATACAATCATATCTTGATTTCTCAAACTCTTGATAGATTTAAGATTTTCCCTTTGAGTTTAGGCCTGCTCTTGGAATTACCATCCACTTTCTTACTTGAACCACTCTCTTAATTTCCACCAACACCAAGTTCTATTGGACAGTGCTGGCTTGTCATCCAAATACCACAATGCCATGCAAAAGCCATAATGCTTTTCCTTCCAGCCTGACCTTCTGTTAGTCCTTCATGCTCCCTCTAGGCTGAAGTCACACTAATAGTACCACTTATATATCTAAACCCAACAGCTGTTCATATGTCACTGCATTTGCACATGCTGTTCCGTCAGTGGAGCAGGGCCTGGTGAGTTCCTTTCCACTGAATAGGGCCCTTTCCATTGAACAGGGCCTGATGAATTCCTCCTACTCAGTCCTTTGTGATCTAACACACTTGACAACTCTCCTTGTCTTTCCTGATTCTCCCAGGCATAGACAGTTGCTTTGTTCTGTTTCTTCCAAAAACTCTGTTTACATTAGTGCGCTTTCCACATCCTCTCTTCTCTGGTAGACTGAATTCACAAGGGCAGGAACCACATCGTACCCATCTTCATATTGCTAGCAGCGAACCCACCTCCTGCCGCATAAGTTCTTGATCGAGGTTTATTGATAAGTACTGTCTTATGACAGCTTTTTTTTAAAAAAATAAATTTATTTTTGGCTGCATTGGGTCTTCGTTGCTGCACAAGGGCTTTCTCTAGTTGCTGCGAGTGGGGGTTACTCTTCATTGCGGTGCGCGGGCCTCTCATTGCGGTGGCTTCTCTTGGTGTGGAGCACGGGGTCTAGGTGCACTGGCTTCAGTAGTTGTGGCTTGTGGGCTCTAGAGCGCAGGCTCAGTCGTTGTGGCACACGGGCTTAGTTGCTCCGCGGCATGTGGGATCTTCCCAGACCAGGGCTTGAACCCACGTCCCCTGCACTGGCAGGAGGATTCTTAACCACTGCCACCAAGGAAGTCCTTATAATAGCTTTTCAAGTGTATGTATATCTTGTGCAAGACTAAGCTCCATCTCATGTGACAACCAAGATGCTCTCTTGGGAAGGGATGCAAGACTATGACTGAGTGGGGAAGAGAATTGTGACTGTGGGCACAAGGGGGCAGCTGTGTATTTACTGATCCTGGTCTAGATTGGATTTTTTTCAGTTTCCCTCTGTGGTTACTGAACAATGCTAATACATGTGGCTTTAGTCCAAATGATATCACATGCAGAGAGACAGATTTCTCACCCTAAATAGTAATTTGACTGGCTAAAATGAATTTCTCATTCATGTGCAAAGGTAAATCAGTTACTTGACACCCTGGCTACCCGTTAGAGTCATCCAAAGAACTTAAGCATTTTTAAAGTCTGGGCCTCACTTCAGGCCAAATAAATCAGAATCTCCGGAGCAGAGCCAGGCATCAACATTTTTAAAGGGCTTCCCAGGCGATTTTCATGGCCAGAGTGGCAAAGCACTGAGTTACATCGTTTGCATCTTGTCATCATCAGATGTGGGTTTTTCTTAGTCAATTGTGTCTGGAACATGATGGTGGAACATGTCAAGTCGCTGTTATTACCAGTGAAGTGTAGCTGTTTCACCAGCTGTGTTTACTGCATGACTAGTGAAAGTCAGAGAAAATGACAAAGGTCAGCATCGGTTTATTTGGTATCTTTGGTGAAAGAGGAGTTAAGATCAAATTTTAGGAGACTTCCAATCTACCAAATTGACTGTTGATAATACCTACATGTCTCTGCTACATGTTCACCACTTCCACTGACTCTGGGTGGAAGCACAAGCAGTAGAGATGAGGTCTCTGTGCTCAAGGGAGAAAGGTGAAGGGGAGGGGAGGAATGGTGACAAAGAGTTATGTGTGTGTTCTAGGCACTTTTTATAGCTCATCGCATGTAAGCCTCATGACAACCCGGCACATTAGATGTGACTATCATCACTTTACACATAAGAAAACTGATTCTCTTAGTTTCTTCCACAAAATGGAAACATTAATGGTTTTTACCTCTTTTTTTTTTGACAGTTCAGATAACGCTTATTTTTTTTTCATATTGTAAGTCCATAAGCTTTATTTTATTTTTTAAAACATCTTTATTGGAGTATAATTGCTTTACAATGGTGTGTTAGTTTCTGCTGTATAACAAAGTGAATCAGCTATACATATACGTATATCCCCATATCCCCTCCCTCTTGCGTCTCCCTCCCATTTACCTCGTTTCTTTTTTTTTTTTTTAGATGTTGGGGGTAGGAGTTTATTGATTTATTTATTATTTTTGGCTGTGTTGGGTCTTCGTTTCTGTGTGAGGGCTTTCTCCAGTTGTGGTGAGCGGGGGCCACTCTTCATCGTGGTGCGTGGGCCTCTCACTATCACGGCCTCTCTTGTCACGGAGCACAGGCTCCAGATGCGCAGGCTCAGTAGTTGTGGCTCACAGGCCTAGTTGCTCTGCGGCATGTGGGATCTTCCCAGACCAGGGCTCGAACCCGTGTCCCCTGCATTAGCAGGCAGATTCTCAGCCACTGCGCCACCAGGGAAGCCTTACCTCCTTTCTTGAAGAGTGAATGAATTAATGCATATTAAGCTCTCAGCATCACTGGAACACATAAGCTCTCAATGAATGTTGGAAATTATTGTCATTGCCCAAAATCTCAAAACTGGCAAGAGAGGGGATTAATAGCCAGGCCCATCTGATTCCAGAACCATGAACTTTCCTCTCTACCTTGCAGCACTGGTGGGGATTTAAAATTAACGCCATGATACTGCAATATAAAGTTGCAATAGGTGCAAAACACAATGAAATGTCAAAGGCAGGTATAGGAAAGAGCGTGAGATCTGCACATCTGTACTCAGCGAAGGAAGCCAGTGAGTGTGAAGCACGAGACTGAGAAATAAAAAATCTGGAGGTTTGGGTGGTGGCCGCTGCTGGGCTTCAGCTTCCAGTTGTAGAGGGCAAGGTGGCAGAGACCCTGGCACCCTGTGCCCCACCGCTGATGCCCAGATGGAAGTTGTCAAGTGGGTGGTGGTGGGAGACGGAGTTGTAAGTAAAACTTGCCTACTGATGTGGGATGCCACCAATGCATTTCCTGGAGAACAGATCCCCACCGTCTTTGACAGCTATTCTTCCCATGTTATGGCAGATGGAAACCTGCTGAATCTGGGCTTATGGATGCAGCTGGACAAGAAGATGATGGCAGATCACATCCCTATCCTCTCCACAAGCTGACGTACTCTTAATTTGCTTTTCTCTTGTGAGTCCTGCATCTTGTGAAAATGTCCATGCGAAGTGGCATCCTGAAGTGGGACACCGTTGTCTCAACACGCCCCTCGTCCTAATGGGAGCTAAACTTGACCTTAGGGATGATAAAGACATGACTGAAACTGAAGGAAAGGCTGCCTGCCGTCAGGTCTCCTCAATGTGCAGCCATGGTTGAAGAAATCTGTGCTGTGCAACACCAAGAACGCTGGGCTCCGACACAGCGAGGTTGCTACAGGGTGTTTGATGAAGCTCTCCCAGGGGTTCTCTCCCAGCTCCCGTCAAGAGGATGAGAGAACGCCTGCTGCTGAAAATGTCTGAGCACCTCCTTGCCCCATGCCCCTGAGAACTTTTGTACACTTTGCTGAAAAACGTTGGCACCTTTGCACTGAACGCCAACTTTTTGTTACAGATTAGGTTCCCCATAAAACCATTCTGAAACAAGCAGGAACTTTAAAGTTTTGTCTAAGGTCTAAGAGTTAAAACTTGCATGTTCTATTAAAATTTACCCCTAAAATGGAAAAAAAATCTGGATTCAAGCCCTACCGTCACCATGTACTAGCTAACTGACATTAGGCTAATTACATCTGTAGTGGCCTCAATTTCTTCACTTGCATAAAATAGGAATAATAATAGTACTTATTTTGTGATATCTTTTTTTACAAAAAATAAATGTGATCATCTGTGTAAAAGACTTATGCTAATTAAATAGTTTGGTTTTAGTTAGGTAGAGGAAAGACTTTGAAGCTAGGACAGAAGAAACATGGGTCTGCCATGATCCAGCTCATTTTCTTTGGGCAAATTCCCTGACATCCTTACTTTCAGTTCACCCCTTGTTAACTAAGGTTGGTAAGCAGGTAGCAGTGTGGTAGGCATTCAGTAAATGTTAGCGCCATCTTTCTCCTTCCAATCTCTTATAAAATGAAATAATTGGAATGGGTTACTGCTTTACAACCTGGCTAATTATCAGAATAATCTTCGGAGCTTAAAAAAAGAAGAAAAAAACTAATCAGTCAGAACGTGTGTGTTCAGAGCCACGGACTAGATGATCTATGAGATTCATTCATGGTCTGATGATTGGTTATTTTTAACCTCATGAGGAAAATATGATTTGTGTTTGATTTTAAACTATTTGTTTATTCTTCTTTTTCTACAAATTATTTGAGTCCATGTATAATATTACATAACAATAAAAGGGACAACATATGAGGATCAGGGAAACTTGAAGGTTATTGTGAGGATGAAACGTGACAGTGCAGGCAGGCATTTAACACATGGCTGGTCAAGGTTGAGAATCAGTAATGGCAGCTATTGTTAAATGGGTGAATAGATCAATTATCACTCTCCCTAAACATCACTTTGAAAGATGGGTTTGGAAAACAGTGGGTGACTGATGGATACTGTGTTCTCTAGAACACAGATATTCTGTAATATTAAGGGCGATTAAAGGAAGTGTAGAAGAGTGGGGGGGATAGGACTTTCCAGAAGAAGGGGACCATTTGGGCAGAGTTCCCAGGTTCTGACTTGGTGTGTTTGGGTGACTGATGAGACAACCTGAGAGGGGGGGTGGGGTGCTGGGGAATAAGGTCAGATTACAGAGGTCTTGAAGGCTGAGTAGAGAAATGTATATCTGGTGGAACTACTGCAGCTTAGTTTGCTGAGTTTACGGCTATGGCCACCTCTCACAAACGCATAAGACTATCTTGTATTTCCAAAGCAATTTTAAGGACATATGCCCGGGAGAAGGCACTAGGAGGCAAGCCCGTCTTTGTTTTCTTCTGGGGGAAAGAAAGTAAAAAGAAAATGTTCAGGACACTGTTCCCCTCGGACACAGTTTGTACCTCTAAAGGGCATGATGCAGATTGGCGGTCACACTTTCCTTCTGTGAATTCATATTGGTGATGTGAACTAAGAATGCCGCCTGCTGTATCATAAACAAAGGATGTTGCAGCCATCAAGCCACCACATTACAGCCACCCTGACAGTGAGTCCTGAGGGAACTCAGGATGGAAACAAAGAATGCCTACCATCTAGCAGTCAATGACTGCAGCCACCCCCAGTGGTGCACACTGAGGAGATTAAGGATGAGAAAACACAGGATACTGCCCCCCAACCCCCTGCCAATAGCTGAGCTGCATATCAAAGGAATAATTTCAATAGGCCCAGACTTTGCATCTTCCCATACATAGAAATGTGCTAATTTCATTAACTTGAGATGTCTGGTTTTCTTTTATTAACAGTAATCTTTTGATGTTCCCAATACCTGGTCTTTTGTTGCTAAAACTCCTATATATCCTGGCTCCCTGAGCCCTCTGCCTCTTTGGAGTGGTCTCTCAGAGTTATTTGAGATGCTGTCTCCTGCGCTTGAAGTCCTAAGAATGTTTGCCGAATAAAACATAACTCTCAACTTTTAGGTTGTGTATTTTTTTTCAGTTTTCAGTCGATGGTGACAAGTCCTGTGCTCTACCACCAAGTCACCCCAGAATGACAGAAGCCCATGGTCCTCTAATGGATGCCTGATCCAGGTGCCTGCCATGGGGCAAAAAATATCTGAGTAATTGTAGCTCATTTAAAGGTAGCTATTGGGAAGAATTTCACTGCTCCACCTGGGCACCCAGTATGACTTGTGACAAACTTCCGTTATGGCCTGGTTGTCCTTATCTTTAAAATAAAATCATTTATGTCACAATTTGTACTGATCCAACTCCAGGTATTTTCAAGTGGTTTATAGTCTGTGTCTACATCCCAAGCACATTTTTAGGGGAGGGGCCACTGGGCTTTCCTCCTTCCCCCTTTTGCCTCTTGGATTCTCATTAGTGTTCAAGAGCCTTGAGGCTGAAACTGAGCAGGACCCTGTAGGGCCTTCCCAGGGACAGACCACCACCCCCACCACACCCCCTATCCCCCACCTCTTGTTTGTAGAAAAGCTTTAGACTTCTAGGCCTTCCCCAAGTTCCAAAGAGCAATTTTAATCAGAGAAGTGAGAAAATGCAGAAACAAAGGAAAACAGTCAAAATTATAATAGGTTATTATTATTATCAAAACAAGACAAAATAATAATAGGTTAGCTATAAAACAAAGTCAAGGACCTTTAGTTCCTCCTCAAGGGCTACAGATAATATCCTGAGCCATATCCTTGAGTTGTTTTGCAGAAACTAAAACCCTCACCAGGTGGAAGAAGTTAACTGCATGCTGACCACAAGCATGTAGACCCCAGACCGGATGATGATGTTAATTCTCAAAATCCACCCTATTACCTCATCATCAACCAATCACAAGAATGTCCACAAGCTGATCAGGCACCGTACAACCCTCACCTCTAATGTTGCCTTTAAAAACCCTTCTGTGAACTGTAAACAAGATGAAAAGACAACCCTCAGAATGGGAGAAAATATTTACAAACGAATCAACGGACAAAGGATTAATCTCCAAAATATATAAACAGCTCATGCAGCTCAATATTGAAAAAACAAACAACCCAATCCAAAAATGGGCAGAAGACCTAATAGACATTTCTCCAAAGACGACATATAGATGGCCAAGAGGCACATGAAAAGCTGCTCAACATCACTAATTATTAGAGAAATGCAAATCAAAACTATAATGAGGTATCACCTCACACCAGTTAGAATGGGCATCATCAGAAAATCTACAAACAATAAATGCAGGAGAGGGTGTGGAGAAAAGGAACCCTCTTGCACTGTTGGTGGGAATGTAAATGGATACAGCCACTATGGAAAACAGTATGGAAGTTCCTTAAAAAACTAAAACTAGAATTACCACATGACCCAGCAATCCCGCTACTGGGCATATACCCAGAGAAAACCATAATTCAAAAAGATACATACTGGGCTTCCCTGGTGGCGCAGTGGTTGAGAGTCTGCCTGCCGATGCAGGGGACACGGGTTCGTGCCCTGGTCCGGGAAGATCCCACATGCCGTGGAGCGGCTGGGCCCGTAAGCCATGGCCACTGAGCCTGTGTGTCTGGAGCCTGTGCTCCGCAACGGGAGAGGCCACAACAGTGAGAGGCCCGCATACCGGGGCAAAAAAAAAAAAAAGACACATACACCCCAATGTTCATTGCAGCACTATTTACAATAGCCAGGTCATGGAAGCAACCTAAATGTCCATCGACAGACTAATGGATAAAGAAGATGTAGTATATATATACAGTGGAGTATTACTCAGCCATAAAAAGGAAGGAAATTGGGTCATTTATAGAGATGTGGGTGGGCCTAGAGACTGTCATACAGAGTGAAGTAAGTCAGAAAGAGAAAAACAAATATTGTATATTAAAACATATATGTGGAATCTAGAAAAATAGTACAGATAAACCGGTTTGCAAGGCAGAAATAGAGACACAGATGTAGAGAACAAACGTATGGACACCAAGGGGGTAAAGGGGGAGGCGGGGTGGTGGTGGGATGAATTGGGAGACTGGGATTGACATATATACACTAATATGTATAAAATAGATAACTAATAAGAACCTGCTGTATAAAAATAAATAAATTAAATTAAATTAAAAGTAAAATAAAATAAATAAATAAAAATAAAAACATTTCCGTGAAAGCCATCAGGGAGTTCATGTCTTTTCAGCACAAACTCCCCATTCTCCTTGCTTGGCCCCTCGTTGGGTACCTTGCAATAAATGCAGTACCCTTCTTTACCACAACCCATTGTCAGTAGATTGGCTTTACTATGCATTGGGTGAGAGGACCCAAGTTTGGTTCGGTAACAAGGTCAGGGACTGAGTTTCACTCTCTTTTCACCTGCCACCGCATCTGCCACCATGCTGGCCCAGACCGTGCGCATGAGACCGATAGCTGCTTCCACTGGGATTTTCACAGGGGTCTCCAGCTTACTCAGCACAGAAAATACATATTGCCTTGTCATTTATATGAGCAAGAAGCACTTTTAGAGAGGATGACTAAATTTCAGTTAGCAGCCAAACTCCTACTCCTGCACAGTGATGGTTGTTATTTTTCTTTTTCTCAGATCAATGCTTTTTTCCACTACCATTCCAGACTCCACTCACAGAGCTGTGTGGAAATTTTAGAACAGCAAAATGAATGGTGAGTGTATAAATGCTTGTGGGTGGTATGTGCACGTGTATGACATTCTATGTTTCCTGGCTAAAAGTTTACGGATGTGTTGGTATTTTGTGAGTGTGTTGGTCAGAGGGACGATCAAAAGAGTAGGTGCAACTACTCTTCCAGTCATACCTTCTTCCTTCCAAACCTCAGAGGTATAAATCAGACTGGCACTAAACATTATAAATAATGTTCAGGGATTTTTTTTCTTCTAAAGCCAGGTCGATTTGCTTCTTACATTTTCAGGGATGGTTCCTCCTGACAAACAAACACAATGTGTCCGTTATGTTACTCTTGGTCAGTTGTTGTCATTTCTAGTACAGGCTGCCTCTACTTTCGTACATCACATGTTCTTGGAAATGTGTTTCTAAGTTGAGTACCTGAAAGCAAAGTGTCAGACTCACTTGCTATAAAGAGCGTTCTATTCCCAGAGGCTCAAAACATGTCAAGTTTATGCAGGGGCACCTTGCCCTGGGGTGAGGGGAGGGACGGCAGAAGGTGGAAGGGAGACACTGGGCTCTGTCAGGTGATTCTAGATGGACTCCCCAGAGCACGGCGGGGTAGGGGTGGGGAGAGTAAGCGCCAGGGTTCCAGATGTCAGGGTGTGCAGGTCCCTTCAGGTAAGGGAGGGACAGGAATGTTAGAGCAAGTTTGTGTGCCTGACACACAGTGAGGCCAAACAAACCGTAAAGTCAGAGTTTGGCGCAGAGAAAGGTTTACTGCAGGGCCATGCAAGGACGCGGGTGGCTCCTGCCCTAAAAAGCCCCGAGCTCTCCGAAGGTTTTGGCAAAGCATTTTTAAAAGCCAGGTGAGGGAGGGGGGTCGCCAGGTAAGTGAGCAGCTCATGCCCAGTTCTCTGATTGGCTGATGGTGAGGTAACAAGGTGGTGTCACAGGGGTTAACATTATTAGTCCTTAAGCTCCAGGAGGCCTGGGGTGATGTGCTCACGGTCATCAAGTAGTTAACATCTTCCACTTGGTGGGGGTTTTTCACATCAGTAAAACAACTCAGGAAATGTGCATCAAATACTGTTATCCAGGTACTTCAGAGAGGAGCTAAAGCAGAGGATATGCGGGAAGGCCCCACAGGGTCCTGTTCGGTTACGGGAACGTGATCATAAGACCCGAAGAAGGGGTGTCTGTGCTGACCTGAATGATCACAAGTGAAGGCAACTTTCCCTGATATCTTGCCTAAGACTGACGCTCCACAGTGAAAGTAGCTTATAGATGATGGTCAGTTATCACTGCCCAGCTGGAGTAGGAAGACTAAATCCAGAGAGATGCTTTTCCAGGATGAATGTACTAAGTCAAAAACACTCGAAGGCTGCTGTCTTGGTCCCTTCAGGCTGCTATAACAAAATACCTCAGACAGGTGGATTATAAACAACAGAACTTTGTTTCTCACATATCTGGAGGCTGGAAGTCTGAGATCAGGATGCCATCAGGGATACGTTCCTGGGTTGCAGATTTCTCACATGGTAGAAGGAGCATGGGAGCTCTGTGGGATCCCTTTTATAAGAGTGCTAGTCCCAGTCATGAGGGCTCCACCCTCGTGACCAAACACCTCCCAAAGACCCTACCTCCTAACACCTTCACATTGGGCACCAGGATTTTGAGATGACACATTCAGACCACAATGCTTAGAGTGGAGTTCCTTCACATAACTGAACATCAGTCTTGCTATATGTAACCCATGGTCAGTTACAGGTGTGCTCTGCTTGAAGCTTTCCAAGTTAGTCAGATACTGAATTTAACAAATTGAATCATGTTTAAAAAAAAGTTTCCTTGTTATTTTCAGGAAACTTTTAGTGAGTGCTTGTATTATAATAATTTTTATGCTTTACCTTTCCGGTAATTTTAATTTTTTAAAATATTGAGTCCAGTAGCCAACTCTAAGATGGCTCCTAGTGACCTTTGCCTTCTGGTATTCACATCTTATATTGTCTCCCCTCGCACTGAATTAGGGCTGGCCCTGTGTGACTTCTGAGGCTAGGTAATAAAAGGCATTGTAGCTTTTGCCTTACTCTCCTGGACCACTTGCTCAGCAGAAAGCCAGCCATCATGCCACGAGGACACTCAAGCAGCCCTGTGGAGAGGAACCAATGCTCCTGAACAACAGTCAGTACCGACTTGCCAGTCACATGAGTGAGTCCCAGTCAGGTCTTCTGGGAACTGCTCCAGCTCTCATCTGACTACAACCACCTGGGAGACTGAACCAGAACTGCTGAGGGAGATACTTCTGAATTCCTGACTCATAGAAATTGTGAGAGAAAATAAATAATAATTATTGTTTTAAGCCATGAAGTTTGGGGATGATTTGTTAATTAGCAATGAGTAATGAACATATTAAGTTTCTCAAAGTAGGGGATACCTGTATTATTTAGTCACACCATGAGAAGTTTCTTATTATTTTTGTGATTTGTTTAACCTAAGAAGTTTAACCTTCTTAGACATGTGGGTTTATAGTTTTCTCCAAATTTGTAAAAATTTTGGCCATTTCTTCAAGTATTTTCTCTATTTCCCCTTTCCTTTCTCTCCTCCTGTGACTCCAATTACACATATATTAGGGTGCTTGACATTGTCCTACCGCTCACTATTGCTGTATTTACTATTTTTTTTTCTTTTTGTTGTGTATCATCTTTTTTTTTTTTTTTGTGGTACACGGGCCTCTCACCGCCGTGGCCTCTCCCGTTGCGGAGTACAGGCTCCGGCCGCGCAGGCCCAGCGGCCATGGCTCACGGGCCCAGCCGCTCCGCGGCATGTGGGATCTTCCCAGACCGGGTCACGAACCCGTGTCCCCTGCATCGGCAGGCAGACTCTCAACCACTGCGCCACCAGGGAAGCCCTGTTGTGTATCATCTTTAATGCTGTGTCTTAAAGTTCACTAATATTGCCTTCTGCAGTATCTAATCTGCTGTTACTATCATCTAGAGTAGTTTTCATCTGGAACATTACATTTTTCATCTTTAGAATCTCATTCGGGTGTTTTGTTATACCTTCTATGTGTCTATTTAACATGCTTGATCTTTCCTCTACCTTCTTAGATATATGGAATATCATAATAACTGTTTTAATGTTCTTGTCTATGAATTCTGTCATATCTATCATTTCTGGATCTGTTTCTAGTGATTGATTTTTATTTTCCTCTGCATTATGGGTTATTTTTTTCCTACTTCTTTGCATGCCTGGTAATTTTCCACAGTAACATGATAGACAATTTTCCCTTCTAGTTTTATTGAGATATAATTGACATACGGTACTGTGTAAGTTTAAGGTGTACAGCATCATGATTTGACTTACACCACAAGCATTTCGTATTTAATCTGTTGAGTGCTGTATATATTAGTATTCCTATAAATATTGTTGAGTTTTGTTCTGGGACACAGTTAAGCTACTTGGAAACACTGGTATACTTCTGGGTCTTGCTTTTAAGCTTTGTTAAGCAGGACCAGAGCAGCATTTGATCAAGGGCTAATTCTGCCCCACAACTGAGCCAATTCCCTTCTAAGTACTCTACGTGATGTCCTATGAATTATGAGATATGCTACTCTGTCTAGTGGAACATGAACAATTACTGGCACTGTATGATCTCCCAGGATTGCTCCTTCTAATCACTAATATAGTGATGATTAGTTAGCTGCGGACTCAAGCAGGTGCTTCTGCAGATTTCCAGAATTCTCTCTCTCTGCAACTCTCTTCTCTCCAACCCTCTGCTCTGTGAACTTAAACTACTTTGGCCTCCCTGTGCTTTCATATGTCTCCTCAATTCAGGGAGGCTATTGGGCTTCCTCCAGTTTCCCTCACCCTAAGCTGCAGCCTGGAAACGCTTTCCGGATAGTAAGGTTGGCCTATTATAGGGCTTATTTGGTTTGTTTCCTATCTTTCAGGGACCACTGTCTTGCACTGCCTGATGTACAATGTCTGAAAACCATTGTTTTCACACATAATTGTTATACACACTATTTTTCAGTCATTTCAGACAAATGGATAAATCTAAGCCTTCTTACTCTATCTTGATGAGAAGCAGAAATCACTTTCTTACTATTTTTGAGGTTGGACTATATAATAGAACTGTTCCATTTGAGCTGCAATGTGTATATGTTTTTATGTTTGTTGATGGAAGTGTGTGATAAGGAGGAGGGATGGGAAAGGTCATAGAAATCAAGGTCATCCATTTCTTTTAAAAAACAATTTTCGAATGCATTTTTAAAAAGTAGTAAAAAAGATATGAAAATAATACAAACTTAAGTAAATAATATAAATACAACACAGATAATAATGTGGAAGTTAAGTCTCTTGACTGACTCACAACTCTATCATTCAATCCCACCTTAATCCTCAGAATAGACTGCAGTTAACAGTTTTTTTGGTGTATTCTTACAAAAGTGTTTCTGAGTGGGAATGTAGTGCTATGTTTTCATGAAATATAATCAAGCATAGTATAGTATTTTTGACACAAATAATCATTAGAGGTATAATTTAAATTCTTTATATTCTATCAATTCTTTAAGAACTGATATATTTAAAATAAAATTTTTACTTTTATCTTTTGAAATCTGTTTGGATTACATATTTTGAGGAAAGCTAAATAAAGCTACAGCATTTTCCATTAAATTTCCACTGCTCTATTCATTAATATGTTAATGAGTTAAAGTCTTTACAGTAATGTATTAAAATAGTAATACATGTTCATGTGCTCATTTGAAAAAGATCAGAGAAATATAAAAAAGAAAAACTATTTTTTTTTTTTTTTTTTTTGCGGTGCGCGGGCCTCTCACCGTTGTGGCCTCTCCGGTTGCGGAGCACAGGCTCCGGACGCGCAGGCTCAGCGGCCATGGCTCACAGGCCCAGCCGCTCCGCGGCATGTGGGATCTTCCCGGACCGGGGCACGAACCCGTGTCCCCTGCATCGGCAGGCGGACTCTCAACCACTGCGCCACCAGGGAAGCCCCAAGAAAAGCTATTTTGAATCCTACCACTCAGAGATGATTTGGCCACTATAGCTGTTTGATAATTTTTTATCAATTAAATTAGCAGAAGACACCCTCATCCCTTATTAATTACATGACATAGCACATAAGGATTATTTTGGCTGTATGTGATATGTACCTAATAAGCATCTCTCTCTCTCTCTCTCTCTTTCTCTCTCCCCCTCCCTCATTCTCTTAAACGAATGTTCTCCTGATAACATGTGATGTTCAGTAAACGTACGCTGATAAAGTAATTAAAGTAGGTCAGTTGATTTCATTTATTAATTCAAACTACATTTGTTGAGTTAAATAGTTATAGTCCCCGCTTTCATGAAGCTTTTACAGTCTCAGGAGGGACTAATATTAATCAAATAATTATACAAATAAATATATACTCACAAACTGAGATAAATGCTATAAAGGAAAAGAAGACTATAAAAGAGTATAACAGGGACCTGACCAAGCTAGAGGAGCCAGGAAGGTTTTCCTTGAAAAGTGATTTGTCAGTTGAAAAGTCATCCTGACAAAAAGTCATCCTGACAAAGGATGAAGGAAGGAGTATGTGGGCATAACATATGCAAAGGCCCCAAGGTGGGTGGCAGTTGAATCTGGGGGAAATAGAGAAGGCTCATATGCTGAGGCACAGAAAGTTAGATGTAGTATGTCTGAGTTAGAGAGGGGCTTCCCTGGTGGCTCAGTGGTTAAGAATCCACCTGCCAATGCAGGAGACACGGGTCCGAGCCCTGGTCCAGGAAGATCCCACATGCCGCAGAGCAACTAAGCCTGTGCGCCACAACTACTGAGCCTGCTCTCTAGAGCCTGTGAGCCACATCTACTGAGCCTGCATGCTGCAACTACTGCAGCCCATGTGCCTAGAGCCCGTGCTCCGCAACAGGAGAAGCCACCGCAGTGACAAGCCCGCACGCTGCAACTAAAGAAAAGCCCATGCGCCGCAACAAAGACCCAATGCAGCCAAAAATAAATTAAAAAAAAAAAAAAAGAGTTAGAGAAAGACCACATCACAATGGGCCTTGCAGGCTACGTTAAGGATGTGAGTCTTTAGCCTAAGGGTGGCGGGAAGCCAATGAAGGATTTTAAAAAGAGAAGCGCCAATATTAGATTTCTGGTATGAAAATATCCTTGACTGCTGTGTAGAAAATAGTTGGAAGGAAGCAAAATTAATATAGGGTGGGACTGCCCTGGTGGTCCAGTGGGTAAGACTCCGTGCTCCCAATGAAGGGGGCCTGGGTTCGATCCCTGGTCAGTGAACTAGATCCTGCATGCATGCTGCAACTAAGAGTTCACATGCCGCAACTAAGACCCGGTGCGGCCAAAATGAATAAATAAATAATAATAAAATCTTTAAAAAAAATTAATGTAGGGAGACCCATTAGGAGGCTGTTGAAGTGTAACAAGTGAGAGAATAGGGGCTTTGACTAGAAGGGCAGTGGTAGAAATGGAGGTAAAAATCATGATAATGAGACGATGTGTAGGCGAGGGAAGTGTTAAGGATGACACCTAAGTTTCTGGATTTCAAAAGTGTGTGGACCAAAAATGTATAAGAGAAATTATACACCATGACCAAGTGGAATTGATTCCAGGCTTGCAAAGCTGGTTCAATGTTCAAAATCAGTCAATATAATCTATCATATCAACAAGCTAAAGAGGAAAAATCATATGATCATATGAATTGATGCAGGAAAAGCATTTAATAAAATTAAAAATCAATTCATGATGAAAAGTTTCAGCAAGTTAGGAATGAAGGGAAATTACCTCAACTTGATAAAGGGCATCTATAAACAGCCCACAACTAAGATCATATTTCATGATGAAAGACTGAATGCTTTCCCTCTAAGATCAGGCAAAAAGCAAGACGTCAGCTCTCACCTCTCGTTCAACATAGTACTGGAAGTTCTAACCACTGCAATAAGAAGAAAAGTAAATAAAAGAGATACAGTTTAGAAAAACAGAAATCTGTCTTTAATTACAGATGACATGATAGTCTATGCAGAAAATTCCAAGGGTTCTACAAGAAAACCTCCTAGAACTAATAAGTGAGTTCAGCAAAGTCACAGGATCAATATACAAGTAAGTAACATTTCTATATACTAACAATGAACATGCAGCAACTGAAATTTAAAAATGCAAAATCATTTACTGTTGCCCCAAAGAAAATGAAATACTGAAGTATATACTTAAAACATGTACAAGATCTATATGCTGAAAATTACAAAGTACTGATTTAAAAAATCAAAGACATAAATAAATGGAGACACGTACTGTACTATGGATTGGAAGAGTCAACATGGTAAAGATGTCAATTCTCCCCAAATTGATCTGTAGTTTTATTGCAATTCCTATCAAAATCCTAGCAAGCTTTTTTGAGATAGAGATGAAGTTATTCCAAAATTTAGGCATGGGTCCCCAAATAGCTAAAACACTCTTGACAATGAAGAATAAAATAGGAGGAATCACTCTACCTGATATTAAGGCTGACTGTATATCTGTAGTAATTAAGACAACGTGGGGAATTCCCTGGCGGTCCAGTGGTTAGGACTTGGCCTTCTCACTGCCAGAGCCACGGGTTCCATCCCTGGTTGGGGAACTAAAATCCCATAAGCCACGCAGTGTGGCCAAAAAAAAAAAAAAAAAAAAAGACAATGTGGTATTGGTAGAGGGTTAGACACACAGATCAATGGAACAAAACAGAGAACCCAGAAGCAGACCCACACAAAGATGCCCAACTGATTTTTGACAAAGGTGCAAAAGCAATTCAATGGAGGAAGGATAGACTTTTCAGAAACGGGTTTGCAGTTATGGGACACCTATAGTCAAAAAATGAAACTCCATCTGAACAAAATTCAATCTAACACCAAAATTAACTCAAAATGAGTCATGAACTTAAATGTAAAATGTAAAACTGTGAAACTCTTTGAAAAAAAGATAGAAAACAAATTCTTTAGGATCTAGGCAGAGTTTTCTTAGATGATCTATGAAACGAAAAATTAATCCATTTGAACTCAACAAAATTAAAAATTTTGTTCTGTGAAAGCCCATGAGAAGAGAGTGAAAAGACAAGCTACAGAATGGGAAAAATTATTTGCAAACCACATATCCAACAAAGGAAAAATACCTAGAATACCCTCAGAACCCAAGAGTAAAGACACAACCCAATTAGAAAATGGGCAAAGGCATGAACAGACATTTCGCCAAATAGGATACACAGGGGGCAAACAGGCCCATGAAAAGATGCTCAACCTCGTTATCCACCATGGGAACGCAAATAAAAACTACAATGAGTTATGACTAAACACCTTTCAGAATGGCTAAAATAAAAAATGACGATAACCTCATCCACTGGAGAAGGTGTGGAGAGACTGAATACTCATACTCATTGCTAACGGAAATGTAAAATTGCCATTTCTTATAAAATTAAACATCCAATTCCCATACAACCCAGAGAGTGCACTCTTGGGCATTTAACCCAGAGAAATGATAACTTATGTTCACACAAAACCCTGTACATGAATGGTCATAACACCTTTATCTGTAATAGCCAAAGCTGGAAACAACCTAGAAGTCCTTCAACAGACGACCGGTTAAACACACTGTGGTACAGGTCTTTCCTGGAATACTATTTAGCAACAGAAAAACAATCGATTGACACATGTAAGAACTTGGATGAATCATGAGGAAATCACGTGTAGTGGAAAAAGTTAATCCTCCAAAATTACATACTGTATAATCCCACCTATGGAACATTTTGAAATGACAAAATTTTAAAAGTGGAGGACAGATTAGCGGTTGTCAGGGGTTAGGGATGAGGGTTGAGGGTGATGTGAGATGGCAGGGAGGCGGGTATAGTTACAAAAGGATGATACGAGGTATCTCTGAAATGCTAACACTCCTCAATTCCTTGACTGTGGTTGGTGGTGGATCCACAAACCTACACGTGATAAAATCGTATAGGACAAAATACACACACACATACAAATGAGTACAAATAAAACTAGGAAAATCTGAATGTGTTGGTAAATCGTATCAATGTTAATATCCTGGATGCCATTTTATACGAGTTTTTTTTTTTGGCCGCACTGCACGGCTTGCAGGATTTCAGTTCCCCAGCAAGGGATTGAACCTGGGCCACGGTAGTGAAAGCCCGGAATCCTAACCATTAGGCCATCAGGGAACTCCCCGTATGAGTTTTAACAAAATGTTACCATTGAAGGAAACTGGGTAAAGTGTATACAGGATCTCTCTTAAGAAAAAAAAAGAGGGACAGTGGGGACATTACTGAAAAGAGCCGTAGCCTAAGACGATTGGTATCAGGATAAACTCCAAATTCCATAATCAGCATTTTGTACTTTATGCTATGGCCCCAACTTATATTTTCAGGCTGTCATCCATGACACACTTAAGCAACCCAAGCATTGCAGGCCCTCTGAGCTCCTTGTCATTTCCCCAAATGCTTAGCGCATTCCATATGGGAGAGTGTATGGCTCAGGGCATCGGTCCCCCAATCTAGCTGTGTGTCAGTCTTTCCTTTGCCTCACCCAGTACAGGGTAGGGATTGGGATATTTGCTTGAAGCAAGTAGTCACCCATGAGCTTGACGTTCTCACCCTTAGTTTAGTAGCTTACCAAAGAATTTTCCAAACAAAGAATGTTCTCTCCTATTCTGGTGCTAGTGATTAAGACAAAAAAGTCATCTTTTTTGTCTTCTTTTCTAGCAGCTCTTTTGCCTGGCATTTCTTGCCCCAGCTCTGCCCCTCCCTCTGCTACCACTCTTAAAGCTACCTCCTTAGTAAAAAAAAACTCTTGTCCGTTCGGCCAGAGAAAAGTGCTTCCTTCTTTGAAATTCCAAAGGCCTTTCGTCAGTAGTTTACACTTGTGCTATATTTTTGGTTATTCATACACCAGTTTAATGTTTCCACTAGACTATGAATGACTTGGGGGCAGCGTCCATTCATCCTGTAGTCCCTCATACTGGGTGCTGTGGAGACAGACATCGGTAAAACAATTCTAAGTCCTGGAGGCTCTTACAACCCAGTGGGGGAGATGGTTTTATCAATAAATCCCTCTATCTTTCACAAGGTGCAGAGGAGCCAGAGATCAGTGCCCCATTTCAATGTTTTCTGAAGCCCCGTCACAGTAAGAGGCAGATTAAATCGGCAATAGTTGATTCCCTCTACACATTACTTTGTGCTGACTGCTTCACTCAAGCTGCTGAAGCCAGAAACTCTTGGGAAACAGGAAGGGATCACTTGGGAAAAGAGATGTGGAGGGTAAAATGGCTGATGGGGGAGTTTCACCCCATCTTGGAAGATAGCAAGTCTCCAAGGCTTTGATACACGAGGCAAAGAAACAAAACAACATATAAACATGCTTATTCACGTGTGTCTATACACACACATATGCACGCGCACACACACACCACCCAACAACAGGAAAGAAAACCATTTATACTGTTACACCTTTTTCCTTTTAGATTTCACATTTGATAAATGAATAATGTAAATGTAATCTAAAGTCACAAAGCTCTGACTAATTTTATAAGCCTACTACACATGGGCCTGGTGGGTAATGGGAGTGGTATGTAGCTGAAAGCTTACTATTTTGAACCTTACAATGCACTCAGAGGAAAGATGGTCCTTTCATGGTAAGGCAAATATGGTAGGTTTTTATCTTATCGTTGGGACTTCTTCATAAAGTTCCTTATCTGGTCACATATTCTGTGAACCTGTTATTTTTACCTATCCTGTGTTCATTCACCCTGCTTTTGGCAGCAGTACCTTGATGTTTCCCGGGGAACCTCTACTCCCCTGTTGCAGTCCATGTGTCTCCCCAGAACCAGCACACAACTTGGAGCAGCTAATCAGAATACTGTATTCCTCTGGTCACCGTAACTGGTTCTGTGGGTGGGTATGTGACTCAGTTTGGTCCACTTAGCGTGAATGCCAGGACCTTTGCCAGAACCACTGGGAGAAAATAACTCTTTGAGCTGAAGTTGCTGTGAGAGAAAATAGGGTGATCCTGGAAGTACTGGCAGCCATTTTTTCAATAAAAGAGACTTTGCCAGAAAACATTGTTGTCTCTCTCTCTCACTCACACACACACACACACACACACACACACACACACACACACACACACACACACACATATACACACAAACAAAAAACAGAGCTGAATCATGAAACGAGCAATACTAAGTCCTTGATATCTAGCCTAAGCCTCTGTATTCAGCATGCCCAGTGCTCATTCTAGTCTTGGACTTTTAATTTATGTAGGTTAATAAATTTCCTATTTTGCTTAATAAATTTCCGATTTTACTTAAGCCAGCCTCATTTGTGCGTGTTTTTTTTAAAAAAGTCACTTTCAAGTAAACGTATACAGAGATAGTAACTTTGAAAAATAAATGAAAACTACAGACATTTTTTTGTCTCTACTTAACTAGAACTTTTGGTGTTTGCTGGTCCATCTATTTTAGGAGATCTTACATGTGTTAGGGCAAATCACTAGGTTTGAGCAGTGAGAAATGAGATGTCCTGTATTAGTCAGGATAGAGCAGCTAGGCTCTGCTGTGATAATAACTTCAAAAATGCCCTAAGTCTGAGTTGCTCACACTATGTGTCCATTGCAACATTCTGTGGGGCTCTGCTCTGTGGTCACTTAGATGGACACGGGCTGATGGAGCCTCCACGACCTTGTAGAAGCACCATCTGGAACATACGGCTTCCTTGGTCATCAAATGGGAGAAGAAAGCACATCAAAATCTCATACCTAGGGGCCTCCCTGGTGGCACAGTAGTTAAGAATCTGCCTGCCAATGCAGGGGACACGGGTTCAATCGCTGGTCTGCGAAGATCCCACATGCCGCGGAGCAACTAAGCCCATGCGCCACAACTACTGAGCCTGTACTCTAGAGCCCGCGAGCCACAACTACTGAGCCTGTGTGCCACAACTACTGAAGCCCACGTGCCTAGAGCCTGTGCTCCTCAACAAGAGAAGCCACTGCAGTGAGAAGTCCGTGCACCGCAACGAAGAATAGCTCCCGCTGGATGCAACTAGAGAAAGCCCGTGCACGGCAACGAAGACCCAACACGGCCAAAAATAAATAAATAAATAAAAAATAATTTTAAAAATCTCATACCTAATCTTCTATATTTAGAGTCCATCTGTTAGAACTAGTCACATGGCCCCATTATTTGGAAAGTGGCTAGGAAGCAGTCTTCCACGTACCTCAAAGGAGAAAAAGCCAGGATATAGTGGGTTCTAATAATGTCTAACACATGACCAAGTTTATATTTTTAGATCATGTAACTCTGATAAGAATTATGATAATAACAGGTAAAATGTATTAAGCATTTCTATATACTAGACATTTTATATACATCATGGTATGTACTCCTTACAGCATCTTTATGACTTATAACTGCCTCCATTTCCTATATGAGGAAATTGAGGTTTAGTTTAATTAAGTCACTTGCTGGCAGTCACAAATCAAGGGAGCTGAGGTTCTGCTGGAACCCATGTTAGAACCTGGCCGCTTACACTGTGCCCTAGTGCCTCCCTGATGTGAAGGATCCATTGATGAGCCAAGGGATTGGACTCAGTGAGATCAGCTGAAAATTCAATTAAGAAATGATGAGATGCTGCTACTCAGAACCTGGGTGGATGGAGAGAAGAGGCATTACCATGGTGAAATGATAAGACTTGATGATAGATTAACTGTGGGAATGTGGGGCAGCAACGAGTCAACAGTGACTGAGTTTTCAAGCAGTTTGACTGGGAGGGGTTCCACATGCTATGAGAAATGTGGGTGGGGATGTCAGGCTGGCAGGCAAAACACAGATTTGTAGCTGAGGTGGAGATGCTGATTTGGGAATCCCACACTTAGATGATGGTTTACCTGGGTGGTGAATAAGATCATCCAGGGTGAAAACAGCATGGAATGAGAAAAGGGTCAAGACAGCTTGTGGGGTGGGGTCAGGGGAGGTAAAGGGTCCTAGAGTTTCCAAGGAGGAAAGAGAATGAAGAGTAAGGAATAATAAGGAGCAAAGTGCATCTATCATTGAGTCTCAGACCTCTGTCTCCATGACAACAAGGACTTCACCAATAACAAATACCCTTTTATGAGACAGTGTTCATCTCTGTTGGTTAGAGCATGTCCTAACTAGGATTTTTCCATTAGACATAATTTTTTCCCCTAACCTGGGTATTAATAAGCTCTGGTATTCAGTTTTAATCTCTTGGATTTTAAGAATGGGTATTCAACTGAAAGGATTTGAAACCAGTGAATCTAAAACATAAGAGAAAAAGAATGTGACATCTTTAACATCACAGGTAAGACAAAGGTGGGAGATCAATACTACAAAGCTACAGTAATCAATACAGTATGGTACTAGCACAAAAACAGAATATAAATCAATGGAACAGGATAGAAAGTCCAGAGATAAATTCACACATCTACCGTCAACTAATCTATGACAAAGGAGGCAAGAATATACAATGGAGAAAAGACAGCCTCTTCAATAAGTGGTGCTGGGAAAACTGGACAGCTACATGTAAAAGAATGAAATTAGAACGCTCCCTAACACCATATACAAAAATAAATTCAAAATGGATTAAAGACCTAAATGTAAGGCTGGATACTATAAAACTCTTAGAGGAAGCCATAGAGAGAACACTCTTTGACATAAACCACAGCAAGATCTTTTTTGATCCACCTCCTAGAGTAATGAAAATAAAAACAAAAATAAACAAACGGGACCTAATTAAACTTAAAAGCTTTTGCACAGCAAAGGATACCATTAACAAAAAGACAACCCACAGGATGGGAGAAAATAGTTGCAAACGAGGCAACTGACAAGGGATTAATCTCCAAAATATACAAACATCTCATGCAGCTCAAAATCAAAAAAACAAATAACCCAATCAAAAAATGTGCAGAAGATCTAAATAAACATTACTCCAAAGAATACATACAGATGGCTTAATTTTGTACCCCCAAATGCTCTTTTGCTTAAAAAGGGCTCCCCAGTCTTTACAAGTTTCAGGTCCACCAGACATGGATCTGCTGTGTATGTGCCGTTTTTATTACCAGTCATTAGTGAGTAAATTGTCCCAATCCAAGACCCTTATCTTAGCCATCTTTACATCTACAGATCCAGCATGCTGCCTTACTCATACTAAACTACAATAAACGTTTGCTGAATGAATAAATGTGGAGGAGTAAATTATGAATTAAGAAAAACCCAGAGTTTGGGAGAGGCAGTATGGTCGTGGGTCCTAAGATGCATGACAGGATGTTCATGATCACATGAACAGCCCTGTGATGGGGAAGAGTGATCAGAAGAGCAAAAATTTCTGGGGTTTTCAATTTTGTCTGGGGAAGCTACACTTGGTAGATATGGCAGTTTTCATTTTTTAAAAAAAGTCTAGGGCTTCCCTGGTGGCGCAGTGGTTGAGAGTCCGCCTGCTGATGCAGGGGACACGGGTTCGTGCCCCGGTCTGGGAAGATCCCTCATGCCGCGGAGCGGCTGGGCCCGTGAGCCATGGCCGCTCCGCAACGGGAGAGGCCACGACAGTGAGAGGCCCGCGTACCGCAAAAAAAAAAAAAAAAAAAAAAAAAAAAAAAAGATTCATATGACCCTCCCTCTGCTGGCTGCAAAATGCACTAAAAATTCATAGAAAGGAGACTACAGTAGAGTGTCTCTCTGGTATAAAGTTTTATATTCTTCCATTCAAGATCAGGTGAGAGATACTTGCTGTAATAATTTTATGTGATAAGAGCCTTGCTCAAGTTTTCTGTTTAAGGAAGCAGGACAAAGGTCAGGTGTTTTTAGTTCTATTTTATACTACAGGAATCTGAAAGCTGGGGTCTATCCATTTTATGGGGTACAAAAAGCAGATAAAATTTCACTAAAACCTGTTTTCTGCTTTTATAAAATCCTCCAGTTTTAGTTTATATAACTGAGCATCACGATTCTTGTCTTCTAATTTTGTTTTGTTTTTATGTAGATTTTTTTAAATGACCAGGAAGATAAAGTGAGAACCACTGGGAAACATTAAGTTTGACTTGACTGTAGGTTGAACTCATTTCAGGTCTAGGTATTACCTGAGTTAGAAACAAAACTTTGTCGAAGACAACAGAATAAAAGAAGAGTAGAAAAAAATTAGCCTAAATATATATTCTTCATTGCTTCATCAACTTTTCACTGTTCATAGTTAATTAACTAATAAATAAGTGTCTCTAAGTGAATCCTTGCTGGCTCTGGAGTGAAAAGCAGCCCGTCGATTTAGAGTCTGGATATTCAAAAAGTGCATGATAATGTTATTTTTATTTTATTTTAGGTGAAGAAAAAGGGAATGAAGAAAATCATAGAGGGTGGAAGTTTAGGAAAGTAGGAGGAGAAAAGATCAATCCTCTCCTCTTCTCTGCCCTGAGAAAAACAAGATTTCTAGAGCCTAAATGGAGAAAACACTATTACCAAATTCTGAGAGTGGTGTGGTCTTCTTCCACATCTTTTTGGATTTAATATATGGTGGCACTGAGGCACCACGGCTCAGTAGAGAGAGTGCAGTGGCCAAGGACTCTGGCACTATGCTTCATTTCCTGTCTCATCACTAGCTGAGTGATTTGGAGCATATTACCTCTTAAATTTGTTAGCATTCACCTCTAAACAACAGAAAATCCTAAACTAACAGTGGTTTAAACAAGATAGAGATTTATTTATTTATTTTTAACATAAAGGAAATTCAGACATAGGCAGTAGAGAGCTGATATGGTGGCTACATGGTCATCAAGGACCTAGTTTCTCTCTATTTTGCTAGATCAACATTCTGATTGTGTATCCTCATAGTACAAGAGAGTCACTTGAATTCCAGCCATTACATCTACATCCCAGCAAATTGAAAGAATAAAAAGGCAAAGGTGAAGGCCAACTAATCTTTTAAGTAAGTTTCAAGGAGTAGCCATACAATGCTTATGTTTACATGTCATTGGCTCTTTTTTAAGGTTGTCACAGTTGGAAAAAAAAGAGTCTGAGAAATGTAAATCTCTGTTTTGGTTACTTGTGTCCAGCTAAAAATTGGATTTTCTATTGCTGAGGAAGAAGAGAAGAATGGATATAGGGGTGGTAACCTCATCCTCTACCATACACTTTTAAGCTTCAGTTTCCTTTTCTGTATAGTGAGAATCAAAACAGTAACCACCATGTAAGGTTTTATATAGAGAATGGATAAACAACAAGGTCCTACTGTATAGCACAGAGAACTATATTCGATATCATATTATAAACCATATGGAAAAAAAATTAAAGAATGTATATATATATATATATGTATAACTGAATCACTTTGCTGTACAGCAATTAACACAACATTGTGAATCACTATACTTCCATAAAAAAATACTGAAAACAGTATCTACCAGATAAGATAAATCAGATAATATAAGTAAAGTGCCTGGTACATTGTGCATGCTCAACACATGCTATTATTTAATCTGTTGTAATTCTGCTCTTTGTTAAAGCTGTCAAATTGAGACCAAATTGTTATCTAGGAGGATAATTCCATATATGTATGTATATATGTATCAGTCAGGATTCTTAGCTGCAGGCAACAGAAACCATTTCTTGCTTTTTTTCTTTTTCATTTTTTGGCCACGCTGCGTGGCATGCAGGATCTTAGTTCCCCGATCAGGGATTGAACCCACGTACCTTAGAGTGAGCACGGAGTCTTAACCATTGGACCACCAGGGAAGTACCCCAACAGAAACCATTTTTTGCTAACTGAGGCAGAAAAGGAATTAATTAAAAGGATATCTTGCTTGTTTTCCAGAGGGCTCATAGAACCAATTTAGAGACGTCACAACCAGAAATAATGTCCATTATCATGCCACAATGTGGGTCCCACTGTACAGACTCTGCAGTTCATGTTGCCAGTGCTAGTGACACTACTGGACACCGACCACCTTCACTAGGACTGTTCCTCTAGCTGCTTTCGGAAATGGCTTGTAGCAGTTTCCACTGTCACTACCCACATTGATATGGATTCTGCAGGATACCTGCTGGTTCACGTACAAGCCTTGAATTCAGCACCTGAGTTGGGCTCCTGTGATCGGTGGACCCTAGGTCATAACTTGCATTCTAGCTACAAAAGAGGCTGTGGAAGAAAGTCTGGCATTTTCAGCTTTTCAAGAGGGAGGTAAACTTTGCCTTAGGTGGGAGTTCTCTCACCACAGAGTTTTAGATGCTGGGTGGCTAAAAACAATGACAGATCATTTCTAAACAGCAGAACTTCTTTACAGAACTGAGAATAAATTTTTGTGTGTGCTCTGTAGTTTGTCATTCAGAGAAGTGGGTGGTGGTGAGAAAAGGACATTTATTAAGCACTTAGCTAGCTGTTTAGTATTTTGTTATGAATGAGAAATCATCCCTGTCTTCTAGAGCTCAGAGTCTAGCAGCTGAGGCAAAACTTACATAGGCGATTTAAAAAATTCTTTTGTATTATAGTTTCAAATGGTAAAAAATAGCTATATAGTCTATCTTCATTATTTGTGGATTCAGTATTTTGAATTCACCAACTAGTTAAAATTATTTGTAACCCCCAAGTCAATACTTGTGGCACTTTCAAAGTCTTTCCTATGCTCCCTTGAACCAGCATTACTATTGTGCTGGTTCACTTACTAATGAATTAAATAGATTTTTAGTGTGTGCTCATGATATGTATTAGAGTCATGTTTTAGCTTTTTGACATTCTAAAATTATAATTTATAGAACTTTAACATTTTATGTTCTAAATTATAGTATACAAAGCAGTGGAAAATTTGAGTCATCCAATGCTCACGTTCCCAACTGAGGTTACATGAGGCAATACGCTGCTTTCTCATTTCACTGTCATGCTGAAAACCAATGTCCTTTTTGTAGTCTATTTAGTGCCATTTTTTTTTTTTTTGCATTTTTGTGCTTCTTGTTGTTTGTTGGTGAATCTGTTGCTTAAACTGGCCCTCAAGCACAGTGCTCATGTGTCTAAGCGTATAGATAAGCTTTGCTCAGGCTAAGTTACAGTGCTGTTGTCTGTGAATTCAATGTCAGTGAGTCAACAATATATATTATATAAATGTCTTTAAACAGAAACACACATAAAACAAGGGTACGTACACTGATCAGCTGACAAAAATGTTGTGACCAGAAGCTTGCAGGAAACTAACCCTGTATTTCCCCTATTAGCAAGGGCTCAGTATTTGCTAATTCAGTATTTGCGGCAACTTTATAGAACATTATTACCATTAACAATGAGAATAAACTGCATTATTTTCCCCCTAATTTTTTTTTTTTTTTTTTTTTTTTTTGCGGTACGCGGGCCTCTCACTGCTGTGGCCTCTCCCATTGCGGAGCACAGGCTGCGGACGCGCAGGCTCAGTGGCCATGGCTCACGGGCCCAACCGCTCCACGGCACGTGGGATCCTCCCGGACCAGAGCACGAACCCACTGGACTCTCAACCACTGCGCCACCAGGGAAGCCCTTCCCCCTAATTTTAAAAGTGATGCAAGTCCATTGTAAAGTAATGTAAACAGTAAAGGAATGTATTTAGAAGAAAGTGAAAAACACTCTACCCATCTCTCAGAGAAAAACGTTGTTGAATCCAGGTCTGTTTTTCCTGACGCGCAGCAAGCCAAACGCTGAGATGCCGACGTTTGCCGCCGAGAAAGGGTTTATTCTCCAGGCAACCAGGCGACGAGATAGGAGCACAATTCTCAGAGCCATCTCTCCTAAGGCAAGGGGCTCGGGATATTTTTAGGATAGAGAAGCAGGGCTCTCTGAGGCGTGGGGAGCCTGCGGTAAAGTGATTGGAAATAAAAAGTTCCGGTAATTGTCGTTCTGCGCAGGCGTAGCAGCTACAGGCTTCCTCACTGGACCCGTGATCAGAAAATGGTGGGTTCGCACTTTCTGAGGGTGACGTTTTTGGCACTCAGATGTCAAAAGGTCACTGGTATACACCTAGTTGGAGAGTCGGTGGTCCTAAGCATTCTTAACTGGCTTGAGCTTGAACTGGACACAGCTGACTCGAAATTCCTAAAAAAAAAAAAAACTCAGGCAAACACCTTATAGTCTAGGCTACATGCTGCTTGGCGGACATGAAAGTTTTTGTAGCAACAGTTAAAGCAAGCGTGATCAGTGAAGGCAGGTTCCAGATTTAATGGGTCTAACTGATGATTACCCTCGGTTTCAAAACCACTAACGTTAACTATCTTGGTAAAAATTACTTCAAATATTTCCTTCTTTTTCATATACATGTACACATTCATATAAATGGAATGATATGATCGTGGTTCTAAAATTTCTTCATTCAACATTTGAATTATCATTTTAGAATTTTCAGAAAGCTAAAAACATGACTCTAATACAAACATACTGTGAGCACATGTTTAAACAGTATTTAATTCATTAATAATGAAACCAGTAGGATCCTAACATTGGTTCAAAGGAGCATAGGAGAAACATATGTATCTATAGTCATTGAAAGAAAGAATATAAAATGAGGTTGATAAGTGGATGCAAAACTGGTTAATGTAATTCAGGGCAATAAAACTTTGGGGAAAACTTTTCTGCTGGACAGAAATTGTTTGCAGTTATCAGTCATTTACAAGCAGATATCTAACTGGGACCAGCCATTAGTAAATTGGGTCAAAGAAAAATTACAGAGAGCCTTGTGCTCTTTAGGCAGGATTATGAAACATTGCTCTAGTAAGTAAAATATTAAATAAGAAAAATTATAACGCATTAAATATCGACCCTAAGCTCCCTAACTTTCCTAAAATATAATCAAAACACTGTTAAACTGTTTGGTAGGATAAAAAATGCTCCGTGTCACCAAACAACTCGTATGGTTATAAACAATATTTGTTTTGCAGGCGGTCGTGTCTCTGCATCAGCACCATCTTTGAGGCAGAAACCTGGTGCTCACACTTGGTACACTTTTCAAAACCATTTAGGTGAGATTCTAATATTCTACCAATTGTTTTTGGACCATAACATAAGAGTTTTCCTGAAAAGTATTTCAGGAATATTAATATAATTTTTTCTTATGTAAATGTTGGCTGAAAAACGTCTTGAGAAGTATATATTCTAGGACCTTTGGGTATTTAAAACGAAGAGGCAGTCTACCAGAAAAACGGCAGAGACATTTTTTGCAGCGTATCTCTTTAGTGTATTCTGAAAATTCTTCTGTCCACTCCTGTGTTCGCCAACAGACAGTTTCTCTCCCTGGAGGCAAACAGTATTATCTGTTTGAAGACCCAAAGGCCTAAAAATAAAACAAAGTGTGCCAAGGACCCTCACCTTCACCCTTACAGGCAAGGTAGGCACTAGACCATCTGTTGTAGCACATGCAAAGAGAGTGAGTTCCCGAACCTGCTTTGTGACCTTGGATTATTATCCACTTCAAGGTGATGCGAGAGAACGCTAAGAATTCTTGAGAGGTCATTGGAATAAAAAGAGTAAAGCTGATTCTAGGAGAGAGAACGGTGGTGTCCTCTGCAAGTTCTCCTTCTACTCCACTCTGGGGCAAGAGGAGAGTGGGGTGGGGGCTGTTCCTTCCCTTCTATTCAAGCAAAGGAGCTTTCAGTAAAACCACTCAGAAAACTTGATAGGCATCCACCAGAGCTTTAGGGCAGAGGGATTGGTGTCTGCCTATGCTGGGGGAGGTGTATGTAAAGCCTGGCTGGGGACTTAGCCGGAAAGAAGGGCTTCCTTAGAGGCAAGCTGCACGTCCTCTGATGTCCGGGACAAGTGTGTGTTTCTTGTACACCATTAGATGAGATGCTCACAGATAGAGCTGACTGTACGTTGTCTTTCACAGGATCTTCAGACATTCTCCGGGAACACATGGTGGGAGTGAAGGGTCCCCCCCTTGCCAAAGAAGCATTTTTCTCTGGGAAGCACTGGGGATGAGGGAGGCTAAAATCCATACCTGCAGAAATCTCCAAACAACCCTCAAAAGTCCTTTGTGACAGGAGGAATCAAAGTTTTCATCTGTCCCACGAAGAGGGCACCAGTAGCAGTCAAGTGAGAGCTCTTGTGCCCTTTATCTCTGTCATTCCAGCCTTGGAGAGTCACCACATTTAAAATTTTTATTTATTTTTATTTTGACTTGAAACGTATTTGACATAAAACACTGTGTAAATTTAAGGTGTACAACAGGTTAATTTGATACATTTATATATTGCAATATGATTGCCATTGTAGCAATTGATAATTAGCACCTTTATCATGTTACATAATTGTCACTCCTTTTTAGTGGTTGGAATAATTCATTAGTTCTAGTCTCTTAGCAAGTCTGATGATTATAATATAGTATGACTGTCAGTATTCATTATACTGTGCATTAGATCTCTGGGACCTACTACTCATTACAGGTATGTACCCTCCAACATCTCTGTCCTATGAGGATCCCAAAATTGTAGCTAGTGATGGAGCTAAGGAGGAAGAGTGAGAAAGAGGAAAGAAAGAGTCTGTCTTCTCTCTTCCCTCTACAGAAGCTTGAAATGGGGTGGGGGAATTTTTAATTGAATGATGTTTGGGTTTTTATGATTTTTAGGCTGGGCTAGACTCTAGAATATCCCCGAGTGATGTCAAAAGCTATGGTACCTACCTAAGATTCTACCCAGGATCAGAAAATAGCATGACCAGAAGGGACAGTGGGAAAGAGAATTAAATTGCTTCCTGGTCATATCTTCTTATTTCCTGCTTGTTTGATATATCAGTCAGGGCTATGCATCAGCACACCCCACTCTGCTGGCCGGTGCCACATTCAGCAGGCAGGAGACGCGGACACTGGGTGAAGCCTAGTGCTCTTTCTTTCTCTATTTGAGGGGCAGGCATCCAAATTCTTGGTTTCCCACCAGGAAATAGGTCTGGGGCTGGTATTGGAGGGAACTCAGAATAGAAGAGAACAAAGCTCTAGAACCTGAAGAAAGTGAGAAGAACAAGAGAGTCCGGTTAGTTGAAACCAGTGTCAGTAAGGGAAGCTTCAATTTCTGAAGTTCCTTCTTGTTGGCATTGGTACCTCTGCCTGTTCTGGTTGGACACCAGGACACATTTATGGGTCCTTTCTACCTGTCTCTGGATCCATTAGGCAGCCGGCAGCTGGCATCTGGCATCTGGTATCTGGGAGGCAACGCAGTGCAGCAGAAAGAGCTCTCCACCCATTCCTATAATACTCGTTGCAGTGCAAATTGGCACAGTCTTTCTGGAGGGCAAATTAGCCAGATCTGGCAAAATCCTTGCAGTGTTTATACCTGCGTAAGAGTTAGGATTAGATTCAACTTCAAATAACTCAAGACCCAAAATAACTGTGATTTTTAACAAGATGGAAGTTTATTTCTCTCTCATGTAAAATTCCAAGTGTATGTGATCCAGAGTTGGTACTTGCCGGATCTCCAAGAAGCATTCAGGTTTCTTCCAGCTCAATCATGAACCAAGATGAGAGAATCCATGTTCTAGACAGCAGGATGGAGTGTATCCAATGAAGGATGTGTCCAATGAAGACAAAGGGCAAAGGTCGCAGAATACCTGTGTCTAAGGAAGGGTCCTGGGAGCTGCCACATAAGAGTTTTGCTCAAACCTCATTGAGGAGACCTCAATCCCATGGCCACACCCAGCTGCAAGGGACACTGGAAAAGGCAGTCGATTCCAGATGAGGAAGTATGTGGCTAAAAATTTTGGAAGAAGTGTGAAAGGATATTGGAGAACAATGAATACTGCTTTGTTCCTTGTTTATTTCACTTAATAATATATGTCGGAGATGATTCAATATCAGCCCTTAAAGGAGTTCCTCATTTTTATGTATTTTATTTTTTAAGGCTGAAGAATACTCCATTATTTGGAAGTATCACAAGGTATTTAGCCAATTCTCTGCTGATGGATAGTTAGATAGATGTCAAGCTTCTATTATTACAGGTATTGCCACAGTGAGTAACCTTGTGCGTTAGCAGTTTTACATGTATGTGAGTATATCTATAGGATAAATTTCCAGCTGTGGGGTTTTAAACTCTGGATCGTCATTGCCAAACTTTTCAAGGAAGACGTGCTAATTTTCCTATTCCCACCTACAGTGCTTGCAAGGAGATTACTTAAATAGCTACGAAGCAGCTACAAAGATAACTTTGGAATCAAATACACCAGAGTTTGAGCTGGATTCTTTTAGATCCTCTGAACAGTATTGACTGATTATTTTTTAAATCAGTGAATTTGGATAAACACAAACAATAAACACTCTTTCCCCTAGTGTGAGTGGCTGCTGAGATTTCAGCTCAGTTCCTTTAACCTTATCTGGGCTGCTTGGAGTTGGCCTCACAGGTGTATGGGTCAGGGGTCAGCCAGAGATTTGGACAGGAGTTTATAGTCCCAGGAGTTAAACCCTATCCCCACTTCCCTTTCCTGGATATCTCCTCTCAACTTCCAGCTGCTGTGTTTGCCCTGAACTCTGTCCTCAGGTTCTTTGAACCAATTAAATCACAGAGGCTCTCCTCAGGCTAATGCCATAAAAAACAAGTAAGCTACAGAGTAAGTTCTTTCTTGAGTATGAGACCCCAGCAGCCTTCAGAATCTACCTTTTCTGGGTCTCTCTTCAGTGCCCTCTGGTAGATTTTTTGTGGTTGAAGGTTGTTACCTGCAGGAGGTACTTCTCTGGACTTGTGTCGGCATTCTTCACAGTTTGACATTTATGATTTTTATAGATCCCTTCTGCATGAAGTGCAGATTTTGAGTTCACTGAGTGTCTATGTCTCCAAAGGCTTTGGAATTGTCTGATAATGACAAAATAAACAGCCGGCAGTGTCGGGGGTGGGTTGTGGGGTGTGGGTGAGTGGTATGTGGGCTCACCAGTTGCTCGGGTATGTTTGTTGTACTGAGGCAGATTTGGGGGTATTTAAGGCTTTCCTAGCCTCTCCAAAAAACAGCCTCCAGGCCACAGTTATATCCTTTATAAAGGATATAAACAGAAAAGGGCCTTAACATGTGACTGATCCCCACTCAGTAATGACTTTGGGCAGGTCCTCTAACATCTCAGAGCCTCAGTTTTCTCATCTGTTGAGATGTAGGCCCTGCCCACCACACGGTGAAGGTGCTTAGGAGGCAATAAAACAGTTCAGATGTGCAGAAATAATACTATGCTGCCTCTGAGCCCAGACTTAACTGCTGAGCGGTGTCAGAGGCTCTCAAACTGCACCTGAGGCCCATCACCCTGGAGCCTAGTTTTCAATGTTTACATATGTTTCTAGAAATCAATGGGAAATTCCAAGTCAGCTAGAAACATCAAAAAGCCATGAAAGTGTATAGATAGTATAAAGTATAGAGAATAGTGTAAATTATTTCCCCTTAAAAATCTTTTTTCCTCCCCAGCATATTAGCTAGTATGGCATTTTGGGGGAAATTACTTGAGATACCTGGTAACTTGGGAACATGTAAAATCACCTCCGTGGCTGCTTCCAGTCACCACATTCCACTCTCTGTTGTAACTGTGAGTCAAGGAGCGCTTCCTTCACTCCAACTAAATCCCAGGGTTGTAGTCTTGTGGATATGGAAAGTCATGTACTTTTATCCCTCATTCTATATTTGACACCCACAAAAGAAGCTGAAAGAATTGACGTGGATTGTTCAAAGATCACAAATCAGGGTCTCAAGGAGCTAAGAGATGAGGCTTAATTACTGATGGCCCAGTATCTGCATGGGAATCAGGCTCACTTGGAGCAGTGAGGACCCACCTCTTTTTCACGTCGGTCAATTGAACAAAAGGAAAAATTGATGAAAATGAAATGAATGTGGTTTTATTGAATCACATGAAAATAAAGCTATATTTTCACCACTTAGATTGTTTTCCTCATTGTTGAAAGAATAGCAAGGAGAAAAGGGTCACAGCGTTTCGTTTAGATGGAATGTTAATGTTAGTCTTTGTGTGCTAAGTAGCAGCACAAAAGCACTTTTCTAGTTTTTCATCTTGATCCCTTAGAGGGTGGGCTATATCTGCCAGGTAGGCTGCTTGTGCCCGGGGAGCTCAAGTTGCTCACCACGGTTTAGAGCAGCGATTCTTAAGGCCTGGTTCTTGAATTAGCAGTAGCAGCTGCAGCAACAAGTGGACCCCACCCCAGACCTGTCTAATCAGAAACGCTGGGGATTGGAGCCAGCAATCTGTGTTTCAACAAGCCCTCTGAGTGGTTCTGTTGCATGCTCAACTTTGAGAGCCATTGCTTTAGAGACACGTAGAGCTACATTGCAATGCTGAGTCAAAACTGATTTTAGAATATAGATGTTACTATGTGTAGGTCTTAGGGAGGAGGTTTGTATCTGACTCTTCTCGGTGAGTGTAGGAATTGCCTAATATACATCCAAAGTGCTCAATCAGAAGTGTTGTAAGTACTAGGCCTATAAGTGGCTATGAGAATAGAATTGCCAAAGATGGCCAAAGATAATTATTGGTTTACTAAAACTGTGCATGAAATACAATTTTTTTATCATAAAAATGATGCTAGTATTATTCAGAATGTGAAGAATATTTGGATTGTAGGACAATAATGTATTCTAGCAATGTAAGGGGAAACACGCCAGAAAAGAAGGCACAACAGAACCCCGAGAAAGAGAACTTGAAGGAGGTGTCTTCAGGAAAGAAGGTGTGCATGGGGTGCAAAACTACTCTAAGTAGGCTACTCCAATCCAACACTGGGTTAGAAGTTCCAAATGCTTCAGCTGAAATCAGTGGGAAGGCATATGGGAACCCAGAACATCTAATAACACTTTGAATTAGATACTTACACATATACATTTAAGATTGTTTGCATCTAACAGAAAACTTAGTATAATGGTGACTTAAACAAGATAGTAATAGAAACTAATATAATTAATAGTAATTGAGAATAATAGAAATTTGGAGACTGCTGGTCAAGTACTTGTGTGGTAGCTCCAAAGTCATCAGGAATCTGGACTCTTTCTGTCTTTTTGTCCCACTATTCCAGTTTATGGCTTCCATTCTCAAGGTATTACTTCATGGTCCAAAAGGGCAGCAGGAGCTCCAGCCATCATGTCTGTTCCAGGCTGTTGGAAGGATGAGAGGTAGAAGGGTAAAAGTGCCACATGCCTTTGTTCAGTCCTTTCCCTTTAAATAGCCTTCCTGGAAGTCAAATATAATATATTTCACTGACTGGAATTTAGTTACATTGGCTATTCCTAGTTGTAAAGGAGTTCTTGAAAATGCCATCTTTTAGCTGGACACCATGCTGCCTTATATAAAATCAGGTTCTCTTACCAATAGAACAAGGGGAGAACAAATAGCAGGTGGCAAAGAGTGCCTCTGCCACAGATTCCTTATTTATTCTTGTTTTTAAGTCCTCAACGCTGCACTCTGAGGTTTCATATTGCCGCAGTTAGTCTCTGTTCCGCTTTTCTCTTCTGTGGGTCTCTCCTCATCTGAAAAAAACGAGATTAATCTAATTTAAAGAGATATAGTGAAAATAAATAGGAAGGTGATTGGAAAGATTATAGGTATGTGTGTGTGTGAAAAAGTGAACAACAGATAAACAGGGCAAAATGAGTGTTTACCCAGCTCCAAATGCCTAGAGCAGGGATATTCTTAAAGGAGAATTTCAGCCTCCACTAAATGATGAGGTTTTTTTCCCCTAGCATTTAAGCCTCTCTCAGGGACCTGAATTAATCTCCTTTAGGTCACTGAGGGACCTCTAAGTACTTAGCTCTTGTATAATTTTGAAAACAATGAGTAGGCATTAAAGAGAGTCATCATGCCTGCCACATCACCCTATGAAAAACATTATTTACTTTTCAGATTTCAGGTAATTTGCATTCTTTAATCTCCCTCATTATTACTGGTTTTCTCTGTTTTTTAAAAAATCATTATGCTAAAGCATTGGCATTTCAAGGTCTAAACAAAATGCTCTGTGTACTATGAACTTTATATACTTTCATTCATTCACTCAATAACCATTTATGACATATCCATTTAGTGTTGGGCACTGGGGTTTTGCTGTATGCACAAAACACAAGGTTCCTTCCCTCATGGAGCTTACACTACAGTGTATGTGAGGGTGCTGTTGAGGGAGATAGACCATAAGCAAGTAAACAGATAAATGAACAAGATATTTTCAGATAGTGACAAATGCTAAGAGGTAGTAGGAAGACACGATAGTAGGTGATGGAGAGGGAGGGGTAATTTAGAAGGGGAAGTTCCCATGTTGAGCTAAGATATGAATGTGAGACAAAGCCATTGACAAATACATGACTTACAATGATACAAGCACCTGAAAATTTTAATTTCTAAGTGCAAAATCATTCTCTCTCCTACGACACAAATGATAAAGAGGCAATTTTTATTTGAATTAAGTATCAACAAAAAAACCCTTACATCTGCTGAGGGTAACAGGTTTAAGAATACTAACGATTAGATTGTCTGCAATATTAGATTTAATCTGAAACCTAAACAGCTACCAGTAGATGTATCTTCAAAATGAAACAAATTCAGACACTGCTGTTGCTGAACCCCTATGCTAGGTTTTTTTGGGAAATGGAATACTTGACTAATCTCATTTGACTGATAGAGTACGTCATTATCAGCAAACTGGCAAGGGGAATTCTGTTACAAAAAATGAATTCATTCTAATTATTATTTGAAAAAATCTGTTTTATATTTGTGATTCATAATCTTGAGGAATCACACATGTGCGGGAAGGGGAAGTTGGCATCTGCCATGAGCACAGCAAATTTGATTAGATGTTCCAGTGACTAGAGCACACTTATTCATTCAGTGTTCATAATTGGCTCCCTCAGAAACAGGAATGGTACTTATCTAGTGGGGTGAATTTAAAGTATACAGGGCGGCACCTCCTAGAGAAATGGAAATAAAAACAAAAATAAACAAATGGGACCTAATGAACCTTAAAAGCTTTTGCACAGCAAAGGAAGCCATAAACAAGACGAAAAGACAATCCGCAGAATAGGAGAAAATATTTGCAGATGAAGCAACTGACAAAGGATTAATCTCCAAAATTTACAAGCCCCTCATGCAGCTCAATATCAAAAAAACAAAAAACCCAATCCAAAAATGGGCAGAAGACCTAAACAGACATTTCTCCAAAGAAGATATAGAGATTGCCAACAAACACATGAAAGGATGCTCAACATTACTAATCATTAGAGAAATGCAAATCAAAACTGCAATGGGGTATCACCTCACACCAGTCAGAATGGCCATCATCAAAAAATCTACAAACAATAAATGCTAGAGAGGGTGTGGAGAAAAGGGAACCCTCTTGCACTGTTGGTGGGAATGTAAGTTGATACAGCCACTATGGAGAACAGTATGGAGGTTCCTTAAAAAACTAAAAATAGAGCTACCATACGACCCAGCAATCCCACTACTGGGCATATACCCAGAGAAAACCATAATTCAAAAAGAGTCATGTACCACAATGTTCATTGCAGCACTATTTACAATAGCCAGGTTATGGAAGCAACCTAAACGCCCATCGACAGACGAATGGATAAAGAAGATGTGGTACATATATGCAATGGAATATTACTCAGCCATAAAAAGAAACGAAATTGAGTTATTTGTAGTGAGGTGGATGGACCTAGAGACTGTCATACAGAGTGAAGTAGGTCAGAAAGAGAAAAACAAATACCATATGCTAACACATATACATGGAATCTAAAAAAACAAAAAAATGTCTGAAGAACCTAGGGGCAGGACAGGAGTAAAGATGCAGATGTAGAGGATGAACTTGAGGATACAGGCAGGGGGAAGGGTAAGCTGGGACGAAGTGAGAGAATGGCATGGACATCTATACACTACCAAATGTAAAATAGATAGCTAGTGGGAAGCAGCCGCATAGCACAGGGAGTTCAGCTGGGTGCTTTGTGACCACCTAGAAGGGTGGGATAAGGAGGGTGGGAAGGAGATGCAAGAGGGAGGAGATATGGGGGTATATGTATATGTATAGCTGATTCACTTTGTTTTAAAGCAGAAACTAATACACTATTGTAAAGCAATTATACTGCAATAAAGATGTTAAAAAAAAAAGTACACAGGGCAGGACTTCCCTGGTGGCGCAGTGGTTAAGAACCCGCCTGCAAATGCAGGGGACTAGGGTTCGAGCCCTGGTCTGGGAAGATCCTACATGCCATGGAGCAACTAAGGCTGTGAGCCACAACTACTGAGCCCGCGCACCGCAACTACTGAAGCCTGCGTGCTTAGAGCCTGTGCTCCGCAGCAAGAGAAGCCACCGCAATGAGAAGCCTGTGCACTGCAACGGAGAGTAGCCCTTGCTCACCGCAACTAGAGAAAGACTGTGTGCAGCAATGAAGACCCAAAGCAGCCCAAAATAAATAAAGTTAATCGTTATTAAAGTATACGGGGCTTCAGATTTGATCTCTCATTTAAAAAAAATTACCAGCTTTTATCTATAAGAATGATTTCTGGGGGCTTCCCTCGTAGCACAGTGGTTGAGAGTCCGCCTGCCAATGCAGGGGACACGGTTTCGTGCCCCGGTCCGGGAAGATCCCACATGCCGCGGAGCGGCTGGGCCCGTGAGCCATGGCCGCTGGGCCTGCGCATCCGGAGGCTGTGCTCCACAACGGGAGAAGCCACAGGAGTGAGAGACCCGCATACCGCAAAAAAAAAAAAAAGAATGATTTCTGAAAAATTAAACTTGATTCTCACTATAACATAATCATGCCACTAATTAGTGCCAAGTTCTTTTGTACCTCTTCAAAATTTGAGGAGTTGAAATTTGAAAGACAATAATAAAGCATGCAAGAGAGGAAGAAGCCACCACAGGATGGTTTAATGTCAAATAATGTGATATTAATTTAGGAGCCAACTAAATTTTAGAACTTTAAAAAACAGAATCATGCATGAGCAATACAGAGTGGAATCTGGATCCAGACAGGAAATCCAGCCTCAGAAAGCTAAGCATAAACAGGAGGTTGGGGGAGGAATGGAAACTTTCAGGTGTATTGGAATTAAATGACCCCTAGGTCCTTTCTAGCTCCACATATCTGATTCTAAGAGTGCTGAAAGAATGTGTTAACCTGTTTTTAAAAGTGGCATTATTGAAATATAATGTACATGACCATAAAACTCACCCATTGTAATTATACACTTCAAGGATTTGTAGTAAATCATAGAGTTGTGCAATCGTCACCATAATCTAATCCATTTTTTTCCATGTTGTTTGTGGGGTAGAAGCCATTTTATTTTTCTAGTATAAAGGTACATAGTGACGCATTAAAATTGTAGAGCAAGTTTCAAGGATGCTAAGGTGACTCACTGAAAGTATGTGTAATAGACATGTGCAGGCAGCTGATCTACTGAAACAAATAGGGAGAAAGAAAGGGAAGGTGGTGGCTGGAGGCAGTGCAGAACAATGGTTACCACCACGCCTTAAGGTCATATTGCTGAAGTTCAGATTCTGGCATCCCTACTTCCTTAATAGCTGTCTGACCTCAAACAAGTTACTTAAACTCTCTGACCCTCATTTCACTCATCTGTAAGTTAACAGCACCTACTTCATGGGGTTATGAAGGGTAAAGGAGATAATTTATGCAAGGGGCCCAGCATAATCCTGGCACATAATAAGTACTCAATAAATGTTAGCAATTTTTATAATTGTCACTGGATGACCATTAAATAGCCCTTCATGAGCCAGACACAAAAGATCATGTGCTCTGTGATACAATTTATATGAAATTCTAGAAAAGGCAAAATGAGAGTGACAGGGCTTCCCTGGTGGCGCAGTGGTTGAGAGTCCGCCTGTTGATGCAGGGGACATGGGTTCGTGCCCCGGTCCGGTCCGGGAAGATCCCACATGCCCCGGAGCGGCTGGGCACAACAGTGAGAGGCCCGTGTACCGCAAAAAAAAAAAAAAAAAAAAAAAAAAAAGAGAGTGACAGAAAGCAGATGAGGCAGATCAGTGGTTGCCAGAGGCCAGGGAGTGGGGGAAGGAAATTGACAGCAAAAAGGCACAGGGAACTTTTTGGGTGTGTTTTCATGATTGGAATGGTGTTTTGTAAACATCTGTTATCAAATTACAAACTTAAACTTGGTGAATTTTATCGTATGTAAAATAAAGCTGACCAACCCCCCCCCCCCACCAAATACCCTTATAATTTTTCAGTTGGATAGTTCAGTTACCTTACATGTTATACGCAGGAATCAATTTCTAAACGAAGCCAACAAATATTTGTTGAGCATCTACCACGCGTAAGGCACTGTTCTAGGTGCTGGGGATACCGTTTTGAAGAAGACAAACAGCATCCGTACCCTCATGGATCTTATAGTTCAAGCACGAATTATGCACATATGTTTGGGGTTACAAAATGGGTCATCGTGACAGGATATTGGGAGGAGGGGTAGAGGAGCTCTAAGTTGTATAAATATATGTCCTGTGGTTTTTCTGTTATTTTTCAACCATACACAGAAGCAAACACAGCATTCCTGTATCTGAAGATGATGTCCCTGACTTAGTGTCTGGACAGGTGGAATGACAGAGACCTTTGGGTGACTTGTGACCTTGACTCAAGGCTGCTCTCTGGCCTCACCATCTGCGAGATGCAGTGCGCACCTGGCGAGGGAAGGGGACTGGCACTGGCCCAGAGACCAGGTGGACGGTTCAAAGGGGCATCAGGGTTAGGTGGCTTTGACCTTGGTTGGCCTCGTTAATCCAGCGCTCTCTTGGCTCCAGGCCTCCCCACAGAGTACTGGTAGCTGGTACTCTCAGGTGCCTTTCCAGAGAGTGGGCCAGATCAGCGAACTTCGCCAGTGACTCCGCCCACGAGGTGACTCCGCCCACGAGGTGACTCCGCCCACGCAATGACCCCTCCCATGTGGATCCTAAGTGGATGCCGTCTGGAGGCGGAAAAGCGTTGGGGAATCTGATTGGCTGCTCTAGTCAGAGCCGCGTAGAGGGCGGGGCGAGGCCTGCAGGGGGCGGAGCTTGTGTAGAGGCCCGCCACCCGGCGCCGGCTCGGGGAATGGATGCTCTTCTGGTGTGCGGGCGCCGGGGGCGGGGAAAGCACACGCCCAACGGCGCGCTGGCCCCGCCCGGGACCCGGCGGGAGCGCGGAGCCACCCTCTTCCTCCTTTGCTGGCGCTGGGCCGAGCCCGGAGCCGAGAAACTGAGTTGGCTCTGAGCTCCCTGTTTGGTTTCTGGGCGGCGGCAGCCGGAGGAGGAACATGGCGCTCGTAGGCAACGGAGCAGAGTTGGAAGCGGACGAGGTACTGGCTGGTGGGGAGTGTGGGAACTGCCCCTGGAGCCCGGGAGGAATGAGCGAGCTCGGCAGGGTTGAGCGAGTCCGGCAGGGACGGTCAAGGTTCCGCCCCCTTGGTTCCCTGTCTGGGACCTGCAGCCTCTCGCCCGGGGGAAGGGACAGGGATTGCGGCTGGGGACACGAGGCCTTGGGAGGTCTGTCCTCGCTGGAGCGAGGAGTGTCTCTGCGGCTCTGGGAGCGGAGGCGCTGCTGAAGTTGCGGGCGCCGGCATCGTGGGCTCTTGCGGATCGGAGGACACCACGTCCGGCCAGCGGGTGGATGGGTGCGAACGCGCGGGAGCGCAGGACCCGCAGTACAGAGCAGTACTGAGCCTCACCAGGGACGCCTAGGCTTTATGAGGTCTGACTCTGAAGTCCCGACATTGGCCCTTTAGAGTTTGTAGAATCGTCTCTTGACCTGGGAATTTCACCTTCTCTGGAAGTTTCCAGTGGCAGAACAGAAAGGCTTGCAATCGATGAGAGGAGGGGGACAGCCGGAGGAAAAAGGAGCCCTCGGGGTGTCTGCTCCCGCGGGCAGTGCAGGGCTGCCCAGGGGCTGGAAGGCTAGGGACCTGGAGCAGCAGCCCAGGAATTGGTGCTTTCCCCTCCGTGTACGGGGCCCGGGCCTTTTCCCAGCAGGTTCCCAGTGTGGGTGGTGGACGGAGGGAAGGCGCTTGGAGAGCCGACTCCGGCCTCTAGTGGTCTCGACTGTCTTTAAATAATTAGCCACTTCCTTCTGTGGCTGGCGCGCCCGGGTCTGAGCACCCTCGGGCGGGCGAGCAGGACCTGTTGATTTATCGACTGTTCCTTTGAGCAGTTGGCAGCTCCGGAGAGACGCGCTCTCCGGCGCTTGAAGTTGAGGCCAGCGGCGGCGGCCGCAGGAGCAGCACCCACAGCGACTGCTGCTGCCATTTTACCTGACTTGAATTTTACAAGTCGCTGCCTGAGGAGGCTTAGTTTCAAATGATGCAATAGTGGAAGATCTGGAGTTGGCGGGTTAAGCTTCCTGTCCATCTCTTTCAGTGTCGGGAAACTCTTCTGACAACGAATACTGTGTTTGAAATGTAGCACTTAAAATAAAACAAAAACCGAGCTTCAGCTCCTTTACACGACTGGCCGACAGGAGGGCAAGCCTGACTGTCCAGAAGCTTCCTTACAACATGTGCCTTCCAAGGAGGGTATCAGGACCACAGATCAATGAACTAGAGCTTGCATAGCTGCATCTATTGTTGAAACTTTAAAATTACACATAAAGGCAAATGATGAAATAGCATATTTGTTGCCGTTTTCATCTGTGACAGCCTTTCTTTATTTACAGCTTTAGGCTGTCTTTTTGGTATGACCTGGAGCCGGCTTTTTTCATTCCTCCTGTCTTAGATCTTTTCTGTAACCAACATCATAACACTCATAGTGCTTTGACTATACATTCACTTTATCCCTTAAAGGTTTTTATCGCTCCCTGCTGTATATTAAATTATGTATCCATGTTCTTGGCATGCAAGGCTCTCTACAGTGTAGTCTCAATCTGATGTCCCAGCCTTGTCCCCAGCCACTTTTCTATTTATAACCATTTAGTTTAATGTGTTATGCCTGGATTAGAAATAAGGAAACAAGACTGGGAGTAGGGAATTCCCTGGCAGTCCAGTGGTTAGAACTCTGCCCTTCCACTGCAGGGGGCATGCGTTCGATCCCTGGTTGGGGAACTAAGATCCCACGTGCTGCATGGCACAGCCAAAAAAAAGGGACTGCGAGTAGCTAGTAAATGTGGAGTGAAATTTTTGAATCCCTGGGCTTCTTGTTGAAAAAGATTTGCTACACTTAGGGTGATATAATTGTCTAGACCAGGGCATTGTTGGGAGAGAACACTTGGACAGTAGGTGTAAACTGGGACTGTCTTGGGCATATTGAGACATGGCTACCCTAGCTGTGCCCACAGCCTGCAAGGTGAACCTAATGCCATGCGTTTGCTAGGGAGGAGGGCTCTGGCTCTGTGGGGGAAATTAGGTTTTAGAGCAGCAGAGAGCCTGGCACACAGATACTTGGTAATACGTATTTATTGAATGAATAAATTCAATGAATTTATTGAATGAATGAAGACTGTGCTTAATAACATCTCAGTTTTTGCCATATCTTTCATTTGTGTTTTAAAATTCAGTAACTGTTAGGCTCCCATTACATGTTAGGTACTCTACTGGTCCTAGGAAATGAGCAAAGTACAATCAGAATTTTTTTGTTCATGCCAAATCCACTTTTGTTCCTCATGGTGCACCATTTCCATTGGAATAAATTTTGCAAACATTTATTGAACATTTGCTTCGTGCTTAAACTTAGTAGGTGTCTTAGAAACTAAAGGCAGTTTTGGCTCTCTACGGTTCTCAGTCTGGGTAAGGAGATATGGCACGTGAACAAGAACTCTAGAAAAGAGATCAAGGCAGGGTAAGCAAGTAAGAAGTGATGCCTTGTCAACCGGGTACCCTTGACTTATTTGTGGAAAGTCCTTCACTTTCAGTGGGCTGAAGCACTCTACCACAAGCACACAAGACCCTGCTCTTCAACTTTCTGGATGTGTGAAACTAAAAGAGCTGGGAAGTTTTTCAAACAATATAAATTTGATAGTCTTTGAGGCCACTATTTGATATGCTAGGAAAGTAAAAAGGGACAAATTGGTGTAGTTGGAAAAGTGGTAGGTTAGGAATTAGGTGAACTGGGGTCTCAGCTCAGTCACTAATTTGCCCAATAGCCATTCATTCATTAAGTGTGCAAACATCTGACTGTGTTATGTGCCAAGCCTGGTCCTAGCTTGGAGATACAACAGTGACCCAGGCTGACAAGGTCTCTGTCTATAACAATATAGTGACCTTGATTGAGCCAGTCTCTCTACCTCTTAGGGCTCTTTTAAGTTTCCTCATCTGAAGATGGAGGGGCTCTATGAGCCCTGAGTGTTCTTCCAGCTCCAAAAGTCTACACTTTTAGAGGTGGGGGGCTCCTTTGTTTGGGAGAAAGGCTAATAGTATGGGAATCCCTTTTCTTTAAAAGTACCCAAGGAGATGATGATAGTAGAGGGGCCCTTATTATCGTTGTGGGATGGGGTGTTTTCTTAGGTAAACTGGTGTTTTTTGTTTTTTTTGTTTTTTTCTCTAAGTGCTAGGAGGATAAACGTGGGAACACAGAGGTTAGGGCTTGCAGCCTCAGGGGTGGCAAAAATTGGTTCTGGAGGGAGGCAGAAACTTCTCAGATGTTCCAGTGGTTTGTGGCCCTTCAAAGCTTGGTGGGCAAAATCTTACTTCTTAACATTTAAATTTCTCTCATTGGGTTTTCTTGGGTATTACACAAGCAACATTGACATTGAGTTCATGGAAGATATACAGAATGTATGCAGGGTCATTATTATAAACCTATGGCAACTAGATGGCTATGACTGGAGAACTTTCTGTCCATCAATAGCTTGATCCTGAAGCCATATCTCTGTTGGTGACTTCCTTATCCATTAGGGCTGCCTTTGGCTGCCTTGTGGATGTTAAGTGCTTATGTTTGACCCACACTACTTTGTGTGTGACTTGGGATTTGAAAATTAAATAAAAGTACTTTATATTTTATTCTTTAATCCTATTAGAATTATTCAACCCACTAATAACTATGCCAAGTATTGAAAAGAGAAACTATTGATGATATCTGAATGAATATGTAGCAGCTGGATAAGTTAAAAATTATTTTCTCGGGGCTTCCCTGGTGGCGCAGTGGTTGGGAATCTGCCTGCCAATGCAGGGGACACAGGTCCGAGCCCTGGTCTGGGAAGATCCCACATGCCGCGGAGCAACTAAGCCCGTGAGCCACAACTACTAAGCCTGCGCATCTGGAGCCTGTGCTCCGCAACGGGAGAGGCCGCGATAGTGAGAGGCCCGCACACCGCGATGAAGAGTGGACCCCACTCGCCGCAACTGGAGAAAGCCCTCGCACAGAAACGAAGACCCAACACAGCCAAAAAAAAAAAAAAAAAAAAAATTATTTTCTCATATAAAACAAGAGTTAAGTTCATGAAAAATAACTTTTAAGAAGATTTTGTTTTCAATTGTTTTACCTTTACTGGAAAAATAGCAGTTTTGAAAGTTTGAAAAATTTGGTTACATTGCTATTATTATGTAGAAATTGGCAATTTTTATGTATAATTTGATACATCACATTTTTACATTAAAATTACATTAAAAGTTACTCAGCAAATACAAAGTTTAATGTTAATAGCTTTAAATTTTAAAACATGACTTAACATTTTTATTGCCATTCTGAACCCATTATTATATAAGAAGAATAAACTTAATACTTGCTCTTTTATGTATAAAGTACAGATATATCTCTGTGCTATTAACATTTCATGGGGGATGTGGTTAGGAAAAAAAATGTCTAAAAAGGCTCCTAGGGCAGGAGGACAATATTGAAAAAAAGTTGAGAAACACTGGATTACGGAAAGAAATGGTTTATGTGACAAATGCTTTCATGGCCTGAATTTTTGGCCCAGGACTTTTTGGATCTAATTCTGATTTAGAAATTTTCCCCAGTGGCGTTTTAGATGAAGTTTAGATAAAACTGATTGCTACAGTTTTCTTCGTATCAGATTCATTCTTTCATTCCATCAGTGTTCATTGAGCACCTCCCCAGGTGCAGCAGTCTTCAGGTGCTGGAAGTCCATACTGAGATAAGATGGCTTGATTGCTCTTGAGGAACACACGCTCTAGCAAAAGACACAGTTACACAAGTAACGAGTGCTGTCTTTGGGTCAGGGTAGATTTTAGGTAGGAGGGTCATATAATTTATCATCCACAGCAGGGCCCTGGGGAAGTCAGTGTGCTGCTTTCAGTAATTACTCTAGGACAACAGGTGCAAACAGAAATGGTTGGTTGCCCTCGTTTAGCGGCTGGCAAAGACTTTAAAGAAGAGGTGGTATTTGAACTGGGTCTTTAAAAAAATTTTTTTAATTAAAATATAGTTGATTTACAATGTTGTGTTAGTTTCAGGTGTATAGCAAAGTGATTCAGATGTATGTGTGTATATATATATATATATTTTTTCTTTTTTAGATTCTTTTCCATTTTAGGTTATTGCAAGATTTTGAGTATAGATCCCAGTGCTATACAGGAGGCCCTTGTTGGCCATCTATTTTATATATAGTAGTATGTATATAAAGGAAACAATCCCATTTACCATCGCATGAAAAAGAATAAAATACCTAGGAATAAACCTACCTAAGAAGGCAAAAGACCTGTACTCTGAAAGCTATAAGATGCTGATGAAAGAAATCCAAGATTACACAAACAGATAGAAATGCATACTGTGTTCTTGGATTGGAAGAATCAATATTATTAAAATGACCATACTACCCAAGGCCGTCTACAGATTCCATGCAATCTCTATCAAGTTACCAATGGCATGTTTCACAGAACTAGAGCAAAAACTTTTAAAATTCGTATGGAAACACAAAAGAGCCCGAATTGGCAAAGCAATTTTGAGGAAGAAGAATGGAGCTGGAAGAATCTGGCTCCCTGAACTGGATCTTGAAGGGTGTGCTAGGTGGAGCAAGTGCAATAAGGCAGAGGCGTGGGTGGAAGTTGAGATGGGGCGGGGATGAGAGCACGCCCTGCGGTCAGCAGGGTGCTCAGCATATGGGGAGGAGTGCCTTGGAGGGCTGCGATCTCCTAAAAAATGGGGACCCAGAGGGCTTTTTAACTAGGCAAGAGTGATACAATTATTTATTTTAGGAAGCTAAGTCTGGTGAAGTTGGTGCAGCCAGACTGGGACTGGGGGTGGTGGCAGGAAAGGCAAGAGGCTGTTGCGACAGTTCAGAATGGGAGGTGGTGAGGACTGGAGTGGAGCAGAGGTCTTGGGGTTGGAGAGAGGAGGCCAGAAAGGAGGGACTTCTCAGGGAGGACTCGGAGGAGGAATTGGCCTGGTGGCCTGTTCCCTAGTTGGAGGGGCAGTGGAATGGGCGGAAGGGAGGAACCGGTAAGAGATGATTCTTGGCTGGCTGGCGGTGCTGTTACCTCAGAAGACAACTGGGTAGGATTCAGCCTTCCGGTGGGTGTGGAGGGTGGGGAAGGACCTCATGCAGAATTGACTCACCTGCTTGGCTCACTGTGACTTTCCTTACTGAGGGAGCACGGCCATTTGCTTATGAGTGGATGAATCTGGGCAAGGTTAGGAAAGGATGTTTGTAAATTGGTCCTGCAGGTGAGTGAGAGGAAAAAAATAGCATCAGCTTACCGTCGTCAGCCTGGATGCCAGCCCAGGTTAACGAACAGACAATTTTCCTGAAATGTTCAATTTTTTTTTTTTTTTTTTCTAGTACGCGGGCCTCTCACTGTTGTGGCCTCTCCCATTGTGGAGCACAGGCTCCGGACGCGCAGGCTCAGCGGCCATGGCTCACGGCCCAGCCGCTCCGCGGCATGTGGGATCTTCCCGGACCGGGGCACGAACCCGTGTCCGCTGCATCGGCAGGCGGACTCAACCACTGCGCCACCACGTGCGCCACACGGTGGACATGCCACTGTGTCCCCTGAATGTTCAGTTTTGAATCATTTGAAAGATCATCTGTTCTGGGAATGCTACTTTCTCAGTGAAACTTGCCCTCATTTTCTGCTCACGTCCCCTTTGCCCCACACCTCCTACCTCCCCCTCAAGTCCAGAGGTGCAGGCGTGCTTCTTAGACAGGAATCAGTTCTTCCTTGGGTTAGCTCTTTGCTTTCCTTCCTATCTTAGCTCCCTGCGCACGGGTGCTGTTACTAATTATGCACCGTGTGAACTGGATACTGTGAATTCTGAGAGGCTAGTGGTTTCCGTCTGGCTGTCTGTTGACAGTCCCCCGGCCCCTAGTCTCAGGTGCCCCGGTGGCCAGCTCAGGCAGGTCTCCTGAAGTTACTGTGTGCTCACTTCCCAGGAGAGGAGTGCCCGGGGATTCGCCTGGGCGCTGAGAGGCTTCCTGGGGAGAGCTTCCCTTTGTCAAACCTCCCCTCGGTCACTGTGTCAGAACTTTCCTCTTCCATCCCTGTGCTTAGTGGGAGTCGGTCACATCCCCAGACTCTGGCCAGTCGGCCGTACTGGCTAGGTCACCACACCTCTCTAAAGGGACTCTTGACGTGTTGACTTCCTGGCAGTTCATAATGCCATTATGCATCTTGAGCTCTTTACTGAAAGACTGGGTGTGTAGTAAGAGCTTTTTTTGCTGAGATCTGTGGACCTGTATTTTAAAATATTTTAGTGAAATGATGCACTATGTATATTTGTTGGGTCTGATTGTAACTAGTGAAGGAGAAGATTATTCAGTCTAAGTTCATGTATCGGGTTTTATGCCAGGTGCTCCTGCCCTAAGTGATGGTCTAGTGGGAGGTGGGGGTGTAAACAAATAGATGCAGTTATCTGTGCTGAGAACTATACAGGAGGGATGCCGAGGTGCTTTGGCAGCACGGAGGAGGGCATCTCACCTGGAGTGGGGAGAGGGAATGGGTAATCAGGGATGGTTTCCTCAAGGAGGCCATTTCTTAGACATTCTGGGTCTTGCGGGATGAGTAGGGGTTAGCCATGTAGAAGAGAGCTGGGGACAAAGGGGACTCTTGCAGTGCGTCCTGGGGAGAGGGAACAGCAGGCATAGGGTTCGGAGGTGAAGAAGTGCTTGTGGTGCTCTGGGTGGCAGGAAATGAGGCTCAAGGGCAGGAAGGGCTCTTCTAAGTTTTTCATGCTGAATCGTGGATATCATGATGTGCAATGGTGTGCATTTAAGGATTTCAGCTGAGCAGAGGTGTGGTGAGATCCGAGCTGTAGGTTGGTCCCTCTGGCAGTGCATGGAGGCCGATTGATTGGAGGAAGACAGGACCGGAGGTGGGGAGGGAGGTTGTTTTCTGGTGTTTTTGTTTTGTTGAATGACTGTTACAGCCCCCTGAAGGCCCACTCTGTGCAGCGCTAGCTAGGTACTGGGATAACATGATGGGAAAGACATGGCTTTGATCCCTCTGGAGCAGCCAAGCAGGAATATGGACACACAAAACCACTCTCACCTGGAATGGAGGGGCGAGTTCGGCGAGCTTGTAAGCAGGCCTGGGGCTTCAAGAAGGAGGAGGAAGAGAGGGCTTTCCTGGGGTTGTCACTCACCCTGAAGGTGCTGGTGAGGCGTGCCTCCCTGCCCCTCCGCCCCCAAGTCAGATCAGCTAACTTGGTTTCCAGACCAAGTCTTTACTGCCCAGCTGTGTGACTTAACCCCTTTGGGCCTTGGTTTCCTCTTATGTAACCTGAAGGAATTGACCCTGATGATCTGTTTCTGAAGTTCTCGGCTTTGACGTTTGTGATCTAGAAGGTGACATGGGATCTGGACTTTGAGGGGTGGAGTTTTAGCAGGCAGCCATGGAGAGCAGATCACGGCTTCATTCCTTCAGGCAGAGGGACCAGTGGGGAAACATGCCCGGTCATGGGTGAAGCTTGGTGGAGGCTGAAGTGCAGACTGTGCGAGGGCTCTGTGGTCGAGGCTGGAAGACAGTGCTGTGTGTGTTCCAGCAGATTTTGGTAGGTCTTGAACGCTCAGCTAAGCAGTTTGGCTTTTTTGTTTTCGTTTGTTTTTTTCAATTTTCTTCCTTGACATATGTATCCTCCCACATTTGGGAAATGTGTTTCTTTTTTTTTTGTTTTTTGATAAAGGAAGCAATGATGATCCCATTTCTTTTCCTTTCCCAGCCCCATTTCCAAAGTACTTAGTTTTAAACTGATGACTGTTACCTGCAATGCACTAGTTAAGGAGGCAGACAAGTCAGGCACGATTGAGTACTTCCATAGGCTGTGTTTTGTCACATAGACTCTTACCCTCAGCTAAGTTCTCAGACGCAGAAGCCCTGGACCCACGACTCTGGTGCCGTCAGCAGGACCAGTCAGGGGTTCTCTGAGGGTGTCCCTCTGTCCTCCTTTTCTCTTGCCCTGCTTCTTTAGGCTGCTTTGCCCCAGAGTTCTGGGCTTCCTGGTCTATTTTCCATGCATGAATCACAGTCCTTCCACTCAGAGCTAAAGGCAACAAACCTCAGAGTCTCACCTCGTTTTTTCAGACCAAATGGGGTAGCATCTTTTTGAGAGGAGGCGGGCAACACAGATGACAGAGTGGGAGAGTCCGGAAGAGAGGGGAATGAGGCCTGGCTCCAGGACCCTCTGCCGGAAGCACTCAGATGTCATCATCTGTGCAAAATCATCACCCGAGTGCTTGTTGTTTGAGAATAGCTACCCCTGGCTTGGATTCCGGTCTAGGCTTCTCGTCTCATTTGCTGTGTGACCTGGAGCTCGTTATTTAACTTGTCTGATGCTTTTCATTTATAAAACAGGAATAATGACAACTACCCCATAAGGTTGGCAAACAGGATGAAATACGAGTCTGTTTTACAAAGCACCTGGCACATAGAAGTACCCTTAACGTGCTAGTTTTCTCTTCCCTTCTGCTTTACCTTAAGGTATTGCTGCCACAGTTTATTATTTATGGGTTTGATGGAGAATCTGTTTTAGTGTGTCCGAATGTAGTTTCACCTTATTTTTGCAGCCTATAGGGGAGAAACTAATGCAGAAGTTCACAGCCTAGACACAGGCAGTGACTGGCTGAAGGCCATCCAGCTCACTTAGGCATGGAATGAGGGTTAGAAGCCAAGTGCTGTAATTCTACATTCATGGCCCTTTCCACTAGGTCAGGGAGTGGCAGACTGTGCTGCAAGAACAATGTAGCCTCCCTCCTGCCTGTTCTTGTAAATAACATTTTATTGGAATACAGACATGCCCGTTTGTTTAGGTGTTGCCTGTTGCTGTTTACACTCAATGTCAGAGGTAGTAGTTAGGACACACCATATGGCCCACGTGGCCTAAATATTTATAGGGTCTTTGGGGAAACATTTTGCTGACCCCTGTACTAGGTGATTTCTAGGGCTATACGTGAGTTTGTTTATAAAGCGTCGTAAGCTTTATGAATTAAATTTGCTTGTTTCCTTAATACTCTTTTATAGGCATCAAAAACTCGGAAAACATAGAAATCTATTTGACACACCCCATGAAGTGCTGTGGCAGAAGTTCTGGAGTCAGACGGGTTTGAATCCCTGCTCCTCCATGTACAGACTTAGATAAGTTAATCTCTCTAAGCTTCAGTTTCTTCATCAGTCAAATGGGGATAATGTTGTAGAACCTGCTTCAGAGAGTTATTTATTTATTTATTTATTTACTTTTGGCTGCGTCGGGTCTTCGTTGCTGCATACGGGCTTTCTCTAGTCGTGGAGAGCCGTGGCTACTCTTCGTTGCGGTGCATGGGCTTCTCATTGCCGCGGCTTCTCCTGTTGCGGAGCATGGGCTCTAGGCGTGCGGGCTTCAGTAGTTGTGGCATGTAGGCTCCGTAGTTGTGGCTCGCGGGCTCTAGAGCGCAGGCTCGGTAGTTGTGGCGCACGGACTTAGTTGCTCCGCGGCATGAGGGATCTTCCTGGACCGGGGCTCGAACCCATGTCCCCTGCATTGGCAGGCGGATTCTTAACCACTGCACCACCAGGAGAGTCCTCAGAGGGTTATTGAGAGGATATAAAGTGCTTAGCATATGGGGTGCAAATGTTGGCCCTTAGTACTATTATTATTAAGGCTGCATGATGCAGATACTTGACATTGATTTCCCAATCCAATAAGGAACTGACCTTGCATAAACATCGGCCCATGCAGAGTCCTGCAAGACTCCTCTTCCACTTGGATTCCTTTAGGATGATGCAGATACATACCTCTAAGGCTAATATCAGGACTCCAGCTAGGTCAATTCTGCAAGTTTATAATCCTCACACTTCTCCCTCCCTGAGCGGAGAGGGGAAACCACTTACAGCAAAAGAGAGTATAAACATGGGCTCAAAGGGCCATCTGTTTCAGCAGAACAGTGTTTATAATAGTCAGCAAGGGACTTGGCCATACCCGTAATATTTTGAAACTGACATTTGCCCCCTGACACCTAAGTGGTACATGTGGTAACCTCTAGTTTCTCCAAATGTGTGGTTGTGCAGGATGGTCCCCTCTTTAACATTGGTGAATGTCATAACATTCTTACGACATTTCCATAAGATCGTAAAGCACCTAGATGTTAATAGGAGACTGTAGGAAGTATGTTTGTGTTCGGCTACTTAGTCTAAGAGGTTAAAAGGTAAAGGAGGTGACAGTGTGTGTGCACTCCTGGGCCCTGGAGGGAGCTCTAGGGTTCTTTCTCTGCCTCAAAATCATGTGCCATGCCAGACTGCTGTGTTTAAAGTTCAAGTCCATCCTCACCTTGCTGCTTAAAATCTGTCCACAGTGTTTCTTTTGCTTTTGAGGTATTATGCAAACACTTGAGCATGGTGTATGAGGCCTTACTTGGGACCTATCTTGGTGGTTCTCACAAGGTGCATAGGTAACCTGGTTAGGGGAGTGGGTGGCTTGTTAAGATGCATGTTCCTAGGTCCTCCCACAAGCCATTCTTCTTCAGTGGGTCTGGGGTGGTTCCTAGGAGTTTGCCCTCCTAACAGGACCTTTAATATCAGCTGTGGTGAAGTGCTTGTAGCTCCCCTTCCGGGCGCCATCTCCCAAAGGGGCAGCCTTTCTCACTTCTCAGCTTTTTCATACACTGTTTCCTCACTTGGATGATTCCTCTTCATCCTTGAAGACCTCCCTCAGGTACCGTTTCTCCTCCAGCCTTTCCAGATATTCCCTTATTTTCTCCCCTCCAGGTACTCAATGACCATTTAGCATTCCCGGCTGCTTCCAAGGAGAAATATTCCTCTTTCACCATACAGGCTATGACACCCAGCAGGGATAGGATGTAGGTGCCTTGGTGTTCCAAAAGGAAAGGGTGGGACTTTTCCCCCCCAGAAAGCAGCAAAGGAACTCCCTTCAGTGCTTTCTAACAACGTGATATTTTTAGCCTTTCAACCAGAAAGGAGAATTTACCTCCATAATCTATTAGCTTTATCTCAGTATTCTTAAAAAAAAAGCTTTATTGAGGTGTAATTTACATGCCATTCATTCACTCCTTTTAAGTGTACAATTCAATGATCTTTAGTAAAGTTACATTGTGCAGCTATCACCACAATCCAATTTAAGAACATTTCCATGACCCCATAAAGATTTCCTTTATCTGCTGCTCTCACCTCAATATACTTTTCACCTTTAACTTGATTGAAAAATTAAAAATCATTAGGATAAAATAGAATTTCCCAGGCAGAAGTAAAAATGAGCAGCCATTATATATGATGAGGACAAAGCAGACATGTTAGGCATCAAAAAGCAAGACTGTAGAGCAGAGTGCATTTGGGTCAGCGCTGACTTGGCTCTTAACACTGTGACGTCATCAGAAGACAGGCTCGAGGGCTGAGTGAATTGCCCTTGTCGAGATGAATAATTTGTCCCATTTGCAATAAAGCAGAAGATGTGTAGTATATACAGATGATGGTTTTTCCTGATTTTCTGGTTCATTCCCCAAGGCAGATGCTACTTATCCAACATGTTTAGCTTGCTGCCAAAGCACAAACAAGCAATTGCATTTCTGAGCCATTAACAGTTGATTGAAAGGGACTGTCACCCTAGCACAAGTCTCAAATGGGGCAAAGAGTCAAAAAATTTCTGCCTCGGGCTTCCCTGGTGGCGCAGTGGTTGAGAGTCCGCCTGCTGGTGCAGGGGACACGGGTTCGTGCCCCGGTCCGGGAAGATCCCACATGCCGCGGAGTGGCTGGGCCCGTGAGCCATGGCCGCTGAGCCTGCGCGTCCGGAGCCTGTGCTCCGCAACGGGAGAGGCCACAACAGTGAGAGGCCCGCGTACCGCAAAAAAAAAAAATTTCTGCCTCTTTTCAGGCATCTCATCTGAATTTCAGATTTGTCATATCTGTTCCTAGGAAGGCATGTGGGAGAGAGAAAAGAATGTGGATGGGCTTACAGGTTAGTGGACGTGGATTGGGTTCTGTCACTTGCAGAGGCACTGTGACCTTGGGCAAGTTACTTAATCTCTCTGTGAGCTTCAGTCTCCTCATAAGTCAGTGGGGGATTCTAATGGCCAACTCAGAGAGTTGCTACTAGCAGCCTTGGCAACTCATCCAGAGCCATTCATTTGAATAGCAATGATGTATAGATTTTGCTTTTTATCAGTACATAAGAATGGCTAGAATTTTCCAGAGCAGGAAAGAATCCTAGTAAGATTGTTATCAAATATTACAACTAGCCATATTGAACATCTTGGTATTCAATATGCATTTGCTGATATTCATTTTAAGATCTAGTTTTCAGAGAGAAGGGTTTTTTTTGTTTTCATTTTAAAATACAAACAATGGTAAATGCCCTTGCAGACACTGGCCCAAGCTAGGTAACCAAGGGCAAGACACTGGGAGCCATAGCTTCCTCCCTCCTACAGTGGGATGAAGTGAAATAACGCATGTAATCTAGCTGGACTAAATAGGGAGCATTCAGAAAATGAGGATGAGTATAATTTATTCATACACTTAATGCTTTTAGAAGCCTGAGGTGTTCACATTTCTAACAGTTTTCTATTTAGTAATATTAGCATACGTGCATAGGTGGTATTTCTCCCAACTTTTCAAAATGGAAAACATTGAGATTCGTGGACTTTTTCATCAGACGTCAAGCAAATTTACTCCGATTTCATAAATGGTAGCGATGACTTTATAAGGTGTTAGGTTCCACGAGTCCAACTGTAATGCTAATTATATTGGAAATTTAAAAACTAAAGCTACTAGCTTAGAAAGAATCTTTTTTTTTTTTTTTTAATCTTCTAAAGGCTTACCTGCTTTTACCTCCCTTTATGGTGGAGGAGGTTACATTTTAACCTAGATAAGAGTTCCCCTTTTTGATGTACACAGTCAGAACTTTAAGTCTGCATGCCTCAGGGAGCAGGTTTCACTTGAAAATAGATTAGGTTCAACGTGGTGGGGGGGGGGGGTGGACACAACATGTGACATGCTAAAATGAACTCCTGTCTCTTTGTTAAAGACCAAAAAGCATTCCATTTCAATTGTGGCAATTTGGTGACAATCACCCCTTCCATAATTATTTTAGGAGGAAACACAAGACTTTGGGGGAACAATTTAAAGCAGCATTACTCAACCAAAAAAGCCCTCCCGGTGCCTCATCCTTGATCTTCCCTGTCTGTTCCCCTCAATTTACGCTTCTTTTGCCTCCCACGTCTCTGTCATCAGCTAGTCCTGTCGGATCTACCTCCAAAACATGGCTCCTTACTGCATACTGGCCCCTGCTCTCCATCACCGCTATGTCCCCAGGCCACACCACTGTCTTCTCCCCCCTGCGTCTCTGGAAGAGCATCCTCACTGGTCTCCCTACTTCCTCTCTGGCTCTGCAATCCACTCTCACTCTGCAGCCCAAGGGCGCTTTTACAAATAGTAATCACATTGGCCCCCACTTCAAACTGTTTATTTAGGATGAAATCCACACTTCTTTTTTTGGCTTTCCTCTTCCAGCTCATCTCCTGCCCCTCTCCCTGTCGTTCCTCTGCTGTAGCCACCCTGGCTTCCGTTAGGTTTCTTGAACATGCCCAGTTCTTTTCCACCATAGTGCTCCTGCGTGAGTGTTTCCCCAGCCTGGCGGACTGCACCAGTTCTTCATGTGACCAGCTCCTTCTCGGCTTTCCATCCTCACTTTAAAGATCAGGTTCCAAGTGCAGTTTTCCTTGGGTTTCATCTTCAGAGCAGCCTTTCTTTCCTCTATTACGCATCCTGTCTATTTCCTCATAGATATAATCACCGTCTGTATTATCTTGTTTGCTTATTTTCTTCTCTGTCATCTGTCTCCATCAGGTTTCAGCACAGGAAGCAGAAACTGGTGTAGGTAGTTTACATAAGAAAGAGTTTAAGAAGGGAATCCCCAGATGTTTACAAAGTGGACGGAGGGGCTGTAGGTGTGGTTCTAGGCTGGGCCTCTGTGAAAGACCCTCAGTGCTGTCCAGAACCGACTCACTAGGGCAGGTGCTGTGGCTGATGGTTCTAGAGCTAAGAGTTCCCAGCGCTTTGCAGTAGCTGTGGTTCAGGGATCAGGAAGCCAGAATGGAGACACGTCTGCTGCCACTGTCTTATATATGCTAGAAGGTGGAGAAAGGATGCTGAGCCCAGCTGTTGAGACCACGTAAGTTCCCTCACCCTTGCTTGACGGCAGAAAAAGTCAGAAAGGGGCAGGAAAATGACCTCAGCCTTTTGGATCTTGTACGGGTATATCTTAATGGGTGTAACCTAATTCTCACCCAGAATCAACTTACTTCCTCTACAGCCACAAATCTATCAGGCTCTCAGGAGCTCCTGTCTCTGTAAATTGTACTGCAGTTCCTCAAATTTCTCTTGTGATTGATCAAAACTCCATTGATTGTTCTGACTTGTTCTGTTGTCTCCAGATGTTTCTCAGCTTCCTTTTTTTGCGGTACGCGGGCCTCTCACTGCTGTGGCCTCTCCGTTGCGGAGCACAGGCTCCGGACGCGCAGGCTTAGCGGCCATGGCTCACAGGCCCAGCCGCTCCACGGCATGTGGGATCTTCCCGGACCAGGGCACGAACCCATGTCCCCTGCATCGGCAGGCGAACTCTCAACCACTGCGCCACCAGGGAAGACCCTCTCAGCTTCTTAATTTTGGCAGTTCTTTATTTTCAGGTTGGCTGCACACTCTTGCCAGTTTTCATTATAGATAGCGCTTTCTCTTACTTAAAAAGAAACAAAGAGACTGAGTTTTAGAGGTCTGCACCATTATTCTGATACAAACACCGACAATCCTTTAGATTCTCCCAGTATTTATTAGATCAGCTAAGAATTGGTAAGGAAACTCAGCTTCAGATGGCAGCAAATCAAGCAGACCCTTAATGTTCTCTTTTTTAACAAAGTCCATTTTGTAATGTATATCGGCGTGTCAAGTGTGTAGGTCAGTGGCTACATACCTCAGTTTTCATTAGGGGACTCGGAAAAATAATTGAGTCTTATTGCAAAAGTTTAGATGTGCCTAACCTTATAAGATTCCTTGGCAAAACAGAATTCTCATAATAAGCAAGTTCTAGGTATTAGAATTTGCTCCAACGGGGTAAAGAGTGAGAAATGTAAAAGTTGCCTAGACCAAATTTGGGACAATCTGAGCACCAAAATAAGTAAGGACAGTAATGTATTATAGACCACTGAAAATAGGTCTCCTTGAGTCCATGTGGATGATGACCAACTAGACAGACACATGGAGGAGACGGGAGGGATTTACTTTCAGCAGAATGCCAAAGACCAACTGGTAGAAGTGGAGGGAGTGCTAGAGGTGGGAAAGCAGTGTTCAGCTCTCCTAGTAAAGATGGAGTCAGGTAGCCATCATCACAGGTGATATAGACAAGTTTGGGGGAGGAGCATGATATTGATCTGCTCTTACCCTATCTCACCACAGATTCCTTATGACTTGCAAGACAAAAATGGTAACTATGCAGTGGAGAAATCAGACACCACTTTGACCAGGTGACCAAAATTAATATCACCAGTGGGGGCAGACAGCATCTGTGCCTCCAGATAGAAGTGACCTGACAAGGACACAGGGTCCCTTCTGTACTAGTCTAACCTGAATCTGATTACAGAGAAACTTTAAATAAGGAAGGTTCTATTAAAAAAAAAAAAAAAAGAAGAGGACTGTACTCTCCAAAAATGTCAGTGTCATAAAAGACAAAGGCTGTGAAAATGTCCCAGATTAGAGGAGGCAAAGGAGATGGAACAGCTAAATGCAATAGTTGACCTAAGACTAGCTCCTGTATTGAAGGGAAAAATGCTACAAAGGAACATTGTTGGGTCAATTGACAAAATTGGAAAATGGACAGGAGTTTAAAGTAGTTAAATTTACTGATGTGGATAACTGTACTGTGGTTATGTAAGAGAATATCTGTATTTTTAAAAAATACAAACTGGAGTATTTAGAGGTACAGGGCCGCAATATATGTAATTTACTCTCAAATGGTTTAGAAAAAATTTTTTATCTAGACAGAGAGAAAGGGAAATGGAGTTGAAGAGGGAGAGGGAAGAACAGATTATAAGGCAAATGGGGCAAAATGTTAACACTAGATGAATCTGAATAAATGGCATACAAGCTTTCTTTGTACCATTCTGTAAATTTGAAGTTATTTCTAAATAAAAAGTTTTAGGGACTTCCCTGGTGGTCCAGCGGTTAATTAAGACTCTGTGCTCCCAATGCAGGGGGCCCAGGTTCGATCCCTGGTCAGGGAACTAGATCCCACATGCCACAACTAAAGATCCCGCATGCTGCAGCGAAGGTCCTGCATACCGCAACTAAGATGTGGTACAGCCAAATAAATAAATTTTTTTTTTTTTTTTTCGGTACGCGGGCCTCTCACTGTTGTGGCCTCTCCTGTTGTGGAGCACAGGCTCCGGACGCGCAGGCTTAGCGGCCATGGCTCACGGGCCCAGCCGCTCCGCGGCATGTGGGATCTTCCCGGACCGGGGCACGAACCCGTGTTCCCTGCATCGGCAGGCGGACTCTCAACCACTGCGCTACCAGGGAAGCCCAATAAATATTTTTTTAAAAAGTTAAAAAAAAATTTTTTTGGGGGGTGTTCCTTGGTGGTTTAGCAGTTAGGATTTGATACCCATGACCCAAGTTCAATCCCTGGTCAGGGAACTGAGATCCTGCAAGCCACGTGGTGTGACCAAAAACAAAAAAAATAAAGTTTTCTAGAAACAGAAAGTGCTTTTCACTTATACTGGGCACAAAAGGATCTGGGTTATGAAGCAATTTAGCTGAAATGTCATCTTACCTTATTGTGCTTGAATTTTTCTCTAGGTATGTTGAATCTACTTATTGCAAAATAAATAACTTTTTTTATATTGTTCAAATTGTTCATTCTTTTTTACATTACTCAAGCAATACATCAAAGCATTCCTGTTGTAAAAGATTTAAGTCATTCAGAAGCCACAACATGATCTTTCACTTTACCATTCCTTCCCTGCCCATGCTTAGCAGAAATCAGCATTGAGTTTTGACTAATGTAAATGGGATCTTATACCATACACCTTTCCCAGGAACAGGCTTTCCATTTAATATATCTGGGAGGTATTTCTACTGTTTGCTTTACTTTTTATCTAATGACGGAAGAGAGTTAGATAATATAATTGTACCATAATTTATTTAACTAGATCCCTGTTGAAGAGCATTTAGGTTGTTTCAATACAGTGTGTACCATAATAGATGGACCCTTGTGCATGTGTATATTTTAATAGTATAGAATCCTGGAAGTAATATTGCTGTGTATGCATTAAAATTTTTTAATAAATACAGCTAGGGCTTCCCTGGTGGTGCAGTGGTTGAGAGTCCGCCTGCCGATGCAGGGGACACGAGTTCGTGCCCTGGTCCGGGAAGATCCCACATGCCGTGAGAGGCTGGGCCCGTGAGCCATGGCCACTGAGCCTGCGCGTCCAGAGCCTGTGCTCTGCAACGGGAGAGACCGCAACAGTGAGAGGCCCGCAAAAAACAAAAAAAACAAAAAAAACCCCAGCTAGACTGACTTCTAAATAGATTGTAGCAACAGTATACGTTCTATTTTCCAACATCTCTGCCAACTGTGGATATTATTAATTTAAAAAATGTTTGCCAGTCTTATGGACAAAGTAATACTGCTTTTTAGGTGCACTTTTCCAAGTTTATTGGCTATTGGTTTTCTTTTCTAGTGCACAGTTTCTTCATACCCTTTATCTATGATTCTTTTGGTTGTTTGTCTCTTTCTTATTGATCTGTAAGAGTTCTTTATATATTATGGATAATAATTTTTTTGCTTGTTTATGGTACCTTAAATATTTTCTCCTAGCCATTTGCTTGTCTTGGAAGTTTTAAATTTTTATGTAGCCAAACCTTTTACTCTTTTCTTTATGGCTTCTCGGTTTTGTGTCTTATTTAGAAAGATTGTCCATGTTTTCAAGACTTCGAAAAATATTCTGCATACATTCATCTTTTGTTTTTGTATTTATCTCTTTAATGCACCTAGAAATTTGAATATGGGTTTATTTTCACTTTGGTCCCAATAGATAACTAATTTATTCAGCATCATTTATTAAATAATTCATTATTCTTTCTCCAATTTAAATTTTAACAGAATCATAAAATAAATTCCTATGTGTACAAAAGTCCATGTCTGCATTGTTTTTTTTTAAATTTTATTTATTTATTTTTTTGGCTGCATTGGGTCTTCATTGCTGCCCGTGGGCTTTCTCTAGTTGTAGCGAGCAGGGGCTACTCTTCGTTGCGGTGCGTGGGCTTCTCATTGTGGTGGCTTCTCTTGTTATGGAGCATGGGCTTCAGTAGTTGCAGCATGTGGGCTCAGTAGTTGTGGCACGTGGGCCCTAGAGCACACTGGCTTCAGTAGTTGTGGCAGGTGGGCTCAGTAGTTGCAGTGTGTGGGCTCTAGGACACATGGGCTTCAGTAGTTGTGGCTTGTAGGCTCTAGAGCGCAGGCTCAGTAGTTGTGTTGCACGGGCTTAGTTGCTCTGTGGCATGTGGGATCTTCCTGGACCAGGAATTGAACCCATGTCCCCTGCATTGGCAGGTGGATTCTTAACCACTGCGCCACGAGGGAAGCCCCCTTCTGCTATTTTGGAATAAGTTTCTATATTTAATTGCTTCTTGTTAGAAGCAAACTGTCAGCATTTCACATATGATGGGATTGATTTAGTCATTTTGTCTTAACAGTATAAAGTTTATTTCTCTACATAATACAAATGTGTAGGTATGCATTTAGCTTCTTGCTGAAATTTTCTTGATGTTGAGGCGGGAGTGCTGGTGGGAGAGAAGGAGAATTTAGTCTTGACAGAAATGAATATATCAGAGTTTTAGCCTTTTGTCTCTTAGACTCCCCCAAAAGAACAGATTAGAGTTCTCAGCATCTCTGCTTTGCTAGCACCTATAGTTCTCATGAGAGTATGTACCCTGGGAGGGAAAGTACTGTCTGAGCGGTCCAGTATTTGGGCATAAAACTTTCTCCTGCAGTAATAACAATGAAATTAATCATTTAATGAGAGCTGACATTATCAAATACTTACTATGGACCAGACACCTACATACAGCTCACTTAATTCTTTCAATCCCACAAATTTGGTATTATTGTTATTCCCATTTTACAGTGTTGACTATGAATCTTAGAGAAGCTAAGTAACTTGCCCAAAGCCACACACAGTTAAGAAGTGATGGAGCTGTTGGTGGGACTCTAAACCCATGTTACTAGCATTATTTATTTCCCCCTTGAATTTGAAGCTTGAAGGCTGTGAGTTTTTTTGGTAAATAATTCCTACTATTTTCTAGATTTTTCACATCTGTTTCTTACTCTATTCTCAAAATATCTAATGGGGTAGGGAAGGAAATTCGATGGTTTATCCATTTATGCAAAGGTGGGCAAACTTTTTCTGTAAAAGACCAGATAGTAAATATTTTGAGCTTTGTAGACCATATCGTCTCACTTGCAACTACTCAGCTCTGCGGGTGTAACAGGAAATATATAAATAGACAATATGTAAATGATTGAGAGTGGCAGTGTTCCAATAAAACTTTATTTACAAAAACAACAGTTTGGATTTGGCTCATGAGTTACAGTTGGCTGACCTCTGTGGTGGTGGACTGATCGGATCTCTTTGGGGACACCTGGACATGTCAGCCGGGGGTGGGGCAGAATCAGAATTCCTAGTGCGAAGTGTTGTGCCCTGCCCACTCCCCAAGCTTCTCCAGGCTGCATCACTTAGTACCACTCACTAGTGCCTTTAGGAGAGTCAAGTCCCAACAATAATAGTGATAGTGAGTGTTTTGTCCTGGGTGCTTTGTACTGTGTGCTTTGCACACGTGTCATTTAATCAGTGAATAACCCAGTGACATGGGAAACTGAGGTACAAGAAAGGAGAAGGCTTGCCCAAGGTCATAGGGTAGTAGGTGGTGAAATGGATTTGAACCCAGGGAGGTTGATTCTGAGCATGTGAGCTCAAGTCTTACCTTATCTCTCCCACATTATGGGCTTTATCAGCTTGAGGTTGCCTTTGAAGCCTTATTCTTCAGGAACTGCCTCTTCCCAGCACTCATATTAAGAGATAAGATTCTCTTTTTAAGGCATTTACTTTGGAACCGAGCTACAAGTAAGGGAATGCTAATTCTGCCATTTTTCTGTTATAGTTGGAAAGTTTGAGGGTGAAATAAGATGATGCAAGAGGTTTCTTTTTGCTTGTCCTTAGGCTGCACTGAAGACTATCAGCTGTAGAACTGCTTTAATGATAACAAAAGAAATTATTTGTTAGTGTTGTGTCAACACGGAGCCGGGTGCATTAAATACGTTATCTCAGTTAAACCTGAAAACAGTGCTGTAAATTAAGTGGCATTATTCCGATTTCACAGATGAAAAAACTGAGGCTCATCTATGAGATGTTGATAAGTTAATTAAATCTCCACGAGTCTTAGTTTCCTTATTTGGATATAATAATAGCCCTATCTCGTAGGGTCATTATGAAGATTAAATGAGTTAAGGCACTTTAAGAATTTAGAGCAGTGTTTGGCACTGAATGGTATTACCTTTTATTATTGTTTTTATTATTATTATCAGAATATAGTAGTAGTAGTAGTAATAGTAGAGGTGAAATTTTTTTTTTTATGATTGTTTGTGAATTGGAAATAAGCATCTAAGTGTCTAACATAGTGCCTGGGTGTTAATAAATGGAATTTATGGTTATTTGTTCATAGGAAGAAGCATAAGCTCTGTTCATTTTAATTTAAAAATACCTCTACTCATGATGGTTTCAAAATTAAGCAGTTTAAAATGTTAAAACTCAGTCTCTTGGTTCTCTTTGTTGCTGTTTGTTTTGTGTAAAATTATTCTCCTGCAAAAATAGTATGCCCTCGATATTCCTCTGTTTACTATAGATTAGGTAGGGCTGGTACTAGAGGACAGGAGTGTGTGACATATTAAGTGATTGCCAAGGTTCATTTTACAGTCATAAAAATAGTAACTGAGGACTATGTACAGGCAAGTAAAGTAATTTGCTCATCTATGTTAAACAAATTCAACAATACACCATTGTAAAAAGACTTGTTTTGCATATATACTCTTTATTACACACCATACGTTGCTGTACACATTTTGTGTTTGTACATGCCCATTCCTCTCTGAGGTTATATACAAAACCATGTGAACTCTATAATAATGGCAATTGAAAGTATTTGTTCAATGTCAATTTTGGCTCTGCGTGATTTTCCTTTTAAGTACTGGCCTTAGAACTGAACCCCTACTTTAAGCTGCAACTCAACTCCATATTTATAATGAGGTGCAGAAAGGAAAATATTTCCCCCTTCATAAAGTTAACTGTTTCATTTTTAAAAAACATGCTTCTCTATATGTTAGCAGAAACTAAAGTCATGCTGTCCAGTTCATTTGTTATTTGTGAGGGTGACATCTGGTGGTTCTTTTTAATTCTCACGTTTTCTCTGTGCTTGGCTAGAAGTTGTTAGAAATTCCAAAGAATCATTGTGTGAACTGCTTTGCCTGGTACTTAACATACTAGCTGGCTATTAAGGATTGAGTTAGTACAACTGATAGGGCTTTGAAAGCCCAGCACTGCATTTAGATGCAGTCCCTCTGGATGTCAGCCTTCCCTGAAGGACTTTATTTTAGCATGTGTGATGGACAAACAGCCACCTTATTGGGGAGGATTTAATTCAGAGAATTTAGGGTTTTGAGTAAGGGATGGCATCTATACCAACCTCTTTGCTTTACTCATGAGGCGGCTAGAGCCCCAAGAGTTTGAATATATTAACCAAGGTCACACTGTGTTGGCCAAAGTCACTGTTCCCCAGTGAGCTGAGGTCCTGGGCTCTGTGCCCATAAGTTATGTTTATTGTGCTGAGTAACCCACTGAGTTGGAAGAGTCCGGGCATTAAAGGATAGGAGACAAAGGCATTTTAAGATGGGAGAAGTAAAGGCGGTTAACATTTTTGAGTATTTATTGCAATAAATATTCCCACATTCAGCCTTTTTTCTCTCTTCCAAAAGAGGGTGCAGAATCTTTAGTGGGAAGGAGTTATTGAGGAAGTACAGTGAGGGATCCCAGCTGTGTCTCTGTGAGTTTACTGATTCATCCCATATCTGAGAAGTTAGTATCCTCAGGAATTGTATTTTGTATTTATTGAGCCTGTTTTGCGTTGGATCTTTATATGCTATTAACTCACTAGCATCCTTCCAACAATCTGGGGAGGCGGTTGGAATCCCCATTGTTAAGAGTTTGCAAAGTGCAAAAGTGCTGTGCTGGGTTACAAAGTGGATTCAAAAGGAGTGTCATGGCCCTTGATTTCAGCCAGGGCGTTAAGATAGGCTCTTGAAAGTCAGTGGAGGAGGATTCAGAAGGCTAGACCTTCCCAGGGTTGGGATAGAGCTGAGATTCAGACCCAGACAGGTTTAACTTCCTGGCCTATATTTATGTTTTCCACTGTCCTATGTTGGAAATGCACTTAAGCGAATTTTTGAATAAAACAGAACTCACTAACACGTAATAGTGGCTTAGTAAAAATATGCTCAGTTTATTTCTGTGTTCAATGTAATCCTTCCTAATGAAGTGACTACTACTGTATATCTCCTATTTTCACTATCAGACCTGCGATTTTTGGTAAATATGAAGCTTTGAAAAAAAAGACAGGACTTATGGGGTAATATTGGAGTACTTCCCTGGCATGAGAGAAACGAGAACTATGTTAATACTGTACTTGGGGAATGTGTGAAATCATTTTCAATCTCAAGTGATGAATGTTTAAAATAAAAATTTCTCAGGCACACATTTTTTTCTTCTGGCAGTTGATTTTTACTATTTGTATTATCTGAAATTTAAAAACTATTTTTGAATAATGTTGGAAAACTTCCAGTTTTTTTGTAAGCATATCCAAAAATTTAGATTTTATAAACCTTCTGGGCAGATTTGGAAGATGAACTCTGTGTCATGTTCTTTTTTTTTTTTGTCTGCTACTTTTGAGAATTCTGTTCATGACTTTGGAAAGGTCACATTTTGTTCACTGCAAGGGCCAGGTGGGGACGAGGGGTGTGAGGGGTCTCTAGTGTATGGGCCCTCGTTGCTTTCCTTCTCTTTCATTAAGAGCTCTGTGGGTCAGTTAAGTTTTGATGTTAATCCTTCAAGGGGAGGTATAAGTGGTGTTTGCACCCTTTAGATGCAGTAATGGGGATACTGAAGCTGAGGTTTACATTTGGCTCCAGAGAGCCTCAAGGCACTGCTGTTCCCTCCTATAATACGAACTTTTAAAAAATGCAGGCTGTAAAATGCAACTAGGAAGTTTAAAGGCCATGGATGGAAGATGTGAGCAGATGAAAAATTCTCCCTGACACATGAGCTCAGGGTGCATATATTAAAAAGTGGTTTGCCCCAATTTTGCTCTAAGGGTCACTTCATGGATATATAATAAAGGTGTATTTTAAATTAATTAATCCTGATTTAGAAAAATCACTTTATTCAAGTTATAGTAGGGAATGATGTCACTTAAGTTTATGCATTTCCCATATGATTCCTTTAACTAGCAATGTGCTTTTTCCTTTTATGTGCGAAAAGATTTACATCCAATATTTGAGGAGGACTCCTGGTGTGTCACTAAGATAATGGTAAAGTGTAACAACTGGTGTCAGTCTTGTTTTCCATTTTGGACGTATTGATTGACCAGGGGAGAATACCATGCAGAGAAGTGTTTGCAGTTCTTAGGGCCACAATACCCATGGCTCTTAATCCCTGCCCTAGTCCTGCAGGAGGCTGGGGCACCCTCTTCATGTCCCATCTCCCTGGGAATAGTCCAGATGTGCCCCAGAGCCAGGCGTGGAATCTGTGACTTCTCAGAGTTCTCAGCAGCTCTGGGCTTCTTTGAGTCCATGGTACCAAACACACAGCTTCCTTAGTCATAGAATGGAATGTTGCGTAAAAGCCGACAGAGCCCCATCAGACCTTGTCATCCCTCCCTAAAGAACAACAGTTAAATGAGAACATGGGGGCTTCAGCTCTCAGACCCATTGAAGTCATCCATATGCGAGAGGGAAAAATAGAGGAAGAGGCAGAGGAGGAAGATGATGATGAGGAGAATAAGGAGGTAAGGGGAGAAAGGTAGAGGCCGTAGAGAAGTGATGCGACTTTTTGGATTTGCAGTATCTCGTTTTAATTTTTATCACGTTCCTTCCTACTCCCCCTTCCTTCTTGGAGTAATATTTGCCACATAAATATTCCTTTTCACGCCACAAAGTGAATTAAAATTCAGATGGGGAGGCCTGAAAAGTTTGTAAATCTATTTGGTCTCTTTGGAAATTAATACAGAGTATTTAAATTATTGCTGTTAATTACATATTTGTTGTCTTTATTTGCCTTTCCTCCTTAGGGATAAAAATAATGTAAACATCTTCATCATTAGTATCTCCATTATTTAAGATTCTTAAAGAAATAAACATTTATTAAGAACCTGCTGTCACTTAAAGGCACTTGCATGCATTTTTGCTACTCAGAATGTTACAAAGTTAACAAATAAAGATGAACATTGTTTAGAAAAGCCTTAGCAGTTGATGCAGCACCCCTCTTCCCTTTCCTCACTTCTCTGTCTGTTTCTGTGTGTGCAGGATCCTCCATCCCTCTGGGGGCAGGGGGTAGGTTTCAGGCTCCCCACCCAGCAGGGAGCAAGCCCTGGAACGCTAGCTGGCATCTGGAAGGTGTCCCCCGCCGCCCCACCCAGGAATCTCTCACCTAACAGGGTTAGCCCACTTGCTGAATTGCAAAATGAAACTGTCACGGTAAGGACCTCCCATCTCAAGACAAGTGTTCTCAGTCCGCCAGTCAGCCAGCAATCATCTGCTAAGAGTCTTTGAAGTGCCGAGTACTGTGTTAGGTTATAAAGTGGATTCAAAAGGAGTCAGATGGCCCTTGACTGCAGCCAGGAGTCAAGATAGGCTCTTGAGAAAGTCAGCTACCATCTGAGGCAAGGTATGCTTGGGAGCCAGGTGTGGCGCAAATAAATATTTATTACATTTATGCCCAAGGGTAGTAGCTCCTCAAGGTTGGCCTCGGCATGGGAGTTGGTGGGGGGGCGGGCAGTGCAGCAGCTTCGAGGACAGAACTAAACACTGAGGCTTTCCCATGAACACATCTTCTTTGTCAGCAGCGTGAGCTTTCCTTTGTTACTTTCCTTCAACCGGAAGGACTCTGGCTGCTTCTCTGACTATATGTGTGGTAAGCCTATCCCGTACTGGGAGGTTTAAGGGAAACCAGCTGTGGTGAAGCTTTGGGAAGTTGATGGTGAGTTTGGAGAAGCAAAGAGACCAGAGGTAGAAAAATCTTGTTATGCTCTGTGAGGAATGTATGTGGGGATATTTAAAGCTGGGTAGGAGACTGTTGACTAGCAGTCCCCTGTAGATCAGGTACCAAACCTAGTGGTGCTGATAGGAATCCACAGAGGAAATGTTCTACCCAAAGCAGCAGCAGGAAAGGGATAGAATTTGAGCTGCGGGTTGGGACTTAGAGAGACAGGTATATGGTGTGGGAGGTATGAACAGTCCCTTTGACTTCTGGCAATCCATGCCTCGGGTGGAACCCACAGCAGTTTTCCCAAGGAGCTGGGAAACTGTATTTGCAGGTACCCAGGGAGAGAGTGTGTTGTCACTATTAATGTCAAAGTATAATTTCCAAACTCTGGTCTGAAGGGCTGCTGTGAGGCCTCTGCACATGGCACCCTCTGAGCAAGTGACACTAGACAAAGCAAAAAGGAGAAAGAAAAAGGTGACCTAATTTTAAGAAAACCTATGTGAGGAGTATTGACTTCATTGGCTATGAATTTTTAAAGAGTTTTTGTTTTATTTTATTTTGTTTTCTGTGCCTCGTGGAGATTTGGGGACCAGATTAAGTTCTAACTATTACAGCATTTAAATGCCATGCATAGCTCCTCTGGGATCAAAATGCACCTGAAATGTGGGAAGACGTCGAGCCACGGGTTCTCACTGCAGATGATGAAATTCACCTGAGACCACATAGCCAGAGAAGGCCGAATGGAGCTCTGAATCTAGGCAGTCTTGACCTCAGAGCCCTCCGGCCTAAAGCTGTGTGGCTGACAGGGTCTTGGTGCTCTGGCCAGGTGTCAGGCCTGAGCCTCTGAGGTGGAAGAGCCGAGTTCAGGACATTGGACCACCAGAGACCTCCTGACCTCACCTAATATCAATTGGCGAGAGCTCTCTCAGAGATCTCCGTCTCAGCACTAAGACCCAGCTCCACGCAACGGCCAGCAAGCTCCAGTGCTGGACGCTCCATGGCAAACAACTCGCAAGGCAGAAACACAGCCCCACCCATAAGCAGAGAGGCTGCCTAAAATCATACTAACTTCACAGACACCCCAAAACACACCACTGTCGCCCTGCCCACCAGAAAGATAAGATCCAGCCCCACCCACCACAACAGGCACCAGTCCCCTCCATCAGGAAGCATACAGAAGCCACTGAACAAACCTTACCCACTGGGGGCAGACACCAAAAACAACGGGAACTATGAACCTGCAACCTGCAAAAAGGAGACCCCAAACACAGTAAGTTAAGCAAAATGAGAAGACAGAGAAATATGCAGCAGATGAAGTAGCAAGGTAAAAAGCCACCAGACCAAACAAATGAAGAGGAAATAGGCAGTCTACCTGAAAAATAATTCAGAGTAATGCTAGTAAAGATGATCCAAAATCTTGGAAATAGATTGGAGAAAATACAACAAACGTTTAACAAGGAATTAGAACTAAAGAGCAAACAAACAATGATGAACAACACAATAAATGAAATTAAAAATTCTCTAGAAGGAATCAGCAGAATAACTGAGGCAGAAGAATGGATAAGTGACCTGGAAGATAAAATAGTGGAAATAACTACTGCAGAGCAGAATAAAGAAAAAAGAATGAAAAGAATTGAGGACAGTCTCAGAGACCTCTGGGACAACATTAAACGCACCAACGTTCGAATTATAGGGGTCCCAGAAGAAGAAGAGAAAAAGAAAGGGTTTGAGAAAATATTTGAAGAGATTATAATTGAAAACTTCCCTAACATGGGAAGTCAAGTCCAGGAAGCCTGGAGAGTCCCATACAGGATAAATCTGAGGAGAAAAACCCCAAGACACATATAATCAAGCTATCGAAAATTAAATACAAAGAAAAAATGTTAAAAGCAGCAAGGGAAAAGCAACTAATAACATACAAGGGAATCCCCTTAAGGTTAACAGCTGATGTTTAAGCAGAAACTCTGCAAGCCAGAGGGAATGGCAGGACATATTTAAAGTGATAAAAGGAAAAAACTTATAACCAAGATTACTCTATCCAGCAAGGATCTCATTCAGATTCGATGGAGAAATTAAAACCTTTACAGACAAGCAAAAGTTAAGAGAATTCAGCACCACCAAACTAGCTTTACAACAAATTCTAAAGGGACTTCTCTAGGCAGGAAACACAAGAGGAGGAAAACACCTAGAATAACAAACCGAAAACAATTAAGAAAATGGTAATAGGAATATATATATTGATAATTATCTTAAATGTAAAGGGATTAAATGTGCCAACCAAAAGACATAGACTGGCTGAATGGATACAAAAACAAGATCCGTACATATGCTGTCTACAAGAGACCCACTTCAGACCTACGGACTGAAAGTGAGGGGATGGAAAAAGATATTCCATGCAAATGGAAATCAAAAGAAAGCTGGAGTAGCAATTCTCATATCAGACAAAATAGACTTTAAAATAAAAACTATTACAAGAGACAAAGAAGGACACTACATAATGATCAAGGAATCAATCCAAAAAGAAGATATAACAATTGTAACTATTTATGCCGCCAACATAGGAGCACCTCAATACATAAGGCAAATGCTAACAGCCATAAGAGGGGAAACTGGCAGTTACACAATAACAGTAGGGAACTTTAACACCCCACTTTCTCCAATGGACAGATCATCCAAAATGAAAATAAATAAGGAAACACAAGCTTTAAATGACACATTACACAAGATGGACTTAATTGATATTTATAGTACATTCCATCCAAAAACAACAGAATACACGTTCTTCTCAAGTGCTCATGGAACATTCTCCAGGGTAGATCATATCTTGGGTCACAAATTAAGCCTTGGTAAATTTAAGAAAATTGAAATTGTATCAAGTATCTTTTTTGACCACAACACTATGAGACTAGATATCAATCGCAGGAAACAAACTGTAAAAAATACAGACACATGGAGGCTAAACAATAAGCTACTAAATAACCAAGAGATCACTGCAGAAATCATAGAGGAAATCAAAAAATACCTAGAAACAAATGACAATGAAAACACGACGACCCAAAACCTATGGGATGCAGCAAAAGCAGTTCTAAGAGGGAAGTTTATAGCAATACAGTCCTACCTCAAGAAACAAGAAACATCTCAAATAAACAACCTAACCTTACACCTAAAGCAATTAGAGAAAGAAGAACAAAAAAACCCTGAAGTTAGCCAAAGGAAAGAAATCATAAAGACCAGATCAGAAATAAATGAAAAAGAAATGAAGGAAACAATAGCAAATAAAACTAAAACCTGATTCTTTGAGAAGATAAACAAAATTGATAAACCATTAGCCACACTCAGCAAGAAAAAAAGGGGGAATACTCAAATCAATAAATTTATAAATGAAAATGGAGAAGTAACAACTGACACTAGAGATACAACGGATCAAGGGAGATTACTACAAGCAGGTCTATGCCAATAAAATGGACAACCTGGAACATATGGACAAATTCTTAGAAAAGCACAACCTTCTGAGACTGAACCAGCAAGAAACAGAAAATATAAACAGCCCAATCACAAGCAGTGAAATTGAAACTGTGATTAAAAATCTTCCAAGAAACAAAAGCCCAGGACCAGATGGCTTCACAGTGAATTCTATCACACATTTAGAGAAGAGCTAACACCCATCCTTCTCAAACTCTTCCAAAATATAGCAGAGGAACAGTCTCAAACTTATTGTACAAGGCCACCATCACCCTGATACCAAAACCAGACAAAGATGTTACCAAAAAAGAAAACTACAGGCCAATATCACTGATGAATATGGATGCAAAAATCTTCAACAAAATAGTAGCAAACAGGATCCAACAGCACATTAAAAGGATTATACACCATGATCAAGTGGGATTTATCCCAGGAATGCAAGGATTCTTCAATATATGCAAATCAATCAATGTGATACACCATTTTAACAAGTTGAAGGAGAAAAACCATATGATCATCTCAATAGATGCAGAAAAAGCTTTTGATAAGATTCAACACCTATTTATGATAAAAACCCTCCAGAAAGTAGGTACAGAGGGAACTTACCTCAACATAATAAAGGCCATATATGACAAACCCACAGCCAACATCGTTGTCAATGGTGAAAAACTGAAACCATTTCCTCTAAGATCAGGAAGAAGACAAGGTTGCCCACTCTTCACCACTATTATTCAACATAGTTTTGGAAGTTTTAGCCATAGCAATTAGAGAAGAAAAAGAAATAAAAGGAATCCAAATCGGAAAAGAAGAAGTAAAACTGTCACTTTTGTAGATGATATGATACTATACATAGAGAATTGTAAAGATGCTACCAGAAAACTGCTAGAGCTAATCAATGAATTTGGTAAAGTAGCAGGATACAAAATTAATGCACAGGAATCTCTTGCATTCCTATACACTAATGATGAAAAATCTGAAAGAGAAATTAAGGAAACACTCCCATTTACCATTGCAACAAAAAGAATAAAATACCTAGGAAGAAACCTACCTAGGGAGACAAAAGACCTGTATGCAGAAAACTATAAGACACTGATGAAAGAAATTAAAGATGATACAAACAGATGGAGAGAGATATACCATTTTCTTGGATTGGAAGAATCAACATTGTTAATAGACTATACTGCCCAAAGCAATGCACAGATTCAATGCAATCCCTATCAAACTACCAATGGCATTTTTCACAGAACTAGAACAAAAAATTTCACAATTTGTATGAAAACACAAAAGACCCCAAATAGCCAAAGCAATCTTAAGAAAGAAAAACGGAGCTGGAGGATTCAGGCTCCCTGAGTTCAGACTATACTACAAAGGTACAGTAATCAAGACAATATGGTGCTGGCACAAAAACAGAAATATAGATCAATGGAACAGGTTAGAAAGCCCAGAGATAAACCCATGTACATATGGTCACCTTATCTTTGATGAAGGAGGCAAGAATATACAATGGAGAATAGACAGCCTCTTGAATAAGTGGTGCTGGGAAAACTGAACAGCTACATGTAAAAGAGTGAAATTAGAACACTTCCTAACACCATACACAAAAATAAACTCAAAATGGATTAAAACCTAAATGTAAAGCCAGACAGTATAAAACCTCTAGAGGAAAGCATAGGGAGAACACTCTTTGATATAAATCACAGCAAGATCTTTTTTGACCCACCTCCTAGAGAAATGGAAATAAAAACAAAAATAAACAAGTGGGACTTAATGAAACTTAAAAGCTTTTGCACAGCAAACAAACGGTAAAGAAGAGAAAAAGACAATCCTCAGAATGGGAGAAAATATTTGCAAATGATGCAACTGACAAAGGATTAATCTGTGAAATATACAAGCAGCTCATGCAGCTTAATATCAAAAAAACAAATAATCCAATCCAAAAATGGGCTGCAGACTTAAATAGACATTTCTCCAAAGAAGATATACAGATTGCCAACAAACACATGAAAGGATGCTCAACATCACTAATCATTAGAGAAATGCAAATCAAAACTGCAGTGAGGTATCACCTCACATCGGTCAGAATGGCCATCATCAAAAAATCTACAAACAATAAATTCTGGAGAGGGTGTGGAGAAAAGGGAACCCTCTTGCACTGTTGGTGGGAATGTAAATTGATATGGCCACTATGGAGAACAGTATGGAGGGTCTTTAAAAAATGAAAACTAGAAGTACCATACGACCCAGTGATCCCACTACTGGGCATGTACCCTGAGAAAACCATAATTCAAAAAGAGTCATGTACCACTATGTTCATTGCAGCACTATTTACAATAACCAGGACATGGAGGCAACCTAAGTGTCCATCGACAGATGAATGGATAAACAAGATGTGGCACATATACAATGGAATATTATTCAGCCGTAAAAAAGAAACGAAACTGAGTTATTTGTAGTGAGGTGGATGGACCTAGAACCTGTCATACCGAGTTAAGAAGGAGAAAAACAAATACCATGTGCTAACACATATATGTGGAATCTTAAAAAAGAATGGTTCTGATGAACCTAGGGCAGGACAGGAATAAAGACTCAGATGTAGAGAATGGACTTGAGGACACGAGAAAGGGGAAGGGTAAGCTGGGATGAAGTGAGAGAGTGGCATGGACGTATATACACTACCAAATGTAAAATAGATAGCTAGTGGGAAGCTGCTGCATAGCACAGGGAGATCAGCTCGGTGCTTTGTGTCCACCTAGAGGGGTGGGATAGGGAGGGTGGGAGGGAGACGCAAGAGGGAGGGGATATTGGGATGTATGTATATGTATAGCTGATTCACTTTGTTATACAGAAGAAACCAACACAACATTGTAAAGCAATTAAACTCCAATAAAGATGTTTTAAAAGTATAATTTCCAAAAATTAGAAATATGACTTTCATAAAGATATAAAGTGAACGTGTAGAAATTTTATTTAGCCTATCAACGAGGAAAACAGTGAGGTGGTAAACTGATTCTCCGGGTATTTGTGGAACTGGGTATTTATAGGCTTAAAACAAAAACAGTGTTAGATTAAGATTGCTAGGCTACAGGTAAAACTGGATAGTGTCCTACAGGGCTATAAAACTAATCATTGAGGTTTTCTCACCATTCCGAAATCTGCAAGCTAACATGTCATCTCACAGTATCTGGTTTCTAATCTCATAGTAAATAGAAAAGTCTCAAACACAAGGAAGTTCTCCTAGAGAATTCAGGAATCCTTGGGAGGATTTGTGTAACAACATGCAGTATGACCTGCAGAGATATGCCGCCACCTCCTCACCCACCCACTCTCCACTTCTTCCCAACTGCCTTAGCTCCAAGTTTTGGATGTGTTTTATTAACATTGAAAAAAAGACTTTGGCGTTAAAGAAATCTGAGGGTGAATCTCACTTCCTTCACTTGCCAGCTGTGTAATATTGGGCAGGCAGTTACCTGCGACTGGATTTGCGTGCTGCCAATTGGGAGGAGCTTTTGTAAAGTGCCTGACACATGATAGGCACTCGTTAAGTCTTAGTTCTTCTCTTTACCTTTCCTTTTTCTTAAGTGAAAAAAGTTTACCCTTTGTCTGGCCTTCAGAGACAGAGTTTTCTTCCCCTTGATAAGTGGAATATTTATAAATGGAATGGAATATTTATAAATGGAGTATTTCCTGCCTTATCAATAAACAAAGGATGTCACGGTTATCAGTGATTGCAGCCCTCCAACAGTGAGCAGGTGAGCGCTGAGGAAACTCAGGGCTGCAAAGAATACCTGCCATCTAGCAGCCATCAGAATGAAGCCACTCCCTGCGGTGAGCCCTGAGGAAACTCAGGATGTGAAAATACAGGATACTGGCCACAGATATCTGAGGTGCACATCAAAGGAATGATTTCAGCGAGCCCAGACTCTTGGATTTTCCCATACATACAAAAGCGCTAAATTCTTTAACTTGAGATATCTGGTTTTCTTTAATTAACAATAATCTTTTGCCATTCCAGACTACCTGCCCTTTGTTGCAAAACTCCTATATATCATGGCTCCTCCCCTCGCCTCCTTGGAGCAGTTTCTCAGTTATCTGAAATGCTGTCTCCTGGGCTGCAGTCCTCATTTTGCCCCAAATCAAACTTAACTCACCACTCTTACGTTGTGCATTTTTTTAAGTCAATACCCTCCCTCCCTCCCTCCCTTCCTTCCTTCCTTCCTTTCCGTCTCCCCCTCTCTCCCTCCCTCCCTCCCTCCCTCCCTTCCTTCCTTCCTCTCTCACTCTCTCTTTCTCATCTCTAGTTTATTAGAATAATATCCTAGAACTCTGGTGGATTTTTTCCATTACTAAGAGAGGCATTCTCTTAAATTTTTATTATTCATCTAAGTGGAAAAAAATAGATTTTTAAATTAAAAATTTAAAGATTAAAAATTAAAAGATTCTTTTTTAATTAAAAAATTCCACCAGCTTTATTGAGATGTAGTTAACCTATAACATTGTGTGAGTTTCAGGTGTATAACTTGGCGATTTGATATATGCATATATTGTGAAATGATTACCATAGTAAGGTTAGTTAACACATCCATCACCTCACATAGTTATAATTTTTTTTGTGTGTGATGAGAACTTTGAAGATCTACTCTCTTAACTACTTTCAAATATGTAATGTAGTATTGTTAACTCTGGTTACCACGTTGTACAGAATGCTTTATTTAGAGAACCCTCTGCATATGACAAAATGGAGAGATGTTCCTCAAGTGAAGATGATTTCTTACTGGATATAACTTAGTGTTTCTTGTTTTGAGGTGGGGATGGGGGTATTACTTGTTTAAGTGTAAATATCATCCTTGTCTCCTTTTAAAAGGAGAACTGGCTTTCCGAGTTATCCTTTCTGAAGCCCACTCAGTATCTCAGTGTCTGCTGCGAGCTGCTCTGGGTTGAGGTTTGTGAGGAAGGGGTTGGATGCACGGAAGCTCCGAGGAGCATGCTCTCTGCATTTCCCCTTCCTGGTACAGGTCAGCCCAGGTGGGGTTAAGGGATGGCAGAGGGGCCATGAGCTGGTGTCTGGCACAGGTAACAGGTCATCACTACCAGATCTGTATTCCTGGAGAGTATTCGTCTCTCCCCTTCTCCACAACCCCTCACATGTGGGACACTGAGCTGTGATTCAAAATGACAAAGTCTTCTGATATTGTTCCAATCACTAGTTTCTGGAGAGTGAGGAGTAAGAAAGAATTGCCCTTGACTGTGCCTCCCTCACAGAGTATGGTATTAATATAGATCAATAGGTCAGGGATCCCACATTCTAAACTCACTTCTGCCACTACTTATAATGTTGTTTCTTCTTTTTCGTATTTACACATTTTTTTTCCCTTTCCTGCCTAAATGCAGAATCAGTATGTTGTATACATTGTTCAGTATTAATGGTCACACGAGGGAAAAGCTCTGTAACCCTCTTTCCTCATTTCTGTGTCCTATCTGTAAATGAGGTGATGTGATCAGTGCTTTGATGGTCCAAGCTCAGTTCATTCATTCATTAGGCAACATGTAGCTGTTGAGCAACAGCTCTGTGCCAAGCCCTGGCGGTTTCTCTGTAAACATGATAAATGAGAACCTGCCCTAATGGAGATAGATTGTAACCAAGGAAACAAATAAGATGATTAGAGACTATGATAAGTATTATGAATGAAAGAAATCAGATGATGGGAAACTATAAGTAAGCTGCTATTAGTAATTTTAATTAGCGTTATCAGAGGTGGTCTCTTTGAGGAGGTGGCTTTCTGAACTGCAAATGGAAGGATGAGAATGAGTCAGTCATAGGAAGAGTTGAGTGAAGAACATTCTAGGAAAGAGAGACAATGCAGAGAGGTGTGGGATGAATTTGACTTGTGCACGGACCAGAAAGACAGACCTTTGGCTGAAGTGGAGTGAGTTTGGTGGGTGGAGAGGTGGACAGAGGCTGGCAGGGTCATTTAGGGCTTTGTAGATCATGGGAAAGAATTTGGGTTTATTCTAAGTGCAATGGAAAGCTTTTAAAGAGGTCTAAAGCAGTGGAATGGTATGAGCTTATTAAAGGAAGGGAAAGGAAAGAATAACTGCGGCTGTTGTGTGAAGAACTGAATGGCAGATGTCAGGCTTGGGAGTAGGGAGACCAGTGAGGTCCTGGTGCTTGGCTGTGGAGAAGGTGGTAGGGATGTGAGAGAAGGAGGCCTTGAAGGTTTGACTAGGTTATGGTGGGTCCCAAATCCCTGGATGAGGAGCTTGGATTTGATTTTTGCAGCTGTGAGGGAGCTTCGTGTGTGAGTGTGAGTTTGTGAGTGAGTGAGTGTATGTGTGTTTGTGTATGACTGTGAGTTTAGGGGTGAGACTGAGTGTATGAGCCAGTGTGTATGAGCGTGGGGTGCATGTCTGGATTTGTGAGCAGATGTGAGTGTGTGTGTTATGTGTGTGTGTGTGTGTGTGTGTGTGTTTGGGTTTTTCTCCTGTTGCAGATTTTGAACAGGCCAGTGGCATGAAGGAAAGGGCTGCCCTGTATGCTACAGATAAAGGCTGCTGACAGGGAGACTTGCTGGGCGGGTAGTGGAGTTAGACGTGACACGAAGGCCCAGACGTGCTAACGTGGCCAGCCATGGAGAAAGAGACGACTGAATCGGGCAGGTCCTGTTCTTTGTTTTATTCTGCTCTGGGTTGGATGAGACTGAGGAGTGAAGACCCCACTGAAGGAGTCACATTCTCTTCAGATTCGCCCAGTCTGATTGCTGACTGAGTAGCTTACTCGTCTTATTAGTGACAAAACCAACCCTAAATTAAACCTCACTTAAATTCATGTGTTGGTTTCTCTGAAAGGAATGCCATTAGTAAGAGTTAAGTGGAATGGTTCTACTGCAGCCCACCCAAACTGTCCCCACTCTGCCTTGAGAGGTGCGCGCGCACACACACACACATGCACGCAGGGAGTACACACACACACGGGGAGTACACACACACACACATATGGGGAGCACACACACACGGGGAGTACACACACACGGGGAGTACACACACACACATATGGGGAGTACACACACACACGGGGAGTACACACACATGGGGAGTACACACGGAGTAACACACACATGGGGAGTACACACACACACACATGGGGAGTACACACACACGGAGTACACACACACATGGGGAGTATACACACACACACGGGGAGTACACAATACGGGGAGTACACACACACATGGGGAGTACACACACACACACACACACACACACACACACACACACACTCTCTTTTATATTTAAATTTCTTGATTCTTGAGAAACTCATTGTGTTTTTTGTTCCCCCCCAGGATATCTTTGAAGATGCCTTGGAAACCCTCTCTGTGTAAGTAGTAACATAATAAAAAAGTATGTAGTAGAGAAAAATTGACGGTTTTCTTATAAGAAATGTAAATATTTCTTCTCATTTTTTTGAATTTTTTGAGTGTAGTGGCTATTGTTGGAAAAATTCACTTCTTCATAATTTAACAGTTAGGATGTGATTAAGCTTAAGAAAGGATCTGTCTAAAGTTACTATCAAATATATTTTTGAGTCTTATTTCTTGTAACCTTAATTAAACTAAAATGAAAGAAAAAATGTTTTCCAACAAATTAAATTTTATTTGTTTATAGCTAACCCTTTTACATCTTGCCCATATTTATTTACATGGTTAGCCTCATATTGTAGATTTTTGCTTTTGGTTTGCCCTTAGTTTTATTATAAGCGTTTCCTATAAGCCTACATAATTTTTGTAATGATTTTAAATGACATCATATGAGATCAAATGGAACATCGCAATTTACTTATTCATTTCTCCTTTGTTAGACATTTAGTTTTTCACTGGTTTAAAAACTTAAAACTAACTAGTGAACATTTTGATGTGTATAGCTTTATCATATTTTTGAATATCTCCAAAAGGTTAAATTCACCCATGTAGAATTATTGGATTAAAAGGGATGAATATTTTTATTCTTAATGTGGTATTTCTCAAGTTGCCGTTCTGTGTTAGTTAGCTCAGGCTGCCATAATAAAATACCATAGACTGGGTGGCTTTAGCAACAGAGATTTATTTTCTCACAGTTCTGGAGTCAGAGATCAGGGTGCCAGTGTGGTCAGGTTCTGGTGAGAGCTCTCTTCCTGATTTACAGATGGTCACCTTCTCGTTGTGTCTTCACATGGCAGAGGGAGAGAGAGCGAGAGAGCAAGCTTTCTGGGGTCTCCTCCTATAACGGCATTAGTCATGAGGGCCCCCCTCTCAGGACCTGATCTAAACCTGATTATCTCCCAAAGTCCTTGTCTCCAAATACCATCACACTGGGGATCAGGGCTTCAACATGTGAAATTTGGGGGGACACTATTCAGTCCACAGCACTTTCAAACGAGTTTCACCAGTTTGCACGGCTGTGAACTGCTTATAAGTGAAGTGGTTTAAAATGTAGCATTATCATCCCTAGGTATTATTTGAAACCATTTTGCTGCTTAAATGATACCTAATTGTTCTGTCTTAAAATTTTTTTCTGGGAGTTCCCTAGTGGCCTAGTGGTTAGGATTCTAGGCTTTCATTGACGTGGCCTGGGTTCAATCCCTGGTCAGGGAACTGAGATCCTACAAGCCATGTGGTGCACACAACCCCCCAATTTTTTTTCTTATAATCATTGTTTAGTCCATTGCATTTCCTTTTGTATGAATTCTAGTCTTCTTTTGCCTATTTAACTTTTTTCTCAATGTTTTTTTTACATACTTATGAACTTTAAAATTTATATACACCTTCATACTTTGTCCTGTCGGCTACAGATACTTTCCCTTAATTGCTCTTTTTATGTTAGAGTTGCAAATTTTTATATTGTCCAAAAGTTTTAGTGTTTATGTCATTGAATGTGTATGTGAATAAAAAACTTAATTGTGATTAGGATTTTAAAAAATAACCTTTCTACTGTGCAATAGTTTCAGATTTACAGAATTATTATGAAGATAGTATGGAGTGTCCTGTATATCCCACACTTGTTTTCCCTATAATTAATTTCTTACATTAGAATGATACATTTGTCACAATTAATAATCTAATACAGATACATTGTTATAACTAAAGTCCATACTTGATTCAGATTTCTTTAGTTTTTATGGAGTATCCTTTTTCTGTCCCAGGGTCCCATTCAGGACACCACAGTACAATCATTCATTCTGTCTTCTTAGGCTATGCTTGACTGTGACGGTTTCTCAGAGTTTCCTTGGTTTTGAGTACTGGTCATTTGTTTTGTGGAATGTCCCTCAGCTGGGATTTGTCTGGGTTTTTTTCCTCATAATTAGACTGAGGTCATGTGTTTTTGGGAGGAAGATCACAGACCTAAAGTATCATTCTCATCACATTATATCAAAGATACATGTTATCGGGCTTCCCTGGTGGCGCAGTGGTTGAGAGTCCGCCTGCCGATGCCGGGGACGCGGGTTCGTGCCCCGGTCTGGGAAGATCTCACATGCTGCGGAGCGGCTGGGCCCGTGAGCCATGGCCGCTGAGCCTGCGCGTCCAGAGCCTGTGCTCCGCAACGGGAGAGGCCACAACGGTGACAGGCCCGTGTACTGCAAAGATACATGTTATCAACCTGGTTTACTCCTGTTGATGCTAAACTTCATCACTTGGCTTGAGATAGGGTTTGTCAGATCTTGCCACTGTAAAGTTTTACTCTTTTCCCCCCCTTCCCTTTTCATACTGTACTCTTTGAAAGATAATCTACTTGTGTAATTTAAAAAGTGACTTTTAAGGTGAGTTCATTATTTGCCATCCAGAAATCTTACTCAGCTCTGCTGTGGCTTCTCCGGCCTGAGCGTTGGCAGGAATTGAGCTTGGGCGGCCTGGTAGACTGAAATCTAGGAGGTAGAAAAGGATCTGACTGTGGGGCGGGTGACTAGAATTCACCAGTGGAAGCGCTGCTGTTCCCAGTGAGAAGCTAGAATACTCGACACACACCAGAGAGGGGTTCAGGTCTTGGAGATGAAGACAGGTCAGACTGATGTAATTGACAAGACCGATGGGTGGCACACATTAAAACTTGTGTTTCTTTGAGCTTTCAGTGGCTGCATTAGACTGGCAGTGGCTTTACCTTTGGGTCTGAAAGGCATTGTCAGCAATTTCTAACACCTATTAGTTTTTATTTTATTTATTTTTTTTACAGCAGGTTCTTATTAGTTATCTATTTTATACATATTAGTGTATATATGTCAATCCCAATTGACACCTATTAGTTTAAAAAAACATCAAATTATAGGGAAACAAAAACCTTCTGAACTTGACTTGCGATTTCTGGTTTTCCAAGTAAGGAGCTTGAAGTTGCCACTTTGTCCTAATAACAAGTAAAGAGGTAAACAGACTTGGAAATTCTACAACTCATTTTGCATCCATAAGAAAGGAGAGGTACACAGAAAATCACTGCTCCCAAGCCTGGAGGGACAGAAGGGCAAATACAGGGAGTCATGATGTACAGAGTTGAAGCCAGGGCAGGGGTGGGAAAATGTCACCTATGATCGACGAATTGCTGGGGGTTCAGTGTGAATAACTCTGGGAGTTGAGAACCATAAGGAGACCCACTCATATGGAGCCCCTCCACCCCCAATGTGAAATTTGCCTCCAGAAGCTGTACCAGATTTATACAGTAAATGGAGGAGAAAAATCCCTTTGGGCTTCCAGTAGGGTGAGAAGAAAAAGAACCATTCTGAAATACATCAGAGTTTACTGTTCTTAACAAGGCCTGCCCTCAGGGGAGAGTAGTTAACCAGAACTTAACTGACCCTGGGGAGCTCTAGCCCACTCTGGCCATCCTGTCCCATCTAAGAGAGAAGAAAAACTGAGAAATACTTGAGAAGTTCCCAGTCCAGAGGCACAGGCTCCCTAAAAGACTGAGACCTCATCACAGGTCGATAGAATGCTTCCCCTCCCCCACGCCTCACCACCACATGGCCACAGGCCTATTTATAACAGTTCCTTTTATCATGTACATCATGTTTAACTATCAAGAAAGATTACAAGGCAGACCAGTAGGCAAAAAACACAGGTTGAAGAGACAGAGTAAGCGTCAGAACCAGACGTGGCAGGGATGTGGGAATTTAAAAGAACTATGGTTAGTATGCAATGGGCTCTATGGAAGAAGTAGAGGGACTGTAGGAATAGATGGGTAATGTAAGCAGAAAGATGGAAACCATAAGAAAGAACCAAAAAGAAATGCTAGAGATCAAAACACTCTAACAGAAATGAAAAATGCCTTTGATGGACTTATTAGACTGGACATGGCTGAGGAAAGACTCTCTGAGCTAGAGGCTGTAGAAATAGAATCCTGAATAGAGTGGAATAGAATCCTCAAAAACTGAAAAGCAAAGAGAACAAAGAGTGAATAAAACAGAACAGAATATCCAAGGACTGTGGGGCAACTACAGCAGGTGTAACATATGCATAATCGGAACATCAGAAGGAGAAGAAAGAAAAGAACAGAAGAAATATTTGAAACAATAATGTCTGAGAATTTCCACAATTAATGTTAGACACCAAACCACAGATCCAGGAAGCTCAGAGAACACCAAATAGGATGATTGTCAAAAAATGACCTCTAGGGCTTCCCTGGTGGCGCAGTGGTTGAGAGTCCGCTTGCTGATGCGGTGGACACGGGTTCGTGCCCCGGTCCGGGAAGATCCCACATGCCGCGGAGCGGCTGGGCCCGTGAGCCATGGCCACTGAGCCTGCGCATTCGGAGCCTGTGCTCCGCAACGGGAGAGGCCACAACAGTGAGAGGCCCGCGTACCGCAAAAAAAAAAAAAAAAAGAAAAAGAAAATGACCTCTAGGTACGTTATTTGTAAACTACAGAGAATCAAAGATAAAGAAAAAATCTTGAAAGAAAAAATACACCTTACCTATAGAGGAGCAAAGATAAGTATTACATCCAGCTTCTCCTCAGAAACCAGGCAAGCAGAAGAAAGTAGAGTGAAATGTTTGTATTGAGAGAATAAAACCATCAACTTAGAATTCTGTACTCTCTGAAATTATCTTCAAAAGTAAAGGAGAAATAAAGACTTTCTCAGGTGAACGAAAACTGAAGCAATTTGTTGCCCATAGATCTGCCTTGTAAGAAATATTAAAAGAAATTCTATAGAGAGAGGAAAAATAAATATGGGTCAGAACCTGAGATCTACTTAAGGAAAAGAAGAACATCAAAGAAGGAATAAGTCAAAGTAAAATAAAACATTCTTTCATATTCTTAATTGATCTAATAGATAACAGTTTGTTGAAAATGATACCAACAGTGTATTTGGTTATATATGCTTATGTTTATATCTTATGTATATATACATGCTTATGTATGTTTACATATAAGTGAGATGAATGACAACAATGATACAGGGGTGGGAGGGAGGAATTAGGATTATTTTGTTATTATAAGGTACTCATACTACCTGTGAAATGGTATAGTGTACTTTAATGTAGACTTGGATTAGTTGTAAATCTGTACTGCAAACTCTAGGGCAACCACCAAAAAAAAGTAAAAAAAGAAGTAAAGCTGATGTGCTAAGAAAGGAGAGAAAATGGAGCATATAAAATGCTCAATTAAAACAACATAAGGCAGAAAAAGGGTAGAAGACAAGAATAAGAACAAAGAACAAGGGCAACAAATAAAAAACAGTAATGAATATGGTAGATATTAATCCAACTATATCAATAATCACTTTGAATGTCAGTGGTGTAAATTTACCAATTAAAAGACATTGTCAGAGTAGATCAAAAAACATGGTCCAACTATATGTTGTCTACAAGAAACCCACTTTAAATAAAAGACACATGTAGAGTAAAAGTAAATGGACGGAGAAAAATATACCATGCTAACACTAATCAGAAGAAAGCAGGAATAGCTATACTAATTTTGGACAGAGCAGACTTCAAAGTAAGAAAAGTTATCAGGGATAAAGAAAGGCATTACATAATTGACAGAGGGGCCAGTTCTCCAAGAAAACATAACAGTTCTTAATGTGTAGGTACCTAACAACAGAGCATCAAACTACGAGAGGCACAAACTATATACAAGGAGAAATAGATGATTTTGTTATCATAGTTGGTGACTTCGACTGCCTTCTCTCAGAAATAGATCCAGCCAGGAGAAAATCAGTAAGGTCATAGCTGAACTAAAAAAAAAGAAAATCCTGAACTTAACCCAACTGAAGTTAATTTAGATCCCTATCTCATGCCAACGCTAAAATTGCTAGCCCAGTAGTCCAACGCCATTTGCTAAGTCTGTGAGTAAAAGAAAATTTATGTTTGATGCCTACTTTATCAAATAATACACTCATTAAAATAATACTGCTGTGTTTCTGGGCTTTCTGTTTTGTTCCTTTGACCTTTATGTCTGTGTTTGCACAAAAACTGCTCTATTTATCTGCTTTAGATGTTTCGATATTAGTATGACTGGTTCTCAGAAGAATAGCATCCAAAAGTGACCCATGTGATCGAGATGTTTTTGATTCATGACTATCAGAAACCCATTGTGAACTCTTAAAATGTGGAATTCTTGGAGGCTTTGTATGTCTTAGCTTCTTTTTTTTTTTTCTTTTTTTTTGCATTACGCGGGCCTCTCACTGTTGTGGCCTCTCCCGTTGTGGAGCACAGGCTCCAGACGCACAGGCTCAGCGGCCATGGCTCACGGGCCCAGCCGCTCCATGGCATGTGGGATCTTCCCGGACCGGGGCACGAACCCGTGTCCCCTGCATCGGCAGGCGGACTCTCAACCACTGCGCCACCAGGGAAGCCCTGTCTTAGCTTCTTTTATCCTATTGTCAACCATATTACAGTTTTCTTCTCATCTTGAAAACAATAGTTTTTTAATGCTATCTCACTTTCTTGTTATCTAACATTTTCTTTTCCATTCATTGCCTCTTTCAGCCTGTCTTCAGCTGCATTTATCTGCTGTTGCCAGCATTTTTTTTACTTCCAAATTTAACTTCCCTGTCCTGCTCAGTTTACCAAACCCAAAGGTTTACCCATTCTAGAACTTGCCTTGTTCTTTTAGTTTTCTGATGTGCATTATTTCTTGTGACACCTAAGACTGTTTTCTTAAACAGTTTTGTGTTTCCTTTTCAATGTTGCCAAAATGTCCCTGGTACTTGCTTCTCTCACCTTAGTTGTAGCAACACATAATAGTAATGCTTTACCTAACTGAGAACCTTACCTCTTTGAGATAGAGCCCAAAGCTGGAAAGGGTAGCCAAAGTGGGTATTAGAGCCCATGCTCTAAAAATCTTGCCCTTTACTTGTAGTAGAGGATTCCATCCAGAGTCTATTTACAATGAATGTAAGTAGACTTATGCTTTTTGGCATAATTTTGCCAGAGTTCTAAGAGGTATGCTGAGAGGATGGTTTTATTTATTTATTTTTATTTTTAAATTTTTTATATCTTTATTGGAGTATAATTGCTTTACAATGTTGTGTTAGTTTCTGCTGTACAACAAAGTGAATTAGCTATACGTATACATATATCCCCATATCCCCTCCCTCTTGAGCCTCCCTCCCACCCTCCCTATCCCATCCCTCTAGGTAGTCACAAAGCACTGAGCTGATCTCTCTGTGCTATGCAGCAGCTTCCCACTAGCCATCCATTTTACATTTGGTAGAGTATATATGTCAATGCTACTCTCTCACTTCGTCCCAGCTTCCCCTTCCCGAGGAGGTGGTTTTAGAAGCCAGTTTGTTGATAGTAGCAAAAAATGGCAGGGAAAGAAGAAAGTAAATATGACATACAGTCATAGAACTCCAAAGCACAGCAGTATGGTTTTACCTAGCTTAGGTGCACACAACAAGATGTACCTTTCTGGTGAGTCAAGCCCTTGGACTTGACAGGTGAACTTGAGCACCAGTCTCAGTTGCCATTTACTGCCTGGGAGATCTGGGACAGTTTCTTTCTTTTTCTTTCTTAAAAAAAATTGTTTTTGGCTGCTTTTGGGTCTTCATTGCTGTGCGCGGGCTTTCTCTAGTTGCAGCGAGCAGGGGCTACTCTTTGTTGCGGTGCGCGGGCTTCTTGTTGCAGTGGCTTCTCTTGTTGCAGAGCACGGGCTCTAGGCATGCGGGCTTCAGTAGTTGCAGCATGCAGGCTCAGTAGTTGCGGCACGTGGGGTTCAGTAGTTGCAGCGCGCAGGATCAGTAGTTGTGGTTTGTGGGCTCTAGAGCACAGGCTCAGTAGTTGTGGCACACGGGCTTAGTTGCTCCACGTCATGTTGGATCTTCCCAGACCAGGTATCGAACCCGTGTCCCCTGCATTGGCAGGAGGATTTTTTTTTTTAAATTAAAAAAAAAATTATTTTTAATTTTTTTAAACATCTTTATTGGAGTATAATTGCTGTACAGTGTTGTGTTAGTTTCTGCTGTATAACAAAGTGAATCAGCTATATGCATACGTATATCCCCATATCCCTTCCCTCTTGCGTCTCCCTCCCACCCTCCTCATCCCACCTCTCTAGGTGGTCGAAAAGCACCGAGCTGATCTCCCTGTGCTATGCAGCTGCTTCCCACTAGCTATCTATTTTACATTTGGTAGTGCATATATGTCCATGCCACTCTCGCACTTTGTCCCAGCTTACCCTTCCCCCTCCCCGTGTCCTCAAGTCCATTCTCTACGTCTGCATCTTTATTCCTGTCCGGCAGGAGGCTTGTTAACCACTGTGCCAGGGAAGTCCCTCTGGGACAGTTTCTAAGTCTCAGTTTCTTCATCCTCTCACAGATTTATTGGGAAGATAAAATGAAATTTAATTTAAATGTGATAATGGGTATAAACACGTAGTAGGTGCCCAGTAAATATCGGTAGTATACTACTCCCCCACCTTGGATGCTGTTAATCTCCACTGAGAAAGGCATGTTCATATTGCTGTCTCTGAGACATTGGAAAAAGTTTAAATTATATCTAGTATATTCTATTTAAGAGGGTAGAGACTTGTGTCACATATGTTAAGAAAATTCCAAAATGACTAAAAATGTTTTCAAACAGCATTTGAAAGTTAGTAGGATGTGCTTCATTCACAGGGAAAGCTCTCTTGGATGTTTCTCTTTATTCCATAACATAGAGTGTGATGTTACTGTACTATGTCTCCTGTATTACTGACCCTTTCTGAAATTAAAAATATTACTGAAGTAATCTGTTATTCAAGATTTTTCTTTTAAAATATTATGTATGTTTTCTCTCTGATTGCAAGTATATGTTAATTGTAAAAAAAAATTCTTCAGTTGTTTTTTATGTGAACTTTTATTTTGTCCTAATTTCAGGGTTTGCCAAAATTTCTCTCGTTTCCTCTTATTAAATTTACGATGCCACGACATTCCTCTTGTGATACATTAGCTGCTGAAATCAGTAGAGTTCTTTTTCCATATGCTGATTGAACCGCATATTTTGGTTTTATATTTTGGTTTTATGTGCAGGTAGCAACGCTTCCACCTCTCTGTAGCAGGATGTGGTCCTCTTGCCAACCTGGTGATTAATTTCTTCCTGTGAATACTTTCTCCTGAATTTCTAATGAAAAGATGCAAGTGAACAGATGAGGGAGACCTTAAAGTATTTCCACAAAAGAAAATTATCTCCTACTCTCCTTTTCTGCTTAATGAATTCACCACCACAGATGTAGGTTTTCCTAGTTCTGGATCTTTGTGGTAACAATTGTGTTATTTTAAGTGATTAACTATTTGGGGAAGTTGCTAGATTTACAAGCTGGTAGATCGTACTGGAGGGAAAATTAGAGATTTTTTTTTTTATAAAACAGTTAGTGGGACATTGAACATGTCCTTTCTAAAAATTAAAAAATTGTTTATGAAGTTTCTGACTTGTTTAGCATAGGAGGTAATCTCTCAGGGAGGAACCGTACATTAGACCCATCTCATGGCCTATAGAAATTTGCTAGAAGATTAGCTCTGCCTTAGTCTCTGGCTCCCTGATTTAACAATTCCATACTGGTATGTGCTTCTTGGTGCTCTGATGACTGGGTATCCTTCTTGCCCACTGTTTGTACACAACTACCATATCTGAAAATGTAGTGGTGTGTATGAAGTCTGTTCATGAATTAAGTGATATGACATGTGAAGAATAAATAAAATATTCCAGGGTTTCCAAAGAGCTGTTTCTGGTTGGGAGATTGGAGTGGCTGGCATTGGTTTTGGGTTTTGAGAGATACCAGGGTTACTTGGGACACCTGTGGACACAAGAGATTTCGGGTCACCATGGATTCCTGGCTTCCGTTTAGTGAGGAGAGTAGACTCACTGCTTGGAATCAAGTGAATTGGTAGTGTTTTCAATTAACCTCTTTCTCATCAAAACCACAGTGGGCCATGGCACAAAAATCTAATTAACTGGGAGGCCTGGTCGGGTACTACTTAATCAAGATTTTCTTTTTATGATAGTTTAGAGAAGTCAGAGGAGACATCAAATTTATGTGCAAAGACTGTTAGAGCAGATTCAGGTTTAATATGTTTTCACCAGTGATCTCTTAATATTCCATAGTACCTCATTAAAATTTTGAATTTATCCTTATATAGAAATTCATAGGTGTTTAATCAAGTCCCGAGGCAATGGGATGTGTGTGTTCACGTACAGGAACTACAGTGAATTTGTTCTTACGTCTAGAAGTTGAAAGAGGCAGACGTTTTTAGTCAGGTGATAAGAAGCTTACAGTAGAATTAAAAATATTTTGTAGTGTAGCTTTTCTCATGGATTTCGTCCTTCTTCACACCTTCTCTTTTGAACTACAAACTGTAGATTAGAATGAGGTAAAGCTTTTAAGGCAACTCCCCCCCCCGCCCCCCATCAGTTTAGATCAGTTAATTATGGTGTAATAATTTTGTCTGTTTTAAGGTTATCTAGGGTGATATTCGGTGAATGACAGTTGAAAAACATCCAGTTAATATTTTTCTTCATAGTAGTTAAATTATAACTAGTAACTACAGGCAGAGTTAGATTAATTTTCATATTTCTGTGATCTTTTCCTTGACCCAGCTTCTCTGTCTAGGTAATCCAAATGTTCCTCAGGTCTGGAGGGGCACCTCTCTGCCCCGACCTCAACCTGATTTTTCTTAACCAGGTTGGCATTTAATTATTTCATTGGATCTAAGATGCCGCTGACATTGTATATACCACTGAGGAAGGAGAAAAACACAATGGAGAATTTTACAGGTGACTTTGCCGAAGGGAAGGGAAAAATAAAACTGTCATGCAGGAAGACACAGTAAGGAAATGTGTGTATTTCAATCTTGGTACTAGGTAGGGAGGGGAAAAAAACTTCTCTTGAGATTCTCTGCCCTGGGGACTTTAAAAAAATAGCTCTATCACATTATGAAACTATATCCCATAAAATCCCTGTTTTAAATTTACAATTCATTGGAGTTTATTATATTTACAGAATTGTACAACCATCATTACAATCTAATTTTAAAAAATTGATCACCCAAAAAAGAAACCCTGCACCCCTTTACAGTCATTCTCCTTTCCCACTCCTACTCCTAGGCAACCACTAATCTAATTTCTGCTTCTAGATTTGTCTGTATAGACATTTCATAAACATAGGATTATTCAATATATGTTCTTTTGTGTCTGGCTTTTGAGGTTTCTCCATGTTGCGGTATGTGTCACTATTTCATTCTTTTTTAGGGCTGAATAATACTCAACTGTGTGGATATACCACATTTTGTTTATCCATTCATAAGTTGATAGACAATCAGGTTTTTTCCAGTTTTTGACTGTTGTGAATAATGCTGCTATAAACAGCTGTGCACAATTCTGTGTGTGGACACATGTTTGTAATTCTCTGGTGTATATACCTAGGAGTGGAACTGATGGGCTGTATGGGAATCCTGTGTTTAACTTGTTAGCACTCTCAGAATTTCAATCACAAGCTACTTTGTGGTCTGAATATTAGGTACCAGTGTGGCCCAAACAGCTTCAAGCAGGTACTTTAATTTTAAGTGGATCAGCTTGGTTTTGCCTTCAGGTAACTGGCAGAAGCAAATGTGGATCCTTTCCCTAAGAATTTAACTTTGATCTAGGGCAATCAAAGTTGCTCTTGATTTTAAGATACATCTGGGTTTTGGGGATATTACATGATGAAAAATCTGTGTTACAGAGTCCATGGAATACAGTGAATGGAAATACATTTCTCTAAAAAGCCCAGAGTGAGCAGCATCCCAAGCGTCTTTTCCCTGTATTGAATTGCTTTTCTCTGTATTTTCTTTTGTACTGTTAGGTCTTCTTTAATCGTCTGCTATTGTATTGGAATCTTCCACAATAAGTAGTTCTTTATATATAAGCTTATGGGGGGGGGAGCGTATGCACATTTTAAGTTAAGGTATGTATATTCTATGAATGCTTCCTTTCACTCTAAGGAGGAGTGACAGTATTTCCTAAGCTCAAAGGAAAGCTTCTTAGTGACCCTTTGGTCCAATTGTCTCATTTGACCAAGGAGGCCCAGGGGAGGTGGAAGACTTGGTGGTGTTGGTGGCAAAATGAATGGAAAATGACTCGTAAACCCTTATGGACAGGGCCTTTGTCATTGTGGTTCCCTTTTCTGCAGGCTCAGGAGCCTCTCTGACCATCACTCAACCCCAGGTAGCAACACCCAAGTTGTGCCTGTAAGTCAGAGAAGCCCTGTTCCCAGTACTGACTTCCTTACCTCCTCCAAGAGCAGCCTTCTGGGCATGACTACTACTCTGTCCGGGACTACCTTAACAGTTGTAATGGGAAATAGGTCCAATCCTTGTCTATTTGATCACTCACTTGGACATTTCACAAATGCCTTAATTAAAAAAAAAGATAATTAATTATTTATTTTGGCTGCACTGGGTTTTAGTTGTGGCATGAAGGATCTTTGTTGCGGCATGCATGCGGGACCTAATTCCCCAACCAGGGATCGAATCCAGGCCCCTGCATTGGAGTGGAGTCTTACCCACTGGACCACCAGGGAAGTCCCCGCCCCCACATGCCTTAATTTCTGTGTTTCAAAGTGAACTTTTGGTGGCCGCCTCCCTCATCCCTCCGAAACCTTTTCCTCTCCCAGGCTTCTCCATCTTTGTAAATGTCTCCACCCACTTGCTCAAGCCAGGTGCCTGGTGGACATCTTTGATTCCTTCCCTTTTCTTTAACTTCCCTACTACCAAGTCTGATGATTTCTACCTCCAACATTTATTTCCCATCTGTTTACTTCTCTCTCTCTCGTCTCTATTACATTAGCTCGAGGTACTGTCAGGTTTTGCCTGGATTACTTTAAGAGCCCCCAATGTGTTTTCGTGCTTCCTTTGTTCTCTATTCTTCCACCCTCCCAACTGCATCCTACTTTTTCTCCACACAACAGCCGAAGTTACCTTATTTTAAAATTTTAATATGAAAAATTTCAAACATATATAAAAAATAAAGAGGATAGTAAACTGAGCTCTTGCATACTCACCACTTACCTTCAACAGCTGTTAACTCAAGGCCGATTGTTTTTCATCTATAATCCACCCCAAGGTTATTTGGAATCATATCCTAGACAGTATACTTTATTTCTACCTCTAAATATTTCAGTATGTGCTTCCTGAAAACAAAGACATGCTCTTATGGGTAATTACCGTTCAGATAACAAGGCCAGGAAATTGCATTGAAACAGAACTATTATCTAATCTATAAGCCTTTTATGGCATCACTGCATCTGTATTTTAGTATGCATATAAAAGATAGGTCTCTTTTTAAAAACATCACAAGGCTATTGTCACACCTAAAAAAATTAACAACATTCATCAAATATCCTGTCAGTATTCAAATTTCCCAGTTGTCTCATAATTTATTAACAGCAGGTTTGTTTGATTCAGGACAGAGTGATCCTTTTAGAAATTCAGTTGGATGATGTCACTGTCTTGCTTAGAATCTGTGCATGAGTTTGCATGTCTCTGAGGATGAAGACTCCAATCTACCTCAGCCCGCAAGGCTTGAGGTCAAGGTCAGGTCCCCACATACTGCTTCCACTCACCCTCAATCTCTGCCCTCGGCCAGAAGCCTCTTCCAGGGTTTTGACTGAGCTAGACCTTTGCTGCCCTAGATTTGTGCATCTGGCTTCTCTGACCAGAGCAACTTCCTTCCATTCCTCCCAGAGCTTCTTCCTGGTCATCCTCAGCTCTCAGGTGCTATGTCCTCCCACTTTGCTTAATGACTCCACCTGAATAGGTTACTCCTTCCTCATTCCTCTATCTTGGCATCCTGTTTGTTCCTCTCATACCCTTTCTCATTTTGTAGTTATTTTTTTACTTGTTTTTTGACCGTCTGTTCCTTTGGACTCTTGAAGTTCCAGGAGGATGGGACTGTTCTCTTCTTTTTTTTTTGCGGTACGCGGGCCTCTCACTGTTGTGGCCTCTCCCGTTGCGGAGGGCAGGCTCCGGACGCGCAGGCTCAGCGGGCATGGCTCACGGGCCCAGCCGCTCCGCGGCATGTGGGATCTTCCCGCACCGGGGCACGAACCCGTGTCCCCTGCATCGGCAGGCGGACTCTGAACCACTGCGCCACCAGGGAAGCCCCGGGACTGTTCTCTTCTGCTCATCGTGGTGCACCCTGTACCCAAGCACGATGCTTGGCATATAGTAGATGCTCAATATGTATTTGTCGAATTAATAAATTTGTTGAATTAATGTACTAATCGGAAACTATAGATGAATATTCAGAGTAAACTGCAAGGATTTGCAGTGCATTAAAAAAAATCCAGCCATCATTTACTGAGAACTTAGCAAGTATAGGGCACAATGATATTGCTGTGATTGTTCAAAGAGAGAGTGAGTTAAAGGATGTTTTGGGATGTGTTTTTTTCTTCTTCTTTTTAATGATGACAGCTGGTTGTGTTAATCAACCCGTACATACATAATTAGGTAATGTCCAATTGTTTGGGCGTACTAAGCACTGTGCAGATTGTCAGTGACTCCTTTGCCTTTACTCACCTCTGGGCTGACTCACTTTCCATCTGAAGTTTATGTAAATGAGCTGTCATACTCTTAGGGGTTGTAGTGAGCTTCACTACCTTTTGTTAACTTTCTCCCATTTTTTATCTGCCTTGTTTTCTGATATGTTTATCCATCCGGATAAAAATAGCAACCTGAAATGGGTAATAAAACACCACAAAAGCAGATACTTGGGAGCTTTGCCTTTTGAAATGTGTCAAACTTCTCCATTGGCTATGTTTTGAAAATTAATCAGTATCTCTGGTTCTCCCTTTCTCCCCTTCTTCCTACCTTTCCCCTTTGTGTCATCATGCTTGTAGAACATTGTAGCTAGAACTCCTCAGAGAGGAAGTGATGTTTGCATTAGGTACATTATTTATAAATAATGTATAGTTCAGTATCATGTATCATACACATTTAATAGTCTGAAGACTTAGCCACTAACAAATTTAAAGGACTCTGAAATTGCTTAACAGTGAAGAGGTATTTGGAGATTTATACGTGATTTTTATTTTTCTGTAATTTCTGTGTTATTTATTTTATGTTTATTGTCCAGAGTGAAAGTATTCAAGCCAGCAAGGAGTATTCTTTTTATTACCTGTGAGCAGAATGATCTCAAAATGTGTTAAAGCTCCATGTAGCTCTGATAAAGTAGCATGTTTAAAGGTATAGGCATAGTTTTGGTCTCCCCTGTAGGCAATGCAATTATAAGCTTTTAATTTCTATTTGTTTTATCAGCAAAGAAAGTTTTCTGTGAGGGCACCTTGACTTTGCTTTTATGCAAACTTCAAAGCGAGCAGCATAGTCTTTTCAAATCACTCTGGTTCCATGGTCACATCACCTTGTGCCTTTTGTGTCACATACCCTGCTGCTTCCCTCTTATAAGGATACTTGTGATTGCATTTAGGGCCCAAACCAAATAATCTAGGATAGTCTTCCCATTTTAAGATTATTAACTTAATTACACTTGCAAGCCTCTTTTCTCATATAAGGTAACATTCATAGGTTCCAGGGGTTGAGACTTGGATATCTTTGGGGCCATTGGTTAGCCTAACTACAGGTAAAAATAACATGCATGGTGGATACATGTACAGTTTTAATTTCCTTCTTTGTTTCCAGTTCTCTGTAAGGACTTTATTATTTTAAAATCAGGAGATATCAGAGTACATTACCTGATACTTTTATAATCAGATTAAATTGTGAGCCACATCACAGGAACAGTCCAGTTCTAATATGTGTAAGAGCCCTTAAGGCAAGACAAGAAAGTTGTCAAGTCACTGACCATCTCTAAGCCTACTTTATTTTTTTGAGTTTCATCAAAATCAATTCAAATATTCTTTATCTAATATTAATTTTAAATTGCAGTTTCCATCTACAATGGAGTGACTTTATATGTATATTTCATTCACTTCACTAATTTAACTTTTGTGCATTTAACCCATTTGACCGAAAACTTCACAGAACTTGACTTTCCCTTATTTAGTGTTTTTAAAAAGTCAGTAAGATATAAAATCCAATTCTAACTTGGGAGCATCAGACTGCTCTTACGTTTTCCTTAAAACAAAAGAGGTAATTCATTTTATTCCTCATTTAACCCTCTTTGATAGTGGTGAATCCCTGGATTAGGTGAAAAATCATTAAAAGGCCCTGTGGATTTTATAAATCCAGGCTATTTGTATTTTTCTTGCTTGCTTCCCTAGGATAACCAAACAGTGATGGATTAGAATTAGGCTGCAGCAGAGACTGGGAAAAAAAAAAAATCTCCCGGCATCCCTTCCTGCAGGAGCATCAGCTTCGGCAGTGAGTGTAGCTGCCACTTTAACTGACATGTCTTAAATTCTGCCCTGGGAAGCTCTGGGATGCTGTCAGCTGCCGGGCAACTTCTTTTCTTAAGCTCAGTAATTGAGAGTCTCACCAGAGACCAAGAAATAAAACAGAAATTGAGGATTTTTTTGCCTTTTAAATTGAGGATTGTCTCTTCTTTTCATTGGCTTTTAAAAAATCTGGTAGAAGAGAGGGCATCTTCACAGTGGGGCTATATTAATTCCTTCAAAGTTACAGCTGCTCTAAACCTGTGAGTATGTCGCATTTATTTAGCTGTTCCTGGGGGTATGATTGCAGCATTCTCTTTGGATCTGTGAGGATTTAATTTAAGGAAAGCTATGCTGATTAAAAAAATTGGAGTGAAATTTCACTGGAGACCTGCAGTTTTTGTTAATTGACATTGACTTCATTAAAGCCTTCATGTCAAGCCTGCCAGGGCTCCCCCTGCCCCCCATATCTTTTTTTCTTAAGTTCCTGAGAGTGAGTGCTGAAATTGGAGAAAATAGTGAATCTTGCTGAGAAGGATTCAGTCTTCCCGGGATGCTATGGCAGGTTTACTGCTGCTGCAAGGTGTGCATGGGGCTGCAGAACAATGGAAGGATGATGACGGCTCACTTTGTATTCACTGTGTTTGTCTTATGTCCTTTGTTGGCGTCGTTATGGCGTTTTGTTTTGTTAGGGTGATTAAAACCTTAAAAATTAAGTACCGTGGCATGCTGGCAGAATAGCGTCAGTAGTCATAGACTTCACCGCTGTCTGTGCTGTGTTGGGTTCAGCCAGTCTCTTTGTAGCAGATCACAGTAAATGGGAGTTACCTAAGAGTGACCTTTGCATGACCACCCTTTTCTAATTGTGCATTTGAGTCGGTGCCATTTTTTTTCTGGTGACGCAGACCCTTTAGTCTAAACATCTGTCCTTAGTCATTGTGTCCCCTTCGGAATACACTGGAGGCTAGAACTGTATCCTTGCTGAATTTTTATTGAATCAATTTTGAACCGTTTGTAAAGAGAGAGGTTAGATTTTGGTTCCCTTGATAACCCCCATATGTTCTTGATTGGTCTTTGTTACATGAAAGTCTTATTATTTTAGTGATCTGATCCAGATCATTTGGTTCCTGATCTCATTCCTTTATCTTAAAATCACATTGGCTAAAACGATTTCTAAAAGTTAAGTTCAGAGATCAGTAATCAAAATACTTTTAAATACCAACTGTTAACAGTTGTCTTTGTAGATGCAGAATATATTATGTGAGTTTTTTTGGGTGTTAGTATTTTGATTGATTTCCTGCAGCATAAAAAATAAATCAAGGATTTTAAAAAAGAAACTCTCTACCACCCAGAGATCAAACATCTGCTGTTTTTATTTTTAAACATTTTGTCATTCCTAAATGCAGCAACTTTGAATTCAATGAGGAAAGAGTCCTAAAAATAGGAAATTCTGCCTTACCTAGACTGGTAAAGAACTTATAGTCATTCATTCATTCATTAACAAACGAACGTTTACATTTGTCACAAAGCTCTTGCCAGACTTTGGGGACATGATGCTGAACGAGATATTATATCTGCCCTCGTGGAGCAGATACTATTAGCAGGTGAGGGGAACATTCAGAAACTACCTAATTATTTCATTATATGTGTTGTAATTTTTGAACTGTAGAAGTATTGGTACTTTGCAGCCAAATATTTATATTAAAGACATACAAATACTTGCATGTAATTCTGCCCCAGATCTTCTGGAGCCACAGATCCTTGGTATGCTTGACCTGGAAAGAGATTTTGAAAATAATTGAATTAGTTCAACAAGCATGTGATAGGCACTCTATTAAGTGCTGGTTTTTAGATCAGTAAATAAGGAACAAGCCCTGCTTTGGAGGAGGTCACAGTCTAGTCTATTGAGAGAGGGAGGGAAATTGGTTATGTTAGTATATTCTAGTATGTTATTCAGTAAATACTGAGTGTGTGCTGTAATGTTGGGCACTGCCATAGGCACTGTGCTGGGCACTGGGGGTGGGGTGGAGAGTAAGACGGAGATACCGTGCCCTCTGGAAGCTCTTAGGGACCGTGGCAGAGAAATGATAGGATGCCATGAGAATACACCTGAGGGTGAAGGGGCCTCAGTACCATTTACTGATCATCTGCAGTGGGCCAGCCATCAATTGGTACTCTCTGTGTGCATCAATCTTCCCTTCAATCCTATAAACTAGTTACTATCTCTGCCGTAACAAGCAAGTAAATGGAGATGCAGAGAGGTTAAGTAATTTGCTGAAGGTCACACAGGAAGTGAGTGGAGGAATTAGAACTCGATCCCAGATGTGACTTGACTTCACATCTCTGCCCCTTCCAGTGGTCCCCAAACCTGGCTGCTTATTAGAGTTATCTGAGCTCTGGAGGGAGAACTGTGTTTATTACAGGCGTCCCTGAGGACTATGGGCAGTGAGATTTAGGGGCCATTCTTAGACTACCCCCTCAATTTACAGATTGGGAAGAGCGAAGATAGAGATCATACAGTAGTTAAAATGGGGCCAGTAGCTAGATTTCCTAGTCACCATTCGCTCCATTGCAGTATCTGGAAAGATATAGACTAAGAAATCAAAACCAGAATCAAGAGCAAACAACAGACCCAAACCAACCAACCAAATAAACAAAACAAAACAAAATAAAACAAAAACAAGATAGTAGCAATAAGAACCTGAACCTGTAAAGTGTTTGTCTGGTCTTGGCTCTGAAGAACCACCCCTGGTAGCCCAGACAGCCCCGATTCAGGGGTCTCCCTGTGCTGCCAGATGGTTACTACTTGAGAGTGAACTAGGTAGGACTTTTTTTTTTTTTTTTTTTAAAGAAAACAGAGCAGATATCTTGGGTTATTAATATTCATCCAGGCACTTCAGTTTATTCAAGAAACTGTTACTGGGATGTAATGGGATAAACTCTGTAGTATGGAGAAGGTCAGGGTTCTGTGGGAGCAAAGATGAGGGATGACCAACCTACACCTGGGTGATGGCAGGAGTTCAGAGAGATGCTGACCTTGTAGGGCTTTCTGGAGGAGGGGATGTCTGAATTGAGGCTGATATTGCTAGATACTAGTGGCAATCAGGTGTAGCAGCAGAGTTTATTAGGGCAAAGACCCTGAGATATGAGAGACCATTGTAAAAGAGGAAAACTTTCTCCTCTGTTCTCTTAGGTTCATGCTTGGGGCCCTGCAAATTAAATGGATAAAAGACAGATTAGCAAGGGAAGAGAAAAACAAGTTTAATTGCATATGCACATATGAAAGTTCACAAAGAAATGTGCCTCAAGGAGGTGGTTAAAATTGGGGGCTTATTTACCATCTAAACAAAGAATGATGAAGTGTGGAGAAGAAGCTAAATAAAAGAGTTTGGGGGGCTTCTGGATGAGGGTAAGTTATAGGAAGATGATTAGAAAATGTATGTTAGAGAAGAATTGTTTAGTAAGTTTTTTATGCAGCTAAGAGTCCTCTCAGGTGATAAGAGTTATCTTTGGACTAGTTTTCTTCCTGGTGTGGGAGAGGGAGACATCATTACAAAAGGAAATTGATACCCTGATTTTAGATAGAAAGGAAGAGAGCAGAGAGCTAATTGCCTTCACCTCAAAATAATCTTTACGTGAAAATGATATATTTTGGGGTGACATACTCTGATCCCCTTCACTATGGTCTCTTCAGGGTTTGCCAAGAAGCTTGAGAGGCCTGCAGTTCTAGTGAGGATAGTCTGGTTAGAGAAAGACAGGTACCAAGGGTACCTTGCCAAGAAACTGTGGCAAGGGCCATGATGAGCCACTGAAGTGTCACTAAAGTATGAGTGGTGAAGTCGTCTCGCTCCTGACTCTTAAGACTCTGGCCAGTTATTTATAATTTAGGGCTTAAATAGGCTTTGATGGCTTAGGTAGAGAATTTAACATATTTGTGTGCATATACATATGAATGTACATAGAGATATATGCATGTGTGTGTATATATATATATATACACACACACACACACAACGCATGCATAGAGATATATATTGGTATAGATATATATCAATCGTTGTTTTTATGGAAAATACGTTTTGATTTCCAACCCAGTACATCATAAACAAATTTATAAGATTATAACCCACTTGTGACTTTGTATGGTTTTTAATCTCCCATTTTTTGCATCAAATCTCTCATTTGATTAGCAGAAGTCTCTGAGGCCTGTCATGAGATAAGGGATTTTGAGGCTCTGTGTGGTTTCCTGAACAAAGCAGTGAGGGAGGTTTAGCAGCTTTTTGCTGTGTCATCGTTTTCATATCTTAGTGGAGAAGAAATGGATTAGATCCTTTTTAAAATGTCTTCTGTGTCAGGTCCGGTACCCACAGAAAGTCTGTCTTTGTATCTTAAATAACAACCGTGTTAATTGATCTCCCCTTTTACAGAGAAGGAAAACAAGGTGGGAAAATGTTAAATCAGTTGCCCAAAGTAATTCAGAGTGCTGACTGTGACTCCATGGTGCTAAAAGTTGGCCAATCTGTACTCCTACAGGCTGTTGTATTGTGTCTCTTAGCCATGGGTTGATTGGGGGAATGTAGGCAGCCCCCTCCCCTTTTTTTTTTTTTTGCGGTATGCGGGCCTCTCACTGTTGTGGCCTCTCCCGTTGCGGAGCACAGGCTCCGGATGCGCAGGCTCAGCGGCCATGGCTCACGGGCCCAGCCGCTCCGCGGCATGTGGGATCTTCCCAGACCGGGGCACGAACCTGTGACCCCTGCATCGGCAGGCGGACTCTCAACTACTGCGCCACCAGGGAAGCCCGGCAGGCAGATTCTTAACCACTGTGCTACCAGGGAATACCTGGTGTGGAAAGTCTTTAGTGACCATTCAAGTGGTATGAATGGATTTCTTTGGTGATCGTTTTAGATTAGTGGGTTATAGAATATCTTATTTCAGGTCATTACAGGTGACTATATTTTAGAAACCAGGGAAGTGTGGGACCCAGACTTGACTTTCTCTTGTGGTTTGGGGCTGTAGTCATTATCTTCTTAGCTTACTGGGTGGGTCAGAATTTGAGCCTTGCCATGAGCTAGCAAACTGGGCCTTAATATACAGCATTATGTGCCATCACCCATCTTTAATATTAGCTATTTTTAAAGGCAATATCATCCCTGTATAACAAAAGCATTTTATGTGCCCACTTGGTACCACAGGCTGAATATGAATATATACAGTACACCACTATGAAAACAGCCACACATTGAAGAGCTAAAGAAAATTAAACTTTGGTGCTTAATTACCTGAGTATTTGTATGTTTCCCCTTGTGTTTTGCTTGTCTCCTCTAATAGATGTTTGTGGGGGAAGCCGTAATATTTACTGATAGCTGCTTGCTTGTGAATGAGGACTCCATGATATTCATGGATACTTTCCGTGATCTACATAAGTGACATAAAATGCCAAGTACTGATATTGTGTTTGGCACAAGGGTGCTGACAGATATACAATAAATACAAATGTCATTCATTCAACCAAAACTTTATTGAGCTTCTCTGGGCTAAGAGAGTCCCTGTCCTTAAAAAGCTTGTAAGCTACTCACAGCAACTGAAAAGTAGACCATTCATCATACTATGATGAGTTTTTTGTTTTTTGTTTTTTTTTGCGGTATGCGGGCCTCTCACTGTTGTGGCCTCTCCCGTTGCGGAGCACAGGCTTCGGACGTGCAGGCTTAGCGGCCATGGCTCACGGGCCCAGCCGCTTCGCGGCATGTGGGATCTTCCCGGACTGGGGCATGAACCCGTGTCCCGTGCATCGGCAGGCGGACTCTCAACCACTGCGCCACCAGGGAAGCCCACTATGATGAGTTTTAAATTCTGACCATGGAACCCAGAGGAAAGACACATTATCTAGCCTGGAAAACTTTTGGGTAGGCTTAATTTTTCTTTCCTTCATGGATCATGAGACAAATGAAAGGAAAGCTTGTTTTCACCATTGCTTTTTAGAAATTTCTTTTTTTGCTAATCTTTGTTTTAGGTGGTGTTTTAAAAGAAATGATAAACAGTTACCCCCATTCAGTGTTATGCTGAAAACCTCCATTTGCTCTGCATCCTGAAAAGGGTCTGCATCCCTCCTTTGAGGGACTAAGGAAAGTGGCGAAGTGCCACTAAGTGGCCTCTGGCTGTGACTGCAGGAAACTTGAACTGCTGAGTAGCAGGAGTGCAGTGGTCTGTCTAATGGGAAGTTCTTGGCCCCAATCACTTAACTCTTCTAACAACATCAGCACCACATTTATGTCATGTTCCAGTTTAAAAAGTGATTTTACAAAATGGAATGCATTGCTTCTGCAGAGCATCCCTGTGAGGTAGACAGGACAAATGTATTGTTAGCCCTCTTCTGGCTTTTGTGTGTGTGCTGCTTTTCCCCCCCTTTTTTTTTTAAATTTATTTATTTATTTATTTATGGCTGCGTTGGGTCTTCGTTGCTGTGCACAGGCTTTCTCTAGTTGTGATGAATGGGGGCTGCTCTTTGCTGCAGTGTGTGGGCTTCTCATTGCGGTGGCTTCTCTTGCTGTGGAGCACAGGCTCTAGGCACACGGGCTACAGTAGTTGTGGCACACAGGCTCAGTAGTTGTGGCACACGGGCTTAGTTGCTCCGCGGCATGCGGGATCTTCCCGGACCACGGCTCGAACCCATGTCCCCTGCATTAGCAGGTGGATTCTTAACCACTGTGCCACCAGGGAAGTCCCCCATTTTTGTTGTTTTTGTTTTTATCGTTGTAAAATACATGTAACATAAACTTTAACCGTCATAACCACCACTGCAGTAGTATTAATAAATACATTCATAATGTGGTGCAACCATCACCACCATTCACCTCTGTAAGTCTTTTCATGTTGTAAAATGGAAGCTCTACACACGTTAAACAGTAGCCTCCCTGCTTCCTACTCACCCCACCCCCAGCCCCTGGCAGAGGTGAGTGATTGGTCCAGAGTCACACTGCTTGCACAGCTAGGGTAGAATCCAGCATTCTGCCTGTGTTGCAGCATGCTTTCTCCTAATTCGCACTACAGTAGGGAACTGAAGAAGGATAGTTAAAAGATTAGGTAGAAAATTTCCACTAGAAATAAGAGAACCTTCCAGTAGGGAAGGGATTTTCTTTTAAATTTAAAAAAATGAGTAAAAAAAAAACCCCAGCAAAATGAAACAGGTGCCATGTATATCTCTTGCCAACTAATATTCTATTGTTACTTGTTTTAAATAACGTGGAGTACAGTTTGCTTTGCCTAAGGAAAGAAGCTGAAAAGATACAGGCTCTGATTTTAGTTTCCAACTCTGTCAGTGATTTGCTGTGGCTCTGGGCAAGAAAAACAGCATCTATTGGGGTACTTTATTTTTTCTAAAAAGACAGTAAGTCCCACCCTCCATTTTCTTAGTGAGTAGGGTCTGGGCATGCTTTCTCTTTTATCCAGAAATGAACTTTTATTCTTTTCACCTGTCCTCACTTTGCCCTGGAACTCTCATCTCCCTTGAGGATGGGGAAAAAACCATTAAGTTGTCAATTAAAGATGACATCATCTGTTCAAAATTCAGAAAGCCTCTTTCGGAGGGACTCAGATTTTCTTGGGGGAGTAGGAGAGGTAAATGCCCAGACAAGTAAAAACTTAAACTCTGCATCGGGCTGACATCTCCCTTCTCAAAGGTTCCCCCTCCCTCTCCTCCTTCCCGGATGGCCTCTGGAGGCAGGAGGAAGTGACACAGGGATGGAGCCCTGGTCTGGGTGTTGCTCTCTGGTTGAAGTCTCATCGGCTATTTTTGCAGTGAGCTCTGTCCTTGCTGCCTCTGCTCCTGAAGCACCTCTGATGGCTGGACCTGTTGGTGTGCCCATGACCCCAAGGGCTTGGCATTCTCCACTGGTGTTGGCTGGTCCACAGGTGCCAGAGGCCTAGTGGCCACTCCTATTTAATCTCTGTTCTCTGCCCTTTGCTACAGGAGCTGTCTTTTAAAAACATCTTATTTTGCAGTAACTCCATACTTAAGAGTAAAGGTATGAGAATAATACAGAGAACTTCTCTATACCCTGAATCCCTTTTTAACATTTTGCTACATTTGTGTATTATTCTCTGGCTGTATACTCACTATTATGTATTTTTCTGAATCATTTGGGAGTAGGATACAGCTCCAGAGAAGCTGATCTAGAAGGATGAATTGGAACCTTCCAAGTGAACAAGGGAGGGAAGTGTCTGGAAATAGCTCTCATATTCTTTCTTTTTCTCTGCTTTCCTCTAACCCTTCTTTCTTCCAAGTTAAGTTTCTCCACCTCCTTGAGCTCTTCCTTTTATGGAAAAGCACAAAGAATGTAAAAACCACCCAAGTCCTTCAGATAATATGAAGGTTTATAATTTTGATCGAGGAAGCCTTTTTTAATAAGTCTAAGTACGAATTTTTTAGGGGTAGTTTATCTAGTTTATAAATTCACTAGTATCTCACCTAATAGAATAATTATACCCTGTGTTGGTGCTTGCCCTTTGGCCTTTTTCAGCTTTTTAGATCTTCCCTCTAAAGGATAGGACTAGTATGGCAAAAAAAAAAAAAATGTTGAAATTTCTTTCCTTTGATTCTTTTTTAAAATTTATTTATTTTTAATTAATTTATTTTTGGCTGCATTGGGTCTTCGTTGCTGCACATGGGCTTTCTCTAGTTGTGGCGAGCGGGGGCTACTCTTTGTTGCGGTGCACGGGCTTCTCATTGCGGTGGCATCTCTTGTTGCGGAGCATGGGCTCTAGGCACACGGGCTTCAGTAGTTGTGGCCCGCTGGCTCAGTAGTTGTGGCTCGCAGGCTCAGTAGTTGTGGCGCATGGGCTCAGTAGTTGTGGCTTGCAGGCTCTTGAGCGCAGGCTCAGTAGTTGCGGCGCACGGGCTTAGTTGCTCTGTGGCATGTGGGATCTTCCCAGACCAGGGCTCAAACCCGTGTCCCCTGTGTTGGCAGGTGGATTCTTAACCACTGCGCCACCGGGAAGCCCGTTTCCTTTGATTCTGATAGCATAGCAGGCGAGGGGGTGAAGTTGACAGTAACATGTATTTGGGGAGTGCCTGGTAATTTATAGGCTGTTCTGCTCTCCCAGCAGTAAGAGTAGCACCTCCCTTTTTCCTCTGATCGCTGGCCATGAGAATGGCTATTTGAAAACATCATCCATGGGACAGAATTTGGTCTGATGAGCAGTTTTCTTTGGTAAGAAAGACAGGTTGGTCATATGGGCAATAATATGAAGCAGTAGGTTTCCTGTAAATCTGTCGGTGGTGCCGCTGGAGTCCTGTGTCATAGCTCCAGTGGGCGCCATTCCAACTGTAGGTTTCATAATGGTGCCTCCTGGAGCACACCCACTGGTCTTTCTTCATGCATTTCTCTAGTCCCCTAAAGAGAGATTTTAACTTTAGGGGAAAGTTAAAAAAGCCTCAAGATATTAAGTGTCTTTTTATTAATTTTTGAAATTTTATTTTATTTCTTTCTTTTTTAAATGGGCTAGCTTATATTTCATCGTGCAGGAACATAGCTCATTGTATCGGATTTATTGGGGGAAGTTAAATTTGAATTGATTCTGCTAACTATGATTTGAATGAGAGAAAAAGTATAAAAAAATGAAGCTGTAAGCGTTTCCTCTGAGAATAGTTCTACCTAGTGATTAAAAATTAGAGCGGTATGACACTCGATAATAAAAAGGCAAGTAACCCAATTAAAAAATGGCCAAAGAACCTGAACAGGCATTTTTCCAAAGAAGACGTACAAATGGTTAATATGTAGCTAAGCAGATACTCAGTACCAGTCATTAGACAAATGCAAATCAAAACCACAATAAGATACCATCACACCCCCGAAGATGGACAGTAACACGTGTTGTCCGAGATGTGGAGAAACTGAAACTTTCATACATTACTGGTGGGAATGTAAAATCACACAGTCACTTTGGAAAATGGTCTGGCAGCTCTTCAAAATGTCAAACATAGAGTTACCATAGGATTCGGCAATTCCACTCCTAGTTCTATACCAAGAGAAATGAAGTATATGTCCACACAAGAACTTGTACATGAATATTAATAGCATTATTCATAATAGCCAAAAAGTGGAAATAACTCATATACCCATAAACTAATGAAATGACAAATGAAGCGTGTTATATCTATGCAATGGATTATTATTTGGCAGTAAAAAGGAATGAAGTATTGATACATGCAACAGCTCAAATGACTCTTGAAAACATTATGCTAAATGAAAAAAACCAGTCATGAAAGACCACATATTATATAATTTCATTAATATAAAACATCCAGAATAGGCAAATGTGTACATACAGGAAGTAAATTAGTGGTTTCTTAGGGCTAGAGGTGGAGGGACATGCGAAGCGATTTCTGGTGGATGGATATAGAGTATCTTTTGGGTGACAAGATGTAAAATTAGATTGTGGTGGAAGTGACATACTATCTATGAATATTAAAAAACATTGTATAATTTAAGTGAGTGAATTGTATGGTCTGTGAATAATGTATCAGTAAAGCTGTTTAAAAACGTGCAGAAATTAAAGAAGTAAAATCAGGGCAAAATAAGGACACATTTTCTAGCATACCTATACCTGTAAATGAAATACGAGGTACTGTTTTTCTTAGCCTCTATAAACCCAATAACAATAGTTTTCTCTAGCTAAAAATACATTTTTTTCCTGACATTTGAGTTTAACGTCTAGGTTATGCTCAGAAGTGGAACAGACAAGTCATTTTTTTCAGTTAAAATTTTACTAACTGTGCTTGCTTTGGTGGTACACATTCTAAAACTAAAGCAATATAAGGAACATCTAGCATGGCGTCTTTGCAAGGGTACACGTACCTCAGTGCAGTGTGTTATGTATATTTCCTTCCTTTATTGAAGGAAGTAAGAGAAGACCTGAATAAATGTGTATAGATGTGGAAAATATAATATTGTAAAGTTTACAGTTCTCTGCAAAATCTCTGAAAATATAATGAAGTCCCACTCAAAACCTCAGCAGGACTTTTCTTGGAACTTTACAATAACTGATTCTAAAACTTGTAAATAAGAATGAAGTTGCAATAGCAGTCCCAGACACCCCCCTCCCCCAAAGAGCATTTAATAAAGTAGAGGGCTTGCCCATTGTCATATAGGATCTAATAAAGCCAAGCTAATGAAAGTTGTGTGAATGGTGCAGACAGAGGCAAATAAGTGAATGGATCCAAAGAGTGCCTGAAACTGCCCTGTACATGTATGAAAACCTGCCCTGGGTTAGAGATAACAGCGTCATTCATTATGTTGGAGTGTGATAATTTTAGGGTGAACGCATGTCAAACATTTACTTATCAATGAGGAAATCATCAAGATGGTGAAACCGTTCCAAGAGCATTTGGGGAATTGAAGGAAAAATGTTCGAATAAGATTTGTTATATACAAAACTGGTTAATCTCCTACAAGGCAATAAAACCATAACCATACCAAATTATTTGCATATGTACCAGACCAAAAAAATCTGCAAGTTAACATATTATTTTATAGAATATAGACCTTAATCAATAGAAAATAGCAAGTCAAACAAGGATATATCCCTTATAGAATGAAATATTCCTTGGGTGGGCCTGTTAGACAGTGCTCCAAGATGGCATTGAGTGGGCATGCAATCTTTTTTTTTTAATCTTATTTCAAAGCTACTGAGTAGCTGAAGGATGAGTTATTCATTGCTGTTGAGATAATTGCCTATCCATAGGGGAAACAATTAAATTTAGATCACACTGTACACAAAAGTGGATTCTAGATATACTTGTGTGTTAAATTATTTTCTCTATGTATTTAAGCATTTCTCATAAAAAAGGGGTAAATAGGTTCTTGATAAAATACTGGATAGTAGTTTACTATCTAGTAAGTGAATGAATTAGGTCTATAAAAAAAACTGAATAAAAAAATCAGTTTGTAGCATGATGTACTTATTGTGATACTAATATGAATTTTAAAATACTGTAGAATTTCTGGGACTTAATGTACATGTATAGAAAAGCATAAAAAACTAAACTTTTGTACCCCAGAAAAATGAAAAAATATCTAGTATTGTTTTATTAATAATTATTAAGTTCTGCTAAATTTAAGTGTTTTCTGCCTGGTAAAGATGCTATAATTGTAGCTTTGAAACATGCAACAGTTACCTGACACAACAGACTTGATTTTAGCAGAACTTAATTAATTTAGTGTTTTATATATATGGTATGTCAAATCATTGGGGTAAAGATACAGGTTTTTAAAAATTATCTTGGGAAAAATAGCAAAAGATTAAGAAAAATGCACAGCACTATCTTGTACCATATACTCAAATTATAAATGGATCAACATTAAATATTAAAAAAATAAGCAGCATGGTAAAATTATGTTATATAATCTTTGTGGAGGGGAGGTTTTCCTAAGTATGCCCTCAAAATCAGAAATATTAAAGGGAAATATTAATTTTGATTATATAAAAATTTCAATATTGGGGAGAATTTTAAAATTAAAGATAAGGCAAATGAGAAATGGGGACATTTTTATATACATTTCAGAGAACATATTTTTCTAGCCCTTATAAATGAATCTGTAAGGGAACGGATAGGCAAGAATGGTCCGAAAGGCTAGACAGCCCTTTGAATCTATCTTATTCCTCTTTCCCTGCTTGTAAACTGAGATGTCAGTCAGTACCCTGGAGTCTGGTTTACCTAAGTGCTTAGGGCTTCCTCCATTCTCCTGGTAAGAAGTTCTTGTGATAGAAAATAACATGCCTTCAAGCTACATTTCCACTTAACCGTGGCGTTTTCTTTTCTCCCATCACCCACACCCAACCACCCTTGTGAAAAGAACCTTGATTTTCCCCTAACCTGATATATGAAATTTAGGAAACTTGACATGTTCAAGAAAAGATGAATGTTGAATATAAAATATTACCGGGTATTGGGAAGTCTGAAGGTAGAATATAATCATACTCCACTTAATGTACAATAAGGGCATTGACATCTTAGAATTTTAAAAAAAGAAGCTTTCCTAAAGGGATGGTCAATAACCCTTTCCTCTCTTCTCTATGGCTGTGGACAGTTAAGGTGAATCGTCAGTGGGAGGTTGACGATTCTGTTATATACAGGGCAGGGCTTATTCTTAAGCTCTATGGAAGTTTCCTTCTCTCCAGTAGGCTTGCCTCTGCGTGTGTCTCTGCGGTAGATCTAGGTCAAAATGTGGCCTAAGATTCTGCAAACCAGATTGGTCTCCAGCTCCTCTGTGTTACCTCAGCATTCTGTGGTATAAATATATAATGGGAAACAAGCCAGTTTTTAAAACATAAGATATTTTACAAAATACTTGCCCTTTCACTCCAGAATTTATCCTTAGGAAATAATCAGGCAAGTGAGTAAAGGGGCTTATTGCAGTATTGTTTGTATTGATAATTGCCAAACATTGGGAGCAACTAGCATGCCTCAAAATGAGGGATAGGTAACAAATTATGTTACCTCTCTTCAGTAGACTGCTATGTGGACACTAGCTATGATAGAGCAACTCAGTATTTGTTGAGAAGAAAAGATTCAGGATAGAGTAAGCATATAATAAAGGAAACCAGAATATGTTATCCCAAAATACGTATGCCTCTTTGACATAAAAATCATTTTGAGCTGAAGGCAATCAAGAAGCAGTAAACACTGAAAAAGTTCCCTCTTTCTGCCTAAAGGTGGGACATAAATTCTGTTTTTACTGGAGACAGACTCGTACAGCTCAGAGTCTGCAGACAAATCTTGTTAAATTAACCCTTATTTATTCCAAGCTATTCCTTCACCATTTACCCCTAGGCCTTCACCATTTGTTTTTCCAATTCTTGACAAATGTATTGTTTCTTTGTCAGAAAGGTATAAAAGATTTCTGCTCTGCTCACTTCTTTGGGTCTTTATTGTCCTATGAAGGTTCTCACGTACATGTAACCATTCAATTAACTTTGTGTGCTTTTCTCTTGTTGATCTGTCTTTGTCAGTTTAATTTCCAGACCCAGCCAGTGACCCTAAGAGGGTTGACAAAAACTTGTTTCTCCCCTACAGTAATATTCCATTTCAATCAAGAAAAATATAGACAGATAGATAGGGAAAAGATTTGGAAGGATATATACAAGCTACAACGTTATCTTTGGGTGGAGAGTTTTGGGGGGTGATTTCATTAATTTCTTTTTTGTGTACTGGAATATAAAGAAAAATAAGTTTATTTTATTGGGGCTGTATTTCAGGAATAGTCACCATGTAACTGAGTGGATTCTGCTATTTGATTTGCAAAACTGATAAGAAATGGAAGTGAGATAATATAAATAATTGAAGGACTTGTGTTGTATACTTTAATCTATGTGGACTTTTCCTGTAAGACAAAGAAGTAACAACCTCACTGCCTTTTTATTAACAGGCCTTCTCGTGTAGATATGGCAACAAGCAGCCAACACTTCTCATCGTTTGATACAAAACAGGCATCCGGACAGCACCGAACATCTAATGTGAAAAGGTCAGGAAAGGGGGGGGTGCGGGTGTTCCTGGGGGACTGGGGAGAGCAGTCCAACCCTTGGGTAAATTGCAGTGTTGATGTTAGATAGGGCTTTGTGTTTTACTAATGGGTAGGGTGGAGAGAGGCCTGGGCAGGTATAAGTGCCCATTTTACAAATTAGGGAAGGAGTCTCAGAGCTCCTAAGGGATTTAGTGAGTAGGTCACCCTGTTACATAAAAGCAGAAACAAAACCAAATTCAACTCTTGGGGTACAACTCCCTCTTGAGCCTTTTTTTATCTTTTAAAATTTTAACCATTTATTTTATTATGAAATAATGTAACCATATTGCCAAGCATCGGGCAAGATGGAGGAAAGAAGAATTATGAGCACTGTTAGAATTTTGGTATATTTCATTCCAGTATTTTCTCTAGGCATGTGCTCCTTGATATAGATGTAGCCATACCTTTTTCATTGAACATTGTATTGTGATTGTTTTTCTAATTGTATTCTTCTTGTAACTTTGGCTGAAAAGTACATTTAAGAAGCATTTGTCATAGAAAATTCAGGAAATATACCAAAGCACAAAGGAGAGATAAAATATGTATTACCATCACCATAACTGTTTTTTGGGTGTGTATTCTTTCTTTTTCTCTTCATATATAGAGATATTAATTTTTTTTCTAAATTGGGATCATATTAATTTTACTCTTTGGTAACCCACTTCAAAGCATAATACATCGTGACATTTTTCCTTTCCACTGAATGTGTTTTATAATATCATATTTGATTGCTAAGTACTGTTCCTTTACGCCCATTTTAGAATTATTTTAGCCAGTTGTCACTTTTTGAATATGTAAGTTGTTCCTTTCTCGGTTATTAAGGCAACTTTGTTAAAGCTTTATTTTATACCATGAAAAAGTGCTTTCCATTTATCCTTACGGGTTGATTAAACTTTATACAGCACGTCTTCGGCATTTTAGATTTTGCATTTGAAATTTCAGCTACTTTTGAGTATGTTCACCATACTCATGGGCTTGGCGGTTTGTCTTAGGATTCAACCCTCACAATATAAGGAAGCGGTGCGATATTTATAAGGATTGAGGAATGGAGATGAAGTTGAAAATAACTTCTCAGGATCTGAAGGCGTTTATTTTCCACATTACTTTTTAATTTCATATGTCTCTGCTCATGGAAATCTGAGCTATCTTCAGAAATATGTATTCCTCCCTCATAGTTGTCCTCTAACTGATCTCATAGTTTCCTAGGTAACCACTGCATCAACAATTATATAATGCTGAGTTTGAAAGCTGGGATAAAATAAATTCAAAAAATATTACTGAAAGCAGTGATAAATTAAGGGCATAGCATTCAGAGAGAGCTCTGGGCTGGATCGGTAGACTGGGAATTTTCAGCATATGTGTAGTTCTGAAGGCATGAACTGTACGTGCTCTTTCCAAGAGAGAGCAAAACAAATGAGAAGAGAGTGAAGGAAGGAAGCCCCATGAACACAGACATTGAAGGAGCAGCTAATGGAATGATTTCATGCAGAGCTATGGAGGTTTGAGGGACAGGACGATTAAATGAGATGGTAGCTGCAAGGTGGGCAAGGGGTTGGGGAGGGGTGAGTTCTGGAATGAGGTCAGCAGAGCCAGGTGTTGCAAAGAGGTCTACGTGGATAAAGGCTGGAAAGCATCCTTTGTATTTTGTAGTTAGGTCATCATAGACCTTTAGCTTAGAGGGTTCCTTGCCAGGCTGCAGTGGAAGATGAATGGGAGGAGGGGAAGTAGGGAAAGTGAGAGTCAACTCTTTTTTGAAGCTTTTGCCTATGAAGAGAAGGAGTGGGAGAAGTTCAGGAGAGAGAACAAAATCGAAAGTTATCTTTTTGGCTGGTTTTACTTTAAGTAGAAATGAGTGAGATTTGTGCGTTTTCTGAGTTGGAAAGAGGGCAGAGAGGAAAAGGTTTAAAGACATATAAAGGAAGAAACAGGAGGGAAACGTAAGAAGTATAGTATTAGCATTTGTAGGTTTCGTTTTAAAATTAAATTATTAAAATTAAGATTTTTCTTTAAAAAAATGAAACAATAAAAATTCCTACTCTGCCTTTCAATCAACAGGTCTTCTAATGCATTTGTAAAAACAAGCACTTGTAAATTTATTGTGAAGCAGCCCAGAAGGACATCTGCAAAGTTGAGCAATGCTTCTAACTTGAGCAAGTCTGTGGGTAGTTAGACCGCATAGAGCATAATGGCGCCCTAGCTAATGTATACTCCCCATGTGACTGCTCCACTGACACCCGGTGTATTGCTCCTCCACACAAAGCTGTGAGGCAGTCAAGGAGGGAGTTTAGTCACTATTTCACAAACGAGCAATCCTGGATGGCAGGTGACATACCCAAGGTGCCTCAGCCAGGCAGTGGTTTATCTGCATCTTGATGCTCCATCTCCTCATTTCCTGGCCAGAGCATCTTTAATGATGAACCCATTTGCTTCCCTGGTTGTAATCCCTCTCATCTGTTTAGTCTTACAAAGTGCTTTGACAACCATGGGTTCTTTTTTTTTTTCTTTCTTTTTTTTTTTTTTTTTGCGGTACGCGGGCCTCTCACTGCTGTGGCCTCTCCCGTTGCGGAGCACAGGCTCCGGACGCGCAGGCTCAGCGGCCATGGCTCACGGGCCCAGCCGCTCCGCGGCATGTGGGATCTTCCCGGACCGGGGCACGAACTCGTGTCCCCTACATCGGCAGGCGGACTCTCAACCACTGCTCCACCAGGGAAACCCATTTACAGACATTTTAATACTTCACTTATCAAGCCTAGATCATAGCTCAGCATGGGCACAGACCATTGGTAGCTTTAATTATTACCTGACGAAAGCTGGCATATGCGAATCCCAGAGTTATGCAAGGAGTTCTGGTCACCCGGAAGCCTGAGTTCTAAAGACTGTTTAGTAGGATGAGATTTTCAAATGGCTAAATCATTAAGGTTATGGGCAAAATTTGACTAGAGGCTTGTGAGAGAAAGGAGGGACCCTCTCTTGGATTGTTTAGTCAAGAATGCAGCATAGAGGGAGTTGCTGTTTAAAGGGTATAGGGTTTCAGTTTTGCAGGATGAAAACGTTCCGGGGGTTAGTTGCACAACAACGTACAGATACTTAACACTACTAAACTGTACACTTAAAAATGGTTAAGATGGTAAATTTTTAATTATGTGTGTGCTACCATAGTGAAAGAAAAAAGAAATGCAGGATAGTTAACCCAGACATTATTATATAGAGTTCATCCTAGTTTTCTTTGACCTCCTTTTTGTTTTAGGTACTAGGTACATTTCCCATGCTATTAAGACATGTGTATCATCTCGTCTTGGAAAAATCCTTCCTAGCTTGAGAAGGAAACCTCTGGACTGAGTTCAGGAAAGCTGAGACAGGGTTTTTGTGTGCATCTCACCTTCTTGCTGTACTTTCTTGCTTCTTTCTGACTCACTAGGCATTACCCTAAGGAGCTTCTTCTTCGTTGTTTATGGTTGACCAGCACATTCACTAGTAAGAAAAACCAGGGGGAGTTAGCAATCTTTGCTAAAAAGAAGCCACTTCAAAATAAGTTTTATTAGAGATGATTGGGCAAAGGTTAAATTATTACCATACCAATGGGCTATTAAAGAGCAGCTTATTATAATTGTATTTATTAATAAATCGGGATAGGAGGAAAAGGCAATAAGCACAGGTAATTTAAAGGAATTTGATGTATCATGTTCTGGTTTTGAAGACTAAGTGCTTTTTAGGAACAATTGATTAAAAACTCCACTCTTGGGCTTCCCTGGTGGCGCAGTGCTTAAGAATCCGCCTGCCAATGCAGGGGACACGGGTTTGAGCCCTGGTCCGGGAAGATCCCACATGCCGTGGAACAACTTAAGCCCGTGTGCCACAACTACTGAGCCTGTGCTCTAGAGCCCGTGAGCCTCACTACTGAAGCCCGCACGCCTAGAGCCCATGCTCCGCAACAAGAGAAGCCACTGCAATGAGAAGCCCATGCACCGCAACGAAGAGTAGCCCCCGCTCGCTACAACTAGAGAAAGCCCGCGCACAGCAACGAAGACCCAACTCAGCCAAAGATAAATACACAAATAATTCATAAAAAAAAACTAAAACAAAAAACACCACCCTTGCTGTTAGTTAACAGATCTACTAAAATAGACATGACATGAAGCACTGTGGCACATAGGGGTGGCTCCTGATCAGAGCTCTGCTGTCCTGTTTGGTTCTGAATGATGAGCATGTGATTCAGGAGGAAAGACTAGGCACGTTTATTCTTTTAAAAAATAATAGTATTTCCCTATTCCTTTAAATGCATTATTTAGGAGCATTTTGACCTTATATCTTCTTTGTTGCTCTTCCTAACAGCAATGTTAATAGCTGTTGAGTAGATATTGTCATATCCTCATACCCCTTTTCTAGATGAGGGAACAGAGTTGGAGAGATTAAGTGACTTGCCTAAAAGTCTACACAGCCTACCACAGATTGTGAACTTATTGGGTCCCTTCTCTCCCTTGGGTAGTTAATGAGTTGTACTGGGGGTCTCTGTAGTCTGGTTGTCCAGCTGTGCGTGCTCCTTGAACCTCTGGGCTCCACACAGCTGAATCAATAGGCCTGACGCATGTTGGCCAGGAGTTCTTGAGTACAGATGCGATCTTGGATTTGCCTGGGAAAGAACCCTGAGTACTCCCACACACGTTGGTAAAGGTCTCTGAAGAGTAAACCCTGACCCTGCTACCATTCTGTGCCTATAAATCTTAAGTGTTTAGTTCTTTCTTTGAAAGAACTGTCTCTTTTTGGCCTAAGTCTAGAGCCAGCTGAGATATCGGTAAAGGGGTCAGATCAATAGAGATCAGACTCTCAGCTTTATTATTCTTAAAGACTGTATTGGAGGACGTAGATTAGATGCCTGGAGAAATGGGCTTTTGACACACCTCTGAATGAACTTCAGGTGCTATACTGCAAGCTTCCCTGGTGAGGATGGTGAGGGTTGTGGGGTAGAACCTGCCCTTCTTAGCTCACCGCACTGGGGAGAGTATAGATTATAATGTACCCACTTTCCCTATAGGAAGGGGGCCAGGTCGCTTATGCCCAATCAGGTAACTCCTCTCCTAGAAGAGGAGTGCAGAGGTGTGAGTGTTATGCAGAGGAGTGTTATCCAGCCAAGGCCCGCCTCAGGGAAATCTGAGGCGTGGGAGGAACTATTCCTCCCTCACAGCTGTTAACTTTCTAACTCATCTGTGAATTTCCTAGATAGCTCCATCAACATTCATAATGCTTACCTATTACTATTGATCCTTTATTACATAGAAGTGGATTTAAAATTAAGTTCGTATTAGAGATGCATTTGGACAGTTTAAAAGTGTTAACTATTCGATTGGGTGTGCAATTATTTTAAATAATTGATTTATCAAGTAAAAGAGGCAAGGAACTTAGAAGTACAGCATTATTATATATTGGTTTTTTAGACTTCTATTCATTTTAACACAAATCATAAAAATCCCCTCTCTGCCTTTAAGCAACAGTTCTCATGAAGCAGATAGGGTTAATATTGGGTCATTAGATTATGTGCAAAGTGTGGAGAAGCTTCGCCAGGTCATAAAGTATGAGTGTGTATGTGGTTCTTATCAGGCAAGGTTGGGCAGTTTGACACTCTTAGATAATTATACTAATGCCTCAGTATATATAAGTGCTTATATTTTTATTTCCATGAGCATACCTGATTTTTATAACTACCTTATAAAGTAGTAACAGCAGGCTTGACTATCCCCATCATACAGATAAGGAAACGGAAACTTAGGGAGGTAAGGTGGGCTGTTCAAGGCTTCAGAGCTGGGAATTGGTGGAGATGAGACTTTTTTCTTTATAACACTACTTTTATGTTTTAAAATCTTTATAAATCAAAATTTCATCATAAAAGTGACATGAACAGAGTTTAAATAATATAGAAAGAAGAGGAAAAAAAGTCACCAGTTACCTCTCTACCCAACATAGCATCAGTATAAATTGTGAGTTCTCAGAGGACAGAAACAACATCTCCAGGTAAATAACTGAAAATGGCATTGCGAGTCTGAGCTCAGGTTATCTGGGACCACAGTTTTAGTGGAATTAGTACACAATAAGAAATTTCTGATGGAGGGTCTTGAAGCAAAGGGGCTCCTGGGCTCTTGAATGCAGTAGAAACTTTTTCTGGATGCACTTAGCAAAGAACCCAGAATTCCTGTCTGCCTGCTGCTGGCTTGATCCATAATGGCCCTCTTCTCCCTGCGCTCCTGCCCCCATCCTCAAATCTTCATAAATAATAAAATTCTGGCATGTTGATTATCTTATAGGGAATATAACCTTTATGTTTCAAAGGGCTAAGTTTTCACTTCTGTTTGCCCTTATAGCCAGTAAGGTTTTTTTTGTTTTGTTTTGTTTTTTGTTCTTTTTGCGTTACGCGGGCCTCTCACTGTTGTGGCCTCTTCCGTTGCGGAGCACAGGCTCCGGACGCGCAGGCTTAGCGGCCACGGCTCACGGGCCCAGCCGCTCCGCAGCATGTGGGATCTTCCCGGGCCGGGGCGCGAACCTGCGTTCCCTGCATCGGCAGGCGGACTCTCAACCGCTGCGCCACCAGAGAAGCCCCCTTGGCTGTTTTTAAATAGTCGGACTCATCACTCTAGGCTGGTTGGACCGGTGTTATGAGGCTGAGCAGAAGGGTTTATGTAGTAAGTGTGGCTGCCATTTTAGGTCCTTGATTGAAGGGGGCAGTGTGATTGAACACCTGTTTTAGGCAGAATAGACTGAGGGTGGTGTCCAGAAAAATTAGTATTATCTGGGAGCTTGCTGAGCCCATCCCAGGCCTACTGAGTCAGAAACTCTGGTGGTGTGGCCTAGTGCTATTGTTTTAACAGGCCCTCTGGTGAGTTGAATGCACGCTAAAGTTTGAGAGCCGCTTAAGCACAGCTGGTACTACGAAGGCATTCTTGGAGACTGTTTCAGAATTCAGGCTTGAAGTGGTGATCGTCTCAGTTAATATGGCGGCAGGGGGAATGGAGAGAACAGCTGACCCCCAGACGTGTGTGAGAAGTCCTAGCTGAGATTCCACTTGCTCTCTTGGTCATTCTTTGTGGAACACATGGTAGCACTGGTATTCTGGAGAGGAGGGGGTCTTAATTTCATGTGAACAGGTTAGTAAAACGCTTAGAAGGGTTGAGTTCACTGTGTTTGGAGGTGCCGAGCGCCCACTTCTGTTCTGAGGGGCACTCAGAGCGCCCCTCTGAGCTGGGCTTGCAAGTGCATCCACCCAGGTGCCAGTGTGGCCAGCTGAGATGCAGAGGTGGCTGTTTCTGTGGCAAGGGGACCGGTATCTGTTCTCAGCCCATTTCTTGGTAACAAAAGATGAGCTGTACTCTGAGAGAACTGGTGGGAGTGGAAATTAAGAGAACAGGTGAGAGGTAACACTGAAACACCTAATGGTTGAAGGGACGGGGTGATGAGGGAGGGAGTGGGCATTGCTGAGCTAAAAATTTCCTTTTGTTCTTAGAATAGAGTCCAGACGCAAGAGGGAGGGGATATGGGGATATATGTATACGTATAGCTGATTCACTTTGTTATAAAGCAGAAACTAACACACCATTGTAAAGCAATTATACTGCAATAAAGATGTTTAAAAAAGTAAATTAATTAATTAAAAAAATAAAATAGCATTGCTATTTAAAACAAAAACAACAAAACAAAGTCCATCTTCTCCTCCACCATGGTGTCTGTTCTGTGCCTGCTTTCTGTCCTCATTCCTCCCACTCTCGGCCTTGCTCTCACCACATTCCCAGCTTAGAACCTCCCTTCTCCCCTCAACCCAGGTATTCTTGTGGCGGCCTCCATTCTGCAGCACTTGGATGTCACCCTCTTCAAGAACTTTCTATGAGCATCCTCATTAATGTTGGGCCTCAACCCACCCCCTTCCCCAACCAGTTTCTTCCCCAGACCACTTATCCCAGTATGAGATGATCTTAGTTACTGGTCTCCTTGTTTTAAGTCAGCCCTCCCTCCGCAGCTCTTCCACAGCCGGGAACCCTATAGGTCTGCTCAGTGTGTATTCCCAACACCTAGAAGAGTGTCTGGTGTGTAGTTAGAGCTCCATAAATATTAGCTGAGTGAATTCTAGGTAGAGATTTGATTGCGGGGGGGCAGGTAGGGGGAGGAAGTAGGGGGAGAAATGTGTCTGTAGACACCAGGCAGCACATGACAGCTAACTTGGCAGGCAGTGGAGGTGAAACAGGATAAATCCAAGAGATGCTCAGGAACTAACACTGACAAAATTTGGAGCTGGACTGATATGGAAGGTATTAAGCAATTTACTTGTGAAAAATTTTCATGAGAGAGGTTTGTGAACTCCTAGCATTCGTATTTGACCTCTTCATTCACTAGAAACTTAAGGGCAGAGCAATTCTGTGTTAGTATTAGGGTTCTTCAGAGAAAGAAGACCAGTAGGAGATATATCGAGATGGGGGAGAGAGAGAGAGAGAGAGAGAGCGCGAGCGAGAGAGAGAGAGAGAGAGAGAGAGAGAGAAGAGAGATTGATTTGTCATGGGAATTGGCTCACGTGATTATCAGAGCCGAGATGTTCCATGGTCTGCTGTCTGCAAGCTGCAGAACCAGGAAAGCCGGTGGTGCAGTTCAGTTGAAACCCGACAGCCCGGTAACCAGAAGCACAAGAGAGGAGAAGATAGATGTCCCAGCTCAGATAGAGAAGAGATCACGCGTTCCCTCTTCCTCTGCCTTTTTGTTCTATCCTGGCCCCCAGCGGATTGGCTGATGCCCACCTACATTGGGGAAGGCCATCTGCTTTACTCAGTTCACCAATTCAAAGGCTAATCTCTTCCAGAAACACCCTCACAGACCCAAAAATAATGTTGTACCAGCTATGTAGACATCGCTTAGCCCATTCAAGTTGCCTTAGAAAATTAACCATCACAAAATGAGCTCTCCAGCTAACCCCTTTTCCAAGAGCTTGTCTCCTTTCTGCACCACCCTGGAGGAGAGATGCTTTCAGGTCCCAGGCATAAGGAATTCTGTTTCTGAGCGTCTCACAGAGCAGCGCTCTATCCCCCCAACGCATCCGGCCACTCAACAATACTTACGGGGTTGTAGTATGTTCTAGATACAACCAAAGGCCCTGGGGGCATAACAGTGACTAAAACAACCTCCTTGCATTTATATCCTAGAGAGGGAAGATAGCCAAAGACAAACAGGTCCACAAATATAGGCACAAGATATTTTGGATGGTAATAAGTGGTATAGAGCAGACAAAACAATGAGAAGAGGTTGGGCTGAGGTCAGCGAGGCAGGTCTTGAGTTGGTGCTTTTTGAGCTGATATCTGAATAACAAGAAGGAACCAGCCATGAGAAGACCTGGGGGCAGAGGGTGCGTGGTTCCCTGCAGCACCTTCAGAACCCACTTCTGGAAGATGAGTAACTGAAGTGGGATTTTTGTTTTCCTGCTTAAAAAATGAATATGGAGAGGATGGTGGCACAGAAATTCAACTTTCAGCACTTTGAAATGAATCATTGTACTGCTTATTTCCTTACTGACATACTTTCTTGTTAAATGTTGTTACACAAAACATTTTACAGATGGCTGTCATTTTAAAGGGCAGAATTTCTATCAATCATAAATAATTAACATGAGTTTCAAAAAAGGATAAAATCATGACTCATACAGATGTAAAAATGAACAGATGTTAAAAATTTTACTTAACTCATTAATCAGGGAGAGAACTAGGCAGATGTTAAAACAGATTTGAAGGAGATATCAAAACAGCACAAATTTATATGGAGTAAAGGAATGTTGAAATGAATGTGAAAATTCAGGCGAAACTAGCTTCTTCCACAGTGGAGGAGGGAAGTCGATTGAAGGCCAGGACAGAATTTACTTGTGTTAAGTAACAAGTTCAACTGACTAAATTTGAAGATCTAATTGTCTTTATTAAACTCTTTGTGAATTGGGCAGCATCCCATCTAGCAATAGAAAGGAGCTCCTTCAGGCTGCAGGAAAGGAAAGGTTTTTCAAGGCAGAGAAGAAGCAGGGGAAAGAGGAAATTAATAGCAAAGAATGCATTGTTTTAGGCTAGGTTGCCCTCCTAAGGGAAGTGGAAGGGGTCTATCAGTGGATTTCCAAGTGCTGTTCAGGAAATTCCAGGTTGGCTGGTTATAGGTCACATTCTTGGAGAAGGTTGGAACTGTAATTAGGTTAGCTTTAAGTCCTGGTGGGGTTTAGCATAAATGACTCCATTTTGCGCCTGTTGTCTCTTTTCTTTTAACATCTTTATTGGAGTATAATTGCTTTACAATGGTGTGTTACTTTCTGCTGTATAACAAAGTGAATCAGCTATACATATACATATATCCCCATATCTCTTCGCTCTTGCGTCTCCCTCCCACCCTCCCTATCCCACCCTTCTAGGTGGTAACAAAGCCCTGAGCTAATCTCCCTGTGCTATGCGGCTGCTTCCCACTAGCTATCTGTTTTACGTTTGGTAGTGTATATATGTCCATGCCACTCACTTGGTCCCAGCTTACCCTTCCCCCTCCCTGTATCCTCAAGTCCATTCTCTAGTAGGTCTGTGTCTTGCCTGTATCCTCAAGTCCATTCTCTAGTAGGTCTGTGTCTTTATTCCTGTCTTGCCCCTAGGTTCTTCATGACCCTTTTTTTTTTTTTTTTAGATTCCATATATATGTGTTAGCATATGGTATTTGTTTTTCTCTTTCTGACTTACTTCACTCTGTATGACTGACTCTAGGTCCATCCGCCTCACTACAAATAACTCAATTTTGTTTCTTTTTATGGCTGAGTAATATTCCATTGTATATATGTGCCACATCTTCTTTATCCATTCATCTGTCGATGGACACTTAGGTTGCTTTCCTGGCTATTGTAAACAGAACTGCAGTGAACATTGTGGTACATGACTCTTTGAATTATGGTTTTCTCAGGGTATATGCCCAGTAGTGGGATTGCTGGGTCATATGGTAGTTCTATTTTTAGTTTTTTAAGGAACCTCCATACTGTTCTCCATAGTGGCTGTATCAATTTACATTCCCACCAACAGTGCAAGAGGGTTCCCTTTTCTCCACAACCTCTCCAGCATTTATTGTTTGTAGATTTTTTTGATGACTGGGCCTGTTGTCTCTTTTTTAACACGTGTCTATAGATAACAGTTATTTTGTATTGATATCAGTTACGTATAATTTACAGAGCTGTAAGATAATTCCTGTGGAATCAAAAACAAACAACCTGGCAGCGTCTTCTTTAGATTTTAGACAATGCAGTTTTCCACGGACATACATTCTTACCTCTACATAATCAAAGTACAACAAAATAACCTCTGCTCCCACTCATGAATAGATGTAGTTCCTACACTTGTGATCTTTGGAGTGATGGGGGGACTGTCATTTACTAAGTGCCTGCTATGAGCATTATTTGTCAGTTTGTTCCATCTTCAAAGCAGCCCCATGAAGTAGTTGGTGGTATTCCCATTTTACAGATGAGAAAGTCAAGTTCCCAGAGGTTAGAGACACAGCTAGTAAGTGACAGAGTTAGAATTCCAGCCTGTCCTTCTGTCTCCAAAGTGTACACGTGCGCGCGCGCGCACACACGCGCACACACACGCACACACACACACACACACACGCTCCCTGTGACAACTTGCTAAAAGTAAAAACTGTAGAAATTCTGTGTATTTTTCTCTTGATCTTTAGGTCACTGTCAACCAAGGTGGATCTCAGGAGTGGCCTGGAAGAATGTGCAATGGCCCTGAACTTATTTCTAAGTAACAAATTTACAGATGCCTTAGAATTGCTTCGACCATGGTAATTAACTTTATTTCTTTTAGATAAAATATATTTTTTTGGATGCTTTTGATGATTCTGTCTCTGATGTCATTCTTGTCAGTTAATTTTTCTGCACTTCCTCCTGAATATTTATAAACTAATTTGGTTGAGACCCCTAAATGTTGATTAGTTTTAATATCCAGTTAAGAAATCTGTCTTTTCAACTTTAATTAGTAGAGCATTTCTGATTCTTTCTCCTATCTTAATTTCTATACTTGTTCAAATAGTGTCATCTTATTAGTTTCATAGAGCTTCATTTGGCTTTCTTCAGTGAAATATTTTTATGGATATTCCTCTGAAACTTAAATATCATTGAGAAAAGTTTCTTTTGAAATGGGCATGGGTGGACGTCCCTGGTGGTGCAGTGGTTAAGAATCCACCTGCCAATGTAGGGGACACGGGTTTGATCGCTTGTCTGGGAAGATCCCACATGCCGCGGAGCAAATAAGCCTGTGAGCCACAACTACTGAGCCTGCGCTCTAGAGCCCGGGAGCCACAACTACTGAGTCTGTGCGCCTAGAGCCTGTGCCCTGCAACAAGAGAAGCCACTATAATGAGAGGCATGCGCACCACAACAAGGAGTAGCCCCTGCTTAACCACAACTAGAAAAAAGCCTGTGCCCAGCAACGAAGACCCAATGCAGCCAAAAATAAATAAATAAGATAAATAAATTAAAAAAAAAAAAGAAATGGGTGTGGGAAGAACTAAAATATGGTAATCTCAGTTGCTAAAAAGAAATTTAAGATAATAAAAATCTTACTGGGACTCCCTATTTATGTGATAAATCACTTAGGCAGTTTCATTTCAATTAATAGTACCTGTTAATTCTGATGATGTGGCAGCAAAACCTATGCTTCGCCTTCTTACTAGGCCTCACTTTGACTCCATGTACAGTGTGACTAGAGCTCGGCAGAAATAATCTTGCCTTGTGCCTCCAAACACAGTGTCTTACTTGGATGAAGCTTAGACCTCAGATAATAATTTCAAGACAGTTACGTGGGTACAGAGTGGGACTCTCATTCCTTTGAGGAGTCTGTAGGGTGAGCAGGGTGATGTGACTCTGGTCATTGCCTTTGAATCTTAGAAATTAATGTGCCTACTGAGGCTGTGGTAATTCTCAGACTTAGAAGAGCTGCGATCAGTTAGCATTTCAGAGGTTAAGAACAGATGATAAAATAGATGGTGAAGTCCCCGGCCTACGGAAATTGCCCAGGGCTGTCTCCACCCAGTGCTTGTCTCACATCCTCTACCTCAGGGGTTCCCAACTCCCGGGCCACAGACAGGTACTGGTCCCTGGCGTGTTAGGAACTGGGCCGCACAGCAGGAGGTGAGTGGCGGGTGAGAAAGTGAAGCTTCATCTGCATTTACAGCCGCTCCCCATTGCTTGCATTACCGCCTGAGCTCTGCTTCCTGTCAGGTCAGTGGTGGCATTAGATTCTCATAGGAGCGCGAACACTACTGTGAACTGCGCATGTGAGGGGTCTAGGTTGCGTGCTCCTTCTGAGAATCTAATGCCTCATGATCTGAGGTAGAGCTCAGGGGTGATGCTAGCACTGGGGAGCGGCTGCAAATACAGATTGTCATTAGCAGAGAGGTTTGACTGCACAGAGACCATAATAAATCCATGTGCCTGAATCATCCAGAAACCCCTCCACCCCAACCCCTTTTGTTCGTGGAAAAATTGTCTTCCACGAAACTGGTCCCTGGTGCCAAAAAGGTTGGGGACCGCTGCTCTACCTTGCCTGTATCTGCCTTTTTCCTTCTGTCCTTCTTAGTCCTTCAGACCTCTCTGTCTGTCTGTCTCTTCATCTTCTGTCTCTATATCCCTCTGTCTTCCTCTCTCCCTCCCTCTCTTTCTCTCTCCTGTTGTTCTCTCCTCTCTCAATCTGCCTGCCTGTCTCCTTTGTTTTTTATTCAAAAAGTCTCCATTTTTTCTCCTTCAGTGACACCCAGCTGGTCATAATATGGAATGAAAATAAATGAGAGTCTTACACTTAGTCAAGTTTTATATTCTCTGATCTTTATGCATGTTTCACTGTTAAACATACGTTTTTCCCACTTGAATACTTTTTTTTCCCCTTGGAGAAGCTTTTGGTTTAAAATGTGGGGTTTATATAACATTGTAAATCAACTACACTTCAATAAAAAAATTGTTTTTTTAAATGTGAGGTTTAAAACCACAATTGCTGATTCACTTTGGGCTCCTCTTATTCCTTTTTTTTTCTTTCTTTTTTCTTTTTTTGAATAGCCAGTGCCCTCACTGTTTGGGACTAACTGCAAATTACCAAAGGTTGTTTAGACTGTTTCTTGGGGGAAGTATATTGTGGCTTGTATTTGTTTTGCAGAGCAGCAAAAAAAAAGTATTTTAAAAATGTATTTGATTAAAAAATAAAACCATGCATTAATATTGTAGATCTTATAAATAACTAATTAACATAGCTTAAGAAGTTTTGAGGAAAGAGATGGTGAGGTTTTCATAGCCTGAGAGTCTGGGATGTGCCATCCATTCAGACTGAATGTCCTTAAGAATCGAACGCATAACTTGATAATTTGAATTATCCAGAACTTTAATCAGGATTCCCAGATAATGGGATTAGATTCGGTAAGAGATCTACCATGAATTTTTGTCTGGGCCCTTTGTGGCTGACCTAACTTATTGCAAAAGTCTTGCTTCCTCGTGGCCTCTGGCTGGGAGAAGGGAGGGGATGATTTTAAACAAGACTTACCTTTCAAAAACCATATCAGAATTTCTCTGTCACAAACTATGTTTCCAGTGGCCTCTATTTTAGCACTTATTTCAGAGCAAAAGACGGTACACTGCTTCTTGTACAACTGGGAAAAATTGGGTTTGCTTTGAAACATTTTCTAGGAAATGAGTCAGCAGGCTGCCCCCTTGTGCTCAAACAGGGAACAGCATATGCCGCACTCTGCTTCAACCTGGAAAGTTTTGTGCTGCCTGCGTGGGCTTGAATTGGAAAGTCCTCAGAGTTTGAGTTCTTTAGGGCATGTCTTTCATAGTCCATATTATTTCAGTGATCATGGTGAAGGAGTAAAAGTCGTTACTGTGAAAGTCACGTCATGGGTTTACTAGAATTTCTTGTGATTAGTTTCAGATGAGACCTGAATGCTTTTCAGTTGAATTGAAATGTAGTAATTTCCGTGTTCTCCCCAGGGCTAAGGACAGCATGTACCATGCCTTGGGCTACAGTACCATTGTGGTGCTGCAGGCCGTCATGACCTTCGAGCAACAGGACATCCAAAATGGCATTTCTGCCATGAAGGACGCCTTACAAACTTGCCAAAAGTATGAGCTGAGTAATTAAATACTTGAGACACGCCTACAAGCCTTTCTGTCTGTGTGACAAAATGGATGCACTTAGCCTGACAGAGAGCTCTGTTGGAAGTTGGCCACGGTTATAGAAAAGGACTTGAGCATCACAGGTTCCTGGTCTCATGTAGTTTTATGTACGGGAGATAAAAATATTTCCACTAAAGAATTATAGTAGGATGCTGGGATGGCGGAACACGTGGCATCTGTATCTTCCACTTTTCTCGTTGGTACTTGAACTACCGAGAAGGGCTGAGGATTTCAGTGGGATTAGCAGCAAGCATCTCTCGGGGTCCCCCTGGTGGAGCGTTTAGGTACCACATGCCAAGCCAGGCCAAGCAAGGAGCATTCTTTTTTTATGTGGGAAATGCTGCGAAGTCAGAAGGGAGTCTTTTATTTGTCCAAATAGAGATATTTAAACACTTTTGCTTGGTGTAAATGACATGGAATTTCAGTTTTATTTTAATCTTTGTGTGTATAGGAAGCTCCTAGCAAAAGCTGTTAACTAGCATTGGTGAATTTTAACATTGCTGAAATTATGTCCTCTTGTAATTATGTTTCCAGCCCCTCAAGGGAAGAGAGTTTCCAAACACTGCACTCTAACTCCATTCTTAACCCGTGACGAGGTGACCCTTAACAACAGAAATACTGATTTTAGCCATAGAGATCAGGGAAGGTGCATGACAGGGTTAGTATTGACTGTTACGTGTATGTTTGTCCATGCACTTGTTCAGTAAGCTTGGGTTAAATGCCCACAGGATGCCAGTGCTGGGAGCCGGGTGTGCAGGGTTCAAAAGGGTGGTCTCTGCCCCAGAGATTTTAGGGTTTAGAGTTCTCTTTTGGTGACTCTTTGGTGTGATTGTGACTGAAATGAATGTCAAATGAAAATGAGCTTGATTATTGTTATTTTTTTCTTTCTGCTTCCCATCTCCCCTTCTACTTATTCTCTGCAGATACAGGAAAAAATGCACAGTCGTAGAATCTTTCTCAAGTCTTCTTTCTAGAGGATCATTGGAACAGCTGACTGAAGGTAAGAGGCCTTTAAAAGGTTTTTTTCCTTTCTTTGAAAAACTAAAATGTGGTCATGCTCATAAAATTCAACACTTAAGTGTATAATATAAAGTAAATGGAATGTCTTTTTCTCTTCCCCATAATACTCACCCTCTAGAAGTAACCACTGTTAACAGTTGGTTTTCAAGCCTTGCAGACTTTTCTGTGTACATGTACAAATATATACAGAAGGTACACATAGGATTTTTGTAGTTTTTCATTTTTTGCTAATGTAGAATCATGTGATACATGTTAGGCTACAATGTAATTTTTGGCAATTGACTTTTTCCATGTCAAGACATATAAATTGTACCTCATTCTATTTAATAGCTATTTAGTATTCCTTAGGACAGGTGCCACCAGTTACTTACTTTGTCTCTATTGAAGGGCAGTTACATTGTTTTTTTCGCTATTACAAATAATGCCTTCATGCATTTTTGTAAGTATTTCATAGGATAGATTGCTAGAAGTGGAATTACTGGGACTATTTGAAAATAGAAAACATTTATAGATATTGACAGTTTTTTCTACAAAAAATTAGGTCAGTTTATATTCTTACCACCCGTGTACAAAAGTTTCTATTTTTCCGCAAGCTATTAATTTTTTCCTCAAGGTCAAAGTAATTTTGATACCTTTAAAATAATGATGATGTTTCACAGTATGGAAGATGTTTGGTTTGTGGACATTTAGGAATATTCAAGAATCCAGGAATCTCTGCAGCATTTGATCAGATGGCTGGGAGGAAATGACTCCTTTTGCTGTCAGTTGCTTGATATTCCACAGAGATTAGGACAGAAGTTCTATGATCAGCCTGTTTTATTAGTGTTATTCTCTAGTCAGGATGGTTTATAAGAAAGGAGCATCCCAGTACACCTGTAGAAGAGAAAATAACATCTTTCAAATGAGGCCATGGTAGAGTAAAGCTTCTGCCGTCCAAGGAGCATTTGTGCCTGTGTTGTCATTGTCAAATTTGTTCTCTGGAAGAGGTAACACAAAATCGTTACAGTAGCTGTAGCCAATTAAGGCAGGAGCAATTCTGGATACATCTGTCTGTCATTCCTAGTGGTCAAGTGTGTGCCAGACACATTTTTGAGTGTGTTTCATTATGAAGTTTTGTTTGCTTTGTTAGAAGAGTATTATCAACTTGTTATGGACATTGGAGAACTTGGGCTCACTAGAGTGTTGATAACAGAGGATTACAAGACTTGTTCCAAAAGGTATGATGCTGGCCCTGCAGCTGTCATACAGCAGAGTAGATTCACTGGTTCCTCCAGGCAGCTGAAGCCGATCATCTTTTTCTCCAGAAACTGACCTCCAAGGACCCTTAAGAGTTTATTTATCCCCTTGATATCAGATAGACTATGTTTTCATATTTTTCATCTTAGGGCCATTTATGTAAATTGGCCCCAGGAGACCTAAAGTCCACTAAAGTAGGTCAGTGGGAAATTAAATGGGCCCCAAAGAAATTTGACTCATTTATATTCTTCTGTTTTCCTCTATATGGCTTCTCTCCAGTGGCCCATTTCCCCCTGCCTCCCTTTTTCTTTGCAATATAAAGCCTGGCATTTGAGATTCTTTTTTAACCTTAGTTTACAAAAGAATGGCATGGTATTATTGGTATAAATATGAATAATAATAATAACTTAAAACATAATAATGCCCTATTTTTTTTTTTTTTTTTTTTTTTTTGCGGTACACGGGCCTCTCACTGTTGTGGCCTCTCCCGTTGTGGAGCACAGGCTCCGGACGTGCAGGCTCAGCAGCCATGGCTCACGGGCCAGCCGCTCTGTGGCATGTGGGATCTTCCCGGACCGGGGCACGAACCCGTGTCCCCTGCATCGGCAGGCGGACTCTCAACCACTGCGCCACCAGAGAAGCCCAATGCCCTATTTTTTAAAGGCACTCTCTATGTGTGAGACACTGTCGTTGATGCTTTCCTTAGCATTGTCCAATCTAACCTGTGTAACCTCCTTTTTATAGACTAGAAAGTGATGTTCAGAGAGATTAGACAAATGGTCCCAGATTACCTGCTTAGCAGAGCAGAGTTCAAACCCGATCTGCCTTTCCCTAAGCCACATACCCCACACCTTCTCCTGTAGTTGGGTAGAAAAGGGCACGAAATGTGTCACATATGGATGAAGGAAATGTTGAATTATTTCTGTGTCAGACATCTTGAAAATAGATGGTACTGTTCTTTTTATTCTGTCTTTGGGCGTGGCATATTTAGAAGTATTGAAAAATAAACAGCAATGAGATACCACTACACACCTATGAGAGTGTCCAAAATCTGGAACACTGACAACACCAAATGTTGGTGAGGATGTGGAGGAACAGGAACTCTTATTCATGGCTGGTGGGAATGCAAATGGTACAGCCGCTTTGGAAGATAGTATGGTAGTTTCTTACAAAACTAGGAGCTGAAAACTTGTGTTAACCCCAAAATCTGCAAATGAATGTTTATGGCAGCTTTATTCAGAACTTGTCCTTCAATAGGTGAATGGATAAATAATAAAGTGTGGTACATCCAGACAGTGGAATATTATTCAGTGCTAAAAAGAAATGAGCTATCAAGCCATGAAAAGACGTGTAGGAGCCTTAAATGCATATTCCTAAGTGAAAGACACCAATCTGAAAAGGCAACCTACTGTATGATTCCAAGCATATAAGATTCTGGAAAAGGCAAAACTATGGAGACAGTAAAAAGGTCAATGGTTGCCAGGGGATGAATAGGTGGAACACAGAATTTTTAGGGCAGTGAAAAATACTGATACCATAATGATAGATACATGTCATTATACATTTGTCCAAACCCATAGAATGTGCAACACCAAGAGTGAAGGCTAATGTAAACTGCGGACTTTGGGTAATTATGATGTGTCAGTGGAGGTTTGTCACTTGTAACAAATGTACCACTTTGGAGGGCATGTTGATAATGGGAGAGGTTATGCGTGTTTTGGGGGGAAAGGGATATATGGGAAATCTCTGTACCTTCCCCTCAATTTTTCTGTGAACCTAAAACTACTCTTAAAAAATAAGGTCTTAATTTAAAATTTATGAAAATAAATCAGGCTGTGACTTGAACCTATTCTGAAATAAGGTTTATTTAGACTTTTATGTCTGAAGGCATGCTTAGCTGACAGTTCAGTGCATAATGAAGATATTTCCTTCCGTGAACTGAGGAATTTGTAATTAAAAGATGTTCTGGTAGGTACCTATTTGTAAATGCCAAATGTCTAATTTTGAGAGCTAAGGGCTGCCCAATATAAATCAATCAGAGTGAAGAAATAAGACTTTTATAAATTAAATTGCATTTATTCCTAATGAGTTTGGCTGTTGCTGCAACCCAAACAGACTTTGTGTTCAAGGGAGCATGTCAAAACATTGTGGATTTAGGGTGCACTTTGTTTTTCCTCTTGGTAATTTCCATTTCCATCCTTGAATGGCTGGTTTTCTGCAGGAGCGAGGATATTTAATTAAACTTTTTGTGGGTTTAACATGGGACACACCCATTCTTCCTTCCTCATGGCTGGCATATTGCCCTAAATGGCTTTCAAATTGCCTTTAAAAACCGACGTTTATATACAGTGCTTAGGATGTGCAAGGAATTTCATATGAAGATTCCTTACGTGCAGAATACAGAGTTCAAACTTTCTTCCCTTTTATCTCTGGCTTCTTGTTACGTCGTTTGTGCTGCTCTTTGCCTTGTCCATCTTTAGCTTAACTCTGATCCATCTGCCCTTCTGCTCAGATGTCTGCAAGGACTCACCATTGTCTACCAAATGAAGCCCAGACTCTGATATTCAAGGTCGTCCATAATTCAGCCCCGACTTACGTTTCCAGGCCCATTGCCCACTCGTCCCTGTACACACCTCGTGCTTCAGCCAAAGGTGCACCGCTGGACTTGCCACGCAGGGCTCCGTGCTCCTTGCCTTTGCTCGTGTTGCTTCTCTCCCAGCAGCCGCTTCCCTGCCTTCTTGGCACACGCCCCAAGCCAGCCATCTGGGTTACTGAGCAGGCTTTCAAAGTGAATAATTACTAACAATTCCCACTTTGTTACAAGTTTCCCTGGAAGGAGGATATTCAAGTGAGTCTGTAAAAATAAAAGTTACCAGTTTTTCTCCCACTGAACACACGGAGAAAATTCAGGGGCACACTTGGAGGTGAGGTGTTCCGAAGGACGGAGACTGTGGCTGCTGATGCTGCCAGACTGCGCGGGGGCCACAGCTCCTCGACTTTGGCCTATTGTGTGTCTGGCCCCATCTTATGTGTGCTGTTGGAAGATCTTAGCTGCATTGTTGCTTCTTTGTAAATCAGCCTTTGGAGTATGAGCGTGGCAGGAAGGTGAACCTGTTTGTGAGAACTAGTAGTGTGTGTGTGTGAGTGTGTGTGTGACTGTGTGTGTGTGTGTGAGACTGTGTGTGTGTGTGTGTAAGTGAGTGTGTGTGTGTGTGGTCGGGAGGGGTCCTGTGTGTGTAAGTGAAAGCAATAAAGCACTAGTTCTTATCCAGTTAGATTCAACAATGTTCCCATTAACACAGAGATACCCCGTTTTTCAGTTACTTACATCACATAAAGATGTTCTACTTTCTGAACTTTTGGCAAAAAGCATGACATGGACCAAGGGCAGTAATCTTAGTGAAAGTAGCTGATGCATATTGAGGGCTTACTCTGCCCAGTGAGCTTCACAGGCAGCACCTGGTTGAATTCTTCTGCTCTGAAGTAGAGATGTCATTAGCTGGACTTTAGGAACAAGGAAACCAGCAGAGAGAGGGAGGGTAGCTTGCTCGAGGTTCTACAACTAGTAGCTCATTTCCTTAAATAACACACCAGTTTGCATCCCATGGATAAAACGGGAATCTGCTGATTTTGTTTATGCAAAAAAAAAAAAAAGAAAAGAAAATGCAAAGATTTCTCCCTCCCCAATCTCTGCAGGTATCATGGATAGGCCACGTGTTTTGGGGCACTCCACGTGTCCCAGGGATACATACGTAGTTTTATGTAGCCCTTTTGTGAGTGTCTTGTTCCTGCACTAGATATCTCAGTGATCCAAATAGCCCCAAACTGTGCTAGTGTGAACTTTTTTACATCAAGTCTTTCCTGAATGAGGAGTCATGAGTTGGGCATGCAGGCCAGTTCTTTTTCCTAGAACCCTAGGGAATTACTGCTTTCTCTTCAAGTTAATAGCATGCCTAACCATTGTCATGACTATCATGCCTTCATGTTTTAGAAGGTAGAATTAGTATATTTAAGTTAGATTTCCAATCTATAACTGTGTTAAACTTGCCTGTTCCCGTTAAGTTAAAAGATAAGTTGTTTCCTTTTTTCCAAGAAGTGCTTTTACTTTTGCTTTTTACATTTTGGTGAGCTGAGTTTGGGTCTTTGACACCAGGGGCCCGACTCTTGGCAGTTATATGTGAATGGAGCCAAAGATAACTTCCCCGAAGCATTTCATGCATTCTGGAAAATTCTTGCTGAGGGCCTGAGAACTGAGGTCAGCATTCCACTTTTATGGAAGCACCAAAGCAACCTAGGTTTTTATTGTCTCCCTTGGGCTCATTTATCTACCCGTCTTTTCTGAACATCTCAGAGCAATTACTGTGGATATGGGATTTTCCTTAATATATTTTTATTTGTCTTTAATAGAGGAAATGCATGCCGAAATCTGTTATGCCGAGTGCCTCCTACAGAAAGCAGCCCTCACGTTTGTGCAGGTAATGAACATTTGGCTTAGAATCAGCGTCGCCCGGGAAGCCTGCCAAGTGCGACATAGAAGAAATGTGGCTCATTCTATGTCAGTGCTTCGGTTCTTCTGACTTAGAGTCGTAGTGGAAGATATTTGTCATTACTGATAAACTTTGGCTGAAAGGAGACCCTGGTTTTTTTTTTTTCCTACTCAAATGCACTTAAAATTCTGTTTTGAACTTCGCTTTATTGGCAACCACTGCCTTTTGAAGAAGCTGCCTTGCAACTACCTCACCTGATTTCAGGCTGCTGCTCCGTATGAGAACTGTGAGGGTATCCCTCTTCGTGCTTGCTAATGGTGGAGGGCTGCACACGGGAGTGACCGGCTGCAGGAGGCTTCAGCATCCTTGGCTGTTCCCTTCTTGCATCAGATGCTTCAGCAAAGCTTAGTTATGCATGCGTCGAGAGCCAACCTTCCCGTGTATACCTCAGATTTTATTTCCCCGCTCTTTGTATTTTCATTCCCCTTTCTTTTATTTCTTATTTTGGAAGGGCAGTTAAAAAAAGTCACTAAACAAAACAATGACTCCTTTTCTCATGGGGCATTTAAATTTCACCTCCAGGAATTGTTACCATCAGTACCTTGCCTGTCATTGTAGCTTCCAGTTCTTCTAACAAATATGGATTTTAACATGGTGGCCACACAGGTGGCGGTGATGGATACAAGTGGGGTAGAAGTGGGGTGGAGATTGTAAGGGGGCAGAAATTCAACGGTAAGATGGAAAATCTTCCTCAATCTCAATGATTTACATTGAACTGAGAGTTGCTTTTCTCTTTTTCTGGAGGGTGACCCCTTAGGTTGGATTCTGGTTAAGTAAAATTAAGTCAATCTGGTGTAGGGCCCTGTTTCCTAAAACCCCACCTATTATGACGGCTGGTTGAAAACAACAGTCTTACTGCCTCAGTAAACATAAGGCTAGTCACGGAGGCCCCCAGTTTTTTCTGATGTGTTTTTCAAATGATAATTTGATAATAAAATCGTTGATTTGAAAGTTTTTTGTTTTTTATGTCTGGGGGGCTTGTAGTTCAGCATCTGGGAGCTATCCACGGCTCCCCTCTTCCTCATGCCTCTGTGTCCAGCCAGGCTCGTGGTCGTGCTGCTTTTACCTTTTCAAGGTTTATCAGCTCCGTCTCTTCCTCTTTATTCTGACTATAATTGTTCTAGTGGGGGGCTTGTCAGCTCTTTCCTAGACTGCATGGCAACCCCGGGACCTTCGGTCTGTAGTTTCTCTTCCCTCCAGCTCACTCTCCATTGTGCAAATGTGCACCCTCTCAAAGATGAGAATTTCACCTGGGCATGTCTCTGCTTCAGCATTTAGTAGCCCTCATTGACTATGGCAGTGGTTCTGTATCTGAATATCACACATGGGGAAGGCTTTTTCTAACCAAACTGGTATCTCCCCGCCAGTTCCCTACTCCCCTCTTACCAATGTCCTCAACTGCTACTGGCAGGTATGTTGCATACTTGAGTGGCACAGGTACAGCACAGGTAGCTTTCTTATTCCTTAGTCATTCCCTTTTTTGCAGTAGGTTTCTGCAGCAGTGCTGAGTTATATACGCACAGATGGCCAAGCCAAGCACACCAGGGTCTTGAATGCTTCCCTGAGCGTTTTTTTTTTTTTTTTTTTTGCTTGCAAAATTCATACCTACCTTGCCTTCCTTCCTTCAGCTGGTTACTTCCCAATCTTTTTTTTGTGTGTGTGTATGTGTGTGCTTTAAGCATTGATGCTTCCAGGAGGCTTTTGTGGACCTCTTCACATCCCCGCCCACCTTTGTGCTGTCACGACATCCCCCACATGTCTCCATCCATGCATGTCTTCATCCCTTAGCGAGTTGTGTTGCTTTTGTCTGATTTTGTGTTTGGGTGCCTGCTGTAAAATAGGCATTCAGCAAATGTTTGGTGAATCCTGAAATGAAATATTCTTATTTGAGGCAGATTTGAATCCAATTGAAGAAATTCTTTCCTGGCCAGTATTGGAACTTGTGTAACCATAAGATTCCTTCAAATCAGAAAATAAACATTTAAATTGCATAGTGAATTTTACATTTATTGATTCTTTTAATAATTTAAAGATTAAGTATTTAAGTAACTGATGACATTAACAAACTAAAATTACTTCTTCTTTTGTTTCGGAAGGATGCTCAAGTGCACAGGAAATCAATACCAGAGCATCTTTCTGATATTAACGGACTAGAAAAGCATGGGACTATCTCCATTAGCACCTTCTATTAGAGTAACATCTTCCAAGCAGTTATTATTTTTTAATTTTTATTATTATTTTTTTTTGCGGTACGTGGGCCTCTCACTGCTGTGGCCTCTCCCGTTGCGGAGCACAGGCTCCGGACGTGCAGGCTCAGTGGCCATGGCTCACGGGCCCAGCCGCTCCGCGGCATGTGGGATCCTCCCGGACCGGGGCACGAACCCGTGACCCCTGCATCAGCAGGTGGACTCTCAACCACTGCCCCACCAGGGAAGGCCTCAAGCAGTTATTTGATATGCTTTAATAGGAGACTCTTGGAATCCTAGAATGCTCACCCTAAAAAGGTCATTCATTTAGGCCAGCTGACCCAGTTTTATGGCTGATGACCATCAGGCCAAGAGAAGTGATCTCTTTTCCCCTAAACAGTATTTCATATAAGTGACAACAACTTTAGAATCCAGATCAGTTATCTGTGGTCTGGAAATGTATGTGAATGAAATTCACAATGTTAAATAGACTGCCTGCTAAAGTCCCCCCTAAAGAAGAACCATAATCCCATTACTTGGAGTAAGACAGACAGGAAAGTCCTTGGAGCATATCCTTAAAGTCAGCCATTTTGAATTCCATTGAACCCAGAAGAAAGTTGCTCAGTAGTTGATGATGTTTACTGAAGTACGTTTGGACTAACCTTTATGGCCCCAAATTGATGAGGATTACTTCCTTACTTCCTTAAAGTAATGCAAGGATTTAAGAAATGTTTCCTTTTTGTTGTCCTCTAACTTGGAAGAAAAATGACAAAAAAGCATTTCAGATGTAAAGCAAGAAGAATGGTTTAATTTAAAAATCATATCCTCAAAAGATAGTGTTTTGTTCTAATCATGCAGCTACACAGCTATGGGGACAGTTTAAGAATCTTTTGCTAAACGATCTAATTATTTAATTGTTTTCAGGATGAAAATATGATCAACTTCATCAAAGGTGGACTCAAAATTAGAACAAGTTACCAAATATATAAGTAAGTTAAAAATTAAGATTTATAAAAAATATTTTCACAGGGTTTGTACCTTTTTGACCACGTTCTTGTGGTTTCTAAGTGATTCTTGTACTATGTACCATTTTGTACTTCAAAGTTCTCAGTCAGTATGACTATGTTTTTTAAAATTTCGTGTTGGTAAAAGTGCACTTGATTTTTGGCTTACTGAGGTGTATTCAATGCCATAGGACAACACAAGTTAAGTTTAAATGCAGTTTTAAAAGAAAAATAGCTGTAAAGAAAAGTACTTACATAATTTCTGATTAGATAATCTTAGTTTCTCTCTCCTAAAAACAATTTATAAATTTAAAATGACAGGTATGTACAGATATGTCTTTGGTCCAGACTCTAGAACATCACTGCTCCAGTGAAGTTCTGCAATGATTCAGATGTTCAATTAAACTGGACCATAGTGTCATTCACATCTTCTATATCCTTACTGATTTTTATCTAGTTGTCCTATCCTTTACTCACAGAGTTAAAAATCTTCAGCTTTGATTCTGGAGTCATCCATTTCTCCCTTTAGTTCTGTCAGTATTTGCTTTGTATATTTAGAACCTCTATTATTGGGCTTATATATATTTTAATTGTTTTATCTTCCTAATGAATTAATCTTTCATCGTTATAAAATGTTCCTATGTAACTCCTTATAATATTCCTTGTCTTGAAATCTGTTTTGTCTGATATTAATAAAGCTACTCATGCTTTTTTATAATTAGTATTTGCATGGCATATATTCTTTTACTTTAAACCTATCTTTGTCTTTGTATTTAATTTGCATTTTTTGTAAACATGCTTAATTTGGTCTTGCTTCTTTACTCAGTGTGACAGTTAATATGTTTGTGAGTACCATTTTGCTTTTTTCCTTTGCCTTATTTGTCCCCCCCCTTATTTTTCTGCCTTCTTTTGCTTTAAATAAAAAAAAATATATGTATATGTATTCCAGTGGAATCCTTCCATTGTTTTCTTAGCTATAGCCCTCTTTAATTTTTTTAAGTGTTTGCTCTAGTGATTATAATAGCCTTCTTAACTTATCATAGTCAACTTAGAGTTAATATTGTACCATTGCACAAGTATAAGAACTTTGCAAAAGTATAGTTTCATTTACCACCTGTTGTCTTTTATACTATTCTTACAATAGTACACGTATGTATATTACACACCCCACAGTGGTACCCACCTTTTGCTTTAAACAATTTTATGTCATGGTCTTCACTATTAACCCATATATTTACCATTTTTGGTGTTCATTCATTCCTGTCTAATTTCAGACTGAAGCATTTCTTTTAAGATTTCTTACAGTGTGTGTCTACTTTCATCAATTCTCACTGTTTCATTTACCTGAAAACACCTTTATTATTTATTTATTTTTTTTTTGTGGTACGCAGGCCTCTCACTGTTGTGGCCTCTCCTGTTGAGGAGCACAGGCTCCGGACTCGCAGGATCAGCAGCCATGGCTCACGGGCCCAGCCGCTCCGCGGCATGTGGGATCTTCCCGGACCGGGGCACGAACCCGTGTGCCCTGCACCGGCAGGCAGACTCTCAACCACTGCGCCACCAGGGAAGCCCCATCTTTATTTTTTATTTATTTATTTTTTTGCGGTATGCAAGCCTCTCGCTGTTGTGGCCTCTCCCGTTGCGGAGCACAGGCTCAGCAGCCATGGCTCACAGGCCTAGCTGCTCCACGGCATGTGGGATCTTCCCGGACCGGGGCACGAACCCGTGTCCCCTGCATTGGCAGGCGGACTCTCAACCACTGCGCCACCAGGGAAGCCCACATCTTTATCTTTGAAGGCTGTTTTTGCTCAGTATAGTATTCTCGAGTTACAAGGTTTTCTTTTTCTTTTCTTCTTTTGCCCCTTTAAAACTGTCAATCCATTGTATTATAACCTCTATTGTTTCTGATCATAAGTCAGCTGTTATTTTAATTATTTTTCCCTTGTCTGTAATTTGTCATTTCTTCTGGCTGCTTTGAAGACTTGTATTTTTTATTCTTAGCACATTGACTGATGTGCTTAAGTATGGCTTTGAGAAATGTGTAGCTATTATTTCTTCAAGTATTTTTTTCTGCTCCATTCTCACTTTTCTCCTTCTGAGACCCCAGTTACATGTTAGTCATCTGATTTTGTTCAATAGGTCACTGAGCTGCTGTTCATTTAAAAAAATTGTTTTCTTCAGATTAGACATTATCTCAACATCTGGGCCGTCTTGGGGTCAGTTTCTATTGCCTGCTTTTTCTCCTGACTATATGTCGTGTTTTTCTGTTATCAAGTCAATAATTTTTTGATTGTACACTAGATAGTGATACATTGTAGAGACTCTAGGTTCGGTTTTCTTTCTCAGAATAGTGCTGATTCTTGCTCTGGGAAGCATTTGACTTGACTAGACTTAGAGCCTATACTCTTAACTCTTTGGTAGTGGGCAGCATCTGAAATCTTGGTTCCATTACTTCTTCTGTCTTGTCTCTGCTTTTCTTTGGAGTTTCCCCAGTGCTCACATAGATCATGAATTAGCCAAGAATTTGAGAGGAGTTCTAACACTGATTTTGGTGTTTCCCTCCTATGTGGTTCTCTCCTATCTGAAAATTCCCCCATTACCTTATAAGTAATCTGGCAGATTTGAACTCTGTGCTCCTTTTGAAGCCAATAAGACTGGCTTTCTGTGTGAGTTCTAGGCGTCCTGCACCAAGTGTACTAGGAAGTACTTCCAGGTGACTAGCCATATAAACTTAAAGTCCCTTCAAGAGTTGTTCTCTTTTTTCAAATTTCAACCCTTCTCCAGTTTCCCATTACTTTTTTTTTCAGTTTCCAGTGCCTACCAATATATTTTAAATATGCATTTTGCATTTTGTCCAGAGTTTATAATTGTTATCTGTGGGAGGGTTAATCTAATATAAGCCACCCTGCTATTACTGGAAGCAGAATGAAGATTTAGTATTTTAAGAGATGCTTTTACCCAACATGATTTCATAAAATTATATTCCATTCAAAATCCTGGAAGGGAGTGGATTTGGGGAACCTGATATATTGTTTTTACTTTTCCTCTTGAAATATTTTTTAGAAGATATAAAAGAATGTTAAAGAGTTGATTGCTTTTTCAGTCATCAAAACTTAAAAACCAAAGGAATTAAAATAGTCTTGTAATGGCACAGAAATATATATCAGTGGAATGGAACATAGGGCTTAGAAACGTGTGTGTGTGTGTGTGTGTGTGTGTGTGTGCGCGCGCGTGCGCGCATACATGCGTGTGCATGCATGTGTGCGTGCACATCATGCATGCACTTCTGTGTACACACACGTACATTTACCAGCGAATTCAAAGCATACTAAAAACCTAACTAAACTAAACTAAAATCAGTGGGAAAATATGGGTACTTTAATAAATGGTTTTGGGAAAATTGGCTCTTCGTTTTGGAAAAAAGACTGTATAAAAGATACATTCCAGAGAGAAACAGTCAGCTCTACCCACCACCAGTCCCTCCCATCAGGAAACTTGCACAAGCCTCTTAGATAGCCTCATCCATCAGAGGGCAGACAGCAGAATCAAGAAGAACTACAATCCTGCAGCCTGTGGAACAAAAACTAGATTCACAGAAAGATAGACAAGATGAAAAGGCAGAGGGCTATGTACCAGATGAAGGAACAAGATAAAACCCCAGAAAAACAACTAAATGAAGTGGAGATAGGCAACCTTCCAGAAAAAGAATTCAGAATAATGATAGTGAAGATGATCCAGGACCTTGGAAAAAGAATGGAGGCAAAGATCGAGAAGATGCAAGAAATGTTTAACAAAGACCTAGAAGATTTAAAGAACAAACAAACAGAGATGAATAATACAGTAACTAAAATGAAAACTACACTAGAAGGAATCAATAGCAGAATAACTGAGGCAGAAGAACGGATAAGTGACCTAGAAGACAGAATGGTGGAATTCACTGCTGCGGAACAGAATAAAGAAAAAAGAATGAAAAGAAATGAAGGCAGCCTAAGAGACCTCTGGGACAACATTAAATGCAACAACATTCTCATTATAGGAGTCCCAGAAGGAGAAGAGAGAGAGAAAGGACCAGAGAAAATATTTGAAGAGATTATAGTCGAAACTTCCCTAATGTGGAAAAGGAAATAGCCACCCAAGTCCAGGAAGCACAGAGAGTCCCATACAGGATAAACCCAAGGAGAAACACGCCGAGACACATAATAATCAAATTGGCAAAAATTAAAGACAAAGAAAAATTATTGAAAGCAGCAAGGGAAAAACGACAAATAACATACAAGGGAATTCCCACAAAGTTAACAGCTGATTTCTCAGCAGAAACTCTACAAGCCAGAAGGGAGTGGCATGATATACTTAAAGTGATGAAAGGGAAGAACCTACAACCAAGATTACTCTACCCGGAAAGGATCTCATTCAGATTCGATGGAGAAATGAAAAGCTTTACAGACAAGCAAAAGCTAAGAGAATTCAGCACCACCAAACCAGCTCTACAACAAATGTTAAAGGAACTTCTCTAAGTGGGAAACACAAGAGAAGAAAAGCACCTACAAAAACAAACCCAAAACACTTAAGAAAATGGTCATAGGAAAATACATATCAATAATTACCTTAAACGTGAATGGATTAAATGCTCCAACCAAACGACACAGGCTTGCTGAATGGATACAAAAACAAGACCCATATATATGCTGTCTACGAGAGACCCACTTCAGACCTAGGGACACATACAGACTGAAAGTGAGGGGATGGAAAAAGATATTCCATGCAAATGGAAATCAATGGAAGCTGGAGTAGCAATACTCATACCAGATAAAACAGACTTTAAAATAAAGAATGTTACAAGAGACAAGGAAGGACACTACATAATGATCAAGGGATCAATCCAAGAAGAAGATATAACAATTATAAATATATATGCACCCAACATAGGAGCACCTCAATACATAAGGCAATTGCTAACAGCTCTAAAAGAGGATATTGACAGTGACACAATAATAGTGGTGGACTTTAATACCTCACTTACACTAATGGACAGATCATCCAAACAGAAAATAAATAAGGAAACACAAGCTTTAAATGACACAGTAGACCAGATAGATTTAATTGATATTTATAGGACATTCCATCCCAAAACAGCAGATTACACTTTCTTCTCAAGTGCACATGGAACATTCTCTAGGATAGATCACATCTTGGGTCACAAATCAAGCCTCAGTAAATTTAAGAAAATGGCAATCATATCAAGTATCTTTTCTGACCACAACACTATGAGATTAGAAATGAATAACAGCGAAAAAGAAGAAAAAACCACAAACACATGGAGGCTAAATAATACGTTGCTAAACAACCAAGAGATCACTGAAGAAATGAAAGAGGAAATCAAAAAATACCTAGAGACAAATGACAATGAAAACACGACAATCCAAAACCTATGGGATGCAGCAAAAGCATTTCTAAGAGGCATGTTTATAGCTATACAGGCCTACCTCAAGAAACAAGAAAAATCTCAAATAAACAATCTAACCTTACACCTAAAGGAAGTAGAGAAAGAAGAACAAAAAACCCCCAAAGTTAGCAGAAGGAAAGAAATCATAAAGATCAGAGCAGAAATAAATGAAATAGAAACAAAGAAAACAATAGCAAAGATCAATAAAAGTGAAAGCTGGCTCTTCAAGAAGATAAACAAAATTGATAAACCGTTAGCCAGACTCATCAAGAAAATAGGGAGAGGACTCAAATCAATAAAATTAGCAATGAAAAAGGAGAAGTTACAACAGACACCACAGAAATACAAAGCATCCTAAGAGACTGCTACAAGCAACTCTATGCCAATAAAATGGACAACCTGGAAGAAATGGACAAATTCTTAGAAAGGTATAAGCTTCCAAGACTGAATCAGGAAGAAATAGAAAATATGAACAGACCAATCACAAATAATGAAATTGAAACTGTGATTAAAAATCTTCCAACAAACAAAAGTCCAGGACCAGATGGCTTCACAGGTGAATTCTATCAAACATTTAGAGAAGAGCTAACACCCATCCTTCTCAAACTCTTCCAAAAAATTACAGAGGAAGGAACACTCCCAAACTCATTCTATGAGTCCACCATCACCCTGATACCAAAACCAACCAAAGGTACTACAAAAAAAATTACAGACCAATATCAGTGATGAATATAAATGCAAAAATCCTCAACAGAATACTAGCAAACTGTTCCTTCAGTAAGTCCGAAAGAGAAAAACAAATATCATATATTAACGCATATATGTGGAACCTAGAAAAATGGTACAATTGAACCAGTTTGCAGGGCAGAAATTGAGACACAGATGTAGAGAACACACTTATGGACACCAAGGGGGTAAAGCGGCGGGGGCTTGGGGGTGGTGGTGTGATGAATTGGGCGATTGGGATTGACATATATACACTGATGTGTATAAAATTGATGACTAATAAGAACCTGCTGTATAAAAAAATAAAATAAAATTCAAAAAATAAAAAAATGATACATTCCGTATAGATTTGATATTAAAATATTTTTAGAAGAGTACAACCAAAACATAGGAAAGTCTTTTTATAGTCCTAAAGCACAAAGGCCTTTAAACTTTTGATTTATTTAAAAATTTTTCACTTTGAAATGATTCCAGAATTTTTACAAAGAATTATCATATATTCTTCCAATATACAAATGTTAACATCTTATGGAACCACAGTATAATTATTAAAACCAGGAAACGAACATTGATATACTATTATTAACTACTTCATTGACTTTACTCAAGTTTTTCTAATTGTCCCACCAGTGTCCTTATTCTGGTCCAGGATTCACTCCAGGATCCTGGATGTCACATTTAGTTGTTACGTCTCCTTAGTCAGTTTTAATCTGGAAGAGTCCCTCAGTCTTTCTTTGTCTTTCAGGACCTTGACATTTTTGAAGAATACTGGGCAGGTATTTTTTAGACCATTGCTCAAGGTGGACTTATCTAATGTTGCTTAATGATTAAATTCAGATTTTTCTATGGCAAGAATACTATAGAAGTGATGTGGTGTCCTTCTCAGTGTGTCATATCTGTAGATATATGATGTCAATTTCAGAAGCCTTTTAAAGTGTGACATAAAATCAGAAACCATAGAAGACTAACTTGACCAAATAAACATATAAATTTTCATCATGGCAAAAATATCCCGTAATAAAAAATACAAATAGAAATGTGATATAAATGACTCAGGGCAAATGACAGTGTGAGAAACTCATAAGTTGGTGGGGGTCTAAACTGATAGAGTTTTTATGAAGGATGTTCTGGCAGTATATACCAAAATTAAGAATATGCATTACCTTCCATCTCAGAAGTTCTTTTTCTAAGAATTTATCCTATGAACAGTTAGGATGGTATAAATATAGTTATAGTACTTGATATAGGAAAGTACTTGATGAAGGTATAAGAACACTTTAGCAGCATTGTTTGTAATATGGAATATTTTGAAACAACTTGAAAATTTAAGAATAGGAATTTGGTTAAATAAATTATTCCATAGAATGGAATAATATGCACTTGTTAAAGAATAAGGTAGCTTTCATGCATTTTCATGGAAAATTGTCAATATAATCTATTGAAGAGTATATACTGTGTGATCCCATTTGTGTTTTCTAAAGATTGCATTCTTTGTAAAGCATAAAAACAACTAGAAAATTATGTACCAGGCTGTTAACAGTGACCGTCTCTCTGTGGGATGATTGTGTAGGGACACTTAGGGTTTCTCCATATTATTTGAGCATTTTGTAATAATCATCTATTATCAGCAAATAGAACATTTACACAGAAAATAACTCTGAACATAATATGCATATCCTGCCATCCTGTTGATATTTTGACATTTGAAGTTTTGTGCATGTATATAAGCATATATAATTATCTTTTTATACAGTGAGATTATATGCTTTGTGTCATTTTGAAATTTCTTTTTTCACTTCATGTCAGAAAATTTTAGATCATTAAGTATTTTTAATTCATCATGGCTTTTAATGGCTCCACAGTATTCCACTATTTGGATATACTACATGTGTATGTATAAATGTATGCATGCATGCAACTATCTTCGTAACCAGTTTCCGGTTGTTGCCTATTTAGTTTGTTTATAAATTTTTATTATAGGTAGTAATACAGTATCTTTCCTTATAGGTTAAGTTTTGTGTGTATCCATGCTATTTCCTTAGAATAAAATTAGATTTGTTGGTTCAAAGGTATGCACGTGTGTAAGATTTCTGATATATATTGCAAAATTATTCTGAAGAATAATTGGATTGGCAAACTTTTTCTTAAAATACCAGACAGTAAGTGTTTAGGCTTGTGGGTTGTAAGATCTGTGTCCCAACTACTCAACTCTATGACCGCAAGTTGTAAGCAGCCATAGACTATAAGTAAATGGGTGTGGCTATGTTCCAATAGGTTGCCAACCTCTTTACTATAACTACCATTTTACCATAAATAAATGAATGTGTCTATTTGTTCTTACCTTTGCCAGCACTGGTTTTCTATTTAAAAAATTAAAATAATGGTTTTTATCACAAAAGTGGCATATATATTTTGGAAAATAGGAAAATGTGGATGAGCAAATATTAAAATACACACACACACCATATACTTATCACCCAGTAATTATGGCTGTTAACATCTTAGTATATATTCTTTCAGAATATTTTCTACATGTATCTAAAGATATATATATTTTTTAAACGAAAATGAGATCACACTGTATGTACTATTTTTTAACCTGCGTTTTTCAGTTAATGATGTTTACTTTTTCATGTCAACAAGTCTTCATTTCATATAATACTCAATCCATCTTCAAATTTTGCCTGTTGGCCCCAAATCTCTTTTACTGCTGGAATGTCAGCACCAGGATCCAACCCAAGACTGCCTTGAACATCCAGTGTTTATGTTCATTAAATACATCTTATTCTAGAAGAGTCTCTGTATTCATGAGAGTTGTTGAAAAGCGCAACCCATTTGTCCTGCAGGATATGCACAGATTTGTTTGGTGGCTTCCTTGAGTTTTCATTTAACTTGTTCCTTGTCATAGTCAGCTCAGGCTGCCATAACAAAATATCATACACTGGATGGCATAAGCAACAGAAATTTATTTCTTCACAGTTCTGGAGGATGAAAGTCCAAGATCTGGGTACCAGCATGATCAGGTTCTGGTGAGGACTCTCTTCTTGGCTTGCAGACAGCCACCTTCTCACTGTGTCCTCACATGGCAATGAGAGACCTTCCTCTTATAAGGCCACCAATCTTATCAGAGGAGGACCCCACCCTTATGACCTCATTTATCCTTAATTACTTCCTAAAATCTCTGTCTTCAAATACAGTCACACTGGGTGGGGGGATTAGAGCTTCAACATATGAATTTGGGGGAAATATAGTTCAGTCCATAGCATTCCTGTAGCCCTTTATATTTCCTGTAAACTGGAAATTAGATTCAGGTTAGTTGCATTTGGCTAGAATACATCATAAGTGAAGTTGCATGATTTATAAGTGCATCACACCAGGTGATACATAATATCTGGCTATTTCTTACTACCTTTAAAAAATATATCTGTCGGTTTGATAAGCAATTTCTGGTTATTGCCAATTTTTACATCTTTGTCATTGTTTTCATCTGCATTTCTCTGATTAAGTATTTGCCTTTTGAAGATGTGAAGGGAAAGGGAAAAATGCATAGAAAATTAATTAAAGTGAGAAATCAGAAAGATCGGCTTGGATGGAAGAGGGAAAAATAAGAGGACAGTTGCAGGCAATTGTTATCGAGCTTGCTTTCCTCTTTCAATCTTTCCTAGTTGTGAGTTTTATTTTGGTCTATTTGAGACCATGGTGATCATGCTGAAATTCAAGTCTTTTTGTCAGTAGCACCTCAGTTACTCAGGGGAAGGTAGGTTGCTGAAGTGTGCACAACGGCTGAGAGACTGAGCATTCCTAGGAAGTCTCCTCTAACACATTGCTGGGAAACTGTGAGATCACAGTCCTGCGGTCCTTTGGCTCCTGAGTCATGCTTGCTGATATTTGAACCCTCTTTTGCTTTAAGCCCAGAAAGATTGGTGCTGATAAACAGTGTAGAAATGAGTGTGTCGTTATTCCTTAATGATGATTACCCAGTAGAGGGGTGGGATAGGGAGGATGGGAGGGAGGCTTAAGAGGAAGGGGATATGGGGATATATGTATGCATATGGCTGACTCACTTTGTTGTACAACAGAAACTAGCACAGCATTGTGAAGCAATTATACTCCAATAAAGATGTATTAAAAAATAAAATAAAATATCGGCAAACTGAAAAAAGAAAAAAAGTAAACGCAGCACAGCTTCATCCACTTAAAAATTCTCTAGTATTTTGGCTAATGACATTTATCTTATGGTTTGTAAATGCAAAATCTGACTTAAAATTAGTTTTCAGTGTCATAGTAAACTTACAGTATAACTGTTTTCTTCAATCCAGAGAATGTCTTTCTATCCTGCACGTAATTCAGAAGAACAAAGTTGAGCAGCAGTTCTTCTATGAGTTTGAAGGTGGCGTCAAGCTTGGAATAGGGGCCTTTAATTTGGTGAGTGATCAGAAAGCAACCAGAATCTTTTGTACAAGAACCTTAGGTTTTCAGTGCCTCTGCTACTGCATTTGAACCTCACCCTGAACCACTACCTGGGTTTGGTTGGCAAGTGGCTACAGTGGGATCAGTTTTCTTGTGCTGTGAACCTGTGGGGGCTTTGGCCAGAATGTGCTGTAAAGTTCTGCACATGCTCAGAATAGTTTTCGATTGTATAATAAGGGAAGCATGCAGCTCTCTGAATGGACTAGTAACATTTTTTGGTAATAAGGAGCTTGAAATTCAGTTCTATTTCCACATCAGAAATATTATTGCTATAGCAATGGTGGCTCTGAAATTGAAAATAGGTGAGGGAACAATATAGTTTGAGGGATGATGAAGCTCTGGGGTAGATGAAGGGTTTGAGTAGATATCTGTCCAATTGCTATATTATTTAGATATTTTGATATTAAGGTTTGACTGGAATTGGTGAGAAAATTAAGTGGTAAAGGGAATCCCACACATAAGTGTATACACTACCGTGGCCGCTTTGTTCATGAGCCCATTGGTTGATGATAGAGGTGGCTGAGGAGAGAGGCTGGCTAGTGTCCACAAAATGAATCACCCTATCCACTTGATTATTAAAATCTTCCTCTGCTGAGGTCAGCCTTTGGTGAACATTCACATGGGACACAAATATCTTCACATTTTTTGCCCATTCTGAGATGTCTGTCCGTATACCTGTTTCCCAGAGCTCCTTGTCATCAGTTTTCCCATCATGTTCTTTCTAAAGCCCTGACCATCCAACCAAACCACTGGCAACCACCCATGAATCAGTAAATAATTGCATATATGGCCATTTCTCCTTCCAGGCAAAGTGAACAAACAGGGCACTGCTCAAAGTTCTGCCCTGGGAGGACTTCCCTTTATCCTACTCTTTAGGGATGTCCCAGAGAGGGGCTGTAGTGCTGTAGGTGTCTACTTCTGCGTCATGCCTGCATATCCGAAGAATACAACAGACTTTTGCTTTTGGAAAAGGATGCTAAAAGAAACACTTTGGAGGTGGACACTGGGGATTATCTTCTCATCACTTTATCAACCCACATGAAAGGAGCAAGTGTTCTTTAGAGCATTCTGAAAAAGCCAGGTTTTTTGTTTTGTTTTGTTTTTAACTTTTTAGGTGTATTGTCTTAACTAAATGAAATTAAGTCACAAGTAATGATTATACTAGGTGCAGTATGTGGTGATTGAGACGTGTCCAGTGGTTTAAACTTGGTTCTAATTTTTCATATTACTGAATCATTAAAACTTGAAGTTGGTTAGAGTTTAACATTTATCTACAGTTAGATGTACTAACAGTAAGTACACTTGTATTTTTTTCTTACAGATGCTGTCCCTTTTACCAGCACGGATTATCAGACTACTAGAATTTATAGGATTTTCTGGAAATAGGGTACAAAATTAATTTTTTCTTAATTTTGACAAGGAAAATAAAAGTTATTTATTGAATATGAGGGAAATACAACATGTCCTCATAGCTAGCAATTTGTTTTCAGAACAATGAAGAGGCATTGGGTCTTGATTATATTTTTCAGGAGTTAGAGATGGTTTTTCTATTGAAAGTTAAAAATTTTCATCTTTGTTATTTAAATTCTGGGATTAAAATTTATGTTTTACTAATATTGCTGCTTGCTGGATCTTTAGTACTCATGTGAGGTTAAAATATGCTTCCCTAACATTTTTGCAACCCCAGAGTTTCCTGCAAAACCAAGAAATTAGGCTAGATTTCCCTGTCTAACATTTTATGATTCGTATGGATCAAGCATAGTTGCAGTTCTTTTGGTTTTCCTTGTTTTTACACGTTTCACTACAAAACTAAGCAAGGAAATTTGTTTTCCATGAGTTTTGTTTGTTATAGTTCTGTGTGGTTGTTTTTGTAGTGTATAACATTTATTAATCATAGCACTCAATATGCTATTACCAGAGTTGCTTTATTGCAAAAGTTGTCCCTGTTAGTCCAGAGAGCAGGTTTTGAGAAATAGATGAGAACAGGTATAAGAAGCTGTAATTTTTTTCCCTATTTATTCCACTGTCCAGGTTCTCCATAAGTATTATGTATTTATGGTGATCCCTTCCTGATATGGTCTATCTATTCAGACTCTGTATTTCATCGTTACCCTTCCCCTCTACTATTCATCTTCCACCTTATTTCTTTAGTAGCTCCAACTTGCCCCTTGAATAAAGTCCAAACTATAGCATGGATTCAAGGGCCCTAGGAGCTGACTCTAGCCAATGCTTCTAGCCTACTACCCATCCTTTTTGCTTCCCTAGTGTTCCTGCTAAACTGGGCAAATGGTTGTTCACCAGATAGACCCTGTGCTTTTCTGTTGCCATGCTTCTGCTGGTGTCTGTTTTGGATGTCCTCCCCAACTGGCATCCTCCCAAATAATGTCTCTTGAGAGCCTCTCCATCCATTAGGATTGAGATAAATGTCACCTATTCCACAAAGCTTTCTCTTATCTTCTCCCAACAAAGCTCAAGTATTCCTAACTTTCAGAATCATTTACTTATCTCTCTTATGGCCCTTGCCATATTCCAGTAAAATTATGTGTTCATGTACTACCTTCGCTATTTGATGGAAAGATCTTTGAAGACATAGAACTGTATATATTCATACCCACCGTAGCATTTTGTACTTAGATCCTCAATATGTTTTAATAAATTAATATTTATATAAGAGAAATACAGCATTTTCTATGAAATGAGCTCTACCTTTTTCTCTCCCTAAGATCACATGATATAAGAATTTGGGAGATTGTCTTATGCCAGTTTAAAATGTAAAATTTGCTTCTAGTTAGATACTACTGCTATTCTAAGCTCTTGAAAAATAAACTCCACCTTCCTGGAGAGTGGGGATCCATGAGCTAGCATTTTAAAGTCTCTGAATATGATGTTTCAATCATGCTCTTCTCATTCTAAAATGCCTCTAATTCCCATAGGAGTTGGGCATCCTGCAGTTACGGGAAGGTGCCTTAGGAAGAAGCATGAGGTCTCCACTATGCTGCTTAACTATGCTAGCTTTTCATACTTATATCTCCCTGATACTTGGTAAGGACTGGATTATATTTCACATCATTGAACGTTGATTATCTTTCATCTGAGTAAGTAAAAATTTAGAAAAATCAGTAAGAGGTCGTAGTCTGTATTTACCTTTTTTTTGAGCAAAAGTGAAAAATTGTGACATTTCTCATAGTAACATTTGGCAGAGGGGGTGGAGGGTTTCTTTCATCAAATTCGTTGTAATCAGTTCTCAGCTAAAAAATTCTATAAAGCTTGTTTAAGGTGATCTATTTTTAGCATATTACATTTCTTTTTTTAGCAGAAAATTAAATTTTTGGTTAAAATAAGTTCAATATTGCTATTAAAACCAGAAATTTCAATTAGGAACTGAAGGCAACCACCTCTGCTCCTAAGAATTTGCCCTAGAGCTTTCTTAAACTAAAGTCATAGATGAGACTTGTCTTCTTTTATTTCCCAAATATTAAAATGACAAATTAACAGTTTTCATGTTTTCCATGAATAGGTCTTTGCTATATTATAATGAAATTTGGAGAAATAGTTATACATGTCAACCACATTTCTTGAAGACTGAGGCTTTTCCTGTTAAATTTCTAGGTACAGGAGAAGTGAATGTTGTGGAAGCAGAGCGTCTCCTTGAACCCTACCTCCAGCAGTTTCCAAATGTACGCTTAGAATTTCAAGTGTCTTTTTCAACCATAATCAATCAACCAGGGTTGACCATTGAACAGTCTGTTTCTCCCTCCGCAGGGCTCCCTCATGTTGTTTTATCATGGCCGGATAGAGCTGCTGAAAGGAAATGTGGAAGAGGTAACTTATCTGAAGCGGTCATTTGGGGGGCTGTCTATATGGTGGAGTTGCGTAGTGCACCCATTCCAAATGAGCAAGTCCAGCTCTATGCACTAGACAGAAATAAAGGGAAAATATGTAATTAAAAAGCCAAAAGTTAATTGTGTGGATGCACTCTATGATATATAGTAAACTACTGAATATACTGTACATTTGCACATAAAGTACCTGAGGCAATTCAGGGTAGGATATAGAAATACAGTTGGGCAGTTTAAGGGGCTTTCAAAAATCTTTGACTACTATCCATCTCGGTATTACATATTGGCTTTGGAATCTTGCCCCTGCATAAAGGTCACTCCACTGTACTACATGTGTGCTCCCCATCAAAGGAAATTATTCACTAATTCCCTTGAAGAAGAAGAGTGAATAGCCTTTTATATAAATATACTCATGAACAATTTTCTTCTACACAAATGGGGTCAAACATGTATTTTTCCTTGATTTGATTTTTTTCTACTTACAATACATCTTGGATTTCTTTCCAGGTTAGTATTTCTAAATCTTCCTCATTCTTTTTGATGGCTGGGTTTCATTCAATGAGATGGATATACTGTACTTACTAAAGCAGCCCACTATTGATAGACATTTGGCTACTATACATAATGCTGTTGTAAACATTATTATGTGTATATTTCTGTGCAAAAGTGTATTTATATAAGATCGATTCTGATAATGAGGATTTCTAGGTCAAAGATGTTTGCATTTTGATAAATTCAGACAACTTGCCCTCCTAATAAGGCTAGTCCATTTACATCTTACATCTCCTGTAAAGATATGAGAATACTTGTTTTCAGTGCTCTTTGGCAACTCTGGTCATTATTTATCTGTTTTATTTTTGCCAATGTGATGGCTGAAAAATGATAATCTAATCTTTTAATTTATCTTTTCCAGTGTAAAAATTTCTTCATATGTATATTTGCCACTCATTATCTTTTTCTCTAATTTCCTGTTTATATCTTTAAACAATTTTCCCACTGAGTTGTCTTTTTTTAAGGATTTTATAAAATTGCTGTATAAGGGTTGATCCTTTGCCCGTTACGCATATAGCGATATCTTCTCCCAGTCTGTCCATTGCCTTTAACTTTGTTTAAGGTATATTTTACTCTCTGGAAGTTCTAAATTTATTGTCAAATCTTTTCTTAAAGGACTTCTGCATTTTACGTCTGTCTTAAGAAAGGAACTTTGCTACTCCCACATTATAAAGTTCCATGGCCCTCTCACAAAGTTACATAAAGAGGCGAAATTTAACTGTATTGTTGCATGTAAGGAAAGGAATGTGTTGTCGTATTGAGTGGTTTCATGAGTGATGATTTTGCTCTTTTTGTACAAAGTGTTTTATGTATTTTTCCATTAGGTTATTATCTCCTTGTCTAATATCTGGATGATCAGCTTTATGCAATTGACTTATAGGCACAAGAGATATTTCGAAAATGCATTTCAGTTCAAGAAGAATGGAAACAGTTTCACCATCTCTGTTATTGGGAGCTGATGTGGATTTTTGTATTCCAACAAAACTGGAGGGAGGCGTATTACTATTCAGATCTGCTTTGCAAAGAGAGTAAATGGTCCAAGGTAAAGTACAGTTTCATTAATGTCATCTGTTTGCTCATAAGTGTACAGGATGATTTTCATCTAGGACTGTTTCTTCCATAGTATGATATTGACACTGTTTTCTCAACTTAGAGATCCATCAGAGGACGAAGTGGACATTAAGTACCTGCTGTTTGTAACCACTGTCCTCAGCACTACGTGCTTTAAAAGCCATCCAAATAGTCTTTTTCAACAGAGAGGCTTTATCTGTGAAGATGAACTGTACTTATATATAAAAAGTATTAGATATCAAGTATTGATAATTGTTTGTAGACTTTTTGATACCCTGATAACAAGGCTTTTCATAATAATCAAAATTAATTCTTTATCCATTCATCCGTTGCTGCACACTTAGGTTGCTTCCATGTCTTGGCTTTTGTAAATAATGCTGCTATTAACGTTATGATGTACATATCTTTTTGAATTAGTGTTTTCGTTTCTCTTTGGATATATACCCAGGAATGGAAATGCTGGATCATATGGTAGTTCTATTTTAATTTTTTGAAGAACTTCATTCTGTTTTCCATAGTGGCTGTACCAATTTACATTCCTACCAACAGTATATAGGGTTCCCTTTTCTCCACAATCTCATCAACGTTTATTATTTGTTGTCTTTTTGATGATAGCCATTCCAACAGGTGTGGCAAGTTAGGGGAAGGAGATTAAGAGGTACAAACTGCTAGCTATAAAATAAATAAAATACAGGGCTTCCCTGGTGGCGCAGTGGTTGAGAGTCCGCCTGCCGATGCAGGGGACACGGGTTCGTGCCCCGGTCCGGGAAGATCCCACATGCCGCAGAGCGGCTGGGCCCGTGAGCCATGGCCGCTGAGCCTGCGCGTCCGGAGCCTGTGCTCCCCAACGGGAGAGGCCACAACAGTGAGAGGCCCACGTACTGCAAATAAATAAATTAATTAATTAAAAAGAGTTCTAAAAAAATTCTGATCCATTTGTGAAAAGTTGGGAGGAATGAGATAATGATCTCTTTTTCATTTTGTCCATTTTCTCATCCATGAACGTTACAGTTGTATAATAGGAAAATGGCCAAAATTAGGTGAAAAGTTTTGATCTCATTTGGAACAGGTGATATAAGACTTCATTTCCTTTTTTTTAATATATTTGATACCTCTTAAATATTATATCTGGAAGATTTGTAGGTCTTTCCTGATTTGCAAGATAGCAATGTCATGTACCCAGGATGCTCTCTGACTAGCTGCTTTTCTTTTCCTCAAGGCAACATATGTGTTCTTAAAAGCTGCAATTTTGAGTATGCTTCCAGAGGAAGATGTAGTAGCAACTAAAGAGGATGTGGTAACTTTATTTAGGTAAGCAAGACACTATTTCTATAACAAAGATCCTGAATGAATAGAGGAACACACAAATACTTTCTTTTTCCCTTAGTGCTCTTCCGTGCTTCACCTTCATATTTCTTTAATTTATCTGATTTGATACAGAAACTCTTAAAAAATATATTTAGGGCTTCCCTGGTGGCGCAGTGGTTGAGAGTCCGCCTGCCGATGCAGGGGACATGGGTTCGTGCCCCGGTCCGGGAAGATCCCACATGCCGCAGAGCGGCTGGGCCCGTGAGCCATGGCCGCTGGGCCTGCGAGTCCAGAGCCTGTGCTCCGCAACGGGAAAAGCCACAGCAGTGAGAGGCCCGCGTACCGTAAAAAAAAAAAAAAAAAAATATATATATATATATATTTAACTAAGGGTCAAAATGTCATCCTTTTAGCAAGACTTTGCAGATATGCCAGTGTAATTGGGAATCTTGAGAACACATGTTTTTTTGTTTTGTAATTGGGGCTTTGCTACTGCATTTTGAACACAGTTTCCTAAAATGGTATTGTTAGCTAAAGATGTTTACTGTTATAAATCAAAGGTATTTTGTGATCAGAAAAACTTAAGAATATAACACAATATAATATACCCTTAGTTTTCATTAGTGTGCCAAAGATTCTGAGAAGCTCTGCTGTGAAGTAATCTGTTTAACTTTGTTTAGACCAGTGTCCGTCCATCCGTCCATCCATCCATCCATTCATCTGTAACCTTTATGTTGAGCACCTACTGTATGAAGACGACTGTGTTAAGTGCTGAATTAACAGGCATGGATCCTGTCCTTGTGCAGTTCATAATCTTGTAGTGGAACTAGATATCAGTGAAATAATCACCCAGTAAATGCAAAATTATAACACATGACTGATTTTTCTCCTCCTGCTTGTCTCACCATTCCTTCTTGGTATCTTTGTAAGCTCATCCTACTTCCATCTATTAAAAGTTGATGCTTTTGATTTCAAAGGTCAGTCTTAGAACCTCAACCTTAGGAAATCTGATTCAAGCCAAATTGAAATCCCTAGTACACACCTTGTGACTGAGCTCCAGACCCATATATCTAGCTCCCGTTTACCACCTTCACTTAGATATGTCAAAGCATTTAAAACTCACCACATCCAGTCTTCCCTAGCAAACCTGGTGTTCTTTCCTCTCTCAGTGACTGGGACTACCAGTTAGCAAGGCAGAAACCTATAACACTTGCATCGCCAACACGACCCACTGTCCCTCCATTCCCCGGTGGGAGGAGAGGTATGGATAAGAGCACAGAGGGAATGATAGTTGAGATGAGGTCTGAAGGTGGCTTGGGAGCTGCTGAGGCAGTGGGGAGTTGTAGTGATAACAGTTTCAGACCAAGGGAACAGCATTTGAGAGGATGCTGTTTCAGGAACAGCATACGAGAGGATGCTGTTTCAGGAACAGCATACGAGAGGATGCTGTTTCAGGAACAGCATACGAGAGGATGCTGTTTCAGGAACAGCATACGAGAGGATGCTGTTGCAGGAAGGAGCACTGCACATTAAAAGAACTAAGACAAAGCTGATATTGGTCAGGACGTGATGCTACATTTTATATATAGGTCTAAGGAAAATGAACGTCCAGGATTGCTCAAAATATGTCTCATAGAACACAGAATTCCTTTAAAAAATAAGACAGAGTCTCCAGCCGTACCACCCTGAGTGCGCCCGATCTTGCCTGATTTTGGAAGCTAAGCAGGCTCGGTGCTGGTTCATACCTGGATGGGAGAGCGCCTGGGACTACCGTGTGCTGTAGGCTTAAAAAAAAAATAAGATAAAATGTGTTTTAGGGACACAGAGCTCATTGGTATCCCGAGTGGGAGTTGGTAAGTTAATAGAACAGAGGTAGAAACCAGACTGAGATTGGCTAAAGAGTGAATGAGATACAAAGAAATGAAGAGAGTTGAGCATAAATAACATCCCTGGATAACTTTGACTATGAAGTGGAAGAAACAGAGAGAGAGTTGGAGGGAGATGTATTATCAAAGAATATCTTAATGGGAGAGATCTGATCATTCTCAAAAACCACTGGGAAGGATCCTTTGGAGAAAGAGAAGTTAGACATATAAGCGAGAAATGGTATAAGCGAGAAATGGGATAACTGATATTTGCAGGGCTCTTGAGAATGCAAGAGGAGATAGAATACAAAGCACTGATGGCTTTATCTAGAGGGAGGACCAGGTCCTTTATTGTATGGGAGGGAAGAAGTCCAGAACAGGTGCGGAGGCATGCAAGCTCATGGGTGGTAGTGTGAGATGGAGGGCTTCCTCCCTCACAGCTTCTGTTTTTCTTTATGAAGTAGGAGGCAGGGCTGTCTGTTGAGAGTGAAAGAGAAAGGAGTGGGATGGAGGTGTGAGGAGGATGAAGAATATTGGAAATCATTGCTGTAGAGGGTGGGACAGTGAGGTGATGAGAGAAACACAGGAGGGGGAACGGCAGGCGGTGCCAGGGCTCGTTCGAGGTTGGTGTTGATGAATTTACAGTGATACCAACTTGTTCTCAGTGCCGGTGCAGGGAGGATGGATACTGAGCTTCATCCGGATGAGTGCAAGGACTAGGCATTAGCAAGGGAGTATGCAGTAAAGATTGCCTGCCTGGCCGTCTAAGCAGGAGGATGGAGGGACGGGGAAAGAAAGAGACTGCTGAGCTGGGAGAAAGTTGAAAGGCAAGAGGACTGAAAGTCTTAGTAGAACAGCCAAGGTAGAATGAGGAGAGTGGTGTTCAAAGGGTGGTGTGCTTGAATTTGTACTTTGAGGTCGAAAAGCCACAGGTGATGAAGTGGTCTAAGGTGTGACTGTAGGGGTGGGTGGCTGTGGTGGAAAGGAGGAGGTGACCGCTGGAGATGAGGAAGTTAAGGAACGGAGAAGCCCAGCTGCGTTCTTCAAACATAACTGATGACAAACACTTTTAAAAAAATATTTATTTATTTATTTTTGGCTGCGTTGGGTCTTCGTTGCTGCTCACGGGCTTTCTCTAGTTGGCGGCGAGCGGGGGCTACTCTTCGTTGCGGTGCGCGGGCTTCTCATTGCGGTGGCTTCTCTTGTTGCGGAGCACGAGTTCTAGGCGCACGGGCTTCAGTAGTTGTGGCACATGGGCTCAGTAGTTGTGGCTCACGGGCTCTAGAGCGCAGGCTCAGTAGTTGTGGCGCACGGGCTTAGTTGCTCCGCGGCATGTGGGATCTTCCTGGACCAGGGCTCGAACCCGTGTCCCCTGCATTGGCAGGCAGATACTTAACCACTGCGCCACCAGGGAAGCCCAGTGACAAACACTTTTGAGTGGAATACTATAGTGTGTGACCACATTATGAGAAATAATGGCCTGGCTGAACCCTCTGACAAATTTGTCAGAACAAGTTTGAAGGTATGACCAGGACTACTTTTTCATGCTTTTAGAGAAGCTCTTTTTAGCAATAGGACCATGTATACTAATAGAATCAACATTAGTGGAAGCCATGTAGATTAATGCCACCTCTTACTGGTAGAATGTATTGCCTCATTTCACACAAGCAACAAATGGAATGGAATATTAAGGTACATTGGGACCTTTTACATCCATACTTCCTGTACTTCAAAGTAAATTTTCTCCATATCAAAATAATTTCTTTGAAATATGTAACAAATCTTATTTTCAGGAGAAAGCTTGAGGTCTGCTGCATGTGTGATAGCATCTAATTTGTTGGGATAATGAGAGGAGAGTCCCCAAAATGAATGTTCTCTTCATACAGACTCTGTGATCCTTAAATGACAAGGTTTCATGTCCACTGCATGCTTCTGACCCCTTCCCTCAACTCCCACCTCGCATTTCCACTGCCTCTTCCACTGATGTTAATTCACAGTAATGATGGGCATTCTGGTTTAAAAGCCATAGCCCTTCGTACACCTGAAAATAACATAATGTCATATGTCTATTACACCTCAATTAAAAAAATCCATATTCCCAAATTGTGCCCAGAAAGAATGTAACACAAGCTTGTCTTCATACTGGAATGTTTTTTCCTCTTATTGCATCTTTTTCTTTCAGTATAGCTGGATATTTCCCTAAATTTCTTCTTGGCAACGTGTTTGGTGCATTCGCCAAGTTATGTATAAGAAAAGTGCCTAGGAACATGTAGTCTCATCATCCTATTCTCAATTTTATGTGCTTGTGAATTTTATAATTGGAATTTCTTAGAATTTTGAGAGAAAGGTTGTAAACATGGTATATGTTCTTAGTTGATTATTTTCAAAATCACCTATGCTTTGGAAACATTTTCTCAAATTATACGTGAATTGACGGCTATCTTTTGAGCCACATTACTTTACAGATCTGTGTCATACTTGCAGAAAGGAATAGGAGATGTACCAGTATACGCTATTGCCTCTCTCACAAGTATCCACAATGTAAATACTTTGGACTTTTTCCTGCTTACTTATGGAAATTGCCAATTTTATATCTAGCTGTCCTTGACTTTGTTTGATAGGCTAAGACACTTGCTAAGTTAACTAGAAAGAAATACGTGTCAATCAGTTGTTCTCAAACTTGTGCGTGCATCAGAATCCTCTGGAGGACTCACTGAAATCCAGATTGCTGGGCCCCGGCTCTAGAGCTGCTGATTTAATAGGTCTGGGGTGGAGCCTGCAAATTTGCATTTCCAACAGGTTTCCAGGTGATGCTGATGCTACTGGTCTGGGGAGCACAGCGTGACAAGGACAGGTGTAAATAATGTATGTGTTCTTAATGACCTTTCGCTGGGGCTGGGGCTTTTCACAGACAGGTGGATGGCTTGAAGCAGAGAATTGCTGGGAAATCGATCCCTACGGAGAAGTTTGCTGTGAGGAAGGCTCGACGTTACTCTCCCTCGTTGCCCGCACCCGTGAAGCTCGTCTTGCCTGCCCTGGTATCTGCCTTTATTTTATTTACTGTTTGCATCCTAGAAATAAATTATTCACAGTGGCAGGGAGAACATCTAACTTTTGTTGTGAAGTTTGCTCAATTAAAAAACATTGTGTTTGTAAGGTGAACATTTATAAATAAATTATTAATGAATAATAAAAAGTATAGCAGATGTTTTTTGACTGATTGGTATGTTCTAGGAATTTTGATAAAGGCTATTTATAAAATATATCATTTAATTCTTATAGTAACTGTATGAGGGGAGTTTCTCTTTGTAGCCTCATTTGACAAGTAAGGAAATTCAGGCAGAGACAGGGTGAGTTGACTTAATTGAAATTGAGTTGAATTATAATGCAAGCCACATATGTAACTGTACCTTTTCTAGTAGCCACACTAAAAATCAAACGGTAAAAAATTGAAAAATAAAAGGACACATGATAATCATTTTAAGAGTATTGGTTTAACCCAGTTTATGCAACATTTTGTCATTTGAGCATGTAATCTCTAAAAACTTATTAATGAGATTTCTCATTCTTTCATATTGTACTCATCCATTGAAATCTGGTGTGTGTTCTATGCTTAGTTTGAACTAAGTTTGAACCAGTCGCATTGCTCCAGAGCCATAAGTGGCTGGTGGCTGCTGTGCTCTAGCCCAGCGCTAGAGCTCACATTCTTGATCGGTATGCCATTTAGGCTAGACTTTGTGAAAAGCATAATTTCAACTTAAATTGTCTTAATGAAGACTTTTTTTAAAGTACTAAATATATCAAATTATGATGACTCTTTGGGGCTTTAGTTCTGCGTAGGTAGTCACATAGCACAGGAGAGCTGTTTAGTGCAAGCTGACACCTGCTATCCTCCTTTGGGGGTTCATGATTTTCTTTTTTTGATTCCAGAGTTTATTCAGTTATCCCCCTTTAACAGTTATGTAGTTTCCAGTTTTTACTACTACAAACAAGCTACAATTAATATTCTTTCATATCTCTCTTTTTTTTATACATGGGCATAAAATTGTCTTGCAGAGATGTCTAGAAATGGAATTCTGAGTTGAAGGGCATATGCATTTAATACTTTGACATTGCCAGTTTGCCCTCCAGAAAGGCTGTACCAATTTAAATTCCTACCAACAGTGTTTTACTGTTTAAATGTGCAGTTGAGCATCTTTTCACATGCTTGTTCATTTTTATTTCTTGTTTTGTGAATTGTTGTTCGTATACTTCCCTATTTTCATCGGTTTTTTATAATTTTATCATTGATATAGAAGCTCTTTAAATATTCTGTGAGAAAGAAAACTGCAGCCCCTCACAGGCATCAGTTGGGAGCTAGCCTGCACCTAGTACCTTGACTGAGGTTTTCCCAACTTAGTCTCGGAGAACACCACCCTCAGACTGGGTTGTTCTGTGCCTGTGATGGAATGAGATAAAAATATGACCACTCTGGGGACTTCCCTGGTGGCGCAGTCGTTAAGAATCTGCCTGCCAATGCAGAGGACACGGGTTCGAGCCCTGTTCCGGGAAGATCCCACATGCTGTGGAGCAACTAAGCCCGTGCACCACAACTACTGAAGCCCGCAGGCCTGGAGCCCGTGAGCCAGAACTACTGAAGCCCGTGCGCCTAGAACCTGTGCTCCACAACAAGAGAAGCCACCGCACTGAGAAGCCCGCACACCGCAATGAAGAGTAGCCCCCGCTCGCCACAACTAGAGAAAGCCTGCCCGCAGCAACGAAGACCCAATGCAGCCATAAATACATAAATGCATAGATAAATAGATAAATTTAATAAAAAAATATATGATCACTCTGTAATCATATCTGAGCTGATGATGTATAGCTTGCTCTGATCACTAAGGGTCTTAAGGAAGGTTAACTCAGAGCACTTATTTCTCCACGGCTAAGGGTGTAGAATTGGCTTGAATTTGTGGTGACTAGGAATTTTACCAAAATCCTATATGTCATAAAATGGCAAGGTCAGGTATGAGCATTCCTTCTTCTGACAAAATATTCCTTCGATAAAAGCAAAATTTAAAAACATCATCATCAGTTAAAATAAATGTTCGGTTAGTTATTGAATTGAACTCTTACTCTATTAGCAATAAGAAGCTAGATGTAAAACAAAAGGTGGTGTTGTTATCTTAGTTTTCAGTACCATAATGTAAAGATGACTGCTGCCACTCCAATGGATTTTCCTCATTTCTACTGCTTCCCTGTAAGAGGCTGTTCAAACAATATCTCTATAATATTTTAACATTCATTTATTTCCAAGAAGATTCTAATTACCCTGGTTATTTCATACCTTTCAAAATATGAACTGCACTACCAGGAAGATTAGAAAAATATTTTCAAGCAAGAGCACATTTGCTTTTGGTCCAAAAAAAAAAAATTCTCATCTGTTTGCCTATTAAGTATAATTTGCAATGAGAAATCATTAGTTTACATTTTTAGGGGCTGTCATTCTGCCGTATGGCCTTTAAATGAATGCATTTTCTGCATATTGGATTGCATTACCGGACTGTCACATGTTTTTAATGGTATAAAAGAACCTGAGCCAGGTAAAATATTTCCTATGTTCATTTTCAGTGATGTCCTTGGAGACATTTTATATAAACAATTGGCAGATATTGAAAAATGTTTCCCTTTACTTAAGAGTAACAGCAAAAATCTATATTAAATAGAATTGTTCATAGTATCATTTTAAAATATTATATGTATTTCTGTATCTGTAATCCATTATCTTCCAAAAGGATTGGATAGCAGTAGGTGCTTAATAAATACTTGTTAAATGAACGAGTAAATTAATTTTTCAGTAAAAACACAATATACACTATATATATATATATATATATATAGAATACTTCGCAGTATAAAAGGCAAAAAGCATTAAATAAAGTGAGAAAAGTGGAAATTTAATCACTAAATTCCAAATGAGGAAAGCTAAGGAAAATGATCTCTAAATGTTGTCTTGAGATCACTAGCAACTGAGGCAAAACACACATATGTAGTTTTGTTGTTGTAAAGAACATTGAATAACCTCACATAATTGCGAATGGTTTCTCATTTTTCCTCGTTAGGAAATGATGTATGTTTGGAATGGTTTTCCACTATTGAGCAGAAGAAAAGATCTTTCTGAAAGTCTGTTGGTGACTGTTGAAAAGGCTGAGGCAGATCTACAAAGTGAAAGTAAGTATGAAACGTAAGAGCCTGGAAATCTTTACCGTTGCCCCTCTCCCGTCCTTTCCCAGTGCACACATGCCTGCGTTAATCTGTGTGCATGATGAGGACAACAGAGCTTGAGCCGAGGTGTCTGGGCGATTGCAATCAAGATGGAGAAAAGATACCTGATACAACATGGATGAGCCTTGGGGACGTTAGGCTCAGTGAAAGAAGCCAGCTGCAAAAGAAAACCGAGTGACAGAGATAATTTACATAAAATATAGAGGATAGATCAGTCTGTAAAGACAGAAAGCAGATGAGTGGTTGCCTAGGGGTGGAGAACTGGGGGTGTGTGAAAGCTAAAGGTTATGGCATTTGTTTTTGGGGTGATGCAAATATTTTAAAATTGATTCTGGTGATGGTTCACACCTCCGTAATATACTCACAGCCAGTGAATTGCATACTTTAAAGGGGTGAATTGTATGTTATGGGAGTTTTATCTTCAGGCTGTTATAAAATAAAAAGATGAAGAAGAGAGTTGAGTTTTAGAGCAGCTCGAGGGAAACGTATACTGGTTTAGTTGGTTGTGTTTCTTTCCGTGCCTCATTTTTGCTCTCTAATGACTACTGTGTTTTTACAGACACAGAGAATTGTTTGTTTTCAAGTTGAAATCTTGTCACAATTTGATTTTCTTACTCATTACTTGGGTTGTACTGGAGGTCCCTTTCCAGTGTACTGGAAGCTCTATTTACTGGAAGCAGCTGGCACAGTAGGAGGAAAAGCAGCTGGTCTGGTCTTATAGTTCCAATCCTGCAGCTGTGAGGCTCTGGGAAGCATACCTCATCCCATACCCAGGAGGGCCTCCGATTTCTTTTAAAATGGGTGTGGTGTTGGACCAGATGATACCCAGGGTTTTCTTGCTCTGACATTTTCTAGTTCTCTGTCATAAATAGAGGCTTTAACTTTTGCTAAACAATACCATAAGTGATAGCTTTTGTTGTATTCCTTATCAACACCCAAATCATTTAGGTATTATTCCAAGATAATGGTCTTATCCTCTGGAATGTTCTAATCACAGAAGTAAAGCAAAAATTGCTGGGAGGATAAACATTGTAAGGGGCATAAAAATTCAAGAATAGCCAGGAAAAATTCTAACAGGTAACTAATTTTTCTTAGCTGGAAGAAAATGGGCACCGAAGGAGTACCGGCTCCATATGCAGTATACTCCCCACGTGGGTGATGCAATGATTGACTGACTCCAGGGATGAGCACCTCATTTGGATTATTTATTTATTTAATTTTTGGGGTAGTATAATTGCTTTACAATGTTGTGTTAGTTTCTGCTGCTCTACAGCAAAGTGAATCAGCTATACATATACATATATCCTCTCTTTTTTGGTTTTCCTTCCCATTTTGGTTACCACAGAGCACTGAGCAGAGTTCCCTGTGCTACACAGTGGATCATTTTTTACTTCAACACAGTATGGGGCTGAAATGTTTAATGACATTTCTCTTTACAATTACTTTTAAAAAATTAAACACGTAATTACATTTGATAGATGTGTTACCGAGTCCAAGCTCACTCTGCTCGCCACACGACAGGCCAATGAATCAGAGACGAGGTGCTCAGGCAAGGAATATCGCTTTATTCGGAAAGCCAGCAGACCGAGAAGATGGCACACTAGTGCCTCTGAAAAACCATCTTATCGGGGTCTGGATGCCGGTTTCTTTTATAGAATCAGAGAGGGAGAGGTGGTGAGGAAGTCAAGTAAAAGGGCCACCAGTTTTGCAAAACTCCTGGAATGACCAGCCTGGGGATGTGCTAGTTTCTTTTTTCTTGCAGCCAGTCACAGGTGGGCAGGGTTCCCTGAGGCAGGCCGTTATGTATGATTATAATAACAAAAGCAACGAAAAGCAAAGGTTAAAGTCAAAGAAACAGATCCAATGGGGAGTCCGTTTTAGCTCTTCCCTGTTACACATGTAGGTGAAAAAAGTCACCCATGTTTTTCCTGCTATGCACAATTAATTTAGAATTTCTGTGTATACCATCCTAGCTTTATTTTTTTTTTAATTTACTTATTTTATTTTTGGCTGCATTGGGTCTTCGTTGCTGCGCTCAGGCTTTCTCTAGTTACGGTGGTGGATTCTTAACCACTATGCCGCCAGGGAAGCCCCATCCTAGCTTTCTTTTTATAGTTACAATCATAGTGTACCTGGACATACTCTAGCCTAGTTTTTTTCATTTATTATATCGTAAACTTTTTTTTCCCATTGAGATATAATTGACATATAACACTATTAATTTCAGGTGTACAGCATAATGATTTGATATTTGTATACATTGTAAAATGATCACCACAGTAAGTCTAGTTAATATCTGTCACCGTACATCGTTACAAAATTTTTTTTCTTGTCTTCAGCACTTTTAAGATCTACTCTCTCAGCAACTTTCAGATATGCAATACAGTATTAACTACAGTCACCATGCTGTATATTACATCTCCATGACTTAACTTATTTTATAACTGGGAGTTTGTACCTTTTGACCTCTTCATATATTTCACCCACCCCTCAACCCCTCGCCCCTGGCAACCAATCTGTTACCTGTATCTATGAGGTTTTTTCCTTTTTTTTTTGGATTTCACATAGAAGTGAGATCATATGGTGTTTGTCTTTCTCTGTCTGACTTTTGTTCACTTAGCATAATATCCTCAAGGTCCTTCCTGTTGTTGCAAATGGCAAAATTTGATTCTTTCTTATGGCCGAATGTTCTATTATATATATATAACACATTTTCTTTATCCATTCATCCATTGATGGACACTTACGTTGTTTCCATGCTTGGCTGTTGTAATAATGCTGTAGTGAACCTGAGCGTGTATATATCTTTTCAAGTTAGTATTTGTTTTTCAGATAAATATGCAGAAGTGGGATTGCTGGATCATATGGTAGTTTATCATAAATGTTTTAACTGTTGCTAAGTAACCCTTATAATAATTTCAAAAGCTTCATGGCATTCCATGGAGATAATATATCATAATTTAATCAACTCTTTCAGAATTGTTGGGCATTTAGGCTGCCTTCCATATTTAAAATAATTGTAGCTTTAGATTCCCACCAATAAGGAGAAGAAATAGAAAAGAATGAAAGCTGAATCAGTGGGCTTATCTGCTAACAAGCTCAAGGTTTCAGGCTGGATAGATAAAGAATGAAATGGAACTAAGAGCAATGCTGTTCTGAGGCCACAGACCACCGCCCTCCCCACCTCCCCATTAGCCTTCTTGCAAATACAAGCAGGTGATCACAGGGATACCAGGTGAGTGGAATATTCTACTCCACTCTTGAAAAACAGTAGTACGAAAAGCTCATCTGTTGATGAAGGGCAAGTATGTCACCTTCCCATATTAAAGGCATCATTTTAAATAACAGAATGATGGTTTCCTTTCCCTTCTTTTTCCTTCCCCTTTTACAGAAAAGTTATAATACTTCAGCTCATTTTGATCTGGAGGTTAGGTAGAGTAGCCAAAATATTGAGGTATTCATCTTCATGGACTGATAATTCCCTTTGATTTCTGGGTACCAGGGAAACGAGTGGATGAGAAGGCTCAAGAAACTGGGACCCAAAGGAGGAACTCAAAGTTTGTACTATTTAACAAAGAACCAAAACAACGTATGTATAAGTACAGACTATATGGACATTTCAGACTTTCTTTGTCTGTGTCCTAGATGTTCCATCACTAACATTTTCTGCATAGTTTCTACTAATATAGAATTATGATAAGCCTCCTTACATTTTTTATAATTCTTTAAAATTTTTAATTGTAGAAAAATGCACATAATATAAAATTTACCATATTAACCATTTTTTAAACTGTATGGTACAGTAGTGCTAAGTATATTCACTTGGTTGTGCAACCAGTTTTGAGAACTTTTTCATACCCATTAAACAATAACTCCCCATTTCCCCCTCCCCACAGTTGTGGGCAATCACCATTCTACTTTTTGTTACTATGAATTTGACTATTCTAGAGACTTCGTGTAAGTGGAATCACACAGTATTTTTCTTTTTGTGGCTGCCTTATTTCCCTTATCCTAATGTCCTCCAGGTACATCCATGTTGTAGCACATGTCCGAATTGCCTTCCTTTTCAAGGCTGCATAATATTCCCTTGGATGTTTATACCACAGTTTGTTTATCTATTCATCCATCAATGCCTATTTGGTTGCTTCCACTTTTGACAACTGTGAATAATAAATACTTCTATGAATATGGGTATGCAAATATTGTTTTGAGACCCTGCTTTCAGTTCCTTTAGATATATGCCCTAAAGTGCAATTGCTGGATCATACAGCATTTCTATTTTTAATTTTTTGAGGAATTGTCATCCTCTTTTCTCTAGTGCCTGCACCATTGTACATTCCTACCAACAATGCACAGGGTTTCAATTTCTCTACATCCTTGCCAATGCTTGTAATTTTCTATTTTTTTAAAAATTTGTTTTGTTTTGTTGGTTGGTTGGTTGGTTGGTAATAGCCATCCTAATGGGTGTGAGGTGATTTTATTTTTACTCTTTTTAATATGGAATAATTTCAAAAAGGAAAAATACTTACTTTGATTTGAGTGGAAACTCAACATAGAGCCCCATCATTTTGAAATGTAATTTAGATGAAACTCCATAAATGTTTACTTCAAAAAATGAGATTTCACAAAATGTACTTCAGTAAACTGTATTTGGGCTTTTGAACAAATTTACTAGCGTTTATTTTTGTTGAATCAATTTGGCCACTCTTCATTAATTTGTTCCTTTGAACACTCTTAGATTTTCCACACTAGGTATAGCATTGTGACAGGCAGAGAAAGCATTGTTCCTGTCATTAAGGGAATTATCTGTGATTAAACCCCACATATTCACAAATCAGATGGAAAAATGAATATGTTTTAAAATAAGTGGGTATGTGAAAACTGGGAGGTAAAGAAAAACCTCTTTTTATTAAGTTAAAACATTTGTAGGGTATTTTTCCCCCAGAAAAGCAGGCTAGCTTGCTTCTTCTGTTTTACTACAAAGATAAGGATTTTGGTGCAGTAGAATAAATTCTATTGTTTGAATGTCTATCCTTTGTAGTATAGACTATTACATACCACCAGGGAGTAAGGGCTTTGTATACAGCCGTACCTCAGTTTCTGCGTGGAATCAGTTCCAGGACCCACCGTGGATACCAAAATCCTTGGATGCTCAGGTTCCATAGTCCACCCTCTGTATCTGCAGTTTCCGCATCTGTGGATTCCATCAACCGTGGGTCCTAAATGTAGCTCTAATCTGGTTGGTTGAATTTGCGGATGTGAAGCCCTCGGATACAGAGCACCCACACTGTTAAGAAGTCCTGAGGGACTGTTGAGTTTTCCTCTATTTAAGCAGGCTCTTCACCCTTTCCCTCTAAATTTATTTTGCCCCTACATTGGTGGGGGAAAAAAAATAAAGGAGTAATATTTGTATCAGACTACGCATGTAAAATGCAATAGAGGTTTAGAAAATCAGGCTGTTCTCTCCATCCATTCCTTTCTCTTTTAATGACATATTGAGATGATAGACTTTGAGAGATATTTAAGCAGGACTGGTGGGGGAGAAGAGCTCAGACAGACAGACACATTGTACTTTGTACAAACTTGTCTTTGTATGTCTTCCTGCTGGGTAAAAAAAACCAAACAAACAAAAAACTAGTTTCTTTTCTGAACATCACTTTTGCTAGATGTTGCACATGAAATTTATGATGATCTCTTCTAGGTCCACGGTTTTACGCAAGATGATTACCTGATTCTATACCCCTACCCCCTTAGGATCTTTTAGTAATTAAGCTCTTATCCTTCAGAGTGAGGGAAAAAATCCACAACTGGAGAATGGAGTGAAGTGGTAAAGCTGAGGTGACTTCAGCCTCCACTAAACACCTCCTTGCCCCCTACCCACCCTCGCCACATACACATTATTAGGAAATGAATGTATTTTGGCTTCTCATACCTTTGTTAAGTGTCTCTAAAGTAAAAGATGGTAGAGGATATAATTGGTGTTCTCCTCTGACGATGCCACAGTTATGAAAGGCTGGTCAGAGATACAAAAGGAGGAATACTGTTTAAAGACAGAAAAGAACTTGGTAGTGTGCCTGGAGTCAGTATTTGCTATTAATTCCAATAGTGCTTCACTCGAAATCTGACTAAATTCCACATGTAGCCAGAAGTTGATTCAGCAGTTCTACTTTAACTATTTGTTATAACTAATTTGCTTGGTGAACTTATGTAGCAAGCATAATAAGAGTTACATAAAAGGGAAAGTGTTACTTTCTGGCTCTTCACCTCTAAATCCATTTTCACATTTTTCCTTTGGTGCATATCAACTAGCTTCTGAAAAGTTCAATGTACGTATTTTGTAGCTTGGGCTTCAAATTTCCTTTTCCCTAAGTCTACCCTCTGTTTTAAGTTCAGCAGATCTTTTGTGATGCAAGTGTGCTTTGGCAGCATTACTGTGTAATTTTTTTGGGGTGTAAAATGGAAACCATGTGTTGAAATGTTCACCCATGAACTCTCCCATGAGTCTCCCATGAGGTTGATGGTCATGACAAAGCCTTCACATTTTAAGGGAAAATAATCATCTGACAGGTAGTGGTCTGAGGAAATAATGGTTTTACTTTCTGAGGTTTTTGGAGGAACATGGTATTTTTGAATCCGTTTTCCATATCCCTACGTCATGATCTAAATAAAAGTTGTGTGTTTTAATGGTACTTCAACTTTCCATGGTGTTCCTCAGCAAAATTGTCCTTCACTGAGCACCAAAACGGTGAGATAAGACAAACTGTCCTAAAATGTGACATAGAACTCAATAGAATGCACAAAAGTGATACTAAAACTTAGCATCCAGTATGGACCATAAGGGTTTGGTTCTAGGCCTGGAAAGATATTACTTCTTGAATGGATATTTCAATGAGCATCCATGATTAGAAGCATGAATAGATTTTTCTGAGGCAGAGGGGGAATGGATTTTAATAGGCAAGGTAATGTGGCATTGACATTTGTGATTTTCTTAGTGAATAACCTGTCAGATCTTGGAAGTGAGAGGTGAATATCAGCTATTTTCAGCGCCTAGAAGTAAAGTGACCTCCTCTGAGTTGGTTAAGTAGCATCCTTAACCTCCCATAGACAAGCAGTTTACTGATTAAAACACCAGCATGTGTTAATGGTGATTTCTGACGTTTATACTGAAAGCAAGAGTATTTCAGTATGAGGGACTCTTAGAGCCTCATTAGTTTGGTTTACTGCCCCTTCCCACCTGTGTTGTCACAGCGTGAAATGTATAAATTATCGGTCTGTCTTGGAGTGATTTGTTAGCTGCACTTAACTTGCAAAAAAAAAAAAAAACACCCCAAATTCAAAAGTGATAGATGTGAAATGGCAACCTTTGTCAGATAGATGTCACACATGATACGGTTCCTTCTGTTAATATATGTTAGCCTTGGGCTGTAGAAGGTAACGAGTCATTTTCAAAAGGAAAAAAGTCCTGAAAGAAAATCTTCCTCATTAGCCTCACGCAGTTAGAAGTTTGTGGGGATTTTAGGAGCCTTGCACACCTCAGAACCATTTTGTCTAATTTTATGACATAATTTCTTCCCCAAAAGCACATAACCTGGGAGAACTGATAAGTTGTAAACATAATGATCTGGAGAGGGTGTGCTCCTTCCTGAATTTTTAATGGGGAGAAGGCCATCTGCTTCTCCATATGGAAGCATTACCCTCTTCTACACGAAGCCAGCACAGCTAGGGACCAGAACCACAGGAAGAGGCAGCGTGCGACCTCCTCACCGCTTTACCTTTCACAGAACTAATAAAGCTCTTGCTTTATTTACAGTTCAAACTTCCTATAATTATACGTAAGGTCACATAACTCAGAGTATGAGCACCCCAAAAAAATTTTAAGTGGCTAGAGTGAACCCCTTAATAAAATGGTGTATTAATGTAGTTAGTATTCTTTTCATTTGAAATATTTTCATTGTATTTTATTTAGTGAGGCATAACAAATGCTAAACATATTCTCCTTATTTTTAAATGGTCCCTCTGAAACCTAAGAGCTGTTAGTGCTACCTCTTAAATAGGATTTTTACAAGTATTTTTCTTTCCGTGTGTGAATTGTATGTTTGTTTTGCTTTAAGAGTCCAGCGACTACTCTGTAGATGATGAATGCTTAGTGAAGTTGCTGAAAGGATGCTGCCTGAAGAACTTACAGCGGCCTTTGCAAGCGGAATTGTGTTTCAATCACGTTGTCCAAAGGTAAAAGCGGACAATGAAACCAGCTTGAGTGCAAATTGTGGTTTCTGGGGAATCGCTGTGAGAAAGTGATGCTTTTATCTCCCGTTGCTAACCTTTTACTTGGTGTTACCAGAAAGAGAATCCAGTAATGTTTTCTTTATTCTTTGAGAAAAAAATTATAACCTAAGTGGAACGTGGCGTTATGCCTTTCTACCTGGTGTTCAGAGGTGACTTACAAAAGCTAAATTTACAGCCAGGCTGACATGTGTCTGTCTGAATTCTGGCAGCAATGTACAGAACATCTGATACTTTTTTGATTCATGCATTTGTCTGTCATTCATTTATTCCAGAGATATTTGAGTACCCACTATGTGCCAGAGACTGTGATCCTGAATCCTAGGGATTCAAAGTTGAGTAGAAAGACTCGCCATCATTGTAATGATAATGTGACAGGAAAGAACGACTGTGATGAATACTAAAACTGCTTCTCTTTTGGCAAGGGGCATTTTTCTGTAGATGAATGAGTTTTAACCCCCCAAGAGCATTGATCATGATGTCCTGCTCTTTCACTAATTAGAGAGTTGAGTCAAGGTTCTGATGCATGACCCTCTTCTTTACATCTGGAGTCACAAATGCAATTACAGGGGCCAGACAAGTAACCTTACTGAACGATGGCAGGAATAGGGATTAGCGGGCACTGCAGATTAGGGAGATAGTGTGTTCTCTTTAAAGAATGCAGCCACTCCTGAGCTCTAATTGATTATTGCTCTGGACAGTATGCGCCCAGTAGCAATAATCCCTACAATTTTTTTTTTTTTTTTTTTTTGGCTGCGTTGGGTCTTCGGAGGCTTTCTCTAGTTGCAGCGAGGGGGGGCTACTCTTCGTGGTGGTCCACGAGCTTCTCACTGTGGTGGCTTCTCTTGTCGCGGAGCACAGGCTCTAGGTGTGAGGGCTTCAGTAGTTGTAGCGTGTGGGCTCAGTAGTTGTGACACACGGGCTTAGTTGCTCCGCGGCATGTGGGATCTTCTCGGACCAGGGATCGAACCTGTGTCCCCTGCATTGGCAGGCGGATTCTTAATGACTGTGCCACCAGGGAAGTCCCTATAATTTTTCATTGAAAGCCTGGAATCTGAATTTTGTATAACATCTCCAGATTTTTAAATCTTGGCTCAATTTTTTGGAAACCATTGTGTGAGCCAAATAGATCACAGCCATAGACTGCCGGTTGACGTTTTTTGTTCCATATCATATGCCTTTCCATCCATAGCTACTGATCTGCCTCTTTCTGACTATATATTATGAGAATGTAGGAGGACCGGTGTCCTTCTAAGAAGCTGAAAGAGACAATATCTGTTTCCCAAATAAGTAATATACAGGCTTTAGTAAACATGTTAAAGAAGTATCCGTTGAGTTCTCTTTTATTGGTGTTTTTATTAGGATCAAAAGGATGACCCATTTGTTGTATTTTTTGAATCTCATAGTGAATTGCTTGCCGGTGTATTTTATAGTTTTGGATTGTGAGTTCACCTTCAGTGGGGTTTTATCTTGAGCCTCCTGTGAGGCTAGGATTGAGGAATAGTCTCTCTCTAAAGTGATTTTGCTTTTATTTCTGCCAGATGCCCAAAAGGCTTTTCCAGGCCAGGGCCACCTTCATGTTAATTTCATTGCTTAGAAGTTCTTGGATCATTTGGGCCACATAAATTTGAATTGCAGATTCATGTGAGGGCAGGCCTATTGGTTATTAATTTCCTAAGGGATGTGTTTTTTTCCACCCCCCCCTCACCTAGACCTCAGGCCAGGGAGCCAACTGCCCCTGTCTTCCTCCTATGCTGCAAGTGGGTTTTTCTCATCTGCCCTTTCTCTGGTGGAGCAGAGCCCCAGCTTTATGTAGAGTCTCAGCCCAGGCTCTACGTACTATGTGGACCCAAGGCCTCACCTCCTGTGTGGACATCGAGACACAAAGGCTGATTCAGACTGAAACAGACCTAGGGGTGCTTTGGCATCATGCACACACTTAGAGTTCTGGTTTTGTTTTGCGTTCAGTTTGAGAGTTTTCCTTATGTCCTTGTGAGCTGAGCTCTGCATTTTAAAGGGTGTTGCTCTTATTTTTTTGAGTGCTTTTAGATGTTTTGTAGTCAGAGAATTTTCATAATACTGCTGAAAACCGAAGTGTTGGCCACTTCTCTCTTGACATTTTGAAGCATTATAAGACAGCAGTGCAAAGAGAGTTGAACCTCAGTGAGAAATAAGTGGCATCATTTTCTGAGTGGAGTCATTTCCTGAACACATTCATGTTCAGGAGAGATGATCTTATCCTTTCTAGGGTTAGTCTTTGAAGATCTGTATGCGTTTGTATACCTGAAGGTCAGTAACCAATCCTCAGTGCTGGATTTATATTAAGGAATAAAATAAAAGAGTAATATGAGGAATTCCCTGGCGGTCCAGTGGTTAGGACTCCGTGCTTCCACTGCAGGGGGCACGGGTTCAATCCCTGGTCGGGGAACTAAGATCCTGCATGCCAGAGCTTGGCCAAAAAAAAAAAGAAAGAAAAAAAGAAAAAAAAGAGTAATATATTAAAAGCATACTATTTATTGCCATGGTTTATTAGGTTCTTTAACTGTATAATGACAGCTTTTCTCTGATAATAGTCTTAGTGCTGTAGCTGTTTTCTTAAGAATGGGGAAAAATACATATATGTTGGAAAAGAATGATATGTTCCTTGTTCTGTTAAGACTTAATTGCTTTTCATTTGCTCTTTTAGTGAAAAGCTACTGAAGTATGACCACTACCTAGTGCCATTTACTCTGTTTGAGTTGGCATTTTTGTATAAAAACCAAGGGGAAATTGACAAGGCCATAAAGGTCCTAGAAACTGCAAGGTAAGTGATAACCACAGCTTCTCTTTGATTGCTATGGAGTCAGGAATGTCAATACAATTTTAACAACGGCAGTAACTTGATACACTTAAAATGAACACATTAATGAAAAATTAGTCACAATTTTACACTTGCTAATTTATGCTTAGTTTCTGCCTGTGGCTTTTGCTGCAATTGTGCTGTTTCCAACCCTTTTTTTTTTTTTTTTGCGGTACACGTGCCTCTCACTGTTGCGGCCTCTCCTGTTGCGGAGCACAGGCTCAGCGGCCCTGGCTCATGGGCCCAGCCGCTCCGCGGCGTGTGGGATCTTCCCAGACTGGAGCACGAACCCACATCTCCTGCATTGGCAGGCGGACTCTCAACCACTGCGCCACCAGGGAAGCCCTCCAATCCTCTTAATGCCTGACCCTGTGGCTGTTTACAAATGTTGTGATTTTGGGGACCTACATGACAGATTTCTGGCCTATTCTCTTCTGTATCAGGGGTCAGCAAACTTTTTCTGTAAAGGGCCAGTTAGTAAGTATTTTTGGCTTTACAGTATAAGGTCTCCATTGCAACTACTCAATTGTATTAAAAGCAGCCATAGAAGACAATATGTAAATAAATGGGTGTGCCCAGATTTGGCCATAATTTTGGTCATAGTTTGCCTATCCTTGGTGTGTTCTACCATCTCTCTCATTTCCTTAAAGAGCCATTGATTTGAAGAAGCCCTTTGAATCTTCTCCTCTTTCTTCTTTCTGACTACTGTGGCAGTTTCAAAGCACTTTATCAATTCTGCTGTCCAGTGGCTCTCAGACCTCCTGTGATCATGGCTCACTTACTGGGGGCACAAACCCTGTGGTCTGCTTGCTTTGAACACTACTTGCCATGGAGAAAGAATGCCATGATCGCTGTAGGCCATAAATAGCTTGCTGATCCACTAGTTTGTTCATTTACTCAAATTCAGCAGAGCATTCACTGAGTACCTATTATGTGCTAAACACTAGAAAAGGTTCTAGATAGACAACTGTGCATAAACAGGCAATGTTTCTACCTTCTAAGTTGAGGGGCATTGGTAAATAAACAAATAAGAAGAGTAGCAATGGTATGTGCTTTGCTGAGATTTACGATATGATACAGGGTACTCGAGTGCTACTTGAGATTGAATTGATTCTGGAAGGTTTCCTTGAGGGGGTATGTAGTTGAGATTAGCATAATTAAAGCCAGTCCTGAGAAGACCAGTCACCAGAGGACCGTGTGGGGAGCATTCTTGGCTGGGGGGTGGAGCGGGGAGGGTGTTGAGCCAGGAGGTTGATAATGCTTCTTGATTGAAATGGGGAGTACTTAGAAGATAAGGATTGAGGAGAGAGAGAGAGAAAAAAAAAACTTACTCCTGTTTGGACTGTGATATTTTGAGGTGCCTATAGGTATTCATGTGGAGATGGTGAATTGGCAGTCATATATACCAGCATGGAGTTCAGTGTAAAGGTCAAGGCCAAATGTAGATATTTCAAAGTCACCAGAACAGAGACAGTGATATTTAAAGCTGTGGTGCTTGATGAGGTCATTTGGGGAAAGTTATACAGCTAGAGAAGGAGATCCAGCATAGCCCTGGGATATGCCATCATTTTAGAGATTAAACAAGAAGATTAAGAAGTGGCCAGTGAGTTAGGAGGACATCCGGGAAAGCCAAGTGAACAAAATGTTTCAAAAGAAGAGAGTGGTCAGTTGTGAAGATGGCTGCCAAGAGGTCAATCAAGGTGAGACCAGAGAACTGGCTGCTGAACTTGGCAGCATGATCATCGGTGACTTTGACAAGCAAGGTGAGAAAGTGGAGTTTGCTACTCCAGGCAACTCCTTCAGGATATTTGGCTGTGAATAAAGCATAGTAATGGGGCAGAAGCTTTGGAGGCACAGTGGAGCCAAGAGAGGTTTCATTATCTTTTTTTTTTTTTAAGCCAAGGATATGAGAGAAAGTCACTTTTAAAGTTAATTTGTTGAGAGTGAGTATGACTCTTATGTCAACTGACATTCGTGTATCTTCAAATCTATTGAAAATTTTTAGTCCCATTGGAAAATCTGGGACTAAAAATACGGTTTCTAAGTATTCATATCATTTGGACATATTTGGTGTTATCTAAGCAATGCACAATAAGACAACTTTATAACAATGAAAATAAAAGACTAGTAATTCACTATGAAAAAGCAAGACCAGCAGTGATCAAAAGTCACCACTAACTCAAGACAGTCCCAGTGATGTCAACATAAACAGACGTCCCATAATTTCAAGACTGTTGATTATCTGTAGTTTTCTTTGTGCAGTAGGAGCTTTGCAAAGCTTCCAAAGTTAATTAGGGAAATACTCAATTACGTCCTTTGGTAAACTCTAGTAAGGTGTTGGCTTAGCTTATGAATAATAACCCTCATTATGAATAATAACCCTGATTACCAAGGTTACCAGTAAGTAACCCTTAGACCTGTATAAAGTAAAGGGCTATAGAAAGGAATGAATGCCACTGCAAAGAAAGTACAGCTCTCCCATGGGCCACGGTGGTGTGTGAAAGCAGAGCCCAAGGTCCAAAGCATTCCATTTTGCTGATTCGGAACAATTCTAGCAAAGAGAAGTCAACATGGATGATCTAAGTGAAGTTTTTAAATAATCTGTGGATTTCTAATGCCCCTCCTGACATTGCCACATAATAATTATTGATCAAACCATTGATATTTGCCCATCAGAATTGCAGTAAGTAATTTTGGTGTCACCGAGTAATCCTGCTATCTTTGTTGTAATTGTCGTTTTGTGCGAGTTTCTATATCTATATCTAAATCTATATATATATAAAAATTTGTGTGTGTGTGTGTGGTGGGGGTGAAGGATTATGTTCAACTTGTTTTTACAGGCTGCCAGAAGTTTCCAGTTTAGAAAAGGAGGTCAACTCTTTAAAAATAGTTCACAAAATTTGTTAAGCCCTCCATGTAACCTTCTTGCTGTTTGTGAATGGTTTGGTAATTACATATAAACCTTGCTAGTCGAAGCATGCTTTTTAGACCACCACCAGGAAGCTTCTAGAAATACAGAATATTGCAGTCCTCATCTCCTCCCAGAACCAGAATCTGCATTTTAACAAAATCCACTGTTATGCATATTAACGTTTGAAAGCAAATAAGGAATGAAGATGAGAGGAGGGGAGGAGGGTGGTGGTGCCCTGGTGTATAAACGAATTTTGACATTACAATATTATTGTTATTTATCTTTAGAAATAACTACAAAGATTACTCACTGGAGTCCAGACTACACTTCAGAATTCAGGCAGCTCTTCACCTCTGGAAAAAACCGTCCTCAGATTGATCAGAACATGAAGGATGGAATTTTCTTTCAATTAGTACCGGCATCTGCTATAGATTAGACCTTGTATTAAAGTGGAAAAATGATATTGTAAATGTGAGACAAAAAACTAATTTTACTGTCAATATTTTCTATCATCTGTGTGGTTTACTATTGGTCTACATAAATGGGTTTTTTTTTCCTATGGAATGATGTTCAATAATATCTAGAAAACTCTTATATTCTGCATCTCCAAAAAGAATTTCATATCCGATTTGAATTGGAGAGTGAAAAGTCTTTTAAAGGACTCACAGGTACAGTAAAGTATAATTAGATTATTTATTTTTTTAATGTGGAAATGAATATTGTGTAAGTAGCAAATGGCTTACAACCTAAGCATTTTTAGCATGTCGGTCAGTTAAACTTCAGAGATATTTTGTTGCCTAGCATTTAAGTTTCAGAGGGGAAATAAGAATCACCTACATTCAAAATAGCTCAATAACTTTCCGAAAACTCCTGAAAAAGACAGGCAATGGTGTGAACCGGACAGGTAATGTAGGTAATAGGTTGAAAGACCTGTATCTAGAAAAGGTGATGAAATGTTATTGTTTCTTATTCTTCATGTAAGTTACAGGTGGTGACAGTTTTGAGAGACTATCCTGTGTTTTGTTTTGTTTTGTTTTTTGCGGTACGCGGGCCTCTCACTGTTGTGGCCTCTCCTGTTGCGGAGCACAGGCTCCGGAGGCACAGGCTCAGCAGCCATGGCTCACGGGCCCAGCCGCTCCGCGGCATGTGGGATCTTCCCACACCGGGGCACAAACCCACATCCCCTGCATCGGCAGGTGGACTCGCAACTACTGTGCCACCAGGGAAGCCCTATCCTGTTTTTGAATGTACTTAAGTCTGTTATTATTATAACAAAATTCAAAAAAATTCCATATATCTAAAGGGAAAAAAAGTTATATTTTAGAAAATTTCCTTAATCTTAACAATGAGCACCTAAAATATATACGTTGACTATTTTTCCTATAAAGTTCCTGCTGCTTTCAATGATATGTAAAATAATAATTTTTACACTTGTAATGTTGGTGTGTAAGGTCTAATCTGCTCATTTCTCTAGCACTGTGATGGTTCCTTGTAAATATCTGGACTGTACTTAGTCCTTTAATTTGCAAACACAATCAGGGCATGGAGTGGAAGAGAGCCAGCTCTGTGTGGTCCTGGCTCTGCTGTCGGCAGTTACCGGGGTGACCTTTAGGGAGTTCTGTGCTCTCTCCATCACCATATTTTCCTCACCTGTGAAATGGAAAAAGAACAGATGAATTTCAAGGTCTCTTTTAGTTTTATAACTGTGGGTCTGAGGCTGAGATATTTATTTTCAGCAAACAATGTTAAAATGTTTAACCTAGATCATTCCCACTTAGTGTGTGTTTTATTTTACAATCATCACTGCCCTCCCCAGCCCCTCAGCTCTCCAATATGTATGTGCAGTGGCTGAGGACAAGACTGCATCCAGAGTGACAAAAAACAGTTCATGAATTGATGAATCAGGGTTTTGTCGTATTTCTATTTTGAAGAATAACTTGTCATGGAAGCCTCTGCAGTTTAACAAAAACAGCCCAGATTGGCAGTCAGGAGCCGAGTTCTGTTAGTTAATAATATTTCCTCTACGTGGAACAAGTCATTGACCCTTTCTGGCACTCAGTTTCCCTGGTGGGGATAGCAACACAGAGCTTGGTGCTCGTGAGGGCTCTATTAGATAATGCATATGATAGCTTTTTGTAAACTGAAAGGCTGCATGAATATGAGTTGTTGTGACAGTTACGGTTTTTATGTATGTATTACAGTATCAAAACAAAAGTATTGGCTTGAGTCTGTGGTCTCTGATATAAAATGAAAGTGTGGAGATTCAGACAAGTTTAAATTTATTTGAAGTGTTTGGCACTGACATGAGCTCACATTGTGAATTTGCTCCTTGCTGTTTATTCCCTGCTATATAAGCCTGTATCCAGCAGGTATTTGGTCTTGTTTTCTTTAAGGTACTAATTCTTGGCCAATACTGAGGATGTTTTTCCAGTGGAAAATGATGAATACAAATCAACTCGGAGTTCCACCCCTTCAGATAATATTGGTGGTAGATTCATCATGTGCTATTAATAGGAATTATATAACTTTACATTAGGACCAAATAAAAGAGAAAATAACTGTCATTACAACTAGTAAGGGAAAATCTGCTCAAAAATTTCTTTGAATATTACTTGGGAAAAAAGTCTCCAAAGTTCTTAGAAGAGTTTTGGTAGCATTATTATTATTTTTTTTAATAATAAAAAAAACGGTTATATTGCTTTTGTGAGAAGCTACAAGTCAGAGCAAAAGTGAGTAAAAAATGCACTTTCTGGTATGAAATGGAAACGATTTAAGGTAATGGTAGTTATTTTTGTTTTATTTTAACTCTGCATTACCAAAACAAATATAAAAATTCATATCTCCCATTAAGATTTTTCCTTTATTTGTTCTTATTCCGTTTGTATTTTCATTTCCTTTTCTTTTATAGTTACCTGACAAACTATCCAATGGATTTTTAAATGTTGTAATGTCATTTATTTATTTACTGTTAAACATCTTTATTGGAGTATAATTGCTTTACAATGGTATGTTAGTTTCTGCTTTATAAGAAAGTGAATCAGCTATACATATAAATATATCCCCATATCTCCTCCCACTTGCGTCTCCTTCCCACCCTCCCTATCTTACCCCTCTAGGTGGTCACAAAGCATCTCCCTGTGCTACGCGGCTGCTTCCCACTAGCTAGCTATTTTACATTTGGTAGTGTATATATGTCCATGCCACTCTCTCACTTTGTCCCAGCTAACCCTTCCCCCTCCCCATGTCCTCAAGTCCATTCTCTATGTCTTTATTCCTGTCCTACCCTAGGTTCTTCAGAACCATTTTTTTTAGATTCCATATATATGTGTTAGCATACGGTATTTGTTTTTCTGTTTCTGACTTACTTTATATGACAGACTCTAGGTCCATCCACCTCACTACAAATAACTCAATTTCATTTCTTTTTATGGCTGAGTAATATTCCATTGTATATATGTGTCACATCTTCTTTATCCATTCATCTGTTGATGGACACTTAGGTTGCATCCATGTCCTGGCTATTGTAAATAGAGCTGCCATGAACACTGTGGTACATGTCTCTTATTGAATTATGGTTTTCTCAGGGTATATGGCCAGTAGTGGGATTGCTGGGTTGTATGCTGGTTCTATTTTTAGTTTTTTAAAGGAACCTCCATACAGTTCTACATAGTGGCTATATCAATTTACCTTCCCACCAAGAGTGCAAGAGGGTTCACTTTTCTCCACACCCTCTTCAGCATTTATTGTTAGTAGTTTTTTTGTACGCGGGCCTCTCACTACAGTGGCTTCTCCCGCTGCAGAGCACAGGCTCCGGGGGCCCAGCCGCTCCGCGGCACGTGGGATCCCCCGGAACGGGGCACGAACCTGTGTCCCCTGCATCGGCAGGCGGACTCCCAACCACTGTGCCACCAGGGAAGCCCGTTAGTAGTTTTTTTTTTTTTTTTAGTAGTTTTTTTGATGATAGCCATTCTGACTGGTGTGAGGTGATACCTCATTGTAGGTTTTTGTTTTTGTTTTTGTTTTTTTTTTTGCGGTATGCGAGCGTCTCACTGTTGTGACCTCTCCCCTTGCGGAGCACAGGCTCCAGAGGCACAGGTTTACGGGCCCAGCTGCTCTGTGGCATGTGGGATCTTCCCGGACCGGGGCACAAACCCGTTTCCCCTGCATCAGCAGGCGGACTCTCAACCACTGCGCCACCAGGGAAGCCCCCCCTCATTGCAGTTTTGATCTGCATTTCTCTAATGATTAGTGATGCTGAGCATTCTTTCATGTGTCTGTTGGCAATCTGTATATCTTCTTTGGAGAAATGTCTGTTTAGGTCTTCTGCCCATTTTTGGATTGGGTTGTTTGTTTTTTTGATATTGAGCTGCATGAGCTGCTTGTAAATTTTGGAGATTAATCCTTTGTCAGTTGCTTCATTTGCAAATATTTTCTCCCATTCTGAGGGTTGTCTTTTCATCTTGTTTATGGTTTCCTTTGCTGTGCAAAGCTTTAAAGTTTCATTATGTCCCATTTGTTGATTTTTGTTTTTCCATTTCTCTAGGAGGTGGGTCTTGCTGTGATTTATGTCATAGAGTGTTCTGCCTATGTTTTCCTCTACGAGTTTGATACTGTCTGGCCTTACATTTAGGTCTTTAATCCATTTTGAGTTTATTTTTGTGTATGGTCTTAGGGAGTGTTCTAATTTCATTCTGTTACATGTAGCTGTCTGGTTTTCCCAGCACCACTTATTGAAGAGGCTGTCTTCTCTCCATTGTATATTCTTGCCTCCTTTTTCAAAAATAAGGTGACCATATGTGCATGGGTTTATCTCTGGGCTTTCTATCCTGTTCCATTGATTTATATTTCTGTTTTTGTGCCAGTACCATACTGTCTTGATTACTGTAGCTTTGTAGTAGAGTCTGAAGTCAGGGAGCCTGATTCCTCCAGCTCAGTTTTCTTTCTCAAGATTGCTTTGGCTATTAAGGGTCTTTTGTGTTTCCATACATATTGTGAAATAGTTTGTTCTAGTTCTGTGAAAAATGCCATTGGTAATTTGATAGGGATTGCATTGAATCTGTAGATTGCTTTGAGTCATTTAGTCATTTTCACAATGTTGATTCTTCCAATCCAAGAACATGGTATATCTCTCCATCTGTTTGTATCATCTTTAATTTCTTTCATCAGTGTCTTATAGTTTTCTGCATGCAGGTCTTTTGTCTCCTTAAGTAGGTTTATTCCCAGGTATTTTATTCTTTTTGTTGCAGTGGTAAATGAGAGTGTTTTCTTAATTTCACTTTCACATTTTTCATCATTAGTGTGTAGGAATAAAAGAGATTTCTGAGCATTGATTTTGTATCCTGCTACTTTACCAAATTCATTGATTAGCTCATGTAGTTTTCTGGTAGCATCCTTAGGATTCTCTATGTACAGTGTCATGTCATCTGCAAACAGTGGCAGCTTTACTTCCTCTGTTTCGATTTGGATTCCTTTTATTTCCTTTTCTTCTCTGATTGCTGTGGCTAAAACTTCCATACTATGTTGAATAAGAGTGGTGAGAGTGGGCAACCTTGTCTTGCTCCTGATCTTAGTGGAAATGATTTCAGTTTTTCACCATTGAGGATGATGTTGGCTGTGGGTTTGTCATATATGGCCTTTATTATGTTGAGGTAAGTTCCCTCTATGCCTACTTTCTGGAGGGTTTTTTATCACAAATGGGTGTTGAATTTTGTCAAAAGCTTTTTCTGCATCTACTGAGTTGATCATATGGTTTTTATCCTTCAGTTTGTTAATATGGTGTATCACATTGATTGATTCACATATATTGAAGAATCTTTGCATTCCTGGGATAAACCCCACTTGATCATGGTGTATGATCCTTTTAATGTGCTGTTGGATTCTGTTTGCTAGTATTTTTTTGAAGATTTTTGCATCTTTGTTCATCAGTGATATTGGCCTGTAGTTTTCTTTCTTTGTGACATCTTTGTCTTGTGTTGGTATCAGGGTGATGGTGGCTTCATAGAATGAATTTGGGAGTGTTTCTCCCTCTGCAGTTTTTTGGATGAGTTTGAGAAGGACTGGTGTTAGCTTTTCTCTAAATGTTTGATAGAATTTGCCTGTGAAGCCACCTGGTCCTGGACTTTTGTTTGTTGGAAGATTTTTAATTACAGTTTCAATTTCATTACTTGTGATAGGTCTGTTTATATTTTCTAATTCTTCCTGGTTCACTCTTGGAAAATTGTACCTTTCCAAGAATTTGTCCATTTCTTCATGGTTGTCCATTTTATTGGCATATAGTTGCTTGTAGTAATCTCTCATGATCCTTTGTATTTCTGCAGTGTCAGTTGTTACTTCTCCTTTTTCACTTCTAATTCTATTGATTTGAGTCTTCCGTTTTTTTCTTGATGAGTCTAGCTAATGATTTATCAATTTTGTTTATTTCCTCAAGGAACCAGGTTTTAGTTTTATTGATCTTTGCTATTGTTTCCTTCATTTCTTTTTCATTTATTTCTGATCTGATCTTTATGAGTTCTTTCCTTTGGCTAACTTTGGGGTTTTTTTGTTCTTATTTCTCTAATTGCTTTAGGTGTAAGGTTAGGTTGTTTATTTGAGATGTTTCTTGTTTCTTGAGGTAGGACTGTATTGCTACAGACTTCCCTCTAAGAACTGCTTTTACTGCATCCCGTAGGTTTTGGGTTGTTGTGTTTTCATTATTTGTTTCTAGGTATTTTTTGATTTCCTCTTTGGTTTCTTCAGTGATCTCTTGGTTATTTACTAGTGTATTGTTTAGCCTCCATGTGTTTGTATTTTTTACAGACTTTTTCTTACTGTTGATATCTAGTCTCATAGTGTTGTGGTCGGAAAAGATACTTGATACGATTTCAGTTTTCTTAAATGTACCAAGGCTTGATGTGTGACCCAAGATATGATCTATCCTGGAGAATGTTCCATGAGCACTTGAGAAGAACGTGTATTTTGTTGTTTTTGGATGGAATGTCCTATAAATATCAGTTAAGTCCATCTTGTGTAACGTATCATTTAAAGCTTGTGTTTCCTTATTTATTTTCATTTTGGTTGATCTGTCCATTGGTGAAAATGGGGTGTTAAAATCCCCTACTATGATTGTGTTACTGTTAATTTCCCCTTTTGTGGCTGTTAGCATTTGCCTTATGTATTGAGATGCTCCTAGGTTGGGTGCATAAATATTTACAATTGTTATATCTTCTTCTTGGATTGATCCCTTGATCATTATGTATTGTCCTTCTTTGTCTCTTGTAGTAGTCTTTATTTTAAAGTCTATTTTGTCTGGTATGAGAATTGCTACTCCAGCTTTCTTTTGATTTCCATTTGCATGGAATATCTTTTTCCATCCCTAGGTCTGAAATGGGTCTTATGTAGACCACATATATATGGGTTTTGTTTTTGTATCCATTCAGCCAGGCTATATCTTTTGGTTGCAGCATTTAATCCATTTAAGGTAATTATCGATATGTATGTTCCTACTACCATTTTCTCAATTGTTTTGGGTTTATTATTGTTGGTCTTTTCCTTCTCTTGTGTTTCCTGCCTAGAGAAGTTCCTTTAGCATTTGTTGTAAAGCTGGCTTTGTCGTGCTGATTTCTCGTAGCTTTTGCTTGTCTGTAAAGGTTTCAATTTCTCTGTCGAATCTGAATGAGATCCTTGCTGGGTAGAGTAATCTTGGTTGTAGGTTTTTGCCTTTCATCACTTTAAATATGTCCTGCCACTCCCTTCTGGCTTGCAGAGTTTCTGCTGAAAGATCAGCTGTTGACCTTATGGGGATTCCCTTGTATGTTATTTGTTGTTTTTCCCTTGCTGCTTTTAATATTTTTTTTTGTATTTGATTTTTGATAGTTTGATTAATATGTGTCTTGGCGTGTTTCTCCTTGGATTTATCCTGAATGGGACTCTCTGTGCTTCCTGGACTTGATTAACTATTTCCTTTCCCATATTGGGGAAGTTTTCAACTATAATCTCTTCAAATATTTTCTCAGTCCCTTTCTTTTTCTCTTCTTCTTCTGGGACCCCTATAATTCGAATGTTGGTGCATTTAATGTTGTCCCAGCGGTCTCTGAAACTGTCCTCAATTCTTTTCATTCTTTTTTCTTTATTCTGCTCTGCAGTAGTTATTTCTACTATTTTATCTTCCAGTTCACTTATCCATTCTTCTGCCTCAGTTATTCTGCTATTGTTTCCTTCTAGAGAATTTTTAATTTCATTTATTGTGTTGTTCATCATTGTTTGTTTCATCTTTAGTTCTTCTAGGTCCTTGTTAAATGTTTCTTGCATTTTGTCTATTCTATTTCCAAGACTTTGGATCATCTTTACTATCATTATGCTGAATTCTTTTTCAGGTAGACTGCCTATTTCCTCTTCATTTGTTAGGTTTGGTGGGTTTTTCCCTTGTTCCTTCATCTGCTGTGTGTTTCTCTGTCTTCTCATTTTGCTTCACTTAATGTATTTGGTGTCTCCTTTTCACAGCCTGCATGTTTGTACTTCCCGTTGTGTTTGGTGTCTGCCCCCAGTGGCTATGTTTGGTTCAGTGGGTTATGTATGCTTCCTGGTGGAGGGGACTGGTGCCTGTGTTCTGGAGGCTGAGTCTGTATCTTGTCTTTCTTGTGGGCAGGACCGCATCTGGTGGTGTGTTTTGGAGTGTCTGTGACCTTATTATGATTTTAGGCAGCCTCTCTGCCAATGGGTGGGGTTGTGTTCCTGTCTTGCTAGTTGTTTTGGCATAGGGTGTCCAGCACTGTAGCTTGCTGGTCGTTGTGTGGAGCTGGGTCTTAGCGTTGAGATGGAGATCTCTGGGAGGGCTTTCGCCTTTAACATTACGTGGAGCTGGTATGTCTCTGGTGAACCAATGTCCAGAATTCTGCTCTCCTACCTCAGAGGCAGAGGCCTGACTCACGGCCGGAGCACCAAGACCCTGTCAGCCACATGGCTTAGAATTAGGAAAGGCAGAAAAAAAGAAAGAAAGAAAGGAAAAAATAAAGTAAAATAAGGTTATTAAAATAAAAAATAATTATTAAAAAATTAAAAAGTAATAAAGAAAGAATGAAGAGAGCAACCAAAAAATAAATAAATAAAACACGGATAGGCAGAACCCTTGGACAAATGGTAAAAGTAAAGGTATACAGAGAAAATCACACAAAGAAGCATACACATACACACTCACAAAAAGAGAAAAAGGAATAAAATATATCGTTGCTCTGAAAGCCCACCGCCTCAATTTTGGGATGATTCATTGTCTATTCAAGTATTCCACAGGTGCAGCGTTCATCAAGTTGATTGTGGAGATTTAATCCGCTGCTCCTGAGGCTGCTGGGAGAGATTTCCCTTTCTCTTCTTTGTTCGCACAGCTTCTGGGGTTCAGCTGTGGATTTGGCCCCGCCTCTGCATGTAGGTCGCCTGAGGACATCTGTACCCGCTCAGACAGGACAGGGTTAAAGGAGCAGCTGATTCGGGAGCTCTGGCTCACTCAGGCCGCGGGGGAGGGAGGGGTACGGAGTGTGGGGCGGGCCTGCGGCAGCAGAGGCCACCATGATATTGCAACAGCCTGAGGCGCGCCTTGTGTTCTCCCGGGGAAGTTGTCCCTGGATCCCAGGACCCTGGCAGTGGCAGGCTGTACAGGCTCCCGGGAGGGAGGTGTGGATAGTGACCTGTGTTCGCACACAGGCTTCTTGGTGGCTGCAAAAAAACCTTAGCGTCTCCTGCCCGTCTCTGGGGTCCACGCTTAGAGCCGCGGCTCGCGCCCGTCTCTGGAGCTCGTTTAGGCGGCGCTCTTAATCCCCTCTCCTCACGCACCAGGAAACAAAGAGGCAAGAAAAAGTCTCTTGCCTCTTCGGCAGTCCAGACTTTTTCCCGGACTCCCTCCCGGCTAGCCGTGGCGCACTAACCCCTTCAGGCTGTGTTCACTCCGCCAACCCCAGTCCTCTCCCTGCGCTCCGACCGAAGCCCGAGCCTCAGCTCCCAGCCCCGCCCGCCCCGGCAGGTGAGCAGACAAGCCTCTCGAGTGCCGGTTGGCCCTGATCCTCTGTGCGGGAATCTCTCTGCTTTGCCCTCCGCACCCCTGTTGCTGCGCTCTCCTCAGCGGCTCCGAAGCTTCCGCTACGCCACCCGCAGTCTCCGCCCGCGAAGGGGCTTCCTGGTGTGTAGAAACCTTTCCTCCTTCACAGCTCTCTCCCACTAGTGCAGGTCCCGTCCCTATTCTTTTGTCTCTGTTTTTCCTTTTGCCCTACCCAGGTACGTGGGGAGTTTCTTGCCTTTTGGGAGGTCTGAGGTCTTCTGCCAGTGTTCAGTAGGTGTTCTGTAGGCGTTGTTTCACATGTAGTTGTATTTCTGATGTATTTGTGGAGAGGAAGGTGATCTCCACGTCTCCTTCCTCCGCCATCTTGAAGGTCTCCTCCTAAATGTTGTAATATCATTAATGCTACAAATATTCATGTTTCCTGCCATGTTCAAGATACCATGGCAGCACTAGTTTATTGTGACATCAGCTAATATTGCATTTTTAGAGTTATTTTGTGATTCAGGGTGTTCTGTGAAGAATGAGTACTGAAGTGACAATGTTTTATCTGCTGTTTTGAGGGGCATATGTGAAGGGGTTGGTCTGCCAATATATCTGACAGTTTGTGCAATTTGTGTAGTTCTTGGTATAATTACCTTTCTTTTTTTGCGGTACGCAGGCCTCTCACTGTTGTGGCCTCTCCCGTTGCGGAGCACAGGCTCCGGAGGCACAGGCTCAGCGGCCATGGCTCACGGGCCCAGCCGCTCCGCGGCATGTGGGATCCTCCCGGACCGGGGCACGAGCCCGTCTCCCCTGCATCGGCAGGCGGACTCTCAACCACTGCGCCACCAGGGAAGCCCTAATTACCTTTTTTTAAAATGAAAAGCCAGAGTTCTGATTGGTTCTGTGTAAACTTAAGACTCAAGTAGAGGTTAAGCTTTGTGGTGTTGGTGACAAAGAAGGCATGATTTCCACTTGACAGTTAATGGAAGATTAGCTATATCAGCTCTTATATGAACTTATATCTTAATATTTCTGTGCTTCTGGATATAAGAACATCCCACGTTATATAGGAAAAGGAAGTTCATTGATGCTATGTCTTTACTACAAGTGAGTAGAAGCTATAGGGAGGTAAATTGCAGATTAATCAGCATCAAAGATTTTTAATCATTGAAACAATATAAGAGTATAACCATTTCTTTTGCAAAGGAGTAAATTTAACAGAGCTATGTGACTATCATTCTTACCTGGCCTGGAAACCTTATAGTTGAACTTTGAGGTCACTGTGAGTCTTTGATCAGGTTTCCAAATCAGTGGGATGTGTGTAAAGAAGAAAGTTACCGCCTTTCAAAGAAAAGTGAGCTTTTCTTCTTTTGAAACTGCTTTTAGAGGTAGTTACATTGTGTTAGCCACTAATAGCCCCTTTTATTAATACTCATTATGATTTCACTTCTCATCCATTCCTTTAAAGTGAATCTATCGATGTTTTCGAATAGAGATTTTTCTTCCTTTGGACGTTAAAACTAATTATTTTGAAAAGGTCTTTGTGATCAACGGGAAAAATTTCTGGCATTATTCTGATTAATTCTTCATTATTTTTTTCATATTACTCTTTTTTCCCTAGTTATTTAATCCACATTTATAAGTCATAAATTCTAATGCCTTTAATTAAAATGAGTCAATGAAGACTCCAGTGGTTGTTCTGATGCCCTAAGATTTTGTGATTCATAGGGCATGGAATGGATCTTGGAAATTTTTTTTTTTTTTTTTTTGGCTGTACCACATGGCCTGGGGGATCTAAGTTCCCGGATCAGGGATTGAACCCACGCCCCTGCATTGGAAGGTGGAGTCTTAACCACTGGACAGCCGGGTAAGTCCTTGGAAAATTATCTCATCCTCCCCAACTGCTAAACAGTGTTGTTTCTCCTTCAGTCCTGCTCTGTCCAGTATGGTAGCCACTGGCCACATGTGGCTATAGAGAACTTGAAACATGGCTAGTGGCACATGTTGGAATGATGCTGAGAGTCAGGGAACATTCATTTCTATATGCCTCCCAATGTCATGCTTCCTGGAGTTCTGGCTTTTACTTGCTGCCTACTGTGATCACCTAATCACCATAGTTGCATTGTCAATCATGGTTCAAATATATATCTCTGAGGTTTGCTTTTTCTGTTTAAGTTCCCATAAACTTTTGTTTGATCATGTTTATTCTGCAGATATCATTGATCATTGGCATGTTTGAACATTATTATTCTCCCCCCCCCAGCTCCTTATATACTAGACTTGAGAGATCTTATTTTTAAGATTATTATTTAAATCTGATTTTACAGACATTCCTCACTTTTTGAGATGTAACAGCACAAACTCTTAGAGTTGTAGAGGAAGTGACTCTCACCTTTGAGATGTTAGTAGATTTTATGATTAAAATATTTTTTAAGATGAACATTATTCTGAAAATGTGGGTGACCTTTTCAATCCCTTTATATTATCAGTGTTTCACCATTGACTCAGGTAGGCCGGTATCGTCTTTAAAGATTTTTAGGCACTAGTTACCCACTTAGAGAATAATTTGGCAGATGGTTTTTTTGAAGTTACATATTTATCTTTTGCTGCCTATTATTGATATTTTAATGTATATGATACCTAAGTGATATGCATACATATAATTGACATATTTTAAATGTCTAGACATTTCTTGATCTGACACATAGATAGGTCAATAGGTAGGTAGATAGAAAACAGCTTACAAATATTAAATAGACAATGCTTTATACTGTTCTCTCAGAAGGAGCACAGGATTTTCTCACATTTCCCATCCCCCAGACCAATTATTTACATATTTTTTCTTTGTGTTATTAGATTGCTTGTTGTGAAACCCTGTTTCTGCTTCTCATTGTCGGTAGTTTTGTCCTTACATCCCTTAGATTTAGTTACCTCAGAATGTAGAACTTGAAATGTAATGAAAAGTACGCACCAGAATTTAGCATGGGGGAAATATCTTCTATGTTGAGCATTTGCTGTCTGACCGTGATGATGTTAAAGTCCATTCCAGTCTGTTTATAACTTCATAACCACAAAAAGAAGTGATGCAGGGACTATTTAGTAGATTGAGAAGGCTGAGTGGATTCTTGGCCTGGTCCATCTCTGAAGGACTATGTGGATCTAGCTTCAAAGGAAGTTCAACCCTCATTCTGTCCAGTTTACAGATGTGTAAATTACACTGTAGTAATACTATAACACGACTCTGCATGGGCAAATCAAAGTAGCCACCTCACTGTTATTTGCTAATAAAAAATGCATACCAGTGCCTACAGATTGGATATTTAATAGGAAAACTCAAGGTACTTTAATACCTTCATTAAGTAAAACTTTGTTGCATATTAGTATACAATATACCTTGTATGTTAATCCAATAGTTCTTAGACACACATAATTTAAATGACTAATATAAGGGATGCTGGTATATCTCAGTGGGAGCTTTTGTTTTATTGCTACTTAATATATTTTAGTAAATTAATTTTAATTATTGGTAGCCTGTGTAGTATCATTTAGGGGAAAAAAAGTTGGTCTCAGTGTAACAGAACTGAACGCCAGAGAAATTGGATAAAATGAACGTGTTAAAGAATATTGCTTATTTCAGTTTTAAAGGAATTCTATTATTTTGAAATGCCGGAAGGTCTTCCGCATTTTGAAGGGATGACACTTCCTGCTTTGGAGTCATACAGATGTTTTAATTCATTCTTATCGTTATTGGAGCTAAGTGTTCAGGTGGCAAGTTTGGGTATAGTAAATGAGTTTAAAATGTTTTCATTAGTTACGCCATTTTTTTCCGGAAGTGATTTTATTCTTCATAGTAGACAACTGCTTTCTATCTAGTGCTTTAAGAAAATAATTTACATGAAAAGAGAGATTATGGCAAGCATTATAAATCTTAGGCTATTAATTTAATGGCTTAAGAAAACAGTACCATTGGGTTCTGTGTAACTAAGATTTGCAGATGGAGAACACAAGTATTTCACTGATGTGTGCTGTTCAGAAAAATTGCTTAATTCTCAACAATATGTTGCATTCTCATGCTATGTTAGGGGAAAATTTTATAACTAAGTAGTTTATTATTTTTTTCCTTTGCTAACTGCTGCCATCCAAACACCTGAATGAATACCAGCTGATTCATTTATATACTTGTGTTTTAAAATATTTATTTGCAGATGTTCATAGAACTCTCGAATTTTTGATGTAAGTTGCTAAATCATATGTAAAGGCAAAATATATATTTAATAAGTGAGAAGTATTATTTTATTACTGAGATTTATTTCCAAAGCAAATTTATTTTATAGGTACTTCACTTGGTAAATTTTTCTTTGCCTTAAAACACACAAACCTGTCTAGTGATCTGGTCACCTAAAAACCCTTCATGTTACCTTAACATGTAGAGGGATTTTAGTTACAGGCCATAGCGTTTTGCAAATCAATGTATAGTTTCCTGTTGAATCATAAAAGCTACCTGTATATAGTTTATAATTTATTGTTTTATTAGTAAACATTTTCAGCATTTTATCTCACTTTTTCTCTTCTCATTACATTTGATCTTCCCTGTTCCCAGCGGTCACAGTTTTAAAGAGCAAAATGTTTTTAGAAATTGATGATGTGTGAGTTCTAAGTAAGATAAACGTGTTTAGTAGCATCCATCTGCTGATCAAGTAGGCATTGGATCTGGTACTAGAAAGTGAAATAGATTGTAGCTATAAAAGCATTTTATCAATATAAGTCTAGAAGGAAGAAGAAAACTGTGAACTTCTGATATTTTTAATATCAAAACTGTGTTCCCAAATGAGTATTCGTTTGCTGATTTTGTGTTAAAATGTTATCATCTATGATGTGTAAGCTCATGCTGATATGAGATCTAAATTTTCAACATGAAGACATCAGTTCCTGTAGCCTGTTTTTAACATTATGACATTTTTGAAAACAGATGTCATCTTAAAAATTGTATTTTTAAGTGCAAATAAATCATCCCAACTTAAAAGTCAATGTTTTTTTAGTATTACAGAATACTCTGTGTTATTAGATGCATGTTTAGGTTGCTGGATATTCTTGGAATTCTATATTTTCATATTGCTACACTGGTTTACCTACAGCGTGCATTTGAATTGTTATTTAAATAAATCACACTTGATGGAATTAGCCTTCTGGTTGTTCTACGTATGAAAGATGTACATAACGCCTGTTTTGCTGATAATTAATTGTAATGTGATGTACACTTGAATGTTTGTTTCTTGGTAAGACTTTCTTTTTTTATATAGATTTTTATTGGAGTATAATTGCTTCACAATACTGTGTTAGTTTCTGTTGCACAACAAAGTGAATCAGCCGTATGCATACATATGTCCCCATATCCCCTCCCTCTTGAGCCTCCCTCCCATCCTCCCTATCCCACCCCTCTAGGTCATTGCAAAGCACCAAGGTGATCTCCCTGTGCTGTGTGGCTGCTTCCCACCAGACAACTATTTTACATTCAGTAGTGTATATAGGTCGATGCTACTCTCACTTTGCCCCAGCTTCCCCCTGCCACCCCAAGTCCTCAAGTCCATTCTCTATGTCTACCTCTTTATTCCTGCCCTGCAACTAGGTTCATCAGTACCATTTTTTTTCTTTTAGATTCCATATATACGTGTTAGCATACGGTATTTGTTTTTCTGACTTACTTCACTCTGTATGACAGACTCTAGGTCCATCCACCTTACTACAAAGAACTCAAATTCATTTCTTTTTATGGCTGAGTAATATTCCATCGTATATATGTGCCACATCTTCTTTATCCGTTCATTTGTTGACGGGCACTTAGGTTGCTTCCATGTCCTGGCAGTCGTAAATAGTGCTGCAGTGAACATTGTGGTGCATGTCTCTTTTTCAATTATGGTTTTCTCAGGGTATATGCCCAGTAGTGGTATTGCTGGGTCATATGGTAGTTCTGTTTTTAGTTTTTTGAGGAAACTCCATATTGTTTTCCATAGTGGTTGTATCAATTTACATTCCCACCAACAGTGCAGGAGGGTTCCCTTTTCACCACACCCTTTCCAGCATTTATTGTTTGTAGACTTTTTGATAATGGCCATTCTCACCAGCGTGCAATGATACCTCGTAGTTTTGATTTGCATTTCTCCGGTGATTAGTGATGTTGAGCATCTTGTCATGTGCCTCTTGGCCATCTGGATGTCTTCCTTGGTGGAATGTCTATTTAGGTCTTTCACCCATTTTTTTTAACTGGATTGTTTGTTTTTTTATATTGAGCTTCATGAGCTATTTGTATATTTTGGAGATTAATCCTTTGTCTGTTGCTTCATTTGCAAATATTTTCTCCCATTCTGAGGGCTGTCTTTTTGTCTTGTTTATAGTTTCCTTTGCTGTGCAAAAGCTTTTAAGTTTAATTAAGTCCCATTTGTTTATTTTTATTTTTATGTCCGTTACTCTAGGAGATGGGTCAAAAAAGATCCTGCTGTGGTTTATGTCAAAGAGTGTTTTTCCTATGTTTACCTCTAAGAGTTTTATAGTGTCTGGTCTTGCATTTAAGTCTTTAATCCATTTGGAGTTTATTTTTGCGTATGGTGTTAGGTAGTGTTCTAATTACATTCTTTTACATGTAGCTGTCCAGTTTTCCCAGCACCACTTATTGAAGAGGCTGTCTTTTCTCCATTGTATTTTCTTGCCTCCTTTATTGTAAATTAGGTGCCCATATATGTGTGGGTTTATCTCTGGGCATTCTATCCTGTACCATTGATCTATATTTCTGTTTTTGTGCAAGTACTGTACTGTCTTGATTACTGTAGCTTTGTGGTATAGTTTGAAGTTGGGGAGCCTGATTCCTGCAACTCCGTTTTTCTTTCTCAGGATTGCTTTGGCTATTCAGGGTCTTTTGTGTTTCCATACGAATTGTAAAGTTTTTTGTTCTAGTTCTGTGAAGAATGCCATTGGTAGTTTGGTAGGGATTGCATTGAATCTGTAGATTGCTTTGGGTAGTATAGTCATTTTCACAATGTTGATTCTTCCAATCCAAGAACATGGTATATTTCTCCATCTGTTTATGTCATCTTTGATTTCTTTCATCAGTGTTTTATAGTTTCCTGAGTACAAGTCTTTCGCCTCCTTAGGCAGGTTTATTCCTAGATATTTTATTCTTTTTCTTGCAGTGGTAAATGGGAGTGTTTCCTTAATTTCTCTTTCTGATTTTTCATTGTTGGTGTATAGGAATGCCAGAGATTTCTGTGCATTAATTTTGTATCCTGCAACCTTACCAAATTCATTGATTAGCTCTAGTAGTTTTCTGGTGGCATCTTTAGGATTTTCTATGTATAGTATCATGTCATCTGCAAACAGTGACAGTTTTACTTCTTCTTTTCCAATTTGTATTCCTTTTATTTCTTTTTCTTCTCTGTTTGCTGTGGCTAGGACTTCCAAAACTATGTTGAATAAGAGTGGTGAGAGTGGACATCCTTGTCTTGTGCCTGATCTTAGTGGAAATGTTTTCAGTTTTTTAACCATTGAATATGGTGCTTGCTGTGGGTTTGTCATATATGGCCTTTATTATGCTGAGGTAGGTTCCCTCTATGCCCATTTTCTGGAGAGTTTTTATCAGAAATTGGTGTTGAATTTTGTCAAAAGCTTTTTCTGCATCTATTGAGTTGATCATATGGTTTTTATTCCTTAATTTGTTCATGTGGTGTATCACATTGATTTATCATGGGATAAACCCCACTTGATCCTGGTGTATGATCCTTTTAATGTGTTGTTGGATTCTGTTTGCTAGTAGTTTGTTCAGGATTTTTGTGTCTATGTTCATCAGTGATATTGGCCTATAATTTTCTTTTTTTGTGATGTCTTTTTCTGGTTTTGGTATCAGGGTGATGGTGGCTTCGTAGAATGAATTTGAGACTGTTTCTCCCTCTGCAATTTTTTGGATGAGTTTGAGAAGGATCAGTATTAGCTCTTCTCTAAATGTTTGATAGAATTCGCCTATGAAGCCATCTGGTCCTGGGCTTTTGTTTGTTGGAAGATTTTTAATTACAGTTTCAATTTCATTGCTTGTGATAGGTCTGTTTATATTTTCTAAATCTCCCTGGTTCAGTCTTGGAAAATTGTAGCTTTCCAAGAATTTGTCCATTTTTTCATGGTTGTCCATTTTATTGGCATATAGTTGTTTGTAGTAGTCTCTTATAATCCTTTGTATTTTTTTTTTTTTTTTTTTTTTTTTTTGTGGTACACGGGCCTCTCACTGTTGTGGCCTCTCCCATTGCGGAGCACAGGCTCCAGACACGCAGGCTCAGCGGCCATGGCTCACGGGCCCAGCCGCTTTGTGGCATGTGGGATCCTCCCAGAACGGGGCATGAACCCGTGTCCCCTGCATCGGCAGGTGGACTCTCAACCGCTGCACCACCAGGGAAGCCCCAATCCTTTGTATTTTTGCAGTGTCTCTTGTGATTTCTCCTTTTTCATTTCTAATTTCATTGATTTGCGTCCTCTCACTTTTTTCTGGATGAATCTGGCTAAGGGTTTATCAATTTTGTTGTTTATCAATCTTCTCAAAGAACCAGCTTTTAGTTTTATTGATCTTTGCTCTTGTTTTCTTCATTTCTGTTTCATTTATTTCTGCTCTGATCTTTATGATTTCTTTCTTTCTACTGACTTTGGGTTTTCTTTGTTCTTTAGTTGTTTTAAGTGTAGGGTTATATTGTTTATTTGAGATTTTTCTTGTTTATTGAGATGAGATGGAATCGCTATAAACTTCCCTCTTAGAACTGCTTTTGCTGCATCCCATAGGTTTTGTGTCGTCTTGTTTTCGTTGTCATTTGTTTCTATGTATTTTTTAATTTCTTCTTTGATTTCTTCAGTGATCTCTTGGTTATTTAGTAGCACACTGTTTAGCTTCCATGTATTTGTGTTTTTTACAGTTTCTTTCCTGTAATTGATTTCCAATCTCATAGCGTTGTGGTCGGAAAAGATGTTTGATGTGATTTGAATTTTCTTAAATTTTCCAAGGCTTGGTTTGTGACCCAAGATGTGATGTATCCTGGAGAATGTTCCATGTGCACTTGAGAATAAAGTGTATTCTGCCACTTTTGGGTGGAATGTTCTATAAATGTCAACCTAATCTATCTGGTCTATTGTGTCACTTAAAGCTTGTGTTTCCTTGTTTTTCTGTTTGGATGATATGTCCTTGGTGTAAGTGGGGTGTTAAAGTCCCCTATTATTATTGTGTTACTGTCTATTTCTCCTTTCATGGTTGTTAGCATGTGCCTTATGTATTGAGGTGCTCCTATGTTGGGTGCATAAACATTTATAATTGTTATATCTTCTTCTTGGGTTGATCCTTTGATCATTATGCAGTGTCCCCCCTTATCTCTTGTAACAGTCTTTATTTTAAAATCTACTTTACCTGATATGAATATTGTTACTCCAGCTTTCTTTTGATTTCCATTTGCATGGAGTATCTTTTTCCATCCCTTCACTTTTAGTCTGTATGTGTCCCTAGGTCTGAAGTGGGTCTCTTGTAGACAGCATATATATGGGTCTTGTTTTTTATCCATTCAGCCAGTCTGTGTCTTTTGGTTGGGGCATTTAATGCATTTACATTCAAGGTTATTATCGATACATATGTTCCTATTACCATATTGATAATTGTTTTAGGTTTGTTTTTGTGGGTATTTTTCTTCTCTTGTGTTTCCCGCCTAGAGAATTTTCTTTAGCATTTGTTGTAAAGCTGGTTTGGTGGTGCTGAATTCTCTTAGTTTTTGCTTGTCTGTAAAGCTTTTGATTTCTCCATCGAATCTGAATGAGGTCCTCGCTGGGTAGAGTAATCTCAGTTGTAGGTTTTTCTCTTTCATCACTTTAAGTATATCCTGCCAGTCCCTCTGGCCTGCAGAGTTTCCACTGAAAAATCAGCTGATAACCTTATGGGGATTCCTTTGTATGTTATTTTTTGTTTTTCCATTGCTGCTTTTAATACTTTTTCTTTGAATTTAAATTTTGTTGGTTTGATTAATATTTGTCTTGGTGTGTTTTTCCTAGGGTTTATCCTGTATGGGACTCTCTATGCTCCCTGACTTGGGTGACTATTTCCTTTCCCATGTTAGGGAAGTTTTCAACTATAATCTCTTCAAACATTTTCTCAGACCCTTTCTTTTTCTCTTTTTCTTCTTCTGGGACCCGTATAATTCAAATGTTACTGTGTTTAGTGTTGGCCCAGAGGTCTCTGAGATTGTTTTAAATTCTTTTCATTCTTTTTTCTTTATTCGCTCCTCAGCAGTTATTTTCACCATTTTGTCTTCCAGCTCACTTATTCATTCTTCTGCCTCCGTTATTCTGTTGTTGATTCTTTCTAGTGTATTTTTCATTTCAGTTTTTGTGCTGTTCATCTCCATTTGTTCTTTAGTTCTTCTATGTCTTTGTTAAACATTTCTTGTAATTTCTCAATCGCCAAGATCCTGCAAGCAGCATGGGGTGGCAAAAAAAAACAATAACAAAGTAAAAAATAAAATTCGACTAGGAAACTGACAGATATGTTAGAAAGAATATAAAAATAAAAATATAGATGAATCAACATCTGGAAGGTACAACAGTACCACAATAGCAAAAAAGAAGAGAAGGGAAAAGAAAAAAAAATGGTGGAGGGGAAAGGCCTTGGCTCTGGAGAGCACGACCTAAGCAAGGGTGAGGTTTGGGTGATGGGCTGGGCCTATGCTCAGGACCCACAGGGCTGGAAAAGGCCCTGGGGGCTCTGGGGGGTGGGGCTTAGGCTCAAGGAGCTGAAGAGGCCCAGGTGTGCCCCCCACCCCTGGCCTCAGAGGGCAGGGGACCTCACCTAGAAGCCCAGCAGGCTTCCTGTGCTCCTGTGGGTGGAGCAAATGCCCTCCTCTCATCTCCTGCTCCTTTGTCCTGGGAGGGCCCCTCAGCCTGCATCTCCTGATCTCCTCAGCCTCCCTCCTATGCCCCCAGGACCAATTCGGCCAGGGGGGGAGTCGGGGGGACCTTGGAAGTCAGGGGACTGGGCTAGGAGCTCAGCAGAATCCCTGGCTCGAGTGGGCAGGGTAGTCGCCCTCCTCTCCTCTCCTGCTCCTCCCAGATGGCTCCTCTCCCCTGCCTCTCCTGATCTCCCCGGCCTCCCTCCTATGCCCTCAGGACCTGTGCAGCCTGGATGGGGCTTTGGAGGGAGGTACTGGCTTGGGAGCTCAGCAGGCTCCCCTGCCTGAGTGGGCCAGGCGATCACCCTCCACTCCTCTCCCGCTCTTCCCAGAAAGTCCCTCCCGTCTGCTTCTCCTGATCTCCCTGGCTCCAGGGGTGCTGATCCTGTCTGACCTCCACTTCACCTCCCTCCTCAGTCCCCCTACCTTCTACCAGTTCACTTTGGGGTTCCACCCATCTCCTTGGTTGTCAGCGGCTGGCAGGAGCCCTAGTTGTGGGGAGATGCTAACTCGACGTCTTCCCACAGTGCCATCTTGACTCCACCTCTTGGTAAGATTTTTTTATTGAGGTATAGTTGATTTACAATATTATGTTAGTTTCAGGTGTACAGCATAATGATTCACAAATTTAAAGGTTATACTCCATTTATAGTTATTATAAAATATTGGCTATATTCCTTGTACTGTAAAATATATCCTTATATTTTATTTTATATATGGTAGTTTGTATCTTTTACTCCCCTACCCCTACCTTGCCCCTCTGCCCTTCCCTTTCTCCACTGGTAACCACTAGTTTGTTCTCTATATCTGTGAATCTGTTTCTTTTTTGTTATATTCACTAGTTTGTATTATTTTTTAGATTCCATATATAAGTAATATCATACAGTATTTGTCTTTCTCTTTCTGACTTATTTCACTAAGCATAATACTTCCCAAGTTGATCCATTGTTTCAAATGGCAAAATTTTATTCTTTTTTATGGCTGAGTAGTATTCCATTGTGTATAAATCTCACGTCTTCTTTATCCATTCATCTGTTGATAGATACTTAGATTGCTTCCATATCTTGGCTACTGTAAGTAATGCTGCTATGAACATTGGGGTGCATATGTCTTTTGGGTTTTTTTTTTAATTTTATTTATTCATTTTTGGCCGCGTTGAGTCTTCATCGCTGGACAAGGGCTTTTCTCTAGTTGCGGCGAGCGGGGACTACTCTTCGTTGCAGTGTGTGGGCTTCTCATTGTGGTGGCTTCTCTTGTTGCAGAGCAGAGGCTCTAGGCACACGGGCTTCAGTAGTTGTGGCACACGGGCTCAGTAGTTGTGGCTCACGGGCTCTAGAGCGCAGGCTTAGTAAGTGTGGCACACGGGCTTAGTTGCTCCATGGCATGTGGGATCTTCCCCGACCAGGGCTCGAACCTATGTCCCCTGCATTGGCAGGCGGATTCTTAACCACTGTGCCACCAGAGAAGCCCGGGTGCATATATCTTTTTGAATTAGTGTTTTAATTTTCTTCAGATATATACACAGGAGTATATATTTTTGGGTCATATGGTAGTTCTATTTTTAAGTTTTTGAGGAAGCTGTATACTGTTTTCCACAGTGGCTGCATCAATTTACATTCCCACCAACAGTGTACAGGGGTTCCTTTTTCTCTACACCCTCTCCAACCTTTGTTATTTGTGGGCTTCTTGATGATAGCCATTCAGACAGGTATGAGATGATATCTCATTGTGGTTTTGATTTGCATTTCCCTGATGATTAGCGATGTTGAGCATCTTGGTAAGACTTTTTAAAAAACCTTTACAGGCACGTGTGAAGGCCCTTCTTTGGGCCATGTTTTTGGCTGAGCACTGAGCATGAAGTGACAAATGGATGATACAGTTGTCTTGGAGGATTGCCTTCATGTTCATCTTTTTATAATCTATTTAGTAGTTCAGGGATTTAGATTAGCTGCTAGTATGTTCAATTTAAGGAAGAATCTTTAGCATTCATGTTTCATAGTAGAAAAGAAATTGGTCTCTGGACATCAGGAGGTCTATATTTGAGGCTGAACTTAATCTAGGAAGTGACATGTGATCCGCCTTCCCAGCAACTTAACTTCTCTGAACTTTGCCTAACACCTCTGTAAAAAGCAGATGATTCCACTGCTTCATTCAGCTCTAGGAAGGATCAAAGGAGGAGGTGGGCAAGAACCACAAGGGGCTAATTCAGCATAAAATGCTTTCTTCCACTCCTTCCTTCTGTGAGTTAGAGCAAGCGAAAGTCTGTCACAGATCAGATGTTCCTGCCAGTGGATGACTTTTCATGTCGTGACTCAGTAACCCAGGTTCTTTCATTCTTGTGGCTCTGCCCTCTTCTAGGCATGGCTGCTAAGCTGCCAGAGGAGAAGAAGCATGGAGGGTAGTGTGAGGGGTGTGGTACTTATCATCTTCTGCATGTTCTCATTCTATTGGCTAGAGCTCAGTCACCTTGCTTCACCTAATGACAAAAGGGGCAGAGTAATGTCATCTCTCTGTGGGCTCACAGAGAAGAGGAAACGGGTGTGGGCAGCAGTTAGTTTGTGTCTGCCACATCCCCATTTGGGCTGGATTCACCATGGTTTTCCCAATGTGTCCATGCTTTTATGTTTGCCTTTTGGTTTTTGGAATGAGCAGTTAGATGGATTTGGGGAGGTATTAGTTATAACTCAATGAATTGAAAGTGAAAAAATCAACTTGAGCTAGTTAGTGAAAAACAGAACTTGAGGAATATGTTAAACAGATAGAGGGTGTCTTGTGGAACCCAGGGGAAGGAAAGTGGGAGATCCTCAGGAAGTATTTGAATTCAGAGTAGAAAAGCTTTGCAGATTATTTTTCCTCTGTCTCTCCTGGGCATCCACTTCCTTCTCAGAAGATGAACCTCTGCTAGTGGTTCACAGGCTACATGATGGGAGGGAGATGTCCATGACAAAAAGGATTATTTTTCTCTCGGGTTCCATCTCTATTGCAAGCCAGTGAAGGATCCACTCCACGTTGTCCTCGCCCAGGGCCCTGGGCTGTTGGAGTCTTTGCCATCTGGCATGAGAGGGGAAGGAATCATGGTATACAAGAATTGGCTCTAGGGCATCAACTGTATGGTGACAGGTGGTATCTGGACTAAGGTGGGGATCATTTTGTAGGGTATACAAAGATTGAATTGTTATGTTGTACACTTGACATTAATATAATGTTATATACCATTAAAAAAAAAAAGAGTTGGCTCTTAAAGCCTCCACTTGGAAGTGACACATATTTCATGTTCAAAGCAAATCACAGAGCTTTACCTAACTTTAACTGGGTGGGAAAGTGCGACACTATCATGTGCTTGGAAGGAGAAGTACCAGAAATAGTTGCTAATGACCACCATGGTCTAGATATTTGGTTCACTCTCCTTCCTGCACACAACATAAACTCATTTCTGCCCCAAGGGAGATCACCCCTAGATATCATCCAGTTGTGGCATCTTTGTGATGTGCCCTGTCGTCTATTTCAAATCCAAATGTAGATCTGATTGATCTGGTTACCATGAACTAAAAAGTTATTTGCCCTCTATGCACAATTTATGTACTGGTTGGACAGAGGCACTATAAACACTCCCATTCTGAAAGTGGTAAGTGAAGCATGGGAAACACACAGCAAACATTGGTCTGTTACAATTCTGAAATCCTATATTTTCAGGCTCCCACCTTGGGAATGGAGATGCTTCTTGATTAGGCCTTGATCCCATTTTCTGGGAGGAGCACCCTTGTCTGTTGTTCTCTCTGGCATCTGGCTCCACCTTCTGAGTGATTCTTTATTTTCCATAATTTTTTGGCCACATTTGAAGTGGCTATCAGGGAAATTGCCCTCCTTAGGAAATGAGCAACTTTCTCAACACTTTCCTCTCCCATATTGGGGCCAAAGAGCCATTTCAAGTATCAAAAAGTCACATCTCTTTCAGTGCAGGTGGTTCTTTAGCAGTACCAGTCTCTGAAAATTTAGTGTGCTTTTAATCTATTTGATTCAGCACCAAAGTATTTCTAAGACACTATTCTCTCCCATATCCAACCTCCCTTGACTTAATTGGCTAAACTTAATATTGACTTGAGTCAATACCATTTCTGGAATTGATTTCTGTATTAATCAGAATGGACTAGGATATGCTATAGTAACAACCAACTCCCAATTCTCAGCAGCTTAAAATAACAATAGTTTGTTTCTTGCTCATGCTGTATGTGCATTTTAGGTCAATAGAGAACCCTGTTCTGCATTGTAGAGGCCATTGGAACCCCCATCATCTGGAATGATACTTATCACTATGCAAAGGAAAGGGAGTTTGGCAAATTACACACTGGCTTTTTTTTTAACACCTTTATTGAGGTATAAGTTAAATACCATACAGTTTACTCCTTTGAAATATGCAAGTTTACATTTAGTAAATGTACACTTTTGTGCAACCATTACCACCATCCAGTTTTAGAACATTTCCATCACCTCAAAACTTCCGCCTTGCCTATTTGCTGTCAGTCCCCTCTCCTAACCCGCTGGCCCCAGGGAAACACTGCCCTGTGTGTCTCTATAGTTTTGTCTTTAGTATAAACTTTATATAAATGGAATCAAACAAGATATAGGCATTTGTTTATGGCTTCTTTAGCTTAGCATAATGTTTTTGAGATTCATCTATGTTGGATATATTTGCAGTTCATTCCTTTCTATTGCTGAATTGTTTTCCATTGTATGAAATTACTGCATGTCAATTATCCATTCTCCAGCTGGTGGACATTGGATTGTTTCTAGGTTTTGGCTTTTAGGAATAACAACACTATGAACTTTCACCTACAAGTCTTTGTGTGGACATAAGTTTTCATTTTCTTAGGCAGATGCCCAGGGGTGGAATTCCTGGGTTATATGTAAGTGTATGCTTAACTTTTTAGGAAACTGCCTGCATGGAATGTACCATTTTCATTGCCATCAGCAGTGTGTGTGGGTTCCCATTTCTTTACATCCTTAACAGTCCTCGATGATGTCATTCTTTATTTTAACCATTTTGATATGTGTGAAGTGGTGTCTCACTGAGGTTTTGATGCATACTGTTTTTTTAATTGAGCAATAATTCACATAATATAAAATTCATTATTTCAAAGTGCACAATTCTGTGTATACAGTTCAGTGCGTTTTCTACTATATTCATTGTTATACACCCATTATCACTGTAAATTCTAGAACGTTTTCATCACTCTAGAAAGAAACCTTGAATCCATTAGTCAGTCCTGATGCCCTCTTCCCCCCATCTCCTGGCAACCACTGATCTAATTTCTATCTGCAAGGATTTGTAAATTCTGGTCATTTCATGTAAATGAAATCATATATGTGACCTCCTGAGTCTGGCTCTTTTACTTAGCATAATGTTTTCAAGTTTCATCCATATTGTAGCATGTAATAGTACTTCATTCGTCGTTGTGGCTGAATAGTATTCCATTATATGGATATACCACATTTTTTTCCCTCTGTTCACTAGTTGAGGGACGTTTGGGATGTTTTCACTTTTTGGCTTTTATGAATGATGGTGCTATGAGCATGCATGTACACATTTTTGTGTGAACAAATGGTTTAAATTTTCTTAGGTAGATATCTAGAAGTGGAATTTATGGGTCATATGATAACTCTACATTTAACTTTTTTGGAGATTTGCCAAACTATTTTCCAAAGCAGCTGTGTTACATTACATTCCCACCATCAACATATGATCTTCACCATCTTTTATTTTCCAGCTTTTGGTTATAGCCGTCTTAGTGGGGGTGAAGTGGTATTTCATTGTGACTTCTTTGATTTGAATTTCTCAAATGACTAATGATGTTGGGCATCTTTTCTTATGTTTGTTGGCTCTTTATATATCTTTTTGATGGAAATGTCTATTCAGATTTTTACTCTTTAAAATTTTTGATTATTTGCCTTTTTATTGTTTAGTTGTAAGAGTTCTTTATATATTCTGGATACTAGACTTTTACCAGATATATGATTAGCAAATATTTTCTCCCATTTTGTAAGTTGTCTTTTCATTTTTTTGATAGTGTCTTTTGACACACGAAAGTTTACATTTTATTTGGGTTTTTCCCTTTGGTTCTTTATGATTTTGGTGTCATAGCTAAGAAACCATTGCCTAATCCAAGGTCACAGAGATTTACTCCTATGTTTTCATCTAAGAGTTTTATAGTTTTTAGCTCTTACATTTCAGTCTTTGATCCATTTAGAGTTATTTTTTTTTTTTAAGAAGATGTTGGGGGTAGGAGTTTATTAATTATTTTATTTATTTTTGTTGTGTTGAATCTTCGTTTCTGTGTGAGGGCTTTACTCTAGTTGTGGCAAACGGGGGCCACTCTTCATCGCAGTGCGCGGGCCTCTCACTATCGCGACCTCTCTTTTTGCGGAGCACAGGCTCCAGACGCGCAGGCTCAGTAGTTGTGGCTCACAGGCCTAGCTGCTCTGCGGCATGTGGGATCCTCCCAGACCAGGGCTCGAACCCGTGTCCCCTGCATTAGCAGGCAGATTCTCAACCACTGTGCCACTAGAGAAGCCCTGGAGTTAATTTTTGTATATTGTATGAGGTAGAGGTCCAACTTCTTTCTTTTGCATGTGGATATCCAGCTGTCCCTGCACCATTTGTTGAAAAGCACACTAGCTTTTAAAGTTTTTACCCAGAACTTTCATATACATCATTTCTCTTCATGTTTCATTTGTCTAAGCAAGTCATGTTGTTACACCCAGCTTCAGGGGGACAGGTAAGTACAATTCTACCATATGCTTCCATAGTTCTAAGTTCACATGTCATGGTTCCAGCCACACAGATGACTTTTTTTCAGTTCAGCTTCCAAGTCTTTGCAGGGAGAGTTTTTATTGGTCTCGCTTGGGAGAGGTGCTGACCCTCCCCTCACACGATTGTGACTAAGGGAGCATAGTCATTTGGAGCAACCATGGCTGCTGGCAGTTGACCCCTAGGCACTGGTGAGTGAGACAGTTAGGGGAAGTGATCATTATAAAGTTAAATTTATCTTATTTTAAATCAGATATTATCTGTGGGTCTAATATAATTCTGGTTTAGGTTACTTGAAAATTGGTCTATATGTTCCCTGATTGTACTTTTATTGAGCAGATAATTTACTGAGTTCCTACTATTTCTTTCAGATACTGTGCTAGGCACTTGAAAAATATTTGTGAATTAAACAGATTTCTGCCTTCATGGAGCTTATATTCCAGTGGGCTAAGACAAACAGTAAGTGTGATAAGTAAAATTATAGTATAGGGGTTGGCAGTATAAGGCCTACAAGCCAGCTGCCTGCTTTTGTAAATAGTTATTAGAAAATAGCCACGCCCTTTCATTTACATACTATCTATGGCTGCTTTCCCACCACAATGGCAGATTTGAGTAGTTGCAACAGAGACCTTAAGGCCCACAGACTTAAAATATTTATTATCTATCTACTATCTGGCCTTTGGGAAAACATTCGCTGACCCCTCTGTAATATGAAGAATGTGAATGTGTGCAACGGAAAAAAGAAAAAATAGAGCCAAGTAAAGAGAGCTGGAAATGTTGAGGCAGGGAAGAGTATCTGTTGCTATTTTAAGTGAGATGATTAGAGTCTGCCTCATTGAGAAGATGAAACTAGAGCCAAGACTTTACAGAGGGGGAGGAGCTAACTAGATATATGGGGGAAGAATATTTCAGGCAGAAAACAAACTCAGTGCAAAGGCATTAAGAAAGGAGTGTGCCAAATGCATTCAAAGAACAGAGAGGACCACATGGCTGACCTGAAGTGAGCAAGGGGGACTGTTGTAGGAGATGGGTCAGAGGTGTCAAAACTGTGGAGGCTCTGAGATTTTGCTCTCTTTGCAAGCTAACAAGTTTAACCTGCATGGTTTTGTGGATTCTGGCAGAAGACACGAGATTCCTGAGTCAGAGGCAAAAACCCCTCATTACTCATGGCACCTCAAGTAGCACGAGCATCAGTATATCTACATCAGTCCCCTTCTCTTTCCAAGACCCATGGGGGTGATGTGAGGCACCCAGGTGGCTGCTGCTTCCCCAGTGGGTTTCCATCACAGCTGGGAACCCTGAGCTCAGGGAACCCAAATCTCTTATAATGGATTACAAGCCAACCTGCCTGCCCTTTGCTCTGGAGGGAGACATTATCTTTGTCACACTGGACAGGTAGCACACCTGCCCTCTGCTCTGGAAGGAGACCCTATATTTTGCAAAGCTGCTCGCTATCCAAAGATTTTTGAAAACATGATCTAGAACAAAGTTAGTGCCTCTTCTTGCAAGATGTGCAGAAAGCAACAGGAGAATTGTCTCCCTATGAGAGGTTTATAAGGTACCTTTGTATGGTAATGGGGCCCTTCTAAGAACTTTACCCTGACTGAAATGAGGAGCCATTGCAGAATTTTCCTCGAAGAAGTGACACAAGGTGACATGTTTTGAAAAGTTTACCCCAGCTGTCATGCTGAGAATAGAGTGAGGTGGGCAAGGGCAGAGCAGAGAGACAGGAGGCAGTTGCAGGAATACAGACAAAATGGTGGCTCAGACCAGAATGTGATGTTTTGGGTTTGGTCCTGGACACCTGGAAGAATGGCATTCCATTAACTGAGATAGAGTGACAGACGGAGCAGATTTTGGGGGGCTGCTCAGAAATCAGTTTTGGACATAATGAGTTTGAGATATCTGTTAAATAGATGTGTTGTTATTGAGAGGGTAGTTGGATAAATGACTCTGGAATTTGGGAGAGAGGAATTTGGGTTGAGATAAAAAATTGGGAGTCCTTGGCCTACAGATGGCATTGAAAACCATGTGGCTGGAGACTTTTATAAGGAGAGCTCAGGGAGTGCCCATGGCATTTCATCCATAGTTATGAATTGGGGTGAATTATACGCTCTGTTCACTCTCAAAGCTACATTGAGCCTGTTGAGGTTTAGATTGAATAAAATATAATATAAATGAATAATATTAAGAGCTTAAAAACAAACTCTTCCGATAAAACAATTAGGGCCTTTATCTAGCTTTTTGCAGACTCTCAAATATCTAAAAGAGGCAGAGTGTCATTTGAGCTTTAAAGGGAAAAAAAAGCCAAGCATAAAATCTAAAATTTTAATTAAAAAAATTTGACAATGTTAAACAAGAAGCAGCTGTGTGGGGGAAGATTTGTGTGCATTTTTAGCCCCACTTTGAAAGCCTCAGATTGTCTCTGGAGCAGAATGCAGCAAATTGTCACAAATCTTGTTTTCTGAGAAATTGGTTATATCAACATTACAGCATGCCACTTCTACAGCCAGCATGCCAAAAATAACATGAAAAGAAATGACTGCAAATCTAGTTAGAATTAAGCCAGTAATTATTGCGTTTGTGATCATTTCCAAGAATTGTTCCTACCCAAATATTAAATGGAAAAAAAGAAGAGTTCATTCTAGCCCTGAAAGATTCCACTTTATTTTTCTCCTTCACTTAATGGTTTATGTTAGTAAACCATTAATAGTTTTAAACAGAGCACTTCTATGTTGAGATTAAAAGCAAAGTCATTTTAATAATATTTTGGAGACTATATTTTTCTTTATTACCAGAGGAAATGTTTTCTCTTTTTATTTTTTTTCTGTTTGAAGTTGTTTAGAATACTAAAATCCCAATGAAAATTATAATCTTTTAAAGTCCTGAGATATCACCTTTTTTTCTGATTTCCCCTCCATTATCAGATAAATTAATTTGGCAAAATATCTATTTGGCAAATGCTAGGTGAACATGGAGGTAAGAATGGTGATAATGGAACCAATGTAGGGATGGAACTAAGGAGTCTTTCTTTTGTCCATAAAATGACTTCTCTGAAAAGAGATGGAATCCTTTATACCAGGAAAAGTAGTGGGTTTTTTGTTTTTTTTTTTTAATGATGACAGAATGATTATTTAGGAAAACTCCCTTTACTTAGAATTCGTCCATTATCTTCTCCCATGGTTTGCATATGCCCCGTACAAGTTAGATCCACCAGTAGACCATTAATGGTGCCCATTAATCTAGTAGGAATTACATATATTCTGACATTTCCTTGCCTTGGGGAATTCAATTTTTCTAATCCTTGACAGAGATTTATGCATAACTCTTATCCAGTAAGAATAGGACACATTCCTCCTCCACCCTTCCTCAACCAGTGATCTTTCCTAAGGCCAAATCAGGCTAAATTTGACCCTGAAAGGAAACTTACTGACTAGCTATCAGAAAGATAAATGCATCTTTTAAAAATAGCTGTAAGGACTATACTACAAAGCTACAGTAATCAAGACAGTATGGTACTGGCACAAAAACAAATATAGAACAGTGGAACAGGATAGAAAGCCCAGAGATAAACCCACACACATATGGTCACCTTATCTTTGACAAAGGAGGCAAGAATATACAATGGAGAAAAGACAGCCTCTTCAATAAGTGGTGCTGGGAAAACTGGACAGCTACATGTAAAAGAATGAAATTAGAACACTTCCTAACACCATACACAAAAATAAACTTAAAATGGATTAAAGACCTAAATGTAAGGCCAGAAACTATAAAACAGAGGAAAACATAGAACACTCTATGACATAAATCACAGTAAGATCCTTTTTGACCCACCTCCTAGAGAAATGGAAATTAAAAACAAAAGTAAACAAATGGGACCTAATGAAACTTCAAAGCTTTTGCACAGCAAAGGAAACCATAAACAAGACCAAAAGACAACCCTCAGAATGGGAGAAAATATTTGTAAATGAAGCAACGGACAAAGGATTAATCTCCAAAATATACAAGCAACTCATGCAGCTCAATATCAAAAAACAAACAACCCAATCCAAAAATGGGCAGAAGACCTAAACAGACATTTCTCCAAAGAAGATACACAGGTTGCCAAAAAACACAGGAAAGGATGCTCAACATCACTAATCATTAGCGAAATGCAAATCAAAACTACAATGAGGTATCACCTCACACCAGTCAGAATGGCCATCATCAAAAAAATCTACAAACAATAAATGCTAGAGAGGGTGTGGAGAAAAGGGAACCCTCTTGCACTGTTGGTGGGAATGTAAATTGATACAGCCACTATGGAGAACAGTATGGAGGTTCCTTAAAAAACTAAAAACAGAACTACCATATGACCCAGCAATCCCACTACTGGGCATATACCCTGAGAAAACCATAATTCAAAAAGAGTCATGTACCATGTATTCATTGCAACACTATTTACAATAGCCAGGACGTGGAAGCAACCTAAGTGTCCATTGACAGATGAATGGATAAAGACGATGTGGCACATATATACAATGGAATATTACTCAGCCATAAAATAAAAAGCGAAATTGAGTTATTTGTAGTGAGGTGGACAGACCTAGAGTCTGTCATACAGAGTGAAGCAAGTCAGAAAGAGAAAAACCAATACCGTATGCTAACACATATATATGGAATCTAAAAAAAAAAGGTTCTGATGAACCTAGGGGCAGGACAGGAGTAAAGATGCAGAGGTAGAGAATGGACTTGAGGACACGGGGAGGGGGAAGGGTAAACTGGGATGAAGTGAAAGAGTAGCATTTATATATATACACTACCAAATGTAAAACAGATAGCTAGTGGGAAGCAGCTGCATAGCACAGGGAGACCAGCTCGGTGCTTTGTGACCACCTAGAGGGGTGGGATAGGGAGGGTGGGAGGGAGATGCAAGAGGGAGGAGCTATGGGGATATATGTATATGTATAGCTGATTCACTTTGTTATACAGCAGAAACTAGCACAGCATTGTGAAGCAATTATACTCCAATAAAGATGTTAAAAAAATAAAAGCACCATTATCAAAACCCACCCCACCTCCCCCCCAAAAATAGCTATAAGATGTTCACTGTCAATGAAACCATGGCTCTTGAAAAGGAGCCTTATGTTTGGAAACTTCTGAGAAGGTTCATCTCATCTGTAAAATAAAGATAGTTAGTTACTGGTGTCATGCTCTTTTAGACATCTCTTTTCACTTGTTTTCAGGACTGGAAGCTGTTCCTGAGACATTCAGCGATCTGTGTATGGAGTACTAGCCACAGTGTGGTTCGTTGTAGTGGCTCTCATATTTCTACATCTTGAGTTCTACACATCTTCTTTTGGAGACAGGAGAAGGCCCCAAGGCTATCTCTAAATATTCTCACCTGTCTAAGCAGAAAGTGAGATGGCGAGGGCCATGGGGAAGGATGGTATTTCAGATTGGTGCACCTGTCTGTGCCTCCAGGATGCCCTCCTTATCTTCCTAGATGAATTTTATGTCCCTACACGTAGTTTACTAGACACATCAAAAAATAGTAAATGTCCAAGATTTTTTTTTTTCCGCATTGCCATGCATGCGGGATCTTAGTTCCCCAATGAGGGATTGAACCCGTGCCCCCGGTAGTGGAAGCGCAGAGTCTTAACCACTGGACCACGAGGGAAGTTCCAATGTCCAAGATTTTGATTAACAAAATCCATGGCTGGATTGTCAGTGTTGGGATATATTGTATAGAACGTAGGGACCAAGGCAGCACAAATTCTCAATAATTGATATTAAAACCCAGTGTTGGGACTTTCCCTGGTGGTCCAGTGGTTAAGCCTTCGCCTTCCAATGCAGGGAGTGAAGATTCGATCGCTGGTCGGGGAGCTAAGATCCCACATGCCTTGGGGCCAAAAAACCAAAGCATAAAACAGAAGCAACATTGTAACAAATTCAATAAAGACTTTAAAAATGGTCCACATCAAAAAATAAATAAAACCCAGTGTCTGCCATTGGTTATCAAGAAACAAGTCAACTCCAGGTCTAATTCAATAGACTTAGAATCCTTTTTCATGGCTCTTACTTATTAGATGTCCAAGCCAAAGGGAAGCACGAACTCAGCAACTGTTCCATCTTTCCTTCCATATGAACTCTCTTCTTCCATATCCCCCATAGTAATTTTTCCATCAACATTTGATGCTCAATTTTCATTTCCCTAAAAGCGATCCCTGGAAGTCTTCCCAAATCAGAAGCATGATCGATTTGATTTCACATTTTCCTTTCTCACCTGCTTCATCACAAAATTGGTTTCTGATTGACTTGAGCAATCTTCTTCCCTCTGAAAGAAGGGTTTGTAAAGCTTAGTCCAAAGGAAAAAGTCTCCTGTTCCAAGACCAGCAATTTCTCTCCCACATGAGAGAAAGCTCTCGCAGCCCTCCACCTACCAACTGTCCTCGCATTACTGCCTTTTGGTGATTCCTCCGTGAATGTTGCGAGCAATTCCTGACTCTCCAGCCATGTTTAGTTCTTCTGACAGTAGCCCCTTCCTTGGAGAGGACCTGACAATTAAGCTAAGGCTGCTTCCTTTCCTATCTTTGTTGGACAGGTAGCTATAGAGTGACGTAGGTAGTTCACAGAGCTGGCGATTGCACTGAGGCTGGGCTTCCGAGCTGTCTCCTGGAACAGTCATCGAGGTTGTACTTCCCTGTAGTTCAGGCATTTATTTAGGAAGAGCCCTGAAAACATGATGTCATAGAATTAGAAGAGCTTCTGGTAGACCTTGACCTGGCACTCACATTTACAAAGGTAAGCCATGCTTTTGGTCTTTACAAGCTGTGAATAGAAGAAAAGGGAACTTTCTAGGGCCTTTCATCCCATCATCAAGTCCCTGGCTTTTGGCTTCAGTTCGAGTCTAATGTAGATGGTTGATGATTGCAGTGGCTGCAATTTTTGTTGTTATTGTTAAGCAAATGTATGCTTTTCTTCTCTATGATGTATTTTGTTTTATGCACCAAATCATTCAAATAATGCTGAGTATGAATGACCAGACACCTACTGAGACAAAAAGCATTTTAAATTGTAGGCAATTCTGCAAAATCAAAAGAATGAAAATCACTATTTACAGAAGAAAACACAGATACCAAAAATGAAAGATTGAGAAAAGAGTAGAAAGTCTTAACTAGGACATTCATTGCATCCTTTGATTTGGGGAAAGGCACTCATGTAACACTTCCTGTCAGTCGCCAATGGACATAGGTGTTTGCTTCTTAGTTCCAAAGCTTCTTTTCTGAGCAGGTCTTACTCAGAGAACTCAGTTCATAAGATAGAGGTAAGTTAACACATTTTACCACCATTTACCCCTACCCCTTGACCCAATGGGAAAAGGAGAAAGTAAGGAATAAAGGTTACGGCCCTCACTCTTCAAGGCCAAGCCCTGTAGAGAGCCGTGGTAGGGAGCGTGGCTCTCACACCACAGAACTCAGAGGTGTGTATTGTCCGCCCCCTCTGCTCAGGGTGACAGTTCTGCCAGTGGGACTTTAGCAGGTTACAGAAGGGTGTGGGTCAGCCTGTGAACCTGTTGTTTCAGGACGCCTCAGAGGAGGGTAGGATGCCTCTGAACTGGACTGACTAGTGGTCGTCGTGGCACTTATCTAGAGGGGCGAGGTTTTCGCAGGCTAGACCACAGGGGCACAAATACCCAATCAATCCTCTCAAAAACCAAGTTTCACTAATAATTCAACAAAGTTTAACTCACTGTACTTTAACAAACCTGTGGTATCTGTGATGTCTCTTTTTTTGTATGCTAAAGTCTATAGACTTAAATTCAGAAGACGGTCTGTTGGCTAAAGAGAAAAATCCACATTTCCAGGTAGCATTTGCTTGGCGTTCCAAGGCTCCACAAGAGATTTTTTTTCCTTCCTAAGATCACTACCAATGCAAAGTGCGTATACATGCGTGTGGTCTTCTCTGCACATGAGTACACACACACACACACACACACACACACACACACACACACACACACGTAGGAAAGTCTCTGCCTTGTGCAGAAACATTCTTACGTTCCAAGGTTGAATGGGCTGCCCTATGGCTTTCCCACCAGTCATAAGTGGGAGTGCAGGAAGTTCATCTCCAGGAGAAGCCTGACCTACTGAAACGTCTTCCGTTGGTTTTAGTGCTTCAGGGACAGCAGGCTCAGGTAGGCCCCTAAATCCACTTTGTCAAGCCTTTGACTGTACTGCAGCTGGACCATAACACCACAGTGCTTTCTTTTTCTTTCAACGCCACAGAGAATTGATGTGCAGGGACAATTAAATGGCTACCCCTTGGTCCCTGCATGATGACCTTCATACCAAAAATGTGATGGTGTCGGGATTTTGAGCAGTCCCCTTCAAGCAGCCCTGGCAAAGCATGAGCCTTCAATATGTATTGAATGATTACTGGTGTCAGGAGTCCTTTCCTGGACTTGCCTCTTCTTGGTAGACCTCAGTTGAGTTGTCTTCTGGAAGGACTACATAGAATAGCTGGAAAAGAGAAGGCTAGAAGGTTCCTTCAGGCTTGACAGATGACTAAACCTGTGTGTAGAGGGGAAGTGGCAAGTGAAGGCAGTTCTTTAGGACTGTGAACAGGCAAAAACGGTTTTGCTAGGCAAGGTGAATAAGCTGTATGGGGATTGCTGAGGAGATAAACCTACGTTGGTTCTCTCATGGTAGATCATTGTTTTTGTTGTTGTTGTTATTTCAATATTGAGATTCAGTAGAAATCATTCTAGGTGCTTTAAGAAGAAAAGGATTTAAAACAGGAAACTAGGTGCTTACAAAATCATCAGATGGATTGGACAAGTAGATTCTAGGCTGGGCCTCCAGGAATGACTCCAGACATGGAAGAAGTGACTCACCTGGGGACATACTCAGGAAGGTGAAGCATTACGAAGCTGCCACATTTAACCTTGAATTAGAAAACATGCTGTGTAGCTGTAATCCTGGTATCAGGAAGCCACCTGCTCTCTAGGTGCTGCACGCAGACCCTGTTGCAGAAAAAACCTGCGTCTCCCAGAGCTTTCTTGCCAGTGTAAACAGCCCAGAGTTGCAGGAAGATGGGCCTTACCCCTGCCTTCAGATCTCCTGTTACGACATCTAACCAAATTCATGCCCAGATCTACAGCATCAAGGGTATCTGGGAAATGTGGTTTTTAGCTTTCAAGCTTCTTCGATTTAGGAGGACCCACTAGAAGGATGTTGGAATGGATGCCAACAGCTGTCTAGAATTCAATATGTATCCCATGAGGGCTGGCCCCCTCAGCCTGGCAGCAGCTTCAGCTTCCCTGGCAGGGTGAGAGGGTGTGAGCTCACCGGATGTTACCAGGGCAAATTCCTTCACGCAACCTGAATGGCTGGGACAGCAGTGAGGATGAAGGTTGAGGGAGTATCGGCCGTGAAGATAGCAGGTCCCAGTTGGGTGAGTAAGAAGCAACGACAAAGCCCTTAAGGGTGGTGGGTGGTTTCAGTTTCTTCTGGTACCTTTCTTGGTATTGAAAGTCCCCATCCTCCTTCTGGCAGAAGCTTTGAGGAAGAAGCATGGGCCAGCAGGTGGGAGGAAGATAGTTGCGGACTGGCTTCTCTCCAGAAGTGGCTATAGTCACCCTGTGGGCTTTTAAATAGGTGTTTGAGTGGGCAGATGGGGAATGGGTACCTCTGGGGCCTGCAATTTCCTCTGGTGGTGCCAGTGGTGTCAGCACAATAAGTGTGTGAATGGTGGTGGGTAACCTATGGGAGGTTTTGGGGGGTTAGTGGTCCTGATGAGCCTGTTAAGAGAAGGTGAGTGTTTACCAGCTGGCTTCTCCCAGCACCCTCAAGTTCCCTTCTGGCTATAAGTCTTGGCCCTGGCCATGGGGCAGGAGGCCATGTGACCACACTGAGAGAGTCACTTCCTAGCTGGACCAGAGGGAGCTGCCTTCTTCATGCAGGATCGTGCAGATGCCTGCTTTAAAATCTCCTGTGTAGGGGCTTTCCTGGTGGCGCAGTGGTTGAGAGTCCGCTTGCCGCTGCAGCGGACACGGGTTCATGCCCTGGTCCGGGAAGATCCCACATGCCGCGGAGCGGCTGGGCCCATGAGCCACGGCCGCTGAGCCTGCGCGTCCGGAGCCTGTGCTCCGCGGCGGGAGAGGCCACAGCAGTGAGAGGCCCGCGTACCGCAAAGAAAAAAAAAAAAAAATCTCCTGTGGCTTCCTATTTGTATGAGACAAAAGTCCAAGGGTTCCTGTTGGACCACCAAGGCTCTATGTGATCTGAGTCCTGCTAAGTCTAACTTTACCTCCTCCTGCTCTTCCTCACCCACTGTGTCGCAGCTGCCCTCACCTTCTCCCTGTTCCTTTCATAGGTCAACTGGTATTGACCCCAGGGCCTTTGCCTCATCATCTGCTCTGTCCAGGGTAGTCTTCCCTTAGGCTTGGTTAACTTCAGCTCATAGGCTGCGTCCCACTGTCATCACCTCAAAGATTAGAGTATCTAGTTCCCTTAACAGGGAATGGGTGAGTCCTCTGTGAGGAAAGTCCCAACATTTAAGTGGGAGATATAGCAGAAGATTTAAATAAAAGAAGAGATATACCATGTTTGTGGATAGTAAGATGAAATATTGCAAAAGATATCAGTATTTTTCCAAATTAATTTTCCCTAATTAATTTTCCACTCCCAATCAAAATACCAGCAGCATGACAAAATGATTCTAAAATTGACAGTGAAGAGTCAGCAGGCAATAATAGAGAAATTAAGAAAGAAAAAATTAAGGGTGATTTGCCCTATGAGCTAATAAAACACAAGGCTACTAAAATTGGAAAAGTTTGGTATTTGCAAATAGAAGTGACAGGACCGTGGAAAAGATCAGAGAAGTCTGAAACCAATTCTTGTAAAAATAGGAATTTAATGTATCATAAAGAAAGAATCACAAGGTCTCACTCCTAGGTATATGCCCAAGAGAATAAAAGAATATGTCCACATAGAAACCTGCACATGAATATTTATAGCAGCATTATTCCTAATAGTCAAAAAGTAGAAACAACCCAAATATCCATCAACTGATGAATGGATAAAATGTATATATGGATACAATGGAATATTACTCAGCCATAAAAGGAATGTAGTACTGATACATGCTACAACATGGGCAAATCTTGGAAACATTGTGCTTTGTGAAAGGAGCCAGACATAAAAGTCACGTATTGTGTGATTCCATTAATATGAAATCTTCAGAATACACAGACAGTAGCTTAGCGGTTGCCAGGGGCTGGAGGAAGAGTGATTCCTAATAGGTATTGGGTTTATTTGGGGGTGATGAAAATATTTTGGAATTAGATAGTGGTGATGGTTGCACAACTTTGTGAATATATTAAGAGCCATTGGGACTTCCCTGGTGGGGCAGTGGTTAAGAATCCGCCTGCCAATGCAGGGGACACGGGTTCGAGCCCTGGTCCAGGAAGATCCCACATGCCGCGGAGCAACTAAGCCCGTGCGCCTAGAACCCGTGCTCTGTAGCAAGAGAAGCCACCACAACAAGAAGCCCGCACACCACAACGAAGAGTAGCCCCCGCTCGCAAAAACTAGAGAAAACCCGTGTGCAGCAGCGAAGACCCAATGCAACCAAAACTAACTAATTAAATAAATATATTTTTTAAAAAAAAACAAACACCAAATTGTACACTTGAAAATGGTGGATTTTATGTGAATTATATCTCAATTTAAAAGGTATTGGGGAAATTGATTATACAGATAATATTGAGTTAGATCCATATATCAAAATAAATCCTAGATCAACTAAATCATTACATTAAATATACATGAATACTGAACTGCTCTAAGAATTATAAAATTTCCAAATGTAAAAATAAAAGGTGAAACCTCAAAAGAAAATATCACTAGATTTTACCAAATAAAAATGAAAAACTTTTGTATGCCAAGACACATCAAAATCAAACGTAATAATCTGGAATGATATTTTTCATAAATGTGGCAGGAATAAGATTAATACTCTAATGTTTTATAATTTCAATAATAGTTATAAGAAAAATTGTAAGACCCTAGCAGAAAAAAAGGACATAGGCAATTCATAAAGGAAGAACTATAAAACACCAATCATGTGAAAAGTGAAAGGTAAAATGTAAAAAATGAGGTGTTCTTTTCTTCTACCAAAATAACAGCACTTCCACCTCACAGGTAAAGTGATATTTCTTGAATCCCTGGCATTGGAAGCAAAATGTGAGTCAAGATTTACAACCGAATTGTGAAATAGGAGATACCCTGGTGTGGATGCTGTGTGGGTATGCCTCACGCTCTTTACTTTTAAGAAAATTTCCAATGTGCAAGTTTCTTCCCTTTTAGATTTAATTATTAAAACGGAACTTGAATTTTGTTTTTCAAAACCCTAATGTAGTATTAGTTTTTCATAAAATTTAATATATGTTAACCAAGATTTAACAGAATTTCATTGATTATACTTATATATTTTTTTCTCATAAAATCAGAAAGTATCACCTATAAGAAATGTTAAAACTTGACAGTGCTCTCAGTATTATTAGAGTTCCTATTTCTTTTTCTTTTCTCGCTTATGTTGGCAGTAGACTATCTATACTGGATATATTTTTAATGGAGAAAACAAAGAGGCAGCTCAAGGGAAGTCCCCTTTTCCCAGCCATCTTCAGGCTCAGTAGAAGTGGGACAGTAATGTTGGAATTAGGAAGGGAGACTTACAAGCTTATAAAGATGAACTACACTGCTCCCTCCCTGCTCTCCTGTCTCTGTCAGATTCACCTTCAGTTATGTCTACTGTGATTCAGACAAGCTCACCTCAGAACCAGAAAAATTGAGGGTTAGTTCTACACTGTATTAAAAGAAACTCAGGAATATACAATTACTTTTATTTTCCAATGATCCCTTTTATTATATAGGGGAAATTAAATTATGCATAAACATTTTATTATTTGATTTGAACATTGTCTCATCATGCATGGCCTCTGTGCTTCACTATACAAGCAGCTATTCTCTGCTACAAACAAAATTCCGGAATTCAGTCCGACGTGCATACTCTTGAGAAAGTGTTTCTGGGAGGATGTTGTGAACATCTCTAGGTATAGATATCGACACAAAGTTAGGGAAAAGCAAGAGGCAGCCTTTTGTCTATTCCTTGTCCTTGCTGTCTAGCTAAGGCTGCATCAGAATAATAAGGCAGTTCTATCAGAAAACTGCACTAATTAGTTGCGATTTCTCAACGTCCTTGGGCTGTTTCTGAAAACTAATTACTGGGAACCAGAGGGTGAAAGAATACACACCCTGCCTATATGTAGTTAACACACACACCTCTCATAGGCGCTGATGGGACAGGCTACTTAATTTCCCCAAAGAGGATGCACTGGGTTTTCCCCTCCCCATGTTTTAAGTTTTTCTTTTTTAACAGCTTTGTTAATTTAGGTTAAGTGGTTTGGTTGTCATGGAAACCAGTATTCCTCTCAGGCTGATTGTGTCAAAGGCATCATTAATCTGTTTTCTCAACTGCCTCTTCCTCATCCATCTAATTGCCGTCTCCCTCCCCACCCCTTTCCTTTGGATGACATCATTTTGTACATTTTTAGGACACCATATGTGAGATTCAGCACAATTTATTTTCTATTCAAATTTCATATCACTATGCTAATTGTCATATTCCCACCCCGAAGGAGGAAGATGGCTCCCCTATGTGGGGTACATAACACCTCCAAAGGTGAGGCTGAAAGTCACTTAATTTAATACAACTCATTTGCAATTCAGCTTCCTGGATAACTCTTTCCTTTTCACCTCTTGGGTTTTCTTCTTAGGATTCTAAATCACTGTTTATGATGTTCTGGGAACCACCATCTTTGAAAGAGTAAAGAACCTGTACTATTGGGTTAGGGAAGAGGGTGGATAATTCAGGTAACACTGTGGCCACCCTTCTACTGAGATGGCCTTGAACTTGGTGAGAGAATGTGGAGCCCAGTCTATTTTCTGTTTCTCTCAGATGATGCTCTTGGTGCAAGATGCTGTGTCATTTGTGTTCTTTTGCCATGGTATCCATTTTGACACAAACCTGGCCCAAAATACAGTGTGACAGTGCCTATTTGCCCCCTGCAGCTTTGACCCATGGAAAGAGTCTCAAGAGATTTGTTCTGTTCTACTTTGATCAGCGGGCAAGATTTTTCCTGCATAGCTCAGTCTCTATACAAGTTTTCCAGTTCTCTGACCTTTATTATGATGGGCATAGGAGCATCAAGGACATTTTGGCTGTGAGTGAGGTGCAGGTCAGTGGGGTGCAGCACTTCAGGATAATTTGACACATGGTCCATTCACTCTACTTCCTGGTCCTCTCGATGGAAGAATTTTGAGAATTGTTGCCTCATCACCTTCCTCTTGGGAAAACCAAATCTTATCTTTTCCCTATTTTGCTGCTGTTTTTATGGGGTTGTGCTGAAAAGCTGGGAGAGAACGTTTATTTACATTTTACATGCAGTCACATCATTTATACATAAATCACATATAAAGATGATTTTTTCTTATTTCATAACAACAAACACAAATGATATTCCTAACACTTTTTTGTGATATCTGTTTGATTCTGAAGGTTCGTATCGTTTTCTCATCTCTATTTCTTAGGCAGAATTCAGGGTTTCTTTCTCTATTTCCTGATATTTTTTATCCAGACATTTATTATCACATGAATACCATTCAATTGTTAGTTTAAAAGCATGTCTCTTCAAAACATGAGTTATTTGAATCATATTTCTTATCTTCATGCCCAGCAGAGTGCCTGACACATATTATTTAGTCAGATTATCTGTTGGATAAAGAAATGTTTACTTAAGACCAAAACAATTTTGATTTATAACTACATCAAACGATTGGTTTTGATTGTTGACAATGGTGGTAGAACTGATCAGAGTTTCATGTGTTAACTCTCTAAGAAGCGTTTCTATTTTAGGCCAAAGGAATGAGGCAATGTGTAAGAAAACTACACAAAGCCAGTTGGTGGCTGTCTTAGCCCGTTTGGGTTGCTATAGCAGAATATCATAGACCGGGTGGCTTATAAACAACAGAAATCCATTTCTCATAGTTCTGGAGGCTGGGAAGTCAAAGATCAAAGTGCTGGCGAATTCAGCGTACAGTGAGGAGCTGCTTCCTCTTTCGTAGACGGTGTGTTTTTGCTGTGTCCTCACATGGCAGAAGGGGCAAGGGAACTCTCTGGGGTTTTTTTTGTAAGGGAACTAATCCCTTTCATGAAGGCTCTACTCTTATGACCTAAGTACCTCCCAATGGTCCCACCTCCAGATACCATCATATTGGGGGTTAGGTTTCAACATGTGAATTTTGGGGTGGGGGCACAAACTTTCTGTCTATAGTAGTAGCTAAGATTTATGCTTCTGCAATTCTAAGTTTAGCAGATTTGGTGACACCCGGTTGGATATGAGGTATGAGAAAGGATCTAGAATGACTCCTAGCTCTCTGGGTTAGGTTCCTGGAGGGAAGCTGACAATACAGGGGAGAGCAGGTTTGGAAGGTGGAATGGGGAAGATGGGTGAGCGTGCTGGAACGTGTTCAGATTGACTCTGAACTTTCAAGAAGCACTGCAGAATGAATTGGGCCTTTCTGAGTAAAAGACAAAGAAATCCTTCGGTTATATTTTTCTCTGATGGCTGAGTCTTTAATGCAACCATATGGAAGCAAAGTGTCCAATGTCATGTTGTTCTAAGCAAGAAGCCCTCTCAATTAGGGCTGTTGAGCACTGGAGAGGAATAAGGAAAATAGGCAACAAGAGTACTAGGAACTGGTGCAATATGAAAAGCAATTCAGAGTTGTAAGAAAGACGATATCAAGATTCTTCTTGTGCTCAAGACATCACTCAAATTATCTCTGTGAAATTTTTTAAAAATTAAAGAAAAATTGGGCCCACAGAAGGGCAGAAATCAAGAGTAGTTACCTCTGTCCTCTTCCTTCTCCTGGATTTCCCTATCTTTCTTTTATACTCCTTGGCCTTTCTGACATTGATTTCATCCTGTCTCCTGGCCAGCTTTGTCTATATCTTCACAGACCCTGATTCCTCAAAACTTTACTGTGTACAGGGCCCATTTTGGCTGTCCCTATATGTCATGGGATACTTCCTCCTTCAGCTCTCCAGATAAATGACATTATGTTTTATTCTCCCAAATCAGGATTCTCAGGAGGGAATGCTTATTGTCCATTTCATCTTAAAGGTACAGGGAGTACGGGCAGCGTTACCTGGCTGCCACCATTTATCAGATGTGTGGGTGAGGAGTACTTCAGAGCAGATCATGGACAAAAAATTCACTGAAAACATCACTTGAAGACATGCTGCACCCCTTGCAATTAAGAAAACTGGTTATTTCCCTAGCTACTTCCACTGTAGAAACAAGAACTTACATCACAACAGTTCTTTTGTCATTATTTTTAATATAACGAGCAACGTAAGCTTCGAGCAGAAGTTGTTAAATCTTAACATTTCTGGGGCCCTTTTCCAGAACTCATGTAATATCTTTATGTTGTCACCAAATACTGCTTAAAATCCAGGCTTTATTTCCTGCCATAAGGAGGTGTAGTAGGACTTAGAAGCCACCAGATGTCACTATTGCAGATAGCATTCCAAACCCTCCAGCTTGCATCTGATATGGTTGGTGCAAGTATTTTAGTTAACAGTCTACAGGCCCCAAGAAGTCATCTAGACTGTCCCTCCTGGTGGGAAGCTGCAGTGAACAGTGGTGGTTTACCTTTAATGATCCTCAGATAAAGAGCAGTGTTTATGAAAGCACCCATCTCTGAGGGCCACCTGCAGGACAGACACCAAAGCAAGTTGGCTCCAAGGTCCTTACATTCCGAGTATCTATGAGTCTGAGATTCTAAAGCCAAATAACCATGGTCTCTGCCTGCTGCCCAACCTTTGTGTGCTCTTGGTTTTCTCAAGATGAAATCATTTTAGTGAACGGTATATGGTACATTCAAAATGGCAGAATCTCTAATAGTGAGAAACATGAAGGAAATATCACAGTGACGACAAAGGTGGGCTGTGTATTTAGATGACTTCCCTTGGCTTGGGAGGCCAAGGCTCAGAGGCTGAGGGCCTAGGGGAAAAGGCAGTCTTCAGGCCACTGGTCAGCTGCTCTCTGCTGGCTTAAGTTTTACTCAACTCTGAGATGATTGTGGAACGTGGAAGGGGGTGGTAATTGTGGTTTTACATCCCTTATCACCTTGTATCTGTTGTCTTTTCATTTTTGTCTTTACTTCCTCTTCTCCTGTACTCACGTCATCTTCCCTTGCCTAAATTATCCTTTCCCCTTTGCCCTTAGTTCCCAGTGGCTCCGAAGGCATTTCTTAGCTCCCTCAGTAGCAATGGATGCTCAAGAAGTTATGATTTTGGAACCTGGTTTCTTGTCCCTTGTCCTCTTCTCCTAATATATATATATTTTTTATAAATTTTTTAATTTTTATTTTTGGCTGTGTTGGGTCTTCCTTGCTGTGCGCAGGCTTTCTCTAGTCGTGGCGAGCGGGGGCTACTCTTTGTTGCAGTGTGTGGGCTCCTCATTGTGGTGGCTTCTCTTGTTGCAGAGCACGGGCTCTAGGCGCACGGGCTTCAGTAGTTGTGGCATGTGGGCTCAGTAGTTGTGGCTTGCAGGCTCTAGAGCACAGGCCCAGTAGTTGTGGCGCATAGGCTCAATTGCTCCGCGGCATGTGGGATCTCCCCGGACCAGGGCTCGAACCTGTGTCCCCTGCATTGGCAGGCAGACTCTCAACCACTGCGCCACCAGGGAAGCCCTCTCCTAATATTTTTGACCACAAACAAAAGAGTCCCAGCTGTGGGACTCTTGATCAACTCTCAGCTGACCACAAACCATTAGTCCCAGCCTAATGGTGGCCCATTAGGAAAGTGGAACCTAAAGAATAACCACCTCCTAGCGACCTGTAGAACGGGTGTTCTGCGGAATATACTTTGGGGACTATTCCCACTGCAGGAAATTTTACAAATCCAGTCTTAACAAAGGAGCAAAATTGAATCCCTCTTCTAAAACAAGATCAAGCTTTTGTTTTTTTTAATTTTTATCGGAGTATAGTTGATTTACAATGTTGTGTTAGTTTCAGGTGTCAGGATGAAGCTTTGATGTTTGTATTCTGAGATATTTTATTTAAAGCAAGTAGAATAGTATAGGGGATATCACTTTTCTCTGATGTCATTTACATGACTAAAAATAAATACTGCATTACTGATAAAATTCTAAAACTTTGGAGGCATTTTCACTTCTTGAAGTAGTTACAGCTTTAGATCATTTAGTTTAATATTTATTTGAGTGCCCACTGTATGCCCAGTGATGTCCAGAGAATGCAACGATAAATAAGACATAGTTCTTGTTCCATAGGAGATCTGGGAGCAAATCTTATAGTCTTTTACCTTTTAATTCTTATACTCTGCTAGCTGCGATGCCTGTGCCTAGGATAGAGTGAACCTTAGGTAGATAATGGTAGGCATTATTAGGTATTTGGTTAAATGCTTTGAGTCAAAGAGAACACTATAGATCATCTAGACCCTTCAAACTTCTTTACTTTGTCTCTTAAGAAAACTAAAAACAAATCTCAAATAAGTGGCTTTTAATCTTGTGGTCAAGACTCTGTTCTGAATGTGCAACATTGAGCACCAGAGCTATAGGAAGCACTCCTTAACTCCTCACCCCATCTTCCCTAAACCCAGGCAACGTGCCTGCTTTGTGGGGGGATCACTGTGACCACTTCATTTGCCACGTATCAAGGCTAAGTGGAAGTTTGGTTGTATTTTTTGGGTATGGACAGTAGGGTGACCCAAGCAGATCACAGGCTTTCCGTCACTCTCTCACTTGGGTCCACCACCTCTCCAAGGCATTCAGTGCTATTTGCTTAGGTTTTTACTGAGTTCAAAGTCCAGGTTATGCCATTTCACAAGTATCCTGCCTTTTTGCCTTCACAGCAGATGTGGGGTTCTCCTCATTTGGACTTAGACAAGCCATTCAAAATAATTTCACCCCCTTGCCTCTCTCATGCTTGTGCCCTCAAGCCTCAGATACAGTGGACGTCAGAGTGAGGCCTTCAGAGACCATCGCCAGGGGCCTGTACAAAGCCTCCCACACTGGTCCACTCTGATAATTAACTGCAGCACACACCTGGCAGCTAGGGTTCAGGATTCCTGGTCTTTCCAGGAGATGGCTCTCCATGTTAGCCCTGTTGGAACCAAAGGCATTCATTATTTTCTAACTACTGTTAGGTTTAATGTCAGAGAAAGCCTGATAAATTCTTAATGAATTGACCTATACGTGTTGCCCCTTGAAATATTGTAACTCCTTAGAAATGGTCTCTTCTTTGAGGATAAATTTTTGTGGGATGTTGGCAACTTCCTTCTAGGTAGATCTGTGATTCTATGCCTAAAAAGGCATAATCCCACTTGGGACAAAAGCCAACTTCAGTATCAGTTAAAGCTTAGCTCATGCATAGGATGAACAAATTCTAGATAGAATTTAAGAAAAATCCTTTTCAAAGCTTCTCCTTGATTTATGGACCTTATAAATATGACCCCTGGAAGATAGCATGTGGGATTATTGGATTTATTTTGTGTGTTTGCCACAAGGATGAAATAGAGTTTGGGAATTATTCAGGCCAGACGCAAAGGGAAATTAAATAAGCTCTGTGGATGAAAAGAAATGTTTAAAAAGTGCCCTATAAGACATATCAGGTAATAAAGCACCAGGGCCAGATGGATACACAGCTGTTTTGTACAGAACATTCAGTCATAAATTACTTCCAATTTTAGAAGAGGTTTATAAACATGCTTCAGGAACCAAAGAAACCTCTCCCTGTTCCAATTTCACTGGGAAGAAAAAAGAAATGTATAGACCATAAACTCATTCTACTCCTTAACTCTGACCAAAAAACCATGACTGTTAGATTTATAAAGCTGTTAAGCAGTATATTTGCCTTAAGTGGTTTATTCTGTGGGAAATTTCTGGAAAATAATATTTACTACCTACTTAATGTTACAAATATAGTACTAGATCATAGAAAAATGGGTATGGATAAGGCTTTTACCTAGTGAACTGAGGAGCTGAGAAAGCACTCATCTCAATGCAATAGTCATAGAAGGTTTTTGTAGAAATTTCAAAACTAGCCTGAATTCAGGCAAAATAAAGAGGACTTTCTTATTTTTAGGAATATATCCTTGGAATAATCATGAATAGATTAAACTATTTAATATCACACATGTTTCTTAAAATGAGGTTTGAAATAGCAACAAACTGGAAAAAACCTTTATGTCCAACACCAGGTTTAGTTATGGTATGTTCATTCAATGGATATTATGCAGTTATTGCAAATAATATAGAGTATTTAATACCAGAAAGATGGCCATCATATTTTTTAAGTGATAAAAATGGGTTTCCGAGCAGGCTTCGTGGTGTGATTTGCTTTTTGTAAAGTAACAGAAAGACGTGTGTTTGTGTGTCTGCAGTGTCCACCAGGGCGTTTTGTTAGAGTCAATCGGACATTAAAACTCAAGACTATCAGAGCGTACATCTGGACCGGGCTGCTGTGGAGGGTGTCACAGCAGGACACAGCTCATCTGCAGGGCAGCAGCATCAGGCATTCTTTTCCAGTGGGAGTCTTTGCAGCAGTACCTCTCTGCTGCAAGGATGGGAGAAACACACCAGGCAGGTCAAGAGATGCCATGGCTTGGAAGCCTCAGACCTCACAGTAGCTAAATATTTCTTACAACAACTCAGTGAGCTTCCTGGGTCTCCAAAGGACAATCCAGTTATAAGAGTCACCACACTCGGGGAGATCCACAGCTACCTGTCTGATCAGGTATTTAGACCGCATTTATAGTCTCTCCCAATTCAAATGCAATTTACCAAAGATCGTCTTAATCATTAAGCAATGTTTGCTTAGTGCTATAGACTTCATATTCATGTCTCCCCCCAACCCCAATTCATATGTTGAAATCATAGCCCCCAAGTTGATAGCATTAGGAGATGGAGCCTTTGGAAAGTGATTGGGTCATGAAGACAGAGCCCTCAAGCAGGGAATTTGTGCTCCTATAAAAGAAGACTGAGAAAGCTTCTTGCCCCTTCCTCCATATGAGGTTACAGTGAAAAGATGGTAGTTTAGGATGGTAGTTTCGCCCAACATTGAATCTGCCAAAGCCTTGATCTTGGACTTCACAGCCTTTAGGACTGTGAGAAACAAATTTCTATTGTTTATAAACTGCTCAGTCCATGGTATCTTTGTTATTATCAGCTTGGATGGACTGACAGTGTCATAGTTAACATCTACTTGTTGAGCGATCAAGTGTTTAGGTGGTCAATTTAAGACAACAAGCCAAACTGAGAATAATAATCCAGTCTTTGTTTACTTACTCTGATAGTAATAAATAAGAGAAATAAGGAGTGCCTGCACCCCAGTGTTCTATTTTCCCCATGGAGTCAGACTCCTTACTACCTTTATCAGTTCTCCAGAAGACAGAGCTGAAATGTTAACTGAAGGGCCAGTTTTCATAGAGAAGGACATTTAACCCTTTACCTGTACTCATAGTGTTTGTTATTATTTAACCTTATTTACTCTTTTTGCCCTCCCCCCCTTTTTTCCCCTGAGGATTCAAATTACTTTCATGTGTGATCTTTATATTTGTTCAGTGACTTGGCTGGAAGTACCACCCGTCCTGCCTCAAGGTAAAGCCTCTTATGTTAGACCTCAGAAGGTACAGCCTCGGGCATGCCCACAGTCCCCCCTGGGATGACAGTGTCTTTAGCAGAGCTGGCTTTTATTGTCTTTCCCCTGATTGCTCTATCAGGCTGTTCACCTCTGGTGGTATCACACCCAGCTTTTAGGCTCTCCTAATTTCCAGCTGTTTGCTCTATTGCTTTTAACAATATGCTGGGACATAAATTGCTCTACAGTCCTATCTAATTAAATTCGGGCCTTTTGCAGGAGTAAAAGTCTTTGAGACCAGTCTTTGAGTTTTGCTTTGACCCCAGGAGGGCTGTTCTTAGCTGTCTTCCCCACAAGTTCTCCCTGTTAAGCCTCCATTGGTCTACAATTTAGCTTCTCAGTCTTATAAAGCTACCAGCCTCCTCTTAATTGCTTACCACCAAAATCTCCACTGTTTTCAACAGTGCCCTTAGGCTTAAACTTCCTCACATAAAATCATTCCTTTGAGGGATTCAAAGCTCTCTGTTGTTATGGCTTTCTTCTCCCCTTGGTCAGAACATTTGTGCCACTTCTCCAGAGCTTGGGGCAGGGACATTGGTCCACTTCTCTCAGAATGACACTCTTGCTTGACAAGCAGTATGCTGAGTTGGGGAGTAGCCTAGCCTGTGGGCTTTTCACCTTGTTCTCCTGGCATGGAATCTCTGCCCACAAGTAAGCTGGGATCAAGGGGGTTTGGCCCCATTATTCTTATCCTATCATGCCTGGAATAGAGCTTCTGCCCTATGAGTTGAGGGTGATGGAAGGTAGCCCTGAACCTCACAGCTCTTCTTGCCTGGAATAGAGCTTCTGCAACCTGGTCCTCCTGGGGAGATACTGTAGCTCCAGACTGAGAGCTGGGGAAAGTGGGGCCCATGTTCTTGACTGTGCCAGCCTGGATCGGTGCTTCCATCATGAGCTGGGGGTGGGAGAAATGCCACCAATTCTTGTTCTTACTGAGATTTAATAGATTTTCTTGAACAAATATTTTTCTAAGGGCTCTCTCAGGGCTGTTTGCCCTTAGGAAAATTTCTAGAGACTTAAGCAATTTAAAAATATAATTTTTACTAGTTATGGTTGTTTTGCTGGGAGGTTTGTGGAACTCCTCATACTGCCATTCTAGAAATTTATTTCCACTTTCTTGTTTATAATTTACGTGTCTCAAGGACCATTAGCCTGCAGTCATTTCATTAATACTATGCATTTATTAAAGAGATGGAAAAATATACAGGCACCTATTAATGTTAACCTCTGGATGAGGAATTATGTTGATTTAAATATTCTTATTTTGCTTATCAATCATTTTTGCCTCAAACTTTTTTTTTTTTTTGAAATGAGAAAAAAGCTTTTAATGAAAGAAGCAAGTAAAAAAGAATAATTTGTCTCTTGGTGGATGGGAAGGAAAGAGACAGCACCAGGCCTGCAATTCATTCTCTCCGTTTCACTGAGAGACTTGCTGGAAAAAAAGGTAAATCTCCTTATGAACAGATTAATGACAGACATCTTAGCAAACACACTAATAGTGTTCACTGGCGGAAGAATCCTCAATTGCGGAGTGTTATCGGCATAGCAGGAGGGGCCTGGTCTGTCTAGAACTGATCATGGTAAACAGGCCAGGAATCTATGAATTTCTGGGGCGTGGCTCTCTTGAAAATGTCACAAAAGCTATTGTTGGGGCAGGTCATTGAGAGGACGTGACCGCTGTTTGACCGGAGAGTTGGACCCAGGCAAACAGAGGCTTCTCATCCCCTCCCCTGTCCTTGAAATATACATTCTACCCACCATTTCCACAGCCGGAGCCGGTTCAAAGATGCAGCCTTGAGAGAGTAAGGTGGTGTTCAGTCCATCTGGACTGAATACGTGACTGAACCCAGGTAAGACCTCTATATAACTTCTAACATTCTGGTGGGTGGATGTGGAGATCTCCTTGTCTTTTGGCCACTCAAAACAAGCCCCGCAAGTAAGATCCCTTGCTTTTAAACCTGCCAGCTACCAATCTGGAGTGATCTGCCTCTTTCTTTGGCCTCTTCTTGCTCCCCATGTATGGGGGCCGGTTTTTTGTTTGTTTGTTTGTTTGTTTTTGCGGTACGCGGGCCTCTCAGTGCTGTGGCGTCTCCCGTTGCGGAGCACAGGCTCCGGACGCGCAGGCTCAGCGGCCATGGCTCACGGGCCCAGCCGCTCCGCGGCATGTGGGCTCTTCCTGGACCGGGGCACGAACCTGTGTACCCTGCATCGGCAGGTGGACTCTCAACCACTGCGCCACCAGAGAAGCCCTGGGGGCCGGTTTGTGAACCAACAGCTATATGACTACAGGACTATGAAAAGGAGATGTTTTAGGACAGAAATAGCTTTCTTTTGTGAAAGGGAGTATTGTACAAGTTCAATATTGCCAAATAAGGTAGGAAAGGACCTGGGAAGCCGAGTTGGAGGACCTGGAGCTCTCCCTCTCTGTTCTGTAAAGCCTACTAGGGAGTAAGAGCTCTGGTTCTGTTGAGTCTGATTTGAGAATCCAATCCTTTGGACTGTTTCAGTATTAAAACAAGAAAAAGAGCCACTTTCTTTGGCACCCTTGTGAGTTTAAACATTTTATTGAAATGGCATTAGAAATCACAACACTTTTCAGGTAAATAATAATCAGTTAAACTCAGGAGAAGCAGGGAGATGGAGGTTGTGTCTGCTCACTGCCAGCACCACTATTTATAACATAAATTATGTGTTATTTCATCCAACAATTGGGCAATGCAGCTTTAGATCTTTTTTTTTTCCTGAAAACCAATTTGCCCTAAGTCAATTTGGCAATTTACTAAAATAGTTTTCTGGGAATTGATTTTTAGTGAATTGGACTGTTTCCAGGCAATACAATTAAAAAATAAAAATATTTACCCCAGTTCCTCTGGCATTTCCATGGTGCCTGAGTATAAAAAGGAATTATTGAGTTGTGGGAAGTGAATACCTTTTCCCCCCAAATATGAGAAGTTTCATGTTTTTGGTCTGCTTTATGCCTTTTTGTGGCCCCATGTGGAAACATTTTTTTCCTCTTTATTTTAAACTTATACACCCATCAAAGAACATTTGAAAAAAAGAGAGAATATTTAAAACAGGACACCAACCAGTTTTTATACATTTTCAATAGAATTTCCTCCAATCATCTCTTTATATGCCCAAGTTTTTCTCACATGATTGTAAATCATTCTGAACAGAGTTAAAACATTTTAATGCCCCAGAATTCTTTTTTTTTTTTTAAAGAAGATGTTGGGGGTAGGAGTTTATTAATTTATTTTATTTATTTTTGCTGTATTGGATCTTCGTTTCTGTGTGAGGGCTTTCTCTAGTTGTGGCAAGCGGGGGCCACTCTTCATCGCGGTGCGCGGGCCTCTCACGATCGCGGCCTCTCTTGTTGTGGAGCACAGGCTCCAGACGCGCTGGCTCAGTAGTTGTGGCTCACGGGCCTAGTTGCTCCGCGGCATGTGGGATCCTCCCAGACCAGGGCTCGAACCCGTGTCCCCTGCATTAGCAGGCAGATTCTCAACCACTGCGCCACCAGGGAAGCCCCAGAAAATAGTCACTTAAGTTTATTTTAAAAAATCATTCCAGATATCTGCCTAAATTTCCCAATTACTCAAAAGGGCTGAGTCATCAGAAACTCTCCAGATTCCTTGTTTTTGTTTCTTCACAGCATAGGCTGGTCCTGTGAACATAATAAAAGGCATAGAGGAGAAAAAAAATGTCCCATTTATCTAGGGGCAGCACTTTAATGGGTTGTAGGAAGGATACTGATTAAGGGGCTTTAGTCCTGAGTGCATTTACCCATCACCAGGTAAGTCATGTCCTTTCCATGACTGTTTCCCAGGTGTGATGAGGGAGTGCATCATATCACTATGGTCCTTTCTAGGTCAAATAGCTAACAGCCATCAAAAGGCATTACTCCATGTTTCAGCTGCTTTTCATCATATGTAAAACATTGGTCTGACTTCTAAAATTCTTCTGTGTGAAATAATTGACTGTCACCAGTTTATAAATGCTTTGTGTTCAAAAGGATTTTTTTGTTAACTCAGTTTGGATGGGAACACTTTTTCCCACAGAACTGATGTTAAATTAATGGTTCAATTTCCAGCAAGGTAGCTAAGAGAGAGTTCTAGTAGCATTATTAGTTTTATTTGCTTCTGTGTCATACTGGATCCTATGATCTATCTAGAATCATAATGTTCAATAATATCTCACATATAAATAGCATACAGTAATGCCAGTCTTTAAATGCATATCTGTTTTCCTCTCCTTCTTCATTGTCCCTGCCCCACATAAAAGCAGAGGGGATTAATAACATCAAAAATCATACCAGCTAACATTTATTGCAGGTCTACTATGTTCTAGTTATTGTGCTAAGCCCTTTATGTGTACTTTGTCATTTAATTCCCACTGCTTTCCCTATTCTACATGCGAGCAAACTGAGACTAAGAATTAAAGTGACTTGTTCAGAGAAACAGAGCTGTTAAAATGTGGACCCAGACCTGAGGTCGCCAAACCCTGTGCTCCTGCCTGCCCCCTTGTGGCGGCAGTGCCACTAAAGGACACTATACTGCAGCCATAACGCATACAGAAGTTTCCCCTTGTCCTCAGTTTCAGTTACCTGCAGTCCACCGTGGTCCAAAAATATTAAATGGAAAACTCCTGAAATAAACAATTCATGAGTTTTAAATTGCATGCCATTCTGAGTAGCGTGATGAAGTCTCACCCTATCCTGCTTCTTCCCGCCCAAGATGTGAATCATCCCTTTGTCCAGCCCATCCTGCCCTTTAATCACTTAGTAGCTGCCTCTATTATCAGAAGCACTGTTGTGGTATCACAGTGCTTATGTTCAAGTAGTCCTTATTTTATTTACTGATGGCCCCAAAGTGCAAGAGTAGTGATGCTGGCAATTAGGATGTGCCAAAGAGAAACAGTAGAGTGCTTTCATTAAGTGAAAAGTTGAAAGTTCTCGATTTAAAGAGGAAATTTAAAAAATTTCATGCTGAGGTTGCTGAGATCTACGGTAAGAATGAGTCTTTTATTTGTGAAATTGTGACGGAAAAAGAAATCCATGCTAGTTTTGCTGTCACGCATCAAACTGCAAAAGTTGTAGCCACGGTGCATGATAAGTACTTAGTTAAGATGGAAAAGGCATTAAATTCATACAATAAGATATTCTGAAAGAGAGACCACATTCACATAACTTTTATTGCAGTATATTGTTATAATTGTTCTATTTTTTAATTAGTGATTGTTAATCTCTTACTGTGTCTAATTTATTAATTAAACTTTATGATAGGTATGTGTGTATAGGAAAAAATCAAGGTATATATGGGTTTGGTACTATCCTGGGTTTCAGGCATTCCCTGGGCGTCTTGGAACATAACTCCCATGGGCAAGGGGGGACTACTGTAATGGTCAAATTTTGTTTCCTTGGTAAGAATCTCCCTACATACCTCCCTCCACCCTTAGACTAGCTCAGTTATCTCTACCTAGGCTCTCACAGCCTTGAATTTATAGTACTCATCACTTTTATACTAGTATTTGTGTAGTTTAATTAACATCTCCTTCCTTGCCTAGATGGTAAGTACAATGAGGGAAGCGACCATTTATGTCTTTTTGCTTTTCTCCCCTAATGCTAATGCCAATAACACAGTTGGTGCTCAATTAATATATTTGGAATAAATGAATGAAGTAGAAATGTGGGAGGATTGTTTAATGGGGGGAGAGAGAGAGGTGCATGTGTGGGCAGAATCGGGGCTTCAATGTCTTGGAAGGCAGGGTTGGGGCTCCAGTACTGATGGATCTTTCAGGTAGCCACAGGTGCTATAGCTTTTGGTATACTGGTTGAGAATGGTGGCCCAGGATGGTGTTAGGATCACTATTTTACCTTTCAGATCACTATGTCAATCTTTAATTTGAATAGTTTCCTCTGAGACAATTTTCAAAGAGTCAGGAGGTTTACCATGTGTGCAGTGATTTCTAATTGAACTGTTCCCCTAATCCATTAGTTCTTTTAAATTTTTAATTTGTTGTTTATTTTGCTTATTTTTAATTTTCACCAGCTTTATTGAGGTATAATTAACAAAGAATGTTGTGTAAATTTAAGTGGTACCGCATGATGATTTCATATAAGTACATATTGTGAAATGATTTCCATAAAGTTCTTTTTTTACTTTTTAATTTTTTAACATCTTTATTGGAATATAATTGCTTTACAATGGTGTGTTAGTTTCTGCTTTATAACAAAGTGAATCAGTTATACATATACACATGTCCCCATATCTCTTCCCTCTTGCATCTCCCTCCCTCCCACCATCCCTATCCCACCCCTCTAGGTGGTCACAAACCACCGAGCTGATCTCCCTGTGCTATTCGGCTGCTTCCCACTAGCTATCTACCTTACGTTTGGTAGTGTCTTTATTCCTGACTTGCCCCTAGGTTCTTCATGACCATTTTTCTTTTTTTTTTTAGATTCCATATATATGTGTTAGCATACGGTGTTTGTAGTTCTCTTTCTGACTTACTTCACTCTGTATGACAGACTCTAGGTCCATCCACCTCACTACAAATGACTCAATTTCATTTCTTTTTATGGCTGAGTAATATTCCATTGTATATATGTGCCACATCTTCTTTATCCATTCATCTGTTGATGGACACTTAGGTTGCTTCCATGTCCTGGCTATTGTAAATAGAGCTGCAATGAACATTTTGGTGCATGACTAGTTTTGAATTACGGTTTTCTCAGGGTATATGCTCAGTAGTGGGATTGCTGGGTCGTATGGTAGTTCTATTTTTAGTTTTTTTAAGGAACCTCCATACTGTTCTCCATAGCGGCTGTATCAATTTACATTTCCACCAACAGTGCAAGAGGGTTCCCTTTTCTCAACACCCTCTCCACCATTTATTATTTGTAGATTTTTTGTGATGGCCATTCTGACCAGTATGAGATGATATCTCATTGTAGTTTTGATTTGCATTTCTCTAATGATTAATGATGTTGAGCATTCTTTCATGTGTTTGTTGGCAATCTGTATATCTTCTTTGGAGAAATGTCTATTTAGGTCTTCTGCCCATTTTTGGATTGGGTTGTTTTTTTGATATTGAGCTGCGTGAGCTGCTTGTAAATTTTGGAGATTAATCCTTTGTCAGTTGCTTCATTTACAAATAGTTTCTCCCATTCTGAGGGTTGTCTTTTGGTCTTGTTTATGGTTTCCTTCACTGTGCAAAAGCTTTGAAGTTTCATTAGGTCCCATTTGTTTATTTTTGTTTTTATTTCCATTTCTCTAGGAGGTGGGTCAAAAAGGATCTTGCTGTGATTTATGTCATAGAGTGGTCTGCCTATGTTTTCCTCTAAGGGTTTGATAGTGTCTGGCCTGACATTTAGGTCTTTAATCCATTTTGAGTTTATTTTTGTGTATGGTGTTAGGGAGTGTTCTAATTTCATTCTCTTACATGTAGCTCTCCAGTTTTCCCAGCACCACTTATTGAAGAGGCTGTCTCTTCTCCACTGTATATTTTTGCCTCCTTTATCAAAAATAAGGTGACCATATATGCATGGGTTTGTCTCTGGGCTTTCCATCCTGTTCCATTGATCTATATTTCTGTTTTTGTGCCAGTACCATACTGTCTTGATTACTGTAGCTTTGCAGTACAGTCTGAAGTCAGGGAGCCTGATTCCTCCAGCTCTGTTTTTCTTTTTCAAGATTGCTATGGCTATTCGGGGTCTTTTTTGTTTCCATACAAATTGTGAAAAGTTTTTTCTAGTTCTGTGAAAAATGCCAGTGGTAGTTTGATAGGGATTGCATTGAATCTGTAGATTGCTTTGGGTAGTATAGTCATTTTCACAATGTTGATTCTTCCAATCCAAGAATATGGTATATCTCTCCATCTGTTTGTATCATCTTTAATTTCTTTCATCAGTGTCTTATAGTTTTCTGCATGCAGGTCTTTTGTCTCCTTAGGTAGGTTTATTCCTAGATATTTTATTCTTTTTCTTGCAGTGGTAAGTGGGAGTGTTTTCTTAATTTCACTTTCAGATTTTTCATCATTAATATATAGGAATGCAAGAGATTTCTGTGCATGAATTTTGTATCCTGCTATTTTACCAAATTCATTGATTAGCTCTTGTAGTTTTCTGGTAGCATCTTTAGGATTCTCTATGTATAGTATCATGTCATCTGCAAACAGTGACAGCTTTACTTCTTCGTTTCCAATTTGGATTCCTTTTATTTCTTTTTCTTCTCTGATTGCTGTGGCTAAAACTTCCAAAACTATGTTGAATAATAGTGGTGAGAGTGGGCAACCTTGTCTTGTTCCTTATCTTAGTGGAAATGGTTTCAATTTTTCACCATTGAGAACAATGTTGGCTGTGGGTTTGTCATATATGTCCTTTATTATGTTGAGGAAAGTTCCCTCTATACCTACTTTCTGGAGGGTTGTTATCATAAATGGGTGTTGAATTTTGTCAAAAGCTTTCTCTGCATCTATTGAGATGAGCATATGGTTTTCCTCCTTCAGTTTGTTAGTATGATTTATCACATTGTTTGATTTGCGTATATTGAAGAATCTTTGCATTCCTGGCATAAACCCCACTTGATCATCGTGTATCATCCTTTTAATGTGCCGTTGGATTGTTTGCTAGTATTTTGTTGAGGATTTTTGCATCTATGTTCATCAGTGATATTGGCCTGTAGTTTTCTTTCTTTGTGACATCTTTGTCTGGTTTTGGTATCAGGGTGATGGTGGCCTCACCGTCACCCTGGTAGAATGGTAGAATGAGTTTGGGAGTGTTCCTCCCTCTGCTATATTTTGGAAGTATTTGAGAAGGATAGGTGTTAGCTCTTTTCTAAATGTTTGATAGAATTCACCTGTGAAGCCATCTGGTCCTGGGCTTTTGTTTGTTGGAAGATTTTTAATCACAGTTTCAATTTCAGTGCCTGTGATGGGTCTGTTTATATTTTTTATTTCTTCTTTTATTTCTTCATTTCTTTATAACCTTCCTCGGAAGGTTGTGCGTTTCTAAGAATTTGTCCATTTCTTCCAGGTTGTCCATTTTATTGGCATATAGTTGCTTGTAGTAATCTCTCATGACCCTTTGTATTTCTGCATGTCAATTGTTACTTCTCCTTTTCCATTTCTAATTCTATTGATTTGAGCCTTCTCCCGTTTTTTTGTGATCAGTTTGGCTAATGATTTATCAATTTTGTTTATCTTCTCAAAGAACCAGCTTTTAGTTTTATTGATCTTTGCTATCGTTTCCTTCATTTCTTTTTCATTTATTTAATTTTATTTTTTTTGCTGTACGCGGGCCTCTCACTGCTGTGGCCTCTCCCATTGCGGAGCACAGGCTCCGGACGTGTAGGCTCAGTGGCCATGGCTCACGGGCCCAGCTGCTCTGCGGCATGTGGGATCTTCCTGGACCGGGGCACGAACCTGTGTCCCCTGCATCGGCAGGCAGACTCTCAACCACTGCGCCACTGGGGAAGCCCTCATTTATTTTTGATCTGACCTTTATGATTTCTTTCCTTCTGCTAACTTTGGGGTTTTTTTTTGTTCTTCTTTCTCTAATTGCTTTAGGTGTAAGATTAGGTTGTTTATTAGAGATGTTTCTCGTTTCTTAAGGTAGGATTGTATTGCTATAAATTTCCCTCTTAGAACTGCTTTTGCTGCATCCCATAGGTTTTGCGTTGTCGTGTTTTCAGTGTCATTTGTTTCTAGGTATTTTTTTATTTTCTTTTTGATTTCTTCAGTGATCTCTTGGTTATTAAGTAGTGTATTGTTTAGCCTCCATGTGTTTGTATTATTTACAGATTTTTTCCTGTAATTGATATCTAGTCTCATAGCATTGTGGTTGGAAAAGATACTTGATATGATTTCAATATTCTTAAATTTACCAAGGCTTGATTTGTGACCCAGTATATGATCTATCCTGGAAAATGTTCCATGAGCACTTGAGAAGAATGTGTATTCTGTTGTTTTGGGATGGAATGTCCTATAAATATCAATTAAGTCCATCTTGTTTAATGTATCATTTAAAGCTTGTGTTTCTTTATTTATTTTAATTTTGGATGATCTGTCCATTGGTGAAAGTGAGGTGTTGAAGTCCCCTACTATGAATGTGTTACTGTCGATTTCCCCTTTTATGGCTGTTAGTATTTGCCTTATGTATTGAGGTGCTTCTATGTTGGGTGCATAAATATTTACAATTGTTATATCTTCTTCTTGGATTGATCCCTTGATCATTATGGAGTGTCCTTCTTTGTCTCTTGTAATAGTCCTTGTTTTAAAGTCTATTTTGTATGATATGAGAATTGCTACTCTGGCTTTCTTTTGATTTCTATTTGCATGGAATATCTTTTTCCAACCCCTCACTTTCAGTCTGTATGTGTCCCTAGGTCTGAAGTGGGTCTCTTGTAGACAGCATATATATGGGTCTTGATTTTGTATCCATTCAGCTTTCTATGTCTTTTGGTTGGAGCATTTAATCCAGTTATATTTAAGGTAATTATCGATGTGTGTGTTCCTATTACCATTTTCTTAATTGTTTTGTTTTTGGTATTGTAGGTCTTTTCCTTCTCTTGTGTTTCCTGCCTAGAGAAGTTCCTTTAGCATTTGTTGTAAAGCTGGTTTGGTGGCGCTGAATTCTCTTAGCTTTTGCTTGTCTGTAAAGGTTTTAATTTCTCTGTCGAATCTGAATTAGATCCTTGCTGGGTAGAGTAATCTTGGTTGTAGCTTTTTCTCTTTCATCCCTTTAAATATGTCCTGCCACTCCCTTCTGACTTGCAGAGTTTCTGCTGAAAGATCACCTGTTAACCTTATTGGGATTCCCTTGTGTGTTATTTTTTGTTTTTACCTTGATGCTTTTAATATTTTTTTGTATTTAATTTTTGATAGTTTGATTAATATGTGTCTTGGCATGTTTCTCCTTGGATTTATCCTGTATGGGACTCTCTGTGCTTCTTGGATTTGATTAACTATTTCCTTTCCCATATTGGGGAAGTTTTCAACTATAATCTCTTCAAATAGTTTCTCAGTCTCTTTCTTTTTCTCTTCCTCTTCTGGGACCCCTATAGTTCGAATGTTGGTGCATTTAATGTTGTCCCAGAGGTTTCTGAGACTGTCTTCAATTCTTTTCATTCTTTTTTCTTTATTGTGCTCTGCAGTAGTTATTTCCACCATTTTATCTTCCAGGTCACTTATCTGTTCTTCTGCCTTAGTTATTCTGCTATTGATCCCTTCTAGAGTATTTTTAATTTCATTTATTGTGTTGTTCATCACTGTTTGCTCTTTAGTTCTTCTAGGTCCTTGTTAGACATTTCTTGTATTTTCTCCATTCTATTTCCACGAATTTGGATATCTTTGCTATCATTATGATGAATTCTTTTTCATGTAGTTTGCCTATTTCCTCTTCATTTGTTAGGTCTGGTGGGTTTTTACCTTGCTCCTTTATCTGCTTTGAGTTTCTCTGTCTTCTCATTTTGCCTATCTTACTGTGTTTGGGGTCTCCTTTTTGCAGGCTGAAGGTTCGTAGTTCCCGTTGTTTTTGGTGTCTGTCCCCAGTGGCTAAGGTTGATTCAGTGGGTTGTGTAGACTTTCTGGTGGAGGGGACTAGTGCCTGTGTTCTGGTGGATGAGGCTGGATCTTGTCTTTTTGGTGGGCAGGTCCACGTCTGGTGGTGTGTTTTGGGGTGTCTGTGGCCTTTTTATGATTTTAGGCAGCCTCTCTGCTAATGAGTGTTACTGTCTTGCTAGTTGTTTGGCATAGGGTGTCCAGCACTGTAGGTTGCTGGTTGTTGAGTAGAGCTGGGTGCTGGTGTTGAGATAGAGATCTCTGGGAGATTTTTGCCGTTTGATATTACGTGGAGCTGGGAGGTCTCTTGTGGACCAGTGTCCTGAATTTGGCTCTCCCACCTCAGAGGCACAGCCATGATGCTTGGCTGGAGCACCAAGAGCCTGTCATCCACACAGCTCAGGATAAAAGGGAGAAAAGAAAGAAAGAAAGAAAGAAAGAACATAAAATAAAGTTATTAAAGTAAAATATAAGAATAGTTATTTAAAATTTTTTTAAAGTAATAATAAAAAAGAAAGAAGAGAGCAACCAAACCAAAAAAAAAAAAAAAATCCACCAATGATAACACGTGCTAAAAACTGTACTAAAAAATAAAAAAACAAACACACAAAAAACCCCGACAGACCGAACCCTAGGACAAATGGTAAAAGAAAAGCTATACAGACAAAATCACACACAGAAACATACACATACACACTCACCAAAAGAAAAAAAGGGAAAAAATATATATATCGTTGCTCCCAAAGTCCACCTCCTCAATTTGGGATGATTCGTTGTCTATTCATGTATTCCACAGATGCAGGGTACATCAAGTTGACTGTGGAGATTTAATCCGCTGCTCCTGAGGCTGCTGGGAGAGATTTCCCTTTCTATTGTTTGTTCGCACAGCTCCTGGGGTTCAGCTTTGGATTTGGCCCGGCCTCTGCATGTATGTCACCTGAGGGCGTCTGTTCTTTGCTCAGACAGGAAGGGGTTAAAGGAGCAGCTGATTCAGGGGCTCTGGCTCACTCAGGCTGGGGGGAGGGAGGGGTATGGATGCGGGGGGAGCCTGCGGTGGCAGAGGCAGACATGACAGTTGCATCCATAAAGTTCTTAATTGAGTGTCATTTGCTGAGGTCTTGATAAAACTTAAGGGGTTTCTTTCTGCCTTTGGGGAAAGGTCGTAAGGCATCAATCCAAGACCTTTGGTATTGAATCTCATTTCCTGCAAGTTCCCAGTGCAAACACTCTGCCACAGCTAGGCTTATATCCTCCCTGGACCTTGTCCTATCATAGCTTTTGTCATCTTTCTGTCCCCAAACTATTCCTTCCACTTTACATACTCCCCTCACTCCTCTGCATGACCCTTTGCAGGTCCAGTAAGCACCTACCCCACACTAGCCTTCCAGATTGACCCATCCTGTACCCACAGCTGTAGCCTGCCAAGTCACTGCCCTGCCCCCCTCTTTCCTTCTTTTGCATAGGAGTCTCACCCGGTTACAGGATCACCAACTGCTTTTTCCTTGTTCCCCCATTATTTCCCCCTTGAAGCCAGATGTAATACTGCATGTTCTTCGGTAGGTGGCAACCTTCACAAACAGAATTCAGGCAATTTTGTTGCTTTGCTTGACAGGACAGTATCCCTCATGAGAGGCACAGATGCCCGGAGCTGCTACCTCTGCTGATCTTGTTCACTAATTAGAAACATTTGTTTCCTTGGAGTCACAAAAATGTTCCCACTATTATTCTGTTTTGTAAGGGGAAACAATCTGAGTTGTTATTTAAGTGATTCCATTTTCCAGACCTCAGGAGCTTAGAAGATCAGAAGATATCAAAACAAAGCTCTCCTTTATCACGTTTTTTCAAGGATTTAGGGGAAAATCATGATTCTGTTTTTCAGTTTTGGTATGGAATTTTTATTTTCCCAAGATGGGGCTGCTGCCGAGATTTTGTATACGGATCTTTATCATTAAAAACAGTGAGAAGGAGAGAATGTTTTAAAAAACACAAGGGTAGACTGCTAATTGAAAACAAAGACATTAAAAAACTGGACATTGTTCAGAATTCATTTTCTCTTTAACAAGAAAATTTGAGAGTTGGTTGCTTTAAACAGTGGAGAAGTTGGTACATAACACTGGTACATTTGGTACCTAGACATTTCTGGAATAATGACACAGGCATTGCACTTACTTAAGACCACTCCTCCTCTGCATTCATACCTTATTTGTTGCTAGTTACTAAGGCATCTTACTTGGAAAATAAGTGCACTCCCTTTTTCTTGTTGTGTTCCTCCAGAACTTTGGTTCACCAGTGTGAATTTTACTTCTGGTGGGAAGTTTTCCTTGGATCATCCAATCCCTAGTGTCACCTTTCCCTCCAACTATCTTCATGTACATGTACAAAACAAGTGCATTATAAGGAAATGAAACTGAATTTTAGTAAGTGAACTGAAATGTGTACTTCTAAATATGCATTGTGCTCTTCAGAGAAATTGTGGAAGCCCATATATTTATTTTAATGATGATTCAGTGACTTAAAGCATTTAAAACCTCCTCTTTTGGTCTTATTTCAGAGCCTGTGGTAACAGGGTAAGGTCTGTTCTGGGGTCCTGCCATGGGTCCTGAGTTGTTAGTTCTGTGCATTGTCTTTTGCAATCTTGTGCTGTTCAGATGGCATTTACCTCATGAGCTTTGTATCGCCCTATTTTCTTTCTAGCTAGGGTTTGCTGGGCTCCCACACTGGGTTTATCATTTAATTCCTGAATCCCCACTGCTTCTGGGTTACACAAGCAACTCTTTGAGCATAATTTGATTTTTTTAAAGAGTAACTGTGCATTGTTTTGCAACACGTTTTTTTCAAAGTCAAAGTTTATTTTAGGGACTATTAGATGACAGACCCTCAAGGCAGTGAGGCTGTTTCAGCAATGAAAATATGTTTGTGAAAATTAAAAAGCAAAAGGAAAATATGTTTATGAAGATGTAGCTAGATAGCAGTAACATATGCGGCCTTCCCATTCAGAAGTTCCAATGCCGCAAGATCCTTTTAAATTAGAGCAGTTTTCTGGTGTGGTTAATTGCTTTTGTAGTCAGTTTTGGCATCATCATAATTTGTTGCTCCAAGTCATGCTACGGACTAGAGCGTTCTGTGCCTTTTACTCAGCTCAAACAAGGCAATTTACACTTCATTGTTCTAGTTAAGATGGAAGTGAATGTCCAATTAAAAAGTTGTGCATCAACCAAAAAGAGAAGGGAGGGAGAGAGGAACAGCAAATGCTGAGTAAATGAAGCCAGAAGAGAATAGTTTAAAAAATTTCCTCCCAAGAACACACTGTGGGGTGTGCGTGCGTGTGGTGTTTGAATAGTTAAAACAGAGTCAGTTCATATTAGCATTCTCTCAGAGGAACTCTTTCCTTCAACTTGCCCCTGGGTTCCAGCCAGTGCAGATTTCTATCTGTGACATATGTGACAGGGCCTTGACCTCAGGACTTGCTGAGGGTGATGAGCGCGTTTGTTGAGAATAATTGTACCTACACTGTGGAAGAGGCCATAAAAATCTGATGTGCAAAAAAATGAAAAACAATATATGGTTTTATTCCTTTCCAATTTCCTTCTCACAAAGGGATTGATAAAAACTCTGAACCAGATGTGTTGAGAAAGTGGTCTCTCTTCTGCCATGTCTGTGTTCCTTTTTCTCTGGCTGTCCTTATTCTGGTGGTCCCAGCCTGCTTTCGGTGACTGAGGGGTGTCACTCTTTTGTGTCACAGCTCTTATGACCATCTGTGGGAAATTCTTTATATCTGTACTCACTCAGAGCCCTTTATTTAGTTTGATTAGTTTTGACTTCAGCATTATTGTATCAAAATAATCCATGTGCATATATAAACATAATGAAATAGGACTAAAAACTTATAAAGAAAAAGCTCTCCCCTCTTCCCTTCCTCTCACACTCTGTCCCAGCCTCTTTTAAAGTGGTCACATTAAACTCTTTTAGCTGTTGCCTTTAGTATTTATTATAATATTTCCAATTAATATGCTCATACTGATGTATATTTTTAAATCAATTTTAGACTTTATTCTCTTATTGTGGATGAAGTTTTAACTCTTTCTTTCTCCTCCATCCCCACTGCTTGTTCTGCTCCTGTCCCCTTCCTCATAATCTAGTTATGTCTAGATTTTGGGTTAAATTAATGCTCAGTGTTTGCATTATTATGACTATATCAGTTGTTCAGTGCAGAAGCAAGTAATGTTTGATGATTGCATTTCCTTTCATGTATGACTTTTTAATCCTGATGTTAATAATTGCCTTATTTTTTCATTGCCTTAGTTTTCTATGTATGCATTGATACTTTGTTTTCCAAATGCTTCAACAGACTTGTCAAACACCTGTCAACATTTTTTAAAACACTCAAACCAGTTTTGCAAAAAGAAAAATCTATGGGTCCCATTCCCTCTTCCCACCCACCACCCCATTTTCCCCAGACCTCTGATTCCTCCCCAGCCCTGGAGAATTTGCTCTGTGTTTTTGTTGTGGGCCAGCAACACAGGAATCATTGTGAGACTTCTCTGGTTTTAGGACCCTGTTTTCCAGATCCCTTGCCTTTCCCATCCCTTGATCTTTTTGAGTTCTTGGGCAGTCTGAAAATGTCTTTATTCTATCCCACACCTTGATTAATTAATAATTTGGCTTGGTTTAAAATTCTGTCCCCATCTGCCAGAATTTTGAAGGCCTTGTTTACTGTCTTTGATAACCTAGTCATTTTTTTTTCCTCTAGCTTTATTGAGGTATAATTGACAAATAAAATTGTAAAATACTTAAAGTGTACAAAGTGATGAGTTGATATGTATATGTTGTGATTGGATTTCCCCCCACTGAGTTAATTAACACATCCATCACCTCACATATTTACATGCTATTTTCCTTTGGTGAAAAAAGCTCTATTCCCTTAGGAAGATAATCTAATTTTATTAATCTGTTAAGAAATCAGATGCTATTCCAATTCCCATTTTCTCTGTAAATGGATTATTATTGTTGTTGTTGTTAAATCTGTGTAATTCCTTAGAATTTTCTTTTTATCTTTGGTATTCTAAAATTTCATGGTAATGTGCTTTTATGTTGGTTTTTTATAATTCACTTTATGTGCACTTGTGGGTTTTTTTCGGTACGAAGACCCATGTCCTTCAGTTTTGGAAAATTCTTTATTTTTATTTCTTTAGCATTTCTTTCTCTGTTCTCTCTGTCTGGAACTTCTGTTAATTGGATCAGGGATCTTAATTCTAATTTTGGCTAGAAGTAAGAGTCCATACTAATTTTCTTCTATACTATTATCCTCGGCTTTTTCATTCTACTTTTCCAACTCTTATTTATCGAATTTTAAAAAATTTCAGCCAAGATATTTTCAGTTTCAAAGAGGTCTTTGCTTTGATTTTTAATACTGTATTTTTCATTCCTGTTTCATGGATGTACTATCTACCTTTAACCTTAGGATTTAGGATAGTTTTTTAAAAATTAATTAATTGATTAATTTATTTTTGGCTGCATTGGTTTTTTTTTTTTACATCTTTATTGGAGTATAATTGCTTTACAGTGGTGTGTTAGTTTCTGCTTTATAACAAAGTGAATCAGTTATACATATACATATGTTCCCATATCTCTTCCCTCTTGCGTCTCCCTCCCTCCCACCCTCCCTATCCCACCCCTCTAGGTGGTCACAAAGCGCGAAGTTGATCTCCCTGTGCATTTGGTCTTTGTTGCTGCGCACGGGCTTTCTCTAGTTGCGGTGAGCAACTCTTCGTTGTGGTGTGTGGGCTTCCCATTGCGGTGGCTTCTCTTGTTGCGAGCGTGGCCTCTAGGTGCGCGGGCTCAGGAGTTGTGGCTCGTGGGCTCTAGAGCACAGGCTCAGTAGTTGTGGCGCATGGGCTTAGTTGCTCTGCGGCATGTGGGATCTTCCTGGACCAGGGCTCGAACCTGTGTTCCCTGCATTGGCAGGCGGATTATTAACCACTGCGCCACCAGGGAAGTCCTGAGGATAGTTTTATATTGATCTTATAATCTGTTTCTGCATGAGTACCTACTATGTGTTTGGCGTTGTTTTTGCTTAGAGATGTAGTAGTGCATAAAACAGAGTCCCTGCTCTCATGGCATGTATGTCCCAGATTTTTTTGGTCTGAGCTACTTACTGAGAATGAGAATATGTATGTATGAGGATTTGGAGGAGAGGGATTGGGAGTTCACTTTAGGGGGTTGTGTTAGTTTCCTATTGTTGCTGTAACACATTACCACAAATTCAGTGGCTTAAAACAACACAGCTTTCTTAGGGTTCTGGAGGTCAGAAGTCCGAGATCAGTTTTCCTGGGCTGCAATCAAAGTGTGGGCAGGGCTGCACACACTTTCTCCAGAGGCTCTAAGGGAGATTCTGTTTCCTTGACTTGTCCAGCAACTAGAATGGCAGTCCTTGCATTCCTTGGCTTGTAGCTTTTTCTTCCATCTTCAAAGCCAGCAGCCTGGCATCTTTAGTCATCATGGGTGAATATCTCATTCCTTCTTCTTTTGTAGTGAAGTCTTCCTCTACTTCCCTCTTATAATGATATCTGTGATCACATTTAGGGCCAATTTGGATAATCCAGGATAATCTCCCCATCTCAAGATCCTGAACATCTTCAAGGTTCCTTTTTCCATACACAGTAACATTTACTAGTGTCAGGAATTAGGACCTGGATATCTTTACAGGTCCTTATTCAACCTACCACAGGCATTCTGAGTTTGAGATACCTCTTAGACATTCATGTAGAATGGCAAGTAGCCTCTGGTATGTGAATCTGGAGTTCAGGAAGAGCTCTCCAGAGGTCTGGGATAATGATACAACTTTGAGAATCATCCCAAAATATTTACATGTAACATTTACATGTAATATTTAAAGCCAGGGGCTGAATTGGGATCACCTAGCAAATGAATGTAAAGAAAGAACAGAGGATTACTGAGCATGGGGAAATTCCAAGTAGATGTTGGAAAGACGAGAAGAAACCAGTAAAGTAGACAAATGAGAAACGGGTAGTGAGTTAGGAAGAGAACCAAGAAAGAAAGAAGGGTGACTCTAAGCATACCAAAAAGAAGGACATGAGAAACTGTATAAAACTGACAATCAAATTAGGAAACTTGAAGTCATCAGTGATCTAATAAGAAGAGTTTTGGTGGTGTGGTGTGATCTTAAGGCTGACTTGAAATGGGCTGCTAAGAATGGGAGAAAGGAAATAGGTTTGTTGCAGGAGAAGATGATGTCAAGAGATTTCTTAAAAAAAATCAACTTTACTAAGGTATAACTTCCATACAATAAAATGTATTTATTGTAAATTGTATAGTTTGATAAGTTTTGGCAAATGTATACACCTGGGTAACCATCACTATAATCCAGATTTATAACATTTTCATCACCCCCCTAAATTCCTTCATACTTCTTTGAGTCAATCTGCCCCCCTCTTTCCACTGATTTTCTTTGTCACTATGGATTAATGTTTTTAAAAAATTATTTATTTATTTATTTTTGGCCGCGTTGGGTCTTCGTTGCTGCGCACGGGCTTTCTCTAGTTGTGGTGAGCGGGGGCTACTGTTTGTCGCGGTGCGTGGACTTCTCGCAGTGGTTTCTCCTGTTGTGGAGCACAGATTCTAGGTGCACGGGCTTCAGCAGTTGTGGCTCGTGAGCTCTAGAGCGCAGGCTCAGTAGTTGCATCTCACGGGCTCTAGAGTGCAGGCTCAGTAGTTGTGGCGCATTGGCTTAGTTGCCCTGTGACATGTGGGATCTTCCCGGACCAGGGCTTGAAGCCATGTCCCCTACACTGGCAGGCGGATTCTTAACCACTACACCACAAGGGAAGCCCTGGATTAATTTTGCCCATAGTTGAATTTCATATAAGTGGACTCGTACGTTACATAGTCTTCTATGTCTAGCTTCTTTTCTTCTGCATAAAGTTTTGAAAATTTATCCATGTTGTATCTATTCCTTTTTATTGCTGAATAGTCTATATAGACATGCCACCTTTATTTATCCATTTATCCATGGGCATTCAGGTAGTAGAGGTATTCCAGCTTGGAACTATAATGAACAGAGCTATAATAAAATTCACACACATATTTTTGTATAAATATATGTTTTTATTTATCTTGAGGAAGTACTTAGGAAGCAATTGCTGGGTCCTTTGGTAACTGTATGATTAACTTTAAGAAGTATATGGTTACCTGCCAAGCCATTGTGCCATTTTATAACCCCAGCAGCAATGCAGAAGAGTTCCAGTTGCTGTATATTCTTGTCAGCCTTTGGTATTGTTATTTTTAAAAAATTTAGCCACTCTAGTGGGTATGTAGTGGTATCTCAGAGATTTTAATTTGCAATTCTTTAATGACTAATGATATTGAAGCTATTTTCATATGCTTATTTGTCATTTGTTTATCTTTTTTTGGTAAATTATCTATTAAAGTATTTTGCTATTTTTAAAAAATTGGGTTGTTTGTCCTACAATTGAGGAGTAAGAGTTCTTTTCTGGATACAAATCCTTTGTATATTTTCTCCCAAACTGTGGCTGACCTTTTCGTTTTTAAATCTGTCTTTTAAAAAGAAAAAATTTAAAAATTAAAATTTTAAATGTAAATTATCAATTTCTTTTCTTTTAAAGTGGGTATTTTTTATGTTTCGTGTAAGAAAAAATTTTGCATACTCCAAGGTGGTGGGAATTTTTTTCTATATTTTCTTCTAGAAGTTTTATAGTTTTAGCCTTTATGAGTTAATTTTGTGTGTAGCATGAAGTTAATGTTTTTCCCATATGAGTATCCTATTGTTCCAGTACTGTTTGTTGATAAGACTCTTCTTTCCTTAGAGAATAACCTTGTCATTAAATGAGGTTTCTCAAAAATCTGTTTCTGTTTTGTTGTTTTGTCTGTCTATCCTATGCGAACATTACTGCAGCTTATAATAAGGTAGTATAAGGTGACCAATTTTGCTCAAATATTTGGGGATCCTTATCTATCTTCTCATTAAAACAATAATCACTTGAAAGCAAATTGGAAGTTGGTGGTGGAGTATGTGGTCTTTGGGCTGTGATCTGACTTTTTCATTAAGACATTCACTATTAATACCTGTAGAGTTTCCCCCCTCTCATGCTGTTCAATTTCTTTAAACAGGAACATGTTGATATCTTTCCTATAGGGTATATGGTTCCCAGCAGAAGGGTAAGGAGATGTAGACCCAATATTTACTGTGAAGGCTTTCCTTAATCCCCTATTTTGAGCTCCATGCTTCAGGTCAACTCCCCACTACCTAATATTTTTGAGTGTTCCTGGCCCATCTTTTCCAAAGGGTAAATTTCCAGTCTCCTAAGCAATGGGGAGAAGGCCAGTGGCCTGGGTGCAAGGAACTGAGGGAAGGGAAAGAGCCGTTAGCATTTGATCACTTCCTACTGTTGGATACAGGTTTTCATTCCTAGGTCTCCTCTTACTTTCTGATTCCTGGTGCATCTACTCATGAGCCTTTCCATGGTATTGCAGGTGATTTGGCTTTGTTTGTTTTTTAAAAAATAATTTTTCTCTGTCTTTTATACTGGATTACTTCCCTTTGCTAAAGTTGTTAGTACTCCCCTATCTGCTTTCCATCTTTGAAAATTTGTTGATGTCATTCATTGGCAGTTGTCTCCTCCCTGTTTTTTCTTTGTCCTTATGCAATATGCATTTTTAATTACTTTAATTTATTTTAGTGGCATTTCAAAAGGTGGTAGATAATTGCTGTTCTTCATTCCACCCTTTTATGCCAGATGTACCCTTTAAAAGCCTTTTAAATAATAAATACTTCATGAATGGGCTTCCTAAGGAGGTTTGCTATCCACAGTGTGCTTTGTACAATGCTTTCACTGACTACCTGATAATGACTTATTTTTCTGTTTGCTCAGTGTCATAGTCTTGCTCTCCAACCTGTGCATTCTGGGTAACTTCAGGGCTCTGCCTCTGGGTACTGAGTTCTTTGTTCTTCCCATGTTGCACCATGGTATTGCATGGTTATAACAGATTTTGCACAGGTGATTTCTATTTCTTTTGGTGTAAAGAGTTCCTTCTTAGCTAGAAATGATTTTCCCAGAAATATAGACAACATTAAACATCACCTTGGACTTGAGCAGTTCTAAAGGATTTTTCCTACTTTCATGTGGTCTACATATGCATATTCAAAGACTTAAGAAATATGTGTAACTCTCACATCAACTGGGAGCCCTTTCTCCTTTTATGTCTAATAAGCTTACTTGAATGCCTCAAAACCAGAATCTGTAGAAATCCATCCTCAGCAAGATTTCTGCAAATTCAGAAGGAACTCACATCCTGATCATCTCCTCTGACAAGTGCATTTGTGTTTTGTGTGACCTACGCTGAAACAGCCTAGATGTGAAATGCAGGTCGCTTCAGATTCCAAAAGCTACCCTCATACACAGCACCTGTAGGGAACTCAGCTGAAGAGACTTACTTGAGTAGAGTTTGAATTAGATTGAGTTTGAGCTGATTCGGGTATTGTTTTAACTGAGTGGAGACTGAGTTGAAAAGAATTTGATCTGGGTAGAGATTGAGTTGAGAAAAGATTGAGTTGTGGAGAGATTGAGTTTTATAAAGATCGAGTTCTGCAGAGAATTAATTGAATAGTTGGGTAGAAGATATGGATGACATATAGACTTGGGGTCATATTTCACATTAAAAGTCTATAATAAATTCTCCAAAATCCTTTTGGGTCCCTCCTCTTGGGTCATCTTTTGGCTTGCTCCATATGGAAAAGGGGGAAAGGGCTTTATCCCAAGGTATTCTCCTGGTTCTGCTCTCTTTTCCTTTCTTTCTCTCCTCTCCTCCCCCCACTCATTCTAAAACAACAAAGAAATTCCTTTTCTGTTTCCTCAGAGCAGTTTAGAGGTCTTCTCTGACAGCTAGATCCTTACTGTCTCAACACTGCAAGTGCTCACCAAAGTTTCTCAGAGACTATTCCATTCCTACAAAGGTATGGTAAAACTGCTAAAATGATACATTTTTTCCTACATTGTTACCTTTAATTTCACGAATGATAAATTTTAAAATGCTTCCTTTCTCTCTGTTTTCGGAGTACACTGAATTGAATGCTAGGAGTATGTTCGTCAATATTGACATGGAGAACAAAAAGGAAAACTCAATGTTTGCTCATTGGAAAACACAAAGATATACTTGTATATCAGCCCATAAATTGGTATAGTTCTCTGTGGTTCCAGTCAGTGAACTGGTCAAAATGGCAATGATAGTTTATTTTAAAGCAAATGTGTCAAATTGACTATGATGAAAAGATACCGCTATACTGTAGTGTCACAACCTCACCCACCTACATTTCTCCATATGAGGTTATGAAATTCCATTTGGTGAGCATACAAAGAGCCGAAATGACAGTTCTCACATTAGATCTAACATTTCAAAGCAAATTAAGGTAATAGGCACTTAATGTTTACTAGGTGCTTCACACTGTGCTGGAGAGAAAGTTGCGTGAGTCACAATTCTTTCCTTTGGGGAAGCTGGGAATCTTATTAGTGAAATAAGACATAAATAGAAATAATTTTTAGATAATATGAAAGAGCATAAATTTAGGGATGAAATTGTGGGGTAAAGCTCTGTTATGGGATTTTGGAGAATGGAAGGTTGTTAGGGTTTAGTGAGAATGAAAGCCTGTGTGAGGGGACTGGACCTTCACCTGTGCCCCAGCAGGAGAGGTTGGGCTTATCAGGTGAGGAAAAGGGTTTGTGGGAATGGGTTGAATGAGGGTGAAGAAAATAAGGAGATGAGATCCATGGTAGAGGAGAACTTCTTGGGGAACACTCACAATTGAGGTCAGCTAGGAAAGGTTGCTTTGATTGGGTTCTAGGTGGAAGCGGCTGGATTTTGCCTCACAGAGAGGAAGGAGCCGCCCAGGTATGACTGTACATGAAGAACAAAGAAGGATGAAATTGTTTAACTAACAATCCATTTCACAAGTTGCAGAGTTCTTCATTGGCTTCCACGTGCTTACAGTTCTTAGCAGAAAGAGGGAGAACAGTTTTTTACTTTTTCAGTGAGAATGTGAAGGAAAAAAAACTTTTGAAGAACTTTACTTTGTTTCGTATACATGGATTAAAATAAAAATGCTCTTCTCTCTGTAAGATTTTTACTTGCCTGTGTCTGCTGAATTGCCAGCCCACCTTGAAAGGAAATCCACTTAAAAAACTTATTGTTTTCTTCAAGAGCAACAGGCTTGTGAAGCTTATTCCATGTGGTTGCTGAAGTCTCAGTAAAGGCACCGGTGCCATCAAAGATCACCTTCAGGGGCTTCCCTGGTGGCGCAGTGGTTGGGAGTCCGCCTGCCGATGCAGGGGACACGGGTTCGTGCCCCGGTCCGGGAAGATCCCACATGCCGCGGAGCCTATGCGTCCGGAGCCTGTGCTCCGCAACGGGAGAGGCCACAACAGTGAGAGGCCCGCGTACCGCAAAAAAAAAAAAAAAAAAAAAATCACCTTCAATTATTTATCAAAGTGAGGAAGCCTCTTCTGCTTGTGTATTCTTTTGCATATATTCAGATATTTCTGTCACAAATTTTTTTCCTATGAAAAAGGATTGACGTGTACCTACAATTGAATTTCAGTCTTTTTAGGCAATTCTGCCAGACTGAGGACGCTGGAGATGGTCAGAGGAATCAGATGGCAGGGAGGGATGCCTATTTTGACCTTCAGATAGACTGTTTTGACCTTCAGAGGCTCTCAGAGCTCTTACTTAAAAAAAAAAAAGTTTAACTGGAGTATAGTTGATTTACAATGCTGTGTTAGTTTCAGGTGTACAGCAAAGTGAACCAGTTATACATATACATATATCCACTCCTTTTAGATTCTTTTCCCGTATAGGCCATTACAGAGTATTGAGTAGAGTTCCGCATACTATACAGTAGGTTCTTATTAGTTATCTACTTTATATATAGTAGTGTGTCAGAGCTCTTACTTTTGGAGAACCTATCCCATATCATTCTAATAAGTGAAAACTTACCTATATTCTATGATAAATGTCTTCATGTGGAAATAGTATTTGAGTTGATGTAATGTTATATTTGGTAAACATTTTAATTGAATATTCATGTTAAATTTTTGCATGGTTTAAAAAATATTTTGGGACAAACAAATACTTTCTTTGGGTCTGTGTTGGGTCTCAACGTTTTCACAGGCTATTGATTGAACAGCTGATAGGCTGTGAGCAATGTGTCTCCAGGGCCTAATGAATAAAAAACCTTGGAGGGGGCTTCCCTGGTGGCGCAGTGGTTGAGAGTCCACCTGCCGATGCAGGGCACACGGGTTCGTGCCCCGGTCCGGGAAGATCCCACATGCCGCGGAGCGGCTGGGCCCGTGAGCCATGGCCGCTGAGCCTGCGCGTCCGGAGCCTGTGCTCCCCAACGGGAGAGGCCACAACAGTAAGAGGCCCGCGTACCATCAAAAAAAAAAAAAAAAAAAAACCTTGGAGGGAGGGCCACTCAGAGTTTTTTGTGGAGGATGAAGGGGACTGGCCCCCCAGTTCAGACGTGGCAAGCAGCTTGGGGCTTCGGAGCTGGCCCTTATACCCATCCCAGCTCTGCTACTCTGACTTCCCATGGGCACCCCAGAGAGAAAGCTGAGAAATGGACGCTGTGTGTTACCTGAAAAACCCGTTTCACCCGACCCTTTAGCCTGCCCCCATCTCAGCCCCAATTCATGACCATGTGGTGGAGAGGGAGCCCGCCTTTGCCTTCACAGTGCTCCAGAGATTAGCTGTTTCCATGCAGCCATATTGGAGAACCTGAGCGGAGGGGGCTGTTCCCAATACAGTGGTACAGCTGAGCTGTCACGGGGGAAGGCGTGGCCTTAGATTGACCGAGGAGAAAGAGAAGTGGTAGTCAGAACTGACTTGCGAGCGCACGGGAGATGCTGTCTGGAGAACTGCAGAAAGAATTCCAAGGAACTTTGCAAGGAATTAGATTGTGCCCCAGCGGCGCTGCTAGTAGGCGTATTGCCCTCCAGGCTGAGGTACGGTAGGCCCTCCCTCTCTCCTCCTCATATCTGCGGGCTCAGCAACCGAGGATTCAAGCAACTGCGGATGGAAAATATTAGAGGAAAAAAAGCTCTAGAAAGTTCCAAAAAGCAAAACTTGAGTTTGCCAGGTTCCGGCAACTATTTACATGGTATTTACATTGTAGGAGGTATTCTAAGTAATCTAGAGATGATTTGGGGTATGCAGGAGGATGTGTGTAGTTGATATGCAAATATTATGCCATTTTATATAAGGGACTTGAGCATCCAGCAGAGTTTGGTATCTGAGGGGGTCCTGGGACCATTTCCCCCATTGATACCAAGGGACAACTATGTTGGTGTTGGTGAGACCTCGGGTGTGTCCATAGGCTGATGAGATTGGGGCTCAGGTGCTTCCACAGGTCTGCTTTCCTGCCTTCTTTCCTTCTAGCACTTAGGGCTCACTTATTTATCAGACATGCTTCAAATTGGACATTAGATGCACAGATGAAGAGTCTATGTGCCTTACCTTTAAATTACTCCTGAATCATAGGAGGAGCTCTGTGTGTGTAAGACTCTGCAGTGGGGACACCAGCAGGGTAGTTCCTAACACTGCTTGGGGAGGGGAGTGGTGGCCAAGGAAGGCTTCCAAGTTCAGCAGGTCTGTGATTGGAGCAAGTACATGGGAGCACAGTTTCCTCTCAACAAAAAACACAGTAACAACCTGAAACTAATACAATATTGTAAATCAATTATACATCAATTTAAAACAAGTGTGTTGAAAGTTCAGCAGGTGCCTGGCATTTTCCTAAACACTTAAGACATTATCTCAATCAGTCAGAACCCGTAGATGAGAAGCTGTTCTGAAGTAAATGTTGAGTGGAACTATATTTTTGTGTTTGCCCTTTTTTTTTGGGGACCCTTTATTTTTTATTTTATTTGTTTACTGTTAAAATGGAAGTATAGTTGATTTATAATGTTGTGGTGTATAGTAAAGTGACTCAGTTAAATATATATATAATCTTTTCCATTATAGTTTAAGATATTGAATATAGTTCCCTGTGCTCTACAGTAGGACCTTGTTGTTTTTCTATTTTATGTATATTAGTATGTATCTGTTAATCCCAAACTCCTAATTTATCCCTCACTCCCACCCCATTTTCCCTTTGGTAACTGTGAGTTTCTTTTCTATGTCTGTGCATCTGCTTCTGTTTTTAAATAAATTCAAAATACCGTATTTTTGATTCCACATGTAGGTGATATATTTGCTTTCTCTGAGTTACTTCACTTAGTATGATAATCTCTATGTCCATCCATGTTGCTGCAAATGCCATTATTTCCTTTTTTATGGCTGAGTAATATTCCATTGTATGCATGTACCACATATTCTTTTTCCATTCACCTGTCGATGGACATTTAGGTTGCTTCCAGGTTTTGGCTATTGTAACTACTGCTGCTATGTACATTGGGGTTGTGTATCTTTTTGAATTAGAGTTTTCTCCAGTTATTCCCAGGAGTGGGATGCTGGATCTTATGGTAGCTCTATTTTAAGTTTTTTAAGGAACCTGCATTCTCTTCTCCGTAGTGGCTGCACCAATTTATAGTCCCACCAACAGTGTAGGAGGGTTCTCTTTTCTCCACACCCCCTGCAGCATTTATTATTTGTAGAGTTTTTGATGATAGCCATTCTGACCAGAGTGAGGTGATACCTCATAGTTTTGATTTGCATTTTTCTGATAATTAGTGATGTTGAGCGTCTTTTCATGTGCCTGTTGGCCATCTGCATGTCTTCTTTGGGGAAATGTCTGTTTAGGTCTTCTGCCCATTTTTTGTTTTTGTTTTCTTAAATAGAAGAAATTTATTAGTAACTAATAAATTAGTTTCAATTATTGTTGCATACTCAAACACAGGCTACCTCCACCTCATATCTTCAACTGTGTGTGTGTACACATACATATGATATTATGATATATATCAGCTTAATTGAGATATAATTCACCTTGCATAAAATTCATCCCTTTAAAGAGTACTGTTGAGTACTCTTTAGTTAACTAAACTAAACTCTAAACTAAACTCTAAACTCTAAACTCTTTAGTTAACTAAACTAAACTCTAAACTAAAGAGTTTAGTTAACTAAACTCTTTAGTTTAGTATATTCACAGTTGTGCAACCATCACCGATATCTAATGTGAGAATATTTTCATTACTCCAAAAAAGAAACCCCAAACCCATTAGCAGTCACTCCCCCTCAACCTCTAGTAAACAGTAACCTATGTTCTGTTTCAGTGGATTTGCCTAGTTTGAATACTTCATGCAAATGGAATCATAATAATATATGGTCTTTTGTGACAGTATTCTGTTGCTTAGAATAATGTTTTCAAGGTTCATCTATGTTGTAGCATACTTCAACAGTATGGTGTAATGTTGAATGTTGTTGTAGAATCCATACTTCGTTTTTTTAATTGCTGAATAATATTCCATTTTAATGGATACACTACATTTTGTTTACCCATTCATCAATTGATGGACATTGGGCTGTTTCTGCTTTGGGGATATTTTGAATAATGCTGCTACAAACATTCATGTACAAGGTTTTGTGTGGACATGTTTTTATTTCTTTTTAGTATATACAGTTGCCTCTCCATATCCATGGGATCCATACCTGTGGATTCAAGCAACCATGGATCAAAAATATTTTTTTTAATTCCAGAAAGTTCCAAAAAGCAAAACTTGAATTTGCAGCACACCAGGAACTATTTATATAACACATTGTATTAGGTATTCTAAGTAATCTAGAGATGATTTAAAGTATACAAGGCGGGGGCTTCCCTGATGGCGCAGTGGTTGAGAGTCCGCCTGCCGATGCAGGGGACACGGGTTCGTGCCCCGGTCCGGGAAGATCCCACATGCCGCGGAGCGGCTGGGCCCGTGAGCCATGGCCGCTGAGCCTGCGCGTCTGGAGCCTGTGCTCCACAACAGTGAGAGGCCCGTGTACCGCAACAACGACAACAACAACAAAAGAAAGTATACAAGGGGGTATGCATAGGTTATATGGAAATACTACACCTTTTTATAAAAGCAACTTGAACATCTGAGGAGTTTGGTATCAGCAGGGGTCCTGGAACCAATCCCCCGTGAATATAGAAGGATGATTGTACATAGGATGATTGTACATATGGTAGCTCCATGTTTAATTTCTGAGAAACTTCCAAAGTGTTTCCTAAAGTGGCTGTACCATTTTACATTCTCACCAGTAATATATGATAACTCCAATTTTTCCACATCCTCATGAACACTTGTTATTATTGGTCCTTTTGATTATAGCCACCCTAGTGGGTGAGAAGTAACACTTTATTTTGGTTTCGATTTTTCTGCCCATTTTTTGATTGGGTTGTTACGTTTTTTGTTACTGAGTTATATGAGCTGTTTGCATATTTTGGAAATTAAGCCCTTATTGGTTACATCGCCTGCAAATATTTTCTTCCAGTTGGACAATTTTATTAATGGTTTAACAGAGGTGTTACTTTTTCCGTTCCCTGCCCATAGTGTGGCATTTTATACCTCTTGGCACTGACATATTTACACATCTCTGTTTTATCAATTACCATCTAGCCCACCTTTTGGGCAATTAACCACACTCTCCTGGAACATTTCTTGAACAGTGGAATTTTTCAGGTTTGTGTCTTTTCCCTCCAGTAAGAACATAGGCCCCTTTTTTTATTCCCCATGACCCCAACTCAGAGTCACACCCAGGGTAGGTTTGTTGGTGCTTTTTTAGGACTTCTTACCATTTTGTCAAAGGTTGTCTAAAAACTGTGGGGTAAAGGAGTTTGATTTTTTAGGCTCAAAGCAAAAACTTCACGTGTCTTACACGGCAGCCATGTGGTGTACGTCAAGTGCCCAGTTTACAAACTCTAATATAGAACATATTTGAAAAGACTCCCAGCTAATCCACACTGAGAATATCTATGCGCTTTTGGGGGGATTTTGGCATGGGCGTTTCTTTTCCGGAACAGGTGGTGAAGCTAAATTTGTTTGGTGTGCTTGACATACTTGGAGCCTGATATTAAAAGACTTCAGTGGCTGCAATAAACAGTTCTTCCCTTCTTTGTTTACAGGGAATTGTGTCTTCCTCTGGGGTGTTGGATTTCTGCTTCTGCCCACAGGCAGGCTGGAAACCATCCTTGGCCTACATTCTTCCACAGGGAGAAACAGCTGGGCTGATTTGGTTTGGAAGCCTTGTTGCTTGACTGTGAGATGTGGCCCCAAGTTCTGACATTTGGATCCAACTGATTTTAGTGATTCCTTCAGGTTCAGAGAAACAAAAGAAATTCATACCATTTCTTCAAAATCCCCATATTTATATAAAAGTGATTTCTCACAGGGTTTCCAGGTTACAAGGTGGTGGGGAGGGGATGAGGGCACAGGTAGAGGCATTGATATAAAAAAATGGGAAGAGTGCCTGGTTGCTGGATTTGAAAATCTTTCAGGTCTGAAAGCAGATGATTTGGTTTTCGTTTGTTTTGGCCAAATCAAATGACTGTCCCCACATCAGCTTTGTGATGGAAAGCAAGGCTTTCCTGCTGAGGAGGAGGGTGGCTTGCTTTGTTATGTCCTTGAGACAGGCCAGCCCTGATTCTTTCAAAGCATAGATTTCCGATGGACAACTCTTCAGTTTCAGGTTCCAGGGTGCTACTGGGATTGGCTGTTAGAAACACTCTTGGTGAGTGGGGTGAGAGGTGGCCACGACCAAAGCACTTTGGTGCTGCCACATGGGACTTCAGCTGGGAAGTGTCACTGACACGGTGTTATCTCCATGGATTGTTTATGATGGCTGCTTTCTTTCTACAGCAAACCTGAATCCAGCCCTTATCTGCAACTGTCAGACTTGTGCTTGCATAGTCGAGGCTGATGGAAGGCCTTCCTTCCTTCCAGCTGTTTATTGGCGTTTCCTTTCAAGATCCGGAGGCCTGACCTTCCAATGTGAAGTGGTACAGGCTTGCTGCAGGCATCAAAGAGCTAAAATTAGTTTGCATTTGTCACCTTCTTTGGATGCCAGCTTGACCTCCTTTTGGTATACTTTCCTCTTTTGGTTTTTGCAGGCACTACTGCATGGTCTGTAAGAAACTGAATTCACACAGATTTGGGTTCAAACAGCAGGCTGTGTTATGTATTGAGGATGTGACCTGGATAATGAATTAGTTAAAACACGGATTCAGCTGTTGTAGCAAAGGACAGAGTACAGTGGCTTCAGTAGGAGAGAAACTTCTATCTCACATAACACAGTACATGCTTTAGAGTTGGTGTGACAACTTCATGGTATCTGGTTTCTTGTTGTTCTCCCAATGGGAGTTAATTAGGTTAACTCCCATTAATTAGTTAATTAGGTTAATTCCTTATGAATTAATTAGGTTTAAATGAGGTCATGAAGGTGGGGTTCTCCTGATGGAATTAGTGCCCTTATAAAAAGAGACCAGGGCTTCCCTGGTGGCACAGTGGTTGAGAGTCCGCCTGCCGATGCAGGGGACCACGGGCTCGTGCCCCGGTCCGGGAAGATCCCACATGCCGCGGAGCGGCTAGACCCGTGAGCCATGGCCGCTGAGCCTGCGCGTCCCGAGCCTGTGCTCTGCAACAGGAGAGGCCACAACAGTGAGAGGCCCGCGCACCGCAAACAAACAAACAAACAAACCAGAGAGCTTGCTCTCTCTCTGCTCTGTAAGGATACAAGACAGCGGTCTGCAAGCCAGGAAGAGGGCTCTGATCTTGGACTTCTTAGTCTCCAAAATTGTGAGAAATAAATTTCTGTTGTTTAAGTTCATGGTATTTTGTTAAAGCAACCCAGGCTAAGACAATGGCTATACAGAAGGAGTTGGGAAATGTTTTCTTTAGTCACGTGGCTATGTGCCAGGCTAAACTCGGATGTTTGTTTCTAAAACAAGAAGAGGATAATGGGTGTTTGAGGACAAATGGCCTCTTCCAATGACAAAATATTTACATTTACTGTGTCTAATCTCCTTTATCTGGGAAGTGAGATTGATCTCATAGAATTATGAGACTTAGATGATGCTTATAAAGCTTTTAATATGGTGTCTGGGACAGAATAACTATTTAGCTAGCTATGAGTAAAAGGAAACATGTGGATTTACTTGGATTCTTGCCTTTTGTTAGGGTAGTTATATTAAACGGTTTTTTTTTTGGCTTTTATATTTATCTTAAAGCTTTATCCCCAGAAGAAGATTCACTGTATCACAATGGCAAAGTGATGACTTCACCTTTTGCATCAATTTAGAGCTTTATCTAGTGGTAAAAGAGCTAGATTTGAGGTGTTTGTGAAGGGGAACTTGCATCCTTATAAGTGTTTACCATTTCTCCCTTCATCCTATCAAGAATTGCCTCAGTTGCGGTCTTCATCAGAAATGCCATAATTTGGAACTCTAGTTTCTGGAAATGAGAAGAGTGGTTGATTGCTTATGAATCTCAGAGTCAGAGAATGTTTGCTAGAGCTTTTAAGAAAGAGGCAGCTTCTGGGCTTCCCTGATGGCGCAGTGGTTGAGAGTCCACCTGCCGATGCAGGGGACACGGGTTCGTGCCCTGGTCCGGGCAGATCCCACATGCCGTGGAGTGGCTGGGCCCGTGAGCCATGGCTGCTGAGCCTATGCGTCGGGAGCCTGTGCTCCGCAACGGGAGAGGCCACAGCAGTGAGAGGCCCATGTACAGCAAAAAAAACAAAAAAGAAAGAGGCAACTTCTGGAACCCAGTGAAGGGTGCTGTGGTCTTTGTCAACCTTTAGACACTGACATTTGGTATCTGTTAAAGCTGGGATCTCATACTTCTGAGGTGCTCTGGTCTCTAGAGTGAACTAATTAACTGAATCTGAGGTTTTGACGTGAAATCTACGCCTCTTTCCTAAGGTTTTCATCACTTCAGTTGATTATAAGTTGTCATTCATGCTCATTACAGAAGTTTCGCATTTAACAGTTAAGGATTTCTTCTCATTGGACTGCTTTGAATCACAAGCCAGACTACCATACTAGTACAGGTTACCAATTGTTCCCTGGATCTGTGGTCTAAGGAAACAAGGGTACACCAGTGGGACCACACAGGGTGGAGGCAGCCTCCACAGACTTGCTCATGTGGGAAGGAGCAGTGGAGGGTCAAGAAAGGTCTCCCCAACCCCTGAAAGGTATGGAAGCTGACAGCCTGCGAGGCTGCCATGCAACTGGTAGCCAATTCTGATCTTGCTCTACTGAACTGTTTTCCAAACTGAATAATTGTGACATAATTTTGTAAGTTGTGATGATCATTCTTTAAAAATTGAAATAGAGTAGAAAACACCAGTGGGCATCACAGGTTAACAAGAGAAGCAATATTTATTTTAACTATCTATCTCTATATATGTATGTGTGCTGAGTCATGGTGTGTTTTTCTTATTGTGAGCCATGGTCAAAAAAAGTTTGAAATCTATTTTTCTAGCTAAGATGTGTCAGTGTTATCACTGTAGGGCTGATTTTCTGTAGTTTGTTTTATATTTCTCTGATCAAGTCAGACTGTGGTGATGGGGAGATAGACATTTCTGGGTTTTGTAATCTGTATCTCCCCCTTTCACAAGATGGGTCATCGTAAAGGCTAGATAGCTCAATCATTTCCATTTCACAAATCATTGTTGATCATAAACTGTGTACAGACACTGTGTTGTGGGAGGTACATAAAACCCTTTGCTGCCCCCTAGAGGCTCGTAAACTACTAATGGTGGCAAAAGATGAAGGAATATGCAGATAATTCAACCACGAGACTGACCATAATAGCAAATATAACTAACTTTGATCCAAATATCATGAATTAACTTTCAAAATTTAATTTAGATAATTAAAATAGTCTTATTGCCAAGAATCAATTATTTCGTATTAATACTCTTCCAATTTTACAAGTTTTGAAATTCGATATAGGCAAAAGTTTGGTAAGGTGGGTACTCATACATTGCCAGTGGGAATGAAAGTTGGTATCATCTTTGTGGAAAGCAACTGATGGGCAATAATTGACTTAAAAATACAGTCTTTGCAGTAATTCCACTTCTAGGCATCCTTTAAAAAAATCAGATTTGGACAGAGATTAACGTGCAAAATGTTTATTGCAGCTTCATTTAAAAAATTTATTTTATTTATTTATCTTTGGCTGTGTTGCATCTTCGTTGCTGTGCGTGGGCTTCTCATTGCGGTGGCTTCTCTTGTTGCAGAGCACGGGCTCTAGGCACGCGGGTTTCAGTAGTTGCAGCAAGCGAGCTCGGTAGTTGTGGCTCACGGGCTCTAGAACACAGGCTCAGTAGTTGTAGCGCACAGGGCGTAATTGCTTCGAAGCATGTGGGATCTTCCCAGACAAGGGATCGAACCCATGTCTCCTGCATTGGCAGGCGGATTCTCAACCACTGTGCCACCAGGGAAGCCCTGCAGCTTCATTTTTTAGAGTAAAAAATTAAACACTAATGATTTATAGGAGGAATCTATATAAGGAAATATCACTTTTTTTTTTTTTTTTTTTTTTGTGGTACGCGGGCCTCTCACTGTTGTGGCCTCTCCCGTTGCAGAGCACAGGCTCCAGACGCGCAGGCCCAGCGGCCATGGCTCACGGGCCCAGCCGCTCTGCGGCATGTGGGATCTTCCCGGACCGGGGCACGAACCCGTGTCCCCTGCATCAGCAGGCGGACTGCGCCACCAGGGAAGCCCTATCACATATTTTTAAAAGTCACGTCTTCAAGAAATAGGTAAAAATGCTGGAAAGTGTTTACGTGAATTAGTAAATGACAAAAGCAGAGTCAGATACTGAATAGACAGTATGACCACAATTCTAAAAAAAAACCCTCCTATTTGTACATAGGGGAGAAAAACCCGAAAGGAAACCTATCAATACGTTAAGTATTTAATCTCTAAATTGTAGCATTTGGGTGATTTTTATTATCTTCCTCAATACTTTAGTGTATTTTCTACAGTATGCAATTTTTTTGTTTTATAATCATAAATAAAAATACCATTTTATAAAAGCTATAAAAATTACATTAATTAATGCCAAATTGGGTATGTTATTTTTAGAAGAGCCTTTCTTGGACTATAATGACATCTTTTTGGATTTAGTGGGTAGTCCTAATATTTGCCTCATTCCTTCACTTTGCCAGTGGGGGAGATGTTTGCTATGGCAACAGAAGTGATTAAAACAGTCACTTCTTTCCTTTTCTAAATTTAACTTTTTTGAAGACTAGAATGTGAAATGTCTTTCAAGTATTTGGCCCCGTCTGTATACCCATTTATATTTCCTAGAGTCCCTTTGGACTTAGCCTCCTAGATCAGGGCTAACCCTGAAGACCTTCACACTCAGCGTGGAACAAAATGAGTGGTTGGACTTAATTATGGATGTATTTAATCCATCCATGCTATATCTAGTTTCCCTCTACACTGGCCAAATTTGACCAAGACAGACTAAATTGCCTTTGAAAGAAGAATTTGTATTATACTTTTTTTGTTTGGTAAACTATCTAAAGACAGTAAATATTTAATAACTGTCAACAATTACTGAGTGATTCTTTAATGTCTTGCCTTAACAGTTCAATTTAATTTATTTGCATTATCTCATTTAATTCTAAAAATAACCCATCATATAGTTTCTTTCATTATTCCTGTTTTATATACAAGGCACCTGATCTCTAAGGAGGTTAAGTAACTTGTCTAGAGTCATATCAATACTAAGTGACAGAGCTGGGTCCAAGCCCATGGTGGGGGGGAGGCAGAGTCCACGTTCTTAGACTCTATGTCATTTAGTGTTTCCTTTTCTGCCCTCCGAGACCCACTGAGACCTCTGCGTATAGCCTAGGTAATTTAAAAAATTTCCAATGTCAGAAGAGACGTTCTATCATGACTATTACTCTAATGGCTAAATTATTCTGAATTGATTAGGGATGCCAGCTGCCTTCAGGTTCACTCCATTAAAACTAGCTTTGCATATTTTTGCCCTACAGTCGGTGAGACTCAAGTTTTAATCTCCTTGCAAATCCAGAAAGAAAAGAAACGAAAATCATTTTATTGCCAGTAAAAATCTTCCAGGTTTAGTCAAAGCAAGTTGTAATTTCTGGTGCTCCTTGGCTCATTAGCTCTTCCAGATGGTGCATGTAAACATGGCAGGAGCTGCAAACTGTGTGAAGGCCGAAATTTAAGTCAAGAAATAAGTACTCATTATAATTTGTATGACAAATGGAAAGCCTATAAAGCGAAACGGTGCATTGCTCAATCAATTTCATCCCGTTACTTTTGGGATCCCCCAGGGACTATTTTAGGAAAAGGACTTTCCCCATTTTGTCAAGGTCAATTGTCATTACAGTGTTTAGAGGAGTCCTTAGTCTAGCACAGATATGTTTGGGGGCATCGTAGCTGCATTCTTTCTGCTCTTGATGATCTGTGGGCTGATTTTAGTTCTTCCAAGAAGAATGAAAGAGAGAGAGGAAAATGTTACCTTAAAAATTTGAGGGTTGGGGCTTCCCTGGTGGTGCAGTGGTTGAGAGTCCGCCTGCGGATGCAGGGGGTGTGGGTTCGTGCCCCGGTCTGGGAAGATCCCACATGCCGCGGAGCGACTGGGCCTGTGAGCCATGGCCGCTGAGCCTGCGCGTCCGGAGCCTGTGCTCTGCAATGGGAGAGGCCACAATTTGAGGGTTATTTGAGAAGGAATAGGAGGACGGTTGCACGTGTTCTCATGCCCACTGTAGTGGATGTGATGGTGCCCCATCCAGATTCCTCCCTCTCTAGGACAAAGGTACTCATTCCACTATCCTGCTGGGAGAGTTGATGGCAGGTAACTCTCAACGGAGGCCCTGAAGAGATCTTCCTGGCCCAAGGTCACATGTCTTCTGAGCAGTCCACATCTATTGGCTGGTTAGTGTGGGAATATAAAGGTTCAGGTTCCGCATCTCACCCTCTATCATCCCCCTCCTCAACTCAGGACAACTATGAATGGCCACCCCAGCACCTGAGATCCTCATAGGATTTGCTGAGGCCTTTCTTGCTACTGAATTGCAATCCCACTTTCTGTGCAAACTTTAATAATTTAGCACCCAACATAAGCAACAACATGAGGTGGTAGAAAGGGCTCCAGACCAGGAATCAGGAAACTTGGGGTTTAATGCAAGCTTTAACAGTGTTAAGCTCTAAGATCTCAGACAAATGATTTGTGTTCTATGTTCCTTATTTTCTTATCTTTCAAGTGTAAAACTTGGTCTGGATCAGCAATTCTTACCGAGGGATCTCCCCAAGGGAGTGTCCTTCGACTCTGAAACTCTGAAATTATACGTGACGTCAAAGGGCTCCACAGAAGTTTGAAGAACCAAAGCACCAGGTGATTATCAAGTCATCTCTGGCTAAAAACCGGTGCTTCTATGAATACTACATGAATTAAGATGAAAATTATAGAATCTACAGTGAAGAGACACCTTTACTGACTCTGGCTCGTAGAATCTGAGTCTAAGTAAGGAGAGAAGAAATTTCAATCTAGTGAGAGAAGTGAGAAAAATAGGCAACCTTTGTAGCAGTTCACGGGGAATTTCTGGAGAAAGCTGGAAAGAACCCTGGCTCATTTGATCCTTAGGAAGTGGAGACTCTGAGGGATCAGCTTCAGCAATCTAAGGGCATCTGGCTGCATATTGAAAGTTATACCTATGACAAAACAAGCTGACCTCTGTGCTGGGGGAGATTCGAAGAGCACTTCTTTATGCAGCAGCTTATGGGAGAGGATGACAGAAGTACCCGAGGTAGTTGCTTCCTAGGAAGAAGCGATGGAGTTTATTCTACAGAAGGGAAAACGTAAAGTAGGCATCAGAATATAGCATAGGTGGGAGAGTTTCCTACCTTTGCAAGTATTTAAACAAGGCAGAGAAATCACTTGACGGTGTTGGGGGAAGGATTCCTACCCTAGAAGGAAGGTTGGGCTAAGCTGTCCTACAACTGTATGGGTCGGGGTTTTTATGAACCTGGAAGGATTCTAATTCATGATCATTGCATATAGAAGCTACAATTAATAGAAGGGCTATGACAATTAGAATATCATGTAATGATGAAAAAGAGATCATGAAACCAATCAAGAGATAATACAAAATTTCCCCAAGTGGAAATACTGTCGGCATGACCCAAACCTGGTGGATCTAGCTAAGGCTCGGAGTTGTTTTTGTTTGTTTGTAATACATCTATACATTGTAAACACACTTTCAGTTTATGAGGGCTTACTAGTCATATCCGGTAGGTGGCTGACAATATCTTACTGAATAACAGAGGATGCATGGGACAAAACAGATGAGAAGATTATGGATTTTCCTGCATAAATCACACTGAATGCTCCATGCTGATGATCAAGGACCACGATGGAGATGTCTTGGCTTATGCTGAAGAAAACATTTGCTGTGCCGTGTTGCAGTGTTTCATTATTCCTGTCAGCCTCAGGTGACTTCTCACTTTCCTTGAACAGCAGAGTAAGCCTATTGAGCTTGTAGGAACTTGTTATTTAAAACTGGAGATGTGATTTTCCAGGCCCCAGTTCTGATGTTATTGCCTTGGTGCACAGTCTTGGATCTCTTGGGGCTCTCTGAGTCATTGTCTTTCTAATTGTGTCAATCATGCCTCATTGCTTGCATTTCACTGACATAGACTTCTCTTAACTCCTCAAGAATTTAAATGGACTATTCACACCTCAGGTTGGCCTGTTTTTATAATTTTCAGTACTGGTGTCCATTAATTTTCTGTTAGTAAATTCATCTCAGGACAGACAAGAATGGTCTTTTTCTTCATATTTTTGAAGTGAGTTGTACAGGAATCTCTAGAAATGCATGATTTATTTTTATCAAGCTTGATTCTTTTATCCTTGGATATTACCTTACACCTTCAGTTAATACAATTATTTTAAAAATTATTCATCAATATAAAATTGTTCCTCTAAATTATGAAATCATTTTTAATATCTTTTCACAATATGTGAAGAGATAATCTTACTGGCAGATATGAAAAAAGTATTTCTTCCTGAAAAGTTCATGAGCTGAATTCCCATTTCACTAGCTTTTTATGCACCATGTCTCAAAAATACATCAAACAATACTTGAATAAAAAATGACTGGGAAACTGCCTGCAGAACCAAAGACACTAACATGATGGATATATTATCCATCATAACCATCATAACATAATATTATGGATATATTATCCATCATAACTCAAGTTATCTTTTACACAGTGGCTATGGAAGCATATTCTTTATGTGTACGGGCTCATTAAATCCTTCCTCATGAGGTGTTATGCCCATTTTATATACAGTAAGCATTAAAGGGACACTTGCATAAATCCATCACATCTTGTTTCCTTTCCATCAATCAACCCCCAAACATCGTGGTGAGGCAGTTCTCTCCCTCCCTCCCTCTTGTCTCTCACTTGGTCTCTCTCTCTGTCTCTGTCTCTCTCTCTCATCACATCTTCACCATCCCCACACCTAGCTCAGGCCCTCGTTGTTTCTCACTTAGATGACTCTAGTAGCCCTGAACTTGTATATCATTCTCTACCTTGCAGCTGGCTTGTTTTTTCTAAAATAGTGGTCTTGTATTAGGTTTTTTTGCTTGCAAGTGAGTGAAACCCAATTCAAACTGTATTAAACAAATGATGTAGGGATTTATTGGGCTACATCATTCGGAAATCCAAAAGATGGGTCTGATTAAAGGCTCAGCGTGATGTAGGGTTTCCAATATACATGCTGGGTATGTTGGTCACTGGGAGCCCAGGACTCAGACTCTACCAGCTGCACAGCCGAGCAAAAGCAGGACATCTTCCCACATGGTTTTGGCAGAACAGGTCCCAAGAAGAGTCATGGGTCTGTACGTCAACCAATCACTGAAGCTTGAGTCATGCAGGCCTTTCTTTCGGTAGAACTGGGCTTGGAGGACAGAGTCAGCTCCACCCAAACCCCATGAATGGGTTCTGTTATCAGCTGAAGGGGAGAAGGGAGCCTTGGCAGGCGAACACAACAGATGTACATGACATTCCATATTGAAAGTCTTGCCACCACTCCCAGCTGCCTTTGGATAATTGCCAAACTCCTTAGCATGTTACATATGCCTCATCTACCTGTATGGTTTTATTTCTGCCTCTCTCTGTTTTTGACTGACAACTTGTCTAGGGTTCAATTTAGTCAGCACGTCACAACTTCCTTCTAGCCTGTCAAACTGGGTTAGGGATTCCTTGTCTATGATTCCAGAGCACCTTAAACCTCTGCTATCCTAGCCCTGAACACCCTTTCTTTTTTTTTGGTAATTAGTGTTTATCAACCCTGAAATTACTAGAGAATCCTCTGCTCGGGAACTTAAAATATACCCATGCCCTAGCTCTACTCTAGCTCAAGTCCTTCAGAATCTCAAGGTGGGAAATGGGGGGACTGCCTATCTATCTATCTATCTGTCATCATCATTATTTATCTGTCTATCCATCCATCTGTCATCAACCTACCTACGTACCTATCACGTATCTTATCTCACTCATTTTTTCTTAAGCTCCCCTGGTAATTCTGAGGTACAACTAGACTTAAGAACCACAGGGTTCCATCATGAACGTTCCATCCAGATCTACAATTCTGTGGTTCTAATCCAAGATTTGGTAGGAGGTTTACCTACTCTTTACCTCTCTTTTCTCCTGCTCTTTCCTCTATTCCCCTTCCCTCTTTCTATTTCTAGCTCTTGCACTGAGAGATATTGAAGCCAGAGTTTTATTAAAAAAAAATACAAGGGACTTCCCTGGTGGTCCATTGGTTAAGACTTTGCCTTCCAGTGCAGGGGGTGTGGGTCTGATCCCTGATTGGGGAGCTAAGATACCACATGCCTCGTGGCAAAAAAACCAAAACATAAAACAGAAGCAATATTGTAACAAATACAATAAAGACTTTAAAAAATGGACCACATCAAAAAATCTTTAAAAAAAATGAATAAATACAAAATATTTTCTCTTCATTTTAATTTTAATTGCCCTTAGATGCTTGGAGGCTATCTCAGTGACAGTGAGGTTATCAAAAGAATGAGTTACTTAGTCTGTTGCCTCTTTATCCTAGCTCAGCCCAGTCTTTCCTCATATGGGGCCCAGCTCTGGAGCTGTGCCTATGGGCCCCTTATAATTATGTCTCAACAGCACGGCCAGTCAGGCCCACAGTGAACAGAGTCATCTGAGGCGCTTTCTGTAATGTTTCAAACTGTTGTGTTGTTGACATTCAGTGCATGTGTTTGTCATTGACACACAGGCTCCCATTCCAGCTGGAAAGCCTTGCCTTTCATGTCAAAGCTCTTTAAAGGAAACGTTCCTACTTCTCTCAAAGCCAGAGAGAGTGGATGGGAGGGAGGAGTTTGTTTGCCCACATCTTCAAACGCACTGCATTTTGGGGATGCCAACAGGACTGTTTTCATTTGCTCCCCACAAAGGGAGATCTCTGCTGCTCTTCCTGAGATCCTGACGGAAGAGTGTTTGTCTTTAATGTCATGAGAGAGAGAGTGCAGCTGTGTTTATGGTGGGAGTTACCTGTAATTTATGTTCTAACTTAAACATTTGGGAAGATGAGCTGTTTCCTTTAAAGACCTGCATTCTTTCTTTCTTTCTTTTCTTTTTTTTTTAAAGCTCAACTCCTACAAATTTTTTAAGCACCAGGAAGGCAGTTGGAAAATCAGGACTTCTGATGTCTGGAACAGAGTTGGAATTATTGAAATGGGAACATTCTAGAATGTGAACATATACTTAATTTCAATCCATAAAAGCATAAGCAAATGAGGAAAACCTCACCCAGCTGGTTTTCTAAATAAGGGCAGGACATATCTTTGTGGGTTCGTGAGCCCCAAGCTGATCATATCATGTGTCTCCCTCAGCTCCCTTACTTTTTTTTTATAGCTCAAATCATGCTAAATTTCATTATCCTGAAAAAGTGACTTCCAAGGACATTGGGGAAAGTGAGCTGGGTCACCACCACTCAGGTTTGGGGACTGGGAAGAGGCGTGCAAAGGGTAATAATTGTGAACTGATAGAATCTAATGGAACCCCAAGTGTTTGTTTTATAAACATCAACAGATGGATTCCTCCCCTCGGCTGACCCAGTGAAATATGGTTTGTTCTCATCTAGGACCTTGAGAGGAAAAATCTATTTGTCCCTCCTCTGCTAAAGAAAACCAGAGCCATTTGTTCATATTTATCTTTAGGACCTGTTCTCTAAAAACTAACCTTCCACTGAAAAGTTTACCAGAATCTCTAAAGAAAATTAAAATGTAGCATCATTTATTTATCAATTCAGCAAACACTAAGTGCCCAGTATGTGCAGGTATTCTGGAAGGAATAAAAAGATGGTAGTGAACGCTACATCTATAAAAATACATTTAATAAATTATAAGTGCTTTAGTAAGTCACTGGACAGAATTGCTACTGGTCACAGACATCAAAAAAGACATAAAGTACTTGGATGAGATCTAGATTTAGTCTATGATGTTTTCTTATTCTATGAATCTTGGGGCCCTTTGACAAAAAATTCAAAGAGGCTAATCTGGCTGGACTCATTTTTTGTGAGCCTACATTGTCTCATGGTGTTGCTCTTTTCTTTACCAAAATTTTCTAAATTCTGAGTAGCAGTCAGTTCTAGAATTTTCCTGGGAATTGATTGTCACTGGTTTGTACTTTTCAAGATCTCTGAATGTTATTTTAATCATTTAGGTTTTTCTAACTGTCCTCTACAGGCAGCGCCATACACAGGGGATGGAGAGTTAGTATTGCAATTTTGTAACCAAGCCATCAGCAATATGGGAGCTTACAGTCCTACATTAGCCTGGTCAAAGTCAAAGTGACTGTTGGGTTTCTGAGCTTGCACAGAAGTGTACTTTGTCCATATCCTCCCCACAAAAGACTTTCAGAATTGTCAGACAAACTCCCCTTTGGCTACTCAGAAAGCACCCACCAAAATGCCTTCCTAGGTTTTATGAGTTCAGTTTGAATTTGTTCCAGAATTATTATAAACACCTCTTTGTACTGCTAAACACTTTTTGATAAGTGTAAAATTATTTTAAAATAAAAAGTTAAAAATAATATAATTTATTCAACTAATTATTGATCGTTAGACCTTTAGACTGTTTCTAAATTTTCTTTTTTTGAATAGCTTTGTAGTGAATATCTCTGCCATAAATTTTTGTGTATATCCTATCTATTTCCTTATAATACATTCCTAGAAGTGCAAATGTTGGGTGAAAGTGTATGCACATATTTTTTCCCCTTCCAGTTTTATTGAGATATGATTGACATACAGCATTGTGTAAGTTTAAGGTGTCCAGCACAATGATTTGACTTACATACATCATGAAATGATTATCACAGTGAGTTTAGTGAACATCTGTCATCTCATACAGATACAAAATTAAAGAAATAGAAAAAAAAATTTTCTTATTGTAAGAACCCTTAGGATTTGTTCTTAATTTTCATATACAACATATACGAAAGCAGTGTTAATTATATTTACGATGTTGTACATTATATTCCTAGTACTTATTTATCTTATAACTGGAGGTTTGTACCTTTTGACTGCCTTCATCCAATTCCTCCTCCCTAAACCCCCTGATTTCTGGTAACCACAAATCTGATCTCTTTTTCTGTAGTTTGTTTTTGAAGTATAATTGACCTGCAACACTGTGTTCCTTCCTGTTACATAACATAGTGATTTGATATTTCTGATGATCAAATTTCAAAATGATCACCATTATAAGTCTAGTTATGGTATGTCACCATACAAAGATACTACATATTTATTGACTATATTCCCCATGCTGTACATACCCCTAACTCATTCATTTTACGACTGGAAGTTTGTACCTCTTAATTTCTCTCACCTATTTCTTTTTTCCCCTCAATCCCCTCCCCTCTGGCAACCACCTGTTTGTTCAAAGTGTATGCATATTTTTTGATGCATATTATCAAACTGTTCCATAGAGTTTCTCTTAACATTACTCTTGGCTGTTAAAATTTTAGAAGTATTTTTTAGTTGGATAGAAAAGAATGATACTTCATTGTTGTTGTATCTTTTGCATTGCTTCTATTACTGAGGAGAGTAGCAGCCTTTCATGTTTATTACCTGTTTTTACTTTGTGTGTGTGTGTAAATTACCTGCTTATGACTTTCACACCTTTTACTTTTGGCAGTGCTCCCATTTATCTTTGCAATTTGTATCAAGTCTTTCATGTGGTTCCCAGTCTTGTCCCCGTGTTGAGATTATTTTCTCAGTTGACAACTTTGGAGGTTTTATGTTTAATTTGTTAAGAGAGTGTGAAAGTTTTGTGTTATTAAAAAAATTTTTCTCCAAGAATTGGAAGCATAAGAGTATATGAGCAGCAGCATCTAAGTAACATCCAAAATTGATATCTGCCCTGGTAATCAATCTTTACCCTTAGACTTAGCTCAAACCCTCCAACTCTTTCCGATCAGAAGATGAGTTTCTGATTAATACTGGTCTCTCAGGGCGTGGTAAGGGCATGAAAATGAAACATATAATCTGTGTTCTACCAGCTTATGTTCCCATCGGTGCAAAATTCAACACAGGACTCTTCTCTCTTTCGAAGCCCTACCTTCTCTCACTGTGGTTTTCTGAGAATTCAAATAAGGCCTGTCACTTCATTTCCCACCAGTCCTGCTCGTGCATAGACACCTCCCATGAGTCAGGCTTCTCCTTGTCCCCAAACCTTTTCTCTAACAACTTTCTGTCATTGCTCCCACCTTCAGTTAGTTTGTCCAGAAAAGTCCCCTCCACTCCCAGCCCCACTTATCTGCTTGGAATGTTCCTACTCATTCTTAGGACTTCAGCTAAAGGCCACTTGTAAGCCTGATGTGAGGTGAGTTGATTGTCAAGGGGAGAAGTAGTACACAGAATCCTTAGATATGTTTGAAGTCCCAGATGAACCAAAGCATAAGTGACTCATGGCTTACAATCTATGCAGGTGATTTCATTACCTCTGACATTTTATCATACTATACTTTTAATTTATTGTTTCCATCTGAGAAGTTGGAGTACACGTTTTCTGAGCCCTGGGGGCTCATACTGCCATCCCCTTCAGTGAGAAGCCTTCTCTTTCTTCTTGGGCAGGTTCCCAGTCTCCAGCATCATGCCTGTGTCTCTCTCAGGATAGTCGCTTGTCGTCCTGACAGTTCTCCCTCTATACTTTCTTTTTTTTTTTTTTGCCTACTCTACTGCAAGCTCTGTCGGAGCTCCCTCTGGGTCTTATTCATTTTTATGTTTTCTTTACCCCCAGTGATGCCTGATATATAGAATGTGCTCGATAAAAGTTGAGCATTGTTATTCCTCTCATTGCAGAAATTATATTTGTAGGATGCTACAATTGAGAAATACGAATTTTACTTTATATCCAATAGTTTGTTAATCACACAGTACATACCTATTATGAAAAAAGTAGAAAATACTGTTAAATAAAAAGAATAAAAGTAAAGTGTTCTGTAATTACACTTTCCAGAAATCGCCACTGTTAATATGTGGGCATATATTCTTCCAGAATTTGAAGAAGAAGATGGTGAAGAAGAATATGTATTGAGTCCTCACTGTGTGTGCCAGGCATTGTACTAAACACTTAATATGGATTTTCTCACTCAATCCACACGTTAACACTGTGTGAGAGGGCAACTATTATTTTCTCCACTTCAGGATGGAAGACACTGGGGCTTAGGAAGGTTAAATGACTTGCTCAGGATCACATGACTGACAAGTAGCTTAGCCTGGATTTGAACCCCCACAGTGTGAGCCCAAGCACACATGAGTCAGAAGAGCATGGTGATCAAAGTGTGAATCTCCAGAGCCAAACTACCTGGGTTTAAACTCCATTTCCTTCACTAACAAGCTGTGTGACTTTAGGAAAGCTAATTAATATCTCTGTGCCTCAGTGGCCATCCCCTCATCTTTAAAATGGGGTTAATACTGATATTAACCCCAAACTGCACAGAGTTGTAAAGAGGATAAAATGAAATAATTTGTGTGAAGTACTTAGAAAAGTGCCCACCTATAGTGAAATATGAATTGTTAGCTTTATATTACTATGTATATTAAATAAAAATCAGCATACTGTAATGTTTGTAAACTCTTGACTTACTATACTGTGAACATTATTTTAGTTAATAAATATGCTTGTACCACATCATTTATAAGACCATACAGTATTCCAGCTCTTTGAATATACTGTAATTTATGTAACCACTTTCCTGTTTCTCTAGGATATGAGCTTCATGAGATGGGTCCTGTTCCAAGTACTGTGGCAAGGCTACCATAAGGTAGGTCCTCAATAAATATTTGCTGAATGATTGAATAAATGAATATTACTGACGTTATTTCAAATTTTTCATTTTTAATCATATTTTTAAGAATTCCTGGGCTTCCCTGGTGGCGCAGTGGTTGGGAATCTGCCTGCCAGTGCGGGGGAAATGGGTTGAAGACCTGGTCCAGGAGGATCCCACGTTCCACGGAGCAGTGAAGCCCGTGCATCACAACTGTGGATCCTGCACTCTAGAGCTAGCGAGCCACAACTGCTGAGCCTGCGTGCCACAACTACTGAGGCCCGCAAGCCTAGAGCCTGTGCTCCACACAAGAGAAACCACTGCACTGAGAAGCCCGCACACCGCAGCAAGGAGTGGCCCCCGCTCGCTGCAACTAGAGAAAGCCTGCGCGCAACAATGAAGACCCGATGCAGCCAATAAATAAGTAAGTAAGTAAGAATTCCTTTCTTTGCAGGAGGTTTTGAAATTTCCCTAACCTTCTAATTATTGCTTAAGAACGAAAATGTAATTCTTACACTGAGGTAAAGACATGTTTTTAATTAATTAATTAATATTTGGTTGTGTTGGGTCTTCGTTGCTGTGCGCAGGCTTTCTCTAGTGCTGGAGAGCGGGGGGGCGACTATTTGTTGCGGTGCACGGGCTTCTCATTGCGGTGGCTTCTCTCGTGGCAGACCACGGGCTCTAGGTGCACGGGCTTCAGTAGTTGTGGCTTGTGGGCTCTAGAGCACAGGCTCAGTAGTTGTGGCACATAGGCTTAGTTGCTCTGTGGCATGTGGGATCTTCGTGGACCAGGGCTTGAACCTGTGTCCCCGGCATTGGCAGGCGGATTCTTAACCACTGCGCCACCAGGGAAGTCCCGTAAAGACATGTTGAGTCTAAGGATACCCATTTGGTCCAAGAGAAAAAATACTGCAGCTAAAGTAAAGGTGCATGGTTATGTTTAAAATAATAACTTTAAAAAGTCTCTTCCATGAAATTGTTTTCAAAGATTATTTTACCATGGGGTAAATTTTAACAAAAATTGCTCCAGTTAACTCCAAGCACAGTGACATGCATAATGCTTTGATTACACATATGAAATTCATTTAGTCAAATAGATTGAGCAGGAAAAATGCAAGTTTGCGAGGGAAAAGAAAACCCCATTATGATAATGATAGAGTAGTTCCCCAAGATCTAATCACATGCACATTTAGAAGAAAGCATTTTAGATTCTTTGTCACAGCAACATGTGGTGATTTTCTAACTATTCCCAAACAGCTTCACTCTGCCTTCAAAATTCCATTTTGTGTTATACAGATCTGTGAAGTTGCCGGCAGAGACTTATGAAACTTGGACATTTTTCAATTTAACTTGAAAAATGTGCTACTTTTCCTCGTCCCTTGACCTAGGGTGGAAAATAGTGATGAATGGAGAGTAAAGATGAATTGAGGTGAGGAGAGCCACTTGACGTATTGTTCTGATGTAGTAAACACCTCAGGGAATTTCTTTAAGGAGGTGATGAGCCTGGCCGTATTGACCAGAAGGAAGATAAATAGACAATGACTAACTTGAGGAACAGCTGTAGCAAAGAGTTGCTCCAGAAAGGGAAGAAATCTAGAGTCCAGCCAAGAATATCCTTTTTGTCAGTTGAGATTGTGTCACGGTTATATTATGCTTCTGGGTAGATTTAATTTAATTTTATTCTTTGGCCTTGAGCTCAAGTGTAAATGACATAGTCCAATCTGCGTTGTAGGATAGCGTTGAAGTTGCTTCGAATTTGAGTGTCAATTTCGCTTTCATTTTGGTTTTGTTCAGTGTGAAAATGGTAGTCCCTGGCTACCTGCAACTGTAGTTACATCACTTGGAGCCAAGACTCTGAAAACATAATAAGAGACATTGGAGACCTGTGGACAATGGTTAAACAGTTCACCAGGCATCTTAAAGGGAGATAACCTATGGATATTTTGGCCTAAAGTCCACTCACAACCTAACTGAATAGCAGAGTGTGACGTAAAAATAATCTTCCTAGGTTTGCCTTTCCTTTATCTTTTCCTCTTTTTGTCTGCTTCTCAGTTTTTTCTCTTGTTCTCTCCTTTCGATTCTTTCTCTTTTCTCCCCTTCTCCCACCTTTAAATGTGTTTCTCCTTTTTTCCCTCTATCCTCCTTCTCCCCGACTCCCTCACTGCTGCTGCCCTTTGCCTCTCTCTCTTATGACTTCCCCTTTCTTCTCCACGCCTCCCCGGTTTTTAACTGCCAACTTTTTAACTTCATGGAGCTGAAGTATTGTTTTGATGGTAATTGTGAAAAAGAATTTTACTGTTTGTAATTTTAAAAATAGTTTGAGGAAAGTGTTTATTTTTCCAAGGAAAAAATTGTGCTCCACTTTTTCTGATCTTAGTTTTATTACCTAATATAAAGCACTTGAATAAAGGCTGGCACAGGAAAAGCACTACATTAAATCTCGGCGATTAGTATTCCCTTGATTCAGTTTTTCTCTCTGGATCGGTCAACCTTGAAAGAAAAAAGATTTCCTCTGTTTTCCTTAAGCAAATCAAGATGGGCTCTTGCTGTTGCCCTTATAGATGCTCTTCAGGATGGAGCATTCACCCTTTTTCCAGCCCCCTGTTTCAGTGGATCAGTATTAACTGGTCTACCCAAACTCTTTCCACGTAATTTAAGCTTACTTTCTTTTGTTTGAGCCTTAGCAGAAAGAACAAATAAATAATGCCTCCATGAGGTAACAGTCCAAGTTCTAGAAAATGGCTCTTAGGCCACCTTTGGACCTGTTGTAGCATAGTCCGCGGACAGAGCGTGGGCTCTGGAGCCTTACACTCGAGTCCATGGCCAAAGCATTTAACCCTCTCAGCATCTGATTCTTCATCTGCTGGGAAACATTCAGAGGACTGTTGTGATAACTAAAGAAATCCAAGCTGACAAAACAGCATAGTGCCTGTGTGTGGTGAGATCCTGATAAATGGTAGCATAAACCCCTGGAGCTCCCACGGTGGGAGATTCTTCTCATGAAAATGCTACCAATTCTCTCTCCTACCTCTACATAACCCATAAATAATGAGTGTGGTCTGGGAATATTAAAATCAGAGAGATCAAAGATCATTAGTTATGCAGAGAGAGGGAGAAACAGAGACAATCAATGGGCCTACATACCTTGTGCCTCTGGGCACAGAGACCGCCTCTTTAGCACCTGAGTGACTAAACTTGGGGGCTTCCCAACATAGAGCCAGGAGAAGTAGTGGGCCTATCATTTGCTGAACTGACTTCTTTCAAAAAATCTTGTGTAGGAGGGTCTGCCCCTGGGGTTACCCCTCCTCCATTTCCCCACAGGCATTGCACAAGTATCTTGGTTGTTGGAGAAACCAAGCAAAGGTGATAAACTGTCTCTTTTTCAAGCATAAGGGTTACACAAAACAATGTCCTGTGTGTGTGTGTGTGTGAGACAAGGTAATAGAATTAAACCCTTCTCTTAGCAATACTTGAAGTGCCCCTAAAACTTAATCTCAGGTACAGTTTCTTGATACTTTCCTCAAAATAACCTAAAAATGCTGAGACCAAAACTGATCCAGGCAGGAAATGTTTTTTATAAAAACGTACATTGGATACACTCCTAAGGTTTCAGTGGTTCTTAATTGCAGGTCAGTGTTCACTGCTGCGCTGCCTGCCATCACCTGTGAGCTGCACTGCCAACTGTTTAACTTTGGGTTTTGTTTGTTCTTCTTTCTCTAGTTGCTTTAGGTGTAAGGATAGGTTGTTTATTTGAGATTTATCTTGTTTCTCTAGGTAGGACTGTATTGCTATAAACCTCCCTCTTAGAACTGCTTTTGCTGCCTCCCATAGGGTTTGGATTGTCGTGTTTTCACTGTCATTTGTCTCTGAATATTTTTTGATTTCCTCTTTGATTTCTTCAGTGATCCATTGATTATTTAGTAACATGTTGTTTAGCCTCCATGTGTTTGTATATTTTACAGTTTTTTTCCTGTAATTGATTTCTAATCTCATAGTGGTGTGGTTGGAAAAGATGTTTGATATGATTTCAGTTTTCTTAAATTTATCAAGGCTTGATTTGTGACCCAGGATGTGGTCTATCCTGGAGAATGTTCTGTGTGCACTTGAGAAGAAAGTGTATTCTGCTTTCGGATGGAATGTCCTATAAATAGCAATTAAGTCTATCTGGTCTAATGTGTCATTTAAGGCTTGTGTTTCCTTATTAATTTTCTGTCTGGATGATCTGTCCATTGGTATAACTGGGGTGTTAAAGTCCCCCACTATTATTATGTTACTGTCAGTTTCCCCTTTCATGGTTGTTTGCATTTGCCTTATATACTGAGATGCTCCTGTGCTGGTTGTATATATATTTACAATTGTTATATCTTCTTCTTGGATTGATCCCTTGATCATTATGTAGTGTCCTTCCTTGTCTCTTGTAACAGTCTTTAAAGTCTATTTTGTCTGATATGAGTATTACTACTCCAACTTTCTTTTGATTTCCATTTGCATGGATGCCAACTGTTTAATAGTAACATGATTAGTAGTTAAAGTGATCAAGCTTGCAAATGATTTAATTTCTAACCAAATAGATGAAAATGAATTCAAAATTTTCTCTATAATGACCTCACTTTCACTTGCTTTCATTATGCTTTCCTGGGTGAAGAAAAAGAGGTTGGCATTGTGGCTGGCAGGTGGGAATCTTTCTTGACCCAAGAGGCGAACATCATTGGTCATGGCTGTCGTAAACAGTGGTATAAAGATGAACCTGGCAGAAAATGGGATGCATTGGGCCACTATTGATTCTGAGGTGAAACCATAATGCTTTAATAATTCACTGTTTTGCTTACTCAGATTCATCTTTCTCAGGTATGCCTATAGATACAGTGTCTTGATGATGAGTGACAGTCTGAGGAAATAGATCTTTTGGAGGATCTGTATATGGAGGTGTAAGATGTTTCTAGTTCTGTGAGGACAACAGGGGAGAGATAAAAGTTAGACACCCTAAGAGGAGCAGGTTAAATCTGCAGGCAGCTAGTCTTTAAGGAAGCCAAGAGAAGGAAGGACAGCCGCCTTTCCTCCTCCGTGGTCATAGAAGAGATCCTGTGACATGATGACCCATTTCTCAAATCTGAAATGGTATAAGAACCTCTGAGTTTGAGGGATTCTTTGCAGGCTGCAGACTTCAAAGATGTGATGAGTTAGGCTGGGGAAGGGGTCTGAGTCTATTCAGTAGAGTTTTCTTTTTCCTACAGTTTCAGGAGGAATCGGGTAAGAGAATGGAATAGTGAGAGGAAATAATGGGAGAGACAGTCTTCCATAGGCATCCTGTACTCCTATGCATCTTTGCTGAGCATGCCAAGAATGCAAGGCCAACATCACTTTATACCCAGGCCATTGCTCAGGACGGTGTTTGCAGTGAACAGGCTTGAAGCATGAAGTAAAATCTCCCTCTGGGACGAAGCAGGCTTGGTTATTGCTTCCTATGACATGGTAAGTTCCTGGAGCTCAGTGTTCCTCTCCTGTAGAGGAGTGCCTGCTACCCACTCTGTGTGGGCATCCATCTGGCCTCCGTGTTACCTCTATTTGGAAGCCAAGTGGAACTGATGCAAACATACTAATGCTCACACTGCTTGCTATGCCATGAGTAAAGTCCCCTTTCTCTAACCAGATATCTCGTGTCTTTTGCTAGCATCCACGAAAATGGTAGCAGGGTAACTTGTTCGTTTGTAGACAGGTTAAAATCAAATCTCACACCTAACAGGAAAGGAATACAAAAGTTTATAGAAATGTCTTGAAACTTGAGCCTTCACCAGAGCACTTTCTTTTTCCCTGTCCTTCGTGAAGTTGCTCACCCATCCTTAAAAACCAACAATAAACTCTGAGGTTATTGGCAAAGCTGTAGAATTCTTGGACTCCTTAAATTTGACCTCAAAAGTCACTGAACTTCCTGAATTCTTCCACAGGCACAAGAAAGACGCCATGAGAGCACTGATGCAGTGTGTTTGATAGTGGATGACTGGGCTCTTGGAGAGGTCAGGCAGACCTTCTTGCCCTCAGGCTATACTTAAGTCAGTCCAATTTTCAAACATCTCCAAAGAGTGAGTGCATTTAGCACTCCCTCAGGACTCCCTCAGGAGTCCGTTGTAACATTTTCCCTTTTCCCTTTTAGGGCATTTCTCTGCTTTATAATTTAAATAGAATGAAAAGGCTTATCATTAAATTTTTTTTCCTTTTGTGGACTTCTGTGGGTATTTAGAAAACTGGTCAGACCCTGAGAGAAAGACAGAACAAAACCTCATGAAGTTCACTGTCATTGTCTTTTCTCAAGGCTGAATGGTGTTCCAATTTTCTTTAAAAATCTTTCTCTGTGGGCTTCCCTGGTGGCGCAGTGATTGAGAGTCTGCCTGCCGATGCAGGGGACATGGGTTCGCGCCCCGGTCCGGGGAGATCCCACATACTGCGAAGTGGCTAGGCCCATGAGCCGTGGCCGCTGAGCCTGCGCCTCCAGAGCCTGTGCTCCGCAATGGGAGAGGCCACAACAGCGAGAGGCCCGCGTACCAACAAAAAAAAAAAAAAAAAAAAAAAAAAAAAAAAAAATCTTTCTCTGTGAATTTCATTCCCATAACTGTTCTCTCTGTTGGTTCCTTCAGGGAAAATAGGAAATGAACTCAACTTACACCATCTCAAGATCTTTCCAGCCTGCTAATCCTTAATACACTTTTCTTTTTCTGCCAGAGACTTCCATGAGTACCATCTTTAGGGATTGTATTAAGTGGATCCCTCAATTGGGACACTGGAATGATCAAGTTCTAAGGCTATTTCCAACATAAGTTTTTTTTTTTTTTTTCTGCGGTACGTGGGCCTCTCACATGTTTATTTGGGCCTTACCTTGTGCAGGCAGCTGAGATTTAATTATCTGATTGAGTATAGTAATTTAGCATGTAGCTCTTTGCCATAAATTCTTTATTTTTTCCTCTTTAATTCCTTAGTGACACTTCTCTGGCACAGGATTTCCTGGGTTAGGGGTGGAGTTAACATGAGTGGGGAAAATTGTGCAAAGGAGGCCTTGGAGAAGACCCTGAGAGATCATTAAAACTCTGCTTAATTAGGTACTTAGCAGAATTTTATTTCTGCTCTTAGAAGTATTACTTTGGCTGTGACTATAGTCAACCATTTTAAGTGGTGTCATTATCAATACACTGACCATTAAAACATTATATTCTGCCTCTGAATTCAGCCAACTTTTAATAGCTTAAATGAAGTCAGAAAAAACATGATGTTGAATGACTGTTGTTAATATGAAAAAACATAAGTGATGATTTAAATTTTCTTCATCTTGCTCATATCCATTTTCCAATTTTTCTATTGTTAGTACCTAGAAAACTGATGTGGGATGTATTGCTCAGAGTTACATTTTTCAATTGTTGAAGGGGTCAATAAAACCCAGTAGGGCTTGTGGTGATCTTGCCATATTGTGGAAAACTCAGTATTACTGAATGTAATGTTGGAGTAGATGAAAAAAAGCACCATTTAGAATTTGAGGAGTAATAAATACCTGGTCCTTGTTGTTTTATTCTATGGAAATGTTTCTGCTTTGAAGACCTATCTTTAATATACTTATGTGGTCTCTGAAGCAGTTCCCAGTACTTCTGTTCATTGGCATAGCTCTTTTGGGGTCCTAGAGCCCTTAAAGGCCAATGGAGACTGTTTGGCCATCCTAATTTTAGGAGTGTCCCCTGATGTGAACATCTTATATAATCAGGTACAGTCATGAAAACTAGGAGATTAATTCGGTGCAGTGCTACTAGTAGCTAAATTACAGACTTTATCTGGATGTCATCAGTCATTCCACAGCTAAAGCCCTTTTTCTCTTCCAGAACACCACATCGCATTTACTTGCCATGTCTTTTTTGTCTCCTTTCTGGTCTAGGAGAGTTTCTTGCCTTTTCCTTGTTTGTTTATTTATTTTTTATGGCCCTGACACTTTTGAAGAGTATTGGTCAGGTTTTTTGGTTTTTTAAAACATTAAAAAAAATGGAAGTATAGTTAATTTACAGTGTTGTATTAATTTCAGGTGTACAGCAAAGTGTTTCATATTCTTTTCCATTATAGTTTATTATAAGATATTGAATATAGTTCCCTGTGCTATACAGTAGGACCTTGTTGTTAATCTATTTTATATATAGTAATGTGTATCTGGTAATCCCAGACTCTTAATTTATCCCTTCCTCACCCACTTTCCCCTTTGGTAACCATAAGTTTGTTTTGTATGTCTGTGAGTCTCTTTCTGTTTTGTAAATAAGTTCATTTGTATCATATTTTATTTATTTATTTATTTTTTGTGTTATGTGGACCTCTCACTGTTGTGGCCTCTCCCATTGCGGAGCACAAGCTCCGGACGCGCAGGCTCAGTGGCCATGGCTCACGAGCCCAGCCGCTCTGCAGCATGTGGGATCTTCCCGGACTGGGGCACGAACCCGTGTCCCCTGCATCGGCAGGCGGACTCTCAACCACTGCGCCACCAGGGAAGCCCTGTATCATATTTTAGATTCCACATACAAGTGATACCATATGGTATTCGTCTTTCACTGTTGGTCATGTATTTAAAAAAATTTTTTTTTTTTTTTTTGGCTGTGTTGGGTCTTCGTTGCTGCGCGCGGGCTTTCTCTAGTTGTGGTGTGCAGGCTTCTCATTGTGGTGGCTTCCTCTGTTTCGGAGCCCAGGCTCTAGGTGCACGGGCTTCAGTAGTTGCAGCACGTGGGCTCAGTAGTTGCGGTGCATGGGTTTAGTTGCTCTGCAGCATGTGGGGTCTTCTTGGACCAAGGCTTGAACCCATGTCCCCTGCATTGGCAGGTGGATTCTTAACCACTGCGCCATCAGGGAAGTGCCTGATCAAGTATTTTTTAGACTGCCCCTCAGTTTGGCTTTGTCTGATGTTTTCTCATGATTAGACTGGAGTTACGGAGTTTTGGGAGAAGATACCACTCTTCTCGTTGCACATCACAGGTACATAATATCAACATGACGTTTTACTGTTGATGAAAACTTTGATCATTTGGTTGAGGTGGTGTCTTCTAGGCATGTCCACTGTAATGTTATTATATTACTCTTTCCACACCCTGTTCTTTAGAAGTCAGTCACTAAGTACAGTCTTTTCTCAAGTGGAGAGGAATTAAACTCCACCTCTTGAAGGGCAGATTCTCAAAGAATTGGTGGACATGTGTTAAAATCTCCACAGTAATAAATATTTTGGGTACAATCCTTTAAGGCTATGTAAAATGTCTCATTTCTGTATAAAGTTTTCCTCATAATTTTAGCCTTCATTAGTGAATCTTGCCTGCAATAATTTTTACTGTAGTGTTGTAAGGTGATTTATTATAACCTTCATTACTATGTTTATTACTTGGAATTCTTCGGTAAGGAAGAGCTGTCCCTTCTCCCGGATTTGTTCATTTGTTCAATTATTTATATGTATCAGAGTGGGCTCATAGATATTTGTTTTTATTCTCTGTTTCTAGCTGAAAGTTCTTACTGACTTATATACCTTCTGGTGGCATCTACCCCATGTAAGCAAATGCTGGAGGTCTCTTTCTCCCTCCTGGTACCTGTTTTTCTCAGATTTCACATTACTCTTTTGCCCTGTGATCTCAGTTGTTGGATGAGTTCAAGAAAAATAGGTCATTTGCAACTCAGCTTTTTTGTTGTTGTTGTGTGTGCGTGACACTTTTTCCAGCTCTTTACATCTCTACTCTGAAACCAGAAGTCTACATATTTTAACATGTAATATAGTTCAATGTACTATAATACCATATAATATAATAAACAAACCAAAGGTAAAAGGATATTCTGAGCATAAGTAGAGGAAACTATAATAGATATTAGATGATATTAAGGAGTTTTTTATTAGTTTTGGTAGATGTGATAACGGTATTGTGGTGGTGTTAGATAACGTCCTTTGTTTTTAGGATGGCTTGAAGAAATATTCTGGTATGAAATATCATGATCTTTTTGTCATATTTTGTTTTGTTTACACGAGGGTCTTTAAAGTGACTGTTTGATCATGGAGTCCTAAAGATTTAAGTTGAAAGGCAGGCAACCAAGATATGCTCAGTATAAGTTGAAAAATTGGGGCCTGATTTACTGCAGGACTTTGCCTGAATTGAGCCAATGGTATAGGGAACTGTTACTGTTCCCTCAATCTCTAGACTGACTTACTTTATAGACCCAGAGCCGTTTGAAAAGGAGGCAGGCACACCTGAGGAAGAAACTTCAGTAATATCACAAGCACATAAGGGGACTCGCCTTCCCCAGTGGGACCTGTAGACATTTTTCATGGTCACTGCACACTGTGGCTAGGCAACTACCTCAAACTTCTAGGAATTACTGAACACCGACTTTGCAACAACACTGGTACCTGGGGACACAGGATGCCATTGTAGTGCGAGTTCACGGAGTCTGCGTTTAGGAGATAAATGGATTTTTAACCAGGATATCTCTCAGCGGTCTCAATGGAACCCTGATTATCACTCATGGTTTATTTTCTATTTTCTGTGTGGTAGTTTAAATAGCGACCCTCAGCAGATAGTAGAATCCTCACTTTAGCTCCCAGACTCTTACAATAAAGGCTATTATGGTCTAAAAGACCAAAAGAAGCATATGGTATTTCACTTGCCTAAAAAAATAATAAATCAAAAGCAATACTACATTCCTTGGGGGAACCTCAGGTATTAGAACCACCACCAAAGATGTGAAAAGAGTGGTGCAGTCTTACCACATCCTCATTATTTATTTATTTATTTACTTACATTTATTTTTTCAAAAAAATTTATTGCAGTATAGGTGATTTACAGTGTTGTGTTAGTTTCAGGTGTACAGCAAAATGATTCAGTTATACATATATTCATTCTTTTTCAGGTTGTTTTCTCATATAGGTTAACACATAATATTGAGAAGAGTTCCCTGTGCTATACAGTAGGTCCTTGTTGGTTATCTATCTTATATATAGTAGTGTGTGTATGTTAATCCCAAGCTCCTGATTTAACCCTCCCCCCCACGATGTTTCCCCTTTGGTAACCATAAGTTTGTTTTCAATATCTGTAAGTCTGTTTCTGTTTTGTAAATAAGTTCATTTGAATCATTTTTAAGGTGTTTTGTTGTTGTTTTTTTGTGGTACGCGGGCCTCTCACTGTTGTGGCCTCTCCCATAGTGGAGCACAGGCTCCGGACACGCAGGCTCAGTGGCCATGGCTCACGGGCCTAGCCGCTCCGTGGCATGTGGGATCCTCCCCGACTGGGGCACGAACCCATGTCCCCTGCATCGGCAGGCGGACTCTCAACCACTGCACCACCTGGGAAGCCCCATTTGAATCATTTTTAAAAATTAGATTCCACATATGACTGATATCACATGATATTTGTCTTTCTCTGTCTGACTTCACTTAGTGTGATGATCTCTAGGTCCATCCATGTTGCTGCAAATGGCACCATTTCATTCTTTTTTCTGGCTGAGTAATATTCCATTGCATATATGTACCACATCTTCTTTATCCATTCCTCTGTCAGTGGACATTTAGGTAACTTCCATGTGTCGGCTATTATAAGTAGTGTTGCAATGAACACTGGGGTTCATGTATCCTTTCAGATTATGGTTTTCTCTGGATATATGCCCAGGTGTGGGATTGCTGGATCATATGGTAGTTCCATTTATAGTTTTTTAAGGAACCTCCATACTGTTCTCCCTAGTGGTTGTACCACTTTACGTTCCCACCAACAGTGTAGGAGGGTTCCCTTTTCTCCATACCCTCTCCAGCATTTATTGTTTGTAGACTTGTTGGTAACAGCCATTCTGACCAGTGTGAGGTGATACCTCATTGTGGTTTTGATTTGCATTTCTCTGATAATTAGTGATGTTGAGGATCTTTTCATGTGCCTATTGGCCATCGGTATATCTTCTTTGGAGAGGTGTCTATTTAGATCTTCCACCCATTTTTTGATTGGGTTGTTTGTTTTTTTGATATAGAGCTGTGTGAGCTATTTGTGTATTTTGGAGATTAATCCCTTGTTGGTCGCATCATTTGCAAATATTTTCTCCCATTCTGTGGGCTGTCTTTTCATTTTGTTGATGGTTTCCTTTGCTGTGCCGAAGCTTTTGAGTTTAATTAGGTCCCATTTGTTGTTGTTTTTATTCTCATTACTCTAGGAGGTGGATCAAAGAAGATATTGCTGTGATTTATGTTAAAGAGTGTTCTGCCTGTGTTTTCCTCCAACAGTTTTATATTGTCCAGCCTTACATTTAGGTCTTTGATCCATTTTGAGTTTATTTTTGTGTATGGTGTTAGAGAATGTTCTAATTTCATTCTTTTACATGTATCTGTCCAGTTTTCCCAGCACCACTTATTGAAGAGACTGCCTTTCCTCCATTGTATATTCGTGCCTCCTTTGTCATATATTAATTGACCATAGGTGCGTGAGTTTATTTCTGGGCTTTCTCTCCTGCTCCATTATACATATTTCTGTTTTTGCACCAGTACCATACTGTTTTGATTGATTTAGCTTTGTGGTGTAGTCTGAAGTCAGGGAGCCTGATTCCTCTAGCTCCATTTTCCTTCCTCAGGATTGCTTTGGCTCTTCAGCATCTTTTGTGTTTCCATACAAATTAAATTTTTTTTTCTTCCCAGTCTGTGAAAAATGCCATTAGTAATTTGATAGGGATTGTACTGAATTTGTATATTTTCTTTGGTCCACATCCACATTTTAAATCTCCTGTTTGGCCAATGCCACAGACAGAAGGATTTTGGAGACTAACAATGGATTTCCTTAATCTTAATTAAGAGATGACTTCAGCTGCATCCTTAATATAGTTTCCTTACCTGGAACAAATTGATTCTGTCTTGGCTACTGGATTTAACAATTGAACTGGCATTTCTCTCCAGTATTCAATTAGTAGAAAATATCAGGAAACATTTGCTTCCAACTGGAACAACAATAAACTTTGCCTAAATCACATCAGGTGATACCAACTTCATGACTTTATGCCACTCCACAGTGGTCTTGGGACCTTGGCCATTCCCACATTTCAACAAGATGTTATATTGGCCCACTACACTGATGATGTCATCCTGGTAAGACCTGAGATGCAGGAAGTAATGAACACCATGGATGCTTTGGTAATACACTTATGTGTTGGTTGTGAGACAATTGTGTGTCAAAGGGTAGGAAACGAAGTCCTAAAATATACAGGGCTTTCTTGTTTATACTTTAAATCCTCTCTGCCTCATTGACCACTGTAGAATAAGATCACCAGATGTGTGTGGGCAGTGACCAGCATCGTGCAGTTACAACCTGACAGTGCCTCACCCTGGGCCTCTGGCACGTGCCTCTGACTCCTCACACTGGAGATTCTCTCACACTCTTACCTGGGATACCTGCAGGTGCCACTGTGACATTCATGCATATGTAAGCTGTTAGGGTGAGGGAGTTATGGCTCCATAGCAATGTGGCCCTGGATTAATTCAGTTGGCCACTCCTGCCTAGGACTTTGACTCTTCCAGGCGTAGCACAGAGATGCAGGGACAGCCAGAGATTATTCATATGGTAGTGGAGGTAAGAGTCCCGGGGTGTAATGATGAGTGTTCAGTGTTGGCGCCCCCAGCGGTAGAGTCCAAAACAGTGCCTGTGGAATGAATCTGGCTGTGTCTCACTTGGCTACCTTCCTTGGTTCCTGACCATTGTTTCAGCTTTGTTTTTCAGTCTTCATGTTGATTCTATGAGCGCTCCAGTACTTGTTTCCAATGACTTTTCTGCTTAAGTAGTTTCTGCTGTTTGCCACCCTGAACCCTGACTCTGTAAAGTAAGAAAGTTAGACTAAATGACCTCTGCAATGATCACCTCATCTTTTTTTTTTCAGTCTATTATTTTGCTCTTCCATTTCATCAATGGGTATGCTTTTGTGAAGTTTTTTTTAAGAAATAAAAGCACCTGAAATTAACATGATGTTGTAAATCAACTATACTTTGATGATAGTTAATAAAGAATTAGAAGTTATGCTTTAATAGACTTAAGTTTTTAATTTTTCTTGGGGTTGTCTTTTGAGAAGATGTGTGTAAAAAGCAGAGAATTTGTAAATATCAGTATGATTCTTAGCACTCATGAGGCTTTTTTTACTGGACGTTTTGAAATAATTTTATTAATTAAAACCCAACTGGGTGATTTATTTTAGAATTAATGGTGTGACATTTTATCAGGAGGTTAGTTCTGGTTGTTACTGACCACAAAGGCAGAATGTAAAAATTTCCACAAGAAAATTTTGTGAGCAAGAAAAAAGCAAGATTTTGATTGTTGTTGTTGTTACTATTGTTATATACTATTAACTCAGTTTAACGCTTGGTGACTGAAGGATCTGATGTTTGCTGGTCTTTTCACACATGAAGATAGTATGAAGGATCTGGTTAAAACAAGAGAGAGATGCAGGGAGGCCCAGAGGAAAGATCACAGCCAGGTGCTACAGCTTGAGGAGATTTGAAGTCTACATGGGGAAAGATAGAGAGAGAGGCAACCCTTTGGATGGTAGCTGAGGATACATTTTGGAGAAATGGAGATGTAGGATGGGGATTTTTGGAGAGAAATACTTTGTGTGTGATAAAAACAATCTCCTTCTCCCCCAAGAAGTCATAAATTCCATATTGCTTACTGATGCCTGTGGGTGGAAGTCTCTTTATTTTAAAGGAGATAGGAGAAGTGTAGGGTGAAAATAGAGACAACATGCAAAGGTAGTCAACACTTGGATTACAGAAATCATATTTATAAAATCCTGTAAATGTCATTTTTCACTGTCCTTAACTGAGACTCAGTTGAGCTCTAGTAGGATTCTTGCTCAGAGGCTCTTTCCTTAAGATACATCTATTTTCACAGATTTGGTCCATTTCCACCAAGAAAGGAGTAGCATGTCCTGAGGTCCTACAATGCACCAGTCACTAAACCAGTTGCGTACCAAGGTGGGGGAGGAGCACAGTGGGAGTTGCCTGCCTGGGTGAGAGAAGTAGCTGATCACTGAACTTCTTTAGGGCTGTCTGTGGATTATAATAATAAAAAGCAAGTAAATTTTAGTCGGTTTTATTATTGTTTTAAAATTCTCTGCAGATAATGTACCCCCTTTTGACTTGCACCTGGGTGCACATCTCCCAGTACCCCTTTGGTATGCCACTGCTCTCTGTATTATCTGTTTTACCATTTAGAATAACTCTACAAGGCATTGTCATCCCATATTATAGACGAGCCTTGAAGAGATTAAGAACTTTATTGGAGACAAGAGCGGAGTCAAGATTTCAACCCAGCACCTTGGCATGAAAACCTTTTCTGTCCCCAGTACATTGCCCTGTCCTCCTCAAGGCAGACCGGACAGTATATCAGGGGGCGGGTTTTATTCTAGTCTAGGATTTGATAGATGACCACTCCTCTTTCTTCCGCTTTACCTTCATGAAGGGTAGAGGACCACTTTGGGCAATGGGCAAGTACTCATTCTGTCCCTGGTGACAAAAAATAATTTGGTTGTCTTTGGTCTATAAAGCTCTTAGAATGTCAGCTTTGATTGTGAAAAAGACTTTATAAAAGTGGTGACTAAATTTGGAGCCATAGCACAGGAAAGCTGTCCTACTTCCTAATGCATTTACCTCATCCTCAAGAAATAAACATACATAGCACTGTAGCTTGTTTATGATTAAAGGCAAGTGTCTTGCATGAAAAAGTTGATGTTTTAAAAAAGAGCTTAAAGCAATCCAACTATCCTGATGAAGTATCAAAAGTAATTTACCCTTGGTTGAAATGTGCCCTTTATATCTGCCCCCAGTGAAAGGATGGATGCACTAGAGCAGTAAATTAAGAGTTCAAAATACTTGGGAATGTTCTCTTTGAACCGAACTAAAACATTAAGCAGCAATAGAAAAAAACGCTTCTTAACTGCTTTTGAATTGCAACCTCCTTTTTCCTGTTTTCCCCATTTTAGGCCTCCTGTCTTCAATTCTGAATATTTATTGTTAACATATACTTACCAAAGATAGATTAATTCTTCTTTGCAGTTTTCTTGGTTAAGTGTTTCTCTTGCTTATAGATTAACAGGCAAAATATTTTTGACTCAAGTCTGAACAAGACAAACATATGGATTATATTTGTTTTGAAATAAACATGGCTTTAAGGCTTGTCTGTGGCAGTAACAGCACAAACAGAGGGAGAGAAAGATACATTCTGGCCTTTTCTAACATCAAAACACTTAGAAATATTTGGGGTCAGTCATAACCCCAGCAGCACAGATGTTTTCATCCTTTTAGTTATCCTGCCATTCAGCCAGAATGCTACAACTCTAGTCAGCTGTAGGGGATTGGTTGGAAACTTTCCTGCTCACTTTCCATCTCCCTCCTACCCCCTGGCCCTCCTTATTTTACGGTGGAAGTTAACTAGAGCTATCAACTTCTTAATCTAATTTCAGATTAAATTATGCTGCTGCCCTTAGTATCATATTTGTCCAAGTGTGATCTATAGACCCCCTGCATCAAATGACCCAAGGAGCGTATTAGAAATGCAGAGCCCCAGGCTCCATGCCAGTCCTAACGAATCCATACCTTCATGGGTAGAGCTCAGGGATCTGCATTTTAACCAGTTACTCAAGCACACAAAAGTTTGAGATCTACTGTTCCAATCACTTAGTATTAGCTAAAGGTTTCCTCTTGTTAAATTGTTAGCCTATTGAAATCCTTGGGCTGTTATCTCGGTAACAACAGTTTTAGTACTGCTTAAGCTTTCCATTCCACTAGTATTTATTGATCCCCTACATTTGTGCCAAGACTTTTCATGTTCATGATTTCAGGTAATGATAAATTGGCCAGTGAAGTATTTTATTCCACAATAAAGATGAGGAAACTGAGGCTCCCAGATATTAAGTGACTTTGCTCACCCAAGTTTACACAACTAGCTAACGGTGGAAGTAAGATTTGCATCAGGTTTGACTTCATAGCTCAACTTATATTTCTATTATAGCTGTTCTTTTGGTGAAATACAGGTGTTTATTGAGCTTCTACTACAGACCAGGCACTGTTCTAAATGATGGAGATGCAGTGAGAGCAGATGAGACCCCCCCCAGACCACATTCCAATGGGAGGAGACAGACAGTAAAAAGCTCAAATGCACATAAATACCCGCATTAAAGAACAGGTGACAAATGGAGATTCTAATTCAGAAAAAAATGTCATTCTTATAATCTTTATTGTCACATAAAACTAAATAAGACATTATTAGTGTTTAGGGCTAATAAAGTTCTCAATTATATCTAGCAGACGATGTAAGAATTGCCCATAAATGTTAATTAATGAGAATTGTTACCAAGGAAATACATAATCTGGAAATTCACTTCTATCTCATCAATAATCGTAGTTACCAATCAACTGGTCAGACTGGAAAGAATTTTCAAAGTTTTTAAGCACTTAACCATGTAACACATCAGGCAAACATTCTTCACCAATCACCTTGAGCATCTCAGCCTCCAGAAATGGATTTGAAAAAGGACAGAAGTAACTGTCTCCACGCTTGAATTAGTCATGGAGTCACATGGGCTTAATGCTCATTATATTTTGAAGCAAGCTTGAACAAATGCCTTTCCAGCACTCACCAGAGAGCACTTTTATTTATTTATTTTACCTCATTTGTGGTTCTGTTCCTCCTGAAAGCGAAATTAAGATGAGTGACTAGTGAGAGAGAGAGAGAGAGAGATCTCCCACATGTTTCCTTGAATCCAATGAGGTTGCCTGAAAACAAAGTACTTAAATTCCCTTCACCTAGTTCCCGGCTGAAGTTCCTTCTTTGAGTTTCACTTCTCCATGCTGTTGAGGGAGTCGATGTAAGAAATAATCAGTTGAGGACTCTTTCTGCCTCCTCTCAAAATGGCTTTTGAGACATTGCTCCTTCTGTTTTCCTGAGCTGCTCTAAAGAGTTATTGGAACTTAATGCTCAGAGCAGTTTTGTTGTCTGACGAACTCTGCCTGGAATGTCTTTCTCTTTGTGAACGCCTGCCTAAACCTTTCCTTCAGCTCAGTCCCCTCTTACTTGCCGTCCCCCTTCTAAGGAGCTAATCATCCCACCTGCCTACCCAAGCTCTGCATCTTGAACACAGCTTCTGCAGCTGAGATTTTCACAGTTTCCTTGTCTATCTTCTTCAGCGTTACCCTGAGTTACCGTAAGGATCATAATCATGACTTAGCCATCTCTGAGTTCTTTGCATTCGTCACAGCAGGAGCCACATATAACATTTTTTGAATTCAATCCAATTGGTGTTAGTTTGAGAATAGGATTAGGCTTTGAATACTGGGAAGAAGTTGTTCTGATAACTGAGAGCAACTGGGAAGGTATAGAATCTGTCCCAGATGTCACCAAGGGACCTACAACTCGGTGGGAAAGGGGGCACAACACAATCAGGGGGTATCTAATGGAAGAAATTGATGTCTTTCTTGTGAATACTGCTAGACAGTTGAGACTGCTCAACAAACTGGTTGCAGTCAGGGTGGCTGTAAGTTACTTTATTCTTCTTGCTGCAGTGGTAAATGGGATTGTTTCCTTAATTTCTCTTTCTGATCTTTTGTTGTCAGTGTATAGGAATGCAAGAGATTTCTACGTATTAATTTTGTATCCTGCAACTTTGCCACATTCCTTGATGAGCTCTATTAGTTTCCTGGTAGCGTTTTTAGGATTTTCTATGTATAGTGTCATGTCATCTGCAAACAGTGACAGTTTTACTTCTTCTTTTTCAATTTGTATTCCTTTTATTTCTTTTTCTTCTCTGATTGCCATAGCTAGGACTTCCAACACTATGTTGAATAAAGGTGGTGACAATGGACATCCTTGCCTTGTTCCTGATTTTAGAGGGAATGCTTTCAGCTTTTCACCATTGAGAATGATGTCAGCAGTGTGTTTGTCATATATGGCCTTAATCATGTTGAGATAAGTTCCCTCTATTCCCACTTTCTGGAGAGCTTCTATCATAAATCGGTGTTGAATGTTGTCAGAAGCTTTTTGTGTATCTATTGAGATGATCATATGATGGTTTCTATTCTTCAGTTTGTTAATGTGGTGTATCACACTGATTGATTTGCTGATATTGAAGAATCCGTGCATCCCTGGGATAAATCCCACTTGATCATGGTGTATGATCCTTTTAATGTGTTGTTGGATTCTGTTTGCTAGCATTTTGTTGAGTGTTTTTATGCCCATGTTCATCAGTGATATTGGCCTGTAATTTTCTTTTTTTGTGCTATCTTTGTTGGGTTTTGGTATCAAGGTGATGGTGGCCTCATAGGATGAGCTTGAGGGTGTTCCTTACCCTGCAATTTTTTGGAAGAGTTTCAGAAGAATAGGTGTTAACTCTTCTCTGAATGTTGCATAGAATTCACCTGTGAAGCCACTTGGTCCTGGACTTTTGTTTGTTGGAAGTTTTTTAATCAGTTTCAATTTCAGTACTAGTGATTGGTCTGTTCATATTTTCTCTTTCTTCCTGTTCAGTCTTGGAAGGTTGTATCTTTCTAAGAATTTGTCCATTTCTTCTAGGCTGTCAATTCTATTGGCATATCATCACTTGTAGTTGTCTCTTATGAGCCTTTGTATTTCTGTGGTGTCAGTTGCAACTTCTTTTTCATTTCTAATTTTATTGATTTGAGTCTTATTTATCTTCTCAAAGAACCAGCTTACTACAGTGTATTTTATGCATACTTGAAGGCTAAGGTCCATCACTGGACTATGGCCTCTCCAACACAATGCTTGGGTAAGATGGGCCACTAGCCCCAGTTTTCTGGATGTTTCTGAAGTTGCCTCATCTTTGAAGTAGCTGGTGGAAGAGAAAAAGCTCTCTGGAGCTTAACCTCCTTGCTGTACCTCAGTTTCCCTCTATATTCCATCTCCTCCTCGATGCAGGAAGGGTGGATATTTTTGTGCCTCTCCTCCCTGATAGGCTGGAACTTTGCCTCTCTCATTTTCTCCTCCTTCCTAGCCTCATGGCTTGTTTAGCTTTTATGGTAAAAGGGGATCAGGAAGAAAAACTAGCTTCTCCATAAAGGAAAAAAAATTAGGAAGCAATTAAAAATATTTGCTGTACTGTCCCTGATTATAAATCAGAAGCTCCTAGAAAAGGTAGCCTATTGAGTCATACCATTAATATTTACCTTACTGGGAACAAATGAACAAAGGTATTTTCTTTGAGAGTTGGTTTTGATAGAAGGAGGGGAAAAGAAATGTTAAAGTCAGAAGTATCTATGACCAAGAAAAGTGCAAATGAGAGGTTAGGGAGATAAACTCACCCACTTCCTGCTAAGATACCAAATGTATCTGACCCTACTGGTAAAATTCATGTTTTCCTCCCTAGATTCAGATGTGGGACAAGCCTTATTCATTTATAATATTTATTTAGGACAGTGCTTCATGCTGAGCTGTTTGAGAATCCAGTTGTGTTTTATTTTCTGGTATTTTGAGCTAAGTGAGGATTTTTCATCCCCTAACATTTCAGTGATAAGAATACTTTATTTTCCAGACACAGGTTTTTACAGACATTTCCATTCTGTGCATTGCCTGGTCTGGCTTTTGTCTAGAAAAGACAGATCAGTCAAGCCCTTGCCAAATGAGAGATAACGATGGAGACTTTCTTTATGCCCCTGGGGTAGCACTTTGAGAAGAACTAATGGGGGAAGCCTGGTGTGTGTGTGTGTGTGTGTGTGTGTGTGTGTGTGTGTGTGTGTGTGTGTGTGTGTGTGTGTGTGTGTGTGTGTGTGTGTGTGTGTGTGTGTGTGTGTGTGTGTGTGTGTGTGTGTGTGTGTACACATGAGGTCTTTGGTTTCTCCATTCTTTAAATCTCAGTTTAATACTTTAGTTGGAAGTAAACATGGGAATTTCCTGGTTCATAGGAAGGATGAGAAGCCTGGGAAAGCAGAGTCTTCATATGTTTAGGAATAAGTGAAGTCCTAATAGCTGTTCATAAAATGGGTGGGTTATTTTTCCTGATGGAGAATAAGTGATTCCATTATTGGTACAAATAACAGTATAGGTAGAAGTCTGGCCTCCACTGCTTCACTCCGGTGGGTAAAAGCCATCTTTCTCTGGGAGTGAAAGGGAATAATCAATTGCTTTGGAAAATGTGGGGTCATGGCCATTACCTGGTGGATGAGAAAGGCGTGGTCTTTGGGTTCAGACCTGGGTTCCAGTCCAGGCTCTATTACACACTAGCTGAGTGACTTTGGGCAGGTTACTCACCTACTCTGAGCTTCTGTTTCTTCATGAGTATGAAGGCAAAAGTAGTACATACCTCACCGAATTGTAAAAAGGGGATAGTTACAGAGCCTGCCTCCTAAAAGGGCTTCATTGAACACCTTTCTTTTGTGGATGCTGCTTTTTTTTGCAAAGAAGGAAAGCTAACATCCAGAAAATTAGTGAAGACAAACTCCCAAGAGCTGATTTTCTCTTAATAATCATCTACAGTAAATGGCAGGCAACTATTTTCTCAATGCAAGGAGTTTTATTCTATGAACTCCCCTCCTACATAATCTTAGAGGTCTCTCTGAAAATTTGGTGTGTCATGTCTCATAGAAGTTAGTTTTAAGAAAATGCTAAAAGTTTCATATGTGCTAAAGGGGAAGAAAATGAGAAACACTGGGCATGTACATAACAAATGGTGTCTTAGTTCAAGGACTGAGTGGTTTATAAACAACAGAAATTTATTTCTCACAGTTTTGGAGGCTGGAAGTTTGAGATCAGGGTGCCAGCATGGCTGGGTTTTGGCGAGACCCCTCTTCCGGGTGGCAGTCTGTCATTTTCTTACTGGATCTTCCCATGATGGAAGGCAGTGAGTGAGATTTCTGGGGTTCCTTTTCCATTCATGAGGGTGTTGCTCTCATGATCTCATTACCTCACAAAGGCCCCACCCTGCTAATACGATCACACTGGAGTTTAGGATTTTAACAATGAATTTTGTGGGGGGCAGGGGTACACAAACATTCAGTCCGCAACAAATGGTGATTTTGTACCGAATTTGCCCACATTTGGTAGTTTCTCCTTGGAAAGGAAATCACCAATAATAACAGGCCGTCTACTACATGCTAGGTATTTTCATTACACATACCCTCTTTCTAATCAGTGTGAAATACATACAAGAGTTATTTTTAAACATTTGCCTGTGACCCTTAGCAAGAAATACATTTGAATTATGTGTGTGTACTTATGTAACATAATTATATATGAAGTTAAAGCAAAAATTTCAGGAAACAATACTGACCCTTATGCCATGAAATGAAGCCTTGATATTTTCTGTTCTATACCATTTCATTTGGTTAAAATGTTGATTGTAACTCAAACTGGTGTTATGACCTGCTAATGTGTAGCAAATTGCATTTTGAAAACCCCTGCCCTACATTCTAGGTACTGGTATCCACGTTTTGTTTTTTATAGTGGAAAGGACGTTCCAAGAGTGTGTAAGGTGTCAGAGGCCACATGGCTGGGAGGTGTCAGAGTATGGATTTGAATCCAGAGTTCTGATTCTGAACTCCATGTAGCTTATACCATACTATGCTGCCTTTTGTGGAATTTTCCTCTCTTTTTTTTTGTGTGTGTATGTGTGTGTTTTTATCTCCCAAACACACTTAGCTATACAGAGACCATGAAATCGTTTGTTAAACCAATCCTGGAAGTTATTAAAATAATTCCACTAGACTCAAAAAGCACGGCCTTTAGAACTTTTCTCCTTTGCAGGGTTCTCACTAAACATGCTCTATATGTAGAAAAACTGGTCTCTTTATTCAGAAGTTTAAAAATATCATTTTATTTTCTTTCCAAAGGGAGGCACAAGTTGCTGGTTTAAACTGAAGAGAAAAATATCTGCTTTGTGTTTGCCTTTTATTTTGCACCCACTTGGCCTAGAAAAATGAACGAAACTGGCACCAAAGTAATGAGGGCAATGTTGCACCCCTGGATTCATTCTGATGATGTTTTACTAACACCTTAAAGCAAATCAAAGAATATGACACACCCACATTTTATAGCCTATCATGTTATTCCAGTACCATGTTATTTTCTGGAATTCTTAAAAAGAGTAAGGTTTGCATATACAATGTGAAGAATAGCTAGTGTGTTTATTTAAAAAATATTTTATTTGAGGAGTCTGGAAAGACCGTTACATGGCCTTCCACCATTTGCAGTTAGATGGAGAGACTTACCTTATCTGTGTGATTTTTCATTAAAAAGCTGTAAGAGTCTGACAAGCGAAAGCCCACCAATGCCTCACAGACAGCAACTGCCTTGATAACTCTGTTATGTCCAGACCAGAGCTAAGCCTGGTTAAGTCAGGCATTTTTTTTTTTTTTTTTTTTTGCCGTACGCGGGCCTCTCACTGTTGTGGCCTCTGCTGTTGCGGAGCACAGGCTCCGGATGCGCAGGCTCAGCGGCCATGGCTCACGGGCCCAGCCACTCCGCGGCATGTAGGATCTTCCCAGACCGGGGCACGAACCCTTGTCCCCTGCGTCAGCAGGTGGACTCTCAACCACTGCGCCACCAGGGAAGCCCAGGCATATATTTTGACATTCTAATTCTAAGGCTTCTAATTGAAATGGCCAGAATGTATATGTGATTACTGAAAAATACTATAGTTTGTTTAAGAAAAAGAACAAAAAAGAAATGAAAGAGATTGCAGGCTTTGATATAACTCAATAGCTACTAAAGATTGGACTACTGCCCAGAAGACCAGAAAAATCTCCATTATGACTGGTCATTCATTCAGTCAATAAATATGTGTCAAGTATTGGGACTTCCCTCGCGGCGCAGTGGTTAAGAATCCGCCTGCCAATGCAGGGGACACGGGTTAGAGCCCTGGTCTGGAAAGATCCCATGTGCTGTGGAGCAGCTAAGCCCATGCACCACAATTACTGAGCCTATGCTCTGGAGCCCACGAGCCACAACTACTGAACCCACGTGCCACAACGACTGAGCCTGTGCACCACAACTACTGAAGGCTACATGCCACAACTACTGAGACTGCGTGCTGCAACTACTGAAGCCCTTGTGCCTAGAGCCCGTGCTCCTCAAGAGAAGCCACTGCAATGAGAAGCCTGTGCACTACAATGAAGATCCAATGCAGCCAAAAAAACCCCCAACACACTATGTATCAAGTATTTACAATCAGCCCTTCATATTCCAAGATCCTGCATCCATGGATTCAAGCAACCATGGATAGAAAATATTCATAAAAAAAAATTACAGAAAATTCCAAAAAGCAAAACTTGAGTTTACTGCATGCTGGTAATTAGTTACATGATATTTACATTGTATTTTCAACTATTTACATAACATTTACATTGTATTAGGTATTATAAATAATCTAGAGATGATCTAAAGTATATGGGAGGATGCACCTAGGTTATTATGCAAATGCTATGACGTTTTATGTAAGGAACTTGAGCATCTGTGGATTTTGGTATCCACGGGAGTCCTGGGACCAATCGCCCATGGATATTGAGGGTTGACTGTACTATGTGCTGTATTCTGTGGCAGGCTGTTTATTCTCAAGGAGTGTATTCATTGCAAAATTAATTTCTTTATGCCTCCTCTGTTCAGAAAGCATTTTGGGTGATTGGGAGCTTCCTCTGAGCACATTTCTGGTTCTGATGCAATGTGCAATGACATCTCATGGGAGGTCCCTGGCGGCAGAGTTGAGGTTATAGCAGAAGTGGAGTTGAGCAGTCTCCTTTCCTCTTCTCTCATTTACTGGGTAGTTGTCTCCGTGCATGAGGATGAGAACAGTGACTATTAAAATTCACTTTGCTCTGTAGAGTAAGAGCCCTTTTCTTAGACCTTTAGAGTTCAGAGAGGTTTGGGAAGGGATCCTGATAAAGTATGGCCTTCGGGATCTGTGTATGTGTGTATTTTCATTCATTCATCTTTAAAAAAGAGACAAACGAAATTAAAAACCAAAACACAACACCTCTACCCTCAGGAGCATCTATTTACTTTTGACATGGTGGTACTTAATCCAGGAGCCATGTTCTTGGGGAAAACTAGTTGTTTCATAGGCTTCTTTACAGACTTTTGGTTTCTTTGGAATAACGAATTCCAGGAAACAACGGGCTACATGTAAGAGAGCACAACAGAGCTTTTTAAAGGTTCACTGAACTGACCATTGTGTTGCAATTGAGTTTTAGGGCCAGGATCAAGAGTTCTTTTAAATAAATTTTATTGAACTTCTGCTTTGTCTGAAATAGATCCTACGTGGGCAAAATACCTGGAACACAATAAAAGCCTAATAAATATGTTTTGAAAAAATAGGTGGATGGTTAATTCTTGGTCCCAATCGCAGTGAAGCTTGAAATCTAGTGTTGAAAACAGGCACTGATCTTCAGTGAATCATTTATTCAACAAATATTTATTAAGTGTCTACTATTTATTTATTTATTTTTTTGTGGTACGTGAGCCTCTCACTGTTGTGGCCTCTCCCGTTGCGGAGCACAGGCTCCGGACGCGCAGGCTCAGCGGCCATGGTTCACAGGTCTAGCCGCTCCGTGGCATGTGGGATCTTCCCGGACCAGACCCCGAACCCATGTCCCCTGCATCGGCAGGTGGACTCTCAACCACTGTGCCACCAGGGAAGCCCTAAGTGTCTACTACTGACTGGTACTTTTCTGAGTTCTAGGCAACAAGATTATGTTAACAACGAGGAAAGTATTACCTTTGAGACCATTAACCAACCTTGAAATTGTAAGTTGAAACCTTAGTGTCATAGCAATGTCTGTAACAGATAGCTATTGTTCAGTGATTATTATGTACCAGCTACCATACAAAATGTTTTACATAATTATCATATGTTTTACATAATTATCATATGTAATCCTTATGACACTCCTGGGGGGTACTGTTATACTATTTTAATTATTATGTCATTTTTACTGTTGAGGAAACTGAGGCTTAGAGAGGTGAAGTAACTTACCCAAAGTCATAAAGCAAAGAAGCAGTGAAACTAGGATTTTGATCTTTGTGGGATTTTTCCATTCCTAATAATTTTTTAACCTAAAAGCTAAAAGTAACTCTTTGCAATTAAAAAGCAGTCTCAAAAAAAACCCTAAGAAAAAAGTAGTCTCATATTCTTTTACTGACATCGTTCTGTAAGTGAGGAAGCAACACTTTAGTTGATGGTTGATTCTGCTCCGTCTCATTAACATAGGAGTCCAGGCCAGTGCCTGCATTTAGAGACCTTGAGTAATACTACATGAGTTTTATTAATGACTGCTCTTTAGTTAAACTTTATGAGTCTATGTAAATCTCATGACAAATGAGACTGAGCCTTGTTTTGAAATATTTCCTTTCTTTTTTTTTTTTTTCAAGTACTTAAAGCCTTCTGCCAAATCTGGAGCTTTTAATTAAAAGTGCAGTGCCCTGGAAAGGATGAACTCTCTCCCCCGCCCTGCTCAGAACTACAGTTTATGGCCTCCTTGGAGGAGAAAGCGCTTATGCAGCTGTAAGAAGAGTGAAATGGTGGTCAGAGAGAAATAGCTTTTGGTTTCCTTCATTTTCTACTCATCTGATCCTCAAGCACCCACGCCAAATGCGAGGGTGGCTGCAGACTGCTGTTAGGTATTGAAGTTTAGTCCGATCATAGGCTGAAAAAACTACTGGTACAACTACTGGGGAGAGTATCTGTGACTTTCAATAGTCTTGCTTCATGAGAAACAGAGAGAGAAGATGAATAATATTTATAATCCTCCGTGCTGGGCTGATAATTATTTCCTTGGGTTACACTATCTGAAACCATTTACTCTACCTCAGTCCCTCTTTCCCTATCAAAGGGCAAAAAAAGAAAGGTACAGCTGAGTTTTATTTATTTTTATTTTTTAATATATTTAAAATTGAATTGTAGTTGATGTACAATATTATATAAGTTGCAGGTATACAATATAGTGATTCACAATTTTGAAAGGTTATATACTCCATTTTATAGTTATTATAAAATATTGGCTACATTCTCTGTGCTGTACAATATATCCTTGTAGTTCATTTTATACGTAATAGTTTGGACCTCTGCCTCTATATTGCCCCCCCGCCCGCCTTGGGGATTGGTCAGAGTGGCACAGGTACCTCTGGCTCCTCTTCTCCATCTTCTCTCTCTCTTCCTCTTCTGGTCCTTCTGTCAGTTCCTTTCCACCATTCACTTAGAGCAAAACCTTTCTTTGTTTGATGCCTAAATGTCTAGTTTTTATAAGTATCTACCTCATGCATTAATGAGAATGCAGTGAAATAAGAAGTGAAGAACTTAGAAAGAATTCTGAAGATGTCAGTCGCAGGACTGACATTGTGGGTGGAAGTCCTGTGAATTTGCCCAGAAACCTGGACTTAGTCTGATGCCCTGTTGTCACTGTCTTGAAATTATTAATAATTTTTGAATAAAGGGACCACATTTTCATTTTGTGGAACTGCATTCCACACATCCTGGAGCTGGTTCTGCTTAGCGGTAAAGAGGCAAGACCATGCTTTTTCCAAGTGCTGTCATTTAACGCAATGATTGTTTTTGACAGTAACATGACTTAATATACTAAAGATTTACCTTTGTGAATGTGTGTTAGCACACCAAACTTCCTTTCCTTCTGTGGCCACTACAAGAGAGCTAAAAAATAATTGCCTTGTGGTATGTTTGACATAACTGGCTTTCACATACCACAAAGAAATTTGAGCTCCTTTAAAATTGAAGGATCAGCATTGTTAGGGGATTTACAGCATTTTCAAAAAGCATGCCCCCAGGTTCACATGCTTTCCTGATTCCCAGCACAGAGGAAATTCTGTAGAGAAGCAGTGAGAGCCCCTGCTCTCACCTTATAAAAAGAACCACTATGGAGCGTCATCTTTATTCATGAATCCATAAATCCCACAAATATCTTTTGGGTGCCTATGAGGTGCAAGACACTCTCTTACCCACTGGGGTTCTAACCATGAACAGGACAGACCTGGCCCCTGCTCTCTCCAAGCCCCCAGTCTAGTGGGAGAGATCAGATGTTACAAGAGGTGCCGTGAGGAAGAGATATTGAGTGCTGAACCAAACTTGGGTTCGCTCCCCTGTGTGCAGTAAAGCCAATCTACTGACAGCAGGTTGTGGTGAAGGAAAGTGCAGCGTTTATTGCAGGCACCAAGCAAGGAGTCCGGGGCAGCTAGTGCTCAGAACACTCAAACTCCCTGATGGGTTTCAGGAAAGCATTTTTAAAGACAAGGTGAGAGAGGGGAGTCCCAGGGTAAGTCATCAACTTGTGCACAATTCTCTGACTGGTTGATGGTGAGGTAACAGGGTGGTGTCATAGGGTTAACATCAATCCTTAGGTCTGGGAGCTACATGCTCATGGTCATCAAGTAGTTAATTTCTTCCATTTGGTGGTGGTTTTAGCATCTGTAAAACAACTCAGGAAATGTGCATCAGATACTATTATCTAGGCACTTCAGAGAGGAGCTACAGCAGAGGGTATGGGCGAGGGGATCTGTCCTGGAAAGGCCCCATATGGTCCTGCTCAGTTACACTATAGGAGTACATGAGGAAACCTAAAGCAAGTAGGGAATCAAGGGGGACTCCTGGAGGAGGGGACTTCTAAGTTGATACCTGAAGGATGAAAGGACAAGAGGAATGTGATCCCCTTAGAGCTGACTTTAGGGACAGCTGGCCCAGGGGAGTGAAAGGACCTTGTATAGCGCTACACTAAGCATGGTTTTCAGGTCAAGTTGAACTGAGCGTTCTTTTTGCTGCTAACTAGCTGTGTGACCACATAGAAGTTACTTAACTTCTCTGAGCCTTTATTTATCATCTGTGAAATGGGCATAATTATGGTACCTACTTCACCTGGCTGTGGTGAAGATTGAGGAGCTAATTTCTCCAAAATCTAGCAGAGTGCTTGGCAAAATTTAAGTGTTAAATAAATATTGGCAAAAAAAAAAAATAAATAAATATTGGCTATATTGTTTCAAGACATATTAGCTGTTTTCCTGGCATAGCAGCTGTTACTTTTATGATTAAGATATGAAGTTCTAAAGCAATACTACAGAGACTTACTAATAAGCTTGGCTTCTTGTCATTTATGGTTTGGGCACACATTCACTGCTTTTTAGAGCCTCACCATATCTGAGCAGCATTTCTACTGCAAGGAAGGGGTTTTCCCTTGTCAGTGGGGAAACACAGTGGCCAGGGACCTCAATGAGAGGGTCAGTCAAGACATGAGATCTGCTGTCCTGCAGGAGCCAGAGGTCTGAATCTCATTCACTGTGCTCAGTTGTGTTGCAAACAGGACATGATGTGGTCATTCTCAAAGGATTAAAACCAGGGATCCTTTTTAATATGGGTATTCAAGATGTTGAGGTCATAGCCCTGAGAAAGAACTGGGAACCCTCATAATCCCTTTGAAAAGCATTGGTTTTATGCAATTTAGTTGTGGTTTTAGCATATGGCATCTAAAGGATGCTGGAAACATGAACGTCAGTACTCACCCCTGTCACCTGGTCTCCTAATTATTACCATCTGTCCTCACTTCATTGATTCCCTGTGACACAGTCATACCTGCTCCATGATGGCCTAACCAGGTCAGTTGGAACAACAGCAAAAACCATGACTGATGTTTGTGGCGCTCTGCCTAACAGTCTGCTCATCAGAGTTGATTTCCTCCCAGAAATAGGATGCAGGACTGTTTGGTTTTTCTGGCCTAAGGTTTAAAAAAGTTCTAAGAGTAGGGCCAGGAACCTTTGGCTCTGATCTGGATCACCTGCTTTGCAGAATTTGTTCTGAAATATCAGTTTCAGTTTCTTTTTTTTTTTGCGGTACGCGGGCCCCTCACTGCTGTGGCCTCTCCCGTTGAGGAGCACAGGTTCCGGACGCGCAGGCTCAGCAGCCATGGCTCACGGGCCCAGCTGCTCCGTGGCATGTGGGATCTTCCCGGACCGGGGCACGAACCCATGTCCCCTGCATTGGCAGGCGGACTCTCAACCATTGTGCCACCAGGGAAGCCCCAGTTTCAGTTTCTTGAAACACTTTGGACTTTCTGTCCATAGGTTTGTTTTTTTTTTGCTTCTTACTCATCTACTGATAAATAATCAAAACCTATATCCAAAGCACTCTAGAAAAAGAAAGGTCTATTCTCTGTGATCAAGGAGTTACAATCTGATTGCAGTAATTTGTCCATCTGTGGCTGATATATGGGCTATGAAATCCCTCAGTTAATACAGTGGAAGATGGAATTCATGCTGCAGCTTTGATTCATACGTAATTCTAAGATTTCATTGGTCAAGAATCCAAGGGTCTGAGGGAGAAGGCTGATTCACCACCTTAGTACAGCTGAGTGATTTAACAATGATACTGCTGCTGGTAATAACATCTGGGTTATCTGTTACTTACCCAGTGCCCATCTCAGCTGTTATATGTGTAATCTTCCCAACAACACACGTACTGTTATTACCTTTTCACAGAAGAGGAAGTCATCTCAGAGAGACTGAGCAATTTATTCAAGTCCACACAGCAAAAAAGTGGCAAAGCCAGGGTTGGAACTCATGTCTACCAGTCAGTGATTCATGAAACGTGTTTCTTCCTGTCTGTGTGATGTTGTAGACACCTTGAAGACAGCATTTCCTTTTCTGTAAATGGGATAAAAAGACAACTGGGGGGCTTCTCTGGTGGCGCAGTGGTTGAGAGTCCGCCTGCCGATGCAGGGGACACAGGTCCGTGCCCCGGTCCGGGAAGATCCCACATGCTGCGGAGTGGCTGGGCCTGTGAGCCATGGCCGCTGAGCCTGCGCGTCCGGAGCCTGTGCTCCGCAACAGGAGAGGCCACAACTGCAACAGGAGAGGCCACAACAGTGAGAGGCCCGCGTACCGCTAAAAAAAAAAAAAAAAAAAAAAAAAGACAATTGGGTTGTTGTGAAGATTAAAAGAATTGATACATTTAAAAGGGCTTGGAAAACTGTAGAGTGCTATCAATATATAACTTAATATTATAAAGAAAACTTACATATGATCTCCCAAACTCATAAAGTGAGCTGTTTTATGCCAAAGCAGGCCTGGGCTCCCTCCCTTAGAATCTGTTGGTGACACAGCTCTACACATGTTCAGCGACTTCTGTGATATTTGCCACCAGATGAATAGGCCACTGGTCACATTTGAGAAACGTTTATTGAGCTCATTTGTGTGTCAAGCAAAATGCTGGTTGCCTGCTATGTGATGGGGCAGATCTGCTTTCCTGGAACTTGTAGCTCTATGGGGGAGGTTAGGATTAAATCCATAAATTTGCATATATATATATATATGAAAATTTTGATGACTTCTCCAAGAGGGAAAACTGCCATTTTTTTGAGAGAAAACCAGGAGAATAGGCCTAATTCAAATGGGCCAGGAAGTAACTTTTGAATAAGTGATGTATAAGCTGAAACTTGAAGGTTGAGTAGAAGTCAGTTGAATGCGGAGCAGGCAGCATAATCCAGGCATAAGGGCAAATTTGAAGGCCCAGTGTAAGGAAATAATAATAATACTTAATTATAGTAATTATAAAAGCTAACATTTAGTGAACTCTGATTTGTGTGCCAGCTACTTTACCAAGTGCTTTACCAGTATTATCTCATTTCAGCCTCAAATGCCCTCTGGGGTAGATGCTATTTTTATTCCTGTTCTACAAATGAGAAAACTGAGGGTAAAGAGATGAAGTGTCTTATCCAAGGTCATATAGTATGTAAGTCCTGGAACCAGGATGATTACAAACTCACATTCTAAGCCATGATCTTGGTTCAGCTAAATAAGGAAAAGTTGGCCAGTCCATCTGTTAGGGCTCAGCTGCAGACAACAGAAACCACCTTAGCTAGTTTGAGGAAGAAGAGATTTACTGGGTACTCAGTGGTTTACAAAATCACTGAAGGAGCTGAAAGGGAAGCTCCTGGGCTTAGAGTCCGGGCCAAGCTTGCAGAGACAACCTCTTACCCCCAGAACCACGTTGTTACTTCTGTGATTAGGAAAACTGCTGCTGCAGCAGCAAATAAAATCTGGAAGCCAGTGACTGCAGAACTGTGCTGATTCTGGCCCAGTTTGTACCAGCAAAAGGGATGCCTCATCCTCTGCCTCTCCCCTGCTTAACTGGGCCCTCAAGTCAAGTCTCACACAAGTGCTTGTGATTGGTACAGTGAAATCACATGCTGGTTTCTAGCAGCAAAGGGGATCCAGGAACTGCAGTTCTTAGCTTTCCTGACATGTGTTGCAGGGAGACATGCCCAACGGGAGCAGGGAGTTGACATGCCCCCGTCAGTGGGCAGTCAGTCCATGGGCTCCAGCTCACCAGTGGGGCTGGACTGCAGGAGTGATGGGGAAGGGTAGATAGGACCACATCACGAAGGCCTTTGGGCTATGTTAAGGAATTTATATTCTATGTAGAATACAAGGGGGAGCAGGAGACTGTCAAAGTCAGATAATTTTTTAAAAAGACTAACCTGGCTGATGTGTGGAAGGTGGATTGGAGGAGACAGGAGTGAATGCAGGAAGATTATTTACAGGCTGTAAGATGGAAAGAATTGGACAGATTTGAAATATGTTTTGGATACTGAATCAATGTGGTATGGTGTTGAGTTAGATATGGGAAGATGGGAAAACCAGTTTTCAGGCTTGAGAAACTGGGAAGATTGGGGAGAATTTGCTGAGACAGAAAAGGCTGGGGAGTGACTTGCTTAGGTGAGTGCTGGGGGAAGAATTGGGGAATCAGGAGTTCTGTTTTGTAGATCTCAAGTTTGAGATCTCTCTTATGCCAGTGGAAATGTTAAATGATCAATTGTGAATGACTCTGGAGTCTGGAGAATCAGGACTAGAGATAGAAATTTAGGCGTCATCAGTATATTTATTTAAAGTCAAGAGACTGGATGGAATCACCTACGCACAGAGAATGGTGCAAGAGGAGAAGGGAGCACAGGGCTGAGCCCTGAGCCATTCCAGCTGTTATATGGTTAGGGTAGAGGAGGTGGGACCAGCACAGTAGAATGAGAAACAAACACAGAGGTAGGAGGAGAACAGAAGAAAGTGGGAGAAAGTGAAGGAGAGTGTGACTTTTTAAGAAGACAATTGTTCATTGGACTAGACAGAACGCAGGGCTTTGGTGACTTCTGGTATCTTGGAGAGGGCTGAAGAGTAAGTTGAGGTAAGGAAGTGCAGAGAAGGTTTGTAGGCAACATTTCTGAGAGTCTCGGCTGTGAAGGAGAACAGCTGATGTACTTAGGGGACTGTGAGGTCAAGGGCAGTTTGTTTTGTATGTGTTTTGAACTCACTAGAGAAGGGGTCCCCAAGTCCCCAGGCCGTGGACTGGTGCAGGTCTGTGGCCTGTTAGGATCTGGGCCGCACAGCAGGAGGTGAGTGGTGGGCCAGCGAGTGAAGCTTCATCTGCCACCCCCCACGCTCGCATTATCGCCTGAACTATCCCCCCACCCTGGTCCATGGAAAAATTGTCTTCCACGAGACTGGTCCCTGGTGCCAAAAAGTTGGGGACTACTGCACTAGAGCATGGAGGATGCTATGGGAATGATCTTATGGAAAGGAAAGAGGAGTATACTGCTGGATGGGGTGCAACAAAGTGAAAAAGTGAGGTTCTTGAGAGGGAGAGGGGGTGGGATCCTGGCCCACAGTGCGAAGTGACCTTTGATAGTCTCTCTTAACAGGAAGCAATTAACAAAGGGGAGCCGCAGCCTTGAACGAGCCGGGGATTTGGTGGTGAAAGCACGTTGGAAGGTTTGTCTGTTGGTTTCTGTTTTCCCACTAGCGCAGGAGGCAAGGCTGAGGCATCAGTAATTTGAGGAGAGCATCCTGGTCCCTCTGTCTGAAGAGACAGAGCTGGAGGTCTGGTTCAATCCCAAAGGCTGCTACCATGTTCTCAGCCAGAACACTGTGACCGATGGATCATTCTGGTATCTGGCCCTGATAAAAGGATCTCTACTCCGAAATGAGTTATCCTTTCCACCTCTGGAAACCAAAACTACCCAGCAAAACCCAGTCATTTCCCTACCGTAATAAAGGATTTAAAGTTCTCTTCATCAGGCACATCAGTACACGTGTAACATGTATTTACTGTGGACACTGGGTACTTGCACTTGGATGGGAGAAATAGGAATAAACAGAACAATACAGAGAAATCCTGGGGTGGAAGGGGGGTGAATGCTGGGCTTCTAGAGAACAAGAAGGAAACCCAACCCACTTACTTCCAGACATATTTTGGTCCCCAGTTTCTATGTTCTTTCCAAAATCTCCATCCCCATTATTCACAGCTTCCTTCTTTCCTGGTGGGGGAACTCCTTCTCTGAGGGTGGTAGAGAAACTCACTAATGAGAAATATTAGAATATTAAGAGCAGGAGACAAGCATTACAGAGAATCTTCTGGCAGTGTATCCTAATAGAGGAGATGCTGTATCTCCAGGTGGAGAATAAAGAAATCACATCCCCTGAAGCAGTTAAAAGGAGCAAGTAGCCAGACTATACAGGGTGTGGGTGCCCTGTCGTGGCCCCAGGCAAGACGTCAAAATGACTGTTTCCAATCAGAAGTTCCCAAAATATTGATACTATGATTTAATGCCTGTTAGAAGGCCCATGTGAGTTGTGATTGAGTATGAAATGGGACACATGATTTGCTTTATAATCCATCTGAAGCCCTTATAAAGGCCAAATGTTTTGGAGAATATTTTAAGCTCTGGTGAAGGTCACAAGGCTTTAACTGGCAGGAAACTCAGGCGAACTTTATTAAAATAGCAGTTCTTGTGTAGCTCCCTGAACTAGAAGAAATGGTACAACAAAGAAGAGGAGGAGCACATGTAATTATATTTCACTTACTTTTTCCAGTCCCTTTCTTTAATTTATTAGTCAGTCTTTCTTTAGAAACTGCTTTTGCTGTTACATTAGCTGTTGACTTGTTACCTCAGCGATTCGCGGTCAGAAGACATCTCACTATCTCACTCTGGATAGTTTCACTGTTTTTCCTCCTTCCTCACCTCTACAACATTGGGTGTCAACTTCTCTGCCCCTTTTCAGAAGATTTGTCATTATTTTGTACGTGGACTTGGGGAAAAAAATCCTATTTTTTTTTTAGTGTTTTCTTCCCTCTGTCTCCTCTAATTATTGTTGTTGGACATCTCTCTGGGTTTTCTATTTTTTGCGTTTCCCCCCCTTTACAATTCGCTTTGAGTGTGTTTCCTTTGAGCTGAAATCCCCAGAAGCTGGAGGACAGGTGAGGTGGCATCAGCTATACCCTTTCATTAAGGGTAAACTAAGAACTAGGGAGCAGTGCTCATTTCTCCAGCCTCCATCAGGAATGGAAAGGGTTCCTGGGAGCAGGTGGAAGCTATTCTCCACCAGATGACTCAAGGTCACTGGAATTTCTCCTTACCCTTCTGAACTCAGGGCCTCACAACTCCCAAACTACCAGTCCATTTTTAGGGTGTGTGAAGTTTCCTGGAGGCTGAGTTGGTAATCCTTGGTCCTCTGATGCCTGTGTAACCCCACTCACTCCACCCCATAGCTGTGTAATGTTCAAGACAACGAGGGAACAGAGGAACGACTGATTGGTTCAGGTCCTGGGGCTTGGTCTTCAGTGAATTTTCTCATTGCTTAAACCTCTGAATGTTTGTAAAGTAGGGTGTTTGTGCATATGTATGTTTTTTAATAGCAGTATTATAATTACAAATTTTGAAAATGGGATATCTTCACGGGTACAAAGGAAGGAAGCCAGGCTGGTGGTGTGTGTGCAATGCCACGGTCAAACTCCCTTCCTGAACTTGGTCACCTTTGAGAAGCTAAAGTGGGCTCTCAGTAACAGTTGAAGCAAGAGCCTTTGTTTTTCTCTAAGCCCGTTCCTCGGATTCCCTAAACTTTCCCCAAAACATGCCACAGAGGACACCACTTTTCATTTGGAAAAAACAGGTTTGGGAATAAATATTGCTGGTTAGGAGAAACAGAGACCTTCCTCTAAAGAGGATGTGGTAAAGTGAGAACAAATTCATTTTCTCTAATTGCATTTCTTTGAAGAAACTTTTGCTACAGGTAGGGGTTGGAGGAGAATTTGCTGACTCACCCAAGAGACAGAGTCTGGGGCTCTGGTGAGTGTGGCATTATGGCTTGGGCATCCCTGGTCTAGGCTGTCAAGGCTTAGCTGGGGACATAGTGTCCCAGGGAGCATGGAAGAGGGTTGTTTGAAACATAGATGCTCACGCCGTGTGGTTTTCTGCCTCTCTCTGTGATCAGCATTATGCTTAGTGCACTCAGACCCTTAGGTTGCAGGATGTGGCCCTCAACCCTACCTTTGCTCAGGGAAGGAAGGAGCCCTGTCATTGCAGGAATTTGTATATTTGGCTCTGCTGGGTGCTCCAGTTCACTCAAGGAAGAACTCTCTTTCCTTGCATTATCTTCACACACACACACAAGTGCCACTTTCTTCCTTAGGATCTGGCCCTAGATGGACTTGTTCTTTGTGAGTTTCAATATTCCCTTGGCTCACAGAGGCAACTCCAATATCTAGTGGGCCTGGGCTGGGCACAGAGATGGCCGTTGTTTAGTCTTTGAGCTGTAGGTCTTCTTGTCACTTCTCTTTCATCTAAGGATGAAACCTGTGAAACAAATGCCTCATGCTATTGTAAAATTTACTCTTTGATGGAGACTCTGGCAGGACCTGGGTGTCAGGTTGTGCTTTCCTTCCTACGTGCCTCTCCTTGAAGGGCTCTGCTTTTTAAGGACCAGCTCTAGGAATTGACGTCTTCAGCCATGGTGGCGCTGGGACCTCATGGAAAGGAGAGAAGAAAGATAACCCTGTTAGAGACAGGGGTTGAATAGTAGAACCTTACCTTTTAAAGTTCCCATTTTGGGGCTTCCCTGGTGGCGCAGTGGTTGAGAGTCCGCCTGCCGATGCAGGGGACACAGGTTCGTGCCCCGGTCCGGGAAGATCCCACATGCCACGGAGCGGCTGGGCCCATGAGCCATGGCTGCTGAGCCTGCGCGTCAGAAGCCTGTGCTCTGCAACGGGAGAGGCCACAACAGTGAGAAGCCCGCGTACCGCAAAAAAAAAAAAAATAAAGTTCCCATTTTGTTCTTCCTGCCTCTACACTGATGCTGAAAGACAAAGAAAATGAGAGGCTGGGACCCATTATTCACTGTCCTCTTTCTAAGCAGGTAGAAGACATTCATTATGGAATGAATGATGTGATGTTCATTAATGAATTATGTGACTTTCTGCATTGATTTAATTGTGACTCTTTCCATGCTATTCATTGTTAAAGTGGATAAAAATATTTTCTACTGACCTTCCTGGAAAATTCAAATGAAGAAGGGTTTTCTGCATGTGGTCCTGATTGGTATTTCAGAGAGTGGTCCTCTACCAGAGAAAGATAGAATCTCAGGTCTTCAGGAACATGTATGTTCCTTTCTATAGGATTCTGCTTTCTTAGCACAGGTGGAGTAGTATCTGATCTCAGGGGCTCAGCATTGCTCACAGATCAGCTCTAACAAAATGGGGAGGCTTGGCTCACAGACACCTAAGATGAGAAGATGGCTGATGAACCATTTTGAGGACCCGTTCACCTCAGGTGTTCTGAACTCTCCTAATAAGCCATTCAATGGCCCCTGAATCACAGTGTTTGGGGTTACTCTGGAGCCCTCTGCCACATGCAGGTGGATGGTCTGTGAGCTTTGGAAAGAAGCCCTGGTCCCCGTTGCCTTTTCCCTGCTATTCTCCTTGACTAGATGTCCTCATCTTTCCCTGAAGTTCCCATTCCTGATGTCACTCTGTTTCAATGATTGATTTAGAAAAACGTGAAGGAAGAGAAAAAGGAACAAGAGTCAGTCTCTTCTGACTGAGTTCCTAGAGTTCCTGACTGAGAACCTAGAGTTCCTCTACCTGATTGGTGTCATGGTCTTTTTCAAACATGGAATGCCACTGAATTCAGTAACAAGACAGAAGGAAGACCCTGACCCCAAACAAAACAAAAGCTCCAGGACTCACTAAAAGGCAGAAGAAACCAGCCAACGTTCTGCATCATCTGACGTGCATTGCTGTCACAGGTGATGGGGCACGGAGAATGCGTGCTCCAGTCTGAGGTTCCAGGCCCCCATCAGAAGGCCATGGGACAGTCGCAAAGGGCTCCTGAGGACAAATGAGAGGCCAGGCCCTCTGCCACCATCCAGCCTAGTGCATCCCACCACCAGCTCATGGCTGCTAGATATCTCCACCCTCCCCTGGTCCTTCCTGTTTTCCTCAGCATACTGTAAATTTATATGTATACACCTGAAAACAAAAAAAATTAATCATAGTCAACCTAAGAAAGTAATGGAAAGTTTTATTTGAGCCAACCGGAGGATTATAATCCAGGAGATGGTCATTCAGAAAACTCTGAGGACTATTCTTACTGTTAAAGGTCAAGGCATAGTTCTATGAGTTTTGGAGACAAAGGGTTATATACCAGAGTAACATATTGACAGTTTGTATAGTCCAACAAGGCAAGTAGTACGTTATTGTGACCCCTTACAGGATTGAGACAGGAATGTTTTCTATTAAGGAGCTACCTTGCTGGTGTCAGGAGGAAACTGCTTTTGTTTTTGGCGAGTAGACTTCCCTGTGTCTCCTAAGGGGATCTAGTTAATGTATAATCAGATGCGCACTGCACACTAAAGGGCAAGGGGTAGTGGCTCAAATGGGCAGAGAGAGGATTTCATGTTTAAAAATATTCTTGTCCCGCTTTAAAATAATTTTATTTCATCACACCTTAGTGTAATTTTCTCTCTACTCCACCTATAATCCAGTTACTACTTGGTTCCCTTTTACTCCTTCAAAATACAGGTTTGGACACCACCATTTCCACAGCCTTTGGAGATCTGAAGATCTCTCAGGAATGTTTACTAATTCCCAGGGACCGTTTTTTGTTTTTCCTTTTATAAAGTTCATTATTAGACGGGAAGAATACTATAAACTCTAGGGTTTGAAAAAGTATAACAGGTGACAGATGAAGAAACGTGAAATTAGAGATAATATTTTTATAAAACCTTTCATTAATGAATATTGTCAATCATTAACACTATCTTTTAAATACAATTATTACATTTATATGGTATTGTGACTTTTTTCCTGATCATTTTTACACTCATTATCTGGTTTGCTTTCACAACTATTCTATATTATAGCTACTATTATAATTACTTTCCTCATCTTAAAGTTGAAAAAGCAAAGGACCTTTGTCAAAGATGTTATAATATTCACAAAAGTATATACATATATATATATACACACAGACACACACACATACACGCACACATACACTCAGAAGTGTATTCTAATATATTGGAGACATTCAGAAAGTCCTGATTTGGTTTTGCTGTTGATTATTTAAGATCAACTATGTCTACAAAATTTATTTAATACTGTTTATTAAGTGCATGCAGTATGAACGGCATTGTTCCAGAGACTATGGTAAATATAGAAAGAGTAACGTAGCCTCTGATATCAAGACTTGTATAACTTAATTGGAGAGAAAGCCATATGAATATGTGATTTTAAGGAAAGACTAAACAAAATAAGTAGCATAATAAAATATTAGTCCAAAATTAGCAATTATAGGGAAATTAAAGTCATGTTATCTTAGTTGACAGGGATCGTTGTTTTAAAAACTTTTCTTGGGAAACACAATACAGTTATGATCTAATCATGTATAGAATCTACAGTACATTTTGTTTGGAAATAGATCCTACACATTAGATTTATAAGGATCTTGTACACATCTTAATAATGGCTCTTATTACTTTCCTGATTTCTTCAAAGTTTTTTTCTTTTCACTATAGCAGCTAACATCTCCGATACTCCCCACCTCTCCAAACGTTTTCATTCTCTGCATTTTTTTATTTAGAAAGGCAAAACGCTTTCTTCCAAAATATTAAACTTCTTGAAGATTTAGATATTGTTGCTTTTCCCTGGGTTAGGCATAAAAGTAAATATTTGCAGGTTGTGCAAAGAACTAAGAACGAATTGCTTGGTACAGATGGAGAAATGTCAAGGATTCATTCAATTCTTCCTGGAAGAAGGTGGACATGCATATTTACAAATAGAAATACATATTGAGTGAAATGGGGATTTCTGGCAAGTCTCCATTTCCTTTTTCATATGTTTTCTAACTCAGTTTGCAGACTGTTTTGCAATGAAAAGTATCCACCCAGATTCCATCAAATGCTAGCAGTTCTGAGTGCCCGCAAACTCCAATTACTATGGGAAATTGTATGGGATGGGAGAGACTCTGGATATCTCTCATTCAGGTGTTCAGTTGGTATATCTTAGTTTTTTGTTTTTAGATTTTCTCACTGAATGATAAAACAGGAGCGTACAAGCTCCTGGAAGCAATGAAACCCTGCATGTCATGAAAAGGATTGTAAGCTAAGATCACATCCATTATCATGGGTAAAAAGTCTTTGATACTGTCTGTGTAATTCCTTCTGTGTAATTACATACACGACTCAGGTTTATGGTATATAGAGATTGAATTACAATCCTTGGCTACATGCTTACGAGTTTTTGTTGTTGTCTCCATCAGAAAGAAAGTTTTAGAGTCTATAACTCATGAACCACATATTTGATAAGCGCCACTAATGATTCTTTCAATTTGTTTGTGTGCAGAACTGGCTCTGACTGAACAAGCTATTTTTGCTCCAATTTCTTTATACTTGTTGAAATAGACAATTGTTACTAACTTAACCGCGGGAAGAATAATTTCATTTGTATTGCGTGAAAAATATTGACTGGTTTCTAGTTTTATTATAGGTGTTTTCCAGTAAAAATTATTAAAACATGTAGATAATGCTTGCCAGTGCTAACTCAATAAGTAGAAAATAATTAGGATTATCATTAAGCTAGAGATCTCTATGTGTGTTGAGCAATTTTGGAGGCTGCACTGCTATACCCTCTATAACACTAGAAGCTGTCTAGCAAATCGTAGGTGTTGTAACAGATTTGTAGTGTAGAAAAGAGTTAGTGCAGGGCTTCCGTGGTGGCGCAGTGGTTGAGAGTCCGCCTGCCGATGCAGGGGACACGGGTTCGTGCCCCGGTCCGGGAAGATCCCACATGCCACGGAGCGGCTGCGCCCGTGAGCCATGGCCGCTGAGCCTGTGCATCCAGAGCCTGTGCTCTGCAACGGGAGAGGCCACAACAGTGAGAGGCCCGCGTACCGTAAAAAAAAAAAAAAGAGTTAGTGCAAAACTGAGTGAGAGGATGACATAAAGGGTAGGTAAAAGCTTAGCAAGTCAGAAGGGCTCTGATGAACCCACAAAAATTGTATTAAACTTTTTCAGGGATTCTTCTACTGATGGCATTAAAAGAAAAAAAAAAAAAAAAGAAACACGCAAACAAAACAAACCAAGAAAATCCCCCAAAGAAAAGACAAAAATCATCCCATATATCCCCAATTCCAAAGGGGAAAGAGGTATCCCTTGGTTTGTGGCCACATGATTCCAGTGTCTGCGTCTGTGGTCATGTCACCTGCTCCTTTTCTGTGTCTGTTCTTCCTTTGCCTCCCTCTTATAAGAGCTTTCGTGATTGCATTTAGGACTCACCTGGATAATCTCTCTGTTTCAAAATTCTGAATTTAATCACACTTGCAAAGTCTCTGTTCCCATATAAGGCAATTCATTCACAGGTTCCAGGAATGAGGACCTGGATGTCTTTGTGGGTCTTTATTCAGTCTACCCACCCCCACCTCTATCTTTATTCTTTTTCTGAACACTAACTAGTTGGATTGACTCTTTACTTACCTCCTCTCTCCTATTTTCCTCATCTGTCTTTGTGTTCTACCTTCTGTCTTTCTTATTCTCCATTATATTTTCTAAACCTTCTTTTGAAATTTTAATTTCTCCTGTCATATATTTAGTTTCCAATATTACTTCTTGCTTTCTTAATACTCTTTAAAATATGGCATTGTGTTCTTATTTCATGGGTGTAATATTTCCTCAAATGTCTTGTGGATTTTTGGCTATCAATTTCATTCATATTTAAGAGTGAGGCATCTAAGGGTCATTTCTGTCTGTGGTTTATTGACAGGTAAGAAGGTGCTAAGACTTCATGGGTGGTTATTTTTTACTCAGCTGTTAATTTTCCCTAGAGAAGAAACCTCCTACATCGCCCATGTAAGTTTTCATTTACTCTGTAAGTCAATTGTCATTTGTCCATTTATTTGCCATCTTCTAGATTTTGTATTCATCTCTCATCTGGTGTCACCTTTAAAAAAGTGAGATAAAAGTCACGTAACATCAAAGTAACCATTTAAAAGTATATAATTCATTGGTATTTTGTACATTCACAATGTTGTGTGACCACCACCTCCATCTAGTTCAAAATATTTTTATCATCCCTCAAAGAAACTCCGTACCCATTAAACAGTCATCCCCCATTTCCCCCATAACCACCCAGCCCCTGGCAGCCACTAATCTGCTTTTGGTCACTATAGATGTACCTTTTTAGATATTTCATGTAAATGGAATCATAAAATATGTGACTTCTGTGACTGGCTTCTCTCGCTTAGTATTAAGTTTTCAAGGGTCACCCATGTTGTAGCATGGATTAGCATTTCATTATTTTTAAGGGTGAATACTATTCAATTGTATGGCTGTGGCACATTTTGTTTATCCATTCATCAGTTGATAGACTCATCTGCTGTCATCTTACTATTCTGTTTGGCTGAGTGGACTTGTGCCACTTCATACTCTTATTGACATTTTTGTAGGATTTGGGAAAGAAGCAAAGAAAAATGTATGTGTTCCAATCTGCCATACTTAACCCAAAGTGTATGCCATTGTTTTAAACTAACAATACAGACATATTGTGCTTCTCTTGAATAACACACAAATAAAAAATTGAGCTTGTACAAAACAACCTGGAATGGGCATTGTCCTCTAACAGACCACAGCTGCAGGCAACAAATAATGACTCATACTGGTATTCCTTATCAAAAATTCATATTCATATTCTTTAATATACTAGAGTTGGCTTTTCAAATAGCCCCTTTAAAATACTTTATTCTTATTTCTTTGTTTTTACTTTTCATTTACATGTAGTTATATGTTACGTCATCATTAATTTTCAAATTAGGGAGGACTGGCTCTAAAACTGGTCGCACCCAAGAAACTTCAGTTACTAGAAGAATCAGACTAATTTAACAGCCCCACTCACCCTCCAGCATAATTCTGGATCATAATAATAGGGTGGATTCTAGATAGAAACTGTTAGATTCATTTAATTGGAAATATGTTGCATAATGATTTTAAAGATTTTATATATATTGTGTCCTTTATAATTCATTGTCAAGACAATACTGTAACAATAATGATAATCGAATACCCAAAAATCAGCCACAGTCTCTCAATTACAACAGATTAAGAGTTTTTAACACTCCCATCTAGCTCTTAGTTATTAACATTCCTAATGCTTACATAATTATAATCATTTAGATAGATATAATTCAATATTCTGCTTTATTTCACATATATCATAAGCATTTGTTTTTATTGCTTTAAAATCTTCATAATCGTCATTTAGTGGCTGAATTATATTTCATTATGTGGGCATACCATAATTTACTTAATCATTCTCCTAAGATTAGGCATTTGGGCTATTATGAGTTCTTTTGAATAACTGTGAGACTTGAATGGAAGCAGTTAATACACAGCTAGAAGGAAAGTGGTCCTATTTATAGCTCTTAGACTTTGTCTCAGACAAGCCTGGGTTCTCTTGTGTTGGCTCAACTGCTAGCTTTGTGCCTTGAGTGAGTTTCCTTTTATTTATTTTTGTAATTACAGTACTTGATTGAGGTCTCTTTTACATACAATAAAATGCACAGATCTCAAATGCCTAACAATGAACTTTTACATATGTACACACCTATGTGACCACATAAACCCCTCTCCCCCAAGTGTAACCACTCTTCGATTTCTGGCACCATGAATTAATTTTGTCTTTCAAAATTCATATAAATGGAATCACACAATATGTTTTCTTTTGTATCTGTCTTATTTTCTTTGAAATGTCTTTGAAATTTGTCCATGTTGTTGTGTATATCAGTTTGGAAGTTTGTTCCTTTTAATAGCTGAGTAGTTTTTCAGGGTGTGGATATCCCACAATTTGTTTATCCTTTCTTCTGCTAATGGACTTTTGTGTTGTTTCTACTTTGGGGCTATTATGGATAGAATTGCTCTGGTTGCTATGAACATTCTTGCACAAATGTTTTTTTAGATACAGGCACTCAGTTCTCTTGGGAGTCTATCTAAGAATGGAATTGTATTATAAAGTAAGTATAGTTGGTGAAGTTGACAAACATGGAACAACATGGTGCAATCACAATACTGAATGGAATGGAAAATATGCCAAGACCTGACTTGAGTAAATCTTTCAATCTCTCTGAACTTTAGTTTCATCAGCTTTAAAATAAAAATGATAATACCTTCCCTGAAGAGTTGCTGTGAAGATTAGAATATATGTGAAGAGTGTAAAGTACCTGGCATAGGATCTGGGGCACAGTAGGGATTCACTAAATGGGAGCTATGATGATGATGACAGTGGTGTTTGTGTAGTGGTGGTGGTGGTGGTGGTGGTGACAATGAAGAAGATGATGGTAATATGATCTCTTTACAGGCACTGTTGAGTAGACTTGTTGAATTAAATATAGAGCTGACCTCTTTCTCTAAACCTTGAAAGAAAGTCTGAAAATGTTCAAGAAGGTCCCTCTTGCATTATACATTGGCTAGACCTTTGGTTCTTAAAAAGATGCCAGCAGCCCTTCCCTGAGATTCCTCTTTAATTTTCTGAAGACGGGTCCCAGTCTTCTGTATGTTTTAGATGTTCCTCTGGTGGCGTTAATCTGCTGTCAGGGCTGAGGACCACTGCTTAGCAGAAGAATTAATTTATAGCTCACCGTGTCAGACTTTGCCATTCCTCAGTTATTCGAGGTAGCAGACTGACTGTGTTACTTTTACATTCTTCTCTGTGCTGACCACTTCACCCTCATCACCTCTGAGACCCTGAAACCATCTCTGAGATTTATGTCTTATTGGTAAGCTGCCTCTCCTCCTTTTCTCTTGTTTCTCTTACGAATCTCAAGCTGTTGATTTTAGAAGCCGTGCCTTTGTTCCCCATTTGCTGTTTGGCCTCAATATGCAGTCTCAGTCTTCTCAGATGTCACCTTCTCAATATTTTCTTCCTATTTCTCCTGACGTTTTTACCTTTTCATTTAAAATAAACACAAATATGGCAAACTCCTGCAGCCTCTGGTAGCTGGCAGCCTGCAAACCTGGCTGTTCCCACCTTGGAGGTACAGATTATCCTGGCAGACTGTTGAAAGTTGTTGTGACTTAAGGAGCAGCTGGTTTTTCTTCTCCCTCTTTCTTTTTTAAAATATTTAAACCTTAGTTTATTTTCACTTTTAATTGTCAAATTAATGTATGTTTACTGTGGCAGAAAATTTGGAGAATTAAGTCTAAAGATCCAAAAACAACAACAAAAATAATTTGTGTAACTTTGTCCCTTATATAGTCAACATCCAGTTTCAGCTCCAGCGACTCCTACATGTATGGCCCTGGGTTACTTCTCTTCCTGAGTCTGTAGCCTCGTATGTTAAAGAGGGAGGATAACAAAAACCTGATAGAAAAATGGGAAAAGACATGAATGATAACTCACCAAAAAGCAGATAAAAATGGCTACTGAACATATGAAAAAACATTCAATTTCTCTTATCTTCAATAAGATAAATGCAAATTAATGGCAAAGAGTTTAAGGCTTGACAACACACTTTGTCAGTGAGGTAGGGGACAAACAGGCACTCTCAGATACTGCACACCCTTATAGAGAGGAATGTGGCAGTTCTTAAACAGACTACACATATGTTTACATTTTGATCCAATAGTCCTACTGCGAAGAATTTACTCTGAAGATGTAATTTCACAATATGAAATATACATGCACAAGATTACTCATTGCAACATTATTCATGATTGTAAAATATTGAAAATGAGCTAAATCCTCAGATGTAGGAAATTTTTATTGAATAAACTATGAAACATTTAAATTAAGAGGAACCATGCAAGTCTAAGAGAAAAGGATAAATAACTCCATAAACAGAAGTGAAGTAATGTCTTGTGAAAGACGCAAAAGGCAAGGGAATGCTATATATACAGTATACTACCTTTGTGTAAGAAATGTAGGTAATAATAAAATATACATTGCAAGAAGGATAAATCGGAAACTAATGAGACTGATTACCTACGGGGGTGGATGGGAACAGAGTAGAAAGTACAGGACAGTGAGTGACACTTCTTTGAGTATATTCTCTTGTGTAGTTTTGATTTTGGGCATCATGCTGATGTTATTTCAGTCTCAAAAAATTTGAACCAACAAGAATGTAGGGGAAAATAACCTTAAAGTGGAATATAAACAGAAGTAGATGAACGCAATTTTCAATAAATTAATATAACCGCTTAGAAGGGTGAAGAAGAGCTAAATCGAGTAACTTTGAACATGGTATTTTGGCTATTGTTAGTCAAAAGACTTTTTTTTTTTCTTTTATATATTTATTTATTTATTTTTGGCTGTGTTGGGTCTTCGTTGCTGCTTGTGGGCTTTCTCTAGTTGTGGCGAGTGGGGGCTACTCTTCATTCCAGTGCGCAGGCTTCTCATTTAGGTGGCTTCTCTTGTTGTGGAGCACAGGCTCTAGGTGCGCGGGCTTCAGTAGTTGTGGCATGTGGGCTCAGTAGTTGTGGCACACAGGCTTGGTTGCTCCACGGCATGTGGGATCTTCCCCTACCAGGGCTCGAACCCATGTCTCCTGCATTGGCAGGCGGATTCTTAACCACTGCGCCACCAGGGAAGCCCCAAAAGACATTTTTGAACTATATTTATTAGGTTACTTTTTTTTTTGCATTGAATGGGTTTAACAATTCTGAAATTACTTTCTGTATATGGTAGATCTGAGCAGTTGAGTAAATATATTGATGATGCTGGCAGCCAGACTTCTCACAGTTGGGGAAGAGGGATACAAGTATGGAACAGGGGAAGGCTGGGAAGAACACTGTGGTGATTGGTGTTGGACTGCAATTAGAGGTATCAGTAGGAATGTCTATATATCTATACATATACATATGTGTTGTTTAAGTCTGTTAGACTGCTATAAAAAATTACCATAGAGTAGGTGGCTTGTAAACATCAGAAATTTCTTACAGTTCCAGAGGCTGTGAAGTCCAAGATCAAGGAGTCAGCAGAGGCAGTGTCTGGTGAGAACCGCATCCTCATAGACAGCTGTCATCCGACTTTAATCTCACATAGCGGAATGGACTAGGGAGCTCTGTGGGCCTCTTTTATAAAGCACTAATCCCATTCATGAGAGCCTCACCCTCATGATCTGAGTACCTCTCAAAGGCCCCACTTCCTATCATCACTTTGGGCATTAGGTTTCAACATAAGAATTCTGGAGGGAATACAAATGTATGTAATCATACATACATACATATTATACATATGTAAGTGTATTTATATATACTTAGGTATTTATATATACTCACGCTATTTATATATACATATATAAATAGTGTATATTTATACATATGTAGATACATACATATGTGAATGTATACACACACATTTCTTAAATACACACTGAAAAGACTTAGAAGCAACCCCTGCCCCCAACAGATTTTGGTTTTCAAATTATCATACCACATTAAAAATAGTTAGTGCTTCTTGAATTAATGGCCAATTCCAGGGCCAGGGAAGAGAAACAGGGCATGGGATATATTTTTGTCTAAAAAGTAAGGATGTACTTAAGGAATAATGGGAACTTGTATTACTCAGGTTTCCCCAGAGAAACAGAACCAATAGGATTTATATATTTATATAATATAAAATTTTGTATATTTATTAGAAGGAATTTAAGAATATATTTGGTAGTATATTTACTGTAAAGAATTAGCTCATGTGATTATGGAGGCTGGCAAGTCCCAAGATGTGCAGAGTGAGTAACCAAGCTGGAGATTCAGGGGAGTTGAGGTGTAGTTCCAGTCCAATGGCTGGCAGGCTTGAGACCTAGGAATAGACAGTGTTTCAGTTCGAATCCAAAGGCAATAAAAAGATGATATCCCAGTTTGAAGACCACCAGGCAGGAATTATTCTCCTTACCTGGGAAAGGCTCAGCATTTTTATCCTATTCAGGCCTTCAAGTGATGAGAGGTGGCCCACTCACATTATGGAGGGCAATCTGCTTTACTCAGTCTACTGATTTAAATATTAATTACATCCAAAAACACCCTCCCAGAAACACCCAGAATAATGTTTAACCAAATATGTGAGCACCCTGTGGCCGAGTCAAACTGAAATGAAAATTAACCATCATAAGAGCTATGAAAAAAGAAAATAATGAGAGCAATGGATTATAATTCATTGAATAAAATATAGATTGTGAGTCCATAGAGACAATAAATAAACAAATAAGTAAAAGAAAAAGCAAATCTCTTTATTAAATGAGAAAGCCAGGAATGATGGAGGTAGCTCACTGTTTTATGACCATTATAGTAAAAACTGATTCAGACAAATATCTATAAATATTACAATAGTAGGTGAAAGTTTGATGAGGTGATGCATATATACATACTCTCAAAGAATCCCCCTAAAAAGGTAACTATAGTGGAGAAATCTGGCTGACACTACCTGATGGTTTCAGCTTTATTTAACGTCTCCAATTATGTGATAAATGGATGTCATGTACCTCCTGATGTGATGCACTGAGGACACAATATCACATATACACCATTCTTGCCAAACATGAAAGAAAAACAAATTGTGGGGAAATCTACACAATACATGGCCCATGCACTTAAAACATGTCCATGTCATGAAAAACAAAAGTTGAGGAGCCGCTTCAGATCAAAGGAGACTAACTCTTTGGTACAAACATCTGAATGCAGTGAGTGATCCTGGATTGGATCCTGGATCTGAAAAAAAAAAAGTGCTGTGTAGGACATTATGGGGAAAATATAGTGTATAGTATGAATGTGAAATTTTCTGACTTGATCATTATACTGTGGGTATGAAACAAAATGCCTGTTGTAAGGAAACACACAGTGAAGTGCTTAGGAGTAAGGGGGCATGATGTATGCAACTTACTCAAGTTGTTCAGAAAATGTATGTGTGCCTGTGGAGAGAGACACAAAAAGAGAAAGATAAAGCAAACATGGCAAAATGTTAATTGGTAAATCCAAGTGAAGGGTATAGAGGTGTTCTTTGTAATATTCATGAAAGTTTTCTTTAAGTGCAAAGTTATTTCAAAATAGTTATTAAAGTTAAAGACAGAATAAGAGTATCTATACTATTTTTATAAGGACTAAATAGAATAATCTATAAAAGTATTTTAACCCAGGGCCTGGCATAGAGGGGAAAACTCAATTAATTGCTAGATATTATTAAACTAAAATGAATATAATATCACCATATTAATATTTTATTAATATAGCAATTGATAGTCACTATCAATATATTAATATCAACATATATCAAAACACTTGATATCAATATTATATTAGTATTTGATCAACATATATATTTACTATGTTGATAATAGCATTGATACATTAATATTACTACTACTAATATCAATATACAGATATTTACTGTTGCAGTAGCTAATTTTATTAAAATAATACTATAAAATAATTATGCTTTTTCACTTAAATTATATCATGAGTAATTTGATTTTTAATGATGTGTGATATTTTATTGTTTGTATATTTCACAATGAAAATCTTTTCTAATTTTGAATGTTTATGTTGTCTCTACTTTTAAAATTCTTTTATAAGTAACATCTTGCTTATAAATTTATAAAATAATTTATAAAAAGTAATATAAATTTCTGTCCCTCTTCCTGATTGTGTAGGACAGGGAGTAATATTGCAAAGTCAAAAGGACAGACATTTTAAAAACTCTTTTGTTAGCTGCCAGAGGCTTTCCAGAAAGATTTTTCCCCCTTTCTCTTTCACTAGCAGGATATAAATATGTCTCTTTTATCTGTCCTCACCAACATTGCATATTATCAATTATTTGGCTCTTTAGAAGGAGCTGATTTTTAGGAATTAAACTGTTTCTGAGTGGTAGAATTTTGTTAGTTTTTAAAACTTTCCATTTTACTTCTGCTTATTGCTTGACATTTTCCTAAGAAGAATTACCAAAAAAGAACCCCAATGAAATAATTTAAAAAAAAATAAGATGAGCTTAGTAGGCCAAAGTAATAATGGGACCAATGTAGATTGTATGGTTTCTATATTCACAAGGAAAATCATGCTGTCACCAAGGAAAATTAGCTTCACAGGTGACTAGACTTGAGATAGATTCCCCATGAGGACAATAGGTTTTTGGCATCAGATAGGCACGGGTTCAAATCTTGATTCTTTCATCTACTAGCTTCTCACTTTGGGCAAGTTATTGGACTTTTCTAAGCTTTTGTTTTCTACTGGCAAAATAAGAATAAAACCACCTACCTCATAGGGTTTTTGGGAAGTTTAAGTAATGTGGGAAAAATGCTTGGTAACTTACTGAATGCTTTATAAATATTAGTTTAAAAATTTATCATGCAGTTGACAATGTTTTCAGTTACAATCTTATAATAAATAAAATAGTGGGTACTGTAAGCTTATAGGCAGTGTCTCTTAATCTGAGTCAGGAGGAGAATATTGCCAAAGTGTAACTCAGAAAGTGAATTATCTGGGAGGTTAAAAGTTGTCCTGGTATCAGGATCCATCACTCCAGTGATTGTAGTTTAATAATGCACTGAACCAAAGGTCTGCAGGTCGGATGACCACATCCTAAATGTGTAATTATCTTCCTGCACTTGCCCAGGAAAGAGACCACCAAAAAACAACTTCTTGCTAATTTGATGCTGACCTAAGACCTTTAGATAGGAGAACATTGATTTGATTTGATTCTGAAAGTAACAAAACCAACAGCTTTGTTTGTATCTAAAAATGCTGTAAAATGGTACTTAGATTGCTTAGGAATCAAACATGTTAGAAAAGATATGGCCATTTCAAGTTTCTGTAAATCAACATTGCCTTGGGGTTAGACTGAAAAAATGTGTAATATATTCCACCACCAAAAGACCTCTTCAAAAGGCGATTGTCTATTTCGCCTGGAAAAAAAAATATTTCCCCTATCACTAGGTTATCATTGTAAAGCTGGATTATCAGTTGTAAAAGTGCTCTTAATTTAAGGTTTAAAGGGAATGGATGTTGAAAAATTAAGTTTCTATTTATCTTTCCAGGAAACAGATACATTCCCTTGCTTCTTGATAATTAGCAGATGCTACTAATCCCTCACAAAATATGCCCCCAAAGCCTTAGCCTATGGAGCAGAATCTGCCACAAATGTCAGAGGATATTTACCTGGCCCAGATTTATGTTACACATTGAAATTAAGTCTAATATTAAGGGAAATAATCTATTTGATTAATATTTATGCATACTAGTGAATAATTTGAAAACACATGCTACAAACTTCTAAGGTAGAATGGTAAGACAGTGTGCCAGAAATATGCACTGATGCATAGGCGTAGAAATGGAACTTGGTTTGAAAAAGAAATTCCATCCCTCTTTGGATAGTGCCTCTTTTTCGAATTCCCTTTTCAATCTGTGGAATAGGGTGCCATTAATCTACACTGATGATAATTTGTTTTAAATGTCGAGATAAACTCAGTGATACCTGAAAATACCAAGGTGAAGGGCCTCTCTTTGTGGGAAGCTATGGAAAGAGATGGAAAATTTCATCAGCGTCTCTAGTGCATTGCCTCCCTCACTAAATATCCAGGAGCATTTCATTATGGTGGTAGTTTGGGGAGTGTGCAAAAGCAGTGTAGTTCACAATTTCAAAGCTTGCATTATCTTCAAATTCCCCAGGGATCAAATGGCCCCACCTGTGACTGTGGTGGTTGGCCTTTCGAGGAAGGGAATTTATGATTATTTTTGCTGAAACTAAATTACTTCTGAAATGTTGTGACTTGCTTGGGGGAGAGTACAACTTGGTGTTGACCAGCCATTCCCTTGCAAATCTAAGAGCACTTCATTAAGAGACTGAGGGGTTTCTCCCTTCCCACTCTCTTGTTTTGTTCTTGGCAAGTTGAGTGTTGCATCATTCTGTTATAAAAACAGCTCCAAAGCACCAAAATTTGGCAAATTCATCATCTTCCATTGTAATCATGATGGGGATAGTTTGGGATTACTCTAGTCAAATTTGAGAAAGTAGTTTCAAAAGAAAAATTATTACCTCACTTTCCATTCCAGCCCTCAAACCCCACTCTTTCTCTCTAATTCCAGTTTTAATTATAATACCAAGATGACTAATACCATCTGAATTTTTTCAAATATAAAAGTTGGAAATTCACACTTCACATGTTTGACATTTATTTGGAGAAGTCAGAAAAGCTCCATGTTAGTCCAAGGTATTGACATATTTTAAAAGTTATTGATAATTCATTAGTAAGTGTTAAAATTGAAGAAACTGTCTTTCCACCATTGTGTAGTCTTGCTTCCTTTGTCGTAGATTAATTGACCATAGCTGCGTGGGTTTATTTCTGGGCTTTCTATCCTTTTCCATTGATCTATATTTTTATGCCAGTACCATACTGTTCTGATGACTATAGCTTTGTAGTATAGTCTGAAGTCAGGGAGCCTGATTCCTGCAGCTCTGTTTTTCTTTCTCAAGATTGCTTTGGCTATTCAGTGTCTTTTTTGTTTCCATACAAATTTTAAGATTTTTTTGTTCTAGTTCTGTGAAAAATGCCATTGGTAATTTGATAGGGATTGCACTGAATCCATACATTGCCTTGGGTAGTATAATCATTATGACAATATTGATTCTTCCAATCCATGAACATGGTATATCTTTCCAACTGTTTGTGCCTTCTTCGATTTCTTTCATCAGCATCTGGGAAGACTAGACAGCTACATGTAAGAAAATGAAATTAGATCATTCTTTAACATGATACACAAAAATAAGCTCAAAATGGATTAAAGACCTAAATGTGAGACCAGACACTATAAAACTCCTAGAGGAAAACGTAGGCAGAACACTCTCTGACATAAATCGCAGCAATACCTTTTGTGATCTGTCTCCCAGCATAATGGAAATACAAACAAAAATAAACTAATGGGACCTAATTAAACTCAAAAGCTTTTGCACAGCAAAGGAAACCATAAACAAAATAAAAAGACAACCCACAGATTGGGAGAAAATATTTGCAATGACATGACTGACAGGGGATTGGTCTCCAAAATTTACAAACAGCTTATGAGGCTTAATATCATCAAAACAAACAACCCAATCAAAAAATGGGCAGGAGACCTAAATAGACATTTCTCCAAACAAGACATACAGATATCCAAGAGGCACATGAAAAGATGCTCAACATTACTAATTATTAAAGAATGCAAATTAAAACTACAATGAGATATCACCTCACACCAATCAAATTGGCTATCATCAAAAAACCCACAAAGAATAAATGCTGGAGAGGGTGTGGAGAGAAGGGAACCCTCCTACACTGTTGGTGGGAATGTAACTTGGTACAGCCACTATGGAGAACAGTATGGAGGTTCCTTAGCTAAAAATAGAGCTACCATATGACCCTGCAATCCTACCCCTGGGCATATATCTGGAGAAAAACATGATCCGAAAGGATACATGCACCCCAGTGTTCATTGCAGCACTGTTTACGATAGCCAGGACATGGAAGCAACCTAAATGTCCATTGACAGAGGAATGGATAAAGATGATGTGGTATATATATATGATGGAATATTACTCAGCCATTAAAAAGAATGAAATAATGCTATTTGCAGTAACATGGATGGAACTAGCGATTGTCATACTGAGTGAAGTAAGTCAGGCAGAGAAAGAGAAATATCATATGATATCCCTTATATGCGGAATCTAAAAAGAAATGATAGAAATGAACTTATTTACAAAACAGAAACAGACTCACAGATTTAGAGAATGAACTTATGGTTACCAGGGGGAAAGGGTGGGGAGTAAGGATAGTTAGGGAGTTTGGGATCAACATGTACACACTGCTATATTTAAAATGGATAACCAACCAGGACCTACTGTATAGCACAGGGAACTCTGCTCAATGTTATGTGGCATCCTGGATGGGATGGGATTTTGGGGGAGAATGGATACACGTATACGTATGGCTGAGTTGCTTTGCTGTGCACCTGAAACTATCACAACATTGTTAATCGGCTATACTCCAATATAAAATAAAAAGTTTAAAAAAAGAAAAAAAAATCTTAATGATTATGAAGCTTAATTAGAAGAAATTTTACAAAATAAAAAATATGGAATAATGAAAGAAAAAATGTTAAAATTCTTTCATATTTAAGAATATTTGAAGCCTTTCTATCAACCTTGTCGTTTACCTATGTTAAAGATTCTCCTGGCTCTACCTGGTTCAGTCTCTTCAATTTATTGGTATTCCTGTGAATATAGAAATAACAGAACTTGTCTTCATGATTTGAATCTCTTGTTCACCTAACCTCAAATTGCAAGTAAGATCCTTGTCTGCTTAAAGCCAGACAACCTTAGTCAGCAAAGAGCATTAAATTTTTCTATTTATACGCCATTTTTTGTTGATTCCTTAAATTAGAAGTTGACATGCCATTAATCTCAAGTAGAAACAGAAGTATCAGGCATCACTTAATCATTCATTTAGGAAATTAATCATATTATAGGGGAAAATCCATCAAACTATGCAGAACATTAGAGAAAAAATGAAATTATCAGTATACCACAAAAGAACCAATGGCTGATTTTAGAAAATAATTGCAAAATCTGACTTTTTAAATTTAAAAACTCACTTGGTTTTCATAAGGTATTTAACTGCTATCAGTTTGCTGTGTTAAAGAGACAGCTTGCATTCTTTTTATCCAATATATAAGCTTAACATGTAGTCTGTCTCAGAAGATATATATTTGCTTCTAACCCAAATTAGACCATACTTACTTCTAGTGAATGCAAAGACAAAATTGACATGTGATTCTTTTTTTTTTTTTTTTACCCTTGAAGGATAAAGATACTTCCAGATAATTCACTTCTTTGAAGATACTTTCAGGTTTGGTAAAAGTAGGTTTTAGAGAAAAGATGATCTTGATTATTTAGAGAATATTCAGATACAGTTCCTTCCTTCTGCTACATGGAAAGCACACTAGATTGGGAATCATAAACATCTTCATTCCAATCCCAGTCCAGCCAGTTGGACTCACGGCCATGGATCCATCATGAATTTCTCTAGGTCGGTTTCATCATCAGTAAAATTGGAAGGATAATGCCTTCTCTATTAACTTCAAAGTTTTGAGGATTAAATAAAATCATGAATGTAAATGTGGAATCATGAACCATAACACTATTTATGGAGACAGGAAAAAAATATATGCCCAATATTCTTTGAGGAGAAAGTATAAACTCTATATTCTTTCATTTATTCCTTGCTTTGCAGAAGCCCTATTTTCTTTGATTCAATCTTGGCTAATGTAATCATAGCTAAAGCCAGGCTGTTGATCCAGGACTTGTTACATAAGGAGATTGGGAATGTTTGCAAGACATTGGCTTAGATCAATAGTTCTCAAACTTTTTGGTCTGAGGGTTGCTTTACACACTCAAGAAATTATTGAAGGTCCTGGGACTTCCCTCGTGGTCCAGTGGGTAAGACTCCACACTCCCAATGCAGGGAGCCCGGGTTCAATCCCTGGTCAGGGAACTAGATCCCACATGCATGCTGCAACTAAGAGTCCGCATGCTACAACTAAAAGATTCTGCATGCTGCAACAAAGATTCCCAGGTGACCTGGGGCAGCCAAAATAAATAAATATTAAAAAAAATTATTGAAGGTCCTGAAGAGCTTTCATTTATTTGAGTTATACCTATATTTAGTATATTAGAAATTAAAACTGAGAAATATTTAAATACCTATTAATTTCAAAGGAACAACAATAAATTTATTATATGTTAACATAAATAAATATTTTGGTGGAAAATAACTAAACTTTTGAAAGCAAAAAACCCTGAAAAAGTGGTGGTGTTTTACATTTTTGCAAATCACTTTAATATCTGACAATGCAAAACAGCTGGATTTTCACAGCTGCTTCTGCATTCAATCTCTTGCAACATCACATAGCCTCTGGAAAACTATGTTTTATACTCATGAGAGAATGTGGATGAATAAGGAAGAGATTATCTTAATATTATAAAAATAATTTTGATGTCATAGAGGCCCTGAAATGATCTTGGGAACCTCCAGGTATTCCTGGCTACTTTTTTTTTTTTTTTTAATTTTTTTTTTTACGCGGGACTCTCACTGTTGTGGCCTCTCCCATTGCGGAGCACAGGCTCCGGACGCGCAGGCTCAGCGGCCATGGCTCACGGGCCCAGCCGCTCCGCGGCATGTGGGATCTTCCCGGACCGGGGCACGAACCCGTGTCCCCTGCATCGGCAGGCGAACTCTCAACCACTGCGCCACTAGGGGAGCCCTCCTGGCTACTTTTGAGACTGCTGGTTTAGAAGGTACTTAAAAACAAACATTCATCCTGTGTTGTGATGAGGGTAAATCCTATTAGCATGATACCTGAATCTGATTTAGTAATCAAAAACATTTTTCTAGGCTGCTGTTTAAAGACCCGTTAATGATAATCTCCTATGAATTTAGCAATTATTCTTTTTAAAAATTGAGAAGTAATTGAGTTATAACACTGTAAGTTTGTGTACAATGGGTTGACTTGGTACATTTGTATTTTGTGAAATGATTACCACTGTAGTGTTAGCTAACCCTTAACAATTATTCTTATAGCTAAACATACTAATTTGTTTTCAGGGAACTGAGTTTTCTGTACTTCACTTGTATATAAAGGGCTTAAAACTATCTTTTTATTGTCAGAGAACTATCAGTACTTCTCTGACTTATTTCTCTAGTGGCTTTTTGTATAACTGGTGACTAGATTATAGACTTATTTATCCAAACAATTTAAGAGGAACAATTTACTTTGATACAAATGTAAAATGGTATTATTATTGTGAGTGAGACCCAGGAAGGTAAGAGATTTGCCTCAAGTCACACAGCTGCCTGATGGGAAAACTACAATAGAACCTGATCTTCTGACACCTGATTTAGCGCTTATATCACAACTCATTCTTAACTCTGTTGGAACTCTTTTAGCAGAAGCAGGGAAATGCCCCCGGCTTCAGACCAGTCAGACCCCTTGTTTGTATGCTCCCATAGTGCCTTGCACTTCCCCCTTCATAATACCCATCATGTTCTAATTTCTAGTTCACTGTTCACCACCCACGAGATGGTGAGCTTCATGAAGGCAGGGTTCACATCCGCCTCTTTCACTGCTATGTTCCTGATATGTAGCAGACTCTGAACAAATTTTTATGGAGTGAATAGCATTGTGCGGAATCCACAGAATTTAAAGTCAGGTTAGGTTTGACTGGACTTGGAAGTTAATATTATTATTTAAAATTCTGCTTAAAATACTGTAGCTAAAATATACATTACTTTATGACATAGCAATTTCAGACCTGAAATATACCCAAGAGAAATTAGTACATAGGTCCACCTAAAAACAGGTACAAGAATGTTCACAGCAACTTTATTCATAATGGTCCCAGCCTGGAAACAGCCCAAAAAAGAGAAATAAATAAATTGTTGAATATTCATACAATGCTATAATATACTGTAATAAAAAAAGAGAAACTATTGGTGAAAAACATGGATGAATGTCACAGAACTTACGCTGAGTGAAAAAAAACAGACACAAGATAACATACACTATATGATTCCATGTATACAAAGATCAAGAAATGGCAAAACTCATCTATAGTGATTGAGGCCAGAATAGTGGACACCTCTGAGTTGGGGAGGAGGGTGTTGACTGGACAGGGAAATGAGGGAACCATTGAGAGTGCTGAAAATGTTCTCTGACTTGATCTGGGTGGTAGTTACATGAGTGAATGTGAGCATGTAAATTCATCATGCTCTATACTTAAGGTGAATGTACTTTACTATATATGGATGGTCATTTTGGTTGTTTCCACTTCTTGGCAACTGTGAATAGTACTGGTATGAATACACGTGTGCAAATATCTCTTAGAGATCCTGCTTTCATTTTTTTTTGGTGGGGGGTATATATCTAGAGGTGGGATTGCTGGACCGTGTGTTAACTCTATGACTAACTTTTTTGTTTTTGTTTTTGTTTTTGTTTTTTGCGGTACACGGGCCTCTCACTATTGTGGCCTCTCCCGTTGCAGAGCACAGGCTCCGGATGCGCAGGCTCAGCGGCCATGGCTCATGGGCCCAGCCGCTCCGCGGCATGTGGGATCTTCCCAGACCGGGGCACAAACCCGTGTCCCCTGCATTGGCAGGTGGACTCTCAACCACTGCGCCACCAGGGAAGCCCTGATTAACTTTTTTGAAGAACCTCCATGCTGTTTTCTGTAGTGGTTGTATCATTTTACAATCCCGTCAACAGTGCATAAGGGTTCCAATTTCTCCATGTGTAATTCTTAAAGACTTTCTTTCCTCCTTGAGAGATTCTCTGGGGATTGTGACCAGAGGTACCATTTTTTTTTCGACACTTTTGAATTTTAAAAATATGCTTATTAGATTTTATTTTTTAAAGAAGTTTTAGGTTCACAACAAAACTGAGTGGAAGGTACAGCGATTTTCCTTATACCTACTGCCCCAACATATGCATAGCCTCCCCCCTTATAAATATCCCTCACCAGAGTGATATCAGATTCACCCAGAGTCTATAGTCTATGTTAAGTTTCACTCTTTTTTTTTTTAAGATTTATTTATTATTTATTTATTTATTTTATTTACTTTTGGCTGCATCAGGTCTTAGTTGCAGCATGTGAGATCTTCGTTGAGGCATGAGGGATCTTTTGTTGTGGCGTGCGGACTACTTCTCTAGTTGGGTGCATAGGTTCCAGAGTGCATGAGCTCTGTAGTTTGCGGAACTTGGGCTCTCTTATTGAGGCACACAAGCTCAGTAGTTGCGGCGTGCAGGCTTAATTGCACCGCGGCATGTGGGATCTTAGTTCCCTTACCAGGGATCGAACCTGTATCCCCTGCATTGGAAGACGGATTCTTTATCACTGGACCACCAGGGAAGTCCCACAAGGTTCACTCTTGGTGTTGTATGTTCTATGGGTTTGGACAAATTTATAAAGACATCTATCTATCATACAGAGTAGTTTTGTTGCCTGAAAAATTTTCTGTGTTCTACTTATTTACCCCTCCTTTTTCCCTATCCCCTTATTTTTTATTGTCTCCATAACTTGGCCTTTTGCAGAAGTCCTGCAGTCGGAATGTTACAGTATGTAGCCTTTCAGAATGGTTTCTTTCACTTAGAATCATGAACTTAAATTTCTTCCCTGTCTTTTCATGGCTTGATTACTCACTTCTTTTTTAAGCCCTAGAGATCTAACGTACAGTGTAGTCAAAAGAGAAAATAATTTTGTATTATAACCATCAAACTTGCTAAGAGACTAGAACTTAATTATTCCAACCACTAAAAGGAAAAGGTAATTATATAAAGTGATAGCGGTGCTAAGTATCACTACAATAGCAATCATATTACAATATATAAGTCTAACAAATTAACATGTTGTACACCTTCAATTTACGCTGCATTATATGTCAGAAATATTTCAATAAGAAAGGGCTCCTATTGCCTCAAAGATTGAAACGGATGTCTCTCATGGTGCCTGACTGTCCTGCCCAGCTGCTTCCCCATCCCTATTCCCTGTTCCCATTCGGAAAATCTTTCCCCACTCTACCTTGTCCTGTTGAGCCCCTAGATCCATTCAAGGTATTAGAGAATTGTCTAGATTAAATGAATTAATAAATGCATGTAAGTAAAAATGTACATTAGGGATACATGTTCAATAATTATTAGTGATCCTTAATCATATCTCAGTATATAACATCTCTATATAGTTTTGTTTTTCCAACTGCATTGTAAGGTTTTTGAGAGCAGGCGCTAGGTCCTACTCATCTCTGTTCCTCCCAAGATTAGCACGCGGCCTACCTTATACCAAGGTACAGTAACTCTTGTTGAAGAGAATTTAACAGATCAGCATGTTCTGGTTTCTGTGAGACATATTTGTGTGACGTTAACCTCATCTTTCTAAACAAGTCTTGGATTTAGTTAGTAGATTTGTGCCGTTTACTCCTACGATGAGAAAATCATCTTTTGCCTGTGGGTGTGTTTTGGTACTTTCAGTGTACCCCGCTTAAACTAAGCTGCCATGAATTTTTTAAATGTAATAACTGTTTTTATTTTGAGTTTTTCTTTTCTTTCTTTTTTTTTTTTTTTTTGCAGTACACGGGCCTCTCACTGTTGTGCCTCTCCCATTGTGGAGCACAGGCTCCGGACGCGGAGGCTCAGCGGCCATGGCTCACGGGCCCAGCCGCTCCGTGGCATGTGGGATCTTCCCGGACCGGGGCACGAACCCGTGTCCGCTGCATCGGCAGGTGGACTCTCAACCACTGCGCCACCAGGGAAGCCCTATTTTGACTTTTTATGTTACAAAATACATTGTCTTTTGAGACAGTGGAGTTAGACTTTTTTTCAGAATCAGTAAGCAGAGACTCCCAACTGCTTGTGTTATGCTTGGAAATATAAAATTGTTCTTGGTGCTAAGCTTGTAAAGAGCGAATCACTCCCAAATCTCACAAAGATAGTGAAATGTAAAACATCTTAAAATTAAATTGTTTATGCTGCTTTTGGTGCATTTCCCCCTTTGCTGTAAAAGGTGGAGATAAAAAGGATTCTTGATGATTTTTTCATGTTTTTAATGTATGTGTGGTAATGCTAATGTCTGTTTACTTTTTTCTTATTTATTAAAGTATATTTGATTTACAATGTTCTGCCAATCTCTGCTGTACAGCAAAGTGACTCAGTTATACACATATATACATTCTTTTTAAATATTCTTTTCCATTATGGTTTATCACAGGATATTGAATATAGTTCCCTGATGTCTGTTTACTTTAATGCTAGCATTTGAAGCTGTGTTCAAGTTAATTATTAATGAGAAAAATGCAGCACACTGGAATGAAATGAGTCAGTTTATTGTGATTCCTGTCTCAATTTAGTGGACAAATGTGGAAATGATAATGCGATGAGTAAAATTTTTAGTCTAAAGTTTCCATTTCCACAAGCAATAGCCTTGAATATGGAGGATGGGAAACATTTTCTCAAATAGATTCCATGAAGCACATGTAATCTGAGTATTAGTCCTCATAAAATGAAAGAACCTGAATCTTTCATTCTTTCAGATCTCCAGCTGGACCACTGGCTCCAGACATAAAACAAAGTGCTAGGAGAAGGATTTCTTTTTATTAACAGCTGTACTGCTGAGTGTGTACATGTGTGTATTTGGAAAAGGCTGTCCTTTCAGTGTCTCTCTTGTCAGGACACTCTCTTCCAGTACCCTCATTCAGAAGATTTCTTTAATATATTTTATAAGGAGATTCTTTTAGAAATCTTTTATAAATATCTTTTAGATTTTTAAAAAAGTCTTTTTTAAGAAAAAGTTTTAGAAATATAAGGTTTATTTTCTTCCTTTCCAATCCTCATGCCTCATTTTTTTTTTTCTTGACTTACTGTATTGGCTAGGGTCTCCTATCCAATATTGAACTGTGGGCATTATAGCAGGCATTTTTGTCCTCTTCCCTCTTTAGTGGTTACTAAAAATTTACCATTAAGGATGAAATTTCTGATAGAGGCCTTTGATTTGGTAAAAAGATTTCCATTTTATTCTTAGCTGGCTAATAGTGTTTTTTGGTTTGTGTGTTTAGTGAATCAGTGTTGACTTTTGCCAGGTATTCACCACTTTTCTGCATTTATTAAGATGATCAGATGGCTTTTTATCTCCTTCAATATATTAAACTGCTAGATGCTTTTATTTTTGAACCATCCTTGCAATCATGAAATAAACCCTATTTGGGTACAGTATATTTAACAACACATAGGTAGATTAGATTTGCAAGTGTGTTATTTAGAATTTTGCACTTATGTTTAAAAAAATGATCTTGGTCTATACTTCTCAAATTTCAAGCAGAGTGCATGGCTCTTCTTCCTTCCTTGCTGGGGTTTGTTTCATTCCCTGTTATCCCCTAGCCACCCTGAACTTTGAGGTCTGCAAGTCTCTGTCTCTAAACACACTCGCTGGGTTGTGTTTCTGTTCTTTTCTGGTACACAGGGGTGTTGATCTTACTTTAATTTCACTGACTTTTAAAAAAAAACTTTTATTGGAGTATAGTTGATTTACAGTGTTTACTTATTTGTTTTAAGTTGATCTATTCAAAGTGTGAGCCCTTCCACTCCCGGCCAATAGTCTTTTTTGTTTCAGCATTGCTTCCCATAGCCATCGGGTTTTATAGATTCAGTAGAAAAGCATCTTCACAATGTGTTGGATAACACCTCTGTGCTTGGTGCCATCAACAACATTTAATAGACCCAGTCCTAATATTTTTATATGGGCCGTTGGTGAAGGTGTTGGCTGTGCTCCTTACAGAATGCTGTATTCTACAGCAGTTCAACAAAATCATTCATGTTTACAATCCAAAAAGGTATGGTCATCTCCAACACATGACATTTTATATTTTTCATATCATGTCAACCCTAAGGTTAGAAATAGAATGATTTCTTTAAAATGTGTTTCATTTCAGCACTAAGTTCAACAGCACATGCTTTTAGGGAAAGAATTCTTTGTTGTTTCTATGGCTAGCTCTTTTAAAATATTCTGGCTTTGCATTTCAACTTGTTTAAAGATTACTTTAGTAAAGTTGATAATTGTATTATTTCAACAGCCCCTATCCATCTGTGGAAGATATAAGAGAAAGACTGTATTTATATAAGCAGGCACTTCAGATTTCAAGATATTTGGGCTAACCAAAGTCTAGCTCTGTTTATTCTAGAATATGTTCAGCACAAAGTTAGGCCAAGCATCATGTATATAATTAACTTAATGAAAATTACATTTCTTGCAGATATTTTGAAACATGTTGCAATTTAAGTTTTGGGGTTTTTTTTGGCTTAGAATGCTGAAGTTATTTTTCCCCATAGAAGTGGCATGAAACATTTATTTCTGTTTCTAGATGAATCCATAAACTTTATTTAGCCCAGATGTTAGAAGAAGCACATGAACGCATCATTCCTTTTGTTGTTGTTGTTTTTTGTTTTTTGTTTTTTTTCCGGTATGCGGGCCTCTCACTGTTGCGGCCTCTCCCGTTGCGGAGCACAGGCTCCAGACGTGCAGGCCCAGCGGCCATGGCTCACGAGCCCAGCCGCTCTGCGGCATGTGGGATCTTCCCAGACCGGGACACGAACCCGTGTCCCCTGCATCGGCAGGCGAACTCTCAACCACTGCGCCACCAGGGAAGCCCTATCATTCCTTTATCAAAAGAGTTTTGTGGGGCTTCCTGCCGATGCAGGGGACACGGTTTCATGCCGCGGTCCGGGAAGATCCCACATACCGCAGAGCGGCTGGGCCCGTGAGCCATGGCCACTGAGCCTGCACGTCCGGAGCCTGTGCTCGGCAACAGGAGAGACCACAACAGTGAGAGGCCCAGGTACAGCAAAAAAAAAAAAAAAAAAAAAAAAAAAAAAGAGTTTTGTGTCTCAACTAATAGCATCTAGAATCATCTTTATTTCTTTTCAGGTGAGATATTCACAAGCTGGGAAATTTTTTTTTTTTTAACTTTATTCTAGACATAGAATATTTATTTGCAGATAAAAGGATAGATAGAACAAAAATTAACATACTATAATAAAATTTTGAAATAAATAAAATAGAATTTTACTTGGAAGAAAAGAAATTAAAGCTATGCTGAACTTTAGATAATTAACTTCCTTACCCCATGACATGTTCTATTTTTTAAATTAAATTAAATTTATTTTTTTATACAGCAGGTTCGTATTAGTCATCCATTTTATACACATCAGTGTATGCATGTCCATCCCAATCTCCCAATTCATCCCCCTCCACCCCGCCACAGCTTTCCCCCCTTGGTGTCCATATGTATTTTCTCTACTTCTGTGTCTCTATTTCTGCTCTGCAAACTGGTTCATCTGTACCATTTTCTAGGTTCCACATATATGTGTTAATATACGATATTTGTTTTTCTCTTTGTGACTTACTTCACTCTGTATGACAGTCTCTAGATGCATCCATGTCTCTACAAATGACCCAATTTCATTCATTTTTATGGCTGAGTAATATTACGTTGTATATATGTACCACCTCTTCTTTATCCATTCGTCTGTCGATGGGCATTTAGGTTGCTTCCATGACCTGGCTATTGTAAATAGTGCTGCAGTGAACATTGGGGTGCATGTGTCTTTTTGAATTTGAATTTGGTTTTCTCAGGGTATATGCCCAGTAGTGGGATTGCTGGGTCATATGGTAATTCTATTTTTAGTTTTTTAAGGAATCTTCATACTGTTGTCCATAGTGGCTGTGTCAGTTTATATCCCACCAACAGTGCAAGAGGGTTCCCTTTTCTCCACACCCTCTCCAGTATTTATTGTTTGTAGATTTTCTGATGATACCCATTCTAACTGGTGTGAGGTGATACCTCATTGTAGTTTTGATTTGCATTTCTCTAACAATTAGTGATGTTGAGCAACTTTTCATGTGCCTCTTGGCCATCTGCATGTCCTTTTTGGAGAAATGTCTATTTAGGTCTTCTGCCCATTTTTGGATTGGGTTGTTTGTTTTTTTTAATATTGAGCAGCATGAGCTGTTTATATATTTTGGAGATTAATTCTTTGTCAGTTGATTCGTTTGCAGATATTTTCTCCTATTCTGAGGGTTGTCTTTTCACCTTGTTTATGGTTTCCTTTGCTGTGCAAACGCTTTTAAGTTTCATTAGGTCCCATTTGTTTATTTTTGTTTTTATTTCCATTACTTTAGGAGGTGGATCAAAAAATACCTTGCTGTGATTTATGTCAAAGAGTGTTCTTCCTATGTTTTCCTCTAAGAGTTTTATGGTGCCTGGTCTTACATTGAGGTCTCTAATCCATTTTGAGTTTATTTTTGTGTGTGGTGTTAGGGAGTGTTCTAATTTCATTCTTTTACATGTAGCTGTCCAGTTTTTCCAGCACCACTTATTGAAGACACTGTCTTTTCTCCATTGTATATCCTTGCCTCCTTTGTCATAGATTAGTTGACCATAGGTGCGTGGCTTATCTCTGGGCTTTCTATCCTGTTCCATTGATCTGTATTTCTGTTTTTGTGCCAGTACCATATTGTCTTGATTACTGTAGCTTTGTAGTATAGTCTGAACTCAGGAAGTCTGATTCCTCCAGCTCTGTTTTTTCCCTCAACACTGCTTTGGCTATTCGGGGTCTTTTGTGTCTCCATACGAATTTTAAGATTTTCTGTTCTAGTTCTGAAAAACATGCCATTGGTACTTTGATAGGGCTTGCATTGCATCTGTAGATTGCTTTGGGTAGTATAGTCATTTTCACAATATTGATTCTTCCAATCCAAGAACATGGTATATCTCTCCATCTGTTGGTGTCATCTTTAATTTCTTTCATCAGTATCTGATAGTTTTCTGCATTCAGGTCTTTTGTCTCCTTAGGTAGGTTTATTCTTATGTATTTTAATCTTTTTGTTGCAATGGTAAATGGGAGTGTTTCCTTAATTTCTCTTTCAGATTTTTCATCATTAGTGTATAGGAATGCAAGAGATTTCTGTGAATTAATTTTGTATCCTGCTACTTTACCAGATTCATTGATTAGCTCTATTAGTTTTCTGGTGGCATCTTTAGGATTCTCTATGTATAGTATCATGTCATCTGCAAACAGTGACAGTTTTACTTCTTCTTTTCCAATTTGTGTTCCTTTTATTTCTTTTTCTTCTCTGATTGCTGTGGCTAGGACTTCCAAAACTAAGTTGAATAATAGTGGTGAGAGTGGACATCCTTGTCTTGTTCCTGATCTTAGAGGAAATGCTTTCAGTTTTTCACCGTTGAGAATGATGTTGGCTGTGGGTTTGTCATATATGGCCTTTATTATGTTGAGGTAGGTTCCCTCTATGCCCACTTTCTGGAGAGTTTTTATCATAAATGGGTGTTGAATTTTGTCAAAAGCTTTTTCTGCATCTATTGAGATGATCGTATGGTTTTTATTCTTCAGTTTGTTAATATGGTGTATCACATTGATTGATTTGCATATATTGAAGAATCCTTGCATCCCTGGGATAAATCCCACTTAATCATGGTGTAGGATCCTTTTAATGTGTTGTTGGATTCTGTTTGCTAGTATTTTGTTGAGGATTTTTGCATCTATATTCATCACTGATATTGGTCTGTAATTTTCTTTTTTTGTGTATCTTTGTCTGGTTTTGGTATCAGGGTGATGGTGGCCTCATAGAATGAGTTTGGGAGTGTTCCTTCCTCTGTAATTTTTTGGAAGAGTTTGAGAAGGATGGGTGTTAGCTCTTCTCTAAATGTTTGATAGAATTCACCTGTGAAGCCATCTGGTCCTGGACTTTTGTTTGTTGGAAGATTTTTAATCACAGTTTCAATTACATTACTTGTGATTGGTCTGTTCATATTTTCTATTTCTTTCTGGTTCAGTCTTGGAAGATTATACCTTTCTAAGAATTTGTCCATTTCTTCCAGGTTTTCCATTTTATTGGCATAGAGTTGCCTGTAGTAGTCTCTTAGGATGCTTTGTATTTCTACAGTGTCTGTTGTAACTTCTCCTTTTTCATTTCTAATTTTATTGATTTGAGTCCTCTCCCTGTTTTTCTTGATCATTCTAGCTAATGGTTTATCAATTTTGTTTATCTTCTCAAAGAACCAGCTTTTAGTTTTATTGATCTTTCCTATTGTTTTCTTTGTTTCTATTTCATTTATTTCTGCTCTGATCTTGATGATTTCGTTCCTTCTGCTAACTTTGGGTTTTGTTTGTTCTTCTTTCTTTATTTCCTTTAGTTGTAGCGTTAGATTGTTTATATGAGATTTTTCTTGTTTCTTGAGGTAGGCCTGTATAGCTATAAACGTCCCTCTTAGAACTGCTTTTGCTGCATCCCATAGGTTTTGGATTGTCGTGTTTTCATTGTCATTTGTCTCTAGGTATTTTTTGATTTCCTCTTTGATTTCTTCAGTGATCTCTTGGTTATTTAGTAATGTATTGTTTAGCCTCCACGTGTTTGTGCTTTTTACGTTTTTTCCCCTGTAATTGATTTCTAATCTCATAGCATTGTGGTTTGAAAAGGTGCTTGATATGATTTCAGTTTTCTTAAATTTACTGAGGCTTGATTTGTGACCCAGGATATGATCTATCCTGGAGAATGTTCCTTGTGCACCTGAGAAGAAAGTATAATCTGCTGTTTTTGGATGGAATGTCCTATAAATATCAATTAAATCTATCTGGTCTATTGTGTCATTTAAAGCTTGTGTTTCCTTATTAATTTTCTGTTTGGATGATCTGTCTATTGGTGTTAGTGAGGTGTTAAAGTCCCCCACTATTATTGTGTTACTGTCAATTTCCTCTTTTAGAGCTGTTAGCAGTTGCCTTATGTGGTCCTGTGTTGGGTGCATATATATTTATAATTGTTATATCTTCTTCCTGGATTGATCCCTTGATCATTATGTAGTGTCCTTCCTTGTCTCTTGTAACATTCTTTAAAGTCTATTTTATTTGATATGAGTATTGCTACTCCAGCTTTGTTTTGATTTCCATTTGCATGGAATATCTTTTTCCGTCCCCTCACTTTCAGTCTGTATGTGTCCCTAGGTATGATGTGGGTGTCTTGTAGACAGCATAGATGTGGGTCTTGTTTTTGTATCCATTCAGCAAGCCTGTGTCTTTTGGTTGGAGCATTTAATCCATTCACGTTTAAGGTAATTATCGATATGTATGTTCGTATGACCATTTTCTTAATTGTTTTGGGTTTGTTTTTGTAGGTCGTTTTCTTTTCTTGTGTTTCCCACTTAGAGAAGTTCCTTTAGCATTTGTTGTAGAGCTGGTTTGGTGGTGCTGAATTTTCTTAGCTTTTGCTTGTCTGTAAAGCTTTTGATTTCTCCATCAAATCTGAATGAGATCCTTGCTGGGTAGAGTAATCTGGTTGTAGGTTCTTCCCTTTCATCACTTTAATTATACCATGCCATTCCCTTCTGGCTTGTAGAGTTTCTGCTGAGAAGTCAACTGTTAACCTTATGGGAGTTCCCTTGTATGTTATTTGTCATTTTTCCCTTGCTGCTTTCAATAATTTTTCTTTGTCTTTAATTTTTGCCAGTTTGATTACTATGTGTCTCGGTGTGTTTCTCTGGGTTTATCCTGTATGGGACTCTCTGCACTTCCTGGACTTGGGTGGCTATTTCCTTTCCCATGTTAGAGAAGTTTTTGACTATAATCTCTTCAAATATTTTCTCTGGTCCTTCCTCTCTTTCTTCTTCTTCTGGGACTCCTATAATGCGAATGTTGTTGCATTTAATGTTGTCCCAGAGGTCTCTTAGGCTGTCTTCATTCTTTTCATTCTTTTTTCTTTATTCTGTTCCGCAGCAGTGAATTCCACCATTCTGTCTTCCAGGTCACTTATCCGTTCTTCTGCCTCAGTTATTCTGCTATTGATTCCTTCTAGTGTATTTTTCATTTCAGTTATTGTATTGTTCGTCTCTGCTTGTTTGTTTTTTAATTCTTCTAGCTCTTTGTTAAACATCTCTTGCATCTTCTCAATCCTTGCCTCCATTCTTTTTCTGAGGTCCTGGATCATCTTCACTATCATTATTCTGAATTCTCTTTCTGGAAGATTGCCTATCTCCACTTCATTTAGTTGTTTTTCTGGGGTTTTATCTTGTTCCTTCATCTGGTACATAGCCCTCTGCCTTTTCATCTTGTCTGTCTTTCTGTGAATGTGGTTTTTATTCCACAGGCTGCAGGATTGTCGTTCTTCTTGCTTCTCACAAGCTGGGAAATTTTTAAATTTTATCTGAGAAAAGATTGTCTGTCACACTGTGTTTCCTGTTATCATTAAGGTTTTATTTCTTATTTTTCAAGATCAGTACATGAATCATACACTGTCAGTATATTTTGTGTGTTTAGTAAATCATGTTTGTTTACTTATAAAGAACCTAGTGATTCTTGGAGAGGTTTCACCCATTATTCGTCGAGCAAATGGAATGAATCAAGAGATTCTTGAAGATTTTAAATTTCTTGTGACTTTGAGTAAATGTATATGTACCTTTCCTTGCTAAAGTATCCATAAAGCATGTTTTAAAATGAAATAATTGCTTTCTCTCTCCTTTTGAATTCTTTTTCATTTTTTTCTTTGCTTTATTCCTTCTTCACATAATCTGCTTCCCTTTCTTTTCCATTTTCTTTTCTCTTCCTCTCATTTTTTCCAAGAGAGAGGGTAGTATGTGGTGACCTTGTTAAGGGAAACCACAATCTAGGCTGAATTGGATTCACAGTGCCTTGTACTTCTGGTTAAGGTTTAGAATAGCCAGACGTGTCTCGATATAAACATTTTCCCCAAAGCAAGATAATACTCCTACTTCTCTATTTATGGTCAGTTTAAAAGTTAGCCCAGATACTATGCCATTATTTTTATTTTTTCTGGTGGAGATGAAATACAGGAAAGCATTTTATTATGCAGTTGTTAAGGAACAAGACTTTCACCCACCCACGGAATCCTGCCCAGTTTCACTGAATGAATCTGTGCTGAGAGGACATGTCTTGACCTGTGATAGAGCTGAATCAGTGGGGTCATAAAGTATATGCAAATGAGATGAGATTAATAGAGTTTTTCTGGATTTTTAAAAAAGAACCAGACACATTAAAAGCCTTATAAACTGAAGAACTAAGGTGGTACTTAAAAACAGCCCCCTAGAATCTCCTCTTTTCCTTTAAAGGCTGTGACCAAATTTCAGAGGGGCCAGGTCTCCTCTCTCCTCCCTTCTGAATGCTGGACATCTTGTCTGAATTTGAATAAAAATCTTTCAGGATGGGAATTTGTTCCAAGAAAGGTTCAGGAAGAGTTTGAAGTTTCTGGAAAAAAACTTGTGTGAGCATGAGTGTGGGTGGGTATAAGCAATGTGTGTGTGCACCTACGTGTATGTGTGTTTGCACGCACATGGGTGTGAGGGTGTGCACACGTGTGCCTGTGAACTCGTTTGTATGTGGGTGTGTGTGCGTGCACGTGTGTTGATGCCCATGTGTGGTGTGTTTGGGTGATTGTGTGTATGGGGTGTGGGTGTGTGCCCATGTGTGTGTCTGTGAGCGCGTGTGCCTGTGCACTGAGGGCGGGAGAGGCAGCTTCAGCTCAGCCAGTGGCGGAGCAGTTAGTACAGAACTAATAGTGAGAAAGGAAGCTGGGGAGAGACTAGGAAGAGACGCAACCAACCTTATTAACGAAAGCTCAGTTTTGTCCCTGCGGACCCAGCCAGCAGAAGGGACTGGAGAGCTTGGCTCTCTGCCAGGGAGGTCGGGCTCCCTGCAAGCAGTTGCAGGCATCCTTGATCATGCCCTTCTCCCAGGGAGCCCTGAGCTTGACAATCGGGAAGTTTTCAAAGCCGCAGAAGCTGCAGCCCCGGAGAAGACCAGCAAAGACAGTGGAGTGTGTATGTGACCTTCAGTTTTCTATTTTCTTGTTGGGTGGGTTAATGGATTTTTAGTACAAAGAAAGCTAAAACTCAGCTGACCTGAAAGACTGGAATTTCAGCTCTCTTTCCCTCCCTGGGCTGTTTTTCCTCCCCCTTCCTCTCAAAGCCCTTTAAACCAGAGATTACCGGGTCAGTGACTCTTATCCTGCCTGCCTGCGCCAATGGTTTCTAGCTCTTTGGCTTGGCAAGGAAAACCACTACCTGTAAGTATCTGCTTTATGTATTTCCTCTCATCTTGACTGTGAATGTTCTGCTAGAATGCCCCAGAGGTTATCTGTGTGGTAGCTTCACTCGAGTCTGCTTGCAAAAGTTTAATTCTCATGTAAACTCCCAAGGTGGCAAATTGCGGTGTTAAAAAGCCATATGCCCCAAGTGGGAGGCTCTTTATTATGTAACGCAACTTTATAACTCTCTTCTGAATCCATCCCCAGTAGCACTCACCAGTGAAATAAACATTTTTCCATTCTGTAATTGTCCCCCTCAAATCAGAATATTTCTTTTCAGCGAAATGAAATGGTAAAAAGAAAAGATGCCAAAATTAACAAAATAGATAATATTCTCATGGTATAAAGATATAGAAATTTGGAGGAGGTGATTTTCGGATACCCTTGCTTTAGTTTAGTTATCTTTGGATATGTATTTCTTAAAGCATGGTTTCTGTTTTTATGGGGATGAGAGCCGGTGTTGGAGAGGTAACGAAATAATATTGTTCTGAAGTTTCTGACCGATTTTTAAGCTCTTTCTTCTCATTCCTCGGATTTGGTCCAGAGACTTTGGTGCTGTAGTAAATAGTTTCCTTTAGTTGTCATCTGGATCCCCAAAATAATTTTCAAGGCATTTAATTTTTGTTTCTGTTTTTTTTTTTTTTTTTAAACGATTGTGTGCAGTCTTCTTGTGTGGCGTGAATTAGAAAGCTTCAAAAGAGCATTTCCGAGGGCTGGTTGGAGTTTATGGCCTGGGAATCTTGCTGGAGAGATTAACCTTTTCAGGACTGTTTCACAGACCAGAGGTAGAGATCCAAATGCTTTTCAGGTTTCTGCTCCACAAAACTGATACCACCATACGCTGCTCCGGTTAAAGCTTGAAGATTTGCTTCTTAGTCCCCTGCCTTCGTGTGATACAAGTGCCTTCAGCATAACACTAAGAAAACGTTAACTACTTTTCCTCTTTCTCTCCATCCGAGGTCCTCATAACCCAGTGTACCTAAGAACCACTTGGGTGCTTGGTGTAAGGCAGGTGCTTAGGCCACACCCCGAGAAGAGTTTACATTTTGGGTAGAGCCGAGAATTTACCCAGGTGATTCTGATGCAGGCGCGATCACACTTGCATGAGCAGTGCTCTGCATCGTCCGTCCTTGGCAATTAAATTCTTGTCACGTCCTTGGTTAATGTTAAACCTCATACCTAAATAATAAACTTGAGTTTGAGCTGATGTTGAACATAAGTTACATGAAGCATGGTTTGGCATGCTTGGCCGGCAAACCAGAACTTTTAACCAGCTCTCCCACCAAACTCTTTTTTTTTTTTTTTTTTCCCTTTGCTCCCCCTTTCCATCCTGCCTCTCCATTCCCATGAGTGAGAAAGGGAGTCAGGGAAAGGTACCCCAATTCCATGTGGCTATGTGGTCTGACCTGCTCTGCATGGATAAGCTATGTTTGTCTTGGAAACTTTAAACCCGAGGGTATTCTTAATTCTTTATCAACTTGCAGGGGATACTGTGCTCCTGGGGCTGAGTTGGGCTGAACTGAGCTGGATTATTTCTGGGGACCGTTCAGGAGCAGTTTAATTCCTAGAAATTTGTTTTGATGGGACCAACCCACAAGGATCGGGAGAAATAGGAAATGATACCTCCATCATGTTGAGGTCCTTGTTTGACAGCATATGACAGTAAGAACTCAGCTTCCATCCCCATACCCAATGACATTGAATGGCTTGTATATTTATAGTAAAAAGAAAATAGGATGTGGTCACCATTGCCCCTTCCTTTTTTTCCCTCTCCTCATTCCAAATATTTGTAGGTGTCTGCTACATGGCAGGCACTGTGTTAGTGCCAAGGACTTAGAAAGATCAGTGTGTATAATATGGATAGACTCTGTCTTCTTGGTGTTTCACATCTTAGGTGTTGCTAACCAATCTTGGATGAATCACCTATTCTTTTTATTTATTTTTTCACATTTTACAACATCTTTATTGAGATATAATTTCTATGCCATGAAAGTCACCATGAAATTCATTATAAAATGTACAATTCAGTGGTTTTTGTATATTCACAAAGTTGTGCAACCATCACCACAATTTGTTTTGAACATTTTTGTCACTCCGGGAAGAAACCCTATATTAACAGTCACTCCCCATTCCTCCCCACCCCCTCCCCTAGGCAACCCCTAATTAATCTATTTTTTTTACCTATCCTTGACTTTTCATATAAACGCAGTCATGTAATACGTAGTCTTTTGGAATCACCTATTCTTGCTAACCTTCTCTTCCTCTGTTAATATAACAAAAGGGTTGAATTCAGTGAGTTTTGATATCTTTCTAGCTTTGACATTCTGACATTGATGGATATAGCTCAGTTTCACTGTTTGCTTTGACAGCAGGCCCAAAGATTTGGCTTACAGCTTTTCTTAAAAATTTAAAAAAATACCCTTTAATTTTTTTTTTCTCTCACAAAGAACCAAGACCACTGATCTAGTGAGTTAGACAAATGCCACCTTTCAGAGCACACAGTCATTCCACACAATGGGATCCTGTAACTCTCTAGAAAGGCTTTTTCCCTGGACCAGGTTACATGGGATGGCAGCCTCTTATCTTGTCTGAATCTGGTGTTGCTCCCCCTTTGGAGAGCTGGGTGGTCTGAACAGGGCTTGCTGGCTTCCATACTTGCACAGCTTGCTCCCTGACCCTTTCATTCAAGTGATTTAATAGCTTTTGTACGACTAGGTGAGAGGCTCAAACAGAGACCTTTGAGGGGCTGGAGGAAAAAAAAAAAACAACTCCCTAATGAAATCTCGCCTTTTGTCTGTACTCGAGTTTCTCTTACTGCAGTGACTGGGGCAACATTTCAAAGGGTTCTAAAACTTGGCCATCAAGATAAGAATATCAAAATATAGCTGTGATCTATGTATTTTTCTGACAAACATAGCCTCCCGCTGTCTGAAGATACTGTGTTTGGATGGGAAAGTGCTCACTGGAGGACAGAGTACAGGGATCTTGCAAAGTTAGGATATTTTTGACAAAACGTTCTTGGCTTCTCATTGGTAAGCTTAATGGAGATGGCAAAATAGACTTTGGTTTCCCTTTAATCCCTCCCTAGTTCTGGATTTGCTGATACGGCGTCAAAATACTCCTTTGGGGCATCATCAAAAACTGCCAAGATTGTTTGTCACTCTTCACTCTCAATTTTATCCTTGAAACCTTCCTATCTGGCTTCCTTAGAGACGGGGGCAGGTAACACTCCAGGACTCACTAAGCTCCAAGTCCTTCCACTGGTGCAGTCCACTTCCCTGGGATCCCATCTCTGCATCCTATCAAGTGTTACCAGCTGCTCAGTCCTTAGAGATGCTTCCTGAATCCTTCTCTTACAATAAATAAACCAGGGCTTTGCCTCATGAGGTCACGCTCAATGCCATGGCATTTTCACTCCAAAGTCTACATTTCTTGTTAGCACAAAAATTCGTAATAAATTATTGATCTATTTCTTATAAATTATTGATATAAGCCAAAATCATTAAGTAGTTAGGATAATTTCAGAAAGGATCAGAATTCCCAGATGAGGATTCATCCAAATGTTTAAAAGTTGTTGTTTCCTATCAAATCCTGTTCATTGCCTAGATTTCCTTTTTTTTCTGTGAAAGTGATTCTTCTCATAAAAACAACACAGCAACAACAGAAGAGCAGTGCTTTAGTTCTGTTTTATATAAATCTTCTCTTTTGTTATAACATGGTAGGATGAAATAGTTTGTCAAATAGGCATTAGTGATTTTTTTGAAACCAGAAGGTAGCGTTGATAGGAGAACCCTATCAAATATTGAATCAGAGTGTGGTGTAGTAGAAAAAAAGAATGGCCTTTGAATAAATTTCAGCTGGGTTCCAACCCTAGGCTGTGATGTTCTTTGGTTCTGTGATGTTGGCCAAATTACTTACCAGTTTCCTTGGGAGTAAAACAAATACATTTATACTTACCTCACCAGGTGTTTGGAAGGGCTAAAAGATATTTGGAAAGCACCCAGCATGGTGCATGACATATGATAAGTTCTCAATAAATATTTCTTCTTTAGGAGAGGACTAACAGGTGTGAAGCCTGGAAAGAATCAAACATGTGGGGAGCCAGGCAATTTATAGGTGAAAAGAAAAGGGAAATGGGAAATAGAACTTTCTTCCAGACCTCATGGACTGGGCAGGATAGATCTCCATCCACCACTTCCTCTGCCTCTAACTCTGGGCAGCAGCCTTGTACTCCCTTGATTCCTTCTTCCAGATTAAGTGGAAGCATGAAACAAATCCATGAGCTCACACACTACCAAAGGGATTTGTTAAGGAGAAAACAAAGGCAATGTGAATATCATTCTGTCCTTTTCTTCCTGACCCTTCAGAACTGGAGACTTGTATAGCCATTGCACATAAATATCTGAGGAGAAGAATCATTTTGTTTCTCTTGGGATTTTTCTCCATGGTAGCAAGTGGCCTAACCTCAGGGGAAAGTATTTGTTTGAGATTTTGAAACTCTGCAATTGCCCCATGGTCAGCCTACGAGCTACCGCCAAGTGGAAAGACACAGCCATTCAAGCATGTGGTGTGAGCTCTTGCTCTCCCTCTCTGTCTCTGTCTCTCACTCTTCTACCAGTTTTTCTTTTATGTCCAAAGTTTGCATTGGGGTAAGTCAGTCTCTCAACTGATAACGTATTGATCTTCTCTGTGCCAAGCCCTGTGACCAGGACTGGAGATGTTTGAGTGAGCAGAACAATTATGGTTGTTATCTTCAAGAAGCTTACAGACTAAGGTCAAAGGCAGACATGTATAAATGACTGCAAATAAACATTTAAATGCCTGTAGGTGTGCAACATGTGGTAAGGGGTATTGCAGGATTCTATGCAAGCAGTTAAAACTGGTCTGGGAGGTTGAGACCTGAAGGATGGGTAGAATTTAGCCAAATGGAGTGGTAGGTGGGAGAGGGGAAAAGGGCATTCATAGCAGATGGGACAACATGGATGGAACATGTAAAGGCCTAGAATGGGCAGTGCCGCGAGTTTAAGGAAGGAACGAAGACCTGAGTGACTAGCTTGTCCGTGGCAAGGAGGAGAGTCATGTGAGAAGAGGCTGGAGAGGTGGCAGGGGGCAACCATACAGGGAAATCCAGTCTCACAGTTAAAAGGGACCCCAGAAAGCACCTAACCCACACTCCCTCCCTGAGACAAAGATCCCTTCCTGTGTCTGTACCTCAGCCCTCACCATTACTGGACAGCTTTGAAGGAAAGTTCTTTCTGAGGGGAAGCTGAGATTCACCCATCCTCCCTGTTTCTGCACACGGGAACCACAGAATAAAGTCACTCCTCCTGCAGGTGTTTGAAGACAATTTTCTTTTTTTTCATAAATTACTGCCCAAGTAAATCTTCTCTTTCCCATATATTTGCAATTGATTTTTTGGGATGTAAATTTATATGTTTGTGCTTGTTGAAAGTGAACTTGCTGGCTTCAGCCCATCATTCCAGCCTCCATTATCCAGGACGTCGATCTTGATTATGCCCTCAGTGGTAACAGTTAACCTTCCTGGGTTTTTGCTGTCTGTGAATCAGATAAGCTTGTTTCTATATCTTTGTTTAGGAATTTGGAAAATTGTTTAACCAGAAGGAGCCAAAAATGGAGCTATGGGCACCACTCAAGATGTTACTCACAGAAATGTCCAGGTATAAATGAGAAGAGCTCAAAGATGTTAATGTGTGTTGATAGTCTTGTTTTGACAAGAATGCTAAGAGCACAGTTCAACTATCATTGCTGATTTCATTTATTGATACATGTGTTGAATGTGTATCACATGCAACAGACAGTTCTGTCCTCCTGCTTTCAAAACACATAGTCACACCATCATGTAGGATATGATAAATGCCCCATGATGGGTTTCAGTAAAATGTGACTTTTCTGCAATCGCAGAAACCAAATGGAATGATCAGGTCTTAGGGCATCTTGGAGGAGGCATTTCACAAGGCATTGATAGGTGAGGAAGATTTTAATAAGGATGGAAGCAAAGACATGCAGGGGGCAGACATGAGCAGGGGCTTACAGGTGGGAAGTGTCAAGCAGGTCACTGTGAATGTGTAACTGAGGTTACGGGAGAGGGAGGCTGTGATTTGGGGCTACATGAGCCTAGAGGTGATGGCCAAAGACCATAGGAGTGGATATGTAGTGAGAAGCCAGTTGAAGTCAGATTTTTTTAAAATGTCGTATTTTCAATGATACAATGTGACCAAGAGAGGAGAAAACAGAGGGTGGAAAGAAAAGGAAGAGAAGATAAAAGAGAAAGAAGCATTGGTGAGGTAGAAGGAGAAGTGGGGAGTATACTGAGTCCATAAACTAGGGGAGAAGAAATTGTGCAGAAAGTGTGGGTGTAGCGCATTGTTGGGCACTATAGAGATCAGAGAGGATTGTTGGAGAAAAGTTCAATTTGCTGTAACAGTTAGGAGGTCACTGGCAGCCTTTGACACAGCTATTTCAGTGGACTGGGGGCAATCAAAATCAAGGATCCTTTTAGGAAATACAAGGCTGGTGAAGGAGTGGGTAGAGATAGCATTTTAAGGAGATAGGATAGTTGGTCAAGACGAGGTATATAATGGGAAAGGGGAAAAGAAAATGTTTGATGAGGATTAGTAGTTAATAGTCGCAATAACAATGTGCTTAGATGTGCCCACCCTAATGACCTCATTTTAATTTTCCTCCTTACGGACTCTATCTCTAAATATAGTAACATTCTGAGGTACTGGGGGTTAGGAATTCAATATATGGATTTTGGGGGAACAAAATTCAGCCTATAACACCATACCAGCACATCAAGGCCTCCTCCTGGCATTAATTAGCTGATCTTCCAAATTCTCTAGACATTACTGCAGCAAAAGAAAATAGAATGACACCTGTAGCCACATAAACCCACATTTAAAAATCAGTTTAGTTTCTGCTTTATAGATGTTAAAAAAAAATCAGTTTATAGTGCACTCTGGATTTAGAGTTTGTCTTCAGGATGAGGTGACAGAGAAACTTCCTCAAGCAGGACTACCTTTGCACTTTCTGGGTTTTTTAATTTAAAAAAATGGTTTTCTATAAGTTTGCAAACTTTGGGCTTAAAGGTTTTCTTTCTGCAGGAATTCTTACAGCCTTTAGTAAGCTCATATTACATTGTAAATCTTTAAAAGAAGATTTTGGCATTCTGTGCTTCACATATATTTGGGTATAGAAGACTTATGCGGAAAACTTTTTAACGTCTCCAACATGTGCATTTTAAAAAACACAGTTTGAAAAATGTGGCCTTTATCAGCCAGATAGACATTGAAGTGTTGAAAAATCTAGGAAAGGAGACCTAATGAGTTTGTGTGGTGGTCAAAGATTCATCTTTGCAATCTTGCCCTGGATGGTACAGCCTGAGGGACACTTTCTCTCCACAGAGTGAAAATTAGGGTGTAAATTAGTACCATCTTTCCAAGTAGCATGCATCGAGAGCCTCAAAATAAGTTTTATACCCTTTGATCTTATGATTCCACTTCCAAAAAACTATCAGAAGGAAATAACTAGAAAAATAAGCTGATTTAATGAAGGATTTTTTCATCACAATCTATTGACATAGTAACTAGTTCAACACAACAATGGAATGACTCTAGAAATCCATGTAGAGGATGTAGTGCACAGATGAAAAGTAAGATCACAAGGAACGTTTAATAATATGGAAAATGGTTAGAATAGAATGTTATGTAACTGGAAAAGAATGGTACACTACTCTTTTTGTAGTGTGGTTCTAATTAAGTTTAAAAACTGTAGATACATATACTTACTTATGAAAACCGAAGGGCATTTTCTTTGGGTGTTGGGAAAGTGTAATTTTTTCCTTTTCTTTATGTTTTTATATTTTTATCCTTTAGTTAAGGAGCATGTATTTCTTTTACACACATAAAAGGAAGTTGTTTTCAGAAAAAACAGGTAAATAGATAAAATGAAGGATACGGACTAGTTGATTTCTGAGTTTTCTCGTAAACCACACATCTGTGATTTAGATTACAGTTTAGAAAAAGTTTCAGAGTGAAGGAAGCAGAATGTTATAAACAAAATCAACATGTATTTTATTAATTTAATAGACTGGAATTTTGAAGTGGCCTGTTTGCTTTGAGGCCTTTAAACTGTGCTTGTTGTGTAAGGAGTTGGAACACTCAGATGCTGGTAGGCAAGGTATCTGCATTAATTATATGTTCTTAAAGTAACAGCTACTTCCTTGAGAGAACATTGCCTCCACTGAAATATTTATTTTTGTAATTTATTTTATTTATTTATTTTTGGCTGCATTGGGTCTTTGTTGCTGTGTGCAGGCTTTCTGTTGTTGCGGTGAGCGGGGACTACTCTTGCTGCGCTGCGCGGGCTTCTCATTGTGGTGGCTTCTCTTGTTGCGGAGCATGAGCTCTAGGTGCGTGGGCTTCAGTAGTTGTGGCACGCGGGCTCAGTAGTTGTGGCTCATGGACTCTAGAGAGTAGGCTCAGTATTTGTGGCTCACGGGCTTTGTTGCTCCGCAGCATGTGGGATCTTCCCAGACCAGGGATCGAATCCATGTCCCCTGCATTGGCAGGTGGATTCTTAACCACTGAGCCACTAGGGAAGACCGCCTCCAGTGAAACTTTAACTCCTGCAACAGCCATCAGTTGCTGTCTGGGACCATAAAGGAAGTTGTTAAGGGTTTGCATACTGTAGGAAAAAGACTCCAGGGATAGTGAAGGAATTGCAAAGAGTATATGATTTTGTTGTAATGCAAAGTGGTATAATATAGCAGTTAAGTGCACAGGTCCTGGGGTCGGCAAATATGGGTTATAAGATGCTGGAGTCAAGCTGATGACTTTAGGCAGGTAACTTAAACCTCTTTGTGCCTCATTTTCCAAATCTGTAAAATCACTGTCTACTTCCTAAAACCATTATAGGAATTAAACAAGATAATGTATGTAAAGTCCTTTGAACAACACCTAATCCATAGTAAGCACTTAATAAATGTTCGTTTTTATTATGATTATGATGTCACTTCCTTAAGTCACTGTTTATCTATAAAATCAGAATAATAATAGAAACTGCTTTATAGGTTTGTTGTGAGAAATAAATGAAAACAAATATATAAAGAATGTAGCCCAGTACCTGTATACAGCAAGTAAAAAGTACTAGTAGACATAAAATGAGAAAAGGAATATACAGTCAGCCTTCCATATCTGTGCATTCTACATCCGTGGATTCAGCCAACTACGATTGAAAATATTTGAAAGAAAAACTCCAGAAAGTTCCAAAAAGCAAAACTTGAATTTGCCTGGCAACTATTTACACAGCATTTACCTTGTATTTACAACTATTTACATAGCATTTACATTGTATTAGGTATTATAAGTAATCTAGAGGTGATTTAAAGTGTGTGGGCAGATGTTCATAGGTTATACGTAAACACTTCGCCACTTTATATAAAGGACTTGAGTATCATCGTGGCGTTTGGTATCTGTGGAGGGTTGGGGGGTTACTGGAACCAACCCCTGTGGATACTGAGGGACAACTGTACTATAAATTGTTAAGGAAAATCAATCTTAGAAGTCACAAGCTATTTTTTTCTTCTCCACGATTCTATTCTCTCCGGAAATCCTGTGTTGGGTAAGATCGCCACGGATTCTCCACCCCTGTGGGGGGCATTGAACACTTAAACCTCCATAAGAGGTGATGAGCTTCTTGAAAGAGAGGAACCTGTTTTGTATTTGTGTGTTCCCAGGGCTGCTTTTGCAGTGAGACTGTCAGCATAGAGGAGGACAGAGCCCTTCCCCAGGGTGCCAGAGGCCTGCTTCTCCCAGGCTGTGCTGCCTCCGGCTGTGACCTTGGGCCAGCCTTAGACTGACTCCTTGTTGCTTATGACAAAGTGCAGTTAGACTTCTCTGTCTCTCTCAGGGAAGGAAAGTCAGAGGAGGCAGTGGATCTGAAGTCCTTGGTAAAATCTAAGTCTTAATTTCCTCAACTACTACACAAAGAAGAGAGCCACTTTCTCTGAGTTTAGACAGTTAGTTGTTCCCTTGGGGGACCGTTCTCCTCATTTCCAGTTCATTGCTCTTGGGTGAATCAATTTATGTCACATATGATTCGGAATCATTTCAGTTATTCTATGGATAATTATATGCAGCTATGAGTTTATGCCTGAAACTTTTACATTTGATTCATATGAATTATTTTGGAAATCAATTTGAGTGAAAATCATGATGATTGAAAAAATTCGTTGTAAGTAATTCCACGATGGCTTCTATGTTTCTTCTGACTGGTATTTTAAAGATTTTAATGTAGAATACAAGTCAGAAAATCTTCACGGGCTTTCTTACCAGTCTAGTCAAGGATATCAGAATCTCTCTATGTTTGAGTGGGTGGGAATGGGTTGATCCTGAGTTGGCTACTTCTTTTTTTACTCAAAATGCCACTTCTCTATTAGTTTATTTTCTTTCTTAAAGACTATAGGGTACTTGTAGGATCTGAAGCTGTGAGTCATGAGGTAATAGCTTCAAGCACAGGGAAGATAAAATGTTCCATTGTTTACATCATCTTTGGTTGATTGGTAATAACTACCTGGAGTGCTGAGAAGAGTATCAGACCAGTAAGAGTTCTGCAAATAGCAGAGCAAGCCAGCAAAAGGTTATGATAGATTATTGATATCTTTTGGGTTTTTTTAATTAATTAATTAATTTTTGGCTGCGTTGGGTCTTTGTTGCTGCGCGCGGGCGTTCTCTAGTTGCGGCGAGCAGGGACTACTCTTGCTGTGGTGCGTGGGCTTCTCATGGCGGTGGCTTCTCTTGTTGCGGAGCACGGGCTCTAGGTGCGCGGGCTTCAGGAGTTGTGGCTCGTGGGCTGTAGGCACGTGGGCTTCAGTAGTTGTGGTGCACACGCTTAGTTGCTCCGTGGCATGTGGTGTCTTCCTGGACCAGGACTTGAACCCGTGTCTCCTGCATTAGCGGGTGGATTCTTAACCACTGCGCCACCAGGGAAGTCTGATTATTGATATCTTGATATCTGTGCTGGGTGCAGGATGGGGAAGGTGCTTCTCTTGTGTCATGTAGCTTCCATTGTAAAATTCCACAGAGGAACAATAGTAAATATGATTCTCTTCAGGGCACGTCATTAACATTGACCATCAAGAAGTTCCATTGCAGAGAGAGCCTGGGAGGACAGCTGGGATCCTGCTTTTCCTGTTGTGCACAGATTACCTAAGATAAATGACAGGAGTACCATGTTTATATCAGCATGGAGAATACATCCTCCTGTGGTTAAACTGAACGTGTAATTATGAAATGAAAACCAGCTCAGCTCTACCAGATGAAATGTTACTGAATCATTTTCTTCTGTTCAGGAATTTACTAAGAAAGAAAGAAATTTACTAAGAACACTTTTTGAATTTTTATAAGGAAGAACTCAGAGCAGGATGGTTTTCCACTTTCCAAAACATCTTTTCACTTTTTTGTTGGCTTGTAGAGATATCCTTCGAATACATGATTTCCACATGAAGAAAAAAGGCAAGGGTGGGAAATGGCCTGTGAGAGCATAACTGATTTGCAGGATGACGTGAGGATTGTGAAATGCTGAGAAGCAGCTGAATCACACAAGCAAGCAGACAGGATTTGTTTCTATTGCAGCATCAAATTAAGTCCCATGTGGCTAAAAGTCAGTTGGCTTACAAGCTCCCTTGTAGAATCTGGCCACCTTTCTACTTCCCTTCCAAAGCTCCCACTGATTCTGCTGACGCTGTGGCTGCCCACATCAGTGATGAGAGCAAGCTACAGACAGCTGGATTCTGAGGATCTGACTTGGCCCTATGTTGGGATTAAGCAAACAGAGCTCTCAAGATGTGTTAGGTTTCCCACTAGGGTGTTGTCAAGTAAATGTTGGCTGCCTCTGGACATTGTAATTTTGTACCAGAAACAAGACAATTCTGTCATCTTCTTTGGTAGAGATAAAAAATCCATCATCATCTGAAATCTTGTTTGACTTAGAATCCTGATTTCCATTGCTATTGTTCTGTGTGGTTTTTGTTTTTTTGTTTTGCCTTTTCCCTCTCTGTTCATCCAAATCCTTTTCTCTTTCCCCTCCACTGCCACCTTCTTCCTGTGAAAAATCAGAGCAATATTTTCCATGGAATGTCTACGTACTTGGCATTTCCTAACACCAACAGAAAAATGCAAGCGCAAAATTAGAATGTAAATAAAACACAAATAAAGCATATTCTTTTTGATCTTTATGGCACCTAATTTGGTAGCCCAGTTGATTGAAGGCTGAGTTTTGTTTGATTTTGAACTTAGAAATTGTTACTCTTGCACTGTTTACCTCCCAGCAGTGTTGAGGTAATACTGAAATATTAGCATTCAGTTTCTTACTTCGACCTCCTGTTTTAAGACTGTGAGGAAGAAAAAGAGACATTTTGAATGTCATTAAAACACACTTTGACTTTTACTGAACCTAATTCTGCCCCCTTCATCCAGGACGAGGTCCTGCCATTCTGTTTTTCTTGAGACAAGCTTTACCCTCTTATTCCTTTGACATATTTTGTAATAATAACATTACATTTATATGGGGCTTTGTAGTTAAGGAAATATTTCCACATGGACTATTTCGTTTGGCCTCACAGGGGAACTGGAACAGGCAAGACAGATGGCCCCATTTTTGAAAGAGAAAACAGATGTTCAGAAGAACCAGGGTTAGAATCCAGGTCTTCAGATTCAGGTCTTCTCTTCCCACATCACTGTGGCACGGGAAGCCACAGAAATAGATTTCCTTTTCTTTCTCTCTTGTTTCTTCCTGGTAGATGAACATTAGAATCTTGGTCTTTGACCTTATCTGCTCATTAAGGACTTACTATGCTATAATTAGAGAATGAGCTGTTTCCCCATATGCTGTAGGTAAGAAGTTAAAATATTTACCTGATTTGTGACTAAACAAAATTAACAAAAAAAATTGAAGAATAAGGTAGTTATTAACAGTGTAAAGTTACACTGGTTTATTATGCCCATTGGAAGGTCTTGCATTTTCATGATTTTAATGATTTCTGCACATGGCTACTGAAATATTTGTCAGAAGGTGTAGAAAAAAATGCCATCTTTCCTGTTTAACAGTAGGTTAAACAGGAAAGAAGTTTACATTCTCTGCCATGTAAAATTCTGGCAGAGTGGGCTGGTGTGGTGACTTCACTTTGCAAATGTCCCAAACACCCAGGCTCCTTCTGGCTCACAGCTCTGCTAGCCTGAGGTGTGGATCTCTTTTTTATGTGCAGGGCAGCCTCCTCAGTCTGGGTAACAAGAGGGAGAGAAGCATAAAGATAAATCCATGAAAAAAAAGGAAGAACGAGGTCGCTAGGGAGTGAGGGTAGACAAAAAACAGGTCCCAGGACTGGACCCTAGGCTCCCCAACATGAAAAAAGTCAGGGATTCTAGGAAGAAGCAGCAAAGGAGAAGAAGGGAGATGAGAAGAATGCCTGAGAGTATAGAGTCCTTGCAGCCTTTATGGGTTAATTTAATTCATTGAAATCTCAGAAAGCCAAGTTTTTTCTCTTATCTCTTAGTTTTGGGTGATGCCTACGCACCCTGTTGCTTCTCTTCTTTGTGAAAGCGCTGCTTTTTTGAATGGTCTTAGATGCCAAAGGTGAATGGAAACAAGTTGTGAAAGTTCAACAAGCAGGTTTGCATTCTTGCCCAAACAAGCCAACCTAATTCAGCCTGAGCGTGGGCAACATGGTCAGTGGGAGGATGGGACTGTTTTATGTGGGGACCGACACCATAAAAAACAGGCTGCTCTGTGAAGTGTGCACCCGCCCGCCCCCAGGTGTTAGGTGACATGTCACGCACTGTCTCAAAAGTGAAAGGTTTCAAACAGGGACAAGAGAATGAGCCTTCCCTTAATATATTAGAGGTGGGCAATAGTGGCATTTTTGCCTACACCTTCTGACAAACATTTCAGTATCCGTGTGCAGAAATCATTAAAATCATGAAAATGCAAGACCTTCCAATGGGCATAATAAACTACCATTATGGTCTATCATGGATAACTAATCGTGGATATGATTGGTTCACCTAATCATATCTTGGAATTAAAGATATATTTCAATACCTTGCACTTTGGATAGAATCATTTCTGTTCTTATGGGACACAGAGAAATAATCATGAAATTCTAAGTGGTTAAAATAGAAAAAAAGACTCCACTTGTGCGAATTCTATACTTTCTATGTAGTTAGCATTGCAGATGATGTATAAATGCACGTATATCTGCCGTGTCATTAGCTGTGTATGTTGAAGCTACGTTACTGGATTCCTAGTCCTTGTTACACCTAAACAAAACCCCAAATGATCACTTAGAAAAAATATCTTTTCTCCAGTTTCCACTCAAGCGTTTCTTAGGCGTCTTCATTGTCCAGCAAAGTCAAAATTGTGCCCATGTGACAAATTATTAAGCCTTTTTTTTTTTGAGTGGGTTGTACTGATTTAGAATTAATCATGTTTTCAAACAGTGGGCAAGTAATTCTATCAGCTCTCTTGCACAAATGAGGTTACAGTCCTCACTTATCATGTGAGAAGACAAAAGCAAAGAGTTCAACAACTTTCTCTGAACGCAGAGGAGCAAACGCTGCCCGTGGCCGTGAGGCGGGCTGCCTCCTGTCGGACCACACAACTGACGTCCCTGTTGGGGCCTGTTGAGTCCGGAAGCAGGAGTTACCGCCCGGGAATGAAATGGCTGCATTGCCTTTCAGATGCCCCTGGAGGTCAAGTTAGTTTATTTGTTTTTAATTTAGCTGAAATTACAGGCTGGTTGAAAGATTCCTTTGTCGGTGGGGGTCTTTTGAATAAGCCACATAAACCTTTTTGTTTCTCTCTCACTTTCCTCCAACTCCTCGTCCCATTTGCAGGATTAAAAAAGCACTTGGGAGGCACATTAATCTTGCCGGGCGTTGTCAGGAGTGATCAGCGAGTTTTATTAAAAGCTCTGGGACTGCCTGAAAGACCTCCTTGTCTGAGTTTGAAATGAAAGGGACGTGTTAAGATCTTGGGGCACATTGTCGGGACCCCTTGCCCTGCCCCTTGGACTATGAGCTGACACCCCTGGAGAAGGCACAGAAGCCCTCCTTTGTTGAAGGGATTTCACTGGTGGATGGAAACGAGTTGGCCCCTGTCGGCATGAGCTCTCTACGCTGGGGTAGGCTCGGTGCCCTGCTGCTGTTGCTCAGGCTGCTCTCAGGCTGGGCCAGCCTCACCCTCATCCGTGTTAACCGAGGGGTCAGGGTGATGAAGGGCAGCTCCGCCTTCCTGTCTCAGGATGACCTGAAGTTCGCCATCCCCAAAGAGAAAGATGCCTGCAAAGTGGAGGTTGTGATGAATGAACCAATAACCCAGAGGGTTGGGAAACTCACTCCACAGGTAGGTCATATCTGAGATTTGCTATTTAATAGTGTGTATGAATGAGAGTGTGTGATAATGTTGGGGGTGGGGGGGAGAGAGAGAGAGAGAGAGAGAGAGAGAGAGAGCGAGAGAGAGAGAGAGAGAGAGAGAGAGAGAGAGAGAGAGATCAAGCTCTTCCTTCAAGCTACCAGAGGTGAGTGTTGTAAGGTGTTCAAATCTGAAACGGTGGAGTTGCAGTTAGCGGGCATAATACTGCACTGTTTTTTCTATGCAAGGTGAAACCTGTTAAAAAAAGTTTTTTTGACGTATAATGACATATAACATTAGTTTCAGGTATACGAGGTAATGATTTGAGATTGGTCAAACCTGTTTTTTGAATGTTCTTGGGTGACTGTGGATTACAGCCTTGAAACCAACAGGAGTTACTCCTATTTATGTCAACCCCTCTGGAGGAAGGATGGTTCGAACAGATATGGATGGATGCATTTTTAAAATTAGTAATGTACCAAATTGACAAGTCTTTCCAATTTATCCTCTCTTATTGACGAAATCTTGTGTAAATATTCCTTATAAAACAGCTAATCAGCCAGGAAAAGGCATAATGGTAAGGGAATCACATCTTATTTTAGGTACATGGCCACTCTATGAGAATCTTAGGGGAGAGAGAGAAAAAAACAGAGCGAGGGGGAGAGAGAGAGAGAGAGAGAGAGAAGTAAACGAGAGGGAGAGAGAATGAAAACGGGTTGGAGTGGGCAGTCTCCTGTGTGGTGTGATATCGTCAGTCTTCATGGGACTATTCCTGCCCCCAAATTATCTCACCCATGGCCAGAGTGCCTTTGGATAAGATATCAGGGTTTCAGGACATCTTTAGCACGCATTTGTGACTGCAGAATAGCAAAAGTTAAACACGAAGACATTTTAATCTATTACCATCCCTTGAACGTTCCCTTGAGTAAGGGATGAGATCTGGAAATGATATATGAAGACACTTCATTTTAAATATTCATTGTTCTTCAAAAATGTCTTCATAAAAATTTTTTTTCCCTTTAATCACTACCATGGAGACCTTGTCATTTAAGGGTGTTAGGTGCTCAATCCTTTTGTAGGGTGGAGTTACCCTCTAATTCATTGGGTTTAGGAAAGTCTGTATTATCATACATTTGCTTAAAGAGCTTATCTTTATACACAATAGAAAATTGCTTCTGGTCTTATTACTTGTTTCTACTGTGGTTTAACTTTCTTCTCAAGGCAAACAGTTTTCAGAATATTCAATGCTGGGTATGGCTGCTGCTCCTAGCAAAATACAGCATTTCTGTTTGCTGAACTGTGAGCATTAATGTTCTTCCTCTTCCTCTCTATTTGGCTAAAAAACTATTCTATCGGCTTATTCAAAAGTGGTATTAGATGTCGTAAAGATGAACTAAAGAGACTGAGATAGATGCTAGCTCAAGTTGACATCTCTGGACATTTCCTTTACTTCCATTACAGTTATAGTCTGATTCTGAAACACATCAGAATGCTATGGCAGGCTCTCACTTTGGAAGTATGGCTCATGTGACTGTGACTAAATGTCTCCCTCCGGTTTCCTGTGAGTTTTTCTTTTGTCAGTCAATGAGCTTCAGATGGGCATCTAAAAAATGTTAGTATGTGCTCATGGACCCAGGTCACCCTGGTTTTCCCATTTGTGTGGTAAGTGCAACATCTCCCCACTTTCACCCAACATAACTTATGCTGGAAAGTGTGATTGGCACCTATAAGTTAGGGATAAAGGAGACGCCTGGGATAGCTCATGTCTGGAGCCCCAATGCACTAAATGCGATGAGTAGGTGACACGAATAGGCTCAGCAGCAGGCCGTGGAGCCCTAACTACAGGCACGGGGGTCAAAAGCAAATCCTTGGAGTTTTGGGGAGCAGCAAAATAGGACCCGAATCCTAGATGTCTGGGATCCCTGATAGAGCAGAGACCCAGGGCTATATGGAAAAAGGTGGATGCCTCATAAAGACTGATGAACTGATAATTTGGTAACCCTTCCAATCAATATATCAAAAAAATGTGTGCAACATTTATTTAGAAGTAAGGCTGAATATATTTTGTGAGATAAGAAGAGAGGAAAGATTCCTCGTTGTAGCGCACTGGGGTAATCTATGGTCCAGCTGTATTAAGCTCTGGCCCCAAGCATGCAAAACCAAAGGCCTATTATTCACCAGATTCTCCCTCCTTAGAAAGCATTTTGGGGAGGATCTCCTGTTACTTAAACCAGCCTCTGGGGATATCCTCTCCCCATCCCAAATAGCCTATGACTTCTCAAGTGCTTCATATAGCACTTTCTATGAGAGTAATGAAAAATATCATCATTTTCAGTGATATTTTAATAGTCTTCACTATGTGGCTAGCTCTGAGGCACTGGAGAGCAAAAAGGGATCCACGTGACTAGAACTAGGTAAAACATTTATTTGGTCACAAGGATCAAGTGTTGTGATAGATCTCTAAGTTGTCTCATTTTCAAACTTTCGCTGATTTTCTGGCAAAAATCCATTACTAGAAAGACAATGTGGAACAGAAACAACGTATCTGTCTGATTTAGGGAAGTCTGCATTGCAAGGCAAAGGGGCAGGGCTCCAAACATCCCCAAAGGGTCCTCTAATGTGCTGATTGAAAGATAATGTTTAGTGTATGTCTATCCAGAGGTACATCTGACATCTCAAACAGATTTATATCATCTAAAGTAAATATGTGATATATAGCTGCTAACAGTTATTCTGTGGAAAGGAGTCCATTAAAATGTGGAGTTTCGTTGCCTTTTGGTCAAATATGAGAACTGTGTACTATCATGAAATCTGTATGTCCGGAAAACTTTGTTTCTCAAACCACTTGGTGATCCTATTTTTTCATTATGATAATTTCAACACAAACAAAACCCCTAAGTGAAAACTGCTTTTTTGCAATATGTAGCTGTACTAAATTCAGGTTGATGCAGTTCTCCCCAGGGATTGATTTCTTATGGAGTTTTTGAAATTAAACGCAGCCAAGCATAGCCAAGCCAATTATGCACACACAGACACACACACACACACACATCCTAAACATTACTCTTTAATAGAGCTTACTAGTAAGTTGAAAGCAGGCTTATTTGGGCCCATTCCTAGCGAGATGACTGTATTAACAACACCCTGCTGTGTAATGAACCGTTTCATGTGAGTTGTACAGAAAATGTTTTGTTTAACATCTGTTCAATCAGTGTTTTCATTCCATTACTGAAGTTTGTCAGTAATGAAGTTTGTAGGACCAACAGGTTCATTTTCCTATTGGTTATTTGGAAAGGGATTTCACTTGGTGCACACGAGTACCTTCTGTCTCGATAACCTTCTCGAGATAGTCAATTAGAGAAGGTTGATGGCAATATGTTTTCCTCATGTTTTAGGACAAGACTTACCCACTCACAGTACTTCTCACCCCTGACCCAAAGCAAGAAATTTCCTGGGTGGAAAAGCACCCCCGTTTAGCACTGAGCTCGCTCTTTTGAATAGGAAATGCAGAAGTAGAAAATATCTCTAGTTTGAACGAGTTTGCTGTCATTAAAGTGAGTAATGAGTTAGGAATGTGTGACAATTTAATTATAAATTGTAATTGAAAAGCAATTGAAGTGGAAAAAAACAAAGCTAGACAGTAATTAGAAAAGGATTTAGCTCTCCTTTGTTTTAGTTAGTAAATTTATGGAATTATGGTTGTCGCCTTTTATAAAAGGAAAACATATTATGAAACATAAAACAGATGTTTCTTTTAATAAAGCAGATTGTCTCTTTGTTACAGTGACTATCTGTCAATGATATGGGAAAGGTCTTTCCTTTATCTCCTTCCTTGTTGTCAATTAAAAAGAGGAACCAAAGATGTCTGTAGGAAACGATCATTTGTATTAGTGAGAAAGTCTTCTCAGGGAGGATTATGTTGTTTGTAAATGTTTGAGGCTGTAACAAGGTACAGGCTAAATAGCATGAACTCAACAGTGATGATATGTGAATACCTCGAGGGTATTTCTTAGAACTCTACCAAGTCAGATCGGGCAGAATGAGGGTCATGGTGTGAATGGAAGAGAAAACTCTTCTTTTAAAAACTATGACTCCCAGAATATAACAATTAGCAATCCTTAGTAGTTCTGAGTGAGGTGATACAGTTAATTATAATTTTGTTTGAATAGAGAAAATTGCCTTGACATTGTTATTTGTCTCATCAGTCATTTCTGCTATTACATAACTAATAAAAGCAGGCTTTTGCAAGTAAATGAGAAACATCTGTGGGTCGTGTTTGGCTCTGATCGACCACAATAGTGTCTGTAGTAAGTGGCTTCATTTTTAAATATACTATTTGGAAAAGAAAGCAATAAAAGGAGAAGAAAAAAATACAGAGCTAATACAGCGTGTTTGTATGTGGGGTAATGCATGCCTGTTTCTACATACACAGAGGTAGACCTCTCTGACTCAGTTGCTATGGTGTTGGTAAATAACATTTTGAAAGATGGAACCATATTTTAAATGTACTATACACTGGAAAAAGATAGTTATTTAGAGATAATCACTGCTTAATTTATCTGCCTGATCTGCTTGGATTTTCATAATTTAGATATTCTCAAAGCAAAACACAGCTATATAAGCAGGATGGTCATAGGCATGGGGGTGGGTACAGGTGGTGATGGTTAAAACACACACACACACACACACACACACACACACACACACACACAATGCTAAGAGACCATAATTTCTTCAGGCAGTACTTTACTGCTGGAAAAATTTAAAAATGTACCAGTTTTCTCACAGATATGTATCCATTTCTTCATGTGAACTAGGTCTTTGACTGCCATTTCCTTCCCAATGAAGTAAAGTATACTCACAACGGTTGCCCAATTCTTGATGAAGACACAGTGAAGCTTAGACTTTACAGGTAAGCAGCATAGAAGCATTGTTCATTCCTTAGCAGATAACCACTCTGTGTACTTCTTTTTCTTTGGATAGGTATTATTATGATGGGAGTTACTAGATTTCAAACAAGTAATTCGCAGTAGGAACTGGAGACCTGAGTGGGTGAGGCAAGAATTGTAGCAACCTTTCAGTTACTTTTATTTATATCATCTTCCTTGGGGCATTTCTGTGGCAAATTATTAGCCCTCTCCTGTTTCTCTTTAGAGTTCTTGTATGGGTATCTCTGGTCATTCAATTCCCCACTTATGATAAAAAATGGAGATTACAAACTACAAATTTTTAATGAGAATTAGGAGGAAAATATATTCCAAAAGTGAATGAAATTCTTCTTTTTGATTATCAACTGCTTATTTATTAGAAGTGCAATATCTTCTATTTTTCAACATGTTATATTTTAAAAAGGTTCAAAAAATCAATTATAGAGTTGGACAAAGTGACCATATGACCCAGCAATTCTACTCCTAAATATACATAAGAGAAATAAAAGATATATTTACACAAAAATTTATACACAAATGTTCACTGCAGCATGTCTCATAAATGACAAAAAGTTGAAACAATCTAACTGATGCATGTGTAGACATGATGTGGTATATCCATACAATGGAATATTATTCAGCCATAAAAAGGAATGAAGTACTGATACATGCTACAACATGGATGAACCTTGAAAACATTACGCTAATTGAAAGAAGTTTGACACAAAAGGTCACATATTGTGTAATTTCATTTATATGATATGCCTAGAAAAGGCAAATCCATAAAGACAAAGTGGATTAGTGGTTGCCAGCTGTTGAGGAAGGGGTGAATGGGGAGTGAATGCTCATGGGTGTGGATTTTTATGGTTGGGGGGGGTCGTAAAAATGTTCTGGAATTAGGGAGCATGACGGTTGCATAACCTTATGAATATTACTAGAAACCACTGAATTATAAACTTTAAAAAGGTAAATTTTAGGGTCTGTGTATTATATCTAAATAAAAAGTTAATTTAAAATTACATAGCACAGGGAGATCAGCTTGGTGCTTTGTGACCACCTAGAGGGGTGGGGTAGGGAGGGTGGGAGGGAGACTCAAGAGGGAGGGGATATGGGGATATATGTAAACGTATAGCTGATTCACTTTGTTATACAGCAGAAACTAACACACCATTGTAAAGCAATTATACTCTAATAAAGATGTTAAAAAAAATATAAGCTCATGGTTATGGTATTGCTCACTTTATAGAAGCAACTGAGAATTCAGTGTAGGTGGAGTAGGCCTTATATAGATTTTACTTGGTTTTTGTTGCTTTTAAGAGTATTTAAGAGTAAAATACGGCAGCATGAATTTCCCTTAAGTACTAGACTAATATGAGTCTAGAGTTTTGTAGCACAGTGAATCATCCTATAAACACTTATGATCATCTGCTATAGGTTAGGCCCATGCTAGACATAGGAAACAAAAACATGAGGAGACATAGACTGGTTCTCATGGTCTCATGCAAAAGATGGGTCGCTAACTGTGATTCAGAATGACAAGCGCCGAAAGAGAGGGGTGAACCGAATGCTGTGCTCAGGAAATGCGATGGCACCAAAGGGTTCCTTAGGAAGCTATGCAATCAGCATACAAGGCTGTTTGAGTTTCCTAAGACTTTAAAGTTAAAAAACAAATTAGCTTCAAAGAGCTTGCTGGGAAGGGCTGGAAAAGCTAATGAATTCTAGCTGTTCCTATTTCTTTCTTCCTTGAGTTTCTGAGGGATGGGGAGGGTAGAGGAGCACACATGAAGGGCAGAGTTAGAGGACCTGTCAAGTTCCCTGGTCTTGAGGATTTAAAATAGAATATTCAGAGGAGTTGGAGGCAGAAAACCAGGGAGCATGTTTATTACCCTCTTACCTCGTCTCTATCCCTTTTGGCAAGCTACTTGACCTCCTTGTGCCTGTTTCCTTATCTGTAAAATGGGATTAACCACACTTATGTTAGATTCCTGTGAAGACTGAATGATATACTCTTCATGAAGAGTTTAGTATCTGCCCGGGCCATCGTGAAAGCACGTCAGTTAGGAGCTGCATTATTGATACACACCCATCACCCATTAATTTTCTCCCTTCAGTAAAGAGTGACAACCCCTATCTGCTGGTCTCTGTAAATATCCAGAAAACAGAGTCACTAAGGGAATGAAGGGAATGGAGGTAACAATCACGGAATACCCTTTATATGCCAAGCGCTGAGCAGAGCACCCCAACTAGACTGTAGATGACTATTCATGTAGTGGCATTTCTGAAGAGCAAAAGGGCCTTGGTGCTTCAGAAACCCCTCACCCCCTCACTCCTGAATTAAAAGTCAATCCATAAATTATACATGCTGGATACTCTTAAGTTGCACACATGCTAGAGAAGGGACTCTGAGCTCATAGCAGTCTTTAAATACCAGTATCGATGATGGATTTGAGAGAAGGTGTTAAAAGAAGGGTCATTGGAAAGGGAAGAAACAGGAAAAGGAGTTGTCACCAAGGTAAGGAGAAGAAGGGAAAAGAAGAGAGAGGTTGAGAGTAGAGCGTAAAATAAAATCCACACTCTACGTGACACACTGATTGTGTGAAAGCCAATCTTTAAGCTTCCAGCCAAGTTAGTACACAATATCAGAAGTACATGGGCACCAATAATATTGCCTTTGCTCTGTTCTGTCCACAGATTGACTGAGACAGACACCTTCACGGAAACCTTTATCCTGCGGGTCTATCTCCTGGAACCAGACTGTAACATCATCCGTATGAGTGACAATGTACTGGAGGTGTCTGAATTCTATGGCCTGTCCCGAGCCATTGATAAAAACCTGCTCAGATTTGATTATGAGAGGACGACTAGTCTGGAGTGTACAGTCAGGCTGGACCCTGTGGGAACTCGGCTGCCAGCCCATGGCCAGCTGGTTGTGGTGGAGCCCTGGCCGGAAGAACCTCGTGGAGATCAACCACACAGTTTTTTCCCTGAGTCTCGTATGATATGTTTTAATACTTATCTGGATGTTACTAAAGCTGACAGATCTGTAAATGGTCATCTTCTACCATGACAAAGATTTTTACTTAATATAATTTGTAGCTGGTTGAAAAATGTAAGTTAGTGGTTAAGAGTGTAGACTTCGGAATTGGAAAAACCCGGGCTTGAAAACTGCCTCTGCTATTTATTCCCTGTGTGCTTTTAGGCGAATTATTTAACCTGTCTAAGTCTCTGTAAAATGGACAAGGATAGTGGCTGTTCCATAGGATTGTATAAAGATGGGAGTGAATGAGATCACACAGACACAAAAGTGCTTAACACAGTGTCTGGCTCATAGCAAGTGCTCGGTAACTGTCAGCTGTTATTATTAATAGTAGGTAGCAATGGCAGTGGTAGCAAAAGTAGCTGGTGAATTTACTAAGTATTACTAGACTTGGAGCAGGTTTGAGGTAGAGCTGGTGGGCAGCAGCCATGGTTTAAATCAGGAAGAGTTAATGGATAACGTTCTTTCTGTTATTCATTTAATTATCACATTTCGGGTACCTCCTAGATGCATAATAGTGTTTCAAGCACTGTGGGAAGACCAAAAAATATAAGGGAAAATCATAATCACAGTAATACCTTGAATTTGGACAGAAATTTATAGCTGAAAACATGCACAATAAGTCATCTCATTTGGTCTTCACAGCCTTCACAGGGTAGGAAGTAGGATACCCATTTTGTACATCAGGGAAATGTGCAAAAGGCCACTAGACAAATAAGTGGCCTGTGAGTATCATATACTGTGCAGGAGTGAAAAAGGCAGTTGGACAGAGACAAAAGACTATGTGTTGGAGAGATGACTGTGGTTTTCAGTGGGAGACAGCAGGTTGGCTCAGGTGGTCAATGAATATTTGAAGAAAGGTTTAGAAAAAAGATTAAGTCGATCTGAAAAGGTTTTCAGGATTTGAGTGTGTGACAAGCACTAAGGGGAGTGAATTTCAGTGAGTAGAATATTCTAGCAGAGATGGCATGATGGTACCATGGAAGTGGATGCTGTAAAGGAAGACCAGAGCAGGACAGTGGAAGGCCTACAGTGAGCCTGTTAGTCAAAGATGGTCCAGCACCAGAAAATGCATTTTATATATTTTTTCTCTTGGTCACTTTTGGTGGTTAAGAACCTGATTGGATAATTGGTCAACTGTTCTTTTCAGTAAAGGCAATGACAGGTTTTCAAGAAAATGACAACCTACTCAGTGAATGATTGGAGGGTACATGTGAGTAGTCTTTGGGCAGTGAGAGGGAATGAGTACCCATGGGAGGGAGGATGGGTTTTTAAATTTTACAATCATTAATGTACAAGTGACTCTCTTAATTCACTGCTGTACATTCTAGAACTGGGAACAGAACTGAAGTGTCCTGGTGGCAGATGTCCCCTGGGACTGAAGAAAATAGGAAGTCTCAAAGTGAGCTGTGAGGAGTTCTTGCTGTCGGGGCTTCGATATCAACATCTGAGTCCCCCTTCTCCGCACATTGATTACATCTCCATCCGACTGGACCTCACAGATAGCAGGAGTAAAATCATATACAAGGTAGAGTCTGTGGGGTTATGTGTCTGTGTCCCCAGCTGATCCACAGCAAGAAAGCCAGTTCCACGGGGGCGCTCGTGCTGGTTCCTGTATGGTGGTGGGTAGAACAGCTCAGCGAACTGCAGACTTGTTCTGCCAGTACGTGCTTGAAACAGTAGCTTTTGTATATAATATCAGTACATAGTTTCCCTTCTCTGGCTCTCTTGTAGCTCTATCATCACTGAAGCAGCTTAGAAAGGACCTGGGTCAGGTTACATGCTAACTTTCTTCTCCCGTTCCCTTCAGTATTCCTCAGATTCCCGTTTCTGCGCTTGTAACTCCTACTCTTTGATGCTTCATTTACTCCTTTATTAGAACCTCCTTTCATCTGTTAGAGGAAATCAGAGGGTCCACCCACCCACTCTGCAAGGCCACAGGAATCTGGGAGAGAGGGGGAGCTCAGTCCTACTTTTATGGCTGTAGCAGATGATATCATTTTCACTCTTTCAGACTTTGAGTTGGAGGACTGGGTTGTCAAGGAGACAGCCCCCCAAGGACTTCCTGCATCTTCCAATCTCTTTTACATTCTCCTGCCCTTTCTTTCCTTTGATCTCTTCCCATGGAAACGATGACAGAAAGTGAAATCAGCCTATATAAGAGATTTGACATGCTATTCTCTTAATTCATGTATGCTGTAACTTGTTTATTTGGGAAGCTGGGGTGACTGTGTACCTGCTGAAACAGCTCAGATTTTGTGCTGATTTAAGGTGATCTGAGATGCCATTTGTGGAAGACCTCCGTCTTTCACAGGCTGACTTCTCACTAGGATTTCTCCTAACAGACCCAGTCAAATATTGAACATTATTACCACAGGAATTAATAAAACACGGAATGATAAGGAAATGAGTAAACAGGATTATAGAATTTTATAATTGAGATTTGGAAAAACCCTGAGGTAGTCTGGTCAAACTGATCAGGTGAATCACTTGGGGAGCTTTGAAAGAATAGATTTGAGTCTAACATTAACAGTTAAGAGCATGACTTTGGGCCCAGGTTGCCTGGGTTCAAATGTTAACTAGCTGTGTGACTTTGTACTTTATGCCTCATTTTAAAAATCTCAAAACGGGCATAGTCGTACTTACTTCTTATTGAGAGGATTAAATGAGATAATGCTTACAAAGCACTTGGCACAAAGTTGGACACGTAATAACCTCTCTACATATTTTGCTAGTGAAAAAACTGATCATCAGCCAGGTTTGGAAGTAATTGGCTTAGCCCAAGCCCCTTGTTTTATAGTGGTAGCCAGAGAAATCGTGAACCTCGCGAACCTTGACTCTACATGCCTGGCTGAGTCAAGACTAAACCCTACGTCTCTTAACGACTAGTATGTGTCTTCTGTTCGTTTTGACGTCAAACTCCTTTCCCTTTTAATGCTTTTTTGTATCTGTAAAAAAAAATTAGAGCCATTTTTCCTCCTAATTGATTTTTCTTCTTTTTCCTCTGTATATTGATAAAGGGTTTTATGTTTTCAGATCAGTTTTGTTAGGAGTTTCCCCTTTAAAATAACCTTCCTGTATTATTTAGAATTAACCTATTCCATAGTCAATTTGGCATGTCACAAACAGATATAAAAGTAATATGCTCAACAGCAGAGGATTTTTTTTTTTAAAAGCACAGAAAGAAAAATAAGAAAACAAAACTAGGGGTATTTCCACCATTTTTATATATATACACCCTTACACACACATACACAAACACACATACAGAGTGAGTGGGGAGGCATGCACACCAGAGTTAGTTTATGGAACTGAATTTATACTGTATTTGAAGTTTTGTATCTTGCTATTTTTTAATTTTTATGCTGGTATAGTCCTTCCTCATCAAGTGACTAAATGACTGTTCACCCGTAATTTCTTATAGATTTAAAAACATTTTCCTGTTTATATTTGCCTTTTTATTCTGCCTGAAATGAATTTTATCATGTTTTGAAACACAGAACAGTTTTTTCCAAGTAGCCAAAATTTTCAACACTGTTGAATAATGGACATGTTTTTAGATGAGTCTTCTATTGTATAGAAAGATATTATGTGTCTATTTCAAGGCTAGCTCTTTTGTTCCTTAGATTTGCCTACCTATTCTTGTGCCAGTACCATATTATTCTAAATATAAAAGGTCTATAATAGACTTTAACATTTTACAGGCAAGTCCTTCCTCATAGCCATGAGTCCTTCCTCTTCAAAATTTTCTTATTCATTCTCACCTATTCTTAGTTCTAGGCAAGTAATTAAATATTTATGTTAGTTTTTTAAAAAAGCCCCTAAATATTTTTTATCAGGATTGGATTAAAACTATAAATTATTTTGGGAAGAATTAGAATATTGGAACATTTCCATATTGAGTTGTCTCATCCAGACAAAAGTTATCTAACTTCATCGAGGCAAATGATATTTTATATGTTTCTGTAAAGTTTGTAGTTTTCTTCATGTCAGTTGTGCACACTTAAGTCCAGTCCTAGACAATTTGTTTTTGTAAAATTATTATGACTAGTCTTCTTTTCCTCCACTGTTTCTTCTCATTGGTTACCGATGATAGATAGGAGAGCTATTTCTTAGACTAATCTTCTTTTGTCTGGCTTCATTCTTGAATTCAATTATTCTAAAAATTTTTCAATTCTTTGGGCATTTAAAGACCATAATTACATCTTTCACTAATGATGATAATTTTTTCCTTTCTTTTTCAATAATTATTCCTCTTTTTTCTACTCTTTTCTCCACTGGTTTGGCCAGAATAGTATTAAATATAGTGATGCTTATAAGAATCTTTGTCTTGTACATTTTATCACTGTCAACTGCCCACACTGTCCTTTTTAATGTTTCTTGCCTTGAATTCATTTCTCTTTGAAATTCTTATGGTTACAACTGCAAACTTTACATGATAAGTTAGGATCATCCTTTTACTTTTAATCTTTGTATATAATTTTAAGTGCCTCTCTGGTAAGGTAGATATAATTGGATATTTAAATTTCAGAATATTTGTCTTGAACAAGAGAATATAGGCTATATTTCTATAATAATGGATATCTGTGGGTTTTTTTCTATCATCTTGTTTTCTGCTTTCTTGCTAGTTAAAAGCAATTATCTTGCACTCTAGTTTATATTTTCTTAGCCTTTATCTTTACTTATTTGAAAAATCTTTATCCCACTTTAAAATTAAAAAAATTCTTTAACCTATATTTTTAACATTTAAAGTAAAAAATGAAGTCTTTTGCATCCTTCCTATATATTATGAGGATTGATCCTATCTATCCTTTCTCACTGCAGTTACTCACCAGCAGGCTTGGTTAATATAATCTGCAACTTTAGTTCCAGTTTATCGTTTTTATACCTTATGATTGCTTGCATCATCTTTTATTTCAAGTACACTCTTTTGACATTTGTATCCATTTTGTTAGTATGTTTCAAATAACATTTATTTAGGCTTAACTCTAGGTTTAATTGGTCTTATTGTTCGGCACCAGTCCTTTCATACTGTAATTTCCCCATTCTTGTTTAAATTGTAAATCTTCAAATGTTTTTCAATGGCTCGTGAAGACTAAATAGTGTAAACTCTGTGCTGTCTCAGCATATCACTCCTTTGTCTTTATAAATCACGCAGTGAGAAGGGGGTGGGGTTGTCTTCTTCTGTTTCTCTCTTTCTTTGAGCCTTGCTGACTAGTTTCTGAATTTCCAGGCTTGGGGGTGGGTGGTTTGGAGAAGTTTGGAGAGAGAGGTCTTATTGGACCAGGCACTGATGGAATATGACTTCATGTTCTCTGAGTTTGGCAGATGTTTCAAGCTGCTTCTTAGTCTCGGGGCAATTTCATGGTTCCTCTGGAGATCCCCCATTGCGAAGGCCTCTCATCTTGGGAGAGTACATTTCTAACCTTATTGGTCAATTGCAGTTCCTTTCGACACTCCTAGGATATGATTTCCACTTCCAGGTTCTTTCTGCTCAGATTCTTTGGCTTCTCACAGATGCACCCTAAAGGTCAGGATCCAGGATGACCCTAGACCAACACTCTGTCCCACTTGCTCCACATCTGAGAACACTTGTTTATTCCTTCCTGCGGCAAACAAGGACTAGAGACTGATCCCAGCACAGATACCATTATTCTTCTGCCTCTGGCCACTGAGCTTCCTCAAGTATGAGCTCAGCATTAGTTCTCTGTGTGCCCCACCAGTAAAAGACACATACTCAGGCTGGCGTGAAGGAAATAGGAATGTGTTAAATATCATACTATTTACCCTGATTTTATAGCATCATTTATATTGTTTCCCCCTTCATCTTTTCTTTCTCCTTCAAAAGTCAGAGAGTGTGTGGTTACCCGTCTATATCAGAGCTGGCATCCCTAATCAGATTCCAAGGGCTGCATTCATGGCCATGTTTATTCTGGAAGTGGATCAGTTCATCCTGACCTCTTTGACTACATCAGTTCTGGACTGTGAAGAGGATGAGACCCCCAAACCCTTGCTGGTGTTCAACATTACTAAAGCCCCGCGCCAAGGCTATGTGACTCACCTGTGGGATCACACCAGACCGGTGTCCTCCTTCACCTGGAAAGACCTAAGTGACATGCAAATTGCCTATCAGCCACCAAAAAGCAGTCATTCTGAGAGGAGACATTATGAGGTAAGAAGGAAGAGAGACAAAGCTGCTAGCCTATTTGGTATTCATGGAGTCATTGAAGAGGCTCTGCCAGTGGAGAACCACTGCTTTGAGAGAGGCTCTAGTGGTCTGATGCTGGACTGACATAGTCTTCTGAGCAAATGCAGGGAAACATGTCTAGCATATTTGCTTATTTGGGGTTAAGAACTTCTTTCACAGAGAGGAAAAGTTAAAAACACTGATAAACTAAGGAACAAGACCTACAGCCTGAAAAAGTGAGATTAGGTTGTCAAAAATGAGATCAGGCAACAGCAGAAACCTGAATCAGTTTTGCCTCCATCTGTGGTGTATAGCCCAGAAATAATGGTATTTTATATTATAAATGGTCAATGTGTGGTTCATATGCAATTGTTTGTTTACAGGTGGAGTTGGAAGTATATGACTTCTTCTTTGAAAGGAGTGCACCTATTACCGTCCACATCTCCATCAGAACAGCAGACACAAATGCCCCGAGAGTGTCCTGGAACACAGGTAAAGTGCAATATAGGAGTCAAGCAACATAGCCTTGAAGGGAAGACAAGAAAGTGTATGGGTCAGGAAAAAAAGGTAGCTTTATTCCCATTTTACACATGAGGCAACTGAAACCACACAGGTTAAGGGTATCAGATAGTTATCTTTTTGGTTTTGTTTTTCCTGCTGTCAGGGTGAGAAATTTAAATCCAGGATTCTTGTGTCCTGAAACTAAGTTCTTTCCTTTAGAGGAGATAAGCCAAAGATCCCTTTCCTCTGATTGAGGCAAAAAAGTGACGATTTGTGATATTGAGCATAGCTGGACTGGGAGAGAAAAGGTCTCCAACTCAAAATTGTTCAGAAGCATCGAAGGAAGGCGTAGACTGTAATCCATTGTCTTATTGTTAAGTTGGGTTGCATGGGAATGAAAATGCATAAATAAGAGTTTAAACTGCTCTGTTTTATTTTTTATTTTTTTAAATTGTGTAACTGACTTACAATTTTATATTAGTTTCAGGTGTGCAACATAGTGATTCAATATTTTTATATATTATACTCTATTTAAAGTTGTTATAAAGTATTGGCTGTATTCCCTAGGCTGTACAGTATATTCTTGTACCTTATTTATTTTACACATAGTGGTTTGTACCTCTTAATCCCCTCTCCCTATCTTGCCCCTGCCTGCTTCCCTTTCCCCACTGGTAACCCGTAGTTCTGTATATCTGTGAGTCTGTTTCTGTTTTTTTTCATATTCATTTATTTTTTAGACTCCACATATGAGTGATATATTGTCTCTCTGTGACTTATTTCACTAAGCACAATATGCTCTAAGTCCATCCACGTTGTGGCAAATGTCAGAATCTCATTCTTTATTATGGCTGAGTAATATTCCATTGTATACATAAACCACATCTTCTTTACCCATTCTTCTATTAATGGACACTTGGGTTGCTTTCATATAGTGGCTATTGTAAATAATGTTGCTATGAACATTGGGGCACATGTATCTCTTCCAATTAGCATTTTTGTTTTATTCAGGTATACCCAAGTAGTGTGATTGCTGGGTCACGTGGCAGTTTTATTTTTTAGTGTTTTGAGAAACCTCCATACTGTTTTCCTCGGTGGCTGCACCAATTTACATTCCCACCAACAGTGTACGAGTGTTCTCTTTTCGCCACATCCTTGCCAACATTTGTTATTTGCATTGTTTTTGAATGATAGTCATTCTGACAGGTGTGAAGTGATATATCATTGGGGTTTTGATGTGCATTTCTCTGATGACTAGCAATGTTGAGCATCTTTTCATGTGCCTGATTGCCATCTGTATGTCTTCTTGGGAAAAATGTTAATTCAAGTCTTCTGACGATTTTTTTTTAACATCTTTATTGGAATATAATTGCTTTACAATAGTGTGTTAGTTTCTGCTTTATAACAAAGTGAATCAGTTATACATATACATATATCCCCATATCTCTTCCCTCTTGCGTCTCCCTCCCTCCCAATCCCACCCCTCTAGGAGGTCACAAAGCAGCGAGCTGATTTCCCTGTGCTATGCGGCTGCTTCCCACTAGCTATCTGTTTTACATTTGGTAGTGTATATATGTCCATGCCACTCTCTCACTTTCTCCCAGCTTACCCTTCCCCCACCCCGTATCCTCAAGTGCATTCTCTAGTAGGTCTGCCTCTTTATTCCTATCTTGCCCCTAGGTTCTTCATGACCTTTTTTTTTTTTTTTTTTAGATTCCATATATATGTGTTAGCATACGGTATTTGTTTTTCTCTTTCTGACTTACTTTGCTCTGTACGATGGCTGAGTAATATTCCATTGTATATATGTGCCACATATTCTTTATCCATTTGTCTGTCGATGGGCGTTTAGGTTGCTTCCATGTCCTGGCTATTGTAAATAGAGCTGCAATGAACATTGTGGTACATGACTCTTTTTGAATTATGGTTTTCTCAGGGTATATGCCCAGTAGTGGGATTGCTGGGTCATATGGTAGTTCTGTTTTTAGTTTTTTAAGGAACCTCCATACTGTTGTCCATAGTGGCTGTATCAATTTACATTCCCACCAACAGTGCAGGAGGATTCCCTTTTCTCCACACCCTCTCCACCATTTATTGTTTGTAGATTTTTGGATGATGGCCATTCTGACTGGTGTGAGATGATATCTCATTGTAGTTTTGATTTGCATTTCTCTAATGATTAATGATGTTGAGCATTCTTTCATGTGTTTGTTGGCAATCTGTATATCTTCTTTGGAAAAATGTCTATTTAGGTCTTCTGCCCATTTTTGGATTGGGTTGTTTGTTTTTGTGATATTGAGCTGCATGAGCTGCTTGTAAATTTTGGAGATTAATCCTTTGTCAGTTGCTTCATTTGCAAATATTTTCTCCCATTCTGAGGATTGTCTTTTAGTCTTTTTTATGGTTTCCTTTGCTGTGGAAAGGTTTTAAGTTTCATTAGGTCCCATTTGTTTATTTTTGTTTTTATTTCCATTTCTCTAGGAGGTGGGTCAAAAAGGATCTTGCTGTGATTTATGTCATAGAGTGTTCTGCCTATATTTTCCTCTAAGAGTTTCATATTGTCTGGCCTTACATTTAGGTCTTTAATCCATTTTGAGCTTATTTTTGTGTATGGTGTTAGTGAATGTTCTAATTTCATTCTTTTTCATGTAGCTGTCCAGTTTTCCCAGCACCACTTATTGAAGAGGCTGTCTTTTCTCCACTGTATATTCTTGCCTCTTTTATCAAAGACAAGATGACCATATGTGCGTGGGTTTATCTCTGGGCTTTCTATCCTGTTCCATTGATGTATATTTCTGTTTTTGTGCCAGTACCATACTGTCTTGATTAGGGTAGGTTTGTAGTATAGTCTGAAGTCAGGAAGACTGATTCCTCCAGCTCAGTTTTTCTTTCTCAAGATTGCTTTGGCTATTCGGGGTCTTTTGTGTTTCCATACAAATTGTGAAATTTTTTGTTCTAGTTCTGTGAAAAATGCCAGTGGTAGTTTGATAGGGATTGCATTGCATCTGTAGATTGCTTTGGGTAGTATAGTCATTTTCACAATGTTGATTCTTCCAATCTAAGAACATGGTATATCTCTCCATCTGTTTGTATCATCTTTAATTTCTTTCATCAGTGTCTTATACTTTTCTGCATACAGGTCTGTTGTCTCCTTAGGTAGGTTTATTCCTAGATATTTTATTCTTTTTGTTGCAATGGTAAATGGGAGTGTTATCTTAATTTCACTTTCAGATTTTTCATCATTAGTGTATAAGAATGCAAGAGATTTCTGTGCATTAATTTTGTATCCTGCTGCTTTACCAAATTCATTGATTAGCATTAGTAGTTTTCTGGTAGCATCTTTATGATTCTCTATGTATAGTTTTGTGTCATCTGCAGTGAGAGCTTAACTTCTTCTTTTCCAATTTGGATTCCTTTTTTTTCTTTTTCTTCTCTGATTGCTGTGGCTGAGACTTCCAAAACTATGTTGAATAATAATGGTGAGAGTGGGCAACCTTGTCTTGCTCCTGATCTTAGTGGAAATGATTTCAGTTTTTCACCATTGAGGATGATGTTGGCTGTGGGTTTGTCATATATGGCCTTTATTATGTTGAGGAAAGTTCCCTCTATGCCTAGTTTCTGCAGGGTTTTTATCATAAATGGGTGTTGAATTTTGTCAAAAGCTTTCTCTGCATCTATTGAGATGATCAGATGGTTTTTCTCTGTCAATTTGCTAATATGGTGTATCACATTGATTGATAGGGGTATATTGAAGAATCCTTGCATTCCTGGGATAAACCCCACTTGATCATGGTGTATGATCCTTTTAATGTGCTGTTGAATTCTATTTGCTAGTATTTTGTTGAGGATTTTTGCATCTATGTTCATCAGTGATATTGGCCTGTAGTTTTCTTTCTTTGTGACATCTTTGTCTGGTTTTGGTATCAGGGTGATGGTGGCCTCGTAGAATGAGTTTGGGAGTGTTCCTCCCTCTGCTATATTGTGGAAGAGTTTGAGAAGGATGGTTGTTAGCTCTTCTCTAAATATTTGATAGAATTCACCTGTGAAGCCATCTGGTCCTGGGCTTTGTTTGTTGGAAGATTTTGAATCACAGTTTCAATTTCAGCACTTGTGATTGGTCTGTTTATATTTTCTGTTTCTTCCTGGTTCAGTTTCTGAAGGTTGTACACTTCTAAGCATTTGTCCATTTTTTCCTGGTTGTCCATTTTATTGGCATATAGTTGCTTGCAGTAATCTCTCATGATCCTTTGTATTTCTGCAGTGTCAGTTGTTACTTCTCCTTTTTCATTTCTAATTTGTTGATTTTGAGTCTTCTCCCTTTTATTCTTGATGAGTCTGGCTAACGGTTTATCAATTTTGTTTATCTTCTCAAAGAACCAACTTTTAGTTTTGTTGATCTTTGCTATCATTTCCTTCATTTCTTTTTCATTTATTTCTGATCTGATCTTTATGATTTCTTTCCTTCTGCTAACTTTGGGGTTTTTTGTTCTTCTTTCTCTAATTGGTTTAGGTGTAAGTTTAGATTGTTTATTTGAGATTTTTCTTGTTTCTTAAGGTAGGATTGTATTGCTATAATCTTCCCTGTTAGAACTGCTTTTGCTGCATCCCATAGGTTTTGGGTCATCGTGTTTTCATTGTCATTAGTTTCTAGGTATTTTTTGATTTCCTCTTTGATTTCTTCAGTGATCTCTTGGTTATTAAGCAGTGTATTGTTTAGCCTCCATGTGTTTGTATTTTTTTTACAGAGTTTTTCCTATAATTGATATCTAGTCTCATTTCAATTTTCTTAAATTTACCAAGGCTTGATTTGTGACCCAAGATATGATCTATCCTGGAGAATGTTCCATGAGCACTTGAGAAGAAAGTGTATTCTGTTGTTTTGGGATGGTATGTCCTATAAATATCAACTAAGTCCATCTTGTTTAATGTATCATTTAAAGCTTGTGTTTCCTTATTTATTTTCATTTTGGATGACCTGTCCATTGCTGAAAGTGGGCAGTTAAAGTCCCGTACTATGATTGTGTTACTGTCCATTTCCCCTTTTATGGCTGTTAGTATTTGCCTTATGTATTGAGGTGCTCCTGTGTTGGGTGCATCAATATGTACAATTATTATTTCTTCTTCTTGGATTGATCCCTTGATCATTATGTAGTGTCCTTCTTTACTTCTTGTAATAGTCGTTGTTTTAAAGTCTATTTTGTCTGATATGAGAATTGCTACTCCAGCTTTTGATTTCCATTTGCATGGAATATCTTTTTCCATCCCCTTACTTTCAGTCTGTATGTGTCCCTAGGTCTGAAGTGGGTGTTTTGTAGACAGCATATATATGGGTCTTGTTTGTGTATCCATTCAGCCAGTCAGTGTCTTTAGTTGGAGCATTTAATCCATTTACATTTAAGGTAATTATCGATATGTATGTTCCTATTACAATTTTCTTAATTGTTTGGGTTTGGTATTGTAGGTCTTTTCCTTCTCTTGTGTTTCCTGCCTAGAGAAGTTCCTTTAGCATTTGTTGTAAAGCTGGTTTGGTGGTGCTGAATTCTCTTAGCTTTTGCTTGTCTGTAAAGAGATCCTTGTTGGGTAGAGTAATCTTGGTTTTAGGTTTTTCCCCTTCATCACTTTAAATATGTCCTGCCACTCCCTTCTGGCTTGCAGAATTTCTGCTGAAAGATCAGCTGTTAACCTTATGGGGATTCCTTTGTGTGTTATTTGTTGTTTTTCCCTTGCTGCTTTTAATATTTTTTCTTTGTATTTAATTTTTGATAGTTTGATTAGTTTAAGTCTTGGTGTGTTTCTCTTTGGATTTATCCTGTATGGGACTCTCCGTGCTTCCTGGGCTTGACTAACTATTTCCTTTCCCATATTAGGGAAGTTTTCAACTATAATCTCTTCAAATATTTTCTCAGTCCCTTTCTTTTTCTCTTCTTCTCTGGGACCCCTATAATTCGAATGTTGGTGTGTTTAATGTTGTTGCAGAGGTCTCTTGAGACTGTCCTCAATTCTTTCCATTCTTTTTTCTGTATTGTGCTCTGCAGTAGTGATTTCCACTATTTTATCTTCCAGGTCACGTATCTGTTCTTCTGCCTCAGTTATTCTGCTATTGATCCCTTCTAGAGAATTTTAATTTCATTTATTGTGTTGTTTATCACCATTTGTTTGGTCTTTAGTTCTTCTAGGTCCTTGTTAAACGTTTCTTTTATTTTCTCCATTCTATTTCCAGTATTTTGGATCATCTTTACTATCATTATTCTGAATTCTTTTTCAGGTAGACTGCCTATTTCCTCTTCATTTGTTTGGTCTGGTGGGTTTTTACCTTGCTCCTTCATCTGCTGTGTGTTTCTCTGTCTTCTCATTTTGCTTAACTTACTGTGTTTGGGGTCTCCTGTTCACAGGCTGCAGGTTCGTAGTTCCTGTTGTTTTTGGTGTCTGCCCACAGTAGCTAAGGTTGGTTTAGTGGGTTGTGTAGGCTTCCTGGTGGAGGGAACTAGTGCCTGTGTTCTGGTGGATGAGGCTGGATCTTGTCTTTCTGGTGGGCAGGTCCTTGTCTGGTGGTTTGTTTTGGGGTGTCTGTGGCCTTTTTATGATTTTAGGCAGCCTCTCTGCTAATGGGTGGCGTTGTGTTCCTGTCTTGCTAGTTGTTGGGCGTAGGGTGTCCAGCACTGTAGGTTGCTGGTCATTGAGTGGAGCTGGGTCTTTGCGTTGAGATGGAGATCTCTGGGAGATTTTCGCCGTTTGATATTATGTGCAGCTAGGAGGTCTCTTGTGGACCAGTAGCCTGAACTTGGCTCTCCCTTCTCTGAGGCACAGCCCTGACGGCTGGCTGGAGCACCAAGAGCCTGTCATCCACACGGTTCAGAATAAAAGGGAAGAAAATAAAAGAAAGAAAGAAAAAATAAAATAAAGTTATTAAAATAAAAGTTATTATTAAAAAAAATTTTTTAAGTATTAAAAGGGAAGGTAGATTGCAACCAAACCAAAAAACAAATCCACCAATGATAACAAGCGCTGAAAACTATACCAAAAAAAAGGAAAAAAAAAGGACCAACAGAACCCTAGGACAAATGGTAAAAGCAAAGCTATGCAGACAAAATCACATGCAGAAACATACACATACAAACTCACAAAAATAGAAAAAGGGAAAAAATATATATATATTGTTGCTCCCAAAGTCCACCTCCTCAATTTGGGATGATTCGTTGTCTATTCCGGTATTCCACAGATGCAGGGTACATCAAGTTGATTGTGGAGATTTAATCCGCTGCTCCTGAGGCTGCTGGGAGAAATTTCCCTTTCTCTTCTTTTTTGCACAGCTCTTGGGGTTCAGCTTTGGATTGGGACCCCCCTCTGTGTGTAGGTTGCCTGAGGGCGTCTGTTCTTCGCTCAGACAGGACGGGGTTAAAGGAGCAGCTGATTTGGGGGCTCTGGCTCACTCAGGCCGGGGGGAGGGAGGGGCACGGATGCAGGGTGAGCCTGTGGCGGCAGAGGCCGGTGTGACGTTGCACCACCCGGAAGCGCGCCGTGCGTTCTCCCAGGGAAGTTGTGCCTGGATCACGGGACCCTGGCAGTGGCGGGCTGCACAGGCTCCCAGGAGGGGAGGTGTGGAGGGTGACCTGTGCTCGCACACAGACTTCTTGGTGGCGGCGGCAGCAGCCTTAGCGTCTCATCCCCGTCTCTGGGGTCCGCGCTTTTAGCCGCGGCTCGCGCCCGTCTCTGGGACTCTTTTAAGCGGCGCTCTGAATCCCCTCTCCTCGCACACCAGGAAACAAAGAGGCAAGAAAAAGTCTCTTGCCTCTTCAGCAGGTTCAGACTTTCTCCCGGACTCCCTCCCGGCCAGCTGTGGGGCACTAGCCCACTTCAGGCTGTGTTCACGCTGCCAACTCCAGTCCTCTCCCTGGGATCCGACTGAAGCCCGAGCCTCAGTTCCCAGCCCCGCCCGCCCCGGCGGGTGAGCAGACAAGCCTCTCTGTCTGGTGAGTTCTGGTCAGCACTGATCCTCTGTGCGGGAATCTCACCGCTTTGCCCTCCGCACCCCTGTTGCTGTGCTCTCCTCTGTGGCTCCGAAGCTTCCCCCCTCCGCCACCCGCAGTCTCCACCCGCGAAGGGGCTTCCTAGTGTGTGGAAACATTTCCTCCTTCACAGCTCCCTCCCACTGGTGCGGGTCCCGTCCCTATTCTTTTGTCTCTGTTTTTCCTTTTGCCCTACCCAGGTACGTGGGGAGTTTCTGCCTTTTGGGAGGTCCGAGGTCTTCTGCCAGCGTTCAGCAGGTGTGCTGTGGAGTTGTTCCATATGTAGATGTATTTCTGATGTATCTTTGGGGAGGAAGGTGATCTCCACGTCTTACTCTTCCTCCATCTTGAAGCTCCTCTTTCTGACCATTTTAAAATCAGATTGTTTGGTTTTCTGCTGTTGAGTTGTGTGAGCTGTTTATATATTTGGATATTCAGTAAGTTGTCTTTTCATTTTGTTGATGGTTTCCTTTGCTGTGCAAAAGCTTTTATGTTTGATTAGATATCATTTGTTTATTTTTGCTTTTGTATCTGTTGCCTTAGGAGAAAGAGCCAAAAAAATATTGCTATGATTTATGTCAAAGAGTGTTCTGCTATGTTTCCTTCTAGGAGCTTTATGGTTTCCAGTCTTACATTTAGGTCTTTAATCCATTCTGAGTTAATTTTTGTATATGACATGAGATATTGTTATAATTTCATTCTCTTACGTGTAGGGGCCTGGTTTACTGCAGGACTTTGCCTGAATTGAGCCAGTGGTATAGGGAACTGTTACTGTTCCTTCAATCTCTAGACTGACTTACTTTATAGACCCAGAGCCCTTTGAAAAGGAGGCAGGCACATTTGAGGAAGACAGTTCAGTAATATCACAAACATATAAGGGGAGTCCCCTTCCCCAGTGGGACCTGTAGACATTTTTCATGGTCACTGCACACTGAGACTAGGCAACTACCTCAAACTTCTAGGAATTATTGAACACCGACTTTGCAACAACACTGGTACCTGGGGACACAGGATGCCATTGTAGTGGGAGTTCACAGAGTCTGCATTTAGGAGATAAATGGATTTTTAACCAGGATATCTCTCAGCGGTCTCAGTGGAACCCTGATTATCACTCATGGTTTATTTTGTAGTTTCTGTGTGGTAGTTTAAATAGCGACCCTCAGCAGATAGTAGAATCCTCACTTTAGCTCCCAGACTCTTACAGTAAAGGCTATTATGGTCTAAAAGACCAAAGGAAGCATGTGGTATTTCACTTGCCTAAAAAAATAATAAATCAAAAGCAATACTACATTCCTTGGGGGAACCTCAGGTATTAGAACCACCACCAAAGATGTGAAAATAGTGGTGCAGTCTTACCACATCCTCATTTTTTATTTATTTATTTACTTACATTTCTTTTTTCAGAAAAATTTATTACAGTATAGTTGATTTACAATGTTGTGTTAGTTTCAGGTGTACAGCAAAATGACTCAGTTATACATATATTCATTCTTTTTCAGGTTCTTTTCTCATATAGGTTAACACATAATATTGAGAAGAGTTCCCTGTGCTATATAGTAGGTCCTTGTTGGTTATCTATCTTATATATAGTAGTGTGTGTATGTTAATCCCAAGTTCCTGATTTAATCTTTCCCCCTTCTTTCTCCTTTGGTAACCATAAGTTTGTTTTCAATATCTGTAAGTCTGTTTCTGTTTTGTAAATAAGTTCATTCGTATCATTTTTAAAAATTAGATTCCACATGAGTGATATCACATGATATTTGTCTTTCTCTGTCTGACTTACTTCACTTAGTATGGTAATATCTAGGTCCATCCATGTTGCTGCAAATGGCATCATTTCATTCTTTTTTCTGGCTGAGTAATATCCATTGTATATACGTACCACATCTTCTTATCCAATCCTCTGTCAGTGGACATTTAGGTTACTTCCATGTCTTGGCTATTATAAGTAGTGTTGCAGTGAACATTGGGGTGCATGTATCTTTTCAGATTATGTTTTTCTCTCGATATATGCCCAGGTGTGGGATTGCTGGATCATATGGTAGTTCTATTTATAGTTTTTTAAGGAACCTCCATACTGTTCTCCATAGTGGTTGTACCAATTTACATTCCCACCAACAGTGCAAGAGGGTTCCCTTTTCTCCACACCCCCTCTAGCCTTTATTGTTTGTAAACTTTTTGATAACGGCCATTCTGACCAATGTGAGGTGATACATCATTGTAGTTCTGATTTGCATTTCTCTGATAATTAGTGATGATTTTCATGTGCCTATTGACCATCTTTATGTCTTCTTTGGAGAGGTGTCTATTTAGATCTAATGCCCAGTTTTTGATTGGGTTGTTTGTTTTTTGACATAGAGCTATGTGAGCTATTTGTATATTTTGTAGATTAATCCCTTGTCAGTCGCATCATTTGCAAATATTTTATCCCATTCTATGGGCTGTCTTTTCATTTTGTTGATGGCTTCCTTTGCTTTTGAGCACATGGCCTTCCATGTGCCTAAGCTTTTGAGTTTAATTAGGTCCCATTTGTTTTTGTTTTTATTCTTATTACTCTAGGAGGTGGATCAAAGAAGATATTGCTGTGATTTATGTCAAAGAGTATTCTGCCTGTGTTTTCCTGCAACTGTTTTATATTGTCCAGCCTTAAATTTAGGTCTTTGATCCATTTTGAGTTTATTTTTGTGTATGGTGTTAGAGAATGTCCTAATTTCATTCTTTTACATATAGCTGTCCAGTTTTTCCAGCACCACTTCTTTTTTCCATTGTATATTCTTACCTCCTTTGTCATGGATTAATTGACCATAAGTGTGTGGGTTTATTTCTGGACTTCCTATTCTGTTCCATTGATCTATGTGTCTGTTTAATGTGCCAGTGTCATACTGTTTTGATTACTATAGCTTTGTAGTATAGTCTGAAGTCAGGGGCATGATACCTCCAGCTTTGTTCTTTTTTCTCAAGATTGCTTTGGCAATTCTGGGTCTTTTATGGTTTTATGTTAATTTTAGGATAATTTGTTCTAGTGTGAAAATGTCATGGGTGTTTTGATAGGGATTATGTTAAATCTGTAGATTGCTTTGAGTAGTATGGACATTTTAACAATATTAATTTTTCCAATTCATGAACATGGGCTATCTTTCCATTTCTTTGTATCATCTTCAATTTCTTTCAGCCTTCTGTAGTTTTCAGAGTACAGGTCTTTCACCTTCTTCGTTAAGTTTATTCCTAGGTATCTTATTCTTTTTGATACAGTTTTAAAAAGGATTGTTTTCTCTTTATGATTGTTATTATTAGCTTATAGAAAAGCAACAGATTTCTGTATATTAATCTTGTCTCCTGCAACTTTACCGAGTTCACTTATTAGTTCTAATAGTTTTTTGGTGGAGGCTTTAAGGTTTTCTATATATAGTATCATGTCATCTGCAAATAGTGACAGCTTTTTTGTTTGTTTTTTTGTGGTACGTGGGCCTCTCACTGCTGTGGCCTCTCCCGTTGTGGAGCACAGGCTCTGGACGTGCAGGCTCAGCGGCCATGGCTCACAGGCCCAGCCGCTCCGCATCATGTGGGATCTTCCCGGACTGGGGCACGAACCCGTGTCCCCTGCATCGGCAGGCACACTCTCAACCACTGCACCACCAGGGAAGCCCAATAGTGACAATTTTACTTCTTCCCTTCCAGTTGGATGCCTTTTATTTCTTTTTCTTGTCTGGATGCTGTGGCTAGGACTTTCATTACTGTGTTAAATAGAAGTAGAGAGAGTGGTCATCCTTGTTTTGTTCCTGAGTTTAGCAAGAAGGCTTTCAGCTTTTCGCTGTTTAGTATGATGTTAGCTGTGGATGTGTCATAAATGGCCTTTATTATGTTGACATATGTTCTCTCTATGCCAACTTTGATGAGAGTTTTCGTCATGAAAAGGTGTTGAATTTTATCAGATCCTTTTTTTGCACTTATTGAGATGATCATGGGATTTTTACCTTCCTTTTGTTAATGTGGTGTATCGTATTGATTGATTTGTGGATCTTGAACCATCCTCGCTTACCTGAAATAAATGCTACTTGATAATGTTGTATGATCCTTTTAATATATTGTTGATTTGGGTTTGCTAATATTTTGTTGAGGAATTTTGCCCCTATATTCATCAGAGATATTGGCTGGTAATTTTGTCTAGTTTTGGTATCAGATTCATGGTGGCCTTGTAGAGTTAATTTGGGAGAGTTCTCTCTGTTTCAATTTTTTAGAAATAGTTTGAGAAAGATAGGTATTAGCTGTTTTTTTATATATATTTGGGAGAATTACCCAGTGAAGCTGTCAATCCTGGGCTTTTGTTTACTGGCAGTTTTTTTTTATTGTTTAAAAAAAAATTTTTTTTATTACTAATTCAGTTTCACTACTGGTGCACAATCTGTTCAGATTGTCTATTTCTTCCTGATCCAGTCTTGGAAGAGTGTATGTTTCTAGAAATTTATCCTTTTTCTCTAGGTTGTGTAATTTGTTCGCATATAACTGTTTGTATTATTCTCTTATGATTTTTTTCTCTGTGATATCAGTTATTTCTCCTCTTTCATTTCTTACTTTGTTTATTTGCGTCCTCTCTATTTTTCATGATGAACCTGGACACAGGATTATTGTTTTTGTTTAACCTTTCAAAAAAACAGATTTTGGTTCCATTGATTTTTTTTTCTATTGTTTTTTTTTTTTTTGTCTCTATTTTTATTTATTTCCTCTTTGATCTTTATAATTTTCTTCCTTCTGCTGACTTTGGGCTTCCTTTGTTCTTCTCTTTCTGATTCCTTTAGGTAGTAGGGTAGGTTGTTTTTTAAGATTTTTCTTGTTTCTTAGGGTAGGCCTGTATTGCTATAAACTTCCCTCTTAGAACTGCTTTTTCTGTGTTACACAGATTTTGGAAAGTTGTGGGTTTATTTTTTTTTTCATTTCTCTCAAAGTATTTCCTGATTTCCTCTTTGATTTCTTCATTGACCCATTGGTTTTTTTAGTAGCATGTTTTTTAGTCTTTGTGTTTGTGTTTTTCTCATTTTTCTTCCTGCAATTGATTTCTGGTCATACCATTGTAGTTGGAAAAATGCTTGATATCATTTCTATCCTCCTAAATGTTCTGAGACTTGTTTTGTAGCCTACCATGTGATCTATCCTGGAAAACATTCTCTGTACACTTGAAAAGAATGTGTATTCTGCTGTTTTTGGATGAAATATCCTGTAGGTATCTGTTAAGTCCAACTGGTCTAAAGTGTCATTTAAGACTATTATTTCCTTGTTGACTTTATGTCTGGATGATCTGTCCATTGATGTAAGTGAGGTGTTAAATTCCCCTAATATTACTGTATCATTGTCAATTTCTCTCTTGATGTCTGTTAATATTTGCTTTATATACTTAGTTGCCCCTATATTAGGCATATTTGTTAGCAAATGTTATATCCTTTTCTTCTGTTTATCCCTTTATCATTATATAATGCCCATTTTGTCTTTTGGCAAGACTTTGTTTCAAAGTCTATTTTGTCTGATATGGGTATGCCTACCCCCTGCTTTCTTGTCATTTCCATGAAGATCTTTTTTCCATCACCTCACTTTCAGTCTGTGTGTTTTTAGCTCTGAAGTGGACCGCTTGTAAGCAGCACATGGATGGATCTTGGGTTTTATTGTGTGTGTGTTTTTTTTAATCCAATCAGCCATCCTATGTCTTTTCACTGAAACATTAAGTCCACTGGCATTTACAGTGATTATTGATAGGTATGTACTTATTGCCACTTCGTTACTTGTTTTCTGATTCTTTTTGTTGTTCCTCTCTGTTCTTTTCTTCTTTTAGTTGCTTCCCTTGTGTTTGATGATTTTCTTTCGTGGTATGCTTGTGTTCCTTTACTATATATTTGCTTTTACTAGTGGGATTTTTCCTTTCCTACAGATTCTTACTTCTTGTTGTAGCCTGTTCTTTTCCACTTAGAGAAGAACCGTTAACATTTCTTTTAGAATTGGTTTAGTGTTGATGTACTCTTAGTTTTTGCTTATCTGAGAAGTTCTTTATCCCTCCTTCAATTCTGAATGATAATCTTGCTGGATAGAATATCCTAGGTTGTAGGTTTTTCCCCTTTCAGCACTTTAAATATATCATACCACTTCCTTTTGGCCTGCAAAATTTCTTCAGAAAAATCCATTGGTAGCCTTATGGGGGTTCCCTTGTATGTGATTCTTTGTTTTTCTTTTGCTACCTTTAGAATTCTCTTTTATCTTTAACTTTTGCCATTTTAATTATGATATGTTTTGGTGTGGTTCTCTGATTTCATCTTGTTTGGGATGCTCTATGCTTCCTGTACCTGGATATCTGTTTTCTTCTTCAGGTTTGGGAAGTTTTCAGCTATAATTCCATCAAATAAATTTTGACCCCTTTTTTTTCTCTCTTCTCCTTCTAGGACCCATGTAATGTGAATGTTATTATGTTTGATGTTGTTCCAACCGTCCCTTAAACTGTTTTCATTTTTAAAAATTTGTTTCTCTTTTTGCTTATCTGATTGGATGTTTTCCATTATTCTATCTTCCAGAACACTATGTGTTCCTCTGTATCACTTAGTCTGTCATTAATTATTTCTAGTATGTTTTTCGTTTCAGTTATTGTATATTCAGTTTTGACTGTTTTTTTTCATATTTTCTAGTTCATCTATTCCCTAGTTCAGTTAACATTCTTATTACTAATCTTTAAACTCTTTTTCTGGTAATTAATTCATCTCTGTTTCACTGGTTGGTTTTTCAGGTTTTTTTCCTTCTTTCGTTTGAAATAAAATCCTGTCTTCTTGTTTTGGTTAACTTTCTCTGTCTCTATAAAATTAGGTAAAAGTTACCTATCCTGGTCTTGAATGTGTGTCCTTGTGTGAGAGCATCCCTATACGGTCTGTGTGTTCCCAGTGGATTTCACAGGAGAGCTTGATCTGGTGTGAACATAAGTCATGTCTTTCCCCAGAGCATGCTGGCAGCTATCAACTTTGTAGGGGTTGGGGCTGGAGATGGAGGAGCTAGAGCCAGAGCCAGGTGTGAGTGGGAGCTTCTCCTCTGCTCAGTGGCCAACACCACCCTGGAGCTGGAGCGGAAACCCTGGGTTGGGCTCAAGCCAGCTCCCTCCCCCGCAACAGTGCACTCTCCTCAGCTGTGGCAGCCCTGATTCTAGTGGGGAACTGTGCCTCAGAGCAAGAGGGGTTGGAAAGGGTGCCTGGCATGGGCCAGGGCACGCACTGAGGCAGTTGTGGGAAACCAGCCAGAGTCCTGGGCAGTTTCAATCTGCTTTCTCTCTCTTGTCGTGGGAGTGAGCGAGAATGTGTGTGTTCTTCATGAGCAGAGTCTAGATTTCTTACAGCCCTGTTGTCAGTCCTATTGGTTTTCAAACCTTCTAAGGGCACTCATCCTCCCTCTGTTGGACCCCAGGGCTGGGAGACCCAGTATGTGGTTCAAGCCACTCCTCAGGGATATCTCCACCCTTGTAATCCCCCTCCTCTTCTGTGTCCCTTCCTAGGGGTGCAGGTCCCAACCTGATTGATTCTCTTCCTTTCCTACCCAACTCCATGTGGATCTTTCTTATAGCCTTGGTTGCATAAGGGTCTTTCTGTCAGTCTCCAGTCCATTTCCAGTGAGAATTGCTCCACAGGTAGATGTATTTTTGATGCATTCACAGGGGTGGGAGGAGGACAGGAGGTGAATTCTGCATCTTCCTACTCTGCTATCTTGACCTCCTCCTGCTTTATTTCTTTTAAAAGAAGGCTTTGCACTGCCTCTCATTCCTGAGTAGATTTAAAATGCAATGTATATATTTAGATAAAATGTAAATGTGAAATGTAAATGAAGATTTTTTTTCCTTTCCCATTAATACCATCAAGAGCATTCAAAACATACTTATAAACAGTGTTGGTAGGTTCAGTTAACACAGAAAATATCTGTGTGATTTAAATACTCAGGTGGCAGCTTAAACTGATTACCTCTTGTGCTTGTGTGTGTGCTTGCACATGGGTAACATACCATGTGTGTGTATTTGTATGTATGTGAGTTTCAGTAGAGATGGACAACGTTGGTTGGGCATCCTTGATTTATAATCTGCCTCTCCGTACTACTCTACCTCTGTTTGAGGGATAATGAGAGAAAAGAATGAATTAGTGATCTAAAGTTTAGTAATAATCAAATATTAATTACATTATTGCTTGAGTGTAGAGACTTAATGGTCTGCATGTGTATGTGTGATCTGTGAAAACAGGCTTGTTAAGAGCTCCAAATCTGGTTTTGACTAGTTTGGACACCAGAATTCTTTTTTAAATGAAATTTTATTTATTATGAACTTAAGTTCATCATTGAAAACTTGGAAAGCACAATAAGTAGGATAAATAATAATGAGTTAATAGTAATGAATAAATGAATGAAATAATGATAATATTGATAATAAATAATGATAATATTGATAATATCAATATTGATAATATTGATAATAAATAATGATAATATTGATAATAAATGAATGAAATGATGATAATAATAATGAGTGAATAAAATCACTCATTACTTCACCACAAAGACATAAACACCATTACTATCTTGCTATATAAATTTCTAGTGTTCTCACTTGCTCCTCTCCTGTATCCCATGATGCCTTGTCCTGTGCTGTACTGTGCACTTTTGGCTTCAAAACCCTCATTACCAGTCGCAGAGATTCTTTATATGTGCTTGTCCTCCCTCTCTCCCTCTTTCCCTGCTTCCCTTCCTTCTACCCATCCTTATTTCTCTCTCCCCCACTACATCCTTCCTCCCTCCCTCCCTCCCTCCCTCCCTTCCTTCCTTCCTTCCTTCCTTCCTTCCTTCCTTTCTTTCTCTCTTTCTTTCAATATGCCATATGTCTTAGCCCAGGTACCATAGCAAACAGTCCCTTAGGCAGATTACATGCACTAACGCTTTACTGAAAACTAGAGTAAGGGGAAGGGAAGTTGGGGGTTTGGGGGCAGCAAATAAAAAGGTGGTGTGACTGAGATGGCCATAAGTTTACAAGAAAATAAAGCTGATGTGCTCGATAGTGCTGATATCTCCAGTAGGAGATGAACCCACTCTGTGTGGGAAGAGTCAGGGGTGGGGTTGAGAAAGTGTGAACAAACACATGTCAGCTCCTTCCATCTCCTCTCTCACCCTGGTCAGTTTGCCTCACTGGATGTTAACTCCCCACATGCCTAGGTTGTGTTACCTGGCTCTTCTTAACAGCCACTGTACAAACTCCTTGAGTCCCATGGTGTGGGACCTGGCCATGGTCACAGGGAAGTTCACGCCAAAACCTCGTCTGGTGGGCAGTTGAGGGCAGCAACATCAGAAGATGAGGCAGTGGTGGCAGCCAGGGCTTTACAATGTGGGGACTGTGGGAAGCCTATTGGAGCTGCTGCAGCTAGAAAGCAGGCACATGGTCAGCATCAGGAGGAAGGGGAGCTGGGTAGATTTGAGGGGAAGCATTAACTGGGTCCACCAGTGCACTGTCTTTAAATTTCATCACCCTGCTTCTTTAAAAGGCTTTGCTCCTTTTCGAGAGTCTCTTCAGTCTGTTGGCCCCCAGCTCTACTGGCTAATGGGAATGGTTGACGATGCTGCCTGTCTCTAACGGCAGTGTTCAGTCTGGAATCTGTATTCTTGCTCTGAGCAGCACGCATTCTCTCCCCATATTCCCTCCAGCGTGCTGGGTCCAAGGAGAAGGTTTTATTTTTAATTTCTTTAGTTACAAAAGTCCCTTCCTTATTAGAGTCTAGATTAAAACACAGCCCTCATTATAAAGTGTCAGACCTTTCCTGTCTGACATCATTAAATATTCCCTAGCACAGTAACTCTGTATTTGTGTATTTAACCACTTGAATTCTCTATCCCGTGGGACACTTATGCTCTTATAATTTATGTGTAAAAGTACTTCTGACTCTTGCCCACTTAAAATATGTGAATGCAGCCTTTGAAAAATTCCTTGTGGACCTTTTTGAACTAGAGACCACTGTGAGCATAACATCTGTTATTTCCTTCTAATATTTATTTTTGGCACCATCATGCCCCTAAAGGATATGTCATAAGGAACCAGTTGTCAGGTTGGAGTCAATAGTCCTAATAGTAAAAATATTACTTAAAATAAACACTAAATTCCAGTTTCTCGAGAAGCTTTTGAAGATACAGTTTTTACCTAGTTTTGTGAGTGAAAATTCTTTAATCTTGTCTTAAAGTAGGCATCTTGGCATGTCATAGAACTTTCCAGGACACTTTTTGTGCTTTCTCTTGTAGGTCTGAATCTCCTAGAGGGACAGTCTCGGGCCATCACTTGGGAACAGTTTCAGATTGTTGACAATGATGACATTCATGCTGTCCAGGTAGTCATTGTGGATGGCCTGCAGCACGGACAGCTTACTCTGAGAGGTGAATGAACAAACTTTGTAACTTAGAAAAAAACCCAAGAAGTATTTTCTCCAAAAGCAAATCATATTTAACAGGATATGTGTAGTATCTCTTGGGCTTCATTTCTAAATGAACTATCATAATCACCAGATCCAGAGATCTTGAAACCATTGGCTTTTGTATTAGGATGCTCAAATCAATGGATGACATTTTATGAATGGACTTTTGTACTTGAGTCATTGTTTAAATCTCAGATTTGCTTTCTGGAGCCATGTAGGGCTCCTTCTAAATATACTCCTTAACTGGTTATCTTATCCCAGTTCAAAGACAAAATTTTTCATTTCTCTGCTTCAGAGAAATGCAGTGAAAAACAGAAAAACTTATGTTTTTTAATTAGTTAGTAATAATTATGCTATTATGTTATTAGTAGCAGTTGCTGTGGTTTAAAAGAAATGAATTTATAGTTATACGGATGGTAGTTAACAAGGTAATGGCCCTAATAAAAATATCCATACTTAATGATAATATAGTCCATTCCTTGTAATGAGCTCAGAGGATTTAATTCTATTATCCTCTTAGTTTGCCAAACTGTAAAGTAGAAAGAGAGCTCTTATTTATCATTGTTTGTGATTAGGAAATTCTGAAAAAAATAAAATCAAAAATAAAATGATAAATTCTCTTGCCTAATCCCAAGACAATGGGAGTTTAGCTTAAGCTGGATGTATTAGTTAGGATGGATGTTCAGCTGCATGTAAGGAAAACACAACTACAGCAGCTTAAAAATTCAGGAGTCACTCTCTCCTTGTGACAAGTTGCACAGAGGTAGGTATTCTGTATCCATAATGCCAGCGGCTCTTTTCTGCTCTGTCCGTGGTCACAGGATGGTGCCTACACCTCTAGGCTTTTAATCAGTGTTAGGGGAAGGAAGAAAGAGAAGGAACAATAAAAAAAATAAGGCCATCTAAGTTTGCTCTATTTTACACTTTTCCTAGGAGCCTGATACAATGAAGTCTGATTATATCTCTCATCAAGTTACCTACTATCCCCCTAGGTGCAACAGAGTCTGGGAACCTGAGTATTTTTAAATAGTCATGTTACCATTCTAAATAAAACTAGGATTCTTGTACTGAGGAAGAAACAGAAAGTTCCTGTTGGGCAAGTAACTCATAGTGCTCATTATACTCATGTTTAATCCATAAAACCATATGGAGTGGGGAAAGAAATAGGACACCTGCCATCAAGAATTGTAATAATTTGTGCAGAGTGAAGCAATGTTTATCAGTACTATAGAAATGAAGTGGAGAGTCATAGCCCATAATGCAATGATGTTCTGGCTCAGAGGAAGAAAATAGTATAAACATTTATTAAGCATTTACTTTGTGCCAGATCGTACAAAGCATTCTACATACTTTATCTCACATCAGCTTTATGAAGCAAGGTACTATTATTACACTCACTTTGCAAATGGGAACCTGAGACTTAGAGAAGTTGACTTGTCTATCTGGAAAATGGCCGAGCTGGGATTCGAACCCAGGCCATTTGCCACCAGAGCTCTATCTCTTGCTCATTAAGCTAGTGATTCTCAAACTTTAGCATGCATTAGACTCCTGAAGGGCTTGGTAAAACATAAATTGCTGGGACCCACCAGCAGAATTTCTAATTCAGTAGGTCTGGGGTAGGACCTGAGAACTTGCATTTATAATGACTTCCCAGATGGTGCTGATGCTGCTAGTTCGAGACCACGACTCTAAGAAGTGCTGTCAGATGATGATAATGAGTCGAAGAACAATGAATACTTATTGTAGGTACACTGTTGTTTGAGTTCTCTCATCCTTAAGAGGGAATGTTAGGTAGGTATTATTATCTCTGTTTTATAGATGAGTCTCAAATAAATTAAATACTCTGCCCAAGTCCACCCAGCTAATAAGTATTACAGCCAGTATTCAAAACCAGGTCTTTGGAGCCCCAGAACCCACTAAACAATCTATGGTTTTTCCAGGTGAGGGGAGTATTGGCTGCACCGCTTTCCATTTCACACCCTCTCCTGCAGTGCTGCTTTCACTAACCTGCTGCCTCCACACCTTTTTCATTCCGCTCCACCTCTGTTCTTTCCATCAGGGGGGAAGGGGTTTCTCTTCACCGTGGCTGACCTTCAGGCTGGAGTCGTTCAATATCATCATGACGACAGTGACTCCACCAAAGATTTTGTGGTCTTCAGGATATTCGACGGCCAACACAGCATCCGACATAAGTTTCCCATCAACATCTTGCCCAAAGATGATAGTCCACCATTCCTCATAACCAATGTTGTGATTGAACTGGAGGAGGGGCAGACCATACTGATCCAGGGTTCCAAGCTGAGAGCTTCAGACATGGACTCCAGTGATGACTACATCTTCTTTAATATCACGAAACCCCCGCAGGCTGGAGAGATCATGAAGAAGCCAGCACCAGGACTGATAGGTAAGTTCTGGGCAGTTAAGATCATTTGTGTCAGAATTTGTGCTAAGGGGGACATCAAGTTTATGAGGTAAGATTCTATTATTATTATTACCATTTCGTAGATGGGAAGCCTGAGATTTAGGTTAAGTTGATCTATCCATATGGAATCTAGAAAGTTCCAGAGCTGGGCCTCAAGATAACCATTACATCATGAAAAATTAAGTCTGCTATGCAAGGTAAGAGAACAAATAAGGTTGAAGAGATATGTTTGACCTATTCTACATTATTGATAAAGAAATTTCATGAATAACATTTATTTACATTTTGTTAGAATAATTTCATAACTACTTTTTGAAGTAGGTAGGTCAGGAGCTTGACAAAATAGGTATCAAACAGTTTTACTTAAGACTGTTTCTTTTTTTAAACATATTTAATTTTATTTTTAATTAATTATTTAAAAATTGAGATATAGTTGATGTACAATATTTTATGTTTCAGGTGTATAACATAGTGATTCACAATTTTTAAATGTTATAATCCATTTATTGTTATTATAAAATATTAGCTATGTTCCCCATGTTGTACAACATATCTTGAAGCTTATTTATTTTATACATAGTAGTTGGAACCTCTTAATCCTATATGCCTGTGTTGCTCCTCCCCCTTCACTCTCCCCATGGGTAGACACTAGTTTGTTCTCTATATCTGTGAGTCTGTTTCTTTTTTGTTATATTCACTAGTTTGTTGTATTTTTTAGATTCCATGTGTTAGTGATATCATACATTATTTGTCTTTCTCTGACATTTCATTTAGCATAATACCCTCTAAGTCCATCCACATTGTTGCAAAATTTCATTCTTTTTAATGGCTGAGTAGTATTCCATTGTATGTATATATGTGTGTGTGTGTGTGTATACACACCACATCTTCTTTGTCCATTCATTTGTTGATGGACACTTGGGTTGATTCCATGTATTGGCTATTGTAAATAGTGCTGCAATGAACATTGGGGTGCATATATCTTTTCAAATTAGTGTTTTCATTTTTTTCAGTCATATATCTAGGAGTGGAATTGCTGGGGCATATGGTAGTTCTCTGTTTAGTCTTTTAAGAAACCTCCATACTGTTTTCCACAATGGCTCACCAATTTACATTCCCACCAACAGTGTACAAGGTTCCTTTTTCTCCACATCCTTGCCAATATTTGTTATTTATGTTCTTTTCAATGATAGCCATTCTGACAGGTGTGAAGTGATATCTCATTTGCAATTCTCTGATGATTAGTGATGTTGAGCATCTTTTCATGTGCTTGTTGGCAATCTGTATGTCTTTGGAAAAATGGTTACTCAGTTCTTCTGCCATTTTTTAATCAGGTTTTTTGTTTTTTTGCTGTTGAGTTGTATGAGCTCTTTGTATATTTTGGATATTAACCCCTTATTGGTCATATCATTTGCAATATTTTCTCCCATTCAATAGGTTGTCTTTTTGTTTTGTTGATGTGCAAAAGCTTTTAAGTTTTACTAGGTCCCATTTGTTTATTTGTGCTTTTGTTTCTTTTGCTTTAGGAGACAGATCCCAAAAAATCGCTATAAATTATGTCAAAGTGTGTTCTGCCTTTGTTTTCTTCTAGGAGTTTTATGGTTTCAGATCTTACATTTAGGTCTTTAATCCACTTTGAGTTTATTTTGTTTATATGGTGTTAGAGAATGTTCTAATTTCATTCTTTTACATGTAGCTGTCCAGTTTTCCCAGCACCATTTATTGAAGAGACTGTCTTTTCTCCATTGTATGTTCTTGTGTTCTTTGTCATAGATTAATTGAACATAAATGCATGGGTTTATCTCTGGTTCTCTATTTTGTTCTGTTGATCTATGTGTCTGCTGTATGCCAGTATCATACTGTTTTGATTATTGTAGCTTTGTGGTACAGTCTGAAGTCAGGGAGTGCAGTTCCTCCCAGCTCTGTTCTTCTTTCTCAAGATTGCTTTGGCACTTCAGGGTCTTTTGTGTTTCCATACAAATTTTAAAATTATTTGTTCTAGTTATGTGAAAAGTGCCCTTGATACTTTAATAGGGATTGCATTGAATCTGTAGGTTGTCTTGGGTAGTATGGTCGTTATAACAATTTTAATTCTTCCAGTACATGAACAGTGTGTGTCTTTCCATCTGTTTGTGTTGTTTTCAATTTCTTTCATCAGTTTCTTAATTTCAGATACATTTTAACAACCCTGCATTTGTACTCTCCTCCCCTCACAGCTACTGTTTTTGATGTCATATATTACATCTAATTTTTTGTATATCCCTTAACTGCTTATTGTGGATGTAGATGATTTTACTACTTTTGTCTTTTAATCTTCCTCCTATCTGTGTGTGTGGATGATTTATTACCTTTATACTGTGTGTCTGCCTTTACAGATGAGCATTTTGCTTTTGCAGTTTTCACGTTTCTAGTTGTGGTATTTTCTTTTTCTCTTAGAGAAGTCCTTCAACATTTCTTGTTAAGCTGAACTCTTTTAGCTTTTGCTTGTCTGTAAAGCTATTGATCTCTCCATCAGATCTGAACATGAGCCTTGCTGGGTAGAATATTCTTAGTTGTAGGTTTTTCCTTTGCATCACCTTAAATATATTGTGCCACTCCCTCTGGCCTGTAGAATTTCTGTTGAAATTCAGGTGATAGCCTTATGGGTGTTCCCTTGTATGTTACTTGTTGCTTTTCCCTTGCCATTTTTAATATTCTCTCTCTATCTTTAATTATGCCATTTTATTTTATTAAAAATATTTATTTTATTTACTTATTTTCCATATCATTATTATTTTTTTTGGCTGCGTCAGGTCTTAGTTGCTGCACACGGGATCCTTGTTGAGGCACTCTGGATCTTTTCATTATGGCGCGCGGTCTCTTCATTGTAGCGCTCGGGCTTCCCTCTAGTTGTGGCATGTGGGTTTTCTCTCTCTAGTTGTGGCGAGTAGGCTAGAGGGTACGTGGGCTCTGTAGTTGTTGTGTGTGGGCTTGGTTGCCCCGTGGCGTGTGGGATGTTAGTTCCCCGACCGGGGATCGAACCTGCATGCCCCGCATTGGAAGGCTGATTCTTTACCACTGGACCACCAGGGAAGTCCCAATTTTGCCATTTTAATTACAGTATATCTTGGTGTGTTCCTCTTTGAATTAATCCTGTATAGGACTCTCTGTACTCCCTACACTTAGATATCTGTTTCCTTTACCAGGTTAGGGAAGTTTTCATCTATTATGTCTGCAAATATGTTGATAGGTTCTCTGTTTCTTTTCCTTCTGGGACCCTTATAATGTGAATATTAGTGTGCTTGAGGTTGTCCCAGAAGTCTCTTAAGCTGTCCTCATTTCTTTTCATTCTTTTTTCTTTTGTCTGTTCAGCATCAGTGATTTCCATTACTCTGTCTTCCAGCTTCCTGGTCATTTCCTCTCTATCATTTAGTCTACTGTTGAGTCCTTGTACTGTATTTTTCATTTCAGTTATTGTATTCTTCATCTCTGTTTGGTTGTTCTTCATATTTTCTAACTCTTTGTTAAAAAGCTTCTAACTTCTTGTTCTATGCATCCATTCTTTTCTTGGGTTCTTTGATCATCTTTATCATCACACTACCCTTATCTCTTTCTCAGGTAGATTGCCTATCTCCGCTTCACTTAGTTCTTCTTCTGGGGTTTTATCTTGTTTGTTAGAAACACGTTTGTTCCTTTGTTGCCTTATTTTGCCTAGGTTGCTGTTTTTATTTTTATGTATCTGGTAGGTTAGTTACTTTTCCCAATCTTGGAGAAGTAGCCTTTTGAAGGAGACATCCTGTGTGTCCCAGCAGCACATCCCCCTCTCATCACCTGAGCTATATGCTCTAGGGGTTCCCCCAATGAGGACTGACTGTGTCCTTCTCTTGTGGTGGGCTGACTGTGTAGGCAGTCTTGTAGGGTTGATTTGCCCCCTGTCCAGTTGGTTGCCAGGTCCTGCCTTGTGTGGAGGTTGCTGACTGCTGGTTGGTGGGACCAGGTCACAAGGTGGTGCTGACTACAGAACCCCAGGGGGCACTGGGGCTAGTGCTGGCTCATTGTTGGGTTGAGTCAAGGTCCAGGAGACTCCAGGGCTGTTACCCACCCACTGGTGTGTTGAACCAGGTCCTGGGGCTAATGCTGGCCTACTGGTGGGCAGAGCCAGGTCCTGAAGTCTGCTTGCAGGACCCAGGGGTCCTAGAGCTGGTTTTGGATCACTGGTGGGTGGGACTACTTCCTGACACAGTTGGGTGCAGGGTCCAGGGAGTCCTAAAGCTTCTGTTGGTCTACTAGTAGGCGGGACCATGGTCCAGTTGGTCCCCATGCAGGTCCTGGCCTATTAGTGGGCAGGTCGTGTCTGCAGGCTGCATATCTGTGGCTTTCTTTCAGCTAGTGTCTGCCCCTTGGTGGATGAAACTAGTCTGGAGGCTAGCGCAGGCTCCCTGGAGAGTGGGGCTGGGGCCCAGGCTATTCTGGAGCTGGTACCTGCCCAGTGGTGGGTGCAGCTGGATCCTGAGCTCTCTGGTGGACAGGGCAACGTCCAGAAGCAGCTGTTCATGCAGGAGGTCTTATGACAGCCTGTCTGCTGGTGGGTAAAGCTGTGTCCCCACCCAGTTAGTTGCTTGGCCTGAGGCATCCTAGCACTGGAGTCTACAGGCCTGTGGGCTGTGTCGGGGCTGGGTCTTCACCCTAATAAGCTAAAGAGAAGATTCCACAATGGCGTTTGCCAGTGCCAGTATCCATGTGGTAGAACAAGTTCCCAAAATGGCTGTTGCCAGTGTCTATGTCCCTAGGGTGAGCTGAAGTTGCCTCCTGTCTCTCCAGAAGATTCTCCTAGATCAGCAAGTGATTCTCACCCAGGCTTCTATCAAATGACTGCTTCTTCCCTGGGTCCTGGAGCATGAGAGATTCTTTATGTACCCTTTAAGAGTGAAGTCTCTATTTCCCCCAGCCCTCTGGGACTCCCAAAAGTCATCCCACTGGCCTTCAAAGCCATATGCCCTGGAGGCTCACCTTCCCAAGTGCAGGACCCCTGGGCTGGGGCTTGGACCTCTTAGTCCTTTGAGAGACTCTGCAGTTGTAATTATTTTCTTGTTTGTGGATTGCCCACCCTGCGGTATGGGACTTGACTATTTTGTGACTTTGCCCTTCCTACCCATCTTGTCATTGTTCCTTCCTTATATCTTTAGTTGTAGAAGCTCTCCTCTGGTAGGTTCTGGCCTTTTTCACTGATGGCTGTTCTGCAGATAGCTGTGATTTTGGTGTGCCCATGAGAGGAGGTGAGCTCAGGGTCTTTCTCCTCTGCCATCTTGGCTGATGTTAAGACTATTTCTTGAAAATATTTTTCTAATGCTAATTTTTCTATATATTAAGGCAGATGTAGTACTTTAATTTTTCTGCTTTATTATTTATAAGCTTTGATAAAAGCATTTAATAATGATTCCGTGGACAAACTACTATACATAAAATAGATAAGCAATAAGGATTTACTGTATAACACAGTGAACTATATTCAGTATCTTCTAATGATCTTTAGTGGAAAAGAATCTGGATATATCTATATCTATATCTATCTGTCTATCTCTCTCTATATATATATCTGAATTCCTTTGCTGTATACCTGAAACTAACACAGTATTGTAAATCAACTATACTTCAATTTAAAAAAAGGATTCCTTGGGTACATACAACATACTAGACTGAGAAAACTTCTGGAGATAAATCCAATATCATTATACCCCAACACCTGGCAGACTGTTACAAAGGTATGTGATATTTTGTGGACCCAATAGGCTATCCTGTCCCTGGCTTCCTTCAGATGGATCTGTTCAATGGCATCATTTACTATCGTCATTTTGGTGGAGAAATCTTTGAAGATTCATTTGAATTTGTCCTGTGGGACAGCCATGAACCTCCAAATCTCTCAGAGCCACAGGTAAGAGTCCATCTCTGAACTCTTTCCCAAAGTCTTGTCCACAGATATCAGTTCTAGAAGATGTAATTAGAAACTACAGGAAAACAGATTTCAAAGCTCGAAGTTTGAGAAGCAATGGAGTAAGCAAAATTAAGTCAGTTTCTTTGCAACATAACTGCTCTCTTACTTTTCCACAGAGTTATGTAAATTACCATGTATGCAGTGTTTCCAAGGTTATTTAACCATCAGACCCTTCTATAAAGAGCACCTCACAAAATTTGCTTGCTTCATAACAATAACAACAAAAAAAACCCACTGACTTATTTTGTGTGTTGTGGTTAAAACATAGGCTCTGTAGTTAGACTGTCTTTGTTTTTGTCCTGTTCTTGACATTAACTGACCTGTGACTCAGTTTCTTTATCTGTAAAACAACATCCTTATAAAGTGATTGTGAGGGTAAGTGACGTAATACATGTAAGTATTGAGAACTTTCTGGCACATAGTAAGTACTCAATAAATATATTCGCTATTATTTATCATTGCTTTTGAAGAACTAAGAGTTTTACTACCACTCAAGGATATTATTTAAATATATAGAATACAAAAATAGGCTTAAGGAGCCATCATCCTATACAAATTACAGATGAGGAAGGGTCTGGGCAACTCTAAAGGGGTAGACTCCTTGCAAGAAGAGGATGATTGGTGGTAAGGATGGAAAAAAAGGCTTCTGAAAATAAGTGGTACCCACTACATATAGTGTCCCTGTTGGTTATATAATATCATCTCATAGTGTCATGGTCACTGACATTAGCCAATGCATAGATGATTGAGCTATTCATCTGTCTGCCAAGATAAAGGTAACAAATGGAAGAGCCCAGAAACTGAAGGAAGTAGGTGCTCCTATTAAGAGGGAATGGAAAATGAATCAGAAAATTCTCAATTCACCTGCTTATTGACTGAAAAGAAATCAATTCCTTTATAAATAACAACCTCCTCTTTTCATCAATGCGTAAAATTATGCCATTTCTAGATTACATTTTTGCTTGAGGCCTTAGATGATTTGATAATCCAAAATGGAAACTATGAATAGGATTTATTTCTAAATCTTTTGTTGTATCCATTCAAACTGAGTTATGTTTCTGACTAGAATACTGTATCGTTTTTAGCAAACTATAGGCCTTTTTAAAAACAGAAAATTCAGGACTCCTTTTTCCTTTTCTGCTATTGTATATTTTATAGGGCATATTTTTCATACCCACATAGATGTCAGTTTCCTCTACAGTAAAGACCACAGTAATGAAAACTTTATTGAAATAAAATTATTTTTAAATCTTGGCAAATATGTCAGGCTGAATTCTATAGATCCAGTTATTCCCCATGATGGATGGGCTTCTAAAGAAGTCATAATCATATTTTTCTCTACTTTTATTCATCTTCTTAGTCTATGTTGCAGGGGAGGCAGGGAAGAAAGAAGGGAAGGGTGGAGAGAGAGAGAAAGAAAGGGAGGGTGGGGAGTGGGAGGGAGGGGAAAAGGAGGGAGGGAGAGAGGGAGAGTGAGAGAGAGAAACAGAGAAACAGAGAAACAGAAAGACTTTTGCTCTGTTTTCATGTACCGCCTATTTTTTGACTCCTAAATATTCTCCAGCTCAGACTTGTCTACCAACATCTCTACCTGACATCTCTACATTCATTTTATTTATTTATTTTTTCTATTTGGAAGATTTATTTATTTTTTAACATCTTTATTGAAATATAATTGCTTTACAGTGGTGTGTTAGTTTCTGCTCTATAACAAAGTGAATCAGCTATACGTATACATATATCCCCATATCCCCACACTCTTGCGTTTCCCTCCCACCCTCCCTATCCCACCCCTCTAGGTGGACACAAAGCACTGAGCTGATCTCCCTGTGCTATGCGGCTGCTTCCCACTAGCTATCTATTTTACATTTGGTAGTGTATATATGTCAGTGCTACTCTCTCACTTCGTCCCAGCTTACCCTTCCCCCTCCCCATGTCCTCAAGTCCATTCTCTACATCTGCATCTTTATTCCTGTCCTGCCCCTAAGTTCTTCAGAACCTTTTTTTTTTTTTTACATTCCATATATTTGTGTTAACATATGGTATTTGTTTTTCTCGTTCTGACTTACTTCACTCTATATGACAGTCTCTAGGTCCATCCAACTCACTACAAATAACTCAATTTCATTTCTTTTTATGGCTGAGTAATACTCCATTGTATATATGTGCCACATCTTCTTTATCCATTCATCTGTTGATGGACACTTAGGTTGCTTCCATGTCCTGGCTATTGTAAATAGAGCTGCAATGAACATTGTGGTACATGACTCTTTTTGAGTTATGGCTTTCTCAGGCTATATGCCCAGTAGTGGGATTGCTGGGTCATATGGTAGTTCTATTTTTAGATTTTGAGGAACCTCCATACTGTTCTCCGTAGTGGCTGTATCAATTTACATTCACACCAACAGTGCAAGAGGGTTCCCTTTCCTCCACACCCTCTCCAGCATTTATTGTTTATAGATTTTTTGAGGATGGCCATTCTGACTGGTGTGAGGTGATACCTCATTGTAGTTTTGATTTGCATTTCTCTAATGATTAGTGATGTTGAGTATCCTTTCATATATTTGTTGGCAATCTGTAAATCTTCTTTGGAGAAATGTCTATTTAAGTCTTCTGCCCATTTTTGGATTGGGTTGTTTGTTTTTTTTGATATTGAGCTGCATGAGCTGCTTATATATTTTGGAGATTAATCCTTTCTCAGTTGTTTCATTTGCAAATATTTTCTCCCATTCTGAGGATTGTCTTTTTGTCTGGTTATGGTTTCCTTTACTGTGCAAAAGCTTTTAAGTTTCATTAGGTCCCATTTGTTTATTTTTGTTTTTATTTGTTTTTATTTCCATTTCTCTAGGAGGTGGGTCAAAAAGAATCTTCCTGTGATTTATGTCATAGAGTGTTCTGCCTATGTTTTCCTCTAAGAGTTTTATAGTGTCTGGCCTTACATTTAGGTCTTTAATCCATTTTGAGTTTATTTTTGTGTATGATGTTAGGAAGTGTTCTAATTTCATTCTTTTACTGTAGCTGTCCAGTTTTCCCAGCACTACGTATTGAAGAGGCTGCCTTTTATTGGCATATAGTTGCTTGTAATAATCTCTCATGATCCTTTGCATTTCTGCAGTATCAGATGTTACTTCTCCTTTTTCATTTCTAATTCTATTGATTTGCGTCTTCTCCCTTTTTTTCTTCTGACTCTGGCTAATGGTTTATCAATTTTGTTTATCTTCTCAAAGAACCAGCTTTTAGTTTTATTGATCTTTGCTATCGTTTCCTTCATTTCTTTTTCATTTATTTCTGATCTGATCTTTATGATTTCTTTCCTTCTGCTAACTTTGGGGTTTTTTTGTTCTTCTTTCTCGCATTGCTTCTGGTGTAAGGTTAGGTTGTTTATTTGAGATGTTTCTTGTTTCTTGAGGGAGTATTGTATTGCTAAAAACTTTCCTGTTAGAACTGCTTTTGCTCATCACATAGGTTTTGGGTCGTCATGTTTTCATTGTCATTAGTTTCTAGGTATTTTTTGATTTCCTCTTTGATTTCTGCAGTGATCTCTTGGTTATCTAGTAGCGTATTGTTTAGCCATGTTTAGCCTCCATGTGTTTGTATTTTTTACAGATTTTTTTCCTGTAATTGATATCTAGTCTCACAGAGTTGTGGTCGGAAAAGGTACTTGATATGATTTCAATTTTCCTAAATTTACCAAGGCTTGATTTGTGACCCAAGATATGGTCTATCCTGGAGAATGTTCCATGAGCACTTGAGAAGAAAGTGTAATCTGCTGTTTTTGGATGGAATGTCCTATAAAAATCAACTAGGTCCATCTTGTTTAACGTATCATTTAATGCTTGTGTTTCCTTATTTAGTTTCATTTTGGATGATCTGTCCATTGGTGAAAGTGGGGTGTTAAAGTCCCCTACTATGATTTTGTTACTGTCGATTTCCCCTTTTATGGCTGTTAGCATTTGCCTTATGTATTGATGTGCTCCTTTGTTGGGTGCATAAATATTTACAATTGTTATATCTTCTTCTTGGATTGATCCTTTGATCATTATGGAGTGTCCTTCTTTACTTCTTGTAATAGTCTTTGTTTTAAGTCTATTTTGTCTGATACAAGAATTGCTACTCCAGCTTTCTTTTGATATCCATTTGCATGGAATATCTTTTTCCATCCCCTCACTTTCAGTCTGTATGTGTCCCTAGGTCTGAAGTGGGTCTCTTGTAGACAGCATATACACAGGCCTTCTTTTTGTATCCATTCAGCCAGTCTGTATCTTTTGGTTGGAGCATTTATTCCATTTACATTTAAGGTGGTTATCAATACATATGTTCCTATTACCATTTTCTTAATTGCTTTGGGTTTGTTATTGTAAGTCTTTTCCTTCTCTTGTGTTTCCTGCCTAGAGAAGTTTCTTTAGCATTTGTTGTAAAGCTGGTTTGGTGGTGCTGAATTCTCTTAGCTTTTGCTTGTCTGTAAAGGTTTTAATTTCTCCGAACCTGAATGAGATCCTTGCTGGGTAGAGTAATCTTGGTTGTAGCTTTTTCTCTTTCATCACTTTAAAAATGTCCTGCCACTCCCTTCTGGCTTGCAGAATTTCTGCTGAAAGATCAGCTGTTAACCTTATGGGGATTCCCTTGTATGTTATTTGTTGCTTTTCTCTTGCTGCTTCTATTATTTCTTCTTTGTATTTAATTTTTGATAGTTTGATTAATATGTCTCCTGACATGTTTCTCCTTGGATTTATCCTGTATGGGACTCTGCTTCCTGAACTTGATTGACTATTTCCTTCCCATATTAAGGAAGTTTTCAACTATAAACTCTTCAAATATTTTCTCATACACTCTCTTTTTCTCTTCTTCTTCTGGGACCCCTATCATTCGAATGTTGGTGCGTTTAATGTTGTCCCAGAGGTCTCTGAGCCTGTCCTCAATTCTTTTCATTCTTTTTTCTTTATTCTGCTCTGCAGTAGTTATTTCCACTATTTTATCTTCCAGGTCACTTATCTGTTCTTCTGCCTCAGTTATTCTGCTATTGATTCCTTCTAGAGAATTTTTAAGTTCATTTATTGTGTTTTTCATCACTGTTCGTTTGCTCATTAGTTCTTCTAGGTCCTTGTTAAAAGTTTCTTGTATTTTCTCCATTCTGTTTCCAAGATTTTGGATCATCTTTACTATCATTATTCTGAATTCTTTTTCAGGTAGACTGCCTATTTCCTCTTCATTTGTTTGGTCTGGTGGGTTTTTACCTTGCTCCTTCATCTGCTGTGTGTTTCTCTGTCTTCTCATTTTGCTTAACTTACTGTGTTTGGGGTCTCCTTTTTGCAGGCTGCAGGTTCGTAGTTCCCGTTGTTTTTGGTGTCTGCCCCCAGTGACTAAGGTTGGTTCAGTGGGTTGTGTAAGCTTCCTGGTGGAGGGGACTGGTGCCTATGTTCTGGTGGATGAGGCTGGATCTTGTCTTTCTGGTGGGCAGGACTGTGTCTGGTGGTGTGTTTTGGGGTGTCTGTGACCTTATTATGATTTTAGGCAGCCTCTCTGCTAATGGGTGGGGTTGTGTTCCTGTCTTGCTAGTTGTTTGGCATAGGGTGTCCAGCACTGTAGGTTGCTGGTCATTGAGTGGAGCTGGGTCTTAGCGTTGAGATGGAGATATCTGGGAGAGCTTTCGCTGTTTGATATTATGTGGGGCCTGGAGGTCTCTGGTGGACCAGTGTCCTGAACTTGGCTCTCACACCTCAGATGCTAAGGGTGGCAGCCTGCCAGAGTACCCAGATCCTGTCAGCCACATGGCCAGGTACGTGGGGAGGTTCTTGCCTTTTGGGAAGTCTGAAGTCTTCTCCCAGTGTTCAGTAGCTTTTCTGTAGGAGTTGTTCCACATGTGGATGTAGTTTGATGTATTTGTCGGGAGGAAGGTGATCTGCATGTCTTACTCCTCCACCATCTTGAAGGTGCCCCCTCTGGCTGGTGGGCGGCTGCAGCCAGCCGTCTCCAGGTGGCGGTGAAGTCGGGCGGCTGTTCTCGCTGACTCCGGCAGACCTCTGCATTCAGTTTAAACTCAACATGTTCACAAGACATTTAGCATATTTCCCTGAAAATTTTCATGAAACCACTGTAACTAGAATCTTTGAAGTCATCCCTACCCCCTTTCTCTCGCGTATCTGCATAACCAGTTGGTCAGCTTATCTTAATAAATCTACTTGAGAAATTTCTCTCATCTGTCTCTACTTCCCCACCCCACCGTCATTGCTTTAGTCTCAGCCTTCATCCTTTTTGGACTAGATTATCCTCCACATCTGTCATATGGTCTCTTAAGAATAGACGAGATTAGCCACATCCTTTTTTTTTTTTTTTTTTGCTGTACACGGGCCTTTCACTGTTGTGGCCACTCCCGTTGCGGAGCACAGGCTCCAGACGCAGGCTCAGCGGCCATGGCTCACGGGCCTAGCTGCTCTGTGGCATGTGGGATCTTCCCGGACCGGGGCACAAACCCACGTCCCCTGCATCGGCAGGCGGACTCCCAACCACTGCGCCACCAGGGAAGCCCAGCCACATCCTTTTAATTGAGGACAATTAAAACTCATTGTTGCAGTAGCAGTATGTTTAGTAGAGTACATCTAGTGTCCATTTTTTCCCAGCTCTCCCTCTTCTGATGTGTGGCAGCTTTAGCTCATTCAGACTGTGGACTGGCACTCCCTATAGAATCACCTGCTCCAGGAATCATCCTCTGATGCTCCTATTCCATACCTGTTTCCCCAGGCTTGACCATCTGGTCCTTTTATATAATCTGATATGAAATTACTATAATGTGAGGCCATTATTTTATTGGATCAACTGTGAGCTCATTTATGACAGGGATCCTAATTTGTTCATCTCTCTGTCTTCAGGTCTTGGTATCTGACTCAGAGTAGAACCTCCAGAAATGTGTGTTGGTTCCAGAATAAACTCTGGTTCTTTCAACTTTTACTGAAATGAGGGGGAAATAAGAAGACCCAGACATGTGGCAGGGACTGGGGAAGGAGTAAGACGCAGAAGTAATAAGTGTAAAGCTTTAGTTTTCAGAGTTTTCAGGAATTAGTTGTGTGCATAACAAAAAAACAAATATTTTGTATGTGTGTGCGCTGTTAAGAATTACCGTGTTGTAAAACCCTGATATCATCACTGAAGCTCCAGTTTTTAAGGGACTCAAATGATCAGCTGCTCTGTTTGATGACTGCATCTTCAGTGTGGATGAGTATCCAGTCATGTCTTACAAATATGAATGTATTTAAAATATTCAACAAAATCTGTAACTTTCAGCTGTTCAACTCCAAGTACAGATGAAATGGTTACTTGATGGGAGCTTTTGTGATCAGAAGGTTCCCCAGTCACTGAAGATTAAACTCAGGCCCAGGATTGTTTTGGCCATACTGTGAGAACACCTCCTTTCATAGGGGCAGAAATCAAAGATCTCAGGTGAGAATCTATTTAAAACAGGAAGGAAGTTACACAAGTGGAGATGCTTCTTACTTCTTCTCATCTTTTCCATCTAGATACTCCTACTGAGAGATCTACCTGCACATCAACAAGATATTAGCAAGAACCCCCCTCTCTTTCTACCTTGGTTGCCATGACTGTCATCAAATAAAGCCTCACCTACTCAATTTGCTTTTGAAAAATATTTTATTAGGTTATTACAGAATTGTTTGTATCACTACCCAAGTGCTTATCAACAGAAGACTGGTTTAAAAAACTATATCTGTACGATGAAATACTATCAAACAAACCAACCAAAAATACCAGTAAATCCATGGAAAATATTCTGTATCTTAACTGTGGTGGTGCCTTGACATGTATATAAGATTGTCAAAACTCATCAAATTATATACTTAAACTGAATGTAGTTCATTGTATGTAAAGTAGTCCTGACCAGAAAAAGGAAAAAAAAGAAAAATGTTTTCTTCTTTATTCCTCTCAGTAGCGGGCTTTATAGAATTTATACCTTAGATTTTAACCCGGGGGAGAGTAACGTTAGCAGTAAAATGGAGAGCGAAACCTAAGGATAGAAGAGAAATGGAGAAAGAGGACTAAGAAACAGGAAGAAAGGAGCAGATGCCACAAAGTCCTGGGGGCAAAGTGGGAGGAAGGAGTGCAGCATGACCAGAGGAGAGAACAGGCACCCAGAGTGGGCATTTATCAGAAGTCAGACCGGAAAGGGGAGTGGGCAAAACTAGCATTGGAAATAACTCCTGGGGGTGAGAAATAGCACTGGATCATCTCAAAGGAAGATGCAAAAGAAGGAATCAGGCAGAAAGCAAAGCTCAGTGCAGAGAAGGGATCAAGAACCCAGGTCTACAAGGAAGGCAGATAGTAGCCAGTGGAGTATCATATTGTGAGCTGGATTCTGAGGGTCAAGTTTAGTGGTTGTCATTTTATATACTGAGTTATTACTTTATGTTCCAGTTCCCTGCAGATCTGTCTGTGGGTGCTTGTGGCCGTAAGTAGACTGGATGCATGTAGGGGAAGGCAACAAGCAAGAGCCCAGTGCCTAGTATGGGCCCTAGTTTTCCACTTTGTGGGAATGGGTATTTAATTAGGTCTTTTTTACAACCAAATTTCAGTAAAAACGAGAAGACTTTATTTCTCTATGTAGTTTGTTAAAATAGGATCTTTCTCGCCCGCAGAACACAGACACAATAATTATTTGGACATGCATAAATACGTAAAGACACATCAACTTAAGCGATCAGAAAGCATGTTGAAAAATGTGCCCACCATGAATTACTACTGGGGTATAGAAAAGCATGCTTGTACATTCTTTTTGCACAAAGAACGCACTGGAGAATAAATTAGCATAGAAAATGGTCTCTTTGAAGGCACAATAACTATTGTTTCCTTATTAAGTCTAGTTTTTCAATTAAATGGAGCTTCACTGATCCACACCATGGCTGGGATGTCCCATAGAGAATTTCTGAACTTTAGAGATTAGCAAAAAACTGTAACTGGAAAAAAACCATGACACAGATTCCAGGAACTGGAGAAATGACTGTCATTGTGTTCCTTTGTTTTGATTACTGAGTTTAGTTTCTAATTATTGAAATGCTTCATAATGGAATAGTAAATATGCTGTATGCTTTTGTAAAAGTAATGAAGGATGGAGACGGAATTAATTTATTGAGCACCTACTACCAGGTACTCACTGTGCTATCAGCTATCTCATTTGATCCTGACAGCACTTCACTATAATAGTCATCCTTATTATTCCCAGTGTAAAGAGAGAAAAACTGAGCCCCAAAAGGGTTAAATTATTTGCCCCAGGCAGCAAAGTTTGTAGGTGGCTGAGCTGATGTTCCAGTCTTTTTCGTATCATAGCAAAAGCTTAACCATGTTTTAGTTTTTGCTTTGTATGTTAACTTAAAAAAGAAATTCTCTTCATTTTCAAATTGGTTATTGTGAACACCATTATCTTAGAAAAAATTGGCATTGCTGATCTGTACTTCAGTGACAATATTAAAATAAATCAAAACCAGAGTCAGAATACTTTCATGCATCAGGCTGTGCAACGACTCATGATGCCAAGCAAATGTACCATTTCAAGAGAGAGTAATTGCTTTCTCCCAGCCAATCATGGATTATTGTAAAAAAAAAATAAATGTGATGGTAAAAAACTGTTTGGCAAAATCTCCTTTCCCTCTTGCAAGATCCAAACCTATGAATGTTTGAGAAAATTCTTAACATCACAAACAGGGCATGTTGACTCATTCAGTGAGGAAACACCTATAAAGTGCCTCCTGCCTACAAAATACCGTGCCAGATGTGGTGGAGCTATAGAAATGAGCAAAATATTTGTTGAGCACATAATATATGCCAGACATTTTATCTTCATGGTGATATTTGATCTTCATAAAATTCTGTGAGGTTGTTGATATTATGCTTAATTTACAGATAGGAAAATTGACACTCAAAAAAGTTGAGTGACCTGTTCAAGATCAGTAACAGCTACCAAGTGGTTTACCCAGGACTTTAACTGTCTGTTCACTGCCAAATTCCATGTGGTTTGCACTATACTATGATCCTCCTCGTGGAACTTTCAGTCTAGGAGAGATTTACATGTAAACTACTAACTAATAATACAAGACAGTGAAATAATGATGTTTACCAAGGGATAACCAAAATTCAGGAAAAATTAATTCCAACTGAGAAATTGGAGAACGTTTCAAGAAAAACCTTCAAGGGTAAGAAAGACTCAGGTTGCTGGAGAGAGCAGGAGAAAACCATTCCAGACTGAAGGAACAACAGGATTCAGAGCATAGAGCCATGTTTGAGGACTAGGTCTGGGTCCACTGAGTGCAATCAGGATGCTGGATTAATGTTGAAAGGTCATAAAAGATAAAGTTGAAATAAAGAGTGTGTTTAAACTGTGAGGGGTCTTGAATACCATGCTAAGGAGTTTGAATAATTCTATCCCTCCTGGGGGGTTAAGATTTTCTTTTTAACTTTCTTTTTTAAAAAATTTTATTGAAGTATGGTTGACTTACAGTGTGTTAGTTTCAGGGGTACAGCACAGTGATTCAGTTATTCATATATATGTGTGTATATATATATATATTCTTTTTCAGATTCTTTTCCCTTAGAGGTTATTGCAAAATAGTGAGTGTAGTTCCCTGTGTGATACAGTAGGTCCTTGTTGGTTATCTATTTTATATATAGTAGTGTGTATGTGTTAATCCCAGCCTCCTAATTTATCCCTCCCCTGCCTTTCCCCTTTGGTAACCATAAATTTGTTTTCTATGTCTGTGGGTCTATTTCTGTTTTGTCGATAACTTCGTTTGTATCTTTTTATAGCTTTTTGAGGAAGTGAATAACCTGATTTGACTTGTATGTTTTAAAAGATAACACCAGAGGTATGAAAAGTCAAAATGAGTTATTGGAGTTAGGGCTGATGGAAAGCCGTTGTGATGATGTAAGGAAACTATGAAAACTGGAGCAAAGTCAGAAACAGTGGGAATGACAGCTGTGGGACTAGGGTGTGGTTACTGTTTAGAAAATTTTGTAAGTACAAACTCCGGGACTTGGTGATGTGTTATATGTGGGTAGAGAAAGAGGAACCAAAAGTAATGTTGAGGTTTCCAGGATCTATGACTGAGTGGAAAGAGGAAGAGAAAGCCCAGGTTGCTGGTAAAGGGAGGTGTAGAAGTAAAACCAGGAACATATTTTGTGTATTATATGCCTATTCTATAGCACTCATGACTGCATTAACTATAATTGTGATAATCATATTCTTAAGTTAGAATGAAAAATGGGTGGAGAATGTTCCATTTTTCACGTTCCTACTAACTCCCCAATCTTTTCACTGGAAGTGTTTTACAAAATGGCAGGTTTTGAAAATCATAACTGTGACTGGATGATAGTGGGGTGGCTTTCTTTGGTGTCTTTTTGGTATTTCAAATTAATGGTAAAGATAATTTCTTTCCAGGTGGTGACAATCCACATCACTCCAGTAGATGACCAGCTTCCAAAAGAGGTTCCTGGAGTTTCTCGACATTTGGTTGTTAAGGAAACGGAGGTGGCCTGTATCACTAAGAAACATCTACATTTTGTAGATACAGAATCATATGACAGGGAGCTGCTCTACACAGTAACCACTCCTCCATTTTTCTCCTCTAGCCGCAGGTACCTCTACGAAGAGTCATCACCTGGGCTATTAGTTGAGGGTTGCGTTCTAGGATTGAGTTGAAAGTGTCAATGTGTACTACTGTGGTTCACTTGCTTTGTTGGTCACACATGAACTTATATTCAATTCAGCATTTATTCTAATCTCAAACTTGTCTCATACCTCCCTTCAAAAGCTATATTAATTGGTAAGTGGCCTGCAGCCTGTAGTGTCTTCAGCTTAGGGAGGCTTAAAACAGTCTTTAATCCCTTTTTCTAAAGAGAATACTTTTTTTCTCTTTAGTAAAATGTACTGAGTCTTCATCGTTTTATTTTTAGATATTGCAGCCCACAAAAGTGGTCATATTCTCTGATTCCAATCCAGAAAATGTCATGAATATACCTTAGGTTTGTATTATCTACCAAAGGATAGTGAGGAAACGTTTTTAGGATGAGTATCTAACTACATCTTATTGTAGTTAGATTCCCTTTCATCATGTCAGAGCAGAAATTCTGTACATACTTTCTGCAGTCATGATGAGAATGGCATTCATGATACTAGACTTAAGGCTAGAACCTCCCCCCGCCTTGATATAAAGAGAGAATATAAAGATGGAACATTTGATTTCTTCCTACAGTGAATACTTTTAGCTTCAGAAAATTTGGTTGTGGGCTACCATTTGATTTAATTTTTCTTACTGGGAAAGTTAGCTGATGTGTTCTCTTGTATTTTTGTTTAGACACTTGGATGCTGGGAAATTATTCATGGTAGACAGCATACCAAGGCTAACCAAAAACCCTGCAGCTCCAGGGTTGAAGTCATTCACTCAGGTATGATGCTATGCTCGTGTTGACAAACATGACGGAAGTGTCCTCTGAGAAGGTACGGTGCTCCTAACGTTGCACTTGAGAGTATTGGCCTTTGACATCTGTCACAAGCAACAAATACTTGATGTCTATATTCTTTCTGCTTGCACATTTCCATTAAGCAAGTGACATGTAACATTTGAAAATGCTTGATCAAGCTGGATATGATTGTAAAATCTCGTTATAATTCAACACAGTCTTTTGCATCAATTTAGGTCCCTGGCTTAGGGCTCTGATTTAGGGACCTGGTGCATATGTTTTTACTCCATCAAAGTCAGTTCGTCCAATATCCTACCATCTTAGTTTCCTAGGGCTGCTATAGCCCAGTACCACAAACTAGGTGGCTTAAAAGAACAGAGATGTATTGTCTTACAGTTCTGAAACTAGAGGCTAGAAGGCTAGAAGTCTGAAACCAAGGTCTCAGGGGGGCCACCATCCTCCAAAACCCTGTTTGGTCGGGGGGCAGTGGGGTCTTACCTTACCTCTTTCCATTGTCTAGTGGTTTGCTGGCAATCTGACATTCCTTGACTGGTAGATCATCACTCCACTCTCTGCCTCTGTCACGCCATGGCTGTGTTCTCCCTGAGTCTCTCTCTTCTTATAAGGAACAAGTTATATTGGATTAAGGGCCCACCCTACTCCAGTATGGCCTTACCTTAACTAATTACATCTGCAACAACCTTGTTTCCAAGTAAGGTCACATGCTGAGGTACTGGGGGTTAGGACTTCAACGTGTCTTTTTTTGTGGGGGACATAAGTCAGCACATGCTATCTACTGCTTTCCAAAATCCTTCATTAGCCCTCTCCCTGCTCCTGTGGCCTCTGCTCTGCAGACCTAACTAGAGGCCCAGTAATGATGAGTGATTAGGCAGCAGCTACCCCTGAGCTGCTGAATCTCTCTGTAGTTAGAGGTTGTATTAAATGAGTATGTCAACCTATGTGCTAAGTACTATTATTTTTTTCATTTTGTAGGTAAGGAAACAGAGACCTCACAAGTTTAAGTAGCTTGACTGATATCACACAGCTACTTTGTGGCACAGCTGGGTTAAAATGCAAGTCTCCTGTCTTTCACAGAGTTGCCTGGCTTCAAGCACTTGACGTAGTCACTTAATTTCTTTGTTCTTTTCCCTCCTGCTTTTAGAAAATGCGATTTGTAAGATAGAGCTTTTTATGATCTTCAAATTGATGATGGTGGCATTTACAATGTTCCCTATCAGTGAATGAGACAGGTATCTTAGACTTAGGTCTCTAAATGTCTCTCATCCTGGGAAATTGGCACCCACATGTCCGTCTTCATTTGCTTTGCAGCATGCTGTGAACTATATGAAAGTGGCCTACATGCCACCCATGCAAGATATAGGCCCCCACCCCCGACACGTCCAGTTTGCCTTTTCCGTCAGTAACCAGCACGGCGGCACTTTGTTCGGGATCTGCTTTAACATCACGATTCTTCCGGTGGACAATCAGGTCCCTGAGGTAGGCGTAATGCTTAATGTGAAGGATGAAAAGGCGGGGAAGACCTAAGGGAAGAAAGATTTTGAAAGCCTTACTCAAAATGCTAACTTCTCTTTAGGCTCTTTCAAAGAACTTTTTTATTTTCCAGCTACAGTGTAGGAAAAGAAAGCATGGGGAGGGGGAGTCCTTCACCTCCTATGGGACTTTCTATCTAAAAGATGAGATTTTCTAGTTGCTGAATTTGGCATTATTTTCAAAGCTTTATCAAAATCTCTTTCCTTTCTGCTGAGTTTCATGTGTTGATCAGGTGAAGGGGATTAAATTAGGAGTCTCTTAGCAACCAGATAGGCTTATTTGCTCTCTCCGCAGGCCAGCTATGCTGTTCTGTCATCTAAATAAGCTCTTTAATTTTCTAAAATGAATTAAGATGGACCCTTGCATCCTATGCTGTTCCACTCCCCAATGTTTGTGTAAGCTTTAAAGCACTTGGGTCTCTCATTATAAATCAAATTACAAAGGCGATGCTACCTTGTGCATCTTATCTGCGAGGCTGGGATTCATGGTGAGAATTTGTTCCCTACCTGCTCCCTCCCCATCAGAGCACTAGAGTTAATGAGGGTGGCTATTCCTAGGTTTGCTTTTTCCCTCAAAAGCGGAAAGTGTGATTACCCATTCATTAGGAACCAGAGGGGACTAGAACTCACATGTGTCTCATCCCTAAGGAAAGAGGCCACCTTCCCAGGCAGCCACCTGGAATATGGCCAGGAAAGCACGGATGCTCCTTTTTCTTTGCTCTCCTCACCATCTCTAAGCTGCCCAAAGTTGTGGAGCAGAGGTCTCACCCTGCAGGACCAAGGGGCTTACCCAAACCACACAACTGTTTTGATGAGTCTAGATAATATTTGAAAATAATGAGTTGCCAACGCTTAAACATCAGGAGGTTTTGTATCAGGTTTGGATTTCTGGCTTCTCTTGAAAATTTGGAAGCTCTGGCAACACTGAGTCCACTTCCCTACCCCCACCCCACAGCAGCTGAACAGGGCACATTCCCCAGTCACCCAAGTCCCCACCCAACTCAAGACACCCATTTACATCACTGGCTTGACCCCGCCAGCCTCTGAGCTTGCAATATTTGGTAGAAGATGGGCCCAAGAGCTCACAAAAAAGGAATGTAAACTATGTTCTTTGCCTCCTTCCCTGTCAGGGACCAGATCATGTTCCCTGTATAAAAAATAGTTTAGAATGTCTCTTAATTTTTTTATTTTTTTTTGCGGTACGCGGACCTCTCACTGTTGTGGCCTGTCCCGTTGTGGAGCACAGGCTCCGGATGCGCAGGCTCAGCGGCCATGGCTCACGGGCCCAGCTGCTCCACGGCATGTGGGATCTTCCCGGACCGGGGCACGAACCCGTATCCCCTGCATCGGCAGGCAGACTCTCAACCACTGCGCCACCAGGGAAGCCCAGGAATGTCTCTTAATTTGATTAGATGTTATTCAGACCATCCTTTTCTATGTATGAGATACGTGCCCTGAAATAGCCCAGCATCTAAAGAAGCTAATGTGTGTTATAGAACAATCACAGAGAAACAGTTTTTTATGCCAAGCTGTCCAGCCTCTTGCTAGAGAAAGATGATCTGTGGTAAAAACCAGAAAGGGTGAAGTGAATAGTTACCTCCATCATTTGAAGGTAAATGGAATAGTTACGAGGACTTGGGGCTCAGGAGGCTAAGTGGCTTCTGTCTTTTTTCTACAGTGGATGGGACAAATGAAATAGTACTGTAGAGAACTGAGAGTAGTAGAAATAAAATTAAATGAGTGGCTTCAGTGAACCTAGTCATGGGAGTGGTTCCCTGGTGTGAAAATCCACAGTTATCGCTGGGCTAAGTGATAACCGTTAGGGGATCTTGACACCATGCTGGCCTGAAGTTCCAGAAATCCAAGCACTGGGTTCAGGCAGGGACTAGAAAGTGAATAATTAATGGGGGGGGCAAATTAGCTTTTAGTTTTTTAAAGTTGTCCTGAAATACATATATATTTAAAAATCGTCTAATGAGGCAAAGTATATTCCTTGAAACTTAGCATCTTGGGATATTAATCGATGCAACTCAGGACAAAATGAGGTTGGCGGACATGGACCATGTTTCAGTGGTAATAATCCTCTTTAAATAAGAACTCCATTTATTTCTTTCTCCTACAAACAGTGAAAATGTAGGTTTGGCAAAATCAGAGTAAGGCACTTAGGAAGGGTGCGGGTGAGTGGCTGTAGGGAGAAAAGGCTCTTTATGTCGTCCTTTGCTGGCAGAAGTAGTTTATTACAGAATACAAGGCAGCTGTCCCAGGGAGCATGGTCTCATCATTTCCATGATCCAAGGAACTGCCCTTGGGGCGGCTGTGCCCTGGTGGGTGGGAGGATGGAGCAGGGCTCTGGGTGGAGGCTGTGATTTCTTGCTCACTTCCCTTTCCTCTGCTCATTTCTCGGGCCTCCGTCCTCTTTACCAGCTCTTGCCTTAGGGAGTGCTCTCCTTTCTAGGAGTGGCAGCTGCTCTGAAGAGAGTAGCTGCTTCCTCGGAGAACCCTGTGTCCTCACGTTAGCAGAGCGCTCACCCCAGATCGTGTGTGAGGAGCCTTCAGAGCCCATGACTTGGTAGCCCAACTGTATCTCCCTGTTTTTGCTTCTGTGTAGTAATACAAATTTGAGAAAATGATAGGTTAAACAAAGTTAGTAGATTTTCCTACTGTAGGGTCTCAGAGTGCTGAATACACTTACGAATCTTATAAACTTCCAAGGTGCAGATACCGTATGTGACTATTTTCTAGATGTGTTTGACCATGGAACACTTCTTGCCAACTCCCAATGTGATGATAAAACAGCCCAAGCCCTTCTAACTTGTTTTTTACTTTCAAGTAAATTTTTATTGAGCGGTGAGTTTTTCTGTTAGAGAAAATTATCTTTATGGCTTTAATATTTAAGTCTAATGCTTGAATAAATCTAATTCCTATGAAATCTTCAATTTCTAGTCTTTCATTTCCCTGTTCTACTTCCATATCTAAAACACTCACTACCCGGATGCTTAAAAGCTCCAGTCAATTTCCCAAGTCTTTAAGAATTTTTAGGGTGTAAAAAGAGATGGATTCTTTCTCTAGGAGAATTTGATGCAGGTTTTGTTCATTTTGTAGATTAAGGTACATATGTGCCGAGCAATGGTAGGTGTGGACACGATGAGGAATGTTATTATTTTCTCAATTTAGCACCAGTGATGGTAAATCTGACTGCTGCTTCTACTCTACAGGGTCTGAGATCAGTGAAATGCAGGTGCTTTCAGGTTTCTAGATCTGCCTTGTTTCTTTGTGTCCATCAATGTTTAGAATTGGAAGCATTTAGTGAAAAATACTTTTCAGCCAGGATATTCAGCTATGAACTTGTTCCCTTGAGCACATTCTTGAGAGTTTGATTGACATGTGAAAATGGTGCTGGAAGTTTTCTGTTGGTTTCATGAGCTCTGTCTTCAGGTACACCTCATGGAACAAGGCTTTAAATGTTTCCTTCCTTCTTTCTAGGTATTTACCAACCCTCTGAGAGTGGCTGAGGGGAGTCAGTGTGTCATCAGCACAGAGCATGTCCTGGTTTCTGACGTGGACACCAAACTGGACAACATCCACCTCTCCCTGCAGAGACAGCCTCAGCACGGAAGGGTGGAGCTGAATGGATTTCCTCTAAACACAGGGGCCATATTTTCTTGGGGAGACCTCCAGGCCTTAAAAGTTAGGTCAGAACATTTCCTGGCTTCTTTGTTTTACATGCTTTGGCTCCCATCTGAATCAATTGTGAGGCAGTGTAAGAAGTCTGTCCAATTCTTTCAGGGGTAGCAGCATGCCACCTCATACTTTTCCAGGGTCAGTTGAAAATTAGAAATGACAATCCTTTAGTTTCCCCCCAAGGCATTTTCTTTCCCTCTGGCTTGCTGTACTGGTAGGAATGACATTATGAATATTTGAGCAACAAAAACTCGATTACCATGAATATTAAATTTGCTGCAACTGCATGTATCACAAGGGGTAACAATCAAACTAGATGAATAGCGTCTGAGATAATCTATAAGGCTAATCTACATAATTGAACTTGGTTTTAAGAAAAGCCAATTTCTTAACCCTGGCAACTCTGGATAGAATTCTGTTGATCGAAGTCCTTAGTGTGAATTTTTAATCCATTTTACTGGGGAGGGGATTTGAGGGCAAATACGTAGGGTAGGTTGGGTAGGTAGGACATGGAATAGTACTTGGGTCTCTTCCAGTCAGGGGTGGAGTAATCCCTGTCTCATGGTCCTACAGTAGTTCCCCTCACCTTGAGGACTTTCATTTCTTCTACCTAATGCAGTTATGTAAGAAACTTTTTCTTTAAAATCTAGTAAAACATCTTCTTTGTAAAACAATGCAAGGTACTCAAAAGCAGTGGTCAGGTAGACAAACATACTGGTTAATTTCTCACTTGTACAAGTTCAAGTTATAAATGGGAATTTTGTCCTTTTTGATAAAGTGTAGTAGAAGGTATTAGGCATCAAATGCTTAGTTCTACATTTAGAAATTGATGAGGAAGGAGAATTTGTGTACAGGAAGATCATTTTCATCCAACAGTTTAGTTACACTGCTTTATTTTACAGTTTCCAATATCTTAACCTCTTTTCACTACTCTTATCCTCATTAAAATTTCCTTTTTTCCCCAAGATCTCAGCTATTTCCTACCTGTTAGAAAGAGAGCTCTGTTTAGGTAATTCTTACTAGGGAATGAACGATGGATAGAAAAAAAAAAGTACCAGTGTTTGCCAGCACGTATATTTCAAGCATTCTTCTAGAGACATGCAATTATGGGTTTTTTTTCATTAAACTTCACAGCAATCAAACCTGACAAGGTAGATGGTTCTATTCTCATATTATAGTTGAAATAACGAAGACACGAAGAGGTTAAGTTCACTTAGCTAGTGTGTGCAGGACTCTGGTTTTGAAAGAAGTTCTGTTTGATTCCATAGCCGTGCATTTGGATGTGTACTCCTAGACCTATTTGGCCCTTTTAGAGGCATTAGCATGGTAAGTATATTTGAATTAGCACATTATCACATACCAATCTATTTTTGATGAAGATATCAGGGAGTATGACAAAATAAAGCATAGGAGGCAGTGTTGGGAGGGAAATTGGGAGTAAGTAGGAGGTGGGCTTTCTCCACCACTGGAATCGAATCCCTAGCCAGTGTATGGGTGAGTCTCGTCCTGAGTAAAACACCTTTTAGCCCTGGAATTCTTTCATATGTAAACGTTACATATGTTCAATGTACAATACAATTTTTAAAGCAACTTTTTTTTTTTTTTGCGGTACGCGGGCCTCTCACTGCTGTGGCCTCTCCCATTGCGGAGCACAGGCTCCGGACGCGCAGGCTCAGCGGCCATGGCTCACGGGCCCAGCCGCTCCGCGGCATGTGGAATCTCCCCAGACTGGGGCATGAATCCATGTCCCCTGCATTGGCAGGCGGACCCTCAACCACTGCGCCACCAGGGAAGCCCTAAAGCAACTTTTAATTTCATTTCCTAGAACTTATTTCCATAACTGAGTGTCTTGAATGGATCACTGATAAGCTAAAAATTTGACTCAGTTCAACAATTATTTAGAACTTACTGTGTATCACTACAGTGGACTGAAGAGTAAATGGAAAGTCTAGAATTAGACAATTCCTTTAAGAAACTTGACTGAGAATTAAAAGGAAATAGGGTCAAGGCAAGACCAAGAAAAAATATATATATACATTTTTTATAAATTTATTTATTTATTTTTGGCTGCGTTGGGTCTTCACTGCTGCGTGTGGGCTTTCTCTAGTTGCGGCGAGAGGTGGCTTCTCTTGTGGAGCACGGGCTCTAGGCGCACGGGCTTCAGTAGTTGTGGCACGTGGGCTTAGTAGTTGTGGCTTGCAGGCTCTAGAGCGCAGGCTCAATAGTTGTGGCACGTGGGCTTAGTTGCTCCATGGCACGTGGGATCTTCCCGGACCAGGGATTGAACCTGTGTCCCCTGCAATGGCAGGTGGATTCTTAACCACTGTGCCACCAGGGAAGTCCCGAAAAAATACTTTTAAGTCTAGAGAAATTCAAGAATCTTTATAGGTTCAGAGGAAAAGAGTTAGTAAATAGCAAGGGGGAAGTGGCAGGAGAGAGGCGATGAATAATGCATAGATAAAGTTTTAGGGCAGAGCTGAATCCATCCAGAGCACAGGCAGAAGGAATAACCTTAAAAGTGGGGGAGGAGGGAGAATTACCAGAATCCACGTAGCGTCCCACTTTTACCTGTCACTGCTCAGTCTCAGTGTCCCCTTTGCCCCCAGCAGTGTTTTCGGTAAGTAGGCAGAGCTACACCCACTGGTTCCCGTTTTTACAGAGACAATTTGAAGAGCTGCTTTTTGATTTGGGGACAAGTTGTGAATGCATAAACACATTTTTCCAGGGTGGAGCAATTTTACATTTAAGGATGCTTGAGTACAGTAGTTACATATGTGACTTCATGATTATGCTGGGGGTTTGGTTATTTATTTATTTGTTGAACATATGGCCAAAACCATGGGAAAGTTCTTGTGACAGGAATCTCAGTGCACTCCGACAGTGGCCTTGAGAGGTTAGTGACAGCTATCATCCCCACAGGTATCAGCATGATGGATCTGAGATACTTCAGGATGACATACTACTGGAGGTCACAGATGGCATAAATGCAGCAGAATGTGTGCTATACATTGAGGTACGCAGTAAGTTTCCTCCATGGTTCATATAGAAACAAACCTTCTAGTCTGGAAGCCTCTTGGGGTCTCTGATAGAAATTGAAGCACATGGACTTCAAAGCAAGAAGGTGTCTGCTTACATCTTTGATTGTGTCAGGACAGGCAATAGAGAGCAAAGTTATATTGGTGAAATGGGCATATGAGTTTCTTGTGCCAATCGATTTAAAGGTAGAACTACTCTCACCGCAAACCCAGAGACTTAATTTAAAAAGCAGTCATTTCCATGTATAAATTATTTCTAATATTTTTGATCTGTCATGCCCAGAAATATTTATTTAGCAGTTGGACAGGTTAGGCTAGCATCGCTGGGCTTTTCCCTGTTGTGTGCAAGGAGCCGTATCTATATGTGCGATGTGACCCTTTGTGAATTCCTGTACTATATACCCCTGGCCTGTTTGAGATGATTATTTTCCCTCTTTTGAAAAATGAAGGAAAATCTGCACATAAAGGTTGAGTATATGCTCAAAGGCCTGATGGGAACCCCCGAGTTTCTCTGTTGGGTGACCATCCACGTCCACAAGCATAACTCATGGGATTTGCAGGTATTTATAGTTAGTGACAAAGGAGGGTCAGCAGAAGACTTATCACACTTCCTGAAGATCCACTAATTATTCTTACCGTACCAAATTCTATTTCTGTTTCAATTTTGTCAGTTCTTTGTAGTATGAAATTATTATTAATGGTCATAATAATGTGTTTGTAAGATATTTTACAGTTAATAATTAAGAATGATCACATCATTCTAGTGTTTTAAGAAGTACACAGAAAAGAAATTATCCCCGTCCTATAGCAAAGGTCTGAGAAGGTTCAATGACTTGTCCAAAGCCATTAACTTGACCATGTAGACCTGGGCTGGCATCTCCACTCTGGTACTCAGGCCAGTGTTCTTTCCTCCTCACCACTGCCCAGATCTAAATTAACAGGTGATTGTAATTACCATGCTCGCTAACATTTCCTGAGCACTTATCCATGCCAGTCACAGTGCATAGCCACTTCTTTTCATTTTTTCCACTTAGTTCTAATGATGGTCTTGTATCTAGATGAAAAGCAGTACGTTATTTCAGCTTCAAAAAGGAGAGTTTTCTTTATTGGCAGACTTTTACATATAAAGAAAGCTTTTCTGAGTTAATTTTTTTTCCTGAAAAGCAAATTTATGGTGAAAACCCCAACTCTGTCTTCTGTCCATGGCCATCTTCTCATTAATGACCCTAAGCAGTGAATTTGGGGAAAATAATTTGTGTATTATTACTTTTGAGACAAAAGGACATAGCCTTTGGAAACCAATCAGAGCTTCAGGAAAGTTTTAGACAATTATGTGTGATTTTTTTTCATTCAGGAGGAATGTTTTTAATTCTATTGCCTTTGGACTTTTTATACATTTGAAAGCTGAGGATATTTTGTGAACTGCTGCAAGGTGATGATCATGAATGTATTGGTGAGATTGATCAGATGGGGTCAAGAACAATGATAAAGAAGGTCTTCACTGAATCTACGCAGAGGACTTGAACAAAGATATTGTTTCCTAATAAGCCAATAGAAAATGGAATAGAGTATTGCATTCTTTTCTATCTTTAGTTAAATAAGTAAACCTGGGTTTCCATCACCCCATCTCTCTACCTGTTAAAGGAAAGTGTCTTCATAATTTCATGTATATTTGTTGTCGAGTTGTTAGCCTGTTGAAACAGTAGGGTAACCAGGGCATATATACGTAGTTACATTCATTCATTCGTTTATTCCATAAATACTTAATAAGTGCCTGCTATATGCCATGTCCTATGCTAAATTCTTGGGCTGTGTTGATGAACAAGATAAATAAACTTCCTCTTCTTTTAGAGTTATGGGCAAGGGATGAAGGCAGGCTTTAAACAGATTATCACTGAAATAATCAGTTAAAATGTGGATGTGTTCTACAAGTGAACAGGGTACTAAAAGAGAGTAAACAGGGGAAGTTTCTAAGTGAGTCTGAGTTGTCAAGAAGTTTTCCTGGAGGAATCCATATGTAACCTGAAGGAGGAGGCAGCCAAGCAAAGAGCTACGGGAGAACATACCAGGCAAGGGACAGACAGAAGATGCAAAGACGGGGCAAAGGCCTGACATGTGTGGAACACAGTGTCTTGGGGGTAGAAATGGACAGGAGTGGCACAGGAACCCCATAGCATGAGATGAAGCCGAAGACATACTAGGAGAAGCTCTGGGAAGCCATTGAAGGTTCCCACAGTTAGATGACTTGATGAAAGCCACGTCTGAAAAAGATCACATTGGCTAAAGCGTGGGGCAAGGAAATGTAGGCGTGACGTATTCACAGGCCAGACTTGATAAATAAATATGCAGCACACGCCGAGTTGTGGTCGTGAACTCAGAGGAGGACTGTCCTTCATTCCTGTTTAGAAGACATACTTTTTCACATTTCTACAAAATCTTTTAAAATTTGGACAGCCAGTGTGATCCCATGTTGCTTTTTTTCCCTTTCTGCTTGGAAATTTTATTTTCATGACAGTGAGAGAAAAATGTTTTATCAAGTTGAAAACTGGCATTGATTTAATGGTTATGGGGTTTCAGATTTAACTCAAAATGTTTGAAGTGCAGCTGCTGCTTATTATAAGTCCAAAGAAACTTCCTGGGTGGCAGGAAGTTGAGAGTAGAGGAAAGCCTTGTAATCATCAAGTAATTTGAAATATAAATAACTTTGATGTGGTAAATGTAAATGCTCAGACCACAAGGACTGGATTTCCCGTAGAATATGGGTAAATTTAGCAAAGGAGGATAGGGACTTGGGTGAAGGATGCTTTATATCACATTTAGATTTTGTCTGTCTTGAAACAAACGAGAGCTTTGAGCCCCAAACCATAACCATGCTCTCCCATCCCTACCTAAAATGTCTCTCATGTGGGTCATTTCTTGCAAGTTGGTTCATATGGGGAAAGTTAAAAGATACAGATGGCTTGGCCAAATGCCATGGCTATTGTTTCACGTGTCTGGAAGATTGAAAATGCCTGTCATTCCAGTTATGAGCTATGAGTTACCAGTTGGGCAATTTGTCATTGCTCTTTTTTCTTGAAAACATGCATTTTTTTTCCTGCTTAGGTGTTGCCTGTAAATGATGAGCCACCGGTCCTAAAGGCAGACCTCATTCCCATGATGTACTGCTCAGAGGGCGAAGAGGTGGTCATTACCTCTGAATACATTTTTGCTACTGATGTGGACAGTGATGATATGAAACTGATGTTCATGATTGTTCGAGAACCTCAGCATGGGACAGTGAGGAAAGCTGGGGTCACAGTGCATCAGTTTTCTCAGGGAGATGTTACGGCAGGGGCTGTGACGTACAAACACACAGGTAAGTGACAGAACTGTGACTAGTCTGAGAGTGGGGATGCAGCAACATGACAGAGTCTTAGCCCACTCCTTGCTGTGGGCTCTGATAATCTAACAGTCTTAATGCTTCCTTCCATTAAAAGAGTGGGAGCCCATCTCCCATTTTCAAGTATGATCACCATATTCAGAAGTATTTCTTGATCTCAGTAATATAATGAATTTCACAGAGTTGAGAAAGATCAAGTGTTATTGCTGCTCTGCTCCTGATGCTTCCACATAGACCTTCAATTCACCCTGGCTTGTCCTCGTTCCTGTTTTGGTCAATATGAAGAAGATTATTTGACCATCTCAGCTTCTGGCTCCCTAAATCATAACAGAAATGCCTGAAGTAGGCTCCCTAAGATAATTATCTTATTAACTGTAAAAGTTTCCTGATTATCAGCTAGCTCCTAAGAAGAAACCGGTCTGACCTTTGATTTCTTGAAAAGCAAAGATCGTGTCTTACACTTGTGTAACTTGTCCACAGCACATGACAGTGGTGGACATAGATGAGAGATACAGTAAATGCTAGTTTATTAGCACTGTAGTTACATTTCTGGCATTGCATTATATTGTTATCCGGATGGCATTTGTTCCTTATGTAAAATGTTCATGTAAAGAAGATGTGAATTCAACATCTGATGTCTGTGAGGCACAGTAGTAGGCACTGTGGCTTTTCAAAGGAGTATAACCCAAACCCTACTATGAAGGACTTTTGATTTAAAGGAGTAAGACAAACACATTCCCGCGTAAAGATGACAGCGTGACACATCTGCCCATCGCCACATCACCACCCCTCCCACATCTGATTTCTGGGTTGGGGCCACTTCCTCAGTAATAATACATCTACTTCCTCTACCTAAGTTTTATCACAGTCCATTACAATTTCACGTTTACTCATCCATATGCCTCTCTAACCTGGAAATTCCATGGGGGAAGTGTGATTGGGTGTGGGAGGCCAGGTGAGTGATACAAGAAATAAGAGGTATCGGAATTCAAATCATTTTCTTATTTGAAAAGACAGAGAGAGAGAGAATACAAGCAGGGAGGTGGGAGGGAATTCAAGGAGGGGGATTGAGATAGCAAAGGATTCATTTGGACATGGGAGAAAACATTTTGAAATAATATTTTTATGGGTACTTTAAAAAACAGTGATTCATTGTGATACCAGTTCTTAATCACTCAACTAAACATCTTTTTTCTTTAAATGCTATCTCCTTATCTTCTTCTTTATGTTAAGTCTTAGGAAAGGTTTCATTGGCTCTTTCCTTGTCCTGAGGAGCTTAGCCCACTTGTTCGATGTGTCTCAATGTCTCTCAAGAGTTTACAGCTAGGTGCTTCTTTTTAATTTCCCCAGTAGTTCTCAGATTAGCAGAAAAGTGATCCAAAGACCAGTGATTGTTGATTTTTACATAATTTTAACATCTTTGGCAGGCTCACACAGCATAGATAAATTAGTGGTGAGATGAATCTGTCTTCTCTTCCTGCGCTTTGTTCCAGACGTTAAGCAACAGTTGTACATATGTATAACTCTCTTCTAGTGTGGTGGCCATAGAAGAGAGTGTTGACACATTTTTTTCATAAGACCTAGTGGGACACTGGGGCAAGTTGTTTCAGATAGACTTTTTTGTTATGTTAATAAATTAACAGAGGGGCAGAGTCAAGATGGCATACTAGGAGGATGCTGAATACGCGTCTCCTCACAACTAGGGCACCTACTAGGCACCAGTGGGACCACGGACACCTAAGGGGATGGGAAGAACCCCCCAGTGACTGGGTAGGACGCGGGGTATGGGGGAAGTGAAGGAGGAGAAGAAGTGGAGGCGGGATGGGACTGGAGCCCCTGCTGAAGGGTGGCTGGGGGAGGGGAAGGGATCCCATGCCTGAAGGGGAAAATTGGGGGACCATTGGGAGGGCAGAGGATCAAAAGGGAGCGTGGCCAGGTTTCCCCTGCCCACTTGGGCCGCCAGGAACCTGCTGAGATCCGGGGCCTGGTCCTCTGACCACCTGAGGCCCCTTCCAGCTGCGCAGGTCCTGAGGGAGTGGGAGGGAGGGAAGGGGGAGCAAAAGTGGGACCGGCAGCCCTGAGGGGCAGCTGGGGGAGGGGAGGAGTTCCTACACCCAGCGGGACCCACCCACAGTTAGGGGTCCAGCGGCAATGGGGGAGACCCTGGGGGAGATGGTGGGGGAGGGGAATGGAGGAATGGAAGGGAATGGAGCCAGTGCTTTCCCTGTCCACTTAGGCACCGGGGAGCCTACTGGGCTCTTGGGCCTAATCCTCTGCCCTCAGAGCCTCCCTCCTGCTGCTCCGAGCCCAAGCCCCGCCTCTACGCCCCCACCCAGGGCCCCACCTCTGTACTCGGAGACCCCCTCCAACGCGCTGGGTCTAAACTCCACCCACACACCCTGACCCAGGGCCTTACCTCCAAACTCCAGAACTCCACACTCCAGAGGCCCTCCTTTCCACGTGCTGCCTCTCCCCTTCCGAGCGGGTCCTAAGCAGAGGCCCTGCCCCATGCTTGAATGTCTCCCTGCCTAGGCCCTGCCCCTAGGGCCTTTTCTGGCTACGTGGGTCCTGAGCCTAGGCCCCACCCCACACTTAAACGTCACCCACCCACCTGCCTAGGTCCCACCCCACCCTAAACCACTTCCCTACCTAAGTTCCACCCCCACCTAAACTCCACCCCCATAGCCAAGGCTTTTTTTCTCTTTTAGATTGGGGTTCTGTTTTACGATGTTGATTCATTGTTGTTGATTCTTTTATATTTTTATTTTTCCTAATAAACCTTTTATTATTCTAATTTTATTTTATGCTTTATATTTTGTTATTGTTCTCTCCTTTTGGCTTGTTCCCCCCCCCCCCACTTCTTTTCTTTTTTCTGTTGTGGTTTTATTTTACCTTGTTGCAGGTGTTTTGATTATAGTTTTATTTTTCCTAATATATTTTTTATCATTCCAATTTTATTTTGTTTTTTATTCTTTGATATTGTACTGCTCCTTTTTTTTTTTTTTTTTTTTTTTTTTTTACCGTGCCATGAAGCTTGTGAGATTTCGGTTCCCAGGCCGGAGGTTGGGCCCGAGCTCCTGTGGTGGGAGCTCCGAGTACAAATTGCTGGACTAACAGAGAACCTCACACCCCAGGGAATATCAATCTGAGTGAGGCCTCCTGGAGGACCTCATCTGAGCACCAAGATCAAGCTCTATCTGCCTGCCTGCAAACTCCACTGCTGGGCATCTCAGGCCAAACAACCAGTAAGACAGGAATAGAGCACCACCCATCAAAAAAAAAAAAAAAAAAAAAGACAAAAAAGGAGACTACATAATGATCAAGGGATCGATCCAATAAGAAGATATAACAATTGTAAATATTTATGAACCCAACATAGGAGCACCTCAGTACCTTAGGCAAATGCTAACAGCCATAGAAGGGGAAATTGACAGTAACACAATCATAGCAGGGAACTTTAACACCCCACTTTCACCAATGGACAGATCATCCAAAATGAAACTAAATAAGGAAACACAAGCTTTAAATGATACGTTAAACAAGATGGACCTAGTTGATTTTTATAGGACATTCCATCCAAAAACAGCAGATTACACTTTCTTCTCAAGTGCTCATGGAACATTCTCCAGGATAGACCATATCTTGGGTCACAAATCAAGCCTTGGTAAATTTAAGAAAATTGAAATCCTATCAAGTATCTTTTCTGCCCACAGTGCTCTGAGACTAGATATCAATTACAGGAAAAAATCTGTAAATAATACAAACGCATGGAGGCTAAACAATACACTACTAAATAACCAAGAGACCACTGAAGAATTCCAAGAGGAAATCAAAAAATACCTAGAAAAAAAGACAATGAAAACACGAAGACCCAAAACCTATGGGATACAGCAAAAGCAGTTCTAAGAGGGAAGTTTATAGCAAAAAAATCCTACCTCAAGGAACAAGAAACATCTCAAATAAACAACCTAACCTTACACCTAAAGCAAACAGAGGAAGAAGAACAAAAAACTCCCCAAAGTTAGCACAAGGAAAGAAATCATAAAGATCAGATCAGAAATAAATGAAAAAGAAATGAAGGAAACAGTATCAAACATCAATAAAACTAAAAGCTGGTTCTTTGAGAAGATAAACAAAATTGATAAACCACTAGCTAGACTCATCAAGAAAAAAAGGGAGAGGACTCAAATCAATAGAATTAGAAATGAAAAAGGAGAAGTGACAACTGACACTGCAGAAATACAAAAGAATCATGAGAGATTACTACAGGCAGCTATATGCCAATAAAATGGACAACCTGGAAGAAATGGACAAATTCATAGAAAAGCACAACCTTCCGAGACTGAACCAGGAAGAAATAGAAAATATAAACAGACCAGTCACAAGCACTGAAATTGAAACTGTGATTAAAAATCCTCCAAAAAACAAAAGCCCAGGACCAGGTGGCTTCACAGGCAATTTTTATCAAACATTTATAGAAGAGCTGACATCTATCCTTCTCAAACTCTTCTAAAGTATAGCAGAGGGAGGAACACTCCTAAACTCATTCTACGAGGCCAGCATCACTCTGATACCAAAACCAGACAAAGATGTCACAAAAAAAGAAAACTACAGACTAATATCTCTGATGAACATAGATGCAAAAATCTGCAACAGAATGCTAGCAAACAGAATCCAGCAGCACATTAAAAGGATCATACACCATGATCAAGTGGAGTTTATCCCAGGAATGCAAGGATTCTTCATTATACACAAATCAATCAATGTGATACACCATATTAACAAAGTGAAGGATAAAAGCCATATGATAATCCCAATAAATGCATAAAAAGCTTTTGACAAAATTCAACACCCATTTATGATAACAACTCTCCAGAAAGTAGTCATAGAGAGAACCTACCTCAACGTAATAAAGGCCATATATGACAAACCCACAGCCAACATCGTTCTCAGTGGTGAAAAACTGAAAAGATTTCCACTAAGATCAGGAACAAGACAAGGTTGTGCACTCTCACGACTATTATTCAACATAGTTTTGGTCACAGCAATAAGAGAAGAAAAAGAAATAAAAGGAATCCAAATCGGAAAGGAAGAAGTAAAACTGTCACTGTTTGCAGATGACATGATACTATACATAGAGAATACTAAAGATGCTACTAGAAAACTACTAGAGCTAATCAATGAATTTGGTAAAGTAGCAGGATACAAAATTAATGCACAGAAATCTCTTGCATTCCTATAAACTAATGATGAAAAATCTGAAAGAGAAATTAAGGACACTCCCATTGACCATTACAACAAAAAGAATAAAATACCTAGGAATAAACCTACCTAAGGAGACAGAAGACCTGTATGCAGAAAACTATCAGACACTGATGAAAGAAATTAAAGATGATACAAACAATGGAGAGATATACCATATTCTTGGATTGGAAGAATCAACATTGTGAAAATGACTCTGTTACCCAAAGCAATCTACAGGATCAGTGCAATCCCTTTCAAACTACCAATGACATTTTTCACAGAACTAGAACAAAAATTTCACAATTTGTATGGAAACACAAAAGACCCCGAATAGCCAAAGCAATCTTGAGAAAGAAAAACGGAGCTGGAGGAATCAGGCTCCCTGACTTCAGACTGTACTGCAAAGCTACAGTAATCAAGACAGTATGGTACTGGCACAAAAACAGAAATATAGATCAATGGAATAGGATAGAAAGCCCAGAGATAAACCCACGCGCACCTATGGTCAACTAATCTATGACCAAGGAGGCAAAGATATACAATGGAGAAAAGACAGTCTCTTCAATAAGTGGTGCTGGGAAAACTGGACAGCTACATGTAAAAGAATGAAATTAGAACATTCCCTAACACCATACACAAAAATAAAGTCAAAATGGATTAGAGACCTAAATGTAAGACCGGACACTATAAAACTTTTAGAGGAAAACAGGCAGAACACTCTATGAAATAAATCACAGCAAGATCCTTTTTGACCCACCTCCTAGAGAAATGGAAATAAAAACAAAAATAAACAAATGGGACCTAATGAAACTTCAAAGCTTTTGCACAACAAAGGAAACCATAAACAAGACCAAAAGACAACCCTCAGAATGGGAGAAAATATTTGCAAACGAATCAACAGACAAAGGATTAATCTCCAAAATATATAAACAGCTCATGCAGCTCAATATTAAAGAAACAAACAACCCAATCCAAAAATGGGCAGAAGACCTAAATAGACATTTCTGCAAAGAAGACATACAGATGGCCAAGAAGCACATGAAAAGCTGCTCAACATCACTAATTATTAGAGAATTGCAAGTCAAAACTACAATGAGGTGTCACCTCACACCAGTCAGAATGGCCATTATCAAAAAATTTATAAACAATAAATGGTGGAGAGGGTGTGGAGAAAGGGGAGCCCTCTTGCACTGTTGGTGGGAATGTAAATTGATACAGCCATGGAGAACAGTATGGAGGTTCCTTAAGAAACTAATAACAGAACCACCATATGACCCAGCAATCCCACTACAGGGCATATACCCTGAGAAAACCATAATTCAAAAAGAGTCATGTACCAAAATGTTCATTGCAGCACTATTTACAATAGCCAGCACATGGAAGCAACCTGAGTGTCCATTGACAGATAAATGGATAAAGAAAATGTGGCACATATATACGATGGAATATTACTCAGCCATAAAAAGAAATGAAATGGAGTTATTTGTGGTGAGTGAATGGACCTAGAGTCTGTCATACAGTGAAGTAAGTCAGAAAGAAAAAAGCAAATACTGTATGCTAACACATATATATGGAATCAAAAAAAAAAAGTTCAGAGGAACCTAGGGCAGGACAGGAATAAAGACACAGTTGTAGGGAATGAACTTGAGAACATGGGGAGGGAGAAGGGTAAGCTGGGACGAAGTGAGAGAGTAGCACTGATATACACACACTACCAAAAACATAGCTAGTGAGCAGCAACTGCATGGCACAGGGAGATCAGCTCAGTGCTTTGTGGTCACCTAGAGGGGTGGGATAAGGAGGTTGGGAGGGAGATGGAAGAGGGAGGGGATATACGTATGCATATAGCTGATTCACTGTGTTGTACAGCAGAAACTGACACAATATTATAAAGCAATTATACTCCAATAAAGATGTTAAAATAAATAAGTTAATTAACAGAAATACTGTATTCAAAAAGGTGTTTGGTTATTTGAATGTTATGTTTTCTGGTAATGTTCACTCAGTTACTCAGTTGGTAGTAATTTAGTGCTCTTCTAGGATGAGTAAAGAGAACTTCAGTACTATAGGATCTAAAGTTTCAGTGGCCCCGCTCTTTCCTCCATACATTGGTTATAAAGATCACCAGAGAACAATTGTGTCACCATTATTTTACTTCATCGATTGATTTATTTTATCTTATTTCTACGATTATGAAAACAGTACACGCTCATTGCAGAGAACATGAAAAAATATAACGAGGTTTTGAAAAAATTACCTTACTTACCTTTCAAAGAGAATCACTGTTAACATTTCAGTGTTACAGTATTTTCGTTTTTATAATCATTTTTAACATAGTTGCAATCATGTTATATGTGCAGTTTTGTAGATTCCTTTATTCATTTAGATAATCACCTAAAAATGTTTATTAAAATATTTAGTAAATTTTATATATTTTTTGTAAACACGTTTTACTAATTGAATAATATTTTATGATATAAAATTACATTATTAATTTTCTATTCTCCAAACATTATATATGAGGTCATTCAAAAATTTTCTTTCAAATAGCAGTACAGTTAACTATTTTAAGTATAAATTATATCTTTAGACTGTATTTCATTTCAAGGTAAAGAATTCTTCCACCAATGCTGTAGCCTTTTTAGTGTTTAACCCTCAGCCAAATTTTCCAGCTCTTTCTGTAAATGTATCCTATGCTTCCATTATATTGAAATTACAGTTATTGAATGTACTATGTTTGCTTTTTTGATTAAGCTGTTTTCATTTCCTAGATTTTTCTACTTCCCTTCCAGCTCCCTCTCCCTACACGTCCTCTCTCCTCATCTCCCAATTCTCTGCCTTATCTGCCTTATAAACTACTCATCCTTTAATGCTCAGTACAAAGCCAGCAAGGCCATCTGAAAAGACTTCTCTGACTTTCTCTGTTGTGTGTGCCTTCCCCCCATGCCATCATCAGCCAATATTCTCGTCCTCGTTCACCCTCAGCACCTGGTACATAATCAGGCTGAGATAGATGAATTTTCCATTTAATAGGTAAAAAATGGCTTAATAGTAGCAATTTCATATGGTTCCACTTAATACATACACGTATCTGTGATGTTCTAACTGAACTGCATTTCTTTCTCTACCATTAGACTGTGTCAGCTCCTGACACATAGTAGGTCTTTGGACATTTGACATTCTTTTGAACTGTCTTTTGACGTTTTCAACACGTCTGCCTTTTTCTCTGCTGAGGCACCCAGAACACTAATTTTCATATAACAGGCATTAAGTATATATTTATCAAGTGAATGATGAGTAAACAAACTTTATGCCAATTTGTTTTTTATAATTATGAATAGATGAGAGGTGTCTTTTTTTTTAAATTTTCCTGAAGTTGAAGGCAGATTGTTTAATTTTAGTTCTCTCAACTTCACTGTTTTTTAAAAATAAATCCAGTTATCTCATCCTTTAATCATTTGGTTGCTTAATAATATCATCTCGAGCTTTTCCTTGTCATTTTTTTCAAACAGGTAGAATAATGCCAAACACAATGCTCTGTAGATTTAACCAATGTGTCTTGTGAAAAGAGATGACATCCCTGATCTTTCGTGTCCTAGGCTCATCAAAACTTCAAACATAATTGCTTCCCTCTTGGCACTTTCAGAGTGATGCCTGAGAATTATCAAAAGCATATCTGCAGAATTTCCTGTCCCCTGGACAGCAAGCATTCCCACCTCTGTGCTGTTAGTTAGTAATCCAAGAGCAGATTGTTCTGTTTACTGGTGAACTATCTAGCCCTGACATTTTCTTCCTTCTTCCTCTCATTGCCTAAGTTGGGGCCATTTTGAATCCCATAGCTGTAAGCTCTAAAGAGTAAACAGAAAATGAAAATAAATGCCACTTCTTTTCCAGGTGCTGTTGCTATTTTGCTAACATCTTGGCTATTATGTAATGAGGAAAATACTGAAACAAATCACAAAAATGTGGATTATATCTGTATTTCACCTATTCTGCTTCTTCTGTAGTGAATGGTTGTTCATTTAAGGTGGTTAATGCAAATGGGAAGACAATTACCAGAGGGAAAACGGTGCCTTCTGTTCTCCCTGAGGTTGGTCCTAACACTAATAATTATGAGAGAAGAGTAAAGCCATCACAAGTCAAGCTTCGTGTCTATCCCTTATTCATTTATGAACTGTCAGACCCTTGTTAGCCCTGTTTTGCCCCTCCATATGGTGATAGATGGCTGGCAGGGATTTCACCAGAGGCAACAGATGGGCAAGCATTTTTGTGTTATTTTTATGACTCTATTTAATTGCATAGATAAAATTGAGTTTTACCTTTTAACCACATAAGTTCCTTCCTTTGCCATTTTATGCTTGTAGAGCAAGTGTGAGTGGGTTTCATCTTGGTATTCTATGTTTTTAAAAGTCAGGCTTAAACTCTGGTTGTGTCTTCCAGGTGGTGAGATTGGCCTGGTGCCTTGTTTTGACACCATAACGTTGGTAGTTTCGGACACAGAAGCTGGCCCTTTTGTGAATGGACCTCATCCATCTGTTCCTCGTCGTGAGTCCTTTCCAGTGTATGATCTCAACATCACAGTGTATCCGGTGGACAACCAATCACCTTCAATTGCAATAGGTGACAATTTTTTCTTTTAAAGTTCTATTATTTCACCTAGTGTCATACCCATGGTACAGTGAAATAATGCAATTTACATATAGTCAAAATAGAAAACCACCATACAGAATTGCTTCCAATAATTTCCTCAATACAAATTTGTGGAAACCCCCTGATCTATGAAAGATTACAGGGCAAAAGAATTTACTTGTTTAAAAATTTAGATAAATCTGAGGGACCTTCAAGATGGTGGAGGAGTAAGATGTGGAGATCACCTTCCTCCCCACAAATACTTCGGGAATACATCTACATGTGGAACAACTCCTATAGAAAACCTACTGAATGCTGGCAGAAGAACTCAGACTTCCCAAAAGATGCCCTCAGGCGACCTACACGCAGAGGCGGGGCCAAATCCAAAGCTGAGCCCCTAGGAGCTGTGAGAACAAAGAAGAGAAAGGGAAATCTCTCCCAGCAGCCTCAGGAGCAGCGGATTAAATCTCCACAACCAACTTGATGTACCCTGCATCTGTGGAATACCTGAACAGACAACAAATCATCCCAAAATTGAGGCAGTGGATGTTGGGAGCAACTGTAGACTTGGGGTTTGCTTTCTGCATCTAATTTGTTTCTGGTTTTATGTTTATCTTAGTTAAGTATTTAGAGCTTATTATCATTGGTAGATTTGTTTATTGATTCGGTTGCTCTTTCCCTCTTATATATATATATATACATATATATATTTTTTTCCTTTTTCTGTTTTTGTGAGTGTGTATGTGTATGCTTCTTTCTGTGATTTTGTCTCTATAGCTTTGCTTTTACCATTTGTCCTAGGTTCTGTCTGTCTTTTTTTTTTTTTTTTGCATAGTTTTTAGCACTTGTTATCATTGGTGGATTTGTTTTTAGATTTGGGTGCTCTCTTCTTTCTTTTTATTACTTTTTTATTTTTTTAATTTTTAATAATATTTTTTATTTTATTATTTTCTTTCTTTCTTTTTTTTTTTTTTTTTTTGGTCCCTTTTCTTCTGAGCCGTGTGGCTGACAGGGTCTTGGTGCTCCGGCCAGGTGTCAGGCCTGAGCCTCTGAGGTGGGAGAGCTGAGTTCAGGACATTGGTCCACCAGAGACCTCCTGGCTCCATGTACTATCAAATGGTGAAAGCCCTCCCAAACATCTCCATCTCAATGCTAAGGCCTAGTTCCACTCAACACCAGCAAGCTACAGTGCTGGATACACCATGCCCAACAACTAGCAAGACAGGAACACAACCCCACCCATTAGCAGAGGGGCTGCCTAACATCATAATAAGGTCACAGACACCCAAAAACACACCACCGGATGCGGTCCTGCCCACCAGAAAGACAAGATCCATCATCCACCAGAACACAGGCACCAGTCCTCTCCACCAGGAAGCCTACACAACCCACTGAACCAACCTTAGCCACCAGGAGCAGACACCAAAAGCAACGGGAATTACGAACCTGCAGCCTGCGAAAAGGAGACCCCAAACAAAGTAAGTTAAGTAAAAAGAGGAGACAGAGAACACACAGCAAATGAAGGAGCAAGGTAAAAACCCACCGGACCAAACAAATGAGGAAGAAATAGGCAATCTACCTGAAAAAGAATTCAGAATAATGATAGTAAAGATATCCAAAATCTAGGAAATAGAATGGAGAAAATACAAGAAATGTTTCACAAGGACATAGAAGAACTAAAGAGCAAACAAACAATGATGAACAACACAATAAATGAAAGTAAAAATTCTCTGGAAGGAATCAATAGCAGAATAACTGAGGCATAAGAAGAGATACGTGACCTGGAAAATAAAATAGTGGAAATAACTACCACAGAGCAGAATAAAGAAAAAAGAATGAAAAGAATTGAGGACAGTCTCAGAGACCTCTGGGAAAACATTAAATGCACAAACATTCGAATTATAGGGGTCCCAGAAGAAGAAGAGAAAAAAAAAGGGTCAGAAAATATTTGAAGAGATTGTAGTAGAAAACTTCCCTAATATGGGAAAGGAAATAGTCAATCAAGTCCAGGAAGCACAGAGAGTCCCATACAGGATAAATCCAAGGAGAAACATGTCAAGAGACATATTAATCAAACTATCAAAAATTAAATACAAAGAAAAAAATATTAAAAGCATCAAGGGAAAAGCAACAAATAACATACAAGGGAATCCCCATAAGGTTAACAGCTGATCTTTCAGCAGAAACTCTGCAAGCCAGAAGGGAGTGACAGGACATATTTAAAGTGATGAAAGAGAAGAACCTACAACGAAGATTACTCTACCCAGCAAGGATCTCATTCAGATTTGATGGAGAAATTAAAACCTTTACAGACAAGCAAAAGCTAAGAGAATTCAGCACCACCAAACCAGCTTTACAACAAGTGCTAAAGGAACTTCTCTAGGCAGGAAGTACAAGAGAAGGAAAAGACGTACTATAACAAACCCAAAACAATTAAGAAAATGGCAATAGGAACATACATATCAATAATTACCTTAAATGTAAATGGGTTAAATGCTCCAACCAAAAGACATAGACTGGCTGAATGGATACAAAAACAAGTCCCATATAAATGCTGTCTACAAGAGACCCACTTCAGACCTAGGGACACATACAGACTGAAAGTGAGGGGATGGAAAAAGATATTCTATGCAAATGGAAATCAAAAGAAAGCTGGTGTAGCAATTCTAATATCAGACAAAATAGATAGCTAGTGGGAAGCAGCTGAATAGCACAGGGAGATCAGCTCAGTGCTTTGTGACCACTTAGAGGGGTGCGATAGGGAGGGTGGGAGGGAGACACAGAGGGAGGGGATCCGGGGATATATGTATATGTATAGCTGATTCAATTTGTTGTACCACAGAAACTAACACACCATTGTAAAGCAATTATACTCCAATAAAGATGTTAAAAAAATATTTAGATAAATCCGTGGAGAGAGAATGCAAGTGTGTGTGTGTGTGTGTGTATCTGCGTGTGTATCTGTGTGTGCACACACTTGAGAATGAAGACAACATTGCAATCCTCAGATATTCTGGTTTTATTTCACGTGGGAAAATATCATTTGCCTGCTGGAGAGCCAATAATTTATTTTATCCATAATTTCTATTAGAATTGAATGAGTATATTAGCGAGACCATTTATATATACTTGACCTTATTTGCTTTTTAGAAAGTCATCTCTTCATAGGCATTGTGTATATGTTCTGTGTCTCAAAAAAAAATGCAAACATATGTATGAATGTTATTGTAATTTGCAAAGTATCTCCTAAGCAATGTTCTGGGGAGGAAGCATTATCCCTGCAGAATAATTAAGCACCAAGGCATGAAAAAATGTTCATTATGAGCAATTCATAATAGTTCTCAGGCAATTAATGCTCTGACAAACAGAGGCAACAACTGATCTTGAGGAGTACATAGACCACATTTAGTGACTTATCATTAAAACAGTTTGGCAATTCTTAGTTTCATTTGTCACTTCTGTAGACACAAGGGAAATCAGAGTTCCTTGAGAGTGACTAAAGGGCTGTACTGAAGCATTTAGTATTTCTGCTCTCTTTCTATTATTGTCTGGCTTGCTTATACAAGAAAAAAATATAATTCCGTTAAGTCAAATTAAATTCCCCCCATTACCCCTGAATATATTCACTGTAAGGAGAATTATGCCAAAGGAAATGAATATCTCCCATGGAAGTATATTTGCATGTAGGATGCTTCTATAAATTGGAATTTCAATCACTCCCTTTTGTTCTCACTATTCTGATTAGAGGATTTCACGCTAAGTCATAATTGTGTTATTATTTGTATGCAGGTACCATGTTCTTTGTAGACGAGGGTTTCTCAGCAGCCCTTACTGTTAACCATTTGTCTGCCACTGATGCCGACACTGCAGCAGATGACTTGGAATTTGTTTTGGTTGCTCCTCCCCAGTTCGGCTACCTTGAAAACACACTACCTTCTGCAGGTTTTGAAAAAAGCAATATGGGCATCAGCATAGGTAAGTCATGACTTTGTGTCCAGCAATAATTAGTCTATGTTTGTGACTGATTGGTTAGATCATGTTTAATAACTGGGTTAGGACTTCAGAAATGTTCAAAGTACTGTATATACTCAAGGAATTATTATTATTGCCAACACTTTTGAGTATTATTGTTTTTCGTTCTAATTTTTCATTTAAAATTTCCCCATGTATGGGAGTTTACTTCAAAATAAATGGAGATTTCACTTATGAAAACTATAAGAATAAATATTGAAGAAATAATGTTTTTAAAGGCCCTGATAGCAACACCGAATTCTGTGATAGAATAAATCTGGTGGAGCTCACTGGTCTCATTCTCACAGTTTTTTTTAACACTTTTAAAAGATATGGGCAGAAAAGGTTAGGAAACATACCATGGAAATGTTGAAGGTAATGACATTAATTTTGAAACCAAAATGCCTCTCAGATACTGAAATATCTCTGGTATTTCAGGCAAAAAGAAAACAACCAAAACAAAAACAGACACCAAAAACACAGTTGTCCAAAGGCACCACTTTAGAGTTATTCTCTAAGCACCTTTTGGGGTACATCTATCTTAAATATGAGGGAATCTGGGTTTAAGATTAATTGCATTAATAGAGTGACTGAATGGATAGAAAAATAAAAGACCCAACTACATGCTGCCTACAAGAAACTCACTTCAGCTTCAAGGACATACATAGGCTTAAAATGAAGGGAAGGAAAAAGATATTCCATGCAAATGGAAACCAAAAGAGAGCAAGGGTAGATATACTTATAATAGACAAAAGAGACTTTAAGTCAAAACTGTAACGAGACAAAGAAGGTCATTACATAATGATAAAGTCTTAATTCATCAAGAGGATATAATAGCTGTAAATGTATATGCACACAACATTGGAGCACCTAAATATATGAAGCAAATACTAATAGATTTGAAGAGGATAATACACAACAATACAATAATAGTAGGGACCTCAGTACCCCAATTTCAACAATGGATAGATCATCCAGATGGAAAATCAATAAGGAAACATTAGACTTGAACTATATGTTAGACCAAATGAACTTAACAGACATATACATACATTCCATCCAACAAAAGCAGAATAAACATTCTTCTCAAGTGCACATGAAACATTCTCCAGGATAGATCATGTAATGAGTCAACAAACAAGTCTTAGCAATTTAAAAAGATTGAAATTGTACCAAGTATCTTTTTTGACCGCAATGGTATGAAATTAAAATCAATAACAGGAGGTAACTAGAAAATTCACAAATATGTGAAAATTAAGCAACACACTTCTGAACAACCAATGGGTCAAAGATTAAATTTAAAAAAGAAATTTAAAAATCTTAAATAAAAATGGAAACACAACACACTAAAATATATGGGATGCAGCAAAAGCAGTGCTAAGAGGAAAATTTTATAGTGATAAATGCTACATTAAAAAAGTAAATCAACTAGAACTAGAAAAACAAAAACAAACTAAGCCCAAGTTTAGCAGAAAGAAGGTGATAACAAAGAACAGAGCAGAAACAGAGAACAGAAAAATAGAAGAGATTAATGAAACTGAATTGATTTTTTAAAAGATAAATGAAATTGGCAAACTTTTAGCTAGACTTAACAAGAAGAAAAGAGAACTCAAATAAATAAAATCTGAAATGAAGGAGGAAACATTACAACTAATACAGAGGATCATAAGAGACTACTCTGAACAATTATACACCAACAAATTGGACAACATAGGAACATAAAACTTACCAAGTCTGGATCATGAAGAAATAAAAAATCTGAACAGACCAATAATCAGTAAATAGATTTAATCAGTAATCCAAAACCTCCCAAGTAAGAAAAGCTCAAGTTCAGATGGCTTCACAGGTGATTTCTACCAAACATTTAAAGAAGAGTTAGCACTCATTTTTCTCAAACTCTTCCAAAAAAAAGGAAGAGGAGGGAACGCTTCCAAACTCATTTTACAAGGCTAGCATTACCCTGATACCAAAGACAGATAAAGATACTACAAGAAAAGAAAACTACAAATCAATATCTTTGATGAATATAGATGCAAAAATTCTCCACAAAGCAATAACAAACTGAATTCAACAGCACATTAAAAGGATCACACACCATGATCAAGTGGGATTTATATCTGTGATGCAAGGGTAGTTCAGCATGTGCAAATCAATAAATGTGATACACCACATTGATAGAATGAAAGACAAAAATCCTATGATCATCTCTGTAGGTGCAGAAACAAACATTTAACAAATTTCTACATCCTTTTAAGATTAAAAACTGTCAACAAATTGTGTATAGAAGGAACATACCTCAACATAATAAAGCCTGTATATGCAGAACCCACAGCTGGCATCATAGTCAACAGTGAAAGGTTGAAAATTTTCCCTCTAAGGTAAGGAACAAGACAGAGGTGCCCACCCTCATCATGCCTATTCAGTATAGTACTGAAAGTCATAGTCAGAGCAATTAGGCAAGAAGAAGAAATAAAGGGTGTCAAATCAGAAAGGAAGAAGTAAAATGTTTCTGTTTGCTGATGATATATATAGAAATTCCTAAAGACTTCACCAAAAACTGTTAGAACTAATCAACAAATTCAATAAAGTTTCAGGGTACAAAATCAACATACAAACATCAGTTGTATTCCTATACATGAACAATAAGCTATCTGAAAAAGAAATAGAGAAAACAATCTCATTTATAATAGCATCAAAAACAATAAAATATTTAGGAATAATTTTAACCAAGAAAGTGAAAGATTTATATGCCAAGAACCATAAGACATAGAACTGATGTCTTGATGAAAGACACTGAAGAAGACACAAATGGAAAGACATCCCATGTTCATGGATTGAAAGAGTTAAAATGTCCATACCACCCAAAGCTATCTATAGATTCAGTGCAATCCCTATCAAAATCCCAATGGCATTTTTTACAGAAATAGAACAAACAATCCTAAAATTTGTATGGAACCACAAAAGACCTCAGATAGCCAAAGCCATCTTGAGAAAGAAGAACAAAGCTGGAGGCATCACACCTCCTGATTTCAAGCTATTATTACAAAGCTATCGTAATCAAAGCAGTATGGTATTAGCATAAAAACAAATACATAGATCAATAGAACAGAATAGAGAGCCTAGAAATAAACCAATGCGTATATGGTCATTAATTTTTAATGAAGGAGCCAAGAATATACAATGGGCAAAGCACAATCTCTTTGAGAAGTGGTGTCGGGAAAAATGGACAGCCACATGCAAAAGAATAAAACTGAACTACTATCTTACGACACAAAAAAAATTAGCTCAAAATGGATTAAAGACTTGAACATAAGACATGAAACCATAAAACTCCTAGAAGACAACAGAGGCAGTAAGCTCCTTGACATGGGTCTTGATGATGATTTTTTGAATTTGACACCAAAAGCAATGGCAAAAAAGCAAAAATCAACAAGTAGGACTACATTAAACTAAAATGCTTCTGCACAGAAAGAGAAACAATCAACAAAATGAAAAAGTTACCTATAGAAAGGGAGAAAATATTTGCAAACCATATATCTGGTAGGAGATTAATATCTAATATATATAAATTACTCATACAACTCAATACAAAAAGCCCAAACAATCTGATTGAAAAATGGGTAGAGGACTTGAGTAAACATTTTTCTGGAGAAGATGTACAAATGGTGGAACAGGTACATGGAAAGGTGTTCATCATCCCTAATCATCAGGGAAATGCCAGTTAAAACCACAGTGATATATCATCTCCCACCTGTTAGAATGGCTATTATCAAAATGGTAAGAGATAACAAATGCTGGCGAGGATGTGGAGAAAAGGGAACTCTGGTGGACCGTTAGTTGGGAATGTAAATTGGTACAATCACTATGGAAGTTCCTCAAAAAATTAAAAATAGAACTTCCGTATGATTCAGCAATTCCACTTCTGGGTATATATCCAAAGAGAATGAAAACAGGATATCAAAGACATATCTGCACTCCCATATTCATTAGAGGATTATTCATAATAGCTAACATATGGAAACAACCTAAATGTCCATTGATGGATGAATGGACAAAGAAAATGTGGTGTATATATATATATATATACACACACACACACATACATACATTAGGATATTATTCAGCCATGAAAAAGAAAGAAATGCTGCCATTTGCAACAACATGGATGGACCTCTGAGAGCATTATAGTAAGTGAAATTCATCAGACAGATAAAGACCAATACTGTACGGTCTCACTTATATGTGGAATCTAAAAATATTGAACTCATAGAAACAGAGAGTAGAATAGTGGTTGCCAGTTGCTGAGGGTAAGGGTGGGGAGTTGCAGGAGATGCTGGTTGAAGGCTACAAACTTTCAGTTATAAAATGAATAAATTCTGGGTATCTAAGGTATAGCATGATGACTATAATTAACAATACTTATTATACACTTGAAAGTTGCTTTTAGAGTAGAGCTTTGATGTTCTCATCATATCAACGACAGCAAAATAGTAGTTATATGAGGTGAATGATATGTTAATTAACCTTATTGTGATAAACACTTTGTGATATAGAATGTTTCAAATTAACACGTCATACACCTTAAACTCACACAATGATATGTGCATTATGTCTCAATAAAGTCGGAAGAAAGAAAGATTAATTGCATTAAAGTTTATGCAGTTTCTTCTGTGACTCATACACAACACAAAGCATTTTTATCTTTTGATTTAAGGCAATGTCAGAATACCAAAATAACAGGTCAGTTAATTCCATTCATTCCTACCAGTTGATATGTAGTCAAGTAGGCAGATGATTGATGGACTCTTGTTTTGCCTTTATATGAAAGAGATGGTTCCTTTCTTGTTCAAGCATGACAAGAACTGCTCACACAGGAACACTGGTTTTAATCAAGGGAAGGAAAGTCTCTCTGACATTCATTCCAAGTATATAAAGAATGGTCATGAAGTCCCTATAATCCTAGTTAGCAGTTATTGCCCTTCCGTTCTCCATGAAAATTTTAATTGTTCCTTATAATTTATGGATATCTGTTTTTATGTTGATGGTTATAGTGATTATAGCAGCCCCTGAAGCTGATTGTTAGGTCAACTGCTATGACCTCTTATTTCCTCTGCTGAGAAATAGGCTATTGGATTAAGGATTAAGGACCAGTAACTTGGAAAAAAACGTTTTTCTTATTTATGTGCTCCATCTTGGTGTGCTCTAGCTTCGTTTCAGTGGAAAGACATGAAGGCTTTACACATTAACTATGTGCAGTCCAGGCATCTGAGGATGGAACCAACAGCCGACCAGTTCATGGTGTATGTCACTGATGGGAAACGACGCTCCTTGGAGATACCATTTTACATTATAATCAACCCCACAAATGATGAAGCTCCTGATTTTATAGTGCGGAATGTTACTGTAAGAAAGATATCAGAATTTTCAATTTCTCTTTTATCATTTTCTAATTTTTATTTTCACCTAGCCCATTTACATTAGTCTGTGTGCACTTAACACTTTAAGTTGATGAGAAGTAGAGAAGGCAGTAACCTGTTATGTAATGCAATCACTTGAAAAGTATTTTTCTAATAATAGTGATGTTGGTAATGATAATAATAATTGCTAACATATAACAATTGCATGGTTACAATTATAGTTGCATATATAGAGAATGTAGTACTTACTAGGCTGTAGGTACTATTCCAAACCCTTAACATGTATTCATATTGAATCCTCGCAGTAGGCTTTTAGAGTGATGGCATTATTATTGCCATTTAATAACTGCAAAAAATGAGGCTTAAGAGGTTAAGTTAGTGGCCCAAGATCACAGAGCTTGGAAGTAAGTAGCAAGTAGGGGATCTGCGCCCAGGTGCTCTGATTCCACAGAGTGCCCTCTTAACCAGTGCTATAATAGCAAGGGCTCTTAATTCGTGAATCACAGGCATCTTTTTTTATACAGCTATTTATAAAGATATATGAAATGAAAAAATACAATCTGGACCATTATTTTTATGCAGTTTGAAAATGTCTTTATATTATATAATAATATTTGTTAGTTTTATTTAAAAATTCAGACATACTTAAAATGGCCCAGCATATCACTGCTGAGACAACAACTGTTGTCTTAAAAAATAATAATAAATATCTATGGTTAAATAAGTTAGAATGTTGAGAAGCATACACAGTGAAGTATGAAATTCTCCCTCTTCAAGAGCCCCTACCCATAGTCACTCCCCATCAGTTGAGGTTTTAGTAATTAATTTCCACAGAAATAATTTGTGCACATGCCAGTGATATGTGTGTGTGTATATGATTTTTCTGTATGTTTTTACCTACAAATCAGGGATCATACTATACCCTACTCTCTACTTAAAAAAAAAAACCTTAATTACGTATATTGTAAATATTTTCATATCAGCATATAATCCTTTTTAAACAGTTCTAATGTTTATACAGTTATTTAAAACAGACATGCACATAGCAAATCCTGATTAAATGAATGAGCACAGGCTTTGGAGTAAGAGGGACTTGGTGTAGCTCTTTACTAGTTGTAGGGCCCTGGGTAAGTTATTTCTCTTTGTTTCTGTTTGCTCATCTGCAAAACGTGTATCAAATCTTCGTTTAGGGTAGCCATGACAATCATGATTGTCAGGCACATAGAAAACCCTTAATAAATAGTGTCATTCATATTAGTCTTGTTATGTTTGTCATCTTTTTTCAGACATTGACCAAAGCACATATTATCTATTTTGAAACCATTATCTTGCCTTATTTTGCGCTAAAGATCATCAAACTCTAAATGCAAAAGTCTTTATTTGATTTTAATTTTCTACTGAATCTTAATGGTATATGAAAGCCACCTCAGGATGAGACTTAAGAGCCAGTTCCTGCTTTTCCTCTTCTGTTGGCACATGGATTTCTCCAGAGGGCACTTCAGTAATTATGAGAGAGAGAAAAGAATTACAGATGATTCCTTCTATACCTACCTCTATTGTCTTGTATCTGTCTAAGACTGGGGTTTCTGAAATAATTAGGCCACTGGGAATTTGTCTCTTGCTCTTCTCTGAAAGCAATCATGCTTTTTTTTTTTTCCTGTGCATTCCTTAGAGAAGCTGTTGAAGAGTAACAAATATGGAGCCCCATGTGTTATTGGCAGAGCTGGCTTTAAGCTTCAAGTGATTTTTTAAAATAGTCATATTTATTTTGCCTTCTTGTGAAAAAGTGTATTTATTTTGTAGCTAGCTGGGCTTCCATCAAGTTGTGCTGCAACTTGCAAAGAAAAAATTGAGGTTTTAGTTTAAGTTATTATAATCCATTTCAAAGCTGTCTACTAGTGAGTTTCTGTATTTTACGTCTCTTGATCTAAACCTATTTTTTATAATCTCAATAAACAATTGAATGTGCAAAAAAGAGTCCCACATTTTTTCAATAAAATTTCCCAGTCATCTTGTGAATGAATTTAGCATTTTGTAAATAAGAAAGGTTGCCATACAGTGAGTCCAGGAGCCCCAAGCTTTATAAAGACAGATAATTAGAACATCTTTTTAAGTTGCTTTATGAAAGTTTTTGGAGAAAAAGGCAAATTATCATCAAAGATGATTCCCTAATTCTATCATTGTGTATTAAATTATGATGCCATCTCAGTTTTTAATAAGAAAACCAGCATAATTTTAGCCCACATATCAGATATTATGATTCTTTTTTATGCACGTTCAGGGAAGAGTGGTTGCAGAAAGGCTCTCTTCAAAGTCCTTAAGAGAGGCTGAAGGGAAAGGCCATTTTCACAAATCTAAACCGTATGTCTTCTTCAAAGCTAAAATGTCCACTCAGCCACGAAGACATTCCTGGGCTCTTCCACTCTTTTGCACTTCTTGTTTATCCATATTTAGTAGCACTAGATATTTTCTTCCTTGTGTTATAGTTATTGATGGACAGGCCGTCACATTCTCATCTGACTTTGATCCTTTAGAGTATTCGTATTCCCACAGCATCCAGTGAACTGCAAATGCCCAATAAGCACATGTTAAACTTATACACTCATATTATTTAGATCTTGCTATATTTCACAATAGGAAACAGAAATACTTCTTTGTTCCCTTGCTATGAGAAAAAGAAGATAAAGATGACTAAGCACCGTGTCAGTGGTACTAATGGTACTGATGGTTTTAAATAACTAGATCCTACATGAAATGAAAAACATTCAGTTCTCTTTATGCTTAAAGGATTATGAAACCTGAAGTGGGGTGCAGGGTCGTTCAGGAAGATTAGAGGTGTGAAGACTGGGAAGAGATGAGGGACCCAGAATTAAAATATATTCTATCGTGCATCCAAAAGCATCCTCTCAACTGTTGTTGACTGTAATTGAAACATAGAAGGTTTTACTACAATGACAAAAGTTAAAAACACCTAATACCCCCAGTGTGCATAGCAGATATTTGTGCCATTTCTAAAACAGAAACGTAAGAATTATGAAAGCAACAAGGTCCAGGAGATTAAAATAACAGGTTAGGGTCTGAAGGCAGGGTCTATACCTGGTGACTTCCAGAAAGCAAGCATCCTTTTGGTTGCTTTTTCCCCCAACCTTTGAGTTATGAAATATATATATGAGATTCTATGTATCTCTCCTTTAGTCCTTCATGTAAATAAAGTGCTTTGAAATCTTCAAAAGAAAAATGTGAGAAAGATTAATAGATTTGTTCTTGTCTTCGAAGGTCACATTGAACCAGCAGTTTCTTTTTAGGACTCATTACACACACATCTCATGGAAAATTTGCATGGGTATCTTAAAATTATATAGGATATGTTAAAATTATTTTTTGAGCAGTTTGCCAAAAGAAAGACAGGTTTTATTTAGCATGCAGCTGACTTTCCTGTTTTTGTTTAGGTGTGTGAGGGTCAGATGAGAGAGCTGGATTCTTCCATCATTAATGCTGTTGACCGGGACATTCCCAAGGACCCCTTGCTGTTCAGCGTCACTCAGAAGCCACGTCATGGCCTCCTCATCAACGGGGTGTTTAGCAAAGACTTGCCTCAGTATAAGCAATCACCCAACCCTGGCCAGAAGCATGAACTTGTTTACAACTTTTCTATGGAACTTCTCAAGAATGGTATATCACGCTTCATTTCAGTTTGTTTGTTGTTGTTGATTTAATAATTTAACCCAGGAAAGATAATAATAAATCACAGAAAGAGGAAGTGAAGAAATGGCATTCACCTACATTCATTATCCCTCAAGGGTTTTCTCTGGGCTCTGGATTAATGCAGGGCATGAAGCCCCAGCTAGAGATAGTGGGTAATTGAAAAGGAAATAATATGTTTTCCTTCACTTTTCGAGCATCAATAAAAATGGTATTTGTGATTTTTGGTAGTTTACCCCAAGCTTTTTTTTTTTTTTTTTGCGGTACGCGGGCCTCTAACTGTTGCGGCCTCTCCTGTTGCGGAGCACAGACTCCAGACGCGCAGGCTCAGTGGCCATGGCTCACAGGCCCAGCCGCTCCGCGGCATGAGGGATCTTCCCGGACCGGGGCACGAACCCGTGTCCCCTGCATCAGCAGGCGGACTCTCAACCACTGCGCCACCAGGGAAGCCGTACCCCAAGCTTTTAATGTCATAATAAAATTTCTTTTTAAAACTATTGAGATCGTGGAACTAAATTGAAGAGATTTGTCTGCCCAAACATCCACATTTGAAACAAATATAGAACAAATATAATAACTCATTATTCTCTGAGGAGATAATTTGCCCTTTAAGGAAATGACACATTGGAATAGCAGCCTGAATTATTCTTTCATTACTCTTTCTGAAAAATTGATCTTATCCCATTTAACATATATATATAAATGCTTTTAAATATTTGAGAAAAGTGTGTTGGCTCTAGAATCACTGCCTACTTGCATTCTCCTTCCTGCCCTGCCTTCATGTATTCTGTTTACCCTGCCTGAGAGGTCCTTCCCTCTCCTTCCCCTGGCCACCCAGTACCAGCCTTCAGAACCAGTTCACTATCGACCTCCCTGTGGAGCCCACCTGCACACTCCAAACTCTTCCTTCTCTGTGTTTGATTTATCTAGCACTTGTTCCACATTTTTTTCTGTCTTTAAATTTTTCCTTTCCCCAACTAGAGCTCTCTGCCCCAAAGTTTATTTTGCAATAGTTGCACAATATCATATCATGTTTGAATTGAAAAAGCTAATTAACATACTTCTCAGTTTTTATCAATTGCAAAGAAAGAAATTCCAGAGCTTAAATGATGGTATTACCAAATGAATAACCCTGTGTAGGAAATAATACAATATATTGTTACAATATTTTCTTCAAATTTAAGGCCAAGGAAAAAGAAATAATAAATCAAATTTTACTCTCAGGAAAGTCAGTTTTTTGGGACTTCCCTGGTGGCGCACTAGTTAAGAATCTGCCTGCCAATGCAGGGGACATGGGTTCGATCCCTGGTCTGGGAAGATCCCACATGCCACGGAGCAACTAAGTCCGTGTGCCACAGCTACTGGGCCTGCATGCCACAGCTACTGAAGCCTGTGCGCCTAGAGCCTGTGCTCCGCAACAAGAGAAGGCACTGCAATGAGAAGCCCATGCACCACAACGAAGAGTAGCCCCTGCTTGCCGCAACTAGAGAAAGCCCGCGTGCAGCAATGAAGACCCAATGCAGCCAAAAATAAATAAAATAAAATAAACAAATTTTTTAAAAGTCAGTTTTAAAAAAATAATATTCATTGTTTATTATTAAGTTAAATAAGTATTGTATGCATATTGTGTGAAGTTTGCACTACATGATCATTTTGAAGAAAAAAATTTTCATCTAAATTAATATTTTGGTGACATTCTCAGAGATTAGATTTTCACCTGTATTTTATTTTTGGTTCATTTATGGCTACATTAAAAAAAAAAACTTTAGTGTATTCTAACCTCTGCCTCCACCAAACATACAGAACTTAAAAACTACCATATTATGTAATCTGTTTTTTTCTTATCAATTATTATAAGCATCTTTTTACCTTTTAAATATTGAGAACATGATTTGTGATAATTACAGTGTTTCATTATATGGATATACTGCACTGTAATTTTATACAACTATCTCCTATTTTTAAATATGCAGATAACTTCATATTTTGATATTATAAGTTATATATCAATAAACATATTTTACATATATTTATGTAACATAAATCTTGGTGCCCATCTCTTAATATTTCTTTTGAATAAATTTTTATAATGAGATTGCTCGGTACAGAAAAGTCAGCATTTATAATACTTTTCGGGAAAAAGAATACCATTGCTACCACGTGCCTGGGTATGCCTTTTGTCCTAATCAATAATGGATATTATTTTTAAAAACCTTTGCAAACTTGGCGGTCATTAATAGTCTCTCATTGTTATCTTGATTTGAAGTTCTTAGATTGAGTGAGATTGAACATATTTTCATGTTTATTGACCAGATATGTATGTTTCATCTTTTGTGAATTTCCCGATAATATCCATTGCCCATTTTTCCATCAATTCGTATTGATTAATAAGGGATTGGTAAATACTGATGCTTTGTATTTTTGTCACATTACAATAAGTTTTTCCATGTTTTATTTGCCTTTAATTCATGTTTTTAAATACAGAAGTCAAAATTGTAGGTAGTAAAATTTATTGTTATTTTTCTTTATGTATTTTTCTTTTGTTTTTATATTAGGAAGATCTTCTACATCCAGGAATAAGATATTTATTTGTATTTTCTTCCAAATCTTTTAAAACAGCTTTATTGAAATATAACTCATGGGCCATAATATTCACCAATTTAAAGTGTATAATTCAGTGGGTTTTAGTGTATTCATCATCACAGTCGATTTTAGAACATTTTCGTTACCCCAAAAAAGTAATACAATACACATTAGCAGTCACTCTCATCCCTCCCTCCCCAAAACCCCGGGCAACCACTAACCTATTTTTGCCTCTATAGATTTGTCTGTTCTGAACATTTTACATAAGTGAAACCATATAAATGGAATATGTGATCTTTTGTAACTGGTTTATTTTATTTAGCATAATGTTTTCAACATTCACCCATATTGTAGCATGAGTCAGTACTCCATTCCTTTTTATTGCCAAATAATATTCAGTTGTATGGACATACCACAATTTATTTATCCATTCATCAGTTGATGGACATTAGGGTCACTTCTACTTTTTTGACTATTATGAATGATGCTGTTATAAACATTCATGTACAAGTTTATTATATGGGTATATACTATATATTCATTTCTCTTGGCTATATATCTAGGAGTGGAATTGCTGGGTCATATGTCACTCTATGTTTAACATTTTGAGGAACTGCCAAACTGTTTTCCAAAGTAGCTGTATCATTTTACATTTCTACCGGCAACATATAAGAATTCCATTTTCTCCACGTGCTCACCAACATTTGTTATTGTCTATCTTTTTAATTGTAGCCATCCTAGTGTGTGTGTGTGAAGTACTATCTCCTTGTGGTTTTGATTTCCATTTCGCTAATAGCTAGTGGTGTTGAGCATCTTTTCATAGGTTTTTTGGCTATTTATATATCTTCTTATATCTTCTTTGGGAAAATGTCTACACAGATCCTTTGCCCATTTTGTAACTGGGCTGTCTTTTACTATTGAGTTGTTAGAGTTCTTAATACATTCTGGATACTAGATCCTCCCTTATCAGGTATATGATTTGTAAATATTTTCTCCAGTTCTGTGGGTTGTCATTTTGCTCCCTTGATGGTTTCCTTTGGAGTTCAAATTATCTATGTTTTTGTTGTCGTTTTGTTTTGTCACTTGTACTTTGTGTCTTATCTGCAAAACCATTGCCTAACCCAAAGTCACAAATGTTTTCTTCGAACAGCTTTTCTAGCTTAGCTCTTGGTGTTTAGGTCTATGACCCATTTTGAGTTAATTTTTGTATATAGTGTGAAGTAGGGATCCAATTACATTTTTTTGGCCTATGGATGTCCAGTTGTCCCAGCACTATTTATTGAAAGACTACTCTTTCCCCATTGAATGGTCTTGGTGCCCTCGATGAAAATCAGCGATCAGATACGTATGAGCTAATTTCTGGGCTCTCTTTTATTAGATTCCTCTGTATCTATTCTATGCCGGTACTACCCTATCTTGATTACTGTAGCTTTGCAGTAAGTTTTGAAAATGGAAAATGTGAGTCCTCCAACTTTGTTCTTTTTTTTCCCAAGACTGTTTTAGCTATTCTGGGTCTCTTGCATTTCCATATAAATGTTATATAGGTTTTTAAAAATAGTTTTATAATTAAGTTTTGATTCATCTAGAGTTTATTTTGGTTGTTGGCTTGAGGTAGGGATCTAACTATGAATTTCTCTATGTAATGAACTAATTTTCTGTTTCATTTAAACACTCTGTCACCATTGTTCTCCTGCAGTTTACTAAATAATATTTACTTTCTCACTGATTGTAAATAAGATCCTTATCAAACACTAACTTATTTAAATAGGAACTTTTATTGAACGAGGACAGGTGCTCTTACTTCATAAAACAGTTTGATTTATGCATTTATCAATGCAACCTTATTGTATTGATTAATGAGCTAATGCTAATACCAATGCCTTGGAGGTTAAAACAAATTATCTGTGACGTGCTTTGAAGTGGTTCGATCATAAAAAAGATTTACTTTCTCTCTTTTTTCCCTTTTTCCAGGAATGAGGTTGATGTATTTGCATGATGACTCAGAGAGCCTTGCTGATGACTTTACAATCCAGTTGTCGGATGGGAAACATAAGACACTTAAAACCATTTCTGTAGAGGTCACCCCAGTTAATGATGAGAAACCAGTGATGAGCAAGTAAGTTACCTGAAAAGAGTGCCTTTCAAATTCTGTATAAAATGCTGAGGTCTGGAAGACTAGATGCAAATGGAATGTGTGTCCTCAAGAGAGAAACAAGTCTTTGACAGCTCCTGCCTGTTACAACTTGCCCCACCTAGTCAGGCACCTAGAACCTTTGGTGCAAATATTAGTTAATATAACTTCTCCTTAACAATTCTCAAATTAGCCTTTTAAAAATTAATTTTTATTGGAGTATAGTTGCTTTACAATGTTGTGTTTCTGCTGTACAGCAAGGTGAATCAGTTATATGTGTACATACATCCCCCTTTTTTAGATTTCCTTCCCATTTAGGTCACCACAGAGAATTGGGTAGAGTTCCCTGTGCTATACAGTAGGTTCTCATTAGTTATCTATTTTATATATAGTAGTGTATATATGTCAATCCCAATCCCTCAATTCATCCCACTCCCCCTTCCCTCCTTGATATCCATAAGTTTGTTCTCTACATCTGTGTCTCTATTTCTGCTTTGCAAATAAGTTCATCTGTACCATTTTTCTAGATTCCACATATAAGTGACATTATACGTTATTTGTTTTTCTCTTTCTGGCTTACTTCACTCTGTATGACAGTTTCTAGGTCTGTCCACATCTCTGCAAATGGCACTATTTTGTTTCTTTTATGGCTAAGTAATATTCCATTGTATATATGTACCACATCTTCTTTATCCATTCCTCTGTTAATGGACTTTTAGGTTGTTTCTGTGTCCTGGCTATTGTAAATAGTGCTGCAGTGAACACTGGGATACATGTGTCTTTTAAAATTATGGTTTCTCCACCTTTCAGTTATTTGATTTTCCTCTAAAAGTTTTATTTACTTGTCAATAATTCAAAATAACCAAACATACAATATAGAATGAACAGTGTACTAAATATTTAAATACATGCATGCACACACATCAGAGTGTAATTAATATATAGATTCAATTAAAGTGTGGTAATATTAACTGCAGACAGTCCTCACTGTGGATTTGGTCAAACTTTGAACTAAGAGTGACTGAGGGAAATATATCACTGACACTTCTTTCATCATCTTGGTATTTCATTGTCCTCCAGTCTTCTGCTGTGTTCCATAGGGATCAATGCCCCCTTGCCACCTGTTGTCAAAATGATCACTTTTTAAAAATTCTGTACTGATATTATTAATTGCAGACTTTCTCGGTGTCTCCCTCTGTAGCTGATCAGAGTTTGGTCATAGGGTACAGAGTCTTCATCAATTATATTTCTATAGCTCTAGCCATTTCTCTTTTTATTGGAAACTGTACAGAACTGTCCAAGGTTAGAACTTTAGGAAGTCCGACTCTTCTCAGGTGCTGGGTGGAGAGAATTGTCTGCTTCTTGGTACCTCTTTGACCATTTTAATGGTGTAGCAGTGAGGGGCATTGAGTAGACAGTCCAAGTCTTTATCAGGAAGCGAACAATTTCCTGAAGTGTGTAAACTCCCAAAGTCTCGTCCGCTTTGCAGAAAACAGGACCTTAAACAAATCCCTTCCTTATTCTGCCAATTCTCCTGCTGTTCCCTACGGGCCACCAAGGCCCTTGGAAAGCATTATGGGAAATACTGGAGATAGTTTTTTGGAGGATTGCATCTCAGATATGAGTTTGACAAGGAGTATTCAATAGAAATTTCTATTTCCTTATTCTCTAGCTGGAATGTTGGATTGGTAAATCTTGATTTATAAAAATGAAAATATGAAGGATATTGTGGTATTACGAAACCTCCTTTCTGATGACCTCATTTTACCTAAAAAGGAGGGAGAGGTGAAAACTGGTGTTTATTAAGTGCTTACTATGTGGCAGTACGTTGGCTCCTTTCACATATAGCTGTTCCTTAAGTCCTCACCAAAACTGTGTGAAGTAGGTATCGTTATCCTCACTGAGACAACTGAGACCAGAAAGGTAAAATAACTTAACAAGGCACTCATTCAGTCCTATCTGATTTACTATTTCTTGCTATGTTCTTGCTATTAAACTTCCTGGCATAGCTTCATCTACAGAATCACCAAAGCTCCTCTAACTTTGCCTCGAAATTCCTCCTTCTTCTTTCTTTTCTTTTTTCCTTTTCTTCTTTCCCTTCCATATGTGTCCTTGGGTATATCACCTCTCGCCTTCTCCCAGAACTTGCTCCATTATTTTTTCCCTACCGCATCTTCCATCTCTCTCTTTTCATTCCTTCTGCTAATAAGACACAGGGATATAGTTAGTGGTGGAGGGAGCAGATTCTGGAGCCAGACTGCCTTGGTTCAGCCACTTATCGGTGGTGTGACCTTGAACGTGTTACTTAACCTCTCACTACCTCTTTGTCAACTTCTTTGTAAATGGCGATAATAGCAGTATCCTCTTCATGTGGTTGTTGAAAGGATTAAAGGAATTAAAATATGTAAAGGTACTTCAGAGACTATACCTATTAAGTTCTCATGAGTGTCATTTATTAGCATTATTCCAAGCAGGTATTCTCATTCTAAAACTACAACGATGACCCAGTCCCTCATTTATTTCAGTGCCAGACTATTTGGAGGAATAGCTTGTGTTTGCTTCCTCTATTCCTGCCCACTCTCCAACCTCCCTTAAAAGTTACCCTTGGATTTCCCACCATATCTAATGGCTCTTCTCATCTTGCTGGACCTTGTTAGGTCATCTGACACCATTCCTTTGATATTCCTTTTAGATGCTGTGCTTTTGGCTCCTGGGGTTACACCCCCTTAGTCCACCTCTGATTCTAGTTGCAGCTATGACAGAACGTACCCTGCACGCTGTCTGTGCCCCATCTAAGTGCCTGTAGTGCTCTGCTTTTTTGCCTCTGGGCTTTCTCTGAAGCAGCAGTGGCTCATTCAGCCCATGTCCAGGCACAGGGGAGAATACTTTGAGGGCAACCCTCCACCTATGAAAGGTAGTGGAGAAGATAAGTATCCCAGCCTCCTATCCTTCTGAAGCATAATTTGAGGCATATTCTACATGGCTCTCCAAAGGATCCCCAGCAGGATTGAGCCCCAGAGCAGTAAATACACCCTTCATTGCCTTTTCCTCCTTTCCTTCCTCACTCCTCCCTCCCTCTCGCTTGTTCCTGAGATCACTTCCCAAATAAATTACCTGCACCAAGATCTTTGTCCCTTTCAGGGTAACTCAGACTATGACATACTTTCTTCTCTCTTGGACCCTCTGAAATTTAATTCTGACCCTTTCTTTCTACCAGACTCCTTATCATCTTCATTGTATTGGCTTCCTGTTTTGATTCATCTGTTTCTATATTAAAAGCACCACTGGGGGGACTTCCCTCGTGGTCCAGCGGTTAAGACTCTGTGCTCCCAAAACAAGGGGCCCGGGTTCAATCCCTGGTCAGGGAACTAGATCCCGCATGCCGCGACTAAAGATCCTGCCTGTGGCAACAAAGATCCCGTGTGCCACCACTAAGACCCGGCACAGCCAAATAAATAAATATTAAAAAAAAAAAAAGAGAGAGACCTTTCCATACAGTCATGTGTTTAAAAAAAAAAAAGCACCACTGGGAATTCCCTTGCGGTCCAGTGGTGAGGACTCCATGCTCTGACTGCCAGGGGCCCGGGTTCGATCCTTGTTTAGGGAATTAAGATCCCACAAGCCACGTGGCGCGACCCAAAAAAAAAAAAAAAAAAATGCCCACCACTAATCTCCATAAGCCCTAAACCATCATTTTAGCCTTCTAAAATGATAGGATTAATATTCTCTAGTAAAGAGGTCGGCAAAAGTCATCTCCTATGGCCAGGGAAGATGTCAGTTATGAGTAGGCAAGAAAAACCTAGTAAAAGAGGTTAGAACTGAGGTGCTTGGGCAATGGCTTGTCAGCAGAGGAGTGGAAGGCTGTTGAGAATGACCAGTTGATGCTACACAAATGTCCTTAATCTAAATCCCAAGGAAACTTCCCAGTTTTTCTCAGAAACAAAGTCAAGTTGGACACAGGCCATGTGTGATGACCAAAACCAAGAGCTAGAAACACAGGTGAAAAGAAATCTCTTCTTCCCTTTGGTAGGACCAGGGAAAACAGCCATATTGGCTGTGAAAGCAGCAGCCCTTTATAGGAGACACAAAACCCATAGCAGCAGCATTTATGGTAGAAGCAGCACCTGCTCTCTGTCCCAGCCTTCTCTTCAAGATGCCAGGAGCTGACCGGGCAGCTGTAGCATTTGGAAAAGATGAATTACTGTGAAGAGAACACTAGTTACCCAGAACATCACCAAGGAGGAGAGTAATGTAGAGGGCTACAGATTACCTAAATATCACCAAATTCATAATGGTCTATCATAAAGGGTACCAGAACACCCGTGAATAAGTCATTTCATTTCTTTAAGTTCCTGTCTGTAAAATTAGAACAATAATCCCTAGCCCACTTACTTCATGGTGCTGTTGTTGTATCAGATAAAATTTTGGAAAGAAAATCAGTTCATAAAATAAATTTTAACAGAAAATTATAAAGTTCTATACAAGTAGACAGAAGTATGTAATTACCTCGTGCCATACTCATTGTTGCTGACTAATTGTCCTTAGGACTTTCACATGTAAGGTGAAATGAAAGCATATTTTACAAATCTGACCCATCATTTTCAGTACTTTGGATATTGAATATCATTCCCTAATTTTTTAAGGTTGAACGCTGTAATAGTCATTATCAGTGTCCCCTCCTAAGGTGATGTCTTCTATTTTTTATATCAACCCAGACATCTTCCTTTTTACAGGAAAGCTGAAATTACAGTGAATATGGGTGAAACTCGTATTATTTCTAGTGCAGTTCTCTCAGCCATAGATGAAGACTCCCCCAGGGAGAAGATTTACTACGTATTTGAAAGTCTTCCCCAAAATGGGCAACTTCAGCTTAAGGTTAGTGGCCTTTTTACTTTTATTTTTCAAAATGAATGTAACAGGTATACATTTTCTGAATGCACAGATTCCTATAACTGAAGTTATTCTGTAATAGCCATATTTTGCTCAGAGGTAGAAATTTTAATTTTCCTAGTTTGGGGAGAGCTCACACTATTCTAAATTTACTTCCTCAATTCAGGGTAAATTCAACCAAAATTAAGGTTCATCATTGCTCCTTCCCCATTGGGACTGTACCTAAATTGGAGCATAGGGAGTTACTGGGGTAAAGCAAGTTATCTAGTTACTGATAGACTTTATTTTTTAGAGCAGTTGTTATGGGTATCAACAAACTGATTCTAAAGTTTATCTAGAGAGGCAAAATACCCAGACTATCTAACACAATATAGAAGAATGAAATTGAAGGGCTGACACTACCTGACTTCAAGACTAATATACAACTACAGTAATCCAGACAGTGTTGGTTTGGTACAAGAATAAACAAACAGATCAATGGAACAGAATAGAGAGCCCAGAAATAGACCCACACAAGTGGAGTCAACTGATTTTTGACAAAGCAGCCGAGGTAATGCAATGGAGAAAAGATAGTCTTTTCACAAATGCTGCTCACCAGTCTGATTCAGACTGTGTGTGTGTGATGTCCAAGAATCAACCCAGTACGAATTAGAGATCAGTCACTTGAGAAGGTCACTTGAGTATTCCATCATAATGTCTGTCTGAATGGTGGATTAAGGCTAGCAACAGTAACCACCAGCCGTCTCCAATGTGATTATTTGACTGAATGCTTAACTTTTAATGTAATGTAGGTACAGCCTGAGAAAAGCAGCAAGGATTCATTCTGCGTAGAACAGCTTGATTGTCTTAGATTGTGGGCACCATAGAGAATCAAAGTGAAGAGCAATCACAGATTTAAATTGAGGTGCAGCTGTGTCCTTATTTCATTTCAAAGAGTAATGAAGCAGAAATGCAGTGACAGCTCACACATTTGGGTGACATGGGAACTGAAGTGTTTTGGTTATGAGAAAATCCAGATGGGTCCATGTTCCCAATATGGTGCCACAGAGTTCTCTCCCTGCTCTCTAGGGCTTTTCCAAGTCTCTCCAAGACCAGGGACCAGGCCTCCTGGACTTTCTCACGCGTCCTGGTTTTCTGGTTGACTTTCCTGTGTTTTCCCCACCTTGAGACTGAATCTTATTTTCTTCCTCTTTGGGGGCTTGCAAATGATTTTGTTAAGTCAGAGCTCACACTTGGGAATGCAAGTGGGGAATTAGATGGAGATGACAGAGAGCAAAAGATATCATCTTCTGTATTTACTTTCTGGGAAAAGATTATAAAGAAAAACATTAAATAGAATTGCAGGCCGTTTGGTTTAAAACCTGAAAGAGAATCTGTTTTAAAAAATAAATTTACAAACAGATCTTATGATGCAGACAAACAATGTGCTTAATTATTATAATTAACTTTCACCCAGTGAGCACTGGGGCAGAACGTACCTGTGTGCAAACATCAGATGGGCACAAGCATTAAAGGGAGGGAACTTTATCAAATAGAATGACAAAGGGAAGTGGTAATACAGTGAGGGGAGAGAAGGCACGTGGAATAATGTGACAGAGGAAATTTTTAAAAAATCGTTTAAATTTCTGTTATAGTCTCTTAAACCAGACAGGAAAAGCACAAGATAATATCATATAGTAAATTTTTAAGATGACATTTTGCTTGAATTACCTCAAATGACTTTTATGAGCCCTTCTTAGGGAAAGCTATGCATTTTTAAGAGAAAACAGTAGAATTATTAATCAGAGACAGATTTATTATTATTGTATTTTCGAATAGTCTCAGTTGTCAGCTCTCCCTCAGCATAAGGACCTCTTTTAATTGAAAATGCCACAATTTCTGCACTGAATTCTGTACAGAATATATGCTTAACTAATGCCAGCTTATTATTAGAAGAGCATGATACATAATACATATATGATATTTGCAGTTGTTTTCGTGCTGACTCAGGGTATAAATGTAGGGAGTGATAGGGACTTTGATCATTTTTGGTCTTTTGGAAGCCTAAAACTGTGTGGACAGTAAATACACCCATTCTATTTATGTTTTATCTACTTCAGATAAGCCCAGTGACAAACCAGTATGAAATAATAGGTTTTATTAGTTGTACAATGATAAGAACTAAAAACAAAAAAGGAAACCCCAAATGAGACACATTTAATTTTTAAAGAATCAATTCCAACAGCTCGATTACCCACCTGCTCTCAATAATTGAAATACTTAATCAGCTATGATTGCTTGTGTTAAATACCTTGGAAATAGCACTGCAGTTGAATTGCCACAAGACTTTGTCAAAAATCCTTTGGTTAAAGCTCGTTTTTTCCCCAAGGCCTGAAATTGTTTTAATATATTTCTTTAAATGGAAAATATGATGCAGAATGGCAAAAGATTAAATCTAGAGTTTTCCTGAAATATCATTCATATTGGAAGTTTTCAGAGGATATGGAAGATGTCCACTGACACAACGTGGGGGGAAAAAAACCCTGGGCAGCTGACTAATTCTGACACCTTTCAGATAGGGAGGGACTGGGTCCCTCTCCATCCTGGCATGAAATGCACTCAGGAAGAAGTGGATCTGAACTTGCTGAGATACACACACACCGGCGCAATGGATTCCCAGAACCGAGACAGCTTCACTTTTTACCTCTGGGACGGTGACAATAGGTCCCCTGCATTTGACTGTCACATCACCATCAAGGATATGGGAAAAGGTAAAGCATGTCTGTCAGGGTTTATTGGAACCAACTTTTACAACCAGAAGTGAGCTGGTGTAAGCCCTTAAAGCTTTTCCCCTCCCTCTCTTCCTCTCTTCCTCTCTCCCTCCCTCCCTCCTTCCCTCTCTCCCACCCTTTCTCCTTCCCTCCTTTCCTTTCTTCCTTCCATCCTCTATCTTGAAATTCCATCATTTATGATTTGATCCTTTGACTCCTCACTTGCTTTGCCTGTGATCTGTGAGGTTTATGAGGGTAGCCAATTCATTTGTTATTTTCAGTATTTCAAAAAGCCTATTAAAAACCCAGCCTTGCCCACAGGCTGCACAGGCTACTTTAACTGTCAGGGTTTTAAGCTTTAAGTAAAATTTTACCAAATCAATGTGATGACTCTAGTTTTATCTTCAGGGATTGAGTTATTACTTGAAAACAGAGTTTGAAAGGAAAAATATTTTCAATACAACAATAATAAAGGAAATACAAATAAATGTGTCTTAAAATAAAAAAATAATAGAAAGGAATTTTGTTATTGTAAAGGTTGGAGGTTGTTTCTCTGTTCACTTTGGAAGTGCTGACAATACTCTTCAGGGACAAGGGAGAATGCTGTAAGATAATTATCTTCTTGAATTAATTAAAGACCATTTGCATGATAGGACTCAGCAACACATAAATGGCAGAAGGAAGAGATTGAAAAAAAAATACTGGAAAGGAATCTCAGCAAGGGAGAGTGTAAGCCCTTGATTCCCAACATGTCACTCACTACCCCATACTTTTCCTTAGAGCTTATGTGAGGAGGGTAAAGATCCTATCTCATTCATCTGTATAGTCCAGGATCTATATATTCCCAGGACCAAGCACAGTCTTAGATCCTCAGTATGTGCTTGATTGACAGTGCTTTCTTTTTTTGCCTTGGCTGCCAGGAAGCTCAGAGCTAAATTAAATTGGATGCTTAGGTACAGTAAAAGTCTTACTTCATATATATGGTAAAATTACAGTTCTGAATTTTTTTAAGAAAAATTTTAAGCTAGCTTGATTGATTTTCATATGTTTATTTTGGGGCTGTATAATAATATATTTTATTTGCTTGTTTCCTTGAAGATGTCTAATAAGTGACTCTCAGATAAGCTATGTGTTACTGTACACATTTATTTCTCTCTGCAAAAGTAAGACTGCATTCATCATAAGTATCTGTCCAGGCAAAACGTAATACAAATAAAATGCACCTAATGTATTAGGGCAGGTTATCCTGTCATTGCCTTACCGAGATGCATTCCCTAGCATGGTGGAGGAGAGTTCTGTTCCAAGCAGCCACCTGGAGATTCTTTCCTGCTAGGGGATCATTTGTCTCGGAAGTCCTTGGAGTCACTTTGAGAGTGAGATATGGAGGATAATGAGAGAATTTCATGGGCTAGGCTTGGAGTTAGGGTACCTGTGGCTGAACTGCAGTCACGGGCCACATTAAGGAGTCTGGGCTGTAGAAACTGGAGCAATGCATCCAGGAAGAAAAGGCATTGAGACTGGTGAGTGCCTCACTAGTCTCTGCTATAATTGACACGTGATTATTTTCTAAAAGTATTTGTGAAAACTTACATTAGGTAGATACATTAACCTGTTAACATTTTCAGAAGTTCATAATTTCTTTTCTTTTTTAAACATAGTGGTGTTTTATCTCTGTACAGTGTTCTCTCCTTCCCCTCCTCCTTCACTGTTGCTGTCCTTCCTTCCCTCCTTCCTTCCTTCCTTCCTTCTTTTCTTTCTCTCTCTCTCTCTTTCCTTCCTCCCTCCCTCCCTTCTTGCTCCCTCCTCCCTTCCTTAGCATCAGTTTTCTCAGTTTGCAGTGTAACTTTATAGCCATAATTGTTCATCTCTAAATGAAACTATACTGAATTGTTAGACTAAATCAACACTAATATTAGCATATTGAGCACTTGGGTTATTTCCATTTGGGAGCTATTGTAAATAACATTATGTCTTCCCATTGTGCTGTGTCTTCTGATATGTGCAGTGGCAAAAATGACATGGACATCTTTGAGAGAAGTTGAGAAGGACATTGTCTATAGTTGACCCTGATCCATACTCTGTCATTACAGTGCTGAAAAGTTGGGTTCAGGCTAAACCTAGATGCTCTTCCTCCACTCAGCTGTATCTTCTGCTCCTGGTGAAACCTCCTGTGCATGATTTTTATTTCCCCAGCCTTGTTCATTCTTCTTACTTCGTTGATATATTCATCTTGACTCCCTCTGAAGAATCTGGGGCTCAGGTTTTGATTTAAAATTAGGTTGGTCATTGATTCTTAGGTTGGACATAAGTTGCATAGCATTTTGAGTTAAAAGCATAGTATACAAAAAAGACCAATTTGATCATCTGAAATAGGGTTTCCCTGTCTCGGCAATATTGACATTTTGGAAGCATAAGTCTTTGTTGTGCATTATCAGATTTTTAGCAGCATCTCTGGTCTCTACCCACTGGAAGCCAGTAGCACGTCTCAGATAGGATAACCAAAATGTCTCCAGATGTTGCTAAATATCCCCTGGGGGGCAAAATTGTCCCTCATTGAGAAACACTGGGGTAAAATTATACCTCTTTGATGTTTTATTTCCTTATAGGACTAAATATCTTTTCAAGATTTTATTGACTGTATTTTTAATTCAGAAATGACTTGGCATTTATTTTACACACATTTCCTTTTGGATATTCACCGTTTTAGTGTTAATTTTCAAGAATTCCTTATATACTAAAGAAAGGAAGCAAAATAATAAAATGTTTGAGTTTGTGCTCTTGGGTCAGATATTCAAGCTCCACCTTTCATAATTGTGTAATCATTAGCAAGTTGGTTAACATTTCTACACCTTAGTTTCCTCATTTATAGCCTGAGAAATATGACAATACCTTAACCCTGTAACTGTACAAAGTAGAAACTCTATAGTATTTTAGTTGTGATTTTTTTAATGAACCTCAGGTGAGCAAAATTGGATTATAATCCTTAGTTTGTGAAACACTGTATCCTTTGTCTGTGTGTGATCCTCTTCTCCTTTGCTCATTCAGACACTCATTCATACAGTCTTTTAAACATAAGAACACCTATGTAGCCACCACACATACAAGGACTGGAATATTAACAGTATCAAACATCTACCTATGTGCTCTTTCCAACGTCCAGTGAGAACCACCATCCTGAATTTTGTGTTAATTTTCTTACTTTTGTTTATACTTTTCTAGGACTTGCTCACTCAGCTAATAAATGTTAATAAGCTACATCTTGTGTGGTTGCATATAGCTCTAGTGCATCTGTTTTGCTACTGTACAAAATTCAGTTGTATGAATAGACCACAGTTTGTTTATACATTCACCTTTTTAGAAGGCATTTGGGTTGTCTCCATTGTTCTCAGTTACAAGCAGTGCTGCCATGACCATTCTAGCACAGATCTCCTGGGTACAAGTGCATGTGTTTCTCTCCAGCATGCAGCTGGAGTGTAATCCCTGGGTCAAGGCACAGGTGAGTATCCAACTCTTTACAAAATAATTCCAGATTGTGTACCAGTTTACACTCCTACCAGACTCATATGCAAGATTCTACGTCCTCTTCAACACTTGGTATCATCAGGCTCCTACATCCTTGCCGATCAGAGGGTTACAAGAGGACAACTTACTGTGATCTTGATTTATATTTCTGTGACTATTCATGAGACTGAGCGTCTTTTGTGCCTTTGTTGGCCATACTGTTACGCCTTCTTTGTGATATCTGCTCGTGTCTTTGGCTGAATTCTTTTATTCATCCTTGTTATAGAAATCTTGCTATGTCATATTAGTTTTGACTTCTGCACAGTTTGACCTTGGCTTTTTACCTTCACCTTGGACATTTTATTTTTAAAAATTTGGTTCTTGACCACAACCTCTTCTGCCACGCAGGTGATATTGTCATCCGGGCAAAACCACTTTCGGTGTCTAAAGGTGACAGAGGTTTCCTGATGACCACCACCCTCCTTGCTGTGGACGGAACAGACAAGCCTGAGGAACTTCTCTACGTCATCACCTCCCCACCGCGATATGGCCAGGTCGAATACGTCCACTATCCTGGGGTCCCCATTACAAGCTTCAGCCAGATGGACATAGCAGGACAGACAGTCTGCTACGTACATAAGAGCACGGCAGCTGCCCACAGAGACACGTTCAGGTGAGCCCCGAGGAAACTTTTCAGAACTCCTTTAGATTAGTGCTTAGAAAGACAAAGGAGGGAAAAAATGGGTCCTTTTCCAGCTCTGGTGTAAGTATGCTCTTCATCCACTCCCTCGATGGATGAAAGGGAAAGGTGCACAATTAAAATGACAGCAGCCAGCCAAGAAATTAGGGCTCGTTGTTTAAAAATAAACACCTAAGCAGATCTCAGTGCAAGCTGTTCCATGAAGAGACATGTGAAGACCTGAGGATCCCCGCTAATGAGAGCTGCAGAAAAGTAATTTACCTCTTTTTGAGTATGTTTTTCTATCTGAGGGAAAGGAATTTGCTAGTAAACATTTGGCATAAGCAGACAGTGCCTTTTGACACAATGTGTTCTGGTAACTACATCATAAATCATGTTGCCATAAAATGGATCGTATTTCCCCATAGAAACCGTGTTATAATTGGGGGCTGTGCACCTGTTCAAGGATTCTGTATCAAATAAATCACTGGAAGGAATAACAATCTGTTGAAAAGGCAAAGATACAACATTAATGAAGGTCTACATTCATTTAAAATACTGAAATCTGTTTCCAGTCACAGAAAGCAGGAAAAACTGCAGAGGATCTATCATTTAGCAGTTTTCAAAGCTGGCTGAACTTGAGTTTCCCCAAGGACCTCAGGGTTGGGATGAGAACCCGGAAATCTTAGACTAGCCTTTGGGGGACCATGGTACACATCTAACCCTGAATTTTACCATTAAGAAGGAGGCCATGGGGCTTCCCTGGTGGCGCAGTGGTTGAGAGTCCGCCTGCCGATGCAGGGGACACGGGTTTGTGCCCCGGTCCGGGAAGATCCCACATGCCGCGGAGCGGCTGGGCCCGTGAGCCATGGCCACTGGGCCTGCGCGTCCGGAGCCTGTGCTCCACAGCCGGAGAGGCCCAAGTACCAAAAAAAAAAAAAAAAAGAAGGAGGCCCTGAGAGCATTGATTCATTTTCCATACACATAGGACTTCTGGCCTCCAGTATAATTTTTACCATGTCAGAAAACAGCCTTCAAAAGAATGCTATAAAATAACATAAATGTCGCAGACTCCTGGGTTATTTGAACGGCTCCCATAAACTATCAATTACACTGATATACCCGTGTCCAAATACCACTTTCCTCTATCATATATCTTATCTATCTAAATTCAATATGTCTGCTATGATAAACAGTGTTTAAATGTCAGTAAAGATGATTTTGCTTCCCTTTTTGGCATTTGGAATGATGATTTGAAAAGATGATTTGGATAGTTCAACTGTTAAACAAAAAAATCCAGGGGAGTTTGAACTAATACCTTCTTTTTTCCCTTGACAAGTGTTCTTAACAAGCAGATAATCATTTGGTTGGTCACTCTCTCAATAACGAATTCAGTGCTTGAGTGTTGCTCAGTATTAACTGAAACGTCGGAAGTGGGGAATAGTTTTCCCACTGGTTCTTTGGCTTGGGAAGGCATAGGCCTGGGGTCAGTTCCTGCCTTCATTACATCACATCTCTGGTTTTCGTCAAGTCACACATTCTCCTGTGCTCGCATTAACTCTTCCATGAAAAGGAATGATGCTCATGTTAGCTGCCTCAGAGAGTTGCTGAGGGGTTTAAATGGGCTTGTGTACATAAAGTACTGGAAACAATACATGGCACGTAGGAAGAACAAGATAAATATTGGTTTCTATTTTTACTGTTACTATTGTTGTTGTCATTCTTGTTGTTATCATTGTTTACTATATTCTTTCCTTGGCCCCATTTTTTTCTCTCCAATCTTTACACCACTACGATTAATCTTGGAGGAAAGAAGGTATAAAGAGCAATGATGATTCTGTTTTTCCTGTTTGTTAAATGGAGGGTGGATGCTTCTTGACTTAACCTAGGTCTACCAGATTCAGGGCTTTTCGTTTGATACCCATTTCTGGGACTTCTTGTTCCTGTCCATTCCTGCTTCCCCCCGTCAATGCCTATGGGAGAGTCTGTTGAAGACATTAATGACTGTATTGGAGAAACCAGAGATCCTACTGGTGAAGCCAAAGAATGAACATGTAAAGATGTTGAGAAATAACAATTAGGTCTTAATCAGATGGTAGTGATGAGCTGAAAATGAAAAACAAAATCCCTAATGTGAGGATTGGTGATACAATAACAGTTTCCTAATTCACATGCAGAGAGAGTCCTACTAGATGGTGTTTTAGAAATCATTCATCCCAGGAATGTCTAACTTTCTAGATTCTGAAGAGACTTACCTGAGAGGTTTAAAAAATTCAAATTCTTGGGCCTTACTGCAGAGAGGCGACTTTGGTAAGTCCAGTTTCAGGCCCAGGAATCTGTATTTTTAAAAGCTCTCTAGGTGATTCTGATGCTATTGGGACTAGCCATCTCCAGTCTGGTCCAGTCCATTGTTCCAAGTATGTTCTGAGGAGTTTGAAGATTTACAGGAGGCTTCTGAGGGCCTCCCAGAGACAGAAAATGAAGGGGCTGAATTGGTGGGACTCTGCAGCTCACATCCCAGTTTTCTGAGATAACTTTGTTTGGTTTAGTTTTTTGGTGGTTTGACTTTTAGTTTGTTTTGCACACTGAGCTTCTGGGCAAGGTTTTCTTTTAGCAAAAAATCTGTGGTTCTATTTCCTAAAATGAGTGATTAGTACCATCAATGATACAAAGATGCAGAATGATGTGGGCTGGTACAGGAAGGAGACAATAAATAATAGGGATTCAAGAGTGGGAAACTACTCCCTTTTAATTCTCTCTATCCTTCTGTTTCTAGAAGGAAGTCTTAGGCCTGTGCTCATATGTACTTAGCAGCTCTTCAATATTAACTGTTTTCCCTTTTTAGCAAAGAGTGTACAGGCCTCAGGCTCTAAGCCATTGGCCAACAATATCTAGCTAGAATGAAAACCAGTTTGTTTTCCTGTATTTATTTTTATAGTATTTGTAGTGATTAAGTTTTTATGAGTGAAAACTTTGAGCTTTTAGTATTTAAAAGGTTTCTTTTCAAGTACATTTACTTAAGCAGAAAAGTGAGTTGATATAAAACAAAACAGTAGGTAATAAGAGTACAGGTAATACTAGAAAATGGCAACAATTGTGATGATGGTGTTTGAGTGACTTAAGATTAGGGAACAGGTCCATAGAGAGACAGTAAACAAACAACAAGGGTTGAAAAGCATTGATTTAATCCAATCCCTTCATTTATATGTAGGAAAGCTAGTATTGCTTGAACACCTGTAATGAGTCAGGCAGTGTTCTAGACCCTTTCTTGTGTGTATATCATTCCCCTTAAGGCTTACACCACCACCTTGAGAGAGGTGTCTTGCTCCCATTTTATGGATGAGAAAACTGAGTTTCCAAGAGACAAAGAAAGTCACCTAAATTGACATAAGTAAGTATCAGAGCTGAACTTGGGCTGAGATCTCATTTTGGAGAGGTCTTTCCATTATACCTGGTTGTACCAAAAATTTGTGGACAATTTGTACTTGTGGGAAGGAACCTTCTCAATGTGTCATTCTGACGTTTGGCCAGCAGTTTTACATATTTATAGTGGAAGGGCCTAGCATCTGCTGAAGACCCTCCTTTTAATCTTGTCATTTCACTAACCCAGTCATCGACTGCTGTGTTGTTTGTCAAGTGGCGCTCAACCAAAGCTGAAAGCCTGTTTTAATGAAAGTGTGATTATGGTGCTTTTTAAAAATTAAATATATGCAACCAATCTAATCACCTAAATTTATGTTGCTTGCTGTTAAATCTGGCAAGGAATTTGGCTGGGTAGAAGAGATAAATTCTGCGGCAGAGAATTTTCCCCCTTCTCTTTTTAATGTAAGCTATGGCAGCATTAATTAAACGGGGGAGTTTCATGGTCAGATTTTTACCTTCTGCAAAACTATTTTGTGAATCATAAATTTCTCCTGTATTGTTTGGTGCTGCTGGCCTGGAAGAAAGATTTGGCATCGCATTCTGGGACAGATGACACCAAGTGATTAGCAAGCTGACTTCAGCTGCTAGCAGCCGGGGACTAAAAGAACATGCTAATGTCCTCCATTTTGACATGCCGGCTGGACTTTTTTTTTTTTTTTTTTTTTTCCTGAAGAACTGGCTCTATTTATGATTCCATTTTTATCTTTTAAATGCCATGACAGATGGCAGATTCTTCAGCCAACTCTATTGCCAGGAAATGCAGAAAGCTTGAAAGCACCATGGTGATGGTGAAATCAGACCAGGCAGGCACCCCAGACAAATCTAAGAGTCATTCCCCAAATTTCATGAGACAGTGGTCATCTTGGCTATGTCTCTTCTCAAGGGAGGGGGGTGGTAATAAAGGAAATGGGACCCACAGAAGGAGCTGCTCCCTCGATACCACCAGCTTCTTAAGCTTGGAGTGGATGCCATAACAGCAATGGCACTATTGTTTTAGAACTTGAAAATATGTTTGGAAGGTTTCTTTTGAGGGGGGTGGTAGTGCAGCATTTGTAAGATCATCTGGTCAACCTTTGTAGACACGAAGCACTGACCTTGTCTCACTGGTTCTGCTAGACTTTTTTTTTTTTTAACTGGGAAGCCAACCATGACCATCCTCCCTGTCTCTCTCTCTCTGATAATGTTCTCTGCCTGTGAGTAGTTTGCATTGTTACTGGTGAAGGTGGAATGATGTGTGTGATCCAGTCCTGTTGAGACATTGTGTCCTTTTCACCGCTGGCTTCTTAGCTTTCAGTCAGTGCAGACAGCTGCCTTGGGGTCCCAGCTGGGAACGCTGGCCTCAGTAAACATATTTCTTACTCTTACATGGTCCCTCTCCCGCTCGCCCTCATTCCCATCTGTCTGATGGCAGGCTGCCGATTTCCGACATGGTCAAATGCCCGTCAGAGGCAGGGAGGAGTCTGCGATGGACCACCTGGATCAGGAGAAAACTTCAGTGCCCCCCACATGGGTCACACACACACGGATAAATGCGGCCGCCTCGAGACTGAGCTTGGAGGACCTTGTTGGGCATTTTTGGAATTCAGTCTCCAGGGAAGAAAGTCAGAATCTGATACTCAAAATGACTGCCTCCGATGAGCCCGTGGCAGTCGCTGGGCCTCCCCCTTCACCTCCTTGCCCCTGAGGGCTGCCTCTCCCCTTCCTTCTTCTTCCTTTTCCACCAGTATTTGACCTGCTTTTAACAGGGCACAAAGACTTGAATTCCACAATTAATGCTAATACTAGAAATACATGTCCTCTGGCTTAAATTTTTGCTCAACTCTAAATAGCTAATTTAAAACTCTCCACAAGAGCATGTGTTGATATAGGGATCTGGTAGGGAATAGACAGCCACTTTATTGTGAAAGAGGGCAAAGTTGGAAGCATGAAACGTGTTTCTGGAGGGGTTAAGTGAAAAAAAGGAGAAATTGGAGGCCCTGAGGGAATGCCTAGTCTCCTTATTTTACCTCTGGTCAGATGATAGGCTCCAGGGAGGAAACATGAAAAAGTTAACAGGAAAACAGTGGAATAAAGGCATAATTCCACGAAAAGCTGCCCCTGAGAAACAGACCATGATTTTTGTACCTAAAACATGTATATCGCTTGATCTTTGAAACTGTCAAGGTGACTAGTAAGTAAAAAGTTGAAGTACACACACAAATATTTTTCTAGGTGTGCTTTTTTTGCCTTTTTTAAAAAATAATGAATTTTGCAAACACTTCATGATCCAGCAATGAAATTGCCCTCTTTGCTTAGAATATATTTATCCAAATGTATTGTTTTGTTTTAAGGAAGCTATGTGATTTTGCTCAATCTACAATTCTAAAGTTAATTCAGTATTCTTTTCCAAACTGTAAAAATAATGCTGTGGACAAAACCAGGTTATATCCTTTACAAGACAAGGTGTGTGAAATGTCAAAAATGTGCTTTATCTGTAGTACTTCACTTAGCAGTTTTAACTTTTTAGACAAGAATTTCTATGCATCACATCCTGTTTTCCTTGTAGGCAGTCTTATCAACTAGATAATTTGAAAGCTCAAAATTTTTAGCCTAGCCTTCAAAGCAAAATCTGTATCAGCCAAACTCATCTTTTACGTTTTGTTCAGCTGCTTTTTTTCCCTGAGTCCTTCGCCTCAGGCAGGCTGGTTGCTACATGACGCCCACACAACCTGGTTTCAGGTTCCCTCATGTTCAAAAGCAAAGCATCAACCCTCCAACCCTGGAGGATAAGACACATTTTGTAAAGAATGAAAAACTTGGTAGTCACATTTGTCAGATTAGTAAAGATAAACCCCATATCTTCTCTAGTTTTGAAAAAGAACCTCCTAAGTAAATTATATAATTTAATGTTATATGCCACTGCAACAGTTTTAGACATGTTTACATCCATGGAATATAAGAGTATCTCTCTCCCCCATGAATATTTCAAGCACCTGGTACATGGAGAAAAACGAATAGACACAACTCTGTGATTATTTCAAAGTACATTTCTTTGGCCTACGGTGAATGTGTCAGTTCCATTTGAGTAGTGATTTCCTAACTTGTTGGAGTTTTAATAGTGCATTCTGTGGGCTTAATTCCATGATGGTCTCAGTTGTCCTTCAAATAGAAATTACATGTTGAAATGTTCTAAAGATCATTTCAATTAGTTTAATTTTGAGATTGGCAGTGCTGGGTGGAATGTGATTTAGTGATCAGTATAATCAGAAGCACATTATGGTATCACAGAACCCGCGATTGTAAGAAAGATTTTGCTCACCTTGGATTTGTATCATTTCAGTTTTCTCTTTGTAGGTCTGCAGTGGTACTCAGGCACCACAACTCTTTCTTAGTGGACTGCTAAACCAGCATTTATTAAAAACTCTGTAAGAGCAAAAGGTGTGAGGTCAGAAAACCTGGGTTCTGGTCCCAGCTCTGTCTCCTACCTGCCTTATGATCTCCTGCCACGTTTCTGAACCCTTGTGCTCTAATTTTCTTTTCTTTAAAGCAGGGGAATAATCGTTATCTAATGGCTCTCCCCCATATCTTGTCAGGGGCAAATGTGGAAGCTCAAAGAAAAGTATATGAATTGAGTGAATTAGCCAAATTTAGCCCACTCAGCATTTTATTGGATGAGCTTCCAATGATCAGTCTTAAGAGTTTAGCTTATTATAGCACAGGGAGATCAGCTTGGTGCTTTGTGACCACCTAGAGGGGTGGGATAGGGAGGGTGGGAGGGAGACGCAAGAGGGAGGAGATATGGAGTATATGTATATGTATAACTGATTCACTTTGTTATAAAGCAGAAACTAATATACTATTGTAAAGCAATTATACTCTAATAAAGATGTTTAAAAAAAAAGTTTAGCTTATTAAATTCTCACCAAAAAATACAGTTGCAAAAGTCTATATATATAAAATGAGTGTACTCTTCAAACTAGTGCAGTGGATCTGAAAGGATGTGAAATTCCTATTTGGGGCAAGGAATTACATTAAGTACTGACAAGCCTGAGAAATATCATTGGCACACTCTGCCCCATCATGTGAGTTACCATCAATGTTGATGAAAAAATACTTTGGGAGTTAGAATGGTCCATTTGTGCATTACCTAGTGATTGGTTTAATGGATAGAATAGTGTCCTCCTGAAAGAGCCACCCTTGAGTTTTCATTTTCGTCCCAACACGACATATCCTTTAGTAAAGGTGTGTATTGTTATCATTTCATTCCAGTAGATGGTGACACAAGAATCCATGTTGAAGGCTACCTTGCCTCTCTTTGCCAGATTCATCGTGAGCAATGGACTGCAGACCAAGCCTGGGGTGTTTGAGATCACACTGGAGACTGTGGACACAGCCTTACCCGTGGTGACCAGGAACAAGGGGCTGAGACTGGCTGAAGGGGCCACGGGTCTCCTCTCCCCTGACCTCCTTCAGCTGACCGACCCTGACACTCCAGCGGAGAACCTCACCTTCCTTTTGGCCCAGCTTCCACGACACGGCCAGCTCTACCTGCGGGGGACAATGCAGCTTCCACACAGTTTCACTCAGCTGGACGTGGACAGCGGGCATGTGACCTACAGGCACTCGGGAGGGCACTCTCGCACCGACCGCTTTACTTTTGTGGCCACGGATGGGACAAACCAAGGCTTTCTTGTGGATGGGACAAGGTGGCAAGAACCTGTTTCATTCACCATCCAGGCAAGTATGACAAATACATGGTCCTTGGCCAGAGATGTGGAGAGAACGACTTCCAGGAGAACTGTTGCCTTATTTCCTTCCTTCTTTCATTCAAATGTGTAATGTGTGTCTACAGTGTGCCAGGCACTAAGGAAGGCACCAGGCATGTTAATATGAACAAAACAGTTGTGCTCCCTGTGTACGGGCTAATGACTGGCCTTTGGAGTCAGTGGTGGTACAGAAAGGACCACAGAACATGGGCTTTGGAGTCAGACACACCTAGGTTGGAATTTCTGTTTTAAACATTTTAATAGCTGTGTGACCTTAAAAGAGTTCTTTGACTCTTCTGATTCTACTTTGCCTTCTTTGAGAAACAATCCTTACACATTATGGTGAGAATTAAATAAGATTAGGTGTCTAAGGTACTAGCATATTGCCTGAAATATATCAGATATTCTATCTCTTGTGATTACTGTAACAACATCTAGCTACACTATTATGTTGATGCCTTTTGGTCTGTGTTATCTACTGGCATTTTAATGGTTTTCAAGTAAACACATGGAAACTTACGAAGCAGCATCAATATTACACATGTATTAATGGTGGGGATAATAACGGTAGCAGCTACAATTTTTGGAGTGTTAACTGTAGGTCGGACCCGCTTTCCATAAATCTCATTTAATTTTTATAAAAATCCAATGAACTAAGTTTTATTACCTCCATTTTATAGATGATCAGGAGTTCAAAAGTTTGGTCAAACACACATAAAGATCTCAAGTCTTTTTGATCCCCAATACTGTGTCCTTTCTGTGGTACTACGCTGCCACAGTTGTGTTGACTGTTACGATGGTTCTTGGAGGGCATAATGTGTGTTTCTTTTTTAGTCAAAACACATCAAGTATGTTCTGGCTCTCAAAGCCTTGAATCCAGTCTCCTTGGATATAGTTCACCCTGTTCTACACACTTCCACCAACAGCAAAAAAAGATGTAAATCTGTCTCTTAATTCAGGATACATTCCGATTATGTAAAATAATAATAATTTTCCCTTGCTCTTTCATCTCTGTCTTAGAGTTCTCCAGAGAAACAGAACCAAGAGGATGTATATAATTTATATACATATAGATTATGAGAGAGAGAGGGGGAGAAAAAGAGAAAGGGAAAGATTGATTCAATTGATTTATGTTCAGGAATTGGCTCACGCAATTGTGGGGTCTGACACATCCAAAATCTGCAGCGCAGGCCAGCAGCCTGAAAATTCCAGCAGGAGTTGATGTTACAGTCTTGAGTCCAAAGGCAGTTTGGAGGCAGAATTCCTTCCTCTTCAAGAGACTTCAGTCTTCTCTTAAGGCCTTTAAGTGATTGCGTGAGGCCCACCCACATTATAGAGGGTAATCTGCTTGACTCAAAGGCAATTGATTGAAATACTAGTCCCATCTAAAAAACAAAAAAATGCCTTCACAGGAGCATCTAGCTGGTGTTTGACCAAACAACTGGACATCAGACCCGGCTGAGGTGACATATCAAATTAACCATCACAGTCTTTATCTAAGGTGGGATCTGAGGAGGAAAGTGGGGAGTTATGATCACATGGAGTGGATACAAGATGAATCTTTGGCATGAGGGAGGTCCAGAAAGTGGAGTGAAATTATGATGTACTAGGAGAAAAGAGAAGGTGTTGGTAATATTGGTACAGTATGTAAGAAGTACTTTGTACATAGTAAAATTACTGTTTCTTTTTAAATTATGTTTTACTTGTTGTTAGTTTCATCCCACTCTTCAGTCTGTTAATATCTTTTTCTTGACCCCTGACCCCCCACACAATGTAGAGAAATGTCACTGTACTGCCCAACCTGGAATAATGTTCTGGTCTATTTGGTTGCAGATTTATAGGAGTTACTAATTCTGAGTGAAGGCATAAGAGTTCCGCACTACACTCCAGAACAGAGAGGGAAAAGGGGGTATAGTTTGAAGAGAGTACCAGAACTTAAATCAGGTTTCTCCCAACACCAATAATATCTTAAAGAACATGGTTATCATAGGAGAGTTATCTCTTGGAAGTTGTAGAATTTACTGATAGGGAAATATTCAATACATGTTGTAAAGGTTTTTCATTAAAAGTACAAGGGTTTCCTTGCCTTGTGTGTTAAAAAGCAAGCAAGCAAACGAACAAAAAACCTCACAAGGAAGGCCTCTTTCTCCCACAATTCCCCTGAACTTCCTGGTGTCTCTGAGCCAAGAAGTCAAACAATTTAGGAAATGACTCACCCCTCCAGCAGTGCAGGAGAGTGACCTCCTCAGTCTCTTGCTTTTAAGAGCTTTTTCTGGCAAGACAATAAGACGTCAACCACCACTGAGGGATGAATTGGTCCAAATAGGTCTACTAAGCATGGGTACACTACTGTTAGGGTCCCAACCTGGCTAACTGAGGGCAAAGCTACTGGATTTAGACACAAAACTGATACCAGCAGGCACTAATCTGACATTCATTTTGTAGGAAATCATGTCTATCCGACCAAGATTCTGCAGTCTTTTTTTTAACTGAAGTATAGTTGATTTACAGTGTTGTATTAATTACTGCTGTACAGCAAAGTGATTCAGTTATGTGTATATTTACATTCCTTCTTTTTTAAAATATTCTTTTCCATTACAGTTTATCATGGAATATTGAATATAGTTCTCTGTGCTATACAGTAGAACCTTGTTGTTTATCCATTCTGTATATAATAGCTTACATCTGCTAATCCCAACCTCCCACTCCATCCTTCCCCCAGCCCCTCTCCCTTAGGGAACCACCAGTCTGTTCTCTATGTCCGTGAGTCTCATTCTGTTTCGTAGATAGGTTCATTTGTGTCGTATTTTAGATTCCACATATAAGTGATGTCATATGGTATTTGTCTTTCTCTTTCGGACTTACTTCACTTAGTATGATAATCTCTAGTTGCATCCATGTTGCTGCAAATGGCATTATTTCGTTCTTCTTTGTGACTGAGTAGTATTCCATTGTGTGTGTGTGTACACACCACATCTTCTTTATCCATTCATCTGTCAATGGACATTTAGGTTGTTTCCATGTCTTGGCTATTGTGAATAGTGCTGCTATGAACGTAGTGATGCGTGTTTCTTTTTGAATATAGTTTTGTCCAGATATCTGACTAAGATTCTGCAGTCTTGGTGTAATGATTCCTGTAATCTTTCTTAAAAGGAGACAATGGGAGTGGGGGTGAGGGAGAAAGGACCAGCATCACTGCTTTCTAAGGTTTAGGCAAGTGTGAGATGATTTTTAGTAAATCCAACACAAGTGATCATAAGGATGTAGCCTTTTTTAAAAAATGTCTTATACTCCAATATTTTAAAATGCTTCTGTTATACTGATCCAAAAGACCTGCTTTTGAAGAAACTAGAAATTTAATAAGACTAGAATAGATTTTAACACAAAGTAGGACTGAAGACACAACAGGGGACCATGTAACCGGCGTGTAGATATTAACAATTTTTTAAAAACAAATGAACACAACAGGCGTTTATTCATTTTGTAATACTTTTATTTTTAAGGAAAATATAACATTAAAAAAAATCCCTATACTCAAGTATTTACCAACTTTGAGTATTACTTACATGGCTTGAAGTATTTGTATTTTTCCTCTCTTGACATTGACCATCCTTCCTACTAGTCACCTTGGAGCTTCTCCCCCAGTGGCCATGATAAATGTTTGACCCTCCACCTCCCACCCAACCTCACAGCTCTGAGGGTGCTATCCACACTTTTTTAGGAGAGGAGAATGACTAACTTTTGAAAGTGTTTGTTGCTATTTCAGCTTATAAAATAATTGTTGTAAAGAGTTCATAAACTACAGAAAAGGACAAAAAAATAACCCTTCGTCATCCTACTGCTGTCAGTGGCTTCCTTGCATTCTTTTATTGCAATAAAAAAAGGATGATATTATATGTACTTTTATGCATATTGCCTGTTTCCACTCATAAAAATTTCCTCATGTCATTAAATCTTCCTTGAAAACACAATTTTTAAAGGCTGCATGGCACTCAATCTCAGGCAGAGGTGTTTTATAAATCCCCTGTTGGACTTTTATGTTTTATGGAATTTTTTGTTAATTGCTATTACAAATTATATTTTAGTCAACATCCATATATATATATATTTGCGTACATATGTATTTCTGTAGGATGCATTCAAAAACTGAAAATTTTGGATCACAGTATGTGCACATTTTTAATATACATATACGTCTAATTTATCTCCAGAAAATGTTCACTAATTTGCATTTGTACCAGCAAAATATAAAAATGTCTGTTTTTCCAAACATTTACCAACATGAGGTATGATTATGTTCTTTAATCAAAAAGCAACTTGCCGAATTAAAAGGAAAAAAAATTTTGGTTGTTACAAAATTCCATACAGAAATACTCAAAGGAGAAGCGGTAATTTTTCCTCATCCCAAGACAAATGAACAGGTTTGTGCAAATGCTCCCAGAATTTTGTCTCTGTCTGTATGAACATATATATGTATTTGTTTTGATCAAAAATGGTAGTGTAGTTGTCTCCTATTCGGCAACTCGCTGGGTTTTGTTTTTTGGTTTTTACCAGTTAACGTTGAATTGTGGGAATTTTTCGTTACTAGTTTGTCCTGCCTCCTTTTCTTATTAATAGCTGAATAGCAGTTTATCACGTGATCATACACAAAAATATATATAGTCTTATCATTGACACTCTTTGGTAGAATTACAAGAGGATCATTTGAGGTAAATAAAGTTAAAATTTGAATGATTAGGAGTGAAGGGAAGTACCAGTGTCCTTGTACCTCTTTTGTGGTATCAGTGATGAATTGTGCTAATTCATCCTAAAATGTTCCCTCTGTAACCTATAAGAGTCATTTTGAAGAGGGACTGAGCTCCATAGGATACCTGAATGAGGCCCTTTGTAGTGTTTGAAACTATATATCTCTTTCACTCAGGAGTAGTTGCCCATCACAGTCTTCACAGATTGAGTCTACCTGTTTACCCGGTTCTCACTGTCAATAAAACAAATATGCAAGTGCCTATAGATAAGCACCTTTCACTTTTTTTTACTGAGGTATTTTTATTTCTACTCAACGTTTTTGCTATCTTAACAAAGACACGACAAAAAAAAATGTTCAATGCATTTGTAAAACCTTACATGTTTTCTTCTGTAAGTCACCAAACACTGGGAAAAAGGGGAAATCCTTCTGTAGAACTAATATTAAGTTTGCAATACAATTCTTGGGTCAGTTTTAATGTATTCATTCAACAAGTATTTCTTGAGCTTCTGTTATAGCTGGGCATTGTGCCAGGTGCAGGGAATAGTTGGGGAGAAAAAGACATGTATCTGCCCTCAGGGAGTTTAGGTCCTAATGGGGTAGTAAAACGGTGGACAAATAAATAAAGCTGGGTCAAAGTTTACAGTAGAAAGTTGGCCTCTCTTCCAGGCACTATGATATTTGCTGAGAATATTGTGAATGAGATAGTTTTCAGCAGAAATTAACCAATAAGGAATCTGAAATTCAGGAGCGTTTGTCATCGTTGAACCATTAAAGCCCTGTGTTGCTTAGGGATGAGAAGCCTTTGTATAACACTGTGTGTAATTATTGATCATGCAGGTGGACCAGGTGGACAAAGCAGCCCCCCACATCACACATTTGCATTCCCCTTCTCAAGTGGGGCTCCTGAAAAATGGTTGTTATGGGATTTACATCACTTCCCACGTGTTGAAGGCATCGGACCCCGACACTGATGGCAATCAGATTATCTTTAAGATTTTACGAGGCCCCCAACATGGACATCTGGAGAATACAACAACAGGTACTGCCTTCCTTACTCCTTGTAATTGCTCATTTTAAAATACCCAGTGGCTGGCAATGCTAGACAGTTATTTAATTAAGTGCAGGCCCATTTGGTAAACACTCCCCAGGGCTTCCTGATAGATGCAGTTTATAAATCAATATAGGTGCTAAAGAGGGTTTGAAGCTGAGTTTTCCTAAATTCATCTTGAGTGGGAGAACTAAATACTGATACACAGTTGTTTATTGTTTACAACTTTTTTTTCAATAACCAGATCGTAATATATTGACAAAAACACACATTGTCAGGACCAAATTCATATTTGTGACTCATTTTTTTCTGTCATGAATTCCAAGGTGATGTAAGTTCATTAAAAACAATTTTTTTGGTGTAAGTTTTCTCTGGATTGTATCTTATTTCTGCTTTATGAAGACAATGATCACAATATGTCACTAAACAGGATGGCACAGAATTTTAGATTTTATTACTATATCTTCCTACTCCCTCTCTATTTTCATATTTAAGGTACAATATTTCTGAGACAAAGTAATTTGGAAGCCTAATTTAAGTTCATTGGATTTGAATTTTAAGATAGTTACATTTTATTAATTTCTTTAAAAAATATACTTTGGCTGTTTTTAAAGAGGAGTTTGAAATAAAATAGCCATAAAATTGTATCAGCTCTTACCTAATATTTTGTTTGATTACCAGTGAAACTCATTTACTTCTTTTTTGTAGGTGAATTTATCCATGAGAAATTTAGCCAAAAGGACTTAAACAGTAAGACCGTTCTTTACATCATAAACCCATCTTTGGAAGTAAATTCAGATACCATAGAATTTCAAGTCATGGACCCCACGGGGAACTCTGCCACTCCTCAAATGTAAATTCTTTTGCTTATTCAATAGTCCTGCATATAATGTCCAGAATGTATCTTATTAGGAAAGCGAAATGTTATTTTTTAATCAGAATCTAAGAGGACAAATTGATAGATTATTTCACAAGCTCATAGAATTGATTTTGGAGAGGGAAACTTCTATTACTGCTTGATAATGGGAAAGCCAGTAGCTTCACAGAATATGGAAACGTTAAAAAGTTAAGTTCATTAACTTAACTGGGTCATTCATTTTATGCATGCATTTACAAATGCATATCCTTTCACACCCACAGAGGTTTCTGTCTTGACGATTCACTGGCATCCAGGACTGAGCTTGTAGGCTCATGTACAAACCATGCAGCAAGAGGTCACTCTAGGACTGTGTTAGTAACCACAGTTTCCTAAATCTAAATCTCTAAAATATCTAGAACTGGGAAGAATGAGGAAGTCAGGAAATGCTAGCAAAACATCTTCTCTTCCCAAAAACCCAAGCAATAACTAGTGACTGCTTTTGTGAGTCAGTAAACCTACCATAGGTAAGGTGAAGACAGTACAAAGAGGAAAACAGACTTGGGGAGATATTAAGTGATACTTAGAATTTGTATAAAGTGTATGTCTTTCAGCATAACCAGAGTAACAAACCCTCAAAATTAACAATATTCACAGACCATAGTAGTTTCACTCACCAGGTCCCTATTCTAAACTTTTTTGGAAGGTGTACCTTGAGTAACTTGCCAGCTGTCAGAAGATCACAGAAAGGTTAATCATAGCCCAGTTCTCCACCTGCAGTGTTTTTCTTTCAAGTTTGATACCCTTCCCAGTCACCTCGAAGGAAAGTTGTTCATTTATCCTAGTTTTAGTATTTACCTTATCCTAGTCGAACTACGTCCCATAAGTGAGGACAGCTCCTTTACGGGGCTTTTATGACAGAATATGGACAAAGGAAGAAAAGAAAAATTGAGAAATTCACCTCTGCTCCCTTCCTTCTTGCTTTTTCTTTCTAATCCTGAATTGTAGTCCCAATATCTGCCAGCAGAGGTCTCTGTAGTCATTGTTAGAAAAACACGTCTTTAACAAAACATGTTCCCAGGGTCCCACCTCTATTGCCTGCAGTACCTGGTCCAGATTTTTACCCAGCGGCTACTATAGGCTAGGTGTGCAGTACAAGAAGCTCGGAAATAGGTATGAGCAAGGAAGTCCTGTCCCCTGACATTAAAATACAATCATGGCCCTATAAAAGTAAAACAGCTGCCCACCTACTTGCAATTCAGACAAATGTCTTCCAATTTTCAAGGAAATTTTTTTTTTAAATCCTGCTCCAAAAATATTAATAAATTGATTTCACTTGCTTTTTAATAGTTCAACTAAAAAACCTAAGAATATTGATCAGACTTGCTACTCATCAAATGCTGACTGCTGGTCTTCCACATGAGAACACAGCATAGGTGCCAGAGAATTTTTTTCCCAAAATAGAGCTAGATTGATACTGCTTCACCTACATACCCTTTTCAGTCCTCATTGTTACCAAGGGCATTGTTTTGAAGATGATTTATGATTTTAAATAATCCTCAAACTTATTGCAGAATCACAGAATTTATAACCTTACTTGAGGCTTTTAAAATAGGCTCCTACTTGTACTGGATACCTTTTTTCAGGTACTTACGCTGAAGTTGTTTCTAATTCAGCTTGTAATGATTGGAACCAGTGGAATATAATGTAAAATATGCCTACTGATGGTTAATCCCAAATAACTTTGATTTGATCTGACATATATTAAGTTGTCTCCTCTAGAGTGGGTGGGGGGAGGTGGAAACTGCTCAGTGCTTATCTGTATAAATTTTGAAGGATATAGTTGGCCCTAACCTCATTTGTAAGTAGATGTTTTTTGGAACAAGAAGAACTTTTTTTCCCCAGCAGGAAACAAATGTTATGAATAGTGGTCTGTCTTCCCATGACAACCAGCAGGAAGCTACTTACACATACATTATAAATCACAGGCATTTACAATGTAGGTTTCTGCTCTAGTTCATTGCTCTTCGTTTAATCGTCAAAACCATCTTTAAGTTAGGTACTATCATAATCCAGAATTTACAGGTGAAGAGTCTGAGGCAAAAGGAGATAGGAAGTGACTTTTCCAAGCTCATACACCTAGCTAGTGAAGGAGCTAAGATTTAGGTCCAGAAAGTATGGTTCTTGAGTCCATGGTTTTCCTCACTGCGCTAAAGGACTTTTTGCCCACTTTTAATGAGTGTGCGGAAACGGCCTATAGGAAAAGAAGCAACAGACTCAGCTCACTTCTTTCTCTCCAGTCTTTGGCCACCAAAGCAACAAGAAAGGGGGAATACTTACTCCTCAAGACCTTAAATGTAAATTACATTTACATTTCAATATGAGTGTGTACTCCATGGCTAAGGCACTGGGGGTTATGGGACAGATAATACACAATAAACCACTGGACTGAGAGCCAAAGAACAGGGTTTGAGCCTTGGCTCTCCCACTGACCCGGGTCAAGGCTTACTTACCTTAGTTATCTTATCTGTAAAGTGGGGGCAGTACTACAATTTCTTCACTGGAACGAATGAGGTAAAACATATGTAAGCATCTTCTATATTTAAAGTCATTAACAAATGTGACCTGTGGTGGTGATTACTATTGTTGTTCATTCACAAGGGGGCAACAATTGACTGAAGAAGGATCCCAGAGACATTTGGTGGCCAGCTCAAGCCCATCTCTAGTTAGAAATTGACTCTGCGTTGATCCACAAAGTGAATAATCCATATGCTTGTTAATCAATCAGCTAAATGCTGTGGAACTTTGTGTTCTTTTCTGGCTTAGACGGTATTAACAGATTAATATTCTGTATGTTTAAAGGGGTGGGACCTTCTATAACACAGCTGAAGAGACAGGTGGGTGCAATCTGGAGCAAAATGGAGGCTCTTTAAAGAACAAGAAGGACACATGTTCAGGGGGAATTGTCCCAGAATCTTGATTGCTAGTAAGTTTTTGCCATGGCAGCATTTCTATAGAATATCATTCCTGAAGGGTCAGTAGATATTCCGTTAGAAATAGTGTTTGCAAATCTTAATGTAATCAAGTTATTGCTAGCTAGCTTGCGGGCTGCTTAATGCATCAAATGCTAGAGTCACGAAGATGCTTGTATGCACTGGGAATCTTCGAGAGAGGGGTATAGTATACAAGATATCTCAACCTGATTTGACTATAGAACCAAGACCACCCTACCCCAGAATAGCTCATGAAACAAGTTTTTCAAGGGATACATTTGGGAGACATTTTATTGTAAATAGAAGTTATTTTAGAACACTGAAATCCATGGAAATTTGCATCAAGATTTAGATTTGGTTAAGTGCCAAAATTTCAGGCACTGTGCTAGGCGCTTTTACATATGTTGTCCAATTTAATCTACAAAACACAATCCTCTGAGGGTGATAAGAAAATCAGGCTCAAAGCATTTAAGTAATTGGCCAGAAGTCACTGAGTGAATGAGTGGCAGAGGCCACAGTGCACCCTGACCTCAACGTGAGTGCTCATCTTATCGGCTCACGCCTTGGCGTGATTCGCTCATATGCCCACGACAGTTCTCTAGTCTGATGTGAATCTCAAGGTGGTCTGCATACCACCCAAACTCAGTTACACAGGACCACGTAAAACACCTCTGCAGACCACAGAATATAGCTGACTTCTGACCAAGCCAGTTTCTTAACATGCATTCAGGGTTGACCTCTTTCTTGTGCCCACTGCAAAAAGGTGAACTTCAAAAGAAAAGTTGACCCTTGCTGAAGTTCTGCATAACTCAGTAGCTGCTTCATGATTCTAAGCACTTTGATTCTTCTCCTGCCTTTGGCTACCCTCATTCTAGCTGTTCTGTTACTCATCCTTGGCCTTAAAAGAGAAGAGCCAAAGAAATCAAAAAAGAAAAGGAATTTCTAGCAGGCGAACCTGGCAATGCTTTAGCAGCTTTTATGAAACACATTGTAGGGGAAGAGTTTGAAACTCTTAGTTAGGTTCGGCTTTCATGTTACCTGCAAGCCAGAAGTTAAAGTATTTATCTCCAGACGAGATCTAAGAAACCACAGAGGAAGGGAAAGGAAATAGCCCTTATTAAACACCCACTGTGTACAGGTGCTTTATACATATTAACAAATTTTAATTTGCATCATTTGACGTGAATATGATTCCCCTCATTTTAAAGATAATGAAAACTGAGGTCCAGAGAGACTAACTGACCATCATCACACACTAATAAGTGGTTGTGAGATGTGTCTGATTCCAAAGCACTTGTTTGGGGTACTAGCTGTGCTGCTTCCCGGCTAAACACTGTTTCCCCATTATCATGCGAGAAAGACAAATATGAAAGTGCAGGTGTTCATAGCATTTTTACTGAGCTTAATAGCATCCCCTTTGAGTTGACGTCTTAGATTGAACACTTGGAAAATTATTTTTTACCATTTCTATTTTCTTAAGTCATGTGCTACTTGATTATAAGTGAAGATCTAGTTATAAGAATAATTTAATCACAATTTTAGCTACTATAAAACCTTTCACTGAGAAGCTCAGAGTACTTAATGAGTATTCATTAAGGTTCATTTAACCTCTTTGAAGTACAGACTCATTATTATTGCGCTTCGGGAAGTGAGGAAACTGAGGCATAGAGCAGCCAAGTCCTTTTTTTACACACCCTTGTTAACCTGGATTAATGTCCCATATCCCAAAGTAGAGTTTTAATCCCAACTGGTTCTTCTGGTCCATTGTTCCTTCATATAAATGAACCGAGTAGCCACAGAATAAAATATCAGAAAGTATATATTTTTGACTCTACTTCAACACTATTGACTACTTGGTCCAGACAATTCTTTGCTGTGGGGCAGTGGTGGAGGGTGAGTTGGGTGTCCTATACATTGAAGGATGCTTAGCAGCGTCCCTGGCCTCTACCCGCTAAATAACCAGTATCACCCTCCTCCCACTGTGAAAAACAAAGCTGTCTCTAGACATTGTCTGATGTTGAGAAGCGTGCACAGGCCTTAGAAAACAAGAAATCATGCTTTATGATAGAATGCTCTTTTACCAATGCCACCTTTCTCTCTAGTCCAATAGGAGCTAAGGAATCCAGAGTGAGTCAGGGCTAGAAAAAACACGTGAGGATCATCTAGTCTAGCTGTTTTTTCAGACTGTGTGAAATACGTTAATAGGGCTGGGGAGAAAAAAAGTTTCAGTGGTCAACTTAGCTTTTCAAACAGGAAGCTAAACAAGGTTCATTATTTCCTTTAACAAATACTTATTGAGCTCTTACTATGTCTCAGTCACTCTAGAAGGGACTTGGTGATACATCAGTGAACCAAAGACCCCTGTTTACTTGGAGCTAAGTACCTAAATACTTAGCTAAGTTCCTTGGTACCTAAGTAAATTAAATAGTATGGTATACACGATACGTACTTTGGAAAATGAAAGTTGGTCAGATTAAGGGGGATCACAGACACTGGATTCTGGGGACGGATTGCAATTTTAAATCGAGTGATTAAACGGATTTTCTCGTGCTTGACTTAGAGTTAGAGAGGGACCGGAAGTCCCATCCCGTTTAATTTCTACTCCTCCATCCCGTGTCTTTCATTCACGATAGTTGTTGGGAACCAAAATTTAGCTTATACATTAAATAAAATGTTCTATTGTTTTGAGTCCCCACAGTCACTTAGGGAACGTTTCTCCCCTGGGGATGACTTTCCCCATGAGGGACATTTGGAAAGTTCTGGAAACAGTTTTGATTGTTGTAACCAGAGGGGAGTGGTGTGGCTAAATCTGGTGGATCTCACGAGTAGAGGCCAGGGATGCTGCTAAACTTCTTGCAATGCACAGGACAGCCTCCCACCACAAAGAATCATCTGGTCCCAGATGTCGATAGCGTCAAGTTTGAGAAGCCGTGACCTAGGGCCTTAAGGAGTTCTCATGTCCTGCTAAGTGACTTGAAATGATTGCGTTGTGGGCTTCACAGAAAGTGTATCTATAAACTTAATTTCTGACTTTAGAGTGAGCTTTACTTTGTGATAATAGAAGGGAGGGATCATTAAAATGTGAAGATTTGAACCAACTCTTGTCTGCATGACACCTCGCAATCCAGAGCTTCCCACATTTCTTTCATGGGGTCCTGCACCTTGTTACCTACATGATACCAAGCATACGTCTGTGTGGCTTCTTTCAGGGAGAATTCCCAAGTGATTGACTACATCTCTTACTTTTCTTTCAGGTGTTTGTGTAGAGTTTTAGCAACTGCAGTCTCAGTGTAGAAAGATCTTCTTCAATACAATACTGCAGAAAACAAAAAACACATTCAAAACATGTGTCACACATATCCTCTAGGTATGCAAGTGCTTTGTGACTTAAGTATTTTTCTGGAAAATATATAGCCTGGCTTAAATTTCATGGCTTTTCAATAGATCTTTATTATTTGTAGGGAGCAGTTTTAAGAAAATAAAGTAGAACATTGTGTAATGACAATCTTAACCTCTAAGCATTATGAAGCATTCTAATGGTGTATCAGGGTTATGTATGTACTTTCCCAGACACCAAGACCCTTAATGCTTTGAAGCTGAACAACACTCTGCATGGTCCCCTTATGGATCTAGATCAGCAATCAAATCACATTTCACTTTAGGCCTTGGGGTCACCTGGACCTGCAGAGTGACACTGATGAATTTTTGCTGGTCATGGTTAGCATTAGCAATGGATGGATTCTTAGAAGGTTGAACATTGAAACTCATTGGAACCTTACTGAGAGTTAGCTGAAATCCATCCCTGTGTATCTATTTCACCCCTTCCCATTGTTCCCGTTTCCTCCTCTTTTATCTTTCTCTAATCCCTCTCGCTGATTTTGTTCTCCGTTCTCATTTATCTGGATCCTTTAGGAACTCTTTGCAATGTGTTATTTCTATTAGCATTTATAACTATATTTAACATAACATATGCTATGTTATTTCTATAGCATTTATCCTTGTTGCTTGTTATCTTGTGATTCTTTAAGCAGTCTCTTATTTCTTTATGTCTTGATTTGAAATCAGTTGCGTCAAAGACCCATGAGGGGTCTTTGAATACTATTGAATATAAGGATCCTATTTTCATGTCAAAACTTTGTGAAGCCCAGCATGCCAATAATAATAAATTTCATATGTATTGATTGAATAAACATTCATACAAATCCATTCCACACTCCCACTCTCCCCCTTGTCCCACTGGCCCAGGGTTGGTGGAGTAGGAGACAGTGCTACTGAGTTTGTTTCGCTCGTGAACTTAATCTATAGGATGTGACTGTGACACATGACTGGTACAAGGACATACAGTGATTATTAGAGGATAAACTTACTCTCTAATATGAATGATCTACAGGAAAGTCTGGAGAGCCCTGTGAAATTTGTGAATTCTATGTTCTACATAGTAGCACCCAGAATTTCTAGTTCTGAAAGGAAAAGAAAATTGTAAAGTAACTTTAAAAGTCTAGAGGAAAGAGCCTGAATCTAAGTGAAAGTTTGGGAATATAGTAAGGCAACCACTGAGGGTTTTGTGAATGGAGAATGAAAGGGAAATGAATAAAGCACAAGCAATGGAAGTGGGTTAGATGATCATAGTGAAGATTGCTTATGTCTTTATTGCTGAAAGGTTACAGGGGGTAAAGGATGTAAGAACATATTTGAAGAGAAATGTTCAGGTGAAACATTTCAAGTTTTCTCACCTCAGAAAGGGAAACACTTCAGGGTAAAGATAAAATTGTAGTCCCCTGCTTGAGCTCAGACTACAAGAGTCATGAAGAACTTCAGTTGGGAAGAAGACTGGTAGAGAAGGAATAGTACATTTGGTTTCAGATTTATACTGGGGATTCCATCTCTGCTGTCTGTTAGCTTTGTCATAGCTTTTTGCCTTCGAGGTAGTTATTTAACCTCTCTAAGCTCAGTGTTCTTTTCTGAAGAAAAGAAAAGAAAAAGTCCCTCTCCATGCCATGAGGATTAAAGAAGTCAGTTTCCATCAAATGTCGGGCTCACTAAATATAGCGTGGGGAAAAAAGACCACCCTGTATTTAGCAAGTTTATTCAGTTGTATAGCTGCATCCAAGGTACATATTAACGTAGCCCTTTTATACGCACAGAGGAAGGGACAGATAATGCTTTAAAACACATGCACATTCTAACTCCTAGGCACATCCTCAAAGATATCTCGTTATTAAACTGAACCCAAGTTCAGAGAAGACCTGTGCCTGGAAATGATCTTGTTGTATTGATGAAGGAGGCCAAAAGATAGGAGAGAAGATTTCATATCAATGTCCTTTCCAAAAATGAACTTCTCCTTGAACTTAACACCTGCTCCTTTCCCTTCTGAAGATGCAAGTAGGAGTCTCTTTTCTATCACTAATAATTGTAAGACCTCTGATAGACTTTTAACCTTATTTCTGCACTTATAAATGGAATTCTTATCCGTGCTCTACATCACAGCATTGTTAAGAGCAATAAATGAGACAGTGACAGTAAAAGTTCTTTATGAGCTAAAACGTCCCAAACAAGTGTAAGGAGCTTGTAGCATTGGTGTAGGTTGATGGACCACTTCTGTCTCCCAGTGTGGACCAGTGGTTCAGCTTGCTACCCAGCAGAGGAGCCCCCCAGGCATCCATTATGCATTTCTCATGATTTTCTTTCTTCTTTTCCTTACATGCATAGCTTGGAACTGAAGTGGTCTCATATCGAGTGGTCACAGACTGAATATGAGGTCTGTGAGAATGTGGGCGTATTGCCCTTGGAAATTACCAGAAAGGGATATTCCATGGACTCGGCCTTTGTGAGTGTAAAGGTAACAAGTCTGTCAATTTTCAAGCTAAAACCTCGGTTGCTGGTTGGTGCCTTTGATTATTTCCTTAGAAAAATTCAGAGTAACTAAGGAAATTTCAAACTGCATGAGTGTTGCACTATTCCCAAGAGTCTAAGTACAAAACCTCCTTGTCCCTCCATCACTTATCTAGGTGCATTAGCTCCTAGATAGGATATTTCTAACCCATTTTTAGTTTTTAAATCTGGTCTTTAACTCTTGAAGTTTGATTTGACAAGGGAGATCTATCCAACCTAGTGAACTTGGGCCAAACTCTGCTTTGGAAAGGAGAGTTGTAGGCAAATGTAAGTCCCCAAATGGCTTTCTCTTAGTATGCACCAGGACCATTTCCTGTGGTCTCAGTGGATGAAAAAATCAGGGAACACACCTATTGTAAGCTTCACCCAAGTCAAGCAAAATTAAGAGACCATGTATCAATACAGGCATCCTGAAATATAAGGAATTTTCAATAATTATTTTTGGACTAGTCACCTGCTATTTCTTTACACTGCCATGGGCCGTGAAGCACAACCTATGGCTTCTAGAATTGAAAGATTTTTTTAGGAGTCACTATAAAAATTGCACTTCACGTGAACGAGAACATGAAAATCCTGTACATACGAATGCTGGTGAATGAGCCTGAAAGATTCCCCTCTACAATCTAAGGAAAAAAGCAGTGATACTAGCTTCTGGGAAAAAAATGCCATCTCAGTTAAGTCTCAATTACAATAATAAGTTCAAATCACCCTCACAACCTCGTGCACATAAATCCTACTATATCCAGACTCAGTATTTATCTTTCTAGTGGGCATAGGGTCTTTTCCCCTGATCTGGGGTGTTTTATTATTGTTAAATCATCAGATAACTGGGTATCCCCTCTACCTTCCCAGTAGATAGTTTATGGAAAAAGAAAGAACCCGCCTGGATGGTTTTCTAATATTCTTCTGGTCCTCCATAAAAAGCACCATATGCTCCAGTCTGGAGTTTCGGGCCACAGAACCGTTCACCATGCCAGGTAGAAACAACAGACGTGGTGTGACGGAACCTTTTGTCTGCTTAAGCTGAGTGCACACAGTGAAGCTGCCAGCTGAGTCTGCAGGCCTTTCGCAAACAGCCCGAGTCCTTCAGGGACCACTCTGCTTACAGCACAGCCTGCTGCTTTAGCCTGGAGCCTATTGGCTGCTTGGCTGGGAGGAGGGAGAAGAAAGCACTCTTACCCTACGTTGTTTGCCCTGGTTTGAATCACACACCTGCACCGGACTCATTTCTGCAGCCACCTTGACTCAGCCCATTCCTTTTCCCACGTAGGATTCTGTAAGCTCAGTGGTGGTAAATACTAGGTAATTGCACGTGCAAGAACCACATGGGGAAATGTAACTCCCAGCATATGATGGGTACAGGTGTGCAATGAGCTGCCTTTCCACAGGGAAAGGTTGTTGGGGAGGAGCCTTGGCATTGTGGAGAAAGAAGAAATGGGAGCTTAGGAGGCAGTACTCTTCTTGAGCAAAATGTTTCCACTGCAGACCACTGACACATGTTAGGGCCTTTGGTTAGAAGTGCAGATAATGTCTGAGGCCAAAGAAATAGGAATTTGCAAGTTTTTACTTGTGCCCTTCATCCCTTTGTAAGAAAATGAAGGAATAGAGTAACTCACTTTCCTGAACATCTCATTCAAGGACCTCTTTTTCAAACCAGCTGAAGCTGCTTTTTCAAACTCCTTTTCAACCATATTTCAAACTAAATATGTGTTCTTCACACATATTTAGGCTCCTCTGGGGGAAGTTAAGGGCACGAGATGTCAGAGCCCTTAAATCACCTCTGTTCTTTAGCCCTGGGGGATGGGAAAAAGGGGTCAGCCAATTGTCTCTTTAGACTGGACCAATTTTTTTTTTTTTTTTTTTTTTTTACAATTTACTTGAAGGAGCTTCTGAAGCCCTTGGTTCTGGGTGTGGATGGCCTTTGTGTGGCTGTTCCCCAGGACTGTCATCCCCACAGAGCCCTCATTCATGTCTGTGAAGAGGAATGGTTTCATCCAGATGCGAAAATGGACCAGACTTGTTTTAGTTCATCTGGTCTAAAGGCTTTCAGTGCCCTGAGCTCGCAGGATACCTCCAAGCTGGCTGACAGATCAGCACCCCGTTTGTCAGCAGTACCCACTTTTCCTTCTCTTCACTGCCCTTCTCCCTTTCCTCCAAGGCATTATTTTAGGACCTGGTTGGGGTAGAGGGAAGGCCATGAAATAAAATGATATTTGCAACAAAGAGAAATATACTGTTTAAAATTCACATTACTTTCTCCAATAACCAAATCATTTATAAAGGAGAAGAAAAAAATAAAGTTTTATGTTTACTTCCATTGATATTAGTCTAGGAAAAAGTTAACTTTAAGGAAGATGGGTCAAAAATGATGTATTAGAATAAAAAAACCACTTAATGTTAAAAACAGATTTAAGAGCATGAGTTTAGTCTAGTATGAGATCAGACTAGATGTTTTTCTATTACAGAATATTTATTTTTATTAAAAAAAAGATTTTGTTTTTCCCCTCTTAAGGTCAACCAAGTGTCAGCTACAGCTGGAAAGGATTTCACTATGACTCCATCTAAGCTGATTCAGTTTGACCCAGGTACGTTTTGCGTCTACACTTTGTTTCATGTTTTTGTAAGAAAGTCTGGAGATGGTGGAAAAGACAGACTATTATGCAACTTCAGCCAACTAGAAACTCCTCAGGGCACAGGATCACCCCCTCTCCCAGAGAGATGAGTTTGTACTTGAGGCTTTGCCCCTCATATTTTATGTTATTACTAGTGAGTATTTATTTAAAATGAGAAGAGAGATCGTAACAAATAAAATATATAAAATATTAAGGCAAACATCCAAAAATCCAGAAAAAAATGCCATTTAAAAAAATTATTCAGAGGTCTGACACAAAGCTGAAATAATGTAATTGCCTCATATTTTAATGGAAATTTTTTGAATGTTATAGTATGTGGATTCCTAAAGGGTCATTTCTAAATTATCTCTCTTGGAATAGGCTGATATGAACAGATTCCAGGGGAAATTATTATTTAATTAGATAACACCTGTTTTGTTTTAAGCGTTTGGAAAAATTTTGCTAGGTGCAAAAGGGAATACAAAAGCATGGGGCCTGTTCTCAAGGATGTTCTATACTGTGAGAAATATAGACATGAAAACAACTCACTAATAGAGTACATTGTGACCCCAAGGATGTGCCATTGTTCTGGCTAAGGAAAATCCTGGAAGACTTCCTGGGGGAGTTGGTAGCAGAAGAAGGGGACTTAAACTGCAGGACAAACATTCATTTGGCTAACTGTGCCTTAAGTACCAAGGCGGGAGCAATGCCCCCTTTCCCTGGTTTCTGTAGATGGGAACCAGTAGCTCTCCCTCACTACACTGCATGGTTGTCTCTCTTTCCCTCTGGTATGGAATGGACCTAGATCACCTGTCCAGGGACAAAAGGAAAAGGCCTTGAGAAGCAGCCAGGGCGTGTGGCTTTCTGCTCCCCTGCAGAGGAGGTGTTCTGCATTCTGAGAACAGGCCATCCAATCAAGACTTTAGCCATTGTCTGCCACTGACACATGAAGTTTTGGGCAAAGGCAAAACAAAATGGTCTGAATACCATTACCACTCCAAAACTGACAACCTTAATATTAAACGTAGAGGAGACTTCCCTGGTGGCGAAGTGGTTAGCACTCCACGCTCCCAATGTGCGGGGGCCTGGATTCAATCCCTCATTGGGGAACTAGATCCTACATGCGTGCCGCGACTAAGAGTTCACGTGCCACAACTAAGGAGCCCGCATGCCACAACTAAGGAGCCGGTGAGCCGCAACTACGGAGCTCGCCTGCCACAACTAAGACCCAGCACAACCAAAAAAAAAAAAACATTAAACGTAGAAAAGAAATGCCTTTCTGCAGTTCACCACAAGTTGTACGATGTTTAGTGACTGTATTAGTTTGCTGGGGCTACCCTAATAAAGTATCACAAACCTGGTAGCTTCAAAACAAGAATTATTTTTCTAATGGTTCTGGATGCTAGAAGTTCAAGATCATGATGTGGGCAGGGTTGATTCCTTCTAAGGGCTGAGAGGGAATCTGTTCCATGCCTCTCTTCCATGCTCTGGTGCTTTGCTGGAATCTCTGGCCTTCCTTGGCTTCTGTTGCATCACCCGATCTCTGCGTTTATCTCCATAGGATGTTCTCCTTGTTTGTGTCTGTGTCCAAATTTCCCCTTTGTATACTGACACCAGTCATCATAGACTAGGGGTCCACTCTACTCTAGTATGACTCCATCTGAATTACATCTGTAATGCCTTTATTTCCAAATAAGGTCACATTCTGAGGTACTGAGAGTTAGGACTTAAACATAGGGATTTTTGAGTGACACAACTCAACCTATAACAGAGAGCCTTACATTTGACATGGAACAATCCCGATATTGTTATTGGCCTCCTTCCTGTGATATTTAAGTTTCTGACTTGCATAATTTTGTCCCTCAGACTGACCACCCTTGAGGAGAAGAGCTATTCCTGTTACGTATTTGAAGTTTACCCTCGGGTTGCTGCAGGCTCTGGTTCTGATCAACCCTAAGATGAAAGGATTTGATGCATTGGCTCTGTGCTCTTTATGTACTTCATGTTAAGGCAGGTCCGGCCTTTCCTCTTTTCAAGAGGCAAGAGTGCTTGTCATATATCACCTTTATTATTTGAGGTCTGTTTGTCACAAGATCAGGAGTGATTTTGGCTTTTGGTGGATTTTGAGCAGCCCACCAGGTTCTCTGTTTGGATTGATAGGGACTAGAAGATACCACACTGGAGGAGCTCCTGGAAGCTAACTCTTGCAAGTCCCACTGGGTGAGGGAATGACCATTTGCTTTCAAGAGTTTACATTGCTGCTTCCAGTAGATACTAAAGACTTCTGAGGGTCTAAATCGTCATAATTTTAGAGATTATTTAGACTTTTTTTTTTTTTTTTTTTTTTGGCGGTACGCGGGCCTCTCACTGTTGTGGCCTCTCCCGTTGTGGAGTACAGGCTCCGGACGCACAGGCTCAGGAGCCACGGCTCACGGGCCCAGCCGTTCCGTGCCATGTGGGATCTTCCCAGACCGGGGCACGAACCCATGTCCCCTGCATTGGCAGGTGGACTCTCAACCACTGCGCCACCAGGGAAGCCCTATTTAGACTTTTTTTTTTGGCCACGCCGTGCGGCATGCAGGATCTTAATTCCATTTCCAGGGATTGAACCTGTGCCCCCCTGCAATGGAAGCGCAGTCTTAACCACTGGACCACCAGGGAAGTCCCTATTTAGACATTTTAAGGAAATAAATAAATATAGCTTATAAATGAAAAAGAAACAACACTTGGGTGTTCATTACTTTGGAACTTATTAGCCAGAAACTGTTTCATAAGCTGATGTCTTCCTTTAGAGAATGTTAGAATTCCCCGTGTCCACAGGTCCTGTAAATACTTATTTACTCCCATCTTGTTCATCCTTGCCTCTTTCAGATCTGGTGTCTTCATCCCCATTCCCACCCCTTTCACCCAAAGCAATCTGTTCATTTCTTTAAAAACAGCAGCTTCCATGATTGGTGAGGAAACAGAGAGTGAGAAATCAAAGACAGTGGAATATCATAGGGTTTGAGAGCTCTTGGAGGGAGCTGAAGAGAAACTGAGGGACTTTTCAGTCTAGTGAGCTACACTCAAGTAAGCTTGCCTTGCAGCTTTGTACCAAACCAAAAGCTAACCCTGACTACCTTGCCTTCTGCTATTGTGAATAATCTTGAGTCAAAGTGCAAATATTCTTAAGAAAATGATTGTTTTCCTTTAAAATAAATGTTCTTCAGAGGTTTGCTGCATTCTTAATTAAGACTTCATTGTGCCTGAGTCAGAGTGTTTTCCAAAGAGCAGCTCTCTCACGTGGCATTTGCTGAAAAACATTGAGAATATGTCTTTCAATCGTGAAATGTGTTTTGCAGGAAAATATCCAGGAATTAACTCACTCTGTAAAGTGGGCTATGTCTGCATAACCTGACACCTCTCTCTCCTCTTCAGCACCTTTTGTTTCATGGGAACAGGGGGCCAGTTCATGCCTTCTGAAATTGTTTATAATCACCGTGATTTCACAAATACTTTGCACCTTGAAGGCTGGAGAGGAAGGAAAAAGAAAAACTAAGAAAGTTCTGATTTCTAATCTCATTAACCTAAAAAAGGAGGTCCTGTGTGCCTACCTGGTAGACATATAAACAAAGTTGAAATGCAGCAAACCAATCAAAAGTACTTAAATGAAACTTGGAATAGATCTTCTCTAACCATCTGGTTCTACTTCATAAGGTTTTACAAAAACTTTAAGGTTTTTTGGGGGGTGGGTGGGGCAGTGGGGGGAAGGGGTACTATAATTTATTAAACAGTTCTTAAAATAAGAAGGCAAATGGTTGGGGCTTGGGGAAAAAAATTTTTTTGTATTGGATTTTTATTTGAATAACACTTAACTTTATGGGCTTTGAGAGTCAAAACAGCTCTCTGAATATTAAAACCTTAGTATTCATATACCTTCTTCATTGTCAAGTCTCTTTTCTCTCCATGCCAATTTATTACAACAGCTGCCTACGTGGATTCCCAACTTCTAGCCTCTCTGCTTGTCTGCCTGGGCCCCTAAATCTTCCCACATACCACTTTCAGGTTCATGTTTTTAAGACATCCATTTTCAAGAGCCTTCCCTGTTGCCTATGGTTTAAAGTCTGAGTCTGACCCACCTAGTGTCGAGGGTTCTCTACAGTCTGGCTATACCTACCACCTCTCTTCCCTGGCGTGACCTCTCTACTCCAGCCGGGTAATCTGCTCAGCCCTCCTGATCAAGGTCTCTGCTTTGCTATCTAACTGACTTTGCTTCTGTTGTTTTCCCATTTCCTCCCAGGTCCTTCCAAGTCTGGAGCCCACATACACGTAGTATTTACCATCTATTCTGTATCTTATGGCAGCTACTTATACACAACCTGGAATAATTGACTTTTTTGGTATTTACATCTTGTCTCTTCAAGAAGGTTTTAAATTCCTTTATGTCAGGGCTTCCTTATGTTATACCTCTAGTATTCTCCCTAGCATCCACCAAAGGCAAGCACATAATACAAAATATATATTTTGATGGACTGATTCATCCAGCCACGAGGTGGGAGTTCTGTAGTTTATATTAAATGCTTCAAATTTTGTCTTTGTAAAGGCTATGAAAGTAATTGATTTAAGAACTCAGTGGAGGGACTTCCCTGGTGGCGCAGTGGTTAAGAATCCACCTGCCAATGCAGGGGACATGGGTTCAATCCCTGGTCTGGGAAGATCCCACATGCCGTGGAGCAACTAAGCCCGTGCGCCACAGCTACTGAGCCTGCGCTGTAGAGCCTGCGAGCCACAACTACTGAAGCCTGTGTGCCTAGAGCCCGTGCTCTGCAACAAGAGAAGCCACCGCCATGAGAAGCCTATGCACCGCAACGAAGAGCAGCCCCTGCTCGCCGCAACCAGAGAAAGCCCGCGCGCAGCAACAAAGACCCAACGCAGCCAAAAAAAAAAAAAAAAAACCAATGAAGGACTAATACATGTTACAACATGGATGAGACTTGAAAACATTAAAAAAAAAAAAGTTCAAAAAAAAAGAAAAACTCAGTGGATACTGAAAGCTTAACAACTTACCTGTCAGCCTATTTTTTTTTAAATAAAATTATTTCAAAGACCCTTAATTTTTCTCTCTAAGTGCAGGCAAGAGTAGGATAAGTGAACAGTTTCCTCTTTCCATTGGATTCTGTCGGGGATTGATGAGACTTAGATTCCATGATGAACTCTATAAGCAACATACCTTCAAGAAGGAGGCCATCATCTAGCTAGCACAACTGAGAGGCATACATCTGTAGAAAACAACCTGCAAAATACATCTGTAGAAAACAACCTGCAAGGAGAAAAGAATCCGATTTTCAGATGAGAAGACTAGAAAAAAATGTTTAATTGCTTATATAGATGGGTTTATGGGAATAAAATCACTCAAATAGCCAATGAGTAAATGACACAGAATAAAGTTTCAAAACTTAGTCCTCAAAGGTTAAACCATAAGTTTATCTTTTTCCCCTTAAAACTGAGCCATCTTTCTTCCCTAAACAATACTTTCTTTCCTTCCTGCCAACTCTTCTAAATAAACCCATGGGGGATGTCCTGCTATCCACGTCATGGAAACTGGTCAAGATTTGACAATTTCAGCAGTTTCTTCCCACTTTAATATTTTGTGGTTTTGGGGTTGCTTTGTGTCCCATCTTGGTGGTGACAGGATAGCTGGGGATATGCTTGTAACATCAAAGCTCTTTTGCATTAAGTTCGCAAAGTTACTGTGAACCAAGCTTGATTGTAACTCCATGAACAGAGGCAGACAGAAAGAAAAAAAAAAAATTGACTCTGTCTATTTCAAGAACCCCCCCAGCCTATAAATTCTCTGTAGGAGGATATCAAACTCCTGAGTATTACATCATCAGAAAAAGCATTTGTGGGCTAGAAGGATCTCAGGAAGTAGGGCAGCCGATGGAAGCAGCTGTCGTTAGAAATCAATCATTTCTGTGAATAGCATGAAGTACCATCCAATAATCACTTCTGACTGTCTGCATCAACATCTTAAGGTTTTTCAAACTATTAAGATTTAAAGATTGCAGTACTTGTTTATTCTTAAGGAGAGAAGGGGCAGGTCAGGAAAAAATTGTCTTAGATCTCAACTGCTCACCATTTTCTGTTCATCCCTTGCCTAATGCAGCTCGCTTTTTTTGTTACAGTGTTTGCATTTAAAGGGAAACATCATTGTCCAGGAACAAATGTGGTCTCTTAATATTATTTAGGAGAACAGCACGACTTCAGCGAGTTGGTAGCGGTACAATAGCTCACTCAGGCTACTGCAGTCTAGCTGTAGACATGTTAATTAATATATTTCTCTGACACCTAGGTGATTGAAATAGCAATTAAAGAGTAATTAAAATGTTTACTTCTTGTAGGAATGTCAACTAAGATGTGGAATATAGCAATTACCTATGACGGATTAGAGGAAGATGATGAGGTCTTTGAAGTAATTCTGAACTCCCCCGTGAATGCGGTTCTTGGCACAAAGACAAAAACGGCAGTGAAAATTTTGGACTCAAAAGGAGGTATTCTTTTGATCCTCATCTTGAAATCAGGAGCAGTCCTGGCACTGTAGTTGCTTGCTTTCAACAGCCAGTGTGCTTGATAACACCTTCAAATCAAAATGCTTAATTTCTTGTCAAGAAAGCAACCTCAGTCGTGATGTAGGCCCTTTATTCTGGTTTCTGCTTCATGTGGTTTTCCTCCTGCTAAGAACGACCGTTTTGAGAAAAGCAACAAGTCAGAGCTTCGTTGTTTTTTTCCTCACCCGTTTGTTGTTCTCACCAAGGGGGAAACAATGTCGCTGAGAATCTATCGACAATTATTTTCCCCCCAGAGTTTATAGGGCTGTAATTATCTTCCTCTGTTAAAGAGAGCTCTTAATGCCTAAAATCTGAGTCCCCACTGTAGCGTGACCCCGAAAATTCTGAGAGGAAGGAATTGGAGAAAAATAGATGTGAAAGATGCAGCTGGCTTGGGGATTCAGGAGCAGCTGGAGAATATTAATTAATAACCTTGGGTTGCACGGCCAAATAGGTCCTGGATAGTATATGCTAAAGAGCAACGTGTGAACTAAATAAAATAAAAAGCAGCCCAAAGTCTTGGTGCTCTGACGTTTTTCCTGCCAAATACCTTTTACTTGTCTATTTAGCAGTTGACAAGTGTCCAGTTACTATGCTTGGTCTCACCTTCCTATTTTGACACATCACGCCCTACAGGCTGTATGTTTTTCTTACCTGAAATTTATTATCTCCTCTTTCTCATCCTATAATAAAAACAGACACTATCCTCTTTCCTTTACCATAGCATCTCTCCCATACCACCTTACCTCACCAAATTCATTTCTTTTTCAGTAGAATTTTCTGGTCACATTAAGTACATAAATACATAAAATACACACTTTACGCATGAAGTGTAAAGTATCCAGACGAGGCTGCTCGGTTTAGCATTTTTTCATACTAATTGGCAATATTTCTAATCAAAGGAGCTCCATTAAGATTTACTGGATCTTTTCTGTAACAGTTAAATGCTCATTTTTATAACTGTTAACTTGATTTCACTGACATCTTCAAACAATTCCAGTTTCTCCCTCTAGGAGATTGGGGAAAGGATGAACACTTTAAAGTGTTTGTGCAATGATACTTGATCAGGGAGTAAACCCGATAATATGGAGGAGTTCTATAATATGAAGGGAGGCTATTGCCCAGGTAGAAGGGATGATTATAAAATCACGACAGTAATTTTCATCTGTGGTTCGTGAAATCAATTTCATGACTTATAGTCACCCTGTAGATGTGCAGAAGGGCACAGCCTTTCTGGATGAACACTGATGAAGAGTAAAGGGGTTTCTGGCAAATGGCAGAAGGCAACATCTGGTGGGAAAATCATCCGTCTGAGTTTAATGACAAGCTGCTCCAGGGACTTTCTCCATGTGATCACTTATCTGTTTGTGTAAAATGAACTGACCTGCCATTTTGTGCGCCTCCAGGACAGTGCCATCCTTCATATGCCTTCAATGCAAACATGCCCAATGCATGGGAGAAGGGCATTTGGAGGCTGTTCTCCCCAGGGGCTTCCTCACGCACCACTTCTGGTTCCTTTCATCCGGAAAGAAGACCCCTTCCGTCTTCCAAGCAGCTAGCAGTCGCCAAGGGAGACACCCTGCGGGACTTTGATTCTGAAGATCTTTCTGTCATGAAGCTTAGGACCCAAGGGAATGGCAAAAGAGTAAGGATGGGGACCTCTTTGGTTTTGATGTGTGGAGTGCATACTGAAAGGATCAAAAGATCTTAATAAGTATTCTGAAACACTGTGGAAGCTGTTCTGGTTCTCACAGTGACTGAGGGCCATGGTGATTTTCACGGTTCCTTATACCATCATGAAGTGCCTTTTGTATACCAATATCATAATGCCGACCTACTTCATTTATTGTACTGACTGAGGTGATAGATGTACTGACTCATCCATATGATTTCTGCTTTGGTTCCTTTTGTGATCAAGACAGATGGGGAATGACCAGTGACGCTGAAATAGAATGAGATTAAATGATCTACTTGGGTGTGGAAACAATGGCTTTGACATTATCAGCCTAGTTTTCTAACCAGGCACACACTCATGGGGGTGTGTGTGTGTGTGTGTGTTTTCTTGGACCTCTGTGTAGTATAGATGTACCAAAAAAATAAGGATGTTTTTTCTCTCTAACTGGGACTAAGAATAGATGAGTCAACATTGATAAAGTGCCATTAGGTCCAGTGATTTTATAAAAATTCCAATGATTTAGGCATGGAAAATCTTAAGAAAAATATATGTTTAAAAATTTCTCAGTCATTAAAAATATCTTATTGGAAGGGTTTTACCCTACTGCTAATTATTATTCAAGTCAATTTTTTTCATATTTTGTTCTCTCTTGATTTCAGGTCCATCCATCCTCTGTTTATAGAAATGGAACAGACATCATCTACAATGTAAGCATAGTCTGAGAGAATTGCTAAATTTCTTGTATTTATGGATACAAAATATTTAGTGAAACTACCTTTCATAACTGTTATATTTATGTATTTCTCTTAAAAACATGTTTTGAAATTTGTTTTAGAAGCTTGGGTGGTCAGAAAAAAAAATACACCTTTTATCTTTTTGTTTTGATCCAATTTTTGGATTGCTCATTTTTGCAACAAATGTTTTTGTTTGCTCTCTTGGTGTTTATTTTTTCTTTATTGTTGTTTGTTGATTTCCTCAAGTATCATGGAATGATTTCCCTGAAACTGGAGGATGACAGTTCCTCAACTCACAAAAGTAAGGCCAAAGTATCCATTGTTAGTCAGCCACAAAAGACAATCAAAGTGGCAGAACTGCCTCAAGCAGATAAGGAGGAATCCACAACCGGCTCACACTTCCCCCAACAGGTATGAAAATCTCTTCACTTCCTATTCACTTTACAACAAGCTGCGTTCTGGGTCATAAAACAGCCTTCAAGCTTGGGGATAGTTGATGCAACACAAATGCTACTCAACAAAGGATGACCTAAAAGAGGTACAAGTGTGATCAACTTACATCAAGTCTGAATCACCTTTCTTTGCCATAGGACCGTTTGCCCTCATTTCCAAAGAACTGCACACTGGAATTAAAGGGACTCTTCCACTTTGAAGAAAGCCTCCAAAAGCTGTATAAGTGCAATGGAATTGCCTGGAAATCTTGGAGCCCTCACACCAAGGTGGGACACAGGCCGAGCAGCCAAGTACCTGTACTTGCAGCATGTCCCATGATAAGCTGAGAGAGAGGGAGTGCCCTGTCCACTCCTGCTACCTCGGCCTGCTCTGTTACACTTCGAAGGTGAAGAGGAAAAGATGGCCAGTTGGCATTTTAAAAATCACAAAACACATTAGTTAAGCAATACAATTTGAAAAGATGTTTACTTATTTTATTCAATTATCATAATGTCAAAGTGTAAAATTAAAACACTGCTGACTTTACCAGTGTGTTCCATAAAAAGCCATTGCATTTCTCAAAGTAGAGGATTGGGATTAAGGCTGACCTCCTTTCTGGTGACAAAATTACTCACATTAGGGGACTCATAGGACTCTCTATGCTGAGAACAGACTCTAGATTGTAAAGACCATTGTAATGTGAACATGGACAACTATTTTTCAGGTGGAAGATAAATCATGCCCAGCTGGGTGGCACCATCACTTAGGCTACTGCCACTCCTTGATCACAGAGCAGAAGGGCACCTGGATCATAGCCGCCCAAGCTTGCAGGGAACAGTAAGAAACCCTGTTTCACATTTGATTGATGTTTCTTTGCTGATGTTTCTCTGTTTTCTCATGGAACTGTAATGTTGCTTCATTCATTCAAGCGTTGAGTGTCTGATATCTACCTGGCTTTGTTTTAGGATTTTGGAGGGAGCTCTGTAGTTCAGAATGGATTTGGGCTGACCTTAATAATGTGTTTTGACTTAGCTCTTTTATGATAAAACTGTGCCATTGCCACAGTTCTATTTTTTTTTAACATCTTTATTGGAGTATCATTGCTTTACAATGGTGTGTTAGTTTCTGCTGTATAACAAAATGAATCAGCTATACGTATACATATATCCCCATATCACAGTTCTATTTTTTAGCCTCTCTACCTTAAACTTTTGGAGAAAGTCAGAAGGAGATTCTCTGAGTCAGCAGTGTTGCAGATTCTAGATTTATTAAATAGTAATTCCTGCCCACTGATTTGAAAATATATAGCAATGAAAAGTCTTATGGCATCAGGCCTATAACAATGTAAGAGGCATTGATGATTATGAAACCAGACGAGTTGGACAAAGGGTGATTGGATAACAGAACACTCAATGAAAGATGACTCGTGGTCAGATAATGACAACAAAATTTATCTAGCTGAGGCAGACTTTAAAAATGCATATGTAACTATCTCTGACCCTCCTTTTTTGCCTCCCTGGATATTATCCAAAGCAATTCAATTAGACTAATATTTTCCATGGCTAGAAATTGAGACTAGATAAATTGCTGGTGGATATCAGTCAGATTTTGCACTTCATCAAATTTTAAAAGTTATGTTCATCTAAAGACACTGTTAAGAAAATGAAAGGTTAGACCACATTTGGGAAAAGCTCATCTCAAATCATGTATCTGATAAAGATCTCAAATCCAGAAAATATAAACATCTCCTACAAATCAGTGACAACCAGATTTTTATAAAATACCATATACACTACCAAATGTAAAACCGATAGCTAGTGGGAAGCAGCCACATAGCACAGGGAGATCAGCTCTGTGCTTTGTGACCACCTAGAGGGGTGGGATAGGGAGGGTGGGAGGGAGGGAGACGCAAGAGGGAAGAGATATGGGAACATATGTATATGTATAACTGATTCACTTTGTTATAAAGCAGAAACTAACACACCACTGTAAAGCAATTATACTCCAATAAAGATGTTAAAAAAAAATAGCAATTGACTTTGAGATTTCACAAGTAAAGAGAGACAGTTGGTCAATAAAGACATGAAAAAAGGTGCCCACCACCATTAGATGTCAGAGAAATGCAAATTAAAACCACAATAAAATACCACTTCACACCCACTAGAATAGTTAAAATCACAAAGACTATGTTGTAGAGCAAATGGAATTCTCATTTATTGTTGGTGGAATTGTAAAATGGTACAACCTCTTTGTAGAACTGTCTTGCAGTTTCTTATAAAGTTACATGCATCTGCCCTGTGACCTAGCAATTCTACTCCTAGGTATTTACCCAAGAGAAATAATAATATATGTTTAAAAAAAAGCACTTACAAGAATTTCATTAGTAACCTTTTTGATAACAGTAGTTTGGGTCATTTGTCTTCTTGTTATTGATTTATAGGAATTGTGTATATTTTCTCCATCAAAAGCGGGAAGAGATATGGGAACATATGTATATATATAACTGATTCATTTTGTTGTGAAGCTGAAACTAACATACCATTGTAAAGCAATTATACTCCAATAAAGATGTTAAAAAAAAAAAAAGGGAATAGACAAATTTTCTTTTCTTGATAAATTAATTTTTTTCTTTAGAATATAGAAATATTATTTTACAAATTTATTTTTTATGGAAGTATAGTTGATTTACAATGTTTCAGGTGTATAGCAAGTTACATATATATATGTATATATATTTATATTCTTTTTTTCAGATTCTTGTCCATTATCGGTTATTACAAAATATTGAATATAGTTCCCTGTGCTATACAGTAGGTTCTTATTGTTTATCAATTTTATATATAGTAGTGTGTAGCTGTTAATCCCAAATTCCTGATTTATCCCTCCCCCCCTCTTTTCCCCTTTGGTAACCATGAGTTTATTTTCTTTGTCTGTGAGTCTATTTCTGTTTTGTAAATAAGTTCATTTGTATCATTTTTTTTCAGATTCCGTATGTAAGTGATATCATATGATATTTGTCTTTCTCTGTCTTACTTCACTTAGTATGATAATCTCTAGTTGCATCCATGTTGCTACAGATGGCACTATTTCATTCCTTATTATGGCTGAGTAATATTCCATTGTGTATGTGTATATATATATATATATATATATATATATATATATATATATACACACACCATGTGGCTGAGTAATATTCCATTGTATATATAGACCATTTCTTCTTTATCCATTCATCTGTTGATGCACATTTAGGTTGCTTCCATGTCTTTGCTATTGTAAATAGTGCTGCTGTGAACACCGTGGTGCATGAATCTTTTCACGTTAGAGTTTTCGTCTTTTCCAGATATATGCCCAGTAGTGGGATTGCTGGGTTATATGGTAACTCTATTTTTAGTTTTTTAAGGAACCTCCATAGTGGCTGCACCAATTTACATTTCCATTAACAGTATAAGAGGGGTTCCTTTTTTCCCCACCCTCTCCAGCATTTATTATTTGTGAGCTTTTTGGTGATGGTCATTCTAACCAGTGAGAGGTGATACCTTAGTGTAGTTTTGATTTGCATTTCTCTAATAATTAGCAATCTTGAGCATCTTTTCATGTGCCTGTTGGCCATCTGTATGTCTTCTTTGGAGAAATGTCTATTTAGGTTTCTGCCCATTTTTCAATTGGATTGCTTGGCTTTTTTTGATACTGAGCTGTATAAGCTCTTTATATATTTTGGAAATTAATCCCTGTCAGTAGCATCATTTGCAAATATTTTCTCCCATTCTATAGGTTGCCTTTTCATTTTGTTTATGGTTTCCTTTGCCATGCAAAAGCTTTTAAGTTTAATTAGGTCCCATTTGTTTATTTTTGCTTTTGTTTCCATTATTCTAGGAGACAGATCCAAAAAAATATTGCTGCGATTTATGTGAAAGAGTGTTCTGTTTTTCTCTAGGAGTTTTGTAGTATCCAGTCTTACATTTAGATATTTAATCCATTTTGAGTTTATTTTTGTATATGGTGTTAGAGAATGTTCTAATTTCATTCTTTTACAGGTAGCTGTCTGATTTTCCCAGCACCACTTATTGAAGAGACTGTCTTTTCTCCACTGTATATTCTTGTCTCATTTGTCATAGATTAATTGACCATAAGTGCGTGGGTTTATTTCTGGGCTTTCTATCCTGTTGCATTGATCTATGTGTCTGTTTTTGTGCCAGTACCATAGTCTTTTGATTACTATAGCTTTGCAGTATAGCCTGAAGTTAGGAAGTGTGATTCCTCGAGCTCCATTCTTCTTTCTCAAGATTGTTTTGGCTATTCAGAGTGTTTTTTGTTTCCATACAAATTAAATTTTTTTTTTTGTTCCAGTTCTGTGAAAGATACCATCAGTAATTTGGTACGGATTGCACTGAATCTGTAGATTGTCTTGGGTAGTATGGTCATTTTAACAATATTGATTCTTCCAATCCAAGAACACAGTATAAGTTTCCATCTGTTTGTCATCTTCAGTTTCTTTCATCACCATCTTATAGTTCTCGAAGTACAGGTCTTTTGCCTCATTAGGTATTCCTAAGTATTTTATTCTTTTTGATGCAGTAATAAATGGGATTATTGCCTTAGCTTCTCTTTCTGATATTTTGTTGTTATTGTATAGAAATACAACAGATTTGGGTAATTAGGTGGATCAATAAAATAAAAAAGATATTGGGCGACTAATACAGGGTTGTCAAAATGAAGACATCAACAATATTACCTTAAATTGCCATTATTTCACAAGAAATGTTTTTTGACACCAAAAACCTAGAAGATCATAATCTCAGAATAATGGTATTAAGAAATACATAAATAGGTATTTTGTTCTGCAGTAAACTATTATAAAATCCAGTATAATAGTGATGGAAATTTTCTATCTCCCCTATTAATTCAAGAGGATTAGTGATCGTATATAGCAGATCAAACATTATGTTATAAGCAGTTTCAGAACTAACTTTTTCATATCATTGTGAAGTTAATTTTATAAACCTCTGGTTTCAGGGAATTGTTTTAACTGTAGTACTGAGACCTTTTTTTAGATGTAAAACTGAGACAGCTTTCAGAACAAGAGAAAGTTTTCAGGGGGCAACTGGAGTTTTTCCATCATATTTTAGAGAGTGACATTATGTATCTATCAGTAATATAAACTATTTTGACTTACATATTATGTATTTACCATATTGGTCCAGAAATTAAAGCATACCATTTCTGACGGTATTCTAGGGTGTGTAAGAGATAAAATATATTTGGTGTGAGATTTTTATTTTTTTTTCCTAAATTAATCAGTTTATTGTTAGGCAGATTGTTCTTTTTTTTTTTTTAAATAAATTTATTTATTTATTTTTGGCTGTGTTGGGTCTTCATTTCTGTGCGAGGGCTTTCTCTAGTTGTGGTAAGTGTGGGCCACTCTTCATTGCGGTGCGGGGGCCACTCTTCATCGTGGTACGTGGGCCTCTCACTATCGCGGCCTCTCTTGTTGCGGAGCACAGGCTCCAGACGCGCAGGCTCAGTAGTTGTGGCTAACGGGCCCAGTTGCTCTGCGGCATGTGGGATCTTCCCAGACCAGGGCTCGAACCCGTGTCCCTGCATTGGCAGGCAGATTCTCAACCAGTGCGCCACCAGGGAAGCCCGAGATTTTAAAAATATCATAAAAAGCTTCTAATTTTCAAATTTTAAGTGAAAAATGGGTATGAATATTTGACCTGATGGCTTTTGTATGATACTTCAATATGCATTTTATTTCAAAAGGACAATAAGAATGATGATCCCAAGAACAGTTAATACTAGTTACAGGCATTCCAGCAAATGCCTAGCAGCAGATTAAAAGCAAACTAAAACAAAAATAAAAGATCTGCACGTTCTTTTGGATCAGTCATTTTAAGAGGAACACTTTTGGATGACAAGGCCACCTCCTCAGTATATTTTTCTCTGAACCCCAAGACCTCCCCTGTCATTCAACATGTTTTCATTCATTCTATGGGCCTCTCTGCTTCCCTTCACCCATTACTTTTCAGGTTCATTTAGTCCTCTTCTCCAACCTCTTTCTCTTGAAAAATAAATATTCCTCTGGGAATTATCGATTCCTTCTGTGATGTAAAATTAATAGTTTCAACATTTTATAACCTGGCTATTTACCTTCTCATGAATATTTTTAGGAGATGGTTTTAGATTCTATAATTAGAATTAATATGCATCTAGAGTGTTTTTGTTTGGTCTCAGGGACCATTTTTCAATTCTCGGTTATGTTTCCTCAGGCTTCCTTGCTACCTGATGGTCCTTTACATATGGTCATTTACAGCACCCGTGTTTCAAGAAGAACAGCAAATTTTACTCTATCCTTTGTCCTTAATCAGATTGCTAACTCAACCCAATCTTTATCTCCAATCTCCTTTGCTCCCCATTGGTGTTTTATTATTTTTCTAGCCCAGAGGAGCCAGACTTCTAGATTAGGTATTTCTTGAATTTACATACTGTAATCTCATCTGCTCATTTCCTTAGGCAGTCATTGTACATTTGGTAATTCTATTATTATAGATCGTTATCTATGAAACCATTTTGCTTTCCCACAGGAATGTCTGGAACCCCTGCTGACCTATCCTTAAAGATTTAGTCTAAAATACATCTATATTTAATCAAAAAGTTTCAAAGAAGTAGATGTTTATTTCTGTAGCTGAAAAAATTAAGGTTTCTGTTTTTAATACTACACTTTGAATGCTTTCAACTTTCAGAGCTGTCAAAAGATTTTTATTTGTGTGTGTCTCTATATTTTATTTTTATATCTCTATAATATATACATATCTATATAGTTAATATTCTCTATTTTATTTGTATATGAGTATAAAAGAAAATGAATGGTATTTTTATAAAATAATCAACATACAAATGCCTAAATATTTTTTTTGTAAATAACTATGGTCTAACATTTTACGTAGCCTAAACACAGCTGTTTTCCTCTCTTGCTCTTTTGGGACTTTTTGCTTCTCATAGCATCAAAAAGGAAATCAAACTTGTACTTGACCAGCTAAAATGGATTTTACAAAGTATCTTTTAAAGACAGTTTCAAGGATCTTAAAGCAGGAGGAGATGTTAATATCCTTGAATAAAACCTGTTCCTTCCTGATAAAGACATTGAGGCAGAAGTTGCATCCATAAGGAAATTGGGGACAGAGCAGGAAGTGGAACCCAGGTGTCCCATGTTCTGTCTAATACACCACATTGACTGAAGCAGCCCCTCAAGCCCTCCCTCAGTCTATATTTTATACACATTTCATATTCTATGTTCTAAACCCGCAGCACCTCAGAATTACCATATTGGATGTGAGAGAGAGGGGAGAAAAATTGGCTATCATATCTGCTGTAACTGTCAGATAGGAGCTGACAGTAAGTAGTAAAGTCAGAACCAAGTCACACAACCGAAATCCGGCAGCCCAAGGACATTCAGAAAAGTGGGGAAGAGCCTACCTATCTCAGAAGGCCCTGAAGTCACCACTGCATCATACAAAACTAAACTACTGTACTAGTAGGAAAAAAATCATTAAGAGACAGGTTAGATTATGTTCACTCTACATGATCTGGAAAAGCAGAGAAATGAATCTAAAGTTTGGAAAGATATAGGCAAAATGAAAAAAAAATCAACAGTCTAAACTTGTGACAAGTATGTATTACTAATGATGTTTCCTGCTTTTTAAAATATCAGTAGATATTAACCAGGCAAGAAGATCAAGGTGATTTTGTTTGTTTCTTTTTTTTTTTTTTTTTTGAGACTTTCTGTATTAGAAAAAGAAGAAAAGAAAAAAAATAATTATTTATTGGCTTTTTACTTAAAGCATTTTAAAGAGCTTTTAATGAACACTGTTGGGGAATTAGATAGAATCAAATATTGCTTATAGGAATAATTCAGCTAGCTGAGAAAATAATTCATAAGGAATTCTTATGCCTGTTAAGAGTGTCTGTCATCAGAAAGACAAGAGAGAACAAACACTGGCAAGGATGTGGAGAAAAGGAAACCTTTGTAAACTGTTGGTAGGATTGTAAAATGGTGAAGCCACTATGGAAAACAGTATTGAGGCCCCTCAAAAGTTAAAAATTGAACTACCATATGACCTAGCATTTCCTCTTCTGGGAATATGTCTGAAGGGAATGGAAATACTATGTCGAAGATGTATCTGCACCCCCATGTTTATAACAGCATTTTTTACAATAGCCAAGACATGGAAATGACCCAGGTGTCCATCAACAGAGGAACAGATAAAGAAATTGTGGTACACGCACGCGTGCGCACACACACACACACACACGATATTATTCAGCCATAAAAATAAGGAAATCCTGCCAATTGGGACAACACGAGTAGACCTTGAGGGCATTATGCTAAGTGAAATAAGTCAGACAGAGAAAGACAAATACTATATGATCTCACTTACATGTGGAATCTAAAAACAAAAAGTCATAGAAAAAGAGATCAGATTTGTGGTTACCAGAGGTGAGGGATGTGAGGTGGGAGAGTTAGATGAAGGTAATCAAAAGACATAAACTTCCAGTTATAAGTAAATACAGGGGATGTAATGTATAACATGATGACTATTGTTAACACTGCTGTGTGGTAGATTTGAAAGTTGTTTAGAGAGTAAATTCCAAGAGTTCTCATCACAAGGAGAAAAGCATTTTTTTCTTTTCTTTCCTTTTTTTTTTTTGTAACTATGAAATGATGGGTGTTAACTAAACATATCGTGGTAATCAAAGTTCACTATATATGTAAGTCAAGTCATTATGCTGTATACCTTAAACTTATTAAAAATAGAATTATATTTTGGGGAAAATGTTTATACATATTTGTAAGAACAGGTGCTTTAACTTCTGCACAACATACGAAGGTTTGACAGTGAGGCTGAGCCTGTTTCTCTGGGTGGGATGAAAGAGTCACAAATATTGGGGTATTTGACTAAACATGCAAAGCTCAAAATGTCGGCTTCAAGTAATTTTATCCGAATAGTTTGGGTTACCTTACTGGCCAAATTAACTGGGAAATTGCAAAATTTATGCCATTTAGAGATAAACTTCCCATGAGAAGAGTCATTTTTTGGCATTAAGTAATTAATCTATATAAGTAAGCAGTTGTTGATTTTCTCAAAAGACGTTTAAAACCCATTGAATTTGTGCTTTAAAGCCCAGATATTATTACACAATATCACTTTCTTTGCTGTCACCTACCCCACCCTGCAGATACTCATTAATGTAAAAAAATAGAGTATTAAAATCTTGGAAGGTTCTTTCTACATACATAGCTTTTTTTCTATTTTAAACTATCTTTGATTTGCATTATGCATTTCACATCAGCAGAAATGTTGAATTCCTTGTCACTGACACTCTCATTTTCGTGTGTTTGCACCTAGTCACCTGGGCAGCCTTGTAACTGTCCTCTCCAGGCAGCATATGCAATGGCTTTGGGACATCAGTGGAAGAAAGCCCTTTTGGATAGGCAAGTATCCGCGCTGCCCTGAGGGGGAAGGCAAGAACGCGAAGAGAACGTCTCCCTTCCTTAGGCCAAATAATTGTGGTTTACAATAATAAGCAATGGTTAGACAGTTGGACAGTCTGTCTTTTAAAACTCATCTTAATTACATAATACTTTCATTTATAGGCATCTAGCTCCAAGAAATAATGTGGAATGTGATTCAATTTATAAGTAAGAGAATTTTTAAAATGTTATTTCTAAAAGTAAAAAATTAGAAACAGTTGTAAATAGGAGATGGTGAAATAAATTACAGTGTAGCCATATGAAAGAATATTTAATATTTAATGCTTTTGTAAGGCATCAAATATTAAAGACATGACAAAATACCTTATGTTTATGAATTCATTCAATGTTGAATGCATATTGCATATAAAATATGTAATGCACTGCATTTGTGGCAAGGTGCTAAGTGAAAAAGCACTGTCTACAGCCATATGAAGCATGAAATAATTTAGAATAAAAAAGAAGTGTATGTATGTGTGATATACATACATATATACTTATATGTATAGACACAAAAAGAAATAAGCCAAAAAGTTAGAAATTTATTTTGTATCTCCAGTTAAGAATTATAGATCTTAATTTTATCCTTTGTTTTCTGAAGTTTTAATATTTTCTACAGTTTTAACAGTAATACAAATCTTTTCAAGCCAGTTTAGAAATAGAATTCTCAGGGTGCACTGAAGTTACTATTCTTACCATCTCTCCTTAAAGGTATGGTATTTCAGGGAATTACAATAAATGCACTCTTGGCTTCTCAAAATCTCTGTGATACTCAGTGAGCGTCTAATTCTGAACTCATCTGAGAGTATTAAATTAAGGCTGGAAGATAAATTTTCTCTATGTCCACAATGACTGATGTCAAGGCTCTATCCCCAAAAAGTCCTTGGGCATAGCATCACCTGATCAATAATTCAAAGAAACAGTCCAGAGGAGACAGTCATTCCCAACCAAAAATACTTCATTTTATTCTACCCCAAAATATAGAATGAGAACCAGTGGGGAGAGGGTTACATGCTATGTAACAAAGACTGTTTTCATGGTCAAATTTGGTTTGGGAGCTGCCAGGCCATCCTATTGCAGAGGATTCTTTTCTCATGCTATTATTTTTATTTCTATTCTGAAAGACAGGAGGAGGAATGCTTCTTTAAGAAAAATTACAAGAGCTTTACAACATTGAAGTGTAATTTTCAAAAAACTGCCAGTGGGAGTAGAGAGACAAGTTGAGAAAAGCTGCTTTTTATTAGAACTGTAGCAGATTGAAAAAACCTTAAGCTCCAGACTAAAAATAATACTTAGTAAGCTACTTTCAAATATAAAAACCGAGACATTTAAATCGTGAGGGAGAAGAATAGACAAGAGTGTGATAGGAGTTCTGCCTGTAGGATACTATGAATAATAATTGCTATTTATTAAACACTTACATGTCATGAGCTTTATATGAGTTATCTGTTTTAATCCTCAAAACAGGCTTGGATATATTTAGATATACACTTCTGAGTTGAGAAAACTAAAACTCAGAGAACTCAGAGAGGTTAAATAACCTGCCCAAAGATGTTCAACTAGCAAGTGGTGGAGCTAGGATTTGGATTCCAGTCTGCCTGACCCCAAAGCCTTGTGTTCTCACTTGTGTCTCATAGGATTCCCAGGTCCTAGTCCTTGTTTTAGAACGTAGGCCTACATTTGTATGTGATTACTTAACTTCGAATAACAGGTTGATATGCTGTCCAATTGTAAATGTAATAAAATCCTATGACGCACTTCTTTGGTTCACATTAGGTTTGAATGACCAAGTGCATGCTGGCCACTGGGAGTGGATCGGCGGTGAACCTGTGACCTTCACCAACTGGAGGAGAGGGCCTCCTCAACGTTCAAAGCCTGGCAAGAACTGTGTTTTGGTTCAAAGACAAGGAAAATGGCAAACAAAGGACTGTAAGAAGGGCAGATCTCACAATTATATGTGCTCCAGGAAACTCTAAATGTACCTGGCCCTACAGGTGCCCACTTGGGATTTCTTACCTATTTATTTCCAGGATTTGTGCACATGGCTCAATAGAAAACAGGGTGTCATGACTGACGGGTACATTTTTTTTTTTTTTAATCATAGTGTTTGAAGGATTCTATCTAGTAAAGAAGAAACACAGTTAAATAGTTCCGGGAAGATTGATAAATGAATGTTACTTATAGGAAGAGATAAAATTTTTGCATCTCAATACCTTCCAAAATAAAACCCCAAGTATTATATGGCACAAGATTTGATTATTCCGGAGACCTCACTCCATATTTCAGTCAATACGATTTTCATGGTCCTTGGATGTTTTTGGTCCCAATACCTCAAATGAGTCCATTCTGAAATCTATATTGCAGGTGCTTCTACTACTTCAATCTGAGGGAAGCTCACCCTGCCAGTTCATTAAATCAAGGTTGAACTGCAAAGGGTTGCTTTGTCCCTTTGGAGCCCTTTCACATGTGAAAGCTGAGAGGCTGTGGATAAAAAGGAGAATTCTCTGTGGTGAAAAAGGAAGGCTTTAGATGGAAGAATCTGGCAGATGGAAACTCATCTGCAAAGCTCTAGTTCAGGTAAGAATTCAGGGGCTACCTGTCCTTCAGAGGTCTACCCATCACTACTCACAAGACAGATCTCCTTTTCTAATAAGAATGGTGCACCATTCCAAAGTAAATGATTGGGTTTCCCCAGCTTTACAGGGTCATGAGAAATTTGAAGTAACATGAGCCTTTCTCTTCATTCATGTTTATAGTACTGACAGGCATTTCTCAAGGACATTTGGAATAAAAAGCATATATGAATGATGATTAACATATGGAAGAAAAATATGACTTTCTCAAAAGTGTCCCAATGAACTGTGCTGATGAACAAAGAAAAGTAATACTGAAAACAGAGCTCTTGAAAGCCTATCTTCTCAGAAAGGATTTTGATACAATTTTGAGCCCTTAAATATTTAATATTTGTAGAAATGCCATGTTAACCTGATTCTCTAATGAAAAGGTACCTTATTAATTTATAATGGCTGCTGAGTGAAACATTTTGTAGCAGTGATGCATGTTGCAGCCTTGCAAGGACTCCCTTCTGAAATCAAGGTTTAATTACAGGAAATTAAAAATTAATTTCTAAACCATTTACTCAAAATTTTCCTCTTTTCATAATCCCTGAAAAATATGGTTATGCCACATGTGACTTGCTATATGAGCACCAGGGTCACTTCAGAATCAAAATGGAGTTATTAAGTGGACCAAAGTTTTGGTGCAGGTTTTATTATAAAAATACCCTGAGAGAAACTAAAAGTGACTGAAGAAATTCAGTCCCGTTTCTGGTTATAAAACATGACAGGCTTATTTTATTTGTGCTCATTTATCAAGATTTTGGTTAATAGAAATATTTACAAAAAGAGGTTGGAATGAGATTTAGACATTCTGCATCTTATTAAATTCCAACATCTTTGTGGAGTTGGGAGGCTCCTTACCTTAGATATCACAAGTAGGCTCTGGACTGCTGTGATACACAGGCCTTCTGTATGACACAAGTAGTTTCTGGTGTTTAACCAAAAGATGTAAAACCCATTCTCTGTATCAGTTCAAATCCCTTCTGATCCACTGGCTTCCGCAATGTGGAAAGGTGGAATGCCGAAGAAAGAAATGAAGAGTTGTTTACCTAAAGGGCTATATCCTAGGAGGGAAAGTAAAAGTTCAAGGAATGAGGAATATATTAGAACTATAGAACTATATTAACTAAAACTGGAAATCCAGAACCATGGCAACTATGTAGAACCTGATCAGCATGGTAGATTTTATTTTACATTCCTGCCATGACAATGATATTTAAATGTAATTGCAAATGTTAGCACAAAGAGAGACTGCTTTGATTTTTATAGCAACTAGAAATACTAGAAGAATATTTAAAATATTCTTGATCATGAAAACATTAATTCAGGCAAGTGTAGGTGCTGGGCAGTATTCATCATGACCTTCATCTCCTTCTCATGATTGGGCTTTGACTGATGGGGAAATAGAAGTAAATGATGGTCATGGGTCTTTCCACCTTGATTGGTTACTGTCATCCTTTAGGTTCTGATGGGAGTGGGAAGGAAGGAAATGGAGTGATGGTAGAATGGCAATGGGAGGTTATACGAAAGGAGAAGAAAGGGAAGAGTGGAGGAAGAGATGAGGGTTGATTTGTAGCTGAGAAAGAGAGCATCAGAAGGAAGGACCTGAATGCCACCCAACTCTTCTCCCCAGACTTGAATACCGACTCAGGAAAAGTCCCAGTTAATCCAAGGGCATTAACTCAGCTCAATAGTGTGTAGCTTTTCAGAATCTTGTACCGTTGGTCTTCAACAAAAACATACATATATATATAGTATATATTTGCTAAGCATAAACTTAAAAAACATATGACAATCACTTCATCTCCTTCCAAGGAGTGGTAAAAATGAAGTAGGTGACATTTACTTACATTTTTGTTTGTGTTTATTTTTAAGACAGCCAAAAAGAATATGCACATATTTTCATTAACACTATGGTTCTGTGTAATTTAAATCATAAGCTGGTGCTGATTAATTTCTGTGACAAAGCAGCTTATTAAATATACTGTATCTAGAGTTGTATACAAATTAATAAAACAAACTTATTTCTGGTTCTGAATCATTGTCCCTTTAGTGTTTAACATTTTTTATTTATTCTACCCATTGTAAGAAGAAACGGAGAAGAAAAGTCAACATGTATGTTTCATCCTTACTGTTTGGATCAGCCTTTCATTATACAGATTCCATCCATCCATCCATCCACCATCCATTCAACAAATATTGAATATGAAGTGCCAACCCTGTACCTGATAGTGTTCTGGATACTGGAGACGTGGAGTGAATGAGATAGGAAGGTAAAAGTATAAAGGCATAGTGCAAATATGCAAATTTCTAATAGTTCTTTTTAAGCATGGAGCTCTTTTTCTTAATCAGGGAGGAAGTCATTGATTACATTATCCCTTTTCAGAACTGGAGGGAAAGCCACACTGACACAAAGAGCTCAGGCTGTCTTTTGTTTTATTTCTCAACTGATTAAGAAGCTGGTGTTAACTTCCTGAATATATAAATCTGGTCAAAGTGTTATTGATAGCAGCTGTCTCAGATTTTCTGTCTCCAGATCAAGTTAGGAACTAAAGTTTTCAAATCTAGGTAATTAATTTTGTAACAATTATTTTTTTCCAAGAAGACAAGCAGTGTGTGTCTGTGTGTCTTTGAGATTCCTGGAGTAACAGGAATGAAAATGAGAGACCTTTGATGTCATCTCATCTAATATCCCTTTTGTATAGCAGAGGAGACTGAAGTCCTCAGATGTTAAAGTAGGAAGAGATCAGCACTAAAGCTACAGTCTTCCAAATCGTAGGCTGGATCTCTTCTGATTATCCCATGTGTTTATTACCACTCTGAGCAAATGGTTTTATTATGTTCAAGTAAGATATTTTTCAATGATGATTATGATGAAGTTAACCATATACTTGAAAACATTATTGTAAGTGAAAGAAGATGGACACAAGGCTGCATACTGAGTGATTCTGCTTATATGAATTGTCCACATTAGTAGATTAGTGGTTGCCAGACGGTTGTTAGAAGGGGAAGTTGGAACTAACTGCTTATAGGTACAGGGTTCCTTTTTGAGGGAATGGAAATGTTCTGGAATTAGATAGTGGTGATGGTTGCACAACCATCACTGAAGTGCACACTTTAAAATAGTAAAGCTCGCACAGAGCCCTCAGCCACGCTGAGGTCTAGGCCACTGCACAGCTGGGCTGTATCCAAAGGGCCACCACTGCGTGAGCCTTGCATCTAGAGATGCCCTTGCTGCCCTCAGAGCCACCCGCAGCTCACAGTGACTGCAGGAACTGCTGTCACCACCACATATTTGTCACTTTCAAAGAATTATAGTACTGTACAGTATGCCTCTCTCTTGGAATTGGAGAAACCACATTATCAGCCCATTATCATAGTAGGTGGACCTTCAAGATGGCAGAGAACTAAGACGTGGAGATCATCTTCCTCACCACAAATACATCAAAAATACATCTACATGTGGAACAACTCCTACAGAACACCTACTGAATGCTGACAGAAGACTTCAGACTTCCCAAAAGACGTGTGGCTGACAAGGTCTTGGTGCTCTGGCCTGGTGTCCCTCTGAGGTGGGAGAGCAGAACTCAGGATGTTGGACCACCAGAGACCTCCCAGCCCCACATAATATCAAACAGCGAAAGCTCTCCCAAAGATCTCCATCTCAACACTAAGACCCAGCTCCACCCAACAGCCAGCAAGCTCCAGTGCTGGATGCCCCATGCCAAACAACTAGCAAGACAGGAACACACCACCACACATTAGCAGAGAGGCTGCCTAAAGTCATAATAAGTTCACAGATACCTCAAAACATACCATCGGACGTGGCCCTGCCCACCACAAAAACAAGATCCAACCCCACCCACCAGAACACAGGCACCAGTCCCCTCTACCAGGAAGCCTACACAACTACTGAACCCACTGGAAGCAGAAACCAAAAACAACGGAAACTACGAACCTGCAGCCTGCAAAATGGAGATCCCAAACACAGTTAGTTAAGCAAAATGAGAAGACAGAGAAACACACCGCAGGTGAAGGAGCAAGGTAAAAACCCACCAGACCAAACAAATGAAGAGGAAATAGGCAGTCTACCTGAAAAAGAATTCAGAGTAATGATAGTGAAGATGATCCAAAATCTTGGCAATAGAATGGAGAAAATACAAGAAACATTTAATGAGGACCTAGAAGAACGAAAGAGCAAACAAACAATGATGAACAACACAATAAATGAACTTAAAAATTCTCTAGAAGGAATCAATAGCAGAATAACTGAGGCAGAAGAACGGATAAGTGACCTGGAAGATAAAATAGTGGAAATAACTACTGCAGAGCAGAATAAAGGAAAAACAATGAAAAGAATTGAGGGCAGTCTCAGAGACCTCTGGGACAACATTAAATGCACCAACATTCGAGTGATAGGGGTCCCAGAAGAAGAAGAGAAAAAGAAAGGGTCTGAGAAAATATTTGAACAGATTATAGTTGAAGACTTCCCTAATATGGGAAAGAAAATAGTCAAGTCCAGGAAGCTCAGAGAGTCCCATACAGGATAAATCCAAGGAGAAATATGCCAAGACACATATTAATCAAACTATCAAAAATTAAATACAAAGGAAAAATATTAAAAGCAGCAAGGGAAAAGTAACAAATAACATACAAGGGAATCCCCATAAGGTTAACAGCTGATCTTTCAGCAGAAATTCTGCAAGCCAGAAGGGAGTGACAGGACATATTTAAAGTGATGAAAGGGAAAAACCTACAACCAATATTACTCTACCCAGCAAGGATCTCATTCAGATTCAACAGAGAAATGAAAACCTTTACAGACAAGCAAAAGCTAAGAGAATTCAGCACCACCAAACCAGCTTTACAGCAAATGCTAAAGGAACTTCTCTAGACAGGAAACACAACAGAAGGAAAAGACCCACAATAACAAACCCACAACAATTAAGAAAATGACAATAGGAACATACATATCGATAAATACCTTAAATGTAAATGGATTAAATGCTCCAACCAAAAGACATAGATTAGCTGAATGGATACAAAAACAAGATCCACATATATGCTGTCTACAAGGTACCCATTTCAGACCTAGGGACACAGAAAGACTGAAAGTGAGGGGGTGGAAAAGGATATCCCATACAAATGGAAATCAAAAGAAAGCTGGAGTAGCAATTCTCATATCAGACAAAATAGACTTTAAAATAAAGACTCTTACAAAACACGAAGAAGGACACTACATAATGTCAAGGGATCAATCCAAGAAGAAGATATAACAATTGTAAATATTTATGCACCCAACATAGGAGCACCTTAATACATAAGGCAAATGCTAACAGCCATAAAAGGGGAAATCGACACTAACAAAATCATAGTAGGGGACTTCAACACCCCACTTTACCAATGGACAGATTATCCAAAATGAAAACAAATAAGGAAACATAAGCTTTAAATGATACATTAAACAAGGTGGACTTAATTGATATTTATAGGACATTCCATCCAAAAACAACAGAATACACTTTCTTCTCAAGTGCTCATGGAACATTCTCCAGGATAGATCATATCTTGGGTCACACATCAAGCCTTGGTAAATTTAAGAAAATTTAAATGCTATCAGCAGTTCTAAGAGGGAAGTTTATAGCAATACAATCCTACCTCAAGAAACAAGAAACATCTCAAATAAACTAACCTTACACTTAGGGCAATTGGAGAAAGAAGAGCAAAAAAACCCCAAAGTTAGCAGAAGGAAAGAAATCATAAAGATCAGATCAGAAATAAATGAAAAAGAAATGAAGGAAACAATAGCAAAGATCAGTAAAATTAAAAGTTGGTTCCTTGAGAAGATAAGCAAAATTGATAAACCACTAGCCAGACTCATCAAGGAAAAAAAGGGAAGAGACTCAAATCAACAGAATTAGAAATGAAAAAGGAGAAGTGACAACTGACACTGCAGAAGTACAAAGAATCATGAGGGATTACTACAAGCAACTATATGCCAATAAAATGGACAACCTGGAAGAAATGGACAAATTCTTAGAAAAGCACAACCTTCCAAGACTGAACCTGGAAGAAATGGACGAATTCTTAGAAAAGCACAACCTTCCGAGACTGAACCAGGAAGAAATAGGAAATATGAACAGACCAATCACAAGCACTGAAATTGAAACTGTGATTAAAAATCTTCCAACAAACAAAAGCCCAGGACCAGATGGCTTCACAGGCAAATTCTATCAAACATTTAGAGAAGAGCTAACACCTATTCTTTTCAAACTCTTCCAAAATATAGCAGGAGGAACACTCCCAAACTCATTCTCTTAGGTCACCATGATGCTGATACCAAAACCAGACAAAGATGTCACAAAAAAAGAAAACTACACAACAATATCACTGATGAACATAGATGCAAAAATCCTCAACAAAATACTAGCAAACAGAATCCAACAGCACATTAAAAAGATCATACACCATGATCAAGTGGGGTTTATCACAAGAATGCAAGGATTCTTCAATATATGCAAATCAATCAATGTGATACACTGTATTAACAAATTGAAAGATAAAAACCATATGATCATCTCAATAGATGCAGCAAAAGCTTTTAACAAAATTCAACACCCATTTATGATAAAAAAGTATCCGGAAAGTAGGCATAGAGGGAACTTACCTCAACATACTAAAGGCCATATATGACAAACCCACAGCCAACATAATTCTCAATGGTGAGAAACTGAAACCATTTCCTCTAAAATCAGGAACAAGTCCAGGATGCCCACTCTCACCTCTATTTTTCAACACAGTTTTGGAAGTTTTAGCCACAGCAATCAGAGAAGAAAAAGAAATAAAAGGAATCCAAGTCAGAAAAGAAGTAAAGCTGTCACTGTTTGCAGATGACATGATACTATACATAGAGAATCCTAAGATGCTACCAGAAAACTACTAGAGCTAATCAATGAATTTGGTAAAGTTGCAGGATACAAAATTAATGCACAGAAATCTCTTGCATTCCTATAAACTAATGATGAAAAATCTGAAAGAGAAATTAAGGAAACACTCCCCTTTACCACTGCAACAAAAAGAATAAAATACCTAGGAATAAACCTACCTAAGGAGAAAAAAGCCCTGAATGCAGAAAACTGTAAGACACTGGTGAAAGAAATGAAAGATGATACCAACAGATGGAGAGATATACCATGTTCTTAGATTGGAAGAAACAACATTGTGAAAATGACTATAACCCAAAGCAGTCTACAGATTCAATGCATTCTCTATCAAACTACCAGTGGCATTTTTCACAGAACTAGAACAAAAAATTTCACTATTGGTATGGAAATACAAAAGACCCTGAATAGCCAAAGCAATATTGAGAAAGAAAAACTGAGCTGGAGGAATCAGGCTTCCTGACTTCAGGCTATACTACAAACCTACCCTAATCAAGACAGTATGGTACTGGCACAAAAACAGAAATATTGATCAATGGAACAGGATAGAAAGCCCAGAGATAAACCCATGCACATATGGTCACCTTATCTTTGATAAAGGAGGCAAGAATATACAATGGAGAGAAGACAGACTCTTCAATAAGTGGTGCTGGGAAAACTGGACAGCTACATGTAACAGAATGAAATTAGAACACTCCCTAACACCATACACAAAAATAAACTCAAAATGGATTAAAGACCTAAATGTAAGGTCAGACACTATAAAACTCCTAGAGGAAAACATAGGAGGATCACTCTTTGACATAAATCACAGCAAGATCCTTTTTGACCCACCTTCTAGAGAAATGGAAATAAAAACAAAAATAAACAAATGGGACCTAATGAAACTTCAAAGCTTTTGCATAGCAAAGGAAACCACAAGCAAGACGAAAAGACAACCCTCAGAATGGGAGAAAATATTTGCAAATGAAGCAACTGACAAAGGATTAATCTCCAGAATATACAAGCAGCTCATGCAGCTCAATAACAAAAAACAAACAACCCAATCCAAAAATGGGCAGAAGATTTAAATAGACATTTCTCCAAAGAAGATATACAGATGGCTAACAAACACATGAAAGAATGCTCAACATCACTAATCATTAGAGAAATGCAAATCAACACTGCAATGAGGTATCACCTCACACCAGTCAGAATGGCCATCATCCAAAAATCTACAAACAATAAATGGTAGAGAGGATGTGGAGAAAAGGGAACCCTCTTGCACTGTTGGTGGGAATGTAATTTGATACAACCACTATGGAGAACAGTATGGAGGTTCCTTAAAAAACTAAAAATAGGGCCTCCCTGGTGGCGCAGTGGTTGAGAGTCCGCCTGCCCATGCAGGGGACACGGGTTCGTACCCCAGTCCGGGAAGATCTCACATGCCACGGAGCGGCTGGGCCCGTGAGCCATGGCCACTGAGCCTGCGCATCCGGAGCCTGTGCTCCGCAACGGGAGATGCCACAACAGTGAGAGGCCCGCGTACCACAAAACAAACAAACAAACAAACAAAACTAAAAATAGAACTCCCATACGACCCAGCAATCCCACTACTAGGCATATACCCTGACAAAACCATTATTCAATAAGAGACATGTACCACAATGTTCATTGCAGCACTATTTACAATAGCCAGGACATGGAAGCAACCTTAGTGTCCATCAATAGATGAATGGGTAAAGAAGATGTGGCACATATATACAATGGAATATTACTCAGCCATAAAAGGAAACGAAATTGAGTTATTTGTAGTGAGGTAAATGGACCTAGAGTCTGTCATACAGAGTGAAGCAAGTCAGAAAGATTAAAACAAATACCGTATGCTAACACATATATATGGAATCTAAAAAAAAAAAAAAGGTTCTGACGAACCTAGCAGCAGGACAGGAATAAAGACGCAGATGCAGAGAATGGACTTGAGGACACGGGGAGGGGGAAGGGTAAGCTGGGACGAAGTGAGGGAGTGGCACTGATATATATACACTACCAAATGTAAAATAAATAGCTAGTGGGAAGCAGCTGCATCACACAGGGGGATCACCTCAGTGCTTTTTGACTACCTAGAGGGGTGGGAGAGGGAGGGTGGGAGGGAGACACAAGAGGGAGGGAATATCGGGATATATGTATACATATAGGTGATTCACTTCGTTATACAACAGAAAGTAACACACCATTGTAAAGCAGTTATACTCCAATAAAGATGTTTAAAAAACGGTAAGTTGTATGTTATAGGAAATATTTCTGAAAAAACGCTAGTAAAAATCACCATGTAAAAATGTATTTTAGAGAGCTATAAGCGTGTTGATGTATTAGCTGTGTGTTTACGTAATTCATCCAAGATACTTTTTCCAGTCTTTGCCCCAAGTCTCTCTCAGGTTTTTTATTTGTTAATACAGTTGGTTAAGGGAAAGAAAATACTGATTCGACATATTTAAAAATTTAAGGTACTGCTTTATTGATCTTCCTCCTCTTTCCCGCTATTAATCATGGGACAACAGTTACTGATGGCGGAGTGTTTCTGTAATATCCAGAATGCCATGATTTTCTTAAAATTTATTTTATAAGTCTTCAGAAAGGATTGCGCAGGAAATGAATAGACTATCCCCATAACTTACACATATAACTGTTCATTTTGAACAGTTTTTATGGGTCTTATATTCTGCTAGGCAATAAAGTTTAGTTTATCCTAAGACAGAAAGGAACAAAATCAACCAACACTTCCATTAAAGGCCTTATGGTAACCTGCAATACTTTTTCCAAGCAATGAAGTATGAGTTCACCTTTCACTTCTATCCCCATCTGTATTATTGCTTCCTACAGGTAATCACTGCCAACTTATCCTACAGAAGAAAAATGGAAAACAATACACTGTCCTAAAACTAGTCAAAAAGGAAGCTGCAGTGGCTATGTTATCAGAAAATTTTAGAGCAAAGAGTATTTACCAAGGATAAATAAGGTTAGTTTATAATTTAAAGGAGCCAGTACATCAGCAAAACATAATAATCCTAAATAGTCATGCAGCTAATAACAAAATTAAAAATAGAGGTGTAAGGAGACATAGACAAATCTATGATTATAGTCGGTAATGTTAATACCCCTCTCTCGATGATTGATAGAACAAGTAGGCAGAAAATCAGTAAGGATAGAGAAGTATGGATACTGTTAACCAAATTAACCTAGTAGATATTTATAGAACACTCTACCCACAGACAGCAGCATATACATTGTTTGCAAGTGCACATGGAACGTTTACCAGGGCAGACCATATTCTGGGACATAAAATGGGTCTCGATATACAAAATATGTTCACTGGCCACAATGGAATTAAATTAGAATTCAGTAACAGAAATATCTCTGGAAAATCCGTAAGTGTCTGGAAGCTAAATTATAGACTTCTTTAATGCTGGATTAAAGAAGAAGTCAAAGGGGAGCTTAAAAATTATGGTGAACTGAATTTAAATGGAAACACATCAACGATTGTAGGATACCATGCAGTACTTACAGGGAATTTTATAGCACTAAATGCCTATATTAAAGGAAGAAATGTATTACCCTCAGCTTCCACTTTAAGAAAATAGAAAAAGAAGAAAACATAAATAAGGAAATGAAAAATACCAGATCAGAAGCTAATGAAATAGCAAAACAGGAAATCAATAGGGAAAATCAGTGAAACTGAAGCTGATTTTCTGAGAATATCAATGAAATTGGTAAATCTCTAACCAGACTGATCAGGAAAAGATGAGAAGAGGACACATATTGCTAATATCAGGAATGATAAGTGACATCAGGTGACAGCACTACATATTCTATAGCTACTAAAAGAAAAATAAGGGACTATCATAAACAACTTGTATCAATAGACAGCTTAAATGGTCAAATTCCTTGAAAGAGACAAACGACCAAAGCTCAATCAAGAAAAAATAGGTAACTTGAAAAAAGCCTAGAACTCTTACAAAAGTTGAATTTGTAGTTTCTCACAAAGAAATTTCCAGGCTCAGATAGCTTCACTATTGAATTCTGCAAATATTTAAGGAAGAAATAGTACCAAATCTTTATAAAACTCAGAAAATCACAGAGGAATGAATACTTTCTAACTCATTCTGAGGCCAGTATTACTCTGACAGCAAACCATACAAAAGTATTGTAAGAAAAGAAAACTTCAGACCAACATCCCTCATGAATATAGATGGAAAAATTCTAAAAAATTTTTACCAATTAAAATCAACAATACATACAAAAGGATAATACATCTTGACCAAGACACTTAAGAAAATGACAAGCTACAGACTAGGAGAAAATATTTACTATGCATATATCTGATAAAGGACTTGTATCCAAACCATATTTTTTAAAAACTCCAATATAGAGAATATAAGACTATATTATATTTCTCTAGTAACTAGTGATGTTGAGCATCTTTTCATGTGCCTCTTGGCCATCTGTATGTCTTCCCTGGTGAAATGTCTATTTAGGTCCTCCACCCATTTTTTAATTGGATTGTTTGGTTTGTTTTATATTGAGCTCCTTGAGCTGTTTGTATATTTTGGAGATTAATCCTCTGTCGTTTCATTTGCAAACATTTTCTCCCATTCTGAGGGTTGTCTTTTTGTCTTGTTTATGGTTTCATTTGCTGGGCATATGGCCGATTCACTTTGGTGTACAACAGAAACTAACACAGTATTGTGAAGCAATTATACTCCAATAAAGATCTATTTTTTAAAGAAGATTATATTATTAAGAAATCAATAATAATTTTTTAAATGGGCAGAAGATTTGAACAGATACTTCACCAAAGAAGATATATGGATGGCAAATAAATACATGAAAATATGTTCTCCTGTTGTTCAATCATTAAGGAATTATAAACTAAAGCCACAATGAGGTAGTATTACACTCCTACTAGAATAGCTAAAATTAAAAAGGCCGACTGTACTAAGTGATGGTGAGGATGTGAAGGAACTGGAGCTCTCATACACTGCTGGTGGAAATATAAAACAGCCCCACCCCTTTGGAAAACAATTTGGTTGTTTAAAAGTTAAACTGTATATGATCCAACCATTCCACTCCTACGAATTTATACAAGAGAAGAAAATACATATCTCCGTTCAAAGACTTGTACATAAATGTTCATAGCAACTTTATTTGTAACAGCCAAAACTGTCAACAGCCAATTGTCTATTATGTGAATGGATAAATAAATTATAGCATATCCCTGCAATGAAATACTATTCAGGAATAAAAACAAATGAGACATTGCTACAACATGGACGATTGTTAAAATACTTATGCTGAGTGAAAGAAGCCTGACAAAAAAGAATATATAGTGTATATGTACTCCATTTATAGAAAATTCTGGAATGTGCAAACTAATCTATGTTGACAAAAAGCAAATAAGGTGTTATCTGGGAATAAATGAGGAGGACGGGAAATGGCAGAGGAAGGGATTGCCAAGGGACAGAAGGAAAGTTTTAGGAGTGATGGATATGTTCACTATTTTGATTGTAGTGATAGTTTCACAGATATGCACGTGTATACATATATGCACATATATGTCTAAATCTATCCAACTGTACACTTTAAGTACATTTTGGTTTTTGTTTATCATTTATCCTTCAATAAAGCAGTATAAAGAAAGAGAAACAATGAAATAATCTCTACAACACAGTGGAAATTTTTCAAAAGAAAATGAAAGCTATATGCATGAGGATATCTTTATTTCAGGGCAATAAAAAATTGGAGCAAAGTTATATGATTTAAATGTCCAATGACAGAAGAATGCTTAATGGAATATTGCCTCCATTAAAATAATAATTCTATCCCATAATGTTAAAGTAGCAGAATTTAAAATAATATATGCACAAGTTTAATAGCTATATTGCAATAGGCAAACTGACCACGGAGAAAAGCATGAGGTAGGTTTAGATCTCAATCCCACCACTGACTAGCTATGTATCCTAAACTTAGGTTTCTTATCTAGAAAGTGGGAGTAATAATAGCTTCCTAAAAAATTGTGAGAATTAAATGTGAAACTATGAAGAATATGCCTAGGACAGAGTAGGCATTCAATGAAAGGTACCTTTGTAAAAGTTGAAGAGCTATGAAGTGTGAGTGTGTGTGTGTGTGTGTGTGTGTGTGTGTGTGTGTGTGTGTGTGTGTGTAATGCATAGTACTTGGAAGAGGGTGACAACTTCAAGCAGTGTTGTCCTTACCAGTAAGCAGGGAAGGAGGAGCTGGGGAGTAAGACAGTTGGGGTTTTAAAGTTGCATTTTCCAGTAAGAACTTTCCCATGTATTAGGATATTTTGTTGAATATAGAAATGTTTCCATTTGTTGGAAAAATCCAGAGTTTTCTTTCTTTTTAAAACCTCAATATGCCTTGCTTTCAGGCATGATCTATGATACACAAATCTCATTGTAAAGAGAGACAAGTTAGGGGATGGTTTTTCCCCTGACAGAAAGGATTGTTTGTTTTGCTAAAGGATTGTTTGTTGCTAAGGACTTGGATGATAGTTGTTTTCTAAGAATGGCTCTGCAGTGAGGCCATATTTTCAAAATTCCCTTTTACATACAAAAGTAACACACTTGCTGCATATATTGAGTGTTCATCAGGCCTCCAAATGAATATGTAAATGGTGCTAGATGGAGAAAAATGTGGTTTGGGGTGTACAGGAGTCAGGGAGGATTCAGACTAGAAGCTGAAGGACAGAGAAAGCCAGCTGAGACTGGCTCCCAGTAAATCACCTTCTTGCCTACAGATTTCCCACCCAGCAGAATCCTTAGGTCATTTTGGTGACTAGCTGCGAATAACAGGCTTCTAAGAGTTTCAGATTTGAATCGAGTCACATTTGAACTTTTGCACATGTGACTAAGGTGTGCCCAATTTTATAGCAAACTTGGACCCAGGGTCAGGTACACAAAGGCAAGCCTTACTGGAAGTTTCTGCTTTGCTTTTGCATTTTATTGTCACGATTTTTCACGGTTTGTCTTATACCACCTTGTTACTTAATTCCCACACCTTGGAGGGAAAATTGTGTAATATTTTAATATTTATATTACAGATACTTAACATTATGTTTCTGCATAGGTGTTGCCAAGAGAGCAAAGCCAACCTTTATTTATAGAGAGTAGAAAATATAAATCTGTCTAAAATCTTTTGTGAAATAAAGGTCTTAATATTTCCAGAGTTGATTTTGGTGCCTACTCTTGGAGAGGCTTAGAGAAGCGTTGTGAATACAATGTACCATTGTTTTAGGTTTCCTATCCACGACTTGCTTTTTTCCCCAACTTCCCTCTCTTTTGGCAACTTCGCCTCGCATTCTGTCCTACATTTGGCCCCGAGACAGTTGAAAGCTTTGCAAGTTGATTTTCCATTCCCATCTGAATTTTAGCTTAGCCGTGGAACTGTTTTCCATGTGTTTTTAATCATTTGTCCATGTGTTATGAGCTTATAGGGACAATATGTTTCCCCCAATCTGCCTGCATTGTATAAGCAGAAACTGGCAAGGTGGCCAGTGGGGGAACAGTTTTCAGAAGTTGCCCCCTACATTCATTTCTGTTGGTGATACACCATCCCCATCTTCCAACTGGAGGGAAACAATTTACAAGCTGCATAAAGTTAAGTAACACAGAGTCCACTGGCCTGAGTTGCCTTTTTTCAAAGTATAATTATCTTTCGGAAGAGATTTGCCTGGGAACCGTGGCTGGTATGACAAAGTTCAAAGACCTACTCTGAGACTGTGGCCAGGCTGGGAAATAAAGTTTTATTCTGAGTCTTCCGAGACTCAGTGGAAATTTGATTTTAAAATAGGGTCTAAACACAGAGAATTAAGGATAAGTTCTCCAGGACAAAGAGATACCTCTTAGAAAGTAAAGCACAACAAGGACCCATGTCAGAAATTGCTGTCCAAAATTTTTACTGGATTTGGTATGTTAAAGCAAACATTCATTAAAAAAAAAAAAAAGCAAACTTTCATTAACCTTAGTGTAGAGCAAGGAGCCAGGAACAGGAAAGAAACAAAAATACATTAAGCAAAATCCCTGTTCTCGAAGTCTGTGTCAGACTGCTGTCAATGCAGTCTCCAGCAAACACAGACCTTGCCTCCAAGGAGCCTTCTCCCCCGGTTGGGAAGACACACATGCAGCCAAATTAAATCAATGCTGAGGAATTGCTAACTGGCAGAGTAAAGAAGGGACTTGGCTTCCGGAGCCCCAAATAAATCCTGGTGTTATGGGAGAGGTGACTCCCTGTAAATGCTCTACTCCCCAGAAAGCTGGCTGGATGGCAGATCTGCTTTTGGAGGTTAAAATTTCAGGTTTCTCGTAGCTCTTTTGCCTACTCTGACCTCACTTTCTTTCTCCATTTTATTTAGGACCAAATTCATGAGAAGTGAGTTTCATGTTGCAGAGAGTTCCAATAGCTGCACGGAGGCATGGGTGATCCTGGGAAGAAAGATTTAAAGGAGGGCTGCAGCAAAAAGCTAGACTTCGGTGGGTTGATACATCAGTGGACGTCAGAAAGTAGAGTTTGGGTTTGGACAATTCTTTCCAAAGTTTGCCTGGGAAGGCAGAAGACAATACTGAAGAAAAGAACCTGGAAACCTTTATGAAATCAAAGAGACATTTTTAAAACTTGAAAACAAGCACACACTATATAAATGCTAGTAAGAGGCAGCCAGTGGAGTGAAGGGAGTTTGATGATATGGGACGAGACTATTAATAAAGTAGGTTGGAAAGGGTGGATTTCAAGAGCAGAGTGGAAAGGAGGAATGAATTGTTGTGGTTTGATGATAAAGTCAAAGGAAACGCTCCCATCTGATGGCTTCTATCCTTCTCTGTGGAAGAAGGGGTGAGTTCATTTGCTGAAAATGTTGAAAGAGGCAGAGCAGTCAAAAGTTTGAGATTATCAGAGAAGATTTTTAAATAGTCTACCTGGAAAATGAAGAGAGAGTTGACTCGAGTCATACAAAAGACTGCTGGGCAGAATTGAGGGTTCAGTTAAGATGGGAGATCATTTATATGGAATCAATTTTCGCCATTTTGTAATTGTCTCTGCCAGAATTCCATAGCCCAGAAGTGGTCCAGGAAAGAGGGACAACTGGGTGTTTCCAGGGTTGGAATTTTACTAGATCATGCAAGAGAAAGAAAAAGGGATGAGGAAGTTGGGAATATTGCAAAAATTTGAAGTGATGGGCCATGGATACAAGCTGGATAGGGAAGGAAGTGAAGACCAGAGGATTTATATTCATTCATTCACAAATATTTTGAACATCTATTACACAGAAGGAACTCTTTTAGGGCCTGAGATGGTGACCGAGAAAGGCAGAGCCCCTACTTTCATGGACTTTAAAATCTAAAGTGGAGACAAATGTTAAGCAAATGTTCATAGAAGTAATTATTTAACTGCAATTGTGGTAGCACTATTATAAGGGCAAAGCAGAAAACAGATGCTGTGGAAACAACTGAGAGAACGGAAACAACAGAAGATTGTCCTGAGAGAGCGGAATGTGAAATTTACCGTTTAGAGGTGGAGCAATTCCTGGGAATAACAGGGGTGTGAATGTAAAGGGGATGGAGAGGCCAGGCGGAGTGGAATCATCAGATTTCAGCCAGGGTACTGAATAGGACATCATGTAATACTGATGGCATGTTATTGGTCAGACCCATCCATGTGAATCCTGAAGTTACCCAGGGTAGTAACAGGATCTGGGGTGAAAAGAAAGGCAATGAGCCAGATGAGGAAAGCATGGCAGGTGGTATTTTTTCTGGCACGGTTTGGGGACATGAAGTTAAGTACCTGAGATCATGAGGCTTAATAAACTGTCAGGCCGAGCCAGAGTTTTTCTGGCTTCAAATCTGGAGTTACTCCCACTTACATTACTCTTTCTGAGAGCAGCTTTCTGCAAAATGAGAAATGATCCAGGTAAATTTTAAGGATTAGGAAGAAGGAGCATGACAGATGTTTATCATCAGTGAAGGCATCCTGGACTAGCTATAAATAGAGGCTGTAGGCAGTGGGGGATGGATGGATGGTGGGGCACATAGTGAAGTCGCCTTGGCTGCCTTGGCCTCCTTCTCAGATTTGTAGGAGCCCTCTATGAGATCCTGGTAAGTAGCTTATTTGTCAAATTTAGGTATTGTCCATGACTTGTGCATAGTAATAGATACATCCCCAGTTGCAAAAAGTAAAATGCTTCTTTACGGTGTGGGAGTGTTTTGGACAGAGAGCAATAAGATCACTGAAACTGCTAACAGAATAATCTGACCTTAAAATGTAATGCTGAGATCAGTGCCGAAGAGTGGAAATGGGGAAATTTTATAATATGGTACACCATTTGGTATTTGTCCTTTTCTATTGTCTACATATTTTTTCTCTTTGAGTGATGTATTAGTTTGTTACGGCTGCCATAACGAAGTACTACAGACTTGGTGGCTTAAACAATAGAAATTTATTTTTTCACAGTTCTAGAGGCTGGAAGTCCAAAGTCAAGGTGTTGGTAAGGTTGTTTCCTTCTGAGGGCTCTCTTCTGGGAATGTAGACAGCCGTCTTCCCCTTATGTCTTTACATGGTCTTTCCTCTGTGTGTGTCTTTGTCTCAATCTCTTTTTCTTATGAGGACATCAGCCTTATTGGATGAAGCCCCACCCTAACGGCCTCATTTAAATTTCATTACCTCTCTAAAGGCCCTATCTTCAAATACAGTCACATTCTGAGATACTGGGGGTTATGACTTCAACATGTAAATTAGGGGGAAGACACAATTCAGCCCATAAGCGGTAACAATTTTAAACGATTGAACATAAATAAGTTGACAACACTGATGGCCTCCACGGCAGGACAGGAAGCCTGGGAGTTCAGAGGAATATTTACTTTTTACCATACAATTTTTTGTATAATCTCAATTTTGTTGCTACACCTATTTATTACCTAATCAAAAATAAAAGAAAAAATTTGCATGACATCTATTGCATTACCTGGTGCAATACTTATTTGCAAATGTTTATTGAATAAAATTAGTAGAAACACAGTGTGACAGTCCACGGTGCCTTTGGGATTTGGATCTACCTGAAAGTCCCTGATTAGTGCTAGGAATGTTGTCTGCCTAGGTTTTCCTTGTGTAACTCATTTTGAATAAGCTATACTCTCCCTCTAGATTGCAAACTTCATTAGGCCTGGACAAGGACACCCTCACTATTTTATCCTTAGGACCTAGCACAGAGCTGGCACTCAGATATATGCTGTATGAATGAGTGTATCCATGAGTTCAATAAGTGAAGTAGCTTTGGGGAGGTAGGCCTTCCTAATGTTTTCTTTCCATAGAAAGTGGAAAGGAGGGGAGTGGAGAGGGAGAGAGAACTATGTTTTAAATAATTTACTAAACTAAATCATGATAAGAGGTTTAAGGGGAAACCACGTACCCTAATTTGCTGTCTTCCTTGTCCTTTGGAAAAGAAGGGAAAGATTTTGCCTTCTTTTGAGTTCTTTTTAAATAATCTAAACTCCCATGGTCCTGTGGTTATTCTCTATTTTGAAAAGAGAGAGAGTTTTGAGGCAATGGCATGTACCCTAGACAGATTTCTTCCACAAAGCCATCAGCCCAAATTCCCCTTTCTGTCTCTCAGTTTTAACTCTAATGCCTATCTCCTACCCCAACGCTGCCTCTCACCTTTTGTTGATTTAGGTCTGGGGTTTTTACAAAAGAATTGAGTTTCTCTGTTTCCCCTTAGAGAGCACTGGACTGCTTTTAGCTCCTTTCTGAGAGTCTGTAAGAGGGACAGGAAAACATAGCTGTTACTGTTCTCTCACAGGCACACTGGGAGCTCCACCCAGTCCTGAAGACATCCTAGTGCCTAGGAAGCCAGGATATCAGAGTATCAGAGTATCAGAGTTCAGATCACGCGGAGCGTGAGTTATAAATCGGAAAGAATGAAGGATGGGATTGGACCCTCTGGCTCGCACGAAGGCTTGAGGTGGTCCCAGAAAGCAGATTTAGGCAGACTTGGGCTCATGAAAGCTCAGGCCTGCCTTCCGCTGTGGCATTTGGTACTAAGGACACCAGCAATTTGTGGTGCTCTCTCCACACAGCGGCTCCCTGCTGTGTCTGGAGACCCCCTCCACACCTATATCTCCATTTGGCTTCATCCAAATTGGGAGGTCACTGTATGCTTGTATGACTGAAGACCCACACCAAAATGTTTATGTTTTTAAGCATAAACTATAATGTACCACATACACAGCTTCAGAACTGATGTAAGGACACAGTGGTGAAGGGAGAATGTCATCTGCTGTTAACTGTAAAAGGCAGGGGTTGAAGATAGACTCCTGTACCGTAGTACTCGTCACAGAAGGCTTTACTTTGCTAGATTTACCCTTCAAGATATTTGCACATTTTCTCAACAGGAGTGACAGAACAGCAAAAGGAAATGCTCCATGAGTAATTTTTAAATGACATTTATAAACACCAAAATTAGTATCAGGAGAAGAGGGGTTTAGGACTAAGGAAAGGATAAATAGGCATAACTGACATCCCTACAGCTAATTGAATAAAGTTATAAAATGTGTGATACCACTAGACTACTTGAGGGCAGGAAGTAAGTTTTCATCATTTTCTATCATATTCTAGTATCTAATATGATGCTTGGCCCACAAAGTGAGTCTTCTACAAATTTTAATTCAAAAGAAATTATTTGAATTGTACCCTATGTTCAGAGACAAGCAACCTGAGACCTCGAGTAGAATTTCTGGAATAGTCTTCAGTCTGGGGAAAAACTGTGATTGATGGCAATGGAACTTCAGGCACGAAAACGTAAAGTCTAAAAGGAATCAGGAAACCTATCATAGTTAGCTCCCACACCATATTTATAATTAAGTGGTCAGCTAATATAAATTATGTCATTTATATTTAGAGTGGCTAGCTCTGGAAGGCCTATTGCATTGGATGGCTGAGGGAAATTAAGAAATTCAAACAGCAGGCAACTTTTAAAAAGCACTTTAAAAGAAATGGCAAATACTAATGTTCATTTAGTATGAATCAACTGTACCTTAAGTAATACTAGCACAGGTTCTATGGGTACTTGGTACAAGTAAAGTATATCTCTTCTGATAGATTTCTGGAAAAATGATGGTTCATTTAAAAATAATTCATTATTGTAGGTAAAAGGACTTGACGCTTTGTCTCACAGAAATCATGCCTGACTATTAAGAAGAACACTAGTGTCTGAAAAAAATATTCAAATGGATCACTTCTTGGAAAGAAAGATTAATCGGTACTGAAAAAAAGAGAAGGGCATGTTCCAGGCTTACGTGTGTTACTGAAAGCAAACAATATGGTGATTAAATTAAAAGGGGAGAAATACAAGCAAGTACTGAGTCAATTCCCAATGGAAATACTGTTCAGTTAGTGTAGAGGGTAGCTTGAACTCAACTCTGGGGTTCCATTTTTGTGGATGTGTTCCTTTCTCATACCCTCATCTGATTTATAACATTTTTGAATGATAGTCATCTAACAAATTTTCCTTTGATCCCTGAAGAGTCATGTTTGCCTTCATCTTTATTTAAGCTGGTCATCAATTACTGCAGAATAAAGATGATGTGGATTCTGTAAGGTAAAGAATGGACCAGCCAGCTTCATGCCCAGAGCTATCAAACCTGGTTCTTAGAATCCACGTTCTCAAGTCTGGCTCTTTGTTTAGAGAAATTAAAAAAAAAAAAAAAGTCAATAGGGTGGCTTGAGGGAAAGACACTTCCCCATCCTCAGTGAGGGCTAATGAGCTGTCAGTCTATTACTTAGGATCCTGTGAGAAATTTGTGAACAATTGAAAAAGCTTATCTGATGATTGACCAGTTGTGAAATTTAGCACCAAGTATTTGATTCTTAAGGTGAGGGGATTACTTGGGAATTGTGAGTTTCCATGTGTGGAAAAGGAGAATATACTCCCTTTACTGTTACCATGCAAAAATCAACAACCCTAACCACATCTCAGTAACAGGGAGTGTCCTCTGCTCAACGAACTTAACATCCCTCTATTTCTTCCTTTCTTACAACTTTTATATACTTCTTTGGCTGCTTCTCTGTGTGTGTGTGCGTGTGCGTGTGCGTGTGCGTGTGTGTGTGTGTGTGTGTAGAGCCTAACAGCCTGATCTTTGGCTAAATGTATGCGTTAATTTTTATCTGATATACTTCTCTCCTTAAAACATGTCTGTTCTATCCCAGCACAAAGCAGATGCACCACATAGTAAGGACCTTACTCTGGTCCTTCTAACAACAGTGATGGGAAATCCGGGCAAAGAATGTGTTGTTTTCACAAATACTGCTCTTTAAATCTCAGACGATAAAGTGTCAGCTAATTACCCCCTGGGTCCCCGGCTTTCACTGAGGCCTTCTAAAATACACAAAACCAAAATGAAGGCAGGACACCATTAGCACTACATAATTCAAGCAAACAAGGAATGTGTTTACTCTGCCTGGCTACTGACCACCTGCCTTCCCATCCCACAAGGCAGGTATCTATATATAGCATCTCCCTGTTCACAGTCCTGCAGAGAGTGAACCTCTTTTGGGGCCTCACCATCTGTGAATCTGCAAGAAGCTTCGGCCCCGACAGCATGCATCTTCTCTTCCTTCAGCTGTTGCTACTCCTGCCTCTAGGGAAAGCTGCAAGGCACGGGGATGGCCGCCAGAGTCAGAATTCTGTTTCTCTCTTGCTCCTAGAAAGGCATCGCAGAGAGCTCTCCTTGGGCAACCATGAGGAAGCTGAGGAGAAGCCAGATCTGTTTGTGGCAGTGCCACACCTAATAGATGCCAGCACTGCAGGGGAAGGCCAGAGGCAGAGAGAAAAGATGCTGTCCAGGTTTGGGAGATTCTGGAAGAAGCCTGAGAGAGAGCTGCACCCACCCCAGGGCTCAGTCAGTGAGCAATTCTTCCCTGGGGCCCAGGGTCTCACTCAGCCAGAGGATGGGATGCCAATGGAGAAATCTCCTCTTCGGGAAGAAGCCAAGAAATTCTGGCACCATTTCATGTTCAGAATGAGTCCAGCTTCTCAGGGGATCATCCTGCCCATCAAAAGCCATGAAGTGCATCGGGAGACCTGTAGGACGGTGCCCTTCAGCCAGGTATTTGTTCTGGGTGGGGAAGGGGATCCAGGTTTTCAGGAGCGGGTGGACAGCTGGGACAGGTGGAAAGTAGGGGACGAATGTGCCAGGAGCCCGAGTCTCACCTCATTCCCAGGTTTGGTCCTTGGGCCTTCATCAGTGGATTTGGCAAAGTATGATCATACTCCCTACATTTCCTTCCAACCTTGGAAATGCTGCAAGAATGGTATGATGGTACTTCATATTGATGGCATAGAGCTTTGTTTTATGGGGATGTATTTATTTATTTGTACATCGGGGTGGTCTTATCTGGAGAGGTAATTGACTGTACCCCCAGTTAGGAAGTTGGGGATTTAGAGCAATCACTAGAACTTCTCTCTAGCTACATCTCTACACTCTATTAGGACATGGATGAACAGGTGGATTCCATCTGTAGATAAGATGGGATACATTGGACTCCTCCCCAGACATGCATGTATGGTGGTCTTAACCCCTGTATTTCACACCTAACTACTTCGTAGGTCTATAAAATATGTTGAGGTTGTCAGGCAGAAGTTGCCTTGTTAGTTCTAGCATTACTATCACAAAAATGATTTAACGTATTTTCTCATAAGCTTTCAAAAAGTAATCTTGATGTGAAATCACATTTCCTCCTCTTAGAAACACCTGTTTCCCAGTTCATGTTGGTTGGCTGATTTGCAATTATTATGATTGATTCCACACTATTAAGACAAAGGAGCATTCTACTATCTACTGCCTCCAGTCAGTCCTGGCAAAGCCCACACTCCAAATGTTAAATTAAAATTGAGAAATTGCATCAGGTCCTTAAACACAAAGATACTGAACCAAAAGCAATGCAGGATAGAGTAAAATTTTACAGTCCAGTAAAGCTACACAATTAAGCAGGCAGTATTATAAGGTAATTGACTGTGCAAGGCAGTTAAGTATTCTGAAAAGGCAAGGATATGTAGCAACGACAAGTCAATGATCAAATAATAATGACTGCTTTGTTGGCCCATGTATAATTAAAAAATTGCTCCTAAGAATTGGGCAATCAAATTTCCTTTGAACTCTTATTTTGAATTCTATCACTAATTAAATTAAAAATAAGGTGTTTGGCTCATATATTTTGAAGGGCACATAAAGCTAGGTGTATGGGGTTATGGGAGACGCAAAGATGATGTCATGCATGATGATTTAGAGGCACAGGTGCTGCAACTTTGCTCCATGCAACTTAATAGATTTGAATGTACTATAAGCGCTGTAAAATAGGACAGAATTAAACTCTGGATGTTCTGATCTATTCTATGAGCAATTGAACAAACATGTATTGAGAATATATTTTGTACAATGCACTGTGAAGAGTAGAAGGGTAAGGCACATTACTTATAAGAAGCTAACCATTAGAATTTTCAGACAGGTAACACCCAATTAGACAAAATGTCTTAGAGTTTGGCATTTAAGTGTAGAGTAAAATATTTTCATATTACCTTAGTTATTTTCTACAGGCTAATTTATTAATGTATCCAATAAAAAATTTAGTTAAGGTAGCTACAAGCTCTTGAGATGCCATCACTTGATTATTGAAAACTGTATCCAACATTGGAAAGATTTTTAAATCTTTTTATTTATTTTTTGGCCACTGCACTGCACGTGGGATCTTAGTTCCCTGACCAGGGATCAAACCTGTGCCGCCTGTCATGGGAGTGCAAAGTCTTAACCACTGGACTGCCAGGGAAGTCCCTGGAAAGACTTAAATTTTAGTCTAAGTTATCCTCGCTTACAGTCTATAGCTTCGGCATCATGTATGGTAAAGAAATGACTCAAGGTACTTTAATGGAGATGTGTTTGTCTTTTAGACTATCACCCATGAAGACTGTGAGAAAGTGGTTGTACAGAACAACCTTTGCTTTGGAAAATGCGGGTCTGTTCGTTTTCCTGAAGCTGCGCAGCACCCCTACACCTTCTGCTCCCACTGCCTACCTGACAAGTTCACCACGATGCACTTGCAGCTCAACTGCACTGGCCTTGCCCCCGTGGTCAAGCTGGTGATGCTGGTGGAGGAGTGTCAGTGCAAGGTGAAGACAGAGCAACAGCATGGCCACCCCGAACAGGCTGGCTTTCAGGCAGAATTTCACGTCCAGGATCCCTTTATCCCAGGACTTTCAACATAAAAAAAAGCCATCCCACTATTATCAGCAAAGTTGCTGATTATTCAGTCTGAAATGTTAAGTGGGTATGTAGTATTTTAAGAGAAATGTGGTTTACAAAGTAAGAACGATTTAGAGGTCATGGCATTCATCTAGTTATCGGTGCACATTTGGGATCTGGTCATGACTCTGCCGCTAACTGGCTGTAGGATGTTAACAAGTTGCAAAGGCTTTCACCCCCTTAAATTTTTCATCTGTAAAGGAGGGACTTGAACTAGATGATAGCTAAGGTCCTTTCCGCTACTAGTATTACATGATCTATTGTCTACAAGTTTTGGTAAAAGCCTTCCATCTGGAGAAAGAAAAGAAACTAGACCATAAAAATGGGTTTCTTTAATAGCTTATCAAAGCATTAGCAGAAAACTATATGTATATATTTATACATATATGTATATGCATGTATATATACATATCTGTATGGTATTTGTAGAAAGGATTCCTCATACTTATAGCTGCCTTTGCCCTCAGGCCGTGTTTTATTTGACTTCTATCAGATGATTAAGTAGTTCCATAGATGGAAGGAGTAACTTGTTTGGTTGCCTCCTTATTTTTGATACTCCCCATATAAAATTCTTGATGTCAGATCTCCAGCTTTGAAGAAGGAACATTGACGTTACTTGTAGTGGTTTACATAGGGATAAGGAACAATCATCAGTAGCCAAACTAGTACTTAAAATATGGGGAAGGAAAAATATATGACCAGTACCACGTTTAAAGGTTAATCCAGAAATGCTAATGCAAGTGACCAAGGAATTCCAGTAGATATCAAATTAAATAAACTGCAAATGATTTAAAATTTAAAAAACAATTTACAGGTGAAACCCTTATCCACATTGCATTTTGGATTAGGTAGTTTAGTAAGGGTTCTGTGTTTGGATGACTGTGTTTTTGCTACTGTATAAAAACTCTGTATTACAAATTTTACTTGCCAATGTCACAGTTGCAAATTCTGAAAATATTCCAAATATTCTAACGTATTAAATTTTAGTGTATGAAGCATTCTGGGAAATGTTGTGGCATTCAATTGTCTTATATTTTGTCCTTATTTGTTTTGCCTGTCCCATAATTTAAAGACACTATTGGGAAATTACCTAGTAAGAGCATTTCTGAAACGGCTTCATAGGCTAATGACACTGGTCCAAGTGTTTCTTTTAACACTGCAAACAGCTTTCTGTTAAGGTCCTTCAATCACTGTCTTTTAGTCATTACATTTCTCCTGTCTGTATTTATTTGTATGAAAAATGTGCAGAACTGGCTTTCCTTACCCATATTTCTTTTTCTAAAATCATTCTCTAAAAATTCATCTTAAAAATAATTTTATTTGAATCCCTTTACTCTCAGAATATACAAAAAAGTATTTCTCAGAATAATAATTGTTTTTTAAAAGAAATTAATGCCTATTTAAATTCTATTCCTCTTTAATCACACCGTTTAACCGTGTGTTCTGAAGAAAAGAATGCATTTATATTTAGTGTATATTCTACAACACATCAAAGCAACAGGATACGTGCTACACAGATACACATGTGACATTTACATCAGAATATATCATACCCTTCGGTGGTCAAAGACAACCTAATTGGCCAAGGTATGGTCATGAGGATAAAACTGTTAAGCATTAATGATATCCCAGCTGGTCAATATATTTTGGTGCCAAAAGCTCTTGAGCAGCTGTCTAGCTTGCAATTGCCTAACCTTGATTATGTAAACCCTTCTCTGCCAATTGGACTATCCTTCTCCTCCTTACACACTTGCAAATCCCTTTTATCTATCCTTGCAAATAGACTCTCCAGCCCAAGCCCCAAACAATCATCAGTTTTATTCAAACTCTGCTCTGCCCTTCCCTCATGTGTGAATTCAAGATGAGGTAGATGATGGTTGTTATCAGAGGTCACATTCAAAGAGTAGCAGCATGAACCTCACAAAATTGTCCATATTCGATGATTTTTATTAAAAAAAGGCAATTTCTAACTGTTCAACATAATACATGGCAGCATAAGAAACTGAGAGGAAACACACAAATATTGAACAATCTATTAAGTGCCAGATACTATGCTGTGTCTTTTATATATAATATAATTTATGTCATACATAAATACATAAATTATACAATGCTCACAAGAAACAAATGAGGTAATGGGACTTCCCTGGTGGGGCAGTGGATAAGACTCCACGCTCCCAATGCAGGGGGTTGGGTTCAATCCCTGGTCAGGGAACTAGATCCCACATGCATGCTGCAACTAAGACTTCTTATGCCACAACTAAGGAGCTGGCAAGCCACAACTAAGGAGCTCTGGAGCCGCAACTAAGGAGCCTGCATGCTGCAACTAAGGAGCCCATGTACTGCAACTAAGGAGCCGGCGAGCCACAACTAAGGAGCCCGCGAGCCTCAACTAAGACCCAGTTCCAAAAAAAAAAAAAGAATCAAATGAGGTAAGTAAATACCCTATTTTATAGGAGAGGAAAACAAGCCTTAAAATTTTAAGCAACTTGCCTAAGATCATGTGAGGCATATTTTCTATTTGTATTAAAATATTTACCTATTTGTTGTTCGTCAATTTAGATTTAACTCTTCTAGGTCTCTTGCCTATTGGCCTCAAAGCTAATTTTTTTTTTTTACCTCTGGTCTAGCCCTCATATTTGATGAGGCAGTGATGTTATCTCTTGAAAGAGAAATCATCCCTAGGTCAGATTCTCAGCCAAGCATTGCCCTTATCGGCAAGCCCCCTTATCAAGCTTGGTCTCATTTTCCTCCTGTATAAAATAAGGCTGGTAATAATTACGTCAGAATTACTGTAATGATCAAGTATAGGTAACAGCACATCAGAGAGCTTTAGATCCTGTAAAGCTAGGATAAATTCACTCTTCTCTATTCAGACCTTTAAAAAAAATTGTTTTGAGAAATTTAAAAGATAGAGAAAAGTACAAAAAGCAATATAACAGACACTCAAATTCTCACCACCAGAATAGTTAATGTTTGTCATCTCGTGCTTCTTGTCTATTTTCTTAAAGAAATAAACCATTTCTCATGTAAGTAAAGTCTCCTTTAACTACCGTGTTGAGTTCTATCCTCCAAGACTCTGACCGCTCAGTACTTACCCCACCCCCCAAAATTCTTGTTTACACTTCCAATACCTTTTATATTTTTGAAAAGGTACATAAACATCCATAGATAATACATAGTATTATTTTTGTGAATGTGTTCCTTTATTTGGCAGGTATTTATTTGTCCACCAGCTTTGTGCAAGATATAGGTGTATAGTTGTGTCTATAGCGAGGAAGCAAGTCACACAAGGTCCCTGGTCCTCTAGAGTTCACATTCTAGTGGGAGGAGACAAGCAATTTGAAAATCAATCAATTCATCAATCAATCAGCTGAAAAGGTAAAATATCAGATGGTTGTAAGTGATATGCAAAGAATGAAAATAGAGGAGTGTGCTAGAAATTAGTTACCTTAGACTGAATAGTTTCTGAAAGGGTGACAATAAAGCTGAGTTTTTAATTACAAGCATGATATTCTATATAAATTGCTCTATGGTTACTCTTCTCTCCATATAGGATTCTGGTGTGTTTTTACAAAAGTTTTTAGAGCTGTTTTTTCCCATATATTTTATCTCTATTCTAGGAAGTTGGCATTAAGTATTCCCTACAGAGGGTGGTTAACTTAGCTTTGATAATTATCAAAGCTATTGGTGTACATAGTCTCCTTAACCTGTCAATTTAATTCCTAATTAAGAATGTTATGTGTTCTCTGAACTTTTACTGATCATTTATTCTATACATGACACTATTCTGAGGACCCTCAGTTAACCAAAGATAGATAAAACACATTTCCCCCTACCTTGTAGCTTATAATATAGTAGCAGAGAAAATATATGCAAATTATAAAGCAATAATAGTGAGCAAGTCCTGTATAATTATTATACACCTTTGTTATTCTTCCATTTCTAATATGTTTTATATTTTATATATTACATTATTGTAATGTATTATTAGATATATCAGATATATTTCTGTATATATTATAATATCATGTATTTATATATTCTGAGATTGATATATTTGCATGTATACATGAACATACACCTATGCCTACAATGTATAACTTTAATGTTTTGTAAGGAATAGATGTTTATTACCTGTAAAGCTAAATAAATGAATTTTGGGAGATGCTCTTGAAAGGATAGGTAGGGTACATAGCGTGGGGCGCTTTGAAAGGCAGCCACCAGGTCTTAAGCATGTATTTGGTAGGCCGTGGGGAGTTTTTGAAGGTTTTTGAGCAGATTAGATGGTAAGGATTTACAACAGTAGCTTCAGAGGGGCTCATGACCCACTTGAAGTGTGCACAAATATTGTGGATATGGACATACTTCAGGGGAGATCTCCAGAACTTTCCTCTGCTTCTACAAAATTTCCATGAGCCAAAAATTTTAACAGTGGGGCTGGTCAATTGGAATGGAGAGAAAGCATGGAGGCCAGAAGAGCTGGAAGAAAGCTTGGAAATCATGTGCACAAAACTCTTCTGCCTGAATCTCAAGAAAGTCACATTTCCATGTCAGGAACAGCAGACAAGTTTTAAGTGTAAGTCAGTGGGTCCTCTTCACCTTGTTTAATCTACTGTTCACATTCAGGAGTTGGCAATGGTGAAGTGGGTGAGTAATAATACCTTGAGCAAAGGAATGGACTTTCCTGAAATACTAGTTTTCCAAAGCCAGGCCCCACTTATCCACCCACATATCCGGGAGAGAGCTCAGATTTTCATTTTATTGCCTTCCTCTCTCCTATTTTGTTTTGTTCCTCCTCCTTTCATCCAAAAGAAACAATCACCAGTGACCCATCTCTGGGTGGGGACTTGGGTTAATGTTTCTCAAGGAAATGATCACAACTTCCTCTTGTCTACCAGCTAAGGGAAACACACCTATTTATGTTCAATATACAAAGAACAAGAGTTTCCAGTACATGATTCTTTATAAGTCACTATTCCATTACTAAAGGAGACCTGCATCCTGCCCAAACCTCAGGCAAGAAATAGATAAATATTTAAGTGGATACACAGATTTTACATCTTACAGCAGTTCAAGTAAGACACTAAAAGGATGCCTCCATCAGGGACCCTGGGATCCATGGGATTTAGTAATCTTTGACCATTAAAAAAATAATATCCTGGAGCTTTTCAGGACCTGGAGCTTTTCAGGACCATGAGAACACAGTGGAAGGGGCTCCCCCATGTGCAGAGATTGAAAAAAGAGGCTTTATGTCCCTCACTCTCCTGTTCGTCTGCAAAGGAGATCATGAGTCCTGGCATAGCTCTAAGGAAAATGGCAAAGCAGGTGGAATTTTCTTTGGTGTCTACTTTTCCTTCTTTCTGCCTCACCCTTGAGCTCCCTTCCCTCTCTCACCTTGATTTTAGGATATTCAAATTATCTACAATTGCCCAGGGCTCCTAATTCATGTCCATTCATCTATGTAGCTCATCAGTGTATTCATCCAGTTAACATCTATTTAGAATGGATTAAGCGTCAGGCACTGGGCTGACCCACTGGGGTACCAAGATGGCTCTGACAGCTTCCCTTCCTTAAGCAGACAGAATTTACTGACTAGAGAGTTCGGGTTTCATTATACAGGTAACTAGTTCTTAACCTTGGCTGTGTATTAGAATTATCCATGAGCATTTTAAATACAGAAATTCTGTTCTAATAGTTGGAGGTAGGGGCGGGGTACAGCAGGTAATAGTCGATATATTTTTGAAAGCTCCACTGGTGATTTTGCCACCAGGGCAGATAATGAGTAGGTGGGAGCCACTGCAGAATTCTGGTCACAGGAATTCTGAACACTTGCTCAGACTTCTTCTAGAACAAGAACATCATGTTATTCTCCCAGACCTTCTTGATCCTCCTGTTGTTCTCCACCAAAACTCTCTTTTAAGTTCTTTAAATTTCATTTTCATGCAATTTATGAGTAGCATTACTCTCACCCGATTAACTAAATTCCACTTTGTTGCCCACAGGAAATAGAGGTGTTTAATTGAGTTGATTTTTCTCCCCCAAATCATTTCCTCTTTTTCTCATATACCTATTGCATGTATGCTTCCATTAGCATTTAGCACTGTAATTCAATAACTCTCATATTTTAGTGTGTCTAAAACTTACTTTGGGTGCTCACAAGCAATGTGTTTTTCGTTTCACACCCAGGGCATCCGATTCACTGGGTCTGAGATATGTTTGGGAGCCTGCATTTTTTCCACTTTTTCATTATGTAGGTTTTCAAACGTACCAAAAAGTTGGAAAAAAATAGATCCAAGAATACCTCCGTAGCCTCCACCTTAATTCAACAGTTGTTGTTTGCCATATTTGCTTTATCTCTCTGTTTGTATGAATGTGTGTATATGTGTGCTCACTACATATTTTTATATTGTTGAACCATTCAAAAGTAAATCACAGATATCATGACATTTCACCCTTAATACTCCAGTATGCCTCTCCCAAGAATGAGGATGTTTTCCTATGTAATAAAGATAATGATATCATTATCACTCCTAAGGAAATTAGCAATATTTCCAACATGTTACCAAGTTATTTGCATTTTAACTGATGTCTCCTGGATCTAGCTCACTCTCTCAAGTATAGAGGTGGAAATTTCTGACTTTATGGTGGGCTAGTGGAGGAGATCCCAGGGGAGCAACCAGGACTTATGAGACAACCCAAATAAGTCTTGAGTTAGCTCTGAGTAGATTTCACAAATCAGGACAGGCCAATGTCCCAGCTGGCCAGAAGACCCATTCCACTTGACACAAAGCCTAAGAGAAGCCAGACAGGTCATACAACTCCTAGGGTGCACTCCCGCACACTGGCTTGAACTATAAGAAAGGTGAAATGTTGTTTCCTGCCTTGGGAAACTTCAGAGAAAATCCTCCTGCCCTTACGTTTAAAATAGAAAGTTGGGTGGTGAGTGTACAAAAAGGTATCTACAATCATTAACTACAATCCCAGTTTAAGGGATAAGATTGATTCCGTGGAAATGATGTTGAATGATTCTCTGCTGTGATTAAAGAGTTAAAATTGTGGTCCAGCGTCAGGCTTCAGGGGAGCTGTAAAGGACAGGGATGGTGGGAGTGGTAGCGTGATACTTTTGCATGCTTGCTAATATCCTCTCCATAAAACAGCATCAACTGCTGCTGCTGCACACAGTGTAAGTTTAACATGCTCCTTTAATATTTACAGTATGCCCGTAGAAGATTTCAGTGATTTCTGTGGCAAGTAATGAATGACAGCACAACCATGATCAGACATCTTCAGGAAAAAGTCTCTCAGAATGCTGGTATTCACAAATCCAGACCTGAGGACGATTCCTGGGTTCAGGATTTTCTAAACCTAAGGTTGGCACCATTTCATTATTGCCTACATGGTTCTGTAGGGTCATATCTCCAGGTTCTCCCCAAACAGCAAAAATGGACTAGGAAAAGGTGATGGGAACAAGGGGGTCACTTGCTAGAACAGCTTGGGACAGACTTTTTGTTTTTGTAATGCAGTTACAGTGAAAGTTACTCCTTGACTAAGAGAGCAAAGAACAAAGATATCAACAGAAGTGTGTGTGTGTGTGTGTGTGTGTGTGTGTGTGTGTGTGTGTCGTGCATGTCTATCAGTTTGGCAGGTATGGCTATCCAAAGCAGCACAGGTATTTAATAAACCCAAGATGTGGTCAGCACATTCTAATAGTACATCAGTCTTTCACCATCGCTTGCACTGAATTCTTCAATTACGCATTAGCTTGCCCCATGCTCTTCTCCACTGTGACACTCTGAGCCTGCATTACCTATGGAATTTTCCCAGGCATCTCTGTTTGGTGGTGCACCCATGTCAATTACACTCTTTTTTTTAACCACCTAAGGCTACAGCTTCCTGCTGTGGCACTGCAGGGTGTCAAAAGGTGAAATGCCTCGTGGCCTCAATTTTTTTCATCTATATTAGATGTAGATTCCATGAATCCAAACCAGGTCTGTTGAGTTAGTATATGTAGAAAACAACCAAAGTAAATCCTCTAAAGTGTTTTACAGCCATAAGTACTATTATGCAGAACAGCAGAAAGTACTATTTTTATTATCTCTGGCATCTGGGTTTTCTTTGAAGGACTCAGAAATTGTTTTATCCCCCTAGTCAACATATCTCCACATGAGTCACATGGGCTGTCCCTTTTAGTCTCTTCATCCCCTTTCCTAGTGCTGAATATTCCCCTATTTTCTTCCCCTTTCAGAGAGCCCAGCACCTCCTGTTCTTGTGTCTGCACAAAGATGGAAGCCATTGAATTTGAACTCTTAGCCTCCCTCCTCTCCCCTTCAAGATTTCCCACTTGGTCACCCTCTGGCTCTTCTTTGCTCTGACTTTGAGAATTAAGCAGCTGTTTCTTCTCTACCAAAGAAAACCCTCCTATTTGGACTCTTGATTCTACTGGTGCTCCTGCCTTTCACTTTGTTTAAGCTCCCAATTCTAACTTGTCTTCCTCTTCTCTGTTTTTATGGTCTTGTCTTGTCGGTTTTCTCCGTCTCTTTCTGCTGTTTTCTTTATAATAACATCTCTCGATGAAAATCTCACTCAATCTTTCTCTGTCATGCAAAGAGGTCAGCATCATCAAAATTGCCCTATTTTTAATACGTTGTTTGCATCGAATCAGGGCAGAACTTGCCATCATCTTTCTAGACCCATTTTATTTCTGTCTTGGAATTCTGTTAATCCCATTTACTTAGAATAAGCTGTTTTCTGAAAATACCACTCACAAAAATAGTTTTTAAAAGCATTTAAAAACCTTCTATCTCAATCCATATTTCTCTAAAGGATGAAGGATCAGGGGGATCTGCCCAAAGCATCACTTCCTCCCATGTTGGAAGAGTCCACGTGTGAGACTGCTGAGTCTCATTGCTGAGAATGGCAGCTACTTTGCTGTGCCTTTGACACAGAAAGGGAGACCTCTTTCCTGAAGAACCTTGACTTTTGAGTCCTGACAACAGGGAGCTTTCATTATCAAATGGGTTCTTAAAACGTACTCAGCCAAAGACTACCAGGAACTAGCCTGTAGCATGAAAAAAAAGCAGATTTATTGCCTTGGAAAAAGGGAGGGCACATCAGAGGAGTGCCTGCCGCTAGACAAGCAGGAAGAGGTAGGCATCTTTTGTGAACTGGGCTCTCACTGAAGGACTTTGAAGAAGGTCTAAGGGAAGCAGGGATCAGTTTTGCATTGGTTGTTGTTTTGAGGTACGAGTAGAAAAAGAGGCAATTAACTAGGAACTGGGTGTTTTCATGAAGTGAAGGTGTCAAGATGACTGAGCAATTGGGTATCCCTAGTAAGAAATGAAAATAGCACGTGGTCTGGGGCATCACTGGTCAGTAACCACCCAAAGAGAGGGTCGTTATTGTAATTTCTAACTGCTCCTTGATCTTGGCAGAAACAGTGTTTTCTATTAACGTTGCAGCTGCCTTCATCTGTGTCTGTCCTCCCAGCCTGATTAGTGGCAGGGCTTTTTTCTTTTTTTCTCTTTTCAGTCCAAGTTGGTTTTCCCTCTTTCAATTCCAAACAGATTTTCAGCATCCCAGACTCTAAACTCACTGAAATACATTTCCCCACCTAACCAATTGTAAGTATTTGGGTTCATCTTGATTTAACTTAATAGAAAACTCTAGAGCAGACATCAAGCAACCTTAAAAAGTTGAGGCAAAGCCATGTGGTTTCACTCCCAGGTTCCAGTTTAGGATATTTAGAACTTTTCCAAATGCCCCACCACTCTGCCTTTTGATGATGCTACTGCCCTCACAAATAGACTTTCTAGATTAGAGCAGGTCTGTTACCCTACTCCGAAAGCTTAATGGCCCCTCATTGGAAATCTCATTGTCTTTGAAGCTCACCATGATTTGGCTCTGTTCTACCTTTCCATTCTCCTCTCTTTCTATGTGTTTCACATTTGAGCCACATCAGAGTGACCCTTGTACTTCTACACTTCCATGCCTTTGCTTACACTTTCCCTCATCCTGGAGGGATCCTCTGTCCCAATCAAAATCCTATTCTCACTTATCTGAAGCAAGAAGTTTCTCCAGGAAGCCACTCCTGAATCAGCCTGTTGACACTACCAGCTGCTTCTTTAGCATTCCCATAGCACTTTGTTTATGCCTCTGGTTAGCATTGCTTTTCTTCGGTCTCCTAAGAACGCAGTGTTTTTTAGAGTTATCCGTGATATTTGGGGGGAAAAGTGTTATTTTACCGACTCTCTACGTCCTGGGGAACATAGAACTCTCTGCGTTCTTAACCTGAAGTTCATGACTTCATGTCTGGGGACATGGGAAGGTGAAGTATCTTGTGAAACTTTATGTATACATCTGTATGTACACGTTATATAATTGTGTAACTTGTTGGGAAGAGGGTCTACAACTTTCAGCAGATGCTCAAAGAGATGTGTAACCCCAAAGAGGTTAAGAATAACTATTAGAATATTAGACTGTTGTGGAATGGGCACTCTGCCACTCAAACAGATGGGGGAGAGGAATACAAACAACCCAGAAATCATGAATGTGCATCAGATGTGGGTGCTTAGGGCATGGTACCCAGCTGGGCAGGTGGAGAACTCTATCTACCCAAAGCTGCCAAGGGCTATTTGCCAGTACTGATTAAACTCTGGACTGTACTTTCACTGACTTTAGGAAATTGCAATAAAATTCTGTCCTCCCCCGTCAAGGCACAGCAGCACAGTCATTGGCTGAGTTTGTCCACATAAATGCCCTGACCGTGCCTTTGCTGAGAAGCCAAGTTGGCAGTGGCAGCAATGCCACTTGTCCTCATCTACTTTTTCTATTCCCAGATAAATTTTAGTTTGATTAATAATCACATTTCAGTCTGTCACAGGCACCATGAAGACTAAAATTCTGGAGGGAAAAAGTAGTGCATGACATATTTCTTTTCTCCATCCTTAGACTAAATAGAAAAGCTCCTCAAAAGGATTATATGATGCCATATCTTCCTATTCTCTCACTTTAACACAGGTGTCTAAGTATATGGGTTGCAAGACAATACAGTCAATGTTGAGCATGAATGAGACAGCTATGACCTGACCTTCAGTGCAAGAGACAGGCCCTTGATGATACTGCCCATGAGAAAAAGACTCATGATTTTGAGAATGTTTTTCCTGCCACTTCTTCCATGCCTTTCTTAGAAAAGTCTCTGTGGAACTGACTTGGCTAATAACAGGTTAGCATTAGAAAAAGGCATGAAAAATATGTACACTTCCAATAGTCATGTGCATTCACATGCCCATCAACTAAGCCTCATTTTGGCACCTGTTGAGATCATTTGCCACAGCTTATTCTCTCCCACAAGGGTATGCAAAGAGAGAGCAAAAGAATATGCTATTCAGCACCAGGGTTTAGGGGGCAAAACTCCATGTTTCCTCTTCCTCAAAGTGACTAGTTATCATTATTACTTCTTTCTTTTCAAACAAACCCAGTTACAAAAATCCTACAACAGCAAAAGCATTATGAAAATCAATGATAATTCTTCCAAAAGCAAGTGTGACTGCCTTCAAACCTAGCTATTCGTGAGCGAAGGAGCTTACTTCTCAATCTGAAAAGCAATAAAACTTGCATATAGTCAAATCAACCCCTACCAATGAGTTCCTTTGGGATTAACAGATAATATTTTAACTCAGTAATTTTAAAATGAGCATGCATTAGAATCATCTAAAAGGCCTGTTAAAATACAGATTGCTGGGCTTCATCCCCAAAGTTTCTGATCCAGTAGATCTGGGGTGGAGCTGGAGAATGTGGATTTCTCATGAGTTCCGAGGTGATTCTGATGCTACTGGTGTGGAAACCACATGCTGATAACCACTGATGTAGGACTTTAAGGTTGTGAGGTATTGGTAATTAATTCAGAAACCAGGACATAACATGTTTTAAACTACCTAGTAATACAAGGTAACATAAGGGTCCAAAATAAGCTACAGTGTGTGTGATATTGAGAGAGAGGGAATTCGGGGCTGGCAGGATTTGAGCTGACTCCCAATTCTAGATGGAATTAAGATCATCAGAGAGGAAGGTGGAGGGCATTCTAGGATGGGCAGAAGAATCAAGTTAGTTAGAGGTAAGACTGGAGGGGTAGGTAGGGACCAGTTTGTGGAGAATGGCTTTCAATGCCATTCTATAAAGAGTTCAGATTTTATGTAGCAGGTAGTATTTCTTCCATTCCCACATTATTCCTCCCATGGCATGCAGTCACAAAGCTCTAGTTCCAGGTTACTGCAAACATTTTAACCTTCCCAAAGTATTGTTCAGCTGAGGTGAGTGGGAAGAGGGAAGGTATTAGCATGTCTCTGATGTTTGATGAAGATACGAATTGAGATTGGGAGTTGGATTATTTGCAGTGTAGAGTCAATTTATTTTTCCTAGGTTGGAGGGATGGGAAAGCCAGCAACTTTTGGATGGCATCTGAAACACTAAGTAAAGCTTGTTTCAGTATGGATTTTGGTTGCTGACAGGAATACGAAAAAATCATGGATGTCTTGGGCAACTGTGGCTCTTGAAGTGGGCAAGACCATTCACTACAGGCCAGTGCTTTTCAATCTTTAAGGTGCACATGTAGGAATCATTTGTAGATCTTGTTAAAATACAGATACTGATTCAGCAGGCCTGAAACGGTGCATTTCTAACAAGTTCCCAGAGGATGCTGATGCTGGGGACTGCAATTTGAAGCAAGGTACCAGAGGACATCCAGAGCGCGTTAGGGGTAGAGAGGCCCGTGGGGCATCCTTCCCGAAGTACGGAAGGAGGATAAATGCGATCCTTAAAGAAAGGCCCTTCTCCAGTCACTCAGGAGAGCGGGGACAATGGTGTGGAAGGAGGAGGAGAGCGTGGGCAGAGCTGGGAAGGTGGCAGCCGGGGAGGGCGGCGGCGCCGAGGTGCGTCAGGTACGGGTGTTCGGGTGATGGCTGTCCGGCAGGGCACATTGCCGCGGCGCGTCTCCGCGTGCTCGAGGCGCGATTTCTGGTCTTTAGGCCCTCGGCGGCTCCCATCGCGGCTCCCGGGCGCCCAGCTGGGACCGCGGCGGCGGCGGCGGCAGCCGGTCACTCCACCGCGCGGGCGGCGCACACCTAACCCGCCGGTCCCGGCGCTCTGGCTCCCGGAAGCGGAAGGGGAGCGCGGCCCGGCTAGGGCGGTGGCGGCGGGACTAGAGGAGGAGGAGGAGGCGGAGGGGGAAGAAGCGGAGGTGGAGGGGGAAGAGCTGCCGGCGGCCGCGAGAACAGCGGCGGGGAGAGGCGAGCCCCCGGCGCCGGTGAGTGTGTGCAGGCACGAGAACGCCACGGCCGCCCCCCCGCCCCCGGCCCCTGCAGCCCGGCGCCCGGCCGCCCGCCCCTGGCTGCGCCCCTGTTCCGCGCCCTGTTCCCTGCCCGCACCTGCCCTCGCTCCCGCTCAGAACCCCGGGTCTTCTGCGTGCCCTGCCCGCCTGGGGCCTGGCCTTTCTCCCAGCATCTTCAGCCAGAGCTGCAGCCGCCCGCCAAGTGCCCCTCCTATAACTGGTGGTGGGTGGGTTCGTGCTCCAGTCAAGATGATTTGGGGTAGTTTTTCGTGTGTGTGTGTGTGTGTGTGTGTGTGTGTGTGTGTGTGTTTAATTAAAAAAAACCTTTGCCCTGAGTTTCTCGCGTGTGAACTGTAGTTTCTCTCTCTGTACCTGCGCCCGGAGACCTGCATAGGGATCTGGGATTTATCCTTGCCATCACAGCCTTTCATTCATTTCCAGATCGCTGGGTGAGGCTTCAGAAGACTTGCAGGAGGAGAAATAGTTTGCTCCTTTACTGACCTTCTGCCTCCCTCCCCCAGATTCAAGAGTGGTTTTAAGAAAATGGCTTATGGATGGCAGCAGTTTGCACTTGTTACCATTCACTGTAACAGACCGCTAAATTTTAACTGGGGAGTCCATTTAAAGTTGTGCTCTTTCTCAAGCTGTATTTGGAGCGTATTTTAAGATCCCTTGTGAGTCAGTGGAGGATGTCTGTATCTCTAGGGCTAAGAAAACCTGACCAGTTTATTACTTGAAAATATTGCTATATAGCAGTCTATAAAAGTACAAGAGGAAAAAAAAATCAAGGTCGTTGTGAGCAGGTCATAAATCATAGTGTAAAGTTACAGTATAAAATCATGACAACTAACGATAATTAAGCATGCAGGTTAAAAATATTTGTCAGATGGATCCAAGGCCTAATATGTGTACTTTAAAAAATTCACTGCCTTCCTTGTAATAAAAAGTAATAATAATTATCATCTGATGATTGCTTAGTATATGCCATTCCTGAACTAACAGGCCTTTGGTGTAATATCTTGTTAAATCCTTCCAACTCTTTAGATTTTATTTATTTTAAAGATAAAATCCAGAGAGATGCTTTATTTTGCCGTAGGTGTGCTAAGTTGTCATGGCAAAAAAGATTTTTGAAGAGATGAGAAATCAGTTGGAAAGAAGGAACCAAATGATTTGGTGTCGTGGAAAGAAAAACTAGATTTTAGTTCCATTGCTGTCACTATTTAGCTGTGGGGTCATGGGTAGGTCAGTGACCCATGCCATTTTTCATCTATACAACCAGGAAGTCAGGATAAATTCTTTAATGCTTATTTTAGCTTTTCCATCCTTACTTGGCATATGCTAAGTTTGTAAATAATTTAAGACCCTTTAACATGTTAAAGTTACTTTTAAAACATTTACCTGAAGAAGTATTAGTAAAATTGTATCAAAATATAACCAAAAAATGTATAATTCTATACTTTTAGAATAATATTTGGTGTAGTACTATTCCAGAATTCCTCATTTTGGAGGTAAAACAATAGGATTATATTAAGTCCCTTCAAACTGTTGTGACTTCTGTTAAATTTAACGTACTTTCGAAGCCGTAGTTGGAATAAATGAACTAGAGCATATTTTAAATAAAACGGTGTCACATTGCCTATCTCTGGGGTGTTTTACTTAATAAAAAGAAATTTAAGCATTTAAAAATGCAAACATGTAACCATCAGCTTAACAGGTATGTTCTAAAGAAGTAACCAGTGAATCATAAAATTTTTTACTTATTTACCCACTGCCTGATTTCTCTAATTCATAGAGACTGATTCAGAACCTGTGGAAAAGCACATGGATAGAATAATGTCGTGTATTAGTGAAGAAATGAATTTAGAAGTCTAGTAATGTCTCCATGGAGCTTTTTTTCAGGAATTGTAATTGAATGTGAGTCAATAAAATCTTTTTCAGTGTAGAAGGCTACATAGTGGTGTTATCAGTACTACCAGGCATAACAGGGAAGGCGGAGGAAAAGCTCTTTTTATTACCAGGAGGTTGTTCCTTAAGCTCAGTTTTACTTTTATATTAAGGAATGAAGACATTTTATATTACTTTAGTAAAACATTAGGGCTCAGTTTCAACTTTTCAAATGCACTAAGTATAAACGGCATCGTAGCATGTAGTAGAATAATCAATGAATTAATACCTCTTATTAAAGTTGAAAATGTTTTGCTTTGAATAAGTAAAAACTATAGGTGAACAACATGAAGAAAAATGGAAAAACACCAGTCTTGCTTATTATCAGAGTGGTGATTTTTTGTTTCTTTATTGGAGTATAATTGCTTTACAATGGTTTGTTAGTTTCTGCTTTATAACAAAGTGAAATCAGCTATATACCTACACATATATCCCTATATCTCCTCCCTCTTGCATCTCCCTCCCACCCTCCCTATCCCACCCCTCTAGGTGGTCACAAAGCACCGAGCTGATCTCCCTGTGCTATGCGGCTGCTTCCCACTAGCTATCTATTTTACATTTGGTAGTGTATATATGTCCATGGTCTCTCAGAGTAGTGCTTTTTTTGGTTAAGAATCTTTGGTAAATTGAGTTAGCCTAGTTTAAAAAGCATATCTTAATAGACATGAAATAGCACTGCTCTCCATGGTAGCTACCTTCCCCAAAATATCTTAAAGTGATGGTAGATTATTTACTTATTTCCCTCTTTTGATGTACCATGGGAAGAAACGTGGTATTTTCAAAGTTTGTCTTCTGCCTTTTAGGCCTCTTCTTTCCCTGTGCTTTTCCTCTCAGGTAGATTGACTTGATCCATTTAAGAGACTGAATAGGTTTCTGCTCTCTTCATCTCTCTGTTGCTGCCACTTCCACAAAAGGGCAAGTTAGGTAAAAATTAGTATTTTACTACTCACTGATTCATTCAATTTTAACTTAATGTGCTCCACTGTGATCTCAACCAGGCTTCTGATTTTAAGCCTTTTATCTGTAATTATGGAATGAATAACTTTTTTACCTGCTGCAGGATTTTCAACTTCAGCAAGCAAGGAGAGATTTTTTTTCTTTTAGTGTTATTGGTTTTAAATCATGTCTGCTCTGGTAAAGCCTGGTGTGAAGGAAATCTAATTTAGCCTTTTGGTTTGTGTGTTCTTTTTTTCAATCTGTTCTTGGTGCAGTGAGTACTAGATAGAGGTAAGTAGCTGGCTTGCCTTTCCTCATGGAAGAACATGTCTGATTCACACCCAGGAAATGCCAGAGTCTAACTTCTGGCTTTTACTGTAGCTGAAGTTTTTTCCTTGTGCTGTTTTTGGAGCAAAGGTTACCCGTGCCTTCTGTTCCTACCCTGCATTTAACTCCAGTTCTTCCCTTGCCTGTCCTGTCCTTTTTCCCACACCCATACCTTCCTAAATGAAGAGCCCTGCCTAGACATTTTGTACTGATTGAAACAGTATTTGGTAGTCTTTAATTCATATCATCACACACCTTCCCAGTTATTTTTACTTTTTGTTGGGAGATTCTGAAGAAGTGTGTCGTTGTAGTGCAATACTTTTAATAAAGGTATTAATTTACATTTTTTTCACTCACGAGGCGGGTACACAGAAGAGCAACAGCTTACGTTCAGTTCTGCCCAGAATATAGTGATTTAAAGACTTGTTCTAGGAAGTGGATTCTTGAAACCATTGATGGTACAGGTTTGATATGCTTTGACACTTTGTCTACCCACATTTTAACAGTCTTCCTGGAGAACTGAGCAATTGGGTCAGAATTCCCTACTTTAATTCTGCATTCTTCCTTAGCTTTTGAAATCACGTCCTGGTTTTCTGCCATGCTTCATTGCTTAATTTCCCAGTCCTTCCACTTTTACCTGAAAGAGATTTAGTTTACAGGCTTTAGTTCAGTCACTCTATTTTAGATCAGATCTCTATTTTTGGTTTTCTGCTTGAAGAGACCTCACGCCAGCCTTGTGGAAATACAACCTCCCTACATGCTTATAGTGTGATGCGAGGGAAAAGGCTGTGTACTGTCCTATCTGAGGTTTCTCATCTCTGACAAGTTCTCAGACTTCAGTGTTAGAGAAGGTAGGCAGCTGGGTATAGCTAAATTGTATTTAATGATGGTGACCCAGAAACACTGTTTCATCCTGGAGTTTGTAAGACTAGATGTACAACTCATCTTTAGTCCCCCCTGTCCTCCACCACCCCCCACAAACGCCCCTTTAAAGTTGCCATTGTTGGAGGTGCTTATCATTTGCCAGGCAATTTCTCTTTTAAGTATGACAACCACCTTGTGTGTTGATATTTTATTACCATTTTAGAGATGGTTAAACCGAAGCTTGAAAAGAAACTGAAGTTTGGAGAGCTAATAAGAGGCTGTTTCATAATTTGAATGTGGCTCTCTTAAGTGTCTGTATAAGATTAATTTCCTACTCTATTGAAATAAACTGAATACCTCTGATATTTTAAAAATTGAATTACCTCTTTGGCTAATTAAAGACAGCTATATCCTGATATTTTAGGTAGAATTACTTGACCAATTTTTCAGAGTTGATAAAATCAGAAATTAAATAGCTGTATAAATATGTAAGATTCATTTTAAGCTGCAGTTATAAGGTTTAAATTTTATATATTTAAAAATTTTATATATTTGTATATTAACCATTTTGTTTTGACCCTCGGGGGGATTTTTTTTTTTTTTTTGGTTTGCCCTGTAAATTGTTGATTGCAGTCTCAGATGTAGCAATGTTAAAAATACTTAACATTTTGTAGTTACAGAACTTTGAGATATTCTTTGTTATCACAAAATTTCTTGGGTTTTTAAGACTAGAATTGCTTTTATATCACGTGGGTGAGATTTGATTCCACAGTGATGGCGATGCTGAACTAGATAAAACGTTCATCTCATTTTGGATGCTATGGCTGTGATTTAGTTCTGATAACTGTAAATGTAAAGTAGGATTTTTTCCTTGGTTTTAAGCCAGTGAGTGACTAGGGTTTGACTCATGGACGGTTGACTTGTGCTGTTACCTAATGTTACTGATGGAAACTACTGTTTTGCTGCAACAGTAAGAAGCCACCCTAGAGTCATAGCTTTAGCAGAATTACTGACTTTGGCCATGTTTCAGAGCACTTCATCGTACCACACTTAATTCTGCTTGAGATCTTTTCTAGAAGAAGATGAATTCATTCATTGCCACTAGAGTAGCAGCTCCTTTACTAAATCATTCTGTATTTTGTCTCTAAGAAGCAAATGTGCAGCCAAAGAGACCACTCTAAATTAGCTTAGAAAGTTAGAGTATAAACAAGTTATATATATATCACAATCTAACAATCATGGACCATAGAAAAAGTGACCCTGGGAGAAAGTACAGTTTAAAAAAAAAGTCTGTAAGGGGAATGGAAATGTAATGATAATGATTTTGATGTTTTTTCCCACATCCTCAGTATGTAATAGATTCCTATTGCTGTGGTAAGCAGTATGCATAACAAACTCACAATTTGTCCTTTATCTCCTTTCTTGGAGAATGGTACCACCATTCAGCAAGACCCTAAGCCAAAAACTTGGGAGTCATCCTAGCATCTGCCCTTTGCATGATTGATCACGACGTCCTATCAGTTTTACTCATTAAGTTCTTATTCTGCCCTTTTCCAGCATACCTCCTGTCTTAAGTGTTCCTTCCTCACCCCCCTCCCCTCCCCACTTCCTTTAGAAGTTACTGTTTTTGGGGTACTTACCATGTGCCCTCATTTCTCACCTGAATAACCAGTAAGCCTAGCTTATTCCATATAGTCAGTCTTGGAGCTTTATCCATCCACCCAAGTTCATTCTTCAAAGTGTTGCTCTTCTTTCCAAAGTGCACATTTCATCATGGCATTCTTCTGCCTTTAATCCTTCAGTACTTTCCAAACTACTTTCTTCAGGGTGAAGTCCAAACTCATTGGCATGGTTTAACAGTGTTTTTTATTCTTAGATCACTCTCTTCTTGTAGGTCATGAAATCAGTCTAGTCGGCTGTGACCAGCATTATATATTTTTATTAAAGTGAAATATAATAAAATAGTACGGTATCAGAGTACGTCACATATAGTCAGGGTGAATATCACTTCATTAAACTTTTTCAGTTATATATTTTATATATGTGAAATATATACTCACATATCTCATATATTTCTGTGTATATATTACCAGATGTCCTGAACTATATTTCTTAAAGATGCTTGTGTTCGAAAGGTTAAATGCGTTTTATCCCATTCTTCTATATGCAATGACTCTAGTCATTTCAGTTTACTTAGATTTTCTTTGCCTGCCCTTATACCTTTGCGTACTCCGCTCTCTTGTTCAGAAGAGCCTCGATGCTTCATCCACAGGTTTTGCTCTCTCCAGAAATCTTTTCCTGATGGTAACGTACCAAAAGAAATTTTTTATTGCAACCTTGTACACACAAATATTTACATAACTGAAAAGTTCCATGAACCAATACCCTTCCTGTATGAGATGCATTATTGCCCCCTTGCCCTCTGTCTTACTTTGTCTTACTTGGTATTGATCATGTCTGTTTACTAGTTTGTCTCTATTGAGAATAGGGAGGGTCTCTTTTTTATCTATACCAGTGCCAAGGCGTAGTAATATAGATAGTGATAGAATTAGTGAGATACTGAATCAGTATATGTTTTCTAGAACTCTTTACAGTATTATTGTTTAAGCCTGAACTGTAGAAACTAACTTTAATGGTTGATTCTCTTAATGGTTTCATTATAGGAGGATAACTTTTTTCTTAAAACATTTAAACTAATATGTGCTTCTATTTTAAACTCTTTATTTTATGTTTATCAATTGTGATTAGATAGTCCAGGCCTAATATCTTGATAGATATTACATTGGATTTTGTCACATCAGTGACCTCAGAATGTATTGTCATTTTGTGATTTGTGGTCAGTAAGTCTGATGAAGCCCAAATGCTGAACATGTAATACTAATTTGATTTTATGGGAACTGAGTGGTTTCAAAAGAGAGAACGTAGAACGTTCATGTATAATGGTAATCAAATAAAGATTTTGGGGGGCTGGCTGGATTAGATATGAAAGCATAGAATTAAGTGGAGTTGAATCACTTTATTTCTAAATTTAAACTTTTTTTTTTGTAATTGACATTTTTTACAGTTAGAATATTTAGTTGCTTACAGTTTTTATCTTTGTTGTGAGATATTATTTGTTAAACCATTAATAGATTTGCACGGAGAACTGCTCTTGAGGAGAGATCCATTTGTTGGGATATAATAAAAAGAATGAATCAAGATAAAACCTCTAAATGCAAGTACCAGAAAAATTACAACACATCTCAGTGAATTTGCAGGTGGTAAGTGCATTTAATTTTAATGGGAATATGTTTCTGAATTGTGCGGCGTAGTATCCTTAAAGTGTTTTGTTTAGATGAATTTAACAATCTTTCATTTGCAAAAAAAATGATAGTTGCTTTATGTTTATATAAAATTTTCGTATTATCTTTTAACTACACATTTTCTTAAATAAGGCTTTTTCCATAGAGAAAAAAATCTGTAAATAATACAAGTTTCAGAAACATCTTCCTGAATTATAAGTTTTATATGGCTTTACAGCTGATGCTTCTGTGCTGCATTTTTAAAGATATTAATTTTAAAAGCATTTCATATAAGGATAATACATAGTGATAAAGAGACGCTAAAAGTAAAAATTTTGTTTGTGAGGTTGTAGTGTCAAATCACACCTTATTGGCTATCTTTATTTTTCAGTTGGTCGAGAAGAATTTAGAAGTACATATGTCTATTAATAAACTTACATGAACACATAAATATATGTATAAAATGTGACAGCATTCCTTCTCACTACTCTTTCCTTCCTCAGCCCAGTGGTAACCACTGTTAACAGTTTGGTAGATGTGTTTTCTTCCACCCATACAGAAATTACTTATACATATTTTTTTTCTAACAAAAAAAGAAACATGTTATACAATGGACATCTGAATACCCATCACCTAGATTCTACAACTAATATTTTACTGAACTACATCACATACTCATCCATCTCTCTGTCCACACATCAGTCCATTTTTAGGGGATCCATTTGAAAGTAAATTGCAGACATCAGTATACTTCCTTCCCCCTCTCCCCAGTCAGTTTACATACATATCAGCAATGGATGAGATTGTCCTTTTCTCTGTTCCCTTTCAACATTGGGTGTCACCTGTCTTTCTAGAATTTTGTCAGTACTAAGGGTAAATAATATACCTAGTGATTTCACGTTTTCCTAATCAGTAATGATTAACCACTGGATTTTTTTTTCTTTTGTGAATTGCCTCTCTGTGTATTTACTTTGTATGACTCTTACTAGTCATATGGTATATTCTTTTTTTCCAGGGATGCTTTGTCTTTTAATTCTGTTTCTGGTGTGTTTTGAACTTCAGAAATTTTCATCTTTATGTGGTCAAAGGTGGCTTATGGGTCTTGTTGAAGATCTTCCTCATTCTAAGATTATAAAACCACTTGCTATATTCTTCTACTAGTTTTGCTTTTTATTTGGAATTTTGAAGAGAAGGAAAAATCACTGTGAACTAAGGTGCCAGGAAACATTTCATATGGCGAGTGAGATTCAAATTGACCTTGAAGTGTGAGTTGAATTTAAATAGAGTAGACAAAATGGTAGAGACATTTTGGACAGAAGGAATGAGAGAGGGAATATATTTTTCATATTCATGGAACAATAATAAGACCACTGGCTGAGGTGGCGAGTCATATAAAACTGCAAGTTTAGAGATATTCATTTGGCTCCATTTCTTGTAAATTATTTTGGCTCACTTTTTAAAATCTGCATTCTGGTGTTATAGTTTTCTGTCATGCAATAGTTTTCTGTCACTTTCTTTTCATAGTGACTTCAGTATTCTTCCTGAGGAAAATATGTGGTGAAATTTTGTTGCCTGAAAAGGCAAAAAAGGGAAAGGTGGTTTCCTACCAGAGTAGTTTGAACATTGTGAATATTTACTAGTCTAGTTTATTAGAGTTGAGTTATAATTTCTTTAAAAAAAAAGTCGTGCTGTAGTAATTTACATCATTAATGAAGTGAGGGCACTCAAGTATAGTTACCAGATATCAATCTTCAAAAATGTTGAAATACCAGTGTGTCCACTAGTTACATCAAAGAGTTATGAGCTCACCATTTAATATACAGATTAATATGTTGGATTCTCTAGCTGATGCAAGTATTTACAGATGCCACCCTTAAGACTGAGTAGCAGCATTGTGTTCAGTTTGGTTGTTGCTCAGGATGTGTAATAGTTTCTGTTCAGCCGTGAGCCGCGCCTGGTAGATAATAACTGAGTGGAGTGATCCTGCAACTTTACCAGTTACACGTTTCTGGTTGTAATCTGATTTGGAGCTCTTGGAAGGCTACTGTTTTCTTTTCTACAATCTAGTTGTAAGGATTATGTGGCACTAATTATGTGGATTAATTTTCACTACTCAGGTATTTTAAAAAGTATTCAACATCTTATTTGTTCATTGTTTTATTTTTCTCTCCTTAGTGCACTTTTCCTTGGAGATGCTTGTTCTTTTAGAGTTTGTTGTCTGTGTATGTTTATATCCAGGAAAAACAGACACATTTTTAACTATACTTTTCATTTATAGTTTCTGTTGTGAGGAACTCTTGCAGTGATAAGAAAAATTTGTTATTCTCTGGTAGAGGAGAATAAAAATAGAGTTTAAAAAAACAAATGAGTGTTTGATAATTTTGCTACTTGTTTTGCTGGCTTGTATGCTTTTCTGTTTCTAATACTAATACATTTAGAAATAAGCAACGAAATTACTCTGTTCTGTATAGTTACTGGAATTCATTGTCTGTTTTTTTAGTCGTGAATGGAACTGAAACATTAAAAGAAAGAAAGTACATGAAGTTAATGATATTGAACATGTTGAGAGACAGAGCCTTCTGTCATTCTTTTAGCACTTGATGGTTGGCAAGACTATAAAAATAAACATTCTTTTTAATGTTTCTCTTTTTAGGTATGTTGATAGCTTGTCATTTGTATTTGAGTTCATTTAGCTTTTAAAATAATCATCCCTAGAAAATTAAATCCTCTGTGACTTTCCTCACTTTAACGATACTGATAGGTCTTTTAATTTTTAAATTAAAAGGTAATGAAGTTCAACTTTTACTTTTTTAAAGGCCTAGGCATTATTCCTATTTTAAAATTCATACATAAGTGCTACTGAGACCATATCTGATTTAAAGAGTTGGGTGGTGAGTTTGAGTTCTTGTCTTTTTTTCTGCTGTCCCAGTGTTTCCAGGTTCTAGGGATAACAGGATAGGGGTATTCTTTTAAAATTAATCCTTAATCTTTTTTTCTTTGTTCTGGTAGCTTTGTAACTTTAAAGAACATTGGCAAGGCCTCTAAAGGGTAGTACCCTGAGGCTCTTCAACTGATGATAAATTATCCTTAGAATGAAGTAGTCTGGGATATAAGCTGGAAATCTGGGAGTCATCCTCCAGAAGCTTACTGGTTTGATTCTGTTTCTTCAGTTAATCTCTCCAAAACTAATTTTGGCTTTTGCCTTCTCGTAGCCTAAATGATCTTTGTCTTTAATTTCATCCTCCACACCAGAGCTTTAATCCTTTATGTAAAATATGAACCTCATTATGTTACCCGCCTGCTTTAGTAGCTTTCCAGTGCCTAAGAATGGCATCTTTGTATCCATCATGATATAGCCCTTTATTTCTTACCACTTGCTCTCCACTGAAAGGTTTGTGATTTATCATGGCAGTTTGTAATACCTCCTACAATTTTTACTCTTGTCTACCTCCTGCTCTTCCTTCTGTTTGCAGTATTGTTGTCACTTTTCTTTGCTTGGATAACTTTTACTCTTTTAAGATTGAACTCAGTTCCCTCCCCTGCAGGGGGGTCTTGCCCTGATTTAATCAGTCCCCATCTTTCTGTGCCTATAGTAAGATCTTGTCCACATCCCTGGAATGTATTATATTAAACCCATTTTATGGCTCTTTTCCCAATTAGACTGTTAGTTCCTTTAAGCAAAGACCATGTCTTATTCATCATTGTATCTACAGTGTCTAGCAAGTGACTAGTATATAGTGGAGGCTCAATGAATATTTGTTGAACTGAGTTCAGCTCATTGCTGTACATTGAAGTCTTAGTGAAGCTCCTGGATCCGTGGTTCCTGGATACCCGTCAGCTGTATCGAGACACCTGGGGAGCATTTTAGAACATTTTATAGGTTTTTGAGCATTACTCTGTAAAGAATTATGATTCAGTACATCTGGAATGAGGCCTGGGAATAAGTATTTTTAAAAAGCTCCTCAACTGATTCCAGTTTGCTTATAGGTTTGAGAAACATTGTCCTAGTGTATTATTGTATTATTCCATTGTATTTTAGGTAAAAAAGTTGCCCCCTAGACCTCATATAGTAATTTATTATTTAAGGTTTATAAATTATAGCTACTAAAGTAAGGATATATTTTAGGTCACTTTTTTTTTTGCGGTATGCGGGCCTCTCACTGCTGTGGCCTCTCCCGTTGCGGAGCACAGGCTCCAGACGCGCAGGCTCAGCGGCCATGGCTCACGGGCCCAGCCGCTCCACGGCATGCGGGATCCTCCCGGACCGGGGCACGAACCCGTGTCCCCTGCATCGGTAGGCGGACTCTCAACCACTGCACCACCAGGGAAGCCCTAGGTCACTTTTTAAATACCATATGTTGAAGTATCTTTAAGCCTCTCATTGTGAGGCCTATTAGCATTTTGTTAACACTGGACTGAAAAAAGCCCCATTTAAGCAGGAGTCTTCTCGAATTGATAGTAATATTAGTTGGGCTTCATTCCATGAATTTAAGTATTTTTGGCAATTTGTAATTACTTCTCACTTTTTATTATAATTTTTCAAAATGATTTTTAAGCATTTTGTTGTGGTTTAAAATTAAATTAAATTGAACAAATCTTAAGTGTATATAGCTCAGTGAGTTTTTACATATGTAGATATCTGTAAGGCAACAGGTCAACATCTAGAACATCTCTAGCTCCCCAGAGTTTCCCCCATTTCCCTTCCCAATTAATAAACACCCCTCCCACCACAAGATGAGCACTCTTTTGACTTGTATTACTATCAGTTAGTCTTATGTATAAAACCTTTTTGTAGTTTTAATCATATCTTTTGGTGAATATGTGCACTCATTTCTCTTGAATTTACACATGGAATTGCTGAGTTAAGGGCAGACTTGTGTTTAACTTCAGAAGGTAATGCCAGTTTATACTCTGTGATTCCAATTCATATGAAAATTGAAATTAAATTATTTGAAGCTTATGGTGAAATTTTAATAGGCTGAAACTTCCCTTTGTTTTCCAAAGTGTTCTATTTTGTCAAAAATATACATAGAAAGAAAATTTAAGTGTCATTTTATAGTTGCCAAAAAGGTAGTTTTGTTTTATTCAAATAATTTTTCCTATATAAGTAAATTTTTCTTTTTCCCTTTCCTTAGGTTGATCTTTCCTTGTGGGTTGGCAGGCAGTCATAGGACTGCAAAATGGGTCTCCGGATTCACTTTGTTGCTGACCCACATGGTTGGTGCTGCATGGGTTTGATTGTCTTTGTCTGGTTATACAACTTTGTTTTAATTCCCAAAATTGTCCTCTTTCCTCACTATGAAGAAGGACATATTCCAGGCATATTAATAATAAGTAAGTTTCTAGATCTTTATTTATTTCTTTGGATAATTAAAGCTTTTTCTCATTGTGAATGTTTTTGGAGTAAAATACCACTATAATAACCTTCCTTTTAACATTATTCAGTGCTATTAATATGAAGTTATTTACTAAATTATGGACATTTTTAAAAAGAATGGCCTTTATATATTTTGCAGGGTTAGATAAATGTGATATCTTCATACCTAACTCTACAAAATATATAAAGACCATTTTGTTTAATAAAAGACTGGCACAATAGTGCTATTTGTGTAGGTCTGTGTGTATTTTTAATGTTTCTGTTATATACTTATTGCAAATGTGGAAGGAGTTTTAAGAATGATTATGATACACATTATTGAGAAAAAGTTTCATGATATAAAAGTTATTGATTATGATTTTGATTATGATAATACTTTGAACTTCTGGATAATTATTTTCTCCTATAGTTTAATGGTGATGGTTTGCTTATGATTAAAAGAATAAGATTGAAGTGATATGATTTACATGTACATGGCATTTATCATTTTCATGTACATTATGTCATTTTGATCTCATAAGAGCTGTGGGAAGTATAATCTGTTTTACAAATGATAAAACTGACCAATACCATGCAGTCAGTCCTGGAGTTAGCACTTGAACTAAGTTTCCTATTACAGGTGCAGTGCCTTTATCCCCCCAACAAAATGCCTATTTCTTTTTCATCTAAAAGGTAGAATTATGATGAATGAATATATTTTCCTTTACTGTTATTTTTTCTAGTTATTCATTTTAAAACACAAAAATTTCTAGATTCTTTATTTTCAAATTAACTCTCTTAAGATCTATTGAAAAGAGCAATTGAACATCACTAACCCAGTGTAATTTTGAAGCTAGCTACTTAGAGTTAATGAAAAGTTTAATTGTAGAATAGGTTTAAAAATGCTGCTTTGGGGCTTCCCTGGTGGCGCTGTGGTTGAGAGTCCGCCTGCCAATGCAGGGGACACGGGTTCGTGCCCCGGTCTGGGAGGATCCCACGTGCCGTGGAGAGGCCGGGCCCGCGAGCCATGGCTGCTGAGCCTGCGCGTCCGGAGCCTGTGCTCCGCAACGGGAGAGGCCACAACAGTGAGAGGCCCACGTACTGCCAAAAAAAAAATAAATAAATAAAAATAAAAATAAAAATGCTGCTTTGATTCTGTCAAATATAATACATGTAATAATTAAAAGGGATTCATTTATACCAATATTAGTAGGGAATTTCTGTTAATAAAGAATCTGGTTTATAACAAGTTTATCAGTTATTATTATACAAAATAACTATTTAAAATTACTACATTTTAGATAATCCTCTTGGCAGTATTATTTGATGAATGAAATGAATTAATCATCTTTCCATCTTATTTTTGAAAATTATTTATCCTGATGGTATTAATTAAAATATACATTTATCCTTTAGATATGCTTGTTGAAAAATATTTTGAAGGGTAAATACTAATTTTATTTATTTCCTTATTTGTTTGTTTATTTCCAAGTATTCTATGGCATTGCCATATTTTGTCTGGTTGCCTTAGTGAGGGCCTCAATAACTGATCCAGGAAGACTCCCTGAGAACCCAAAGATCCCACATGGAGGTATGGTACCTTTCAGATTTATCAGTTTTACAATGCCAGAATTATCATCTTTATTAATGTATTTGACTGCCTTTAGTATATTAATTATATATGTCATGTAACGCCACTTTCAAGTCTTTCCTCAGTTGTTTCCTTTCCAGACTTCTCAATTTAAAACCACAAATCTCAGCTGACTCCTCATATCCCCCACTCTCTGGCTCTCCTTTTCAGTTTACTTGTTTATTTATTTGTCTCTCCCTCCTCCCACTCTAGATCTGTGTAACCTCTGTGAGGGTGTAGATTCTTTGTTTTGTTTTCTTCATTTGTTCAGTACTGTATCCTTAATGCCTAAATAGTCTCTGTCACTTAGTAATAGTTGCTAGGTAAATATTTGTTGAATGCTGTATAATTACTGAGAAATTATATTTTTTTTTAGTAAAGGAATTTTTTGATGGTGCCACTTACCTCATGATATTATTGATATAATATTGCTTAAATATTTGTAGTATTATAATACTATTGCCTATATTTCTTCAAGTTCGAACAATTCAGTGAAAATTTTGAAAGCCTTTTATTCTAGTGTCAATGAAGGTAATTTTTGGTCACTTTATTGCATAGTAACCATTCAGGCAACACAAAAAAATTACAAATGTATTGCTTGTTTTATTACATGCTAGATATAGTAAACCTCCTTTACCCTCTTTCCCAAGTTTCACTTTTCCATCATTTGCTATGTAAGCTTTGAGAACTCTCTGTACTTTCTTCTAGAAAGAAATTTATATGTCTTTGTTATACGTTATAGAACCAGAAAAATTTTTATAGTAGTTTCCGAACTTGCTGTACATTAGAACCACGTGGGGAGCTTTAAAAAATCTCAATGTCCAGATCACATCCCATATTAATTAAATCAGAATATCTGGGGGTGAGAGCCAGGTATCCATATTTTTGAAAGATCCAAGGTGATTCTAGTGTGTCACAAAGTTTGGGAACCAATGTACTAATTCTTTCTAAAATTAGATAAACTGGCAAGTCACTTATATAGCCTCCCTTGAGTTTCTGATTGTTTTTTGAGATCCATCATTTGGGGCTTACTTGGTCTTGCAAGTTTAACGATTAAGTGGAAATGATATGACACTGATGTTTATGTAGAAGTTTCTGAAAATTATCTTGAATATTTAGTTTTATTAATTTATAGAAGCAGTATCACTGTCATTTAGCGGTTATTGTGTGTGTGCGCGCGCGTGTACCTGTGTTTGGTCAGGGAGGATGGCACTCTGTAATTTGTATAGAATCCCTCTTCTCTACTAGCCTAAACCAAAGGCTCTCTAAAATATTGATACATGTATTTTCTTTTCTTTTTTTTTTTTTGCGGTACGCTGGCCTCTCACTGTTGTGGCCTCTCCTGTTGCGGAGCACAGGCTCCGGACACGCAGGCTCAGCGGCCATGGCTCACGGGCCCAGCCGCTCCGCGGCATGTGGGATCCTCCCGGACCGGGGCACGAACCCGTGTCTCCTGCATCAGCAGGCGGACTCTCAACCACTGCGCCACCAGGGAAGCCCTGATACATGTATCTTCTACTTCAACTCTGAAACCCAATGTTATCAGAAAATCAAAGAAGCAGGCTTTTCCTAACTCAGGACTCATTTCTGATGAAATCTTTAGTTTTCTGTGGTCAAACATTCAAATGCCTACATCTGTCGGATACTGCAAATCAGTGAAAGGGGCCAGGGAGGAACTATTTTACGTTGAAAATCTCATATCTTATCTAAAGGGAGTGGCACTATTCAGCTACAGTGAAATAGTCATACAGGCCTGGTATTATTAGATACTGCAATTTTTGAAGAGAAAATATGGAATCTCAATTTTTATGAGACATTTCATGATTTTTAAAAATATTGGCAACTAATTCAAAATTTTTAAAGCATCGTTTTAAAATAAATACCAAACAGATTATACCTGTGGGTCAGATTGAATCCACCTGAAACTGCTGTGTTACCTTTAGCTTATAGACTCCAGTGATGGAGGACACCATGGCATCTTGCCAGCTATTACGATATCTGCATTATATCTGGTCTCACTGACATTTGGCCTGTTTTTCTTCAGTGAAGAGTTCCCATTTGCCCAACCAAAAAAACATGCATTCATTTATCACATTTTAATGTTTCCAAAGTCTCTTGGTATTGTTACAGAGCTACACTGGCAACCGATTCTGTCAGAAAACCTCTGTTAAAACCCAACCCTTGTATTGATTTTTGTAGTTGCAAGTTATATTTTTCTCCCCAAAACATTACTTTGTGATTAGAGATATAGTAATTGAGAAAAGGCCTCCTCATATGTGAGTCTTTTAAAAGACTCAAATAGAAGGTGATTCCTTCCTTTTTGAGGGATAAACCAAACCAAATCTTGCTTTATAGTCATTCATGCATTTACAGCATTAATAAGGTTCCCTGTTAAACAATGAGATGCTGTTTACCTTACATTAAAGAGCATCTATCATTTATAGAGTTTACCTTTTTTCTTTTATTTGTTTTATGTTTGATTTTTCTTTCCTTTAAAAAATGTATCTGTTGATTTTTTATCTTCTATAGCTACCATAAATTAGGAGTTGGATTCTGTCTCCCATAGGCTTTTATTTTGTTAGATGGGTAGTACAAAAGTCTTGTAGGTGACCATCAGACACCAGAATGTATCAGTCATCAAGATTCTATCTGGACATGAATAAACCCTGAAGAAAAAAGGGAGAAGACTAAGAAATGGTTTATAGATACATAGGGTGGTAGGTTAAGATGGATGGCTTTTTTTCTTGCTCTGCAAAGCAAAAACATAGATGATACTTTAATTTCTGGATTTTAAAAATAGTGATTTTTTTCTTTTCTAAAAACATAAATGTGTGTGTGTACTTGTGTGTGAAAATGTGCATTTTCATTTGTATTTTTCATTTTAGATTCTTACATCTTAAATTGAGTCTTAAATGGCTCAAACCCTTTCTTTGAACAAATTTATGTACCAGACCATAGGTCAGCACATTCTTCTATACTGTTAAGGGCCAGATAACAAATATTTTTAGCTTTATGGACCATATGGTCTCTGTCACAAGTCCTCAGCTCTGTCATTGTAACCCAAAAGCAGCCATAGAAATATGTAAATGAATGGGCATAGATAGCTGTGTTCAAATAAAGCTTTATTTATAGACATTGAAATTTAAATTCCAAGATTTTTATATGCCACAAATTATTATTGTTATGATCATTATAATTTTCAATCATTTAAATTTGTAAAAAACATTCTTACCTCATGGGTCACACAAAAACAGGTGGTGGCCTGGATTTCCCTGTGGACTGTAGTTTGCCAACCATAGTCTACACTAAAGAATGAATTACAGTCTTTCTCTGAGTCTAGCCAAACGCTCTTTTCTGAGAATACAACATTTTAAGTATGAAATAAATAATTTATTCTTTGCAGTATTATGTGCTGAAATTGCCAATAGCGAATACCCCATATTTATTTTTTAAGGGGCTGGTTTAAGAACATAAAGTTTTCATGTTGTCTTTTAATGAAAATCGGCTCATCAAAGAGAGTCTCCTTCCTGACCATATTCCTTGTAATATGTGAATTCAAAGTTTTAACATTGGGATATTTGGGAACATCTAACATCCACTAACATCTAGAGGGGAAAAAAAAAGTGACATGCTTGTGACCTTGTATTATGCTACGAATGAAATATTTCTGTTTCACTAACAGTTAAATTATCATAGTTCAATTGTACCTAAATTAAGCTTTAATATTGTTGCTCTCTCATGTAATATGTTTTCATTAAAATAAGAATTGTAAGTAAGAAACGGAAGAGAATTTTATTTTAAAGTGAAATATTTTAAATGTAAAAGATAATTTCTCAACTTTCATATTATTGGAATGAACAGTTGATTTGATATAGCTTTTATTCATACTTTATTGATTTCTTCAGAGACATTGGTAGCAGAATGTTTTTCCAGCACTTTACTATAAAATTCCAGTATCTTGAGATTACTTCTGGCCATTAAACTAGAAATAATGGAATTAAAATAGGGTATCTTTTTAGAAAATTGAAAACTACCCACAATTCTATTACTTATATTTAGAATCTTTCATTAAAAAATTTTTTAAACTTTTCATGCTTTAGCAAGGATTTAGTTACTACCTACTGTGTGCTGGGTCACATTTTGCATATACTAATACTCACTCTGAGTATTGGAGTTAGGTTAATTTTACTATGCCCATACTTTTAGTGAGGTTAGGATATAGTTTTCCATAAGTGATATAAAGTTTAAAAATTTTTATAAAAGTAAAATTCCATTTCAAGAAATATTAAAATGATATGTTCTATATAACAATTGTCTTATCTTGGTAGATGACTGTCCCATAGAGTTTTTATGGATCTAATTAGAGCAGTTCTTAATGAAAACAAATGACATTTCCCTTTATTCCTGTAAACTTCATGTTTTTAAGCACAAAGCTTAATTGTGTGCTCTTTCACAACAGACTAGAGGAAATTGCTATTTGGTGGTAGGATAGAATTTTGTAAAGGACTCCTTTATTTCCATTAAATAGTAATCTTCTTGTAATCTTCTTCACCTCTGAAACTATTCTAGTACCTCTTAAACCCATCTGAAATCTTTTTCCAACCCTCTCTCATAAACATTCCCAAATGAGTTCATTAATATTTTAAAAAATGGTTTCGTGTGGGGAGTTTGGGAGGATGCCATCTCTGTTTTTCTTACAATATCATAACGATTGATTTTGACTTATTAATCTATGAAACCAGTACTCAGCATTATTTCTTCTTTAGAGCCTTTAGATAATAAATTTCTAGAAATTAATTTGTTTAAATATAATTCTGTTTTAATGTAATAATTTGGTTGTACTTCGGAGTTTTGTCATTAAATTTTACTTACAGCAATATGCTTAAACTCAAATATATTGTTTTCTATCTCTTAGTTTAACTATTAATAGTGTCTTATTTTTATAGTGTTTAAAATTAGAAACGTACAAAATAAAACATGCATAGAATAGAGCAGCAACATTTTTGGCAGACATTTTCACTGGACACTTAGACATATATATCGAAGAATTCCTATAAACTCTTCTAAACACTTGTTGCTAAATTTCAACATTATTCATGTGCCTTTATTAAATGGATTTTAATTTCCTCCTCTAGAAAGGGAGTTCTGGGAATTGTGTAACAAGTGTAATTTGATGAGACCAAAGCGTTCCCATCACTGCAGCCGCTGCGGCCACTGTGTTAGGAGAATGGATCATCACTGTCCATGGTAAGAAATAAGTAATTCACTTTTTGGAAAAAAAAGGTAGTAAAAAATAAATCTTAGTACTTAGCAGATTTAAACAAAGGTTATATTAGAGTTACACAGTTTAAGAAAACCTTTTTAATGAAGATCCCTTTATTTGATCATATGGTTCTGTCAACTCCCAAAGTCATTTTTTCCAGAGATCCTATATTTTCTCACAAGGAGATATTTGAGCAGAAAACTAAGAATTAACATGCACCCAAATATACAAAAGAACTAAGGTGGTTTTATTAAATGAGGCAATGTATGTAAAGCATTCAGTGTAGTATCTGACATAGAAAATACTTAAATATAAATATAGTAGCTGTTATTGTTTCTAACTGTAATAAACCGTATACATCTCATTGTTTGTATTTCCCTTCCAGTTTGTTTAATTAAAGAGTAACACATTTCAGATACCCTTATACCTCATTTCACCCACTTTCAGCCTTTTTCAGTGCTATGAATTGGTAATAGGTATTAACATTACATGCTGGCTGGATGTGTAAAGTGGTAGTTAGCTGATTCTGCTGAACTGCCAACATTTTTGGTCAATAGGGGGCTCTCTTGTAATATTTAAAGAAAATGTTCAGTTGAGAAATAGAATTTTTGAAAACAAATGCTGTGAGAGTTCTTCATTGTATCTCATTTCAAAGCTGTCACAAAAATCTGTGAAAAAGATATTGTATTTAATTCTGCTTTCCTAGCATGGGATCTCTGTATAAATATTTAAACTGGTATGGTGTAGCACTTTATAAATATATCTATATACATATATATTTATGTTTGTACACACATACATGCATATATGCAAAGTTAGCTACATAATAATCTTCTTAAGTTTATAATTGCATTTATCTAAGGTTGACTCAGGGTAGAGTTTAGCTTTGCCTAGTAATGCTAATCAATTTAGAGTTTCCCTTGTTTTTGATAACACAAGTTATTATTAGCAAGCTTTTAGTAAGAATTTGGTTTTCACTATAAACTGATTGTTTAAATACAAGGTAATTTCCTGAGATTAAGAAAAAGTAAAAGCACTTTGTTACTATGTAAAAAAGTTGAAAATTCCATCAACAGGATAGTTTAGTATATAACATACAGTTGGTGTTGAAAAAATGTGCCTTGACTTTAAACAGATCAATTCTCAAGTGATTTTACAAACCTCAGTGTTCTGTTTACAGTTGCAATAGTAGTAGATTTTTTAAAGCTATGTAAAACATGTATTCAGGTAAGGGATAATCACACTTAAAAACTCAATTTTATACACTTTTTAGAGTAATATTTCTGATTAAAAGTATAATAAATGTTCAGGATAGTTGGTTGGATATTGATACCTCCTTTTAAGTGAATGCAATAGCTTAAGCTGAAAAAATAATCAACTAGGAACTGTTTTGGTACTATATAGATGAGTGATTTTATTTATTGATTTATTTTCAAGGAATAAAGATTGACTTGGTGACAAAATAAAGTGCTGTTTAACCAAAATTCTAAGATTGGGGTGAGCTCTCTGTTCCTAGGCCTTGTGCCTCCATAGTTTTTGTCACCTTCTCAGAACACTGGTGGGAAGAAGAGTGAAAGTACAAAGAGCTGGAGCATAAGAAGGGAGGGTAGACCAGGGGGCCTGAGTAGATTTAGGGATTTATGTGATTGAATTCCCTAATAGAGCAGTGCTGAGATATTCAGAGAGTGAGGGAAATGTACAGTATAACTAGAAGCAAGGAGAATTTTTGATTTTTTTCAGAAACTGCATTATCTTAGCTGCTTAACAGCTTTGGATTTGGAGGTCAGTTCTCTGATGACCTCAAGGTTTACTCTATTTTTGGCTCTAATCACTCCTTCCAAGGAACTTGCTATCAAAAGAACTCTTACATGTAGATTATCTTAGTGTTTCTTAAAGTTCTGTGCTTAAGAAGAGCGCCATGATCATAGCAGTTATTTCTCAAATTTTAGGGGGACAGAAAGGAATGGGGCAAGTATAAGTCATCTTTCAAGCAACAGCTATTGAAGAGTATTTTTGAGTGCATACAGAAGCACCCTTCTCTGGTAGCCGTGCCTGCAGATAACAAAACACAGGAAGTTTTCTTGTTTACAAAGCGTGCACTCTTTAGTCTAAGAAATGCCTCTTCCAGGTTTTCGGTTCAGTTATATATCTGATTTTAAAAAACAGACAACACACCTTTAAAACAACAATTTAAGTTAGGAATTTGACCTTATTTATTTATTTTTTCAAACAGTGGCAGTGTAATGCTATATTGAAATGAAAACATTTGTGAAAGGTAATTTGTAGTTTTGAACTAGGGTTTTCTGCTGGAATTGTAAAATATTTTGAAAATTTAGGTACAATAAATAACCTTGGAACAATAATATGGTCAGCTTGCATTAATCTTGAATATTTTGGGATTATGACATTAATCCTTTTTCCTAGTTGTGGTTCACTGTTGTATTGGTGAAAATGTAGCTCTAAGAATTTGTAAATACTTTTGGATATGTGTTTATTTTCAGGAACCAAGGTTAGATTTTAAAAGTAAGAAAAATTGTGAATGCTTAGCAGTATCTCAGAGTGGCAGGTTTAAGTTATTTTACTTCACATCATTCAAATTGGTCTGCACAGCTAGAATGCTGCGGTGGAAGAGCAGTATACAGAAGAGGGTTCTTGTTCTCTTGACCACTGTCTCTCCTAACTGTACATCCTCTGGCAATTGTCCTAACTCCTTTGTTCCTTTTTTGTATCAGTGAAGCAAGGAGGCTGCCATCTGTTCTTCCCTGCCTCACTGGGTTGTTGTTGAGTTGAAGGGGAATCATATACAGGACTTCTTTAAAAAGTAGAATGTGCTTTACAAATGTGAAGTGGCATATTTGTGTCATATCTTATGTACTCTTTGCTTTTAGGTTTGAGTGACTTTAGCTTATCTCTGTGAAGTAAAGCACATATGAAGTTTGTGCTTTATGTGAAGTTTGTGTGTGTTTGCGTCTAGTTTTACCGTCCTAAAATTAACATTAAAGTTTGAAATAATTTTTCTTTTTCCTTTTTTTCTTCAGGATTAACAATTGTGTTGGTGAAGATAATCACTGGCTTTTTCTGCAGTTGTGTTTCTACACTGAACTTCTTACTTGCTACGCACTGATGTTTTCTTTCTGCCACTATTATTACTTTCTTCCACTAAAAAAGCATAACTTGGTAAGAAATGTTTATATCAACTAATGTTAGAGCAACTATATTATACAGTTATTAACATGTGGTGCTTTTAAGTGCAGAAAACTGAAAACAAAAACAACAAACATAAACCCTCAAATTGGTGCATTTTAAAATATATTGGAATTGAGAAAGTGGACCCTGTTCTGATATTGCCTTTTAACCACATCTATTTATGATTATTTATTAGTGTTGAGTTCTTTAAAAAGTGACATATTAGATCTCTTAATAATATATTGGTTTAAAAATATCTACAGTAATGAAAAACAAAGTGAAAATGTTAGCTTCTTGCTTCTTCTCAGGAATAAAAATAGACTTGTTTAATTCTTAAAGGTTCTCAAAGGAACATTAAGTTCTTGAGAGAAAGGACAAGACGAATTTGCAGGATGCCCTAAAAAGTTATTACATACACCGTTTGAGGCATTGCTTTTTCCATTTTATAGAGGAACTACAATAGATGTTAACAAGATTTGCCCAGAATGGTGGTGTTAGTGGTGGCAGTGGTAATAGCATCACCTAGGAATGTTAAGGCTTGACTCTATATCAACACTATGCTATGGGCGTGTGATTTTAATTCTCACGTTAATGCTCACTACAGCCACATGAGGTGGGTACGATTTTCCACCATTTTATAGATGGAAACAGACTAATAGAGTTTGAATAAATAGTTACTGAAGATGCAAAGCTAGGGAAGTGATTATTAAACTGGTTTTAGTTGTAGAGCTGGGATTTGAACCTGATTTTGTGTTTTCTGAATCATATCTTGTGTGCTTTGTGTGTAGAACTGGTATTTGAGCCTGATCCTATGTGTCATTTGGACTTAGATTGTGTTTTTAAAATGCCCTCTGTGTGTGTGTGTGTGTGTGTGTGTGTGTGTGTGTGTGTGTGTGTGTGTGTTTTGTGTGTGGGAGAGAGAGACAGACAGAGAGAGTATGAGCAAGGGTGCGTGTGAGAAACCGGTAGGGAAGAGAGAGGGAAGAAGGAATAGATTCCCTGATGGAGAAGGGTGTTTTCTTTCCTATTTATATCATTTTATACTGTTTAAATCTTTTTTTATTAAAAATAACAAGTTCGGTGGTGGTACATACAATTAAATTTTGTAATAAGAGAGCAATTGAGAGAAGGTCTTTAAGTTCTGTGTATTTAGATCTTTTTTATACACATGGTCATTTTGTTTAATTAAAAGAAGATATTTACTATTGTTGCTTAGTTGCATATATTAGTGGGGCCTTGTGGTAATTCTCCTTATTAAATACAGAGTGAGCAATTAAAAACTAATAACTGAAAAAAGTTCAAAAGGGAGAACTGTAAATATAGGTGTTTGACATCATCACACTGAGACTTTAGTGCATGCTAGTACTGTGGTTTTAGAAACGTTTTATTTATAGATGAATTTCTTTTTTTATGCTTTCTCATATTTTAATTTTACTTTCTAGTAAGACCAGGTACAAAAGAATGGTCACCCAAAACATCCAGATCAAAAGCTCTAATGCAATAGCAGCTAATATTTAGGGAGTCGTTAGGGTCGACAAGGTACTTTTTCTGCACGTGTTATTTCTTTTAATTCCCACAACAACTGTGTGAGGTGACCTAGCCATGAGAGTGACTTTAAAGCCAAACTCCTTGGGTTTGAATCTCAATTATAGGTTAATTTCTGATATAATTGGCATTGTAGTTAAAATATGTAAAAGGTTATACGTATTCTCCCAAGAGTAACCTGTTTCAAGTAGATTGAGCCTAATAAGAAAAGCATTAAAATAAAAATTTCCCAGTAAGATTAAGGTCAGAATGTTTTAAAAACTGAGAGAGAGGTAAAATTTAGTGGTATTAATGAAAAGCGACTAGAGCTTCTCTAGGAGGGAATGCATTGTAGGATAGTGAAGGGATTGGCAAACCATGGGCGTTGGGATAAGTTTGGACCTCTGCCTGTTTTTTTTTTTTTTTGTCTTCTTTTTCCTCTGCCTGTTTTTGTTAATAAAGTTTTACTTGAAACATAGCTGCTCTCCTTTTCTTACCTGCTTGGAAATTTTCAATTTAAAAAGATTTCCAATTTATCCCTTCTGATGGTGTTCCTCCTTTTACTCTTTTTAAAGTGGTTTTCCCGGAGATCAAAACATTCTTCCTTGGTTTTCTGAAGTTTAATATAAGTTGGTACTTTAAACATCGCTGTGATAGTAAATGTAGTGGCCTTAGAACCCCTCCTATCATCATTTTTGGTATTCTGGGCGCATAAAATAGATGTTGAACTAAAACTCATGACAACAAGAAGTAATTATTGTCGTTTATATATTATGTGTTATAATACATATGTTATATGAAGTCACTATTTGTTTAGAGTTACCCACATATTGATGCTTTTTCTAGTCCTTCATGTCTTCGTAAGTTTCTGAGTTTCTTTCTGGGAGTATTTTTTTTCTGCCTCTTGGTGGAAGTGTACTGGAACAGATTCTCCCAGTTTTGGTTCACCTGAAAATGTCTTTATTTCTCTTTCATTTTTGAAGGATTTATTTGCTTGGCATAGAATCATACATTTGGAGTTATTTTCAGGTTTTAAAGGATGTTATTTCCTTGTCTTCTGGTTTCCATCATTTCTGTTGTAAAGTCAGTTGTTAGTTTTATTGTTCCTCCACTGAAGTAATGTATCTTTTCTCTGACTGCTTTTATGATTTAGTTATTTATATTATTTCAGCTTTGCTGAGGCATAATTATATAATTAACATATAAATTTATAAGATACTTAAATTGTGCATTATGATAATTTGATATATGTATAACTTTGAAAGGATTTCCCCATCTAGTTAATTAACACATCCAACACTTCACATATTAATCTTTCTTTTTATGAGAACATTTAAGTTCTTCTCTCTTAGTGAATTTCAGTTGTACAGTACGGTGATAAAACAGTGGTCATCATGTTTTACATTAGAGCTTTACCTTATTCATCTTATAGCTAAAATTTGCACCCTTTTACCAACCTCTCCCTATTTCCCACAACCCCAGCCCCTGGCAACTACTTGTCTACTCTCAGTTTCTATGAGTTGAACTTTTTTTTTCTTAATTCCACAGATATGTGATACCATTTGGCTTATTTCACTTAGTATAAGGGCATCAAGGTTCATCCATGTTATCACAGATAGCAGGATTTCCTCCTTTCTCATGGCTGGATAATATTCCACTGTGTATATATACATCTTTTTTATCCATTCATCTATTGATGGACACTTAAGTTGCTTCCATATCTTGGCTATTGTGAATAATGCTGCAGTGAACATGGGAGTGCTGATATCTCTTTGATATCCTGTTTTCATTTCCTTTGGATATATACCTAGAGGTAAAATTGCTGGATCATATGGTAGTTCTATTTTTAATTTTTTGAGTGGTCTCCATACTGCTTTCCATAGTGGCTACACCAATTTCTATTCCCACCAACAGTGCAAAAGGATTTCTTTTTCTCCACATCCTTGCCAACACTTACCTTTTATCTTTCTGGTGATAGCCATTCTAATCTAACAGGTGTGAGGTGATATCCCATTGTGGTCTTGATTTGCATTTCCCTGATGATTAGTGATGTTGAGTACCTTTTCACATACCCATTGGCCATCAATATATCTTCTTTGGAAAAATGTCTGTTCAGGTCCTCTGCCCATTTTTTAATCAATTATTATTATTATTTTTTGCTGTTGGGTTGTATGGGTTCTTTATATATTTTGGATATTAACCCTGTATCAGAGATATGATTTGCAAATATTTTTTCGCATAACATAGGTTGCCTTTTCATTTTGTTGGTGGTTTCCTATGCTTCGCGAAGGTTTTTAGTTTGATTTAGTCCCACTAGTTTCTTTTGGTTTGGTCACTTTGCTTTTGGTGTCAAATCCAAAAAAACATTGCCAAGACCAGCGTCAAGGAGCTTACCCAATATGCTTTCTTCCACCATTTTTATGGGTTTAGGTTTTATGTTCAAACCTTTGATTCATTTTGAGTGGTTTTTGTGTATGGTGTAAGATAGGGGTCCAGTTTCATTCTTCTGCTTGCGACTGTCCAGTTTTCCCAGGACCATTTATTGAAGGGACTGTCTTTTCCCCATTGACTCTTCTTGGCTCCTTTGTCGTAAACTAATTGACCATTTAAGAGTGGGTTTTTTTCTGGGCTGTCTATTCTGTTCCATTGATATAAGTGCCTTTTATGTCAGTATCATACTATTTTGATTACTATAGCTATGCAGTATATTTTGAAATCAAGACATGAGATGCCTCCAGCTTGGTTCTTCTTTCTTAAGATTGCTTTGGTTATTTGAGATCTTCTGTGGGTCCATTACAAATTTTAGGATTGTTCTATTTTTGTGAAAAAAATGCAGTCAAATTGTGATAGGGATTGCATTGAATCTGTAGATTGCTTGAGTAGTATGTCCATTTTAAGAATATTTAATTTTTCCAATCTATGAGCGTGGAAGAGCTTTCCATTTATTGGTGTTGTCTTCAGTTTCTTTCATCAGTGTCTTCACTGTACAGATCTTTCACCTTGTTGGTTAAATTTATTCCTAGGTATTTTATTCTTTTTGATACAATTGTAAATGGGATTGTTTTCTTAATAACTTCCTGATAGTGTATGGAAATGCAACTGATATTTGTATATTAATTTTGTATCCTGCAACTTTATGAATTTGTTTATTCTAACAGTTTTTTGGTCGAGTCTTTAGGTTTTCTATATGTAATACCATGTTATCTGCAAATAATGTCAGTTTTACTTCTTCCTTTCTAAATGGATGTCTTTTGTTTCTTTTGCTTGCCTAATTGTTTTGATATCCAGCGTTGAATATTGGTGATAAGAGTGGGCATCTTTGTCTCATTCCTCATCTTAGAGGAAAAGCTATCAGCTTTTCACTGAGTCTGATGTTTCTGTGGGTTTGTCATATATGGCCTTTATTATGTTGAAGTATGTTTCCTCCTACACCCAGTTTGTTGAGAGTTTTTATCATGAATGGATGTTGAATTTTGTCAAGGGCTTTTCTGTGTCTTTTGAGATGATCATATGATATTTATCATTCAGTTTGTTAATCTGGTATATCACACTGATTGATTTGCAGATGTTGAAGTATCTTTGCATCCCTGGAATTAAATCCCACTTGATCATGATGTATGTTCCTTTTAATGTATTGTTGAATTTGGTTTGCTAATATTTTGTTGAGGATTTTCACATCTTTGTTCATCAGAGATATGGTTTTCTTTTCTTTCAGTGTTGTTGTCTGGCTTTTGTATCAGGTTAATGCTGGCCTTGTACAAAATTTTGGAAGTGTTCCTTCCTCTTCAATTTTTTTTGAAAAGTTTGAGAAGGATTAGTGTTAATTCTTTAAATGTTTGGTTGAATTCATCCATGAAGCCATTTGGTCCTGGACTTTTCACTTTTGGAGGTTTTGATTACTGATTCAATCTTCTTACTAGTAATTGGTCTGTTCAGAGTTTCTGTTTCTTCATGATTCATTGTTGGTAGGTTGTTTGTTTCTAGGAATTTATCAATTTCTTCTAGGTTGTCCAATTTCTTGGTATATAATTTTTCATAGTAGTCTCTTATGATCCTTTGTATTTGTGCAGTATCAGTTGCAATGTCTCCTCTTTCATTTCTGATTTTATTTATTTGAGTTCTCTCTCTTTTTTTTTAGTGAGTCTAGTGTATTTCGTTTATCATTTCAAAAAACCAGGTTTTAGTTTCCTTGATCTTTTCTATTGTCTTTTTAGTCTCTATTTCACTTACTTCGACTCTAATCTTTGTTTTTTCCTTCTTTCTACTTTTGGCTTATTTTGTTCCTCCTTTTCTAGATCCTTGAGATATAAAGTTAGTTTGAGATCTTTCTTTTTTCTTTTTTTTTCTTTTTTACATCTTTATTGGAGTATAATTGCTTTACAATGGTGTGTTAGTTTCTGCTTTATAACAAAGTGAATCAGTTATACATATACATATGTTCCCATATCTCTTCCCTCTTGTGTCTCGCTCCCACACTCCCTATCCCACCCCTCTAGGTGGTCACAAAGCACCGAGCTGGTCTCCCTGTGCTATGCGGCTGCTTCGTACTAGCTATCTGTTTTACGTTTGGTAGTGTATATATGTCCATGCCTCTCTCTTGCTTTGTCCCAGCTTACCCTTCCCCCTCCCCATATCCTCAAGTCCATTCTCTAGTAGGTCTGTGTCTTTATTCCTGTTTTACCCTTAGGTTCTTCATGACATTTTTTTTTCTTAAATTCCATATATATGTGTTAGCATACGGTATTTGTCTTCCTCTTTCTGACTTACTTCACTCTGTATGACAGACTCTAGGACCATCCACCTCATTACAAATAGCTCAATTTCATTTCTTTTTATGGCTGAGTAATATTCCATTGTATATATGTGCCACATCTTCTTTATCCATTCTTCTGATGATGGACACTTAGGTTGTTTCCATCTCCAGGCTATTGTAAATAGAGCTGCAATGAACATTTTGGTACATGACTCTTTTTATTTTATTTATTTATTTTTTAACATCTTTATTGGGGTATAATTGCTTTACAATAGTGTGTTAGTTTCTGCTTTATAACAAAGTGAATCAGTTTTACATATACATATGTTCCCATATCTCTTCCTTCTTGCGTCTCCCTCCCTCCCACCCTCCCTATCCCACCCCTCCAGGCGGTCACAAAGCACCGGGCCGATGTCCCTGTGCCATGTGGCTGCATCCCACTAGCTATCTACCTTACGTTTGTTAGCGTGTATATGTCCATGACTCTCTCTCGCCCTGTCACAGCTCACCCTTCCCGCTCCCCATATCCTCAAGTCCATTCTCCAGTAGGTCTGTGTCTTTATTCCTGTCTTACCCCTAGGTTCTTCATGACATTTTTTTCTCTTCTTAAATTCCATATATATGTGTTAGCATACGGTATTTGTCTTTTTCTTTCTGACTTACTTCACTCTGTATGACAGACTCTAGGTCTATCCACCTCATTACAAATAGCTCAATTTCGTTTCTTTTTATGGCTGAGTAATATTCCATTGTATATATGTGCCACATCTTCTTTATCCATTCATCCGATGATGGGCACTTAGGTTGTTTCCATCTCCGGGCTGTTGTAAATAGAGCTGCAATGAACATTTTGGTACATGACTCTTTTTGAATTTTGGTTTTCTCAGGGTATATGCCCAGTAGTGGGATTGCTGGGTCATATGGTAGTTCTATTTGTAGTTTTTTAAGGAACCTCCATACTGTTCTCCATAGTGGCTGAACCAATTCACATTCCCACCAGCAGTGCAAGAGGGTTCCCTTTTCTCCACACCCTCTCCAGCATTTATTGTTTCTAGATTTTTTGATGATGGCCATTCTGACTGGTGTGAGGTGATATCTCATTGTAGTTTTGATTTGCATTTCTCTAATGATTAATGATGTTGAGCATTCTTTCATGTGTTTGTTGGCACTCTGTATATCTTCTTTGGAGAAATGTCTATTAGGTCTTCTGCCCATTTTTGGATTGGGTTGTTTGTTTTTTTGTTATTGAGCTGCATGAGCTGCTTATAAATTTTGGAGATTAATCCTTTGTCAGTTGCTTCCTTTGCAAATATTTTCTCCCATTCTGAGGGTTGTCTTTTGGTCTTGTTTATGGTTTCCTTGGCTGTGCAAAAGCTTTGAAGTTTCATTAGGTCCCATTTGTTTATTTTTGTATTTATTTCCATTTCTCTAGGAGGTGGGTCAAAAAGGATCTTGCTGTGATTTATGTCATAGGTTGTTCTGCCTATGTTTTCCTCTAAAAGTTTGATAGTTTCTGGCCTTACATTTAGGTCTTTAATCCATTTTGAGCTTTTTTTTGTGTATGGTGTTAGGGGGTGATCTAGTCTCATACTTTTACATGTACCTGTCCAGTTTTCCCAGCACCACTTATTGAAGAGGCTGTCCTTTCTCCACTGTACATTCCTGCCTCCTTTATCAAAGGTAAGGTGACCATATGTGTGTGGGTTTTTCTCTGGGCTTTCTATCCTGTTCCGTTGATCTATAGTTCTGTTTTTGTGCCAGTACCATACTGTCTTGATTACTGTAGCTTTGTAGTATAGTCTGAAGTCAGGGAGCCTGATTGCTCCAGCTCCATTTTTCGTTATCCAGATTGCTTTGGCTATTCGGGTTCTTTTGTGTTTCCATACAAATTGTGAAATTTTTTGTTCTAGTTCTGTGAAAAATGCCAGTGGTAGTTTGATAGGGATTGCATTGAATCTGTAGATTGCTTTGGGTAGTAGAGTCATTGTCACAATGTTGATTCTTCCAATCCAAGAACATGGTATATCTCTCTAACTATTTGTATCATTTTTAATTTCTTTCATCAGTGTCTTACAAGTTTCTGCATACAGGTCTTTTGTCTCCATAGGTAGGTTTATTCCTAGATATTTTATTCTTTTTGTTGCAGTGGTAAATGGCAGTGTTTCCTTGATTTCACTTTCAGATTTTTCATCATTAGTGTATAGGAATGCCAGAGATTTCTGTACATTAATTTTGTATCCTGCTACTTTACCAGATTCATTCATTAGCTCTAGTAGTATTCTGGTAGCATCTTTACGATTCTCTATGTATAGTATGTCATCTGCAAACAGTGACAGCTTTACTTCTTCTTTTCCAATTTGGAATCCTTTAATTTCCTTTTCTTCTCTGATTGCTGTGGCTAAAACTTCCAAAACTATGTTGAATAAGAGTGGGGAGAGTGGGCAACCTTGTCTTGTTCCTGATCTTAGTGGAAATGCTTTCGCTGTTTCACCATTGAGGACGATGTTGGCTGTGGGTTTGTCATGGCCTTTATTATGTTGAGGAAAGTTCCCTCTGTGCCTACTTTCTGCAGGGTTTTTATCATAAATCGGTGTTGAATTTTGTCAAAAGCTTTCTTTGCATCTATTGAGATGATCATATGGTTTTTCTCCTTCAATTTGTTACTATGGTGTATCACGTTGATTGATTTGTATATATTGAAGAATCCTTGCATTCCTGGAATAAACCCCACTTGATCATGGTGTATGATCCTTTTAATGTGCTGTTGGATTCTGTTTGCTAGTATTTTGTTGAGGATTTTTGCATCTATGTTCATCAGTGATATTGGCCTGTAGTTTTCTTTCTTTGTGACATCCTTGTCTGGTTTTGGTATCAAGGTGATGGTGGCCTCGTAGAATGAGTTTGGGAGTGTTCCTCCCTCTTCTATATTTTGGAAGAGTTTGAGAAGGATAGGTGTTAGCTCTTCTCTAAATGTTTAATAGAATTCGCCCGTGAAGCTACGTGGTCCTGGGCTTTTGTTTTTTGGAAGATTTTTAATCACAGTTTCAATTTCAGTGCTTGTGATTGGTCTGTTCCTATTTTCTATTTCTTCCTGATTCAGTCTTGGCAGGTTGTGCATTTCTAAGAATTTGGCCATTTCTTCCAGATTGTCCATTTTATTGGCATAGAGTTGCTTGTAGTAATCTCTCATGATCTTTTGTATTTCTGCAGTGTCAGTTGTTACTTCTCCTTTTTCATTTCTAATTCTATTGATTTGAGTCTTTTCCCTTTTTTTCTTGATGAGTCTGGCTAATGGTTTATCAATTTTGTTTATCTTCTCAAACAACCAGCTTTTAGTTTTAGTGATCTTTGCTATTGTTTCCTTCATTTCTTTTTCATTTATTTCTGATCTGATTTTTATGATTTCTTTCCTTCTGCTAACTTTGGTGTTTCTTTGTTCTTCTTTCTCTAATTGCTTTAGGTGCAAGGTTAGGTTGTTTATTCGAGATGTTTCCTATTTCTTAAGGTAGGATTGTATTGCTATAAACTTCCCTCTTAGAACTGCTTTTGCAGCATTCCATATGTTTTGGGTCATCGTGTCTCCATTATCATTTGTTTCTAGGTATTTTTTGATTTCCTCTTTGATTTCTTCAGTGATCACTTCGTTATTAAGTAGTGTATTTTTTAGCCTCCATGTGTTTGTATTTTTTATAGATCTTTTCCTGTAATTGACATCTAGTCTGATAGCGTTGTGGTCGGAAAAGATACTTGATACAATTTCAATTTTCTTAAATTTACCAAGGCTTGATTTGTGACCCAAGATATGATCTAGCCTGGAGAATGTTCCATGAGCACTTGAGAAAAATGTGTATTCTGTTGTTTTTGGATGGAATGTCCTATATATATCAATTAAGTCCATCTTGTTTAATGTATCATTTAAAGCTTGTGTTTCCTTATTTATTTTCATTTTGGATGATCTGTCCATTTGTGAAAGTGGGGTGTTAAAGTCCCCTACTATGAATATGTTACTGTCGATTTCCCCTTTTATGGCTGTTAGTATTTGCCTTATGTATTGAGGTGCTCCTATGTTGGGTGCATAAATATTTACAATTGTTATATCTTCTTCTTGGATTGATCCCTTGATCATTATGTAGTGTCCTTCTTTGTGTCTTGTAAGAGTCTTTATTTTAAAGTCTATTTTGTCTGATATGAGAATTGCTACTCCACCTTTCTTTTGGTTTCCATTTGCATGGAGTACCTTTTTCCATCCCCTTACTTTCAGTGTGTATGTGTCTCTAGGTCTGAAGTGAGTCTCTTGTAGACAGCATATATATGGGTCTTGTTTTTGTATCCATTCAGCCAATCTGTGTTTTTTGGTGGGAGCATTTAGTCCATTTACATTTAAGCTAATTATCGATATGTATGTTCCTATTCCTATTTTTGTAATTGTTTTGGGTTTGTTATTGTAGGTCTTTCCTTCTCTTGTGTTTCTTGCCTAGAGAAGTTCTTGTAGCATTTGTTGTAAAGCTGGTTTGGTGGTGCTGAACTCTCTCAGCTTTTGCTTGTCTGTAAAGGTTTTAATTTCTCCATCAAATCTGAATGAGATCCTTGCTGGGTAGAGTAATCTTGGTTGCAGGTTTTTCTCCTTCATCACTTTAAATATGTCCTGCCAGTCCCTTCTGGCTTGCAGAGTTTCTGCTGAAAGATCAGCTGTTAACCTTATGGGGATTCCCTTGTGTGTTATTTGTTGTTTTTCCCTTGCTGCTTTTAATATGTTTTCTTTGTATTTAATTTTTTTTTTTTTTTTTTTGGTGGTACGTGAGGCTCTCACTGTTGTGGCCTCTCCTGTTGTGGAGCACAGGCTCTGGACACGCAGGTTCAGCGGCCATGGCTCATGGGCCCAGCCACTCCGAGGCATGTGGGATCTTCCCGGACCGAGGCACGAACCCGTGTCCCCTGCATCGGCAGGCGGACTCTCAACTACTGTGCCACCAGGGAAGCCCTGTATTTAATTTTTGACAGTTTGATTAATATGTGTCTTGGCATATTTCTCCTTGGATTTATCCTGTATGGGACTCTCTGTGCTTCCTCGACTTGATTGACTATTTCCTTTCCCATATTAGGGAAGTTTTCAAGTATAATCTCTTCAAATATTTTCTCAGTCCCTTTCTTTTTCTTTTCTTCTTCCTGAACCCCTATAATTAGAATGTTGGTGCGTTTAATTTTGTCCCAGAAGTCTCTGAGACTGTCCTAAGTTCTTTTCATTCTTTTTTTCTTTATTCTGCTCTGCAGTAATTATTTCCACTATTTTATCTTCCAGGTCACTTATCCGTTCTTCTGCCTCAGTTATTCTGCTATTGATCCCATATAGAGTATTTTTAATTTCATTTATTGTGTTGTTCATCATTGCTTGTTTCATCTTTAGTTCTTCTAGGTCCTGTTAAATGTTTCTTGCATTTTGTCTATTCTATTTCCAAGCTTCTGGATCATCTTTACTATCATTATTCTGAATTCTTTTTCAGGTAGACTGCCTATTTCCTCTTCATTTGTTAGGTCTGTTGGGTTTTTATCTTGCTCCTTCATCTGCTGTGTGTTTTTCAGTCTTCTCATTTTGCTTATCTTACTGTGTTTGGGGTCTCCTTTATGCAGGCTGCAGGTTCGTGGTTCCCGTTGTTTTTGGTGTCTGTCCCCAGTGGCTAAAGTTGGTTCAGTGGGTTGTGTAGGCTTCCTGGTAGAGGGTACTAGTGCCTGTGTTCTGGTGGATGAGGCTGTATCTTGTGTTTCTGGTGGGCAGGTCCACGTCTGGTGGTGTGTTTTGGGGTGTCTGTGGACTTATTATGATTTTAGGCAGCCTCTCTGCTAATGGGTGTGGTTGTGTTCCTGTCTTGCTAGTTGTTTGGCATAGGGTGTCCAGCACTGTAGCTTGCTGGTCGTTGAGTGAAGCTGGGTGCTGGTGTTGAGATGGAGATCTCTGGAAGATTTTCGCTGTTTGATATTATGTGGAGCTGGGAGGTCTCTTGTGGACCAGTGTCCTGAAGTTGGCTTTTCCACCTCAGAGGCACAGCACTGACTCCTGGCTGCAGTACCAAGAGCCTTTCATCCACATGGCTCAGAATAAAAGGGAGAAAAAGTAGAAAAAAAGAAAGAGAGGAAGGAAGGAAGGAAGAAAGGAGGGAGGGAGGAAGGAAAGAAGGAAGGAAGGAGGGAAGGAAGGAAAGAACGAAAGAAAGAAGATAAATAAAATAAAATAAAGTAAGATAAAATAAAGTTTTTAAAATAAAAAATAATTATTAAGAAAAAAAAATTTTTTAAAGAAAAAAAAAAGGACGGATAGAACCCTAGGACAAATGGTGGAAGCAAAGCTATACAGACAAAATCTCATGCAGAAGCATACACATACACACTCACAAAACTGGGAAAAGGGGAAAAAATCATAAATCTTGCTCTCAAAGTCCATCTCCTCAATTTGGGATGATTCGTTGTCTATTCATGTATTCCACAGATGCAGGGTACTTCAAGCTGATTGTGGAGATTTAATCCCCTGCTTCTGAGGCTGCTGGGAGGGATTTCCATTTCTCTTCTTTGTTCGCACAGCTCCTGAGGCTCAGCTTTGGATTTGGCCCTGCCTCTGCGTGTATGTCGCAGGAGGGCGTCTGTTCATCGCTCAGACGGGATGGGGTTAAAGGAGCAGCTGCTTCGGGGACTCTGGCTCACTCAGGCCGTGGGGAGGGAGGGGTACGGATGTGGGGCGAGCCTGCAGCGGCAGAGGCCGGTGTGACGTTGCACCAGCCTGAGGCGCGCCGTGCGTTCTCCCAGGGAAGTTGTGCCTGGATCACCGGACCCTGGCAGTGGCGGGCTGCACAGTCTCCCCGGAAGGGGGGTGTGGATAGTGACCTGTGCTCGCACACAGGCGTCTTGGTGGTGGCAGCAGCAGCCTTAGCGTCTCATGCCCATCTCTGGGGTCCGCGCTTTTAGCCGAGGCTCGCGCCCGTCTCTGGAGCTCCTTTAAGCAGCGCTCTTAATCACCTCTCCTCGCGCACCAGGAAACAAAGAGGTAAGAAAAAGTCTCTTGCCTCTTCGGCAGGTCCAGACTTTTCCCCGGACTCCCTCCCGGCTAGCTGTGGTGCACTAACCCCCTGCAGGCTGTGTTCACGCCGCCAACCCCAGTCTTCTCCCTGCGCTCTGCTCCGACCGATGCCCGAGCCTCAGCTCCCAGCCCCGCCCACCCCGGCGGGTGAGTAGACAAGCGTCTCGGGCTGGTGAGTGCCGGTTGGCACCGATCCTGTGTGCGGAAATCTTTCTGCTTTGCCCTCCGCACCCCCATTGCTGTGCTCTCTTCGCGGTTCTGAAGCTTCCCCCTCCACCACCCATAGTCTCCACCCGCGAAGGGGCTTCTTAGTGTGTGGAAACCTTTCCTCCTTCACAGCTCCCTCCCACTGGTGCAGGTCCTGTCCCCGTCCTTTTGTCTCTGTTTATTCTTTTTTCTTTTGTCCTACCTAGGTACGTGGGGACTTTCTTGCGTTTGGGGAGGTCTGAGGTCTTCTGCCAGCGTTCAGTAGGTGTTCTGTAGGAGTTGTTCCACGTGTAGATGTATTTCTGGTGTATCTGTGGGGAGGAAGGTGATCTCCGCGTCTTACTCTTCTGCCATCTTCCCCTAGTCTCCTCTCTTTTTTGTTAATGTAGGCATTTATAGCCATGAACTTCCCTCAGAACTGTCTTTGCTGCATCTCGTAAATTTTGGTGTGTTGTATCTCCATTTTAATTTGCCTCAATATTTTTTAGTATCTGTTTTGATTTCTTCTTTGGCCCATTGGTTGTTCAGTGGTATGCTGTTTAATCTCCACATATTTTTGAATTTTCTAGTTTTCTTCTTATAACATGATTTCCAATTTCATACCATTGGGGTTGGAAAAGATGTTTGATATGATTTCAGTCTTCTTAAAATTATTAAGGTTTGTTTTGCCGCCTAATATATGATTTACCCTGGAGACTGTTTCCTGTGAACTTGAGAAGAATGTGTATTCTACTGTTGTTGGATGGAATGCTCTTTAAATGTCTGTTAAGTCCATCTGGTCTAACATGTAGTTTAAGTCTGATGTTTCCATATTGATTTTCTGTCTAGATGATCTATCCATTGTTGAAACTGAGGTACTGAAGTCCCCTACTATTATTATAATGCTGTCTAGTTCTCCCTCAGGTCTGTTAATATTTGCCTTATGTATTTATGTGCTCCTGTGTTGCATGCATCATATTTATACAAATGTTATATCCTCTTGTTGGAGTGACTCTTTATTGTTTTATATTGACCTTCTTTGTCTCTTCTTATAATCTTTGGCTTGAAGTCTATTTTGTCTGATATAAATATAGCTACCTCTGCTTTCTTTTGGTTTTCACTTGTGTGGAATATCTTTTTCCATCCCTTCACTTTCAGTCTGTGTGTCCCTAAAGCTGAAGTGAATCTCTTATAGGCCCTAGATGACTGGATCTTGGTTTTTTTTTACCCATTCAGCCATTCTTTGTCTTTTGATTATAGAATTTAGTCCTTTTATATTTAAAGTAATTATTGATAGGTATGGACTTACTGTTGCCATTTTAAAAATTGTTTTCTGGCTGTTCTGTAATTCCTTTGTTTCTTTCTTTTTCTCTTGCTTTCTTCCTTTGTTTTTTGGTGATTTTCTTTAGTGCTGTGCCTGATCTATCAATATAAGATTCACTCAGCTAGTTTCTGGACTTCATTCAAAGGGAATTGCTTCATGCTTAGTAGTAGATTCATTGTGTCTGTGGGAAGAGTTGAGTTCAGGAGCCTTCTCTCTTGCCATCTTGGCCCAGAACTCCTGTGATTTCTTTTTGTTTTTGTATTTAGCAGTTATTCTATGATGTGCTTCATTGTTGTTTTCTTTGCATTCTTCCTGTTTGAGAGTTTATATAACTTCTTAAATCTATGGCTTGATGACATTTTTAAGTTATGGACATTTCTTGACCTGTGTCACTTCAACTGTTACTTCTGCCCAACTTTTTCTCCTGCATTCCTGGGATTCTGATTATATGCACATGACATCTCACTGCACTGCATAACTTTTGCAGTCTTTCCTGCATTTTTCCTTTTTTTCCCTCTGTGCTTCAGACTGGGTATTTCCTACTGACCCCTCTTCTGGTTTACTGCTCAACTCTTCTGCTCTGTTTAATCTACTGTCAAACCCTTCTGTTGAGGTTATTAATTCAGTTATTATATTTTTCTCAGTTATAATTTCCACTTGATATTTTTTTCATAGATCACTTCTCTGGTGAAATTCTTCATTTGTCATCTAAAGTTTTGAACATTTTAATGAAAGTTATTTTAGTATTTATGTCTGATAACTTCAGTGTTGAGATCTACTTGTGGGTCTGTTTCCGTTGACTTTTTTTCCTTCTCTTTTGTAGTTTCCAGATAGTTTGTCCTTTCTTCTGATATATCTAATAAATTTTGTTAGATACTGGGCATTTTGTATGACAAATTGTAGAAGAGCTGGTTGATTCTTTGTTTTTCAAGATATGATTTACTTCTTTTGTGGACTGTCAGTAAGAGAAGACTCATCTTGATCCAGTCAAGGATTTGTATAATAAATATTTCTAAGACTAATAACAGAATATTGGTCTTAATACAGCAGTGCTTTTGAAGATGACATTTACTGTGTTTATTGAGACTTTGTAAGGATTTATGATTTCGGGTTTTGTCTTCATAAAAACTAGTTTCAGTTTGCCCTTTCTCTTATGTCATAGCCCTTCAGGAGTTTCTCAGCTGGAAACTTCAATGTTAACAGTGGATTGTGCCTTCTCCTTTTTGTTTCCCCAGTTCTCTGGGATTGCAGAAAACTCTGAGCCTCCACTTCTACTTGACCTTTCATATGTAATGTTTATGAGGTGGCAATTACCTTTAAGTAAAAAGTACTGAGGAATGTAGGACTCACCTTAGTGCATTTCTACTCTTTCTGGGATCTTTGTCCTTTAAGTCCTGGCTAGTTTGGCTACTTCCCAGTGTCTTCAGTTAGCTGTTTATTGACCAATTAATTGGATTTTATCTGGCTTTTAGTAATGTTCTTATTGGTAGGGTTAGTCTCATACAATCTTTTCCTGCCTAGGTGTCATTGGCAGTAAGATTTTGTTTAAAAATTTCTTCCCAAGTGATTTTAATCATTGCTTCCTAACTACACAACTCCAGGAGACCACACTAATGTCATAATCTATGTAAACAATATCCTGTGGAGTTGTGCAGAACCATACGACTATAGCCATAAGGTTTGAGAACTATTGTGCTGTAGAAAATGAGACTGGTGATGGACTTGATAGTATTGGTAGAGATTAACCAGATGGAGAGATGAAGGAAGTCATTGCTGGACAAGAGAATAACAGAAAGCTTGAGGCAGTTAATTGGAAATTGGTTTTAAGGTCACATTTTTTTCTAAGATATTAAAAAACTCTATAGCAAATACTTTTAAAGCTAAATAATAGAAAATTATCCTTATAACTGGTTTTTTTGTTTGTTTTTTTTGGGGTTTTTTTAGTGATGACATTTATTACATTTTTTTTATAAAGGTAGAAAATTGCCAGTAATTTCAGTACAAAAGTCACTATTGACATTTAAAAAAATTAATGTTTTGTAGTGGAATATTCTTCAAACAATCCTGCCCCATCAGTTTTTTTCTAAGTCCTTGCCTGTCTCTCTTTCATTTTTCTCTAAAACAAACAAAGTATATCCAGGTCTTCATTTTGTGTGTAAAGTTGTTCGTAAACTTTGTTATTCTTTCCATTATATGGGATATGGTATAAAGACCCCCAGATATCCCTAATTATCTTTAGAGATTGTGTTATTGATTACTGTGCTTCTTTCTTTTGGAGAAAAAGTACAATGAAAGTATGCCATGGACTTTGACTCTATATTCTGTCAGCCAGAGGAAGTGAAAGCTTTAGTCTGCATTTTTCTTTATATCCTTTCAGGTAGATAGATGGCAGCATAGTATCTTTCGTTAAGTTCTAAAACTGAGTGCTTATCTCTGGGTGGGAAAAGAAAGTGTTAAAAACTCTTACTTAGGTTTTTGTTTCTTTTCTTTTCTTTTTTAACATGAAAGTGTTTATTCACTGGACTGACTTTTAAACTTTGTGGTGATGTCGCTTAACCTGTATTTAGTAGAAAACTGGTACATTAATGATTAAGCACATGGGAAAGAAAGAGTTGAGAGAAAGCAGGCTGTTCACAAACTCTGGAAAATAAAGGGTTTGGGACCTGATTTTCTTCCATTTCTCTCTCCTCTTGGCTTTCTCTTTTCAGGGGAGTGCTTTCTCTGCTGGATTGTTTGAATTGCTTTGCAATAACCCCATTGTTTTTGAGAGTAACTTAGTGCTTTTTAGATTTCTCCTTAATCTTTACTTTTAAAATATCCACCTATCATGGACTTTCAAGGAATTATGTGTTTTTACTATGTGAAGTTTTGAGGAAATACTTTAATATATCCTTTAGTTAGAGAAGGAGTTAATAAGAGGTAAGGAAGATAAGGAATTTATTCATCATGAATCAGTGCCCCCAAAAAGGATTTATTTTTATGCTGTAAGTATTGATTTATATCCTAAGTCTTATAAAGAAGGCCTACAAACCTGAGAAGAATTAGTATTACCATCTTCTTTGTAAATAGTAACTAAAAAAAAAATCTCTAAATTCTCAGTTGATATTAAGACAAAAATTCATATTTAGAAAATTACAGAAATGTAAGTAATAGGTATCTTTCCAAATAAATGGGGATAAATAAAGCATTTTTAGTTAAAATCACAGAATCCAAAATTAATAAAGATTATAAGCTTGGAGATATTTGGAGAAGTTTTTCAAATGTTAGATGTCAAATTAGTTTGACCGTCATTTGTATTTATCATGCTGCTATAATGTTAACTTTTACTTAAAATCCTCTTGAAACTAATGTCTTCCTTTAAGTAGTTATTGGGATGAAAATCATTTTAAAGATTTCAAAACCTGTAGAGTGGGGAGTGATGTGGCATTTTAAATGAATAAAATGGATAGATATTAAATAAAATAAATTTTCTTTGGCCAAAGTCTATATTTGACTATTTTTCACATAGTTATTTTAAATGTTTATAAGCAAATGCCTGGCCGTTTGGCATATTATTAAATTACAAAAATGTACTTCGTCTTATTGTATACTAGTTGTTTACCAAAACCATTATTAGAAAATTACAGCATTTTATTGGGTTGGCCAAAAAGTTCGCTTGGGTTTTTCTCTAACATCTTATGGGATAAAACCAAAAGAACTTTTTGGCCAGCCCAATGATTAAATATGAAGGAAGGTGTCGTTATAATTAGGGAGTATACTTTCTAAAGATTATTATTTATTGATCCATGAATATTTCATTAGTCATATGTTTCAGGATTTTTATATTATTCTCAATTTGTAAGAATTGGATTAGTGGAAAATGTCAACTTATTTAAAATATCCTTGAGAGGATAAGTAGTATGGTTCCCATTGTACAGAGAAGGTACTGAGATTCAGAGAGGTCCAGTAACTTGTTTAAGCAGAGAATTATCCCACTTGGCAGAGGTGTGATTTGGGCCCATTTCTGCCTGTTCCTAAGTCAGTGTTCTTTCTATAGTATCAAGCTGCTATTTCCCTTTTTTACACTTTTCCCTGAGGATACTTTTTAGCAGTTTAAAAAATACTCAAGCATCACAAAATTTCTTCTTCAGGGACAGCTTATTGAATCTCCTGATTGGTAAATTCATACTTTGCTGTTTTCATTTTTCATTGAGGCAGTACGTTGTTAGTAGTTAATCTAATCTAAAGACTGTCAAAATACATCTTATAAAGGCATTATAGTAGGTTAAAAATATTTTTTAAATTATGTACCTGCTGATAATCACATATTGTAGGCAGTACTATCTCTACTTTCTATGTGAGAAAACAAGTTGTTTTCTTTCTTAAATAATTGGTAGCTATTAGTGTAGAGCTTATGCAACTAATCATTTGTGGCATAGTTCTAAAGTTATATGTTTTAAATTGTTTTTAGACGAAGTAGATTTAGATAATTCCCAGATGATTCTTTTGTGTCTATTTTTATGTGAAGGGCAAAAACTAATATACTACCTGCATTTAAGGTTATGGGTAGAGTGATAGAAGTGGGGAAGGAAGGGTGAGAATTTGAATAAAGGACATGCTGCCAATATTCAGAAGAGGAAAATAAATAATGTTTAGCAGTCCAGCCAACAGCTTCAGCTAGGAAGATACATCATTATTATTCTGATTAGCTCCTATCTAATAGTGTTGCTAGGGATTTGATGTCGGATAGAACTATGCCACAGAGTTATTTGCGTAGCTTTTTGGCTAACAAAGAATAGAAGTAGCCAGAGGACTTAGTTGCAGGTAGCTCTGAATATTAGTAAAGCTCTTTACAATTTAGTTTAATCTTTTTATATAATCAATCTCAAAGTATCCTGAGCACTTCTGTTATTTATTGCTATTTTTAAAAAATGATTTAGGCTTTACTCAATATTTATATAGGGTCATTTATTGTGGGTACTTTAGAATGAATAAAATTGCTGAAATATGTATTTAGTTTGTTTTTGGCAAGAATAGCCAATAGTGTGGAATTAAGGTAAATATGAAATGAAAATTATTTCATTAGCAAGTGTAAGGGTAATTTGGTGTTTTTGCCTCTGTATCCTGAAATGTTAGTGGAGGTAGTAGCATCTCTTGGTAAATTTTTCTTTCTCTTTTTCTTTTCTTTCTTTTTTCTTTTTTTTTTTGCTTGGAAGGTATGGTGTCAGATATATAATTAGTTTACGTTTGTAAAAAAAAAAAGTATAAGACTACCCTATTATTCTAACAATTGTCAATTCTATATGTCATATATCCCTGTGCTTTGACTGGCAGATGGAACAAAGAAACCTTATGCTAAATCTTGACCTTGCCTTGCAGTACCAGGTCTACTGAATATATGTCCTCATTAAATTTTATATAGCTAATTATTTATGAATATTATAGCACTTAGCATAAAAATTTAGCAGTTTTATTTCTCTGTGAGAATGTTTCAGTCACTTTGAGCTTAAATGGTTAAACGCTGGCAGCAGTTTTACTGTCTCACTCATCTTTTACTTTTATCAAATGCTATAGTACTGTATTAAATGCATACTGTATTAAATGGTAAATGTAGCAAGAAAGTATCGTTTCTTATTGAACAGCTATAACTTTTCTAGAGTTTTTACTGCTAAAAGATGGGAAGGCAGACAAAATGATTTTTCTGAAATATTGTACCCTCAGCCATGAACCTAGCAGTCAGGTGCCAGTGAAATTTGCTCCCTAAGAAAGCTGCATTTATATCTGTATCAAAATTGAATGTGTAATTCTGGTCACTCAGTGATAGCCATGAGTCAAGTATGAATAGTGATTTTTTTCATTTAGATATTAGTTTCCATTAGGATTTAACAAGACTGAAAAAAAAGTACATTTTACCAGGGGGCTGGAGGTGAGAAGGATATACAGAATAATCGTGTAACTTCTTTGCCTATAATTTTGAATGTAATGATAAAACTTAAGCTGAGGTCCATTCCCAAAAGTGCTGATAACCATACAGATATGGTAGGATTTTACTTTATGCAAGAGTAACTGCCACATGAACCTAACTTAGCATGTGAAGTTGGTTATTTAGCCATTTTGAAAATTCAAATCTGTATACTCTAGATATCTTAGTTGTGATCTAAGCTATTTTCATTTTTGAAAAACAGAAAACACATCCCTTCCAGTATTACAGTGGGGGAAGGAGGGAGTCTCTGGCCCCCCTTCCCCCCCTCCACCCCAGAGACATTGGTAATGATATCTGGAGACTTTTTTGGTTGTCACAACTGGGAGAATGCTATGGGCATTTAGTAGGTAGAGGCCAGGGATGCTGCTAAATATCCTACAATCATAGTACCACCTCCTACAACAAAGGCTGATCTGGCCCAAAGTATAGTAATGTTGAGGTTGAGAAACGCCTTCAGTAGGAGGAAGATAACAAATACCTCACATGTTAATTTTCAGGCTAGTCTCATAAAAACACAAAACGACTTATAAATAATAGTTTGTAAATAAAATTGCTTCCTACTGATTTAATAAGACTATTATTTTATATGTAAAATTTTATTTGTAAAACAGTTGTTTATTTTCAAAAATTATGAAGAACATTCAGTAAATCATTTAACAAATATTTATTGAGTGCCTGCGATGTGCATGGTAGCCATTCTAGGCTCTGAGAATGCAGCAGTGAACAAAACGAAGTTCCTGAATTAAAGAGTTTACATTCTAATTGGGGGAGACAGGCAATAAACAAATATATGGTATACAAGATTCGTATTATGAAGTGTAATAAAGGTGAGTAAGGGATAGAAAGTAATGATTGATGATATAGTCAAGGAAGGCCTTTCTCATAGTGACACTTGAGCAGAGACCTGGAGCTCAAGCATGTCACTGATACTGGGAGGAAGAGCATTTCAGTGAGAGGAAAGAACCAATGCCAAGACTGTGAGGTGGGAGCATGCTTGACATTTTTAAGGAAGAGTAAGGAGGCCAGTGTATCTTGAGTGAGGGAGAGAGTTGTAGGAGATGAATTGAGAGCAGTGAGGGCGGATTGAAGGTGAGACTTTGTTTTGTCAGGATGTTTAGTGGTTGGGACTTTGGAAGCTTTTGAAGGCTTTTTAGCAAAATTACACAAACTCATTTACATTAGAGAAAGAAACCTGATTGCTAGGAAGAATAAATTTAGGGACAATCATGGCAGCAAGAAGACCATTTACTAGACTGTTAAAATATAGTCCAAACAAGATGATGTGGGGAGTAGTGGAATGTTGAGAAGTGGTGCGTTATAGTTTAAGAGCTGACAGGATTTAGTGTTGATTTGGATGTGGGGTATGAGATAGAAAGTGACAAGTAGAGGATAACTGCAAGGTTTTATGTCCTGAACAACTGGAAGAATAGAGTTGTCATTTACTGAGATGGAGAAGCTTGGAGGAAGAGTAAGTTTTCGGAAAAAGTTTGAAGATTTTGGTTCTATTGAGGTACCTATTTGATATCCAAGAAGAGATGTTGTTAAGTAGACAGATATGGGAATCTGGATTTCAGTAGAGTGGTCTGAGCTAGATATATAAATTTGGGACCTTTAGGTGTAAAGATGGTATTTAAAGCCATGGGACCTGATAGGAGATTTTCTAGGGAGTAAGTATAGCTAGATAAGAAAGGAGGTCTTAAGACTAAGCCTGGAATACTCTTAAATTTTAGAAGACAGAAAGATGAGGAGGAAACAGAAAGGTGACTAAGCAGGAATACCCGGTGAAACCAGGGAGCACTAGTGAAAGAGAGCATCAAGAAAGTTGACGGGGGCTTCCCCGGTGGCGCAGTGGTTGAGAGTCCGCCTGCCGATGCAGGGGACGCGGGTTCATGCCCCGGTCCGGGAGGATCCCACATGCCGTGGAGCGGTTGGGCCCGTGAGCCATGGCCGCTGAGCCTGCGCGTCCGGAGCCTGTGCTCCACAACAGGAGAGGCCACAACAGTGAGAGAGGCCCGCGTACCGCAAAAAAAAAAAAAAAAAAAAAAAGTTGACGGTATATATTGAAGGAGAAATTATAACAATGTAGTGTGGACTGTAAACAAGTAGGAAGTCAAGTGAAGGTATTGGAGGAAGGCATTGATGGACAGTGAAATGGTGGTTGGGTCAACAGATCGGACGTTCATTGAGGGTGAGAATGTGTTAACATTGATGGTCTACAGGGAGTTAGATTGAAAGATACAAGGTGGTATTCAGAAGGTGATGTGTTTGAATTTGCAATCATGTCATGAGCACAGTGATGGGAAATATTAAGGTAGAGGATATAATCATAGAATTTGGATTGAGATTGGAATAAGATTATTAGAAGAAATGAGTTCAAGGAATTCACAGACCAAGTATTGGAAGAATTATTTGCTAGATCATAAATAGCCAAATCTGATCCTTGGTTTATTTTCATTTAGCTTGCATCAGGAGGTGATGACCCCACTGCTCCCTAGTTGTGTACGATTTTGAAATTTTAAATGATGTAATTAGCAGATAGGAATATAGGAATATTATTTCATGTAAGTGTCCTTTTCCACCTCTCTTGGTTTGTGTGACGTGTGTCTATGTACATGTTGCCTATGTGTTTCTTTTTCTGTGTTTCTCTCTGCTATTTCATGTGTGTAATAGTCTTTGTAGGTAGTACTCTGACTCTTCATGTGTTGGGGGAGACTGCTTTTTTGGCTCGCTTTCTTCCTCATTTTCATTTATTCATTCAGTAAACATTTATTGAGCATCTACTGTGAGCTAGAGCGAGTTCTAGGCTCCAGGGACTCGTCATTGAACAAAACAGTCAAGAGTTCCCATCTTCAAGAAACTTACTGTTGTGAGAGGCAGATAGTAAATACATACATAATTACATAAATAAGTAAATATCAGATGGAGGTAAGTACTCTAGAAAAAATAAAATAGACCAAGGCAGTAGGGAATGCTGGGATTTTCTGTAGTTTGGTCAAGGCAAAATAAGCAAATGGGCCCTGGTAAAAATAAACAAATGGGTCTCTGATAAGGTGATGTTTAAACAGAGACCTAAAGAAAATGAGGGAGTAAACCTGTGGATATCTGGGGAAAGATTTTGCTGGGAAGGATAAGTGTAACATCACTGATGTGGGGTTTGCTTCATATGTTGGAGAAATAGCAAAGAGCTCAATGTGGTGGGATCAGAGTGGTCCAGGAAGAAAGTGGTAGATGAGCTCAGAAGGCCAGTCCGACTCCTCCTCTCTCTTTCTTCCCTTTGTCTCTTGTATCCTTTTCTATAACTTATTTGACATTTTTTGTCTGTCCTTTCACAGGCCATATGTAACTAAACGTTTTCATTTTGCTATATATATTTTAAAAGAGTTCTGTTTCTATTCTAAAATTAAGAAAGTATTTTTGTATTTAATATTTCATGATCACAACTTTCTTTTTACTGCAGTTTCAGTTTTTGTACCTTTTATATTGTAAAATATAATACACATATATAGGTGTGCACAAAAATAAGAACATACAGCTCAGTGAATGATGGCAAAGCCTCTTTGAGCAATATTTATAAGATTTATTCTTTTGTTACATTAGATACAGTTTATTTTCGTTGCTATGAACATTGCTACAAATATTCATAGTATTTTATTTTACTTATTTATTTTTTTTGCGGTACGCAGGCCTCTCACTGTTGTGGCCTCTCCCGTTGTGGAGCACAGGCTCCGGATTCGCAGGCTCAGCGGCCATGGCTCACGGGCCCAGCCGCTCCGCGGCACGTGGGATCCTCCTGGACCGGGGCATGAACCCGCGTCCCCTGCATTGGCAGGCGGACTCTCAACCACTGAGCCACCAGGGAAGCCCCTATTTCATTTTCTAATAAATTTATTTATTTATTTATTTTTGGCTGCGTTGGATCTTCGTTGTTGTGTGCGGGCTTTCTCTGGTTGCTGCGAGCAGGGGCTACTTGTCCTTGCAGTGCGCGGGCTTCTCATTGTGGTGGCTTCTCGTTGCGGAGCATGGGCTCTAGGCACGCAGGCTTCAGTATTTGTGGCACACAGGCTCAGTTGCTCTGTGGCATGTGGGATCTTCCCGGACCAGGGATCGAACCCGTGTTCCGTGCATTGGCAGGCGGATTCTTAACCACTGCGCCACCATGGAAGTCCATAGTGTTTCATTTAATGTAAAATAGTTTATATATCCATTCTATTGATGGATATTTACATTGTTTCCAGTTTGGGGCTATTACAAATAATGCTGCCAGAAGCAACCTTGTTCATGTCTCTTGCTGTACAGGTGCATGTGTTTCACTTGGATGTACAGCTAGAAGTGGCTGTTTTCAAAGGTTATGTGTACGTTCCTTTAGATACTGTTAAAGTTTTACAAAGTGGTGGTACCAATTCAAAACCCCACTCATAGAGTATGTAAGTTCACGTTACTTCATAGTGTTGCTAATACTTTTTCAGGTTTTCCTTTTTTTTTTTAATGGCATAATATTAAAAGTATCTCCTTTATTTTTCAATTGAAGTATAGTTGATATACAATATTACATAAGTTATGGGTGTACAATATAATGATTCACAATTCGTGTAGTTATTATAAGATACTGGCTATATTCCCTGTGTTGGACAGTACATCCTTGTAGCTTATTTTATACCTAATGGTTTGTACATCTTTTCCCCCTACCCTTAATATTGCCCCTTCCCCTTCCCTCTCCCCACTGTAACCACTAGTTTCTTCTCTATATCTGTGAGTCTGCTTCTTTTTTGTTATATTCACTAGTTTGTTGTATTTTTTTAGATTCCACATATAAGTGATATCATACAGTGTTTGTCTTTCTCTGTCTGACTTATTTCACTTAGCATAATGCCCTCCAGTCATCTTAAAGTTTGTAATTTTAGTGGGGATGAGCAGTACTTCGTTGTGTTATTGAGCCCCTTTTCACATGTTTATCAACCATATGTATAACCTGTTTGATGCAGTGTGTCTGTTTATTTTGCGTGTTTGGTAGGCGGGTTATTTAACTTTATTTTTCCTGGTAATTGTAGCATGTTTTAGATTTGAGTCCTTTTATGATTATGTATGTTGTAAATATCTTCTCTGTAGCTAAATTTTTTACTCTCTTAATGCTATTTTTTGATGAACAGAAGTTTTAACTTTATTCCAACTTACTAGTCTTTTCCTTTTTAGTTAGTGCTTTTGAGGTTCAATTTAAGAAGTATTTTTCTATCCTAAATCATCAATATAATTCTCCTATATTGTCTTCCAAGTATTATATTTTTTATATTTCTACCCAGAATTGATTTTTTATAATGCTTATGAGGTAGGAGTTAGGATTTCATTTTTTTCACAGATGGATATCCAATTGATTTAGCACCATTTATTGAAAAGATAATTCCACTGTGCTCTGCAATACCATCTTTGTCATAAACCAAGAGCCATATATGTGTGTATCTGTTTCTGCTTTTTTTCTAGTCCATTAGTCTATCTTTGTGGTTGCACCACACTGTTACAACTGTAATTTTATAATAAATCTTGCTATCCAGTATAAGAGAGTTTTTCTGCCTTTTTTTTTCATTATTATTGCTCCCATCAGGAGCCTTTTTAGACACTTTCTCTTCTTTTCTCTGTGAAGTTAAGTACTAAGGAATAAGATTTTGTCAGGTAGGATTGATTTGTGGACAGCCACAAATCACTGTAATAGCTAAGTTTTTTTTCCTCCAAGAACCAATTTTCTCCCTCCTGGGGGCGATACTACCCCTACTGAGAATGCATGCAGTAGAGCAGATCCTCCTCCTTGTTCTTTTTATATAGGAGTGGTATGCTATCCTTTGCTTTTGTCTTTTTCAGTGAAATTTAGAAACAGCTTACTTAGCAGTTTACAAATCAAAACAAAGTAAAAACTCCTACCAGTATATACTCTACTGGTGGGGGAATTTTATTGGGATTGTATTGATTCTATACATCAGTTTGGTTAGTTGACATCTGTACCTTACTGAGTTTCCTGATCATAAGCATAGTATAGCAGCAAGAAGAAGTTGGAAACATGGGTAGTCCTATGATCATGAGTGAGTAGTTAAAACTTTTCCTGAAAAGAATATTCACACATTTACCAGTGAATCCTAGCTCTATCATATATGAAAGGAAACAGTAATTCCAGTCTTATGCATACTCTTCAAAACACCAGAAAAAGAGGAAACTCCCCAACTCATTTTATGTGTATAGCATATGTTGGGTATATAGCCTATTAAGGGCAATAAGAGAATGAAAGGAAATTAGTCTGATTATGAACATAGATAAACAACCCCTAAACAAAATTTTAGCAAACTGAATCTGGTCATATATAACCAGCTTGATCAAGTTGAGTTTATCTTAGGAATGAAAGGTTGTTTTTACACTAGAAAATCCGTCAGTACTTTTATCAATTAACAAATTAGGGGAAAAAAACCCAGATGTATGGAGACTGTACGTATTAGTGTGTGAGGACAAAGATAAAATTCAGCCTCCATTCATGTTATAAACTCTTAGCAAACTAGAACTAGAGAACTTTTTTAGTGAGATAAAAGGTTCCAATACAAACAAAGAAAAACCACACACAGAACCCAACACAATAGCTGTAGCATGCTTAATGATGAAATGTTGACCTTTTTCCCTCCGAGTTGAGGGACAAGGTGTTGATGCCTGCTGTGCCCCCACTGCCATTGTTATTAAATATAGTGCTAGGAATTCTAGTCCATGCAGTGAGGCAAGAGGAAGAAAGAGACGGTATAACTGCTGAAATGAAGAAAACCATCATTACTCTTAGATGGTATGATCATGTAAATAACTTACCTGTAGATTCTTTGGAATTTTTAAGCAAGTTTAAGAAGTGTGACTATAAAACAATATTTTAAAAAATCAGTTTTATTTCTATATGCTAGCAAACAGTGCTTTAGACAATGAAATTAACAGCAGAACCATTTATAATAGAATCAAGAAACAGGAATTAAATCTGACTTTAAAAAGCACAAGACCTCTAGGGGAAAATTGTGACTCTTAGTGGAGAGAATATATCATATGTGTGTGTATGTCTGAGTGTGTTGTAACTCGAAATCTAATTTAAAATTGTTATGGGAATACAAATTACAGTTGACCTTTGAACAATACACATTTGAACTGTGCAGATCCACTTATATGCGGATATTTTCAGTAGTAAATACTCCAGTAGTACAGGATCGACGGTTGGTTGAATCCGCTGATGCTGAGGAACCGTGGATACTGAGGGCCTGCTATAAGATATATGCAGATTAACCCCCGCCTTGTTCAAGGGTCAACTGTGCCTAGAATAACCAATACATTCCTTTTTTTACATTGAAGTGTAGTTGATTTACAATATTGTGTTATTTTCAGGTATAAAACATAGTGATTCAATATTTTATAGATTATACTCCATTTAAATTTATTACAAAACAAAGGCTGTATTTCCCTGTGCTGTACAATATATCTTTATTGCTTATCTGTTTTATACTTAGTAGTTTGTGTCTCTTAGTCCCATACCAAGATATTCTTGAAAAAGAACAAGTTGGGATAAGTTGGCCTACTAGGTATGGAGAGTTATTACAAAGCCATAGTAACTAAGATGTGCTCACTAGTACGGGGATAAACAGATAAACCAAGAGAACAGGATAGAGAGCCCACATCAGACTCAGGCACTTATGGACACTTGACCTCTGATCCCTGAGGAAAGGACAGCTTTTTAAATAAACCGTCCCGGGACAATTGAGTATTCATATAGTGAAAGTAAATTCAGAACCCTGTATTTCACAGTACACAATCAATTCCAGGTGGATTAGTGACCTAAATGTGAAAGGCAAAGCTATAAAGCTTTTAAAGGCTTTAGAAGGTAATATAGGAGAATGTCATCATCATGTCAGGGTTGGGAAAGATTTCTTAAACAGGAAATAAAAAGCAATAAAAGAAAAGATTGATAAACTGGACTACATTAAAATTAAGAATTTGGGATTATTCGAAGATGCCATAAAGGGAATGAAAAAGTAGACTCAGAGTAGGAAAAGATATTTGTAATATGCAACTGAAATGTAGTATCGAAAATGTCTGAAGAACGAATCAGTAACCTTTCTCTTTAAGGTAGGGATGCGGGAGAGGATGTGATGGGGAAGAAATGCACTGAGGAAAGCGTCTGCATGTTTTCAAATGTTTGCATTCTTTTCTCTAAACTGAACTTATGTTTTATGCATTTCTCTATATATAAGCACATTTCTTAACCAAAAAATGGAAAGGAATGAAAACGATAAAGAAATACAGTTACTGTATTAGTTTTCTAGGGTGACATAAAATACCACAGACTGGGGGCATAAACAACAGAAACTCACTTTCTCAGAGTTCTGGAGGCTGGAAGTCTAAGATCAGGATGTCGGCAGGTTTGGTTTCTCTGGAGGCTTCTCTCCTGGCTTGCACATGACACCTTGTTGCTGTGTCTTCGCATGTGCTTGAGCATCTGTGGTGTCGCTTTGTGTTTCTGAGTTTCCTCTTCTTATAAGGATACCAATCAGATTGGATTAATGTCCACCCTAAGGGCCCCATTTTTCTTGATCTCCTCTTTAAAGGCCCTCTCTCCAAATACTCTCACATTCTGAGGTGCTGGGGTGAGGGTGGGGTTAGGTCTTCCACATACGAATTTCTGGAGAGACACAATTCAGCCATAATAACACTGATTATGTCATAAAGATTTGAATAGCAAATGGATGCTTGTGATGTAGATAAAATTTCCCAAGCCAATTTTTGGATTCAAAAAGTGCTAGATCTAAAAAAAAAAAAAATCTAAGATAGAAGTAAAGATGTTGTGCTCTGGAGAAGTATGTTAAATGACTCAAAATATGGATTTAGTACTGATGTTAATTGTGTGTGTGTAAAGTTGGGATGCATTTTTTTTGAAAATGTAAGAGCGATAAAAAGCAATTTCTGAATCAATTTACTATTTTACACAAGTACTCTCTAACATAAATGTATACCTAAGTGAATAAATGTAATTTTAAGTAGATCTTTTAGTCTCATCTTCATCCCTAACATGTATAAATTCTAGTGGACAAAAAAGTTTTTTAATCTTTTCACTGGGAGAAAAGAGGATGCATTTTATTTGGTCATATATGGCACAGATCTTCCTTGACTTACAGTGGGGTACATCCTGATAAACCCGTTCTAAGTTGAAAATATCCAAAGTTGCACCATCTTAAAAGTCGGAAAATTGTAAGGTGAACCGTTGTAAATTGGGGACCATGTGTATTTTTATTAGGGTAAGCTCTACTATGACACAGTATGTTCATTCCTAAAATTTGCCCCACTGTGCAAAATCATGCAATGAAAACCATAGGGCTTATGGGAAAATGAAGACACAACACTCAAAAACTTTGTCAGTGACACTTAAAAGGGTTCCTAATAAAAATAGCAGCACAGTTTTATACATGTTAACTAGTTAAGAAATACGTAAATACTATAACAAACATTGCACTTTACCTTAGAAGAGACCTGAAATTTTCTTGTGGAAGTGGGCATCAGAAGGGTTGTGTTATGTGAGTTATTACCAAGTGATGGAAGGAGAGTCATATGAAATTGGAGGGAAAATTGTGATACCAGGTACGGATGAGTGTGGCTCATAACACACATGACAAATTGAGTTAGCCGGTAGATGTTTGGGGGTGTATGTTTTGTGTATTCCTGTATGGCTTGGTTTAGCTGGGTGAAGTTTTTACTGTTCATCTTGGGTTTCTTGCAGGTAAAATCACACATAAACAAACACAAGAGTCTTGCTATGCTCAAGTTGTTGCTTAATGTATCAATCATGTTGGAACATATTTGTGTTTTCATACAGCATAATAGCAGAGTTTACTGTACTGAATTTTTAATATCATTCATAGCCCCATCTTTTCCTCTTTACATGTTTGGTAAGGATTTTGCATTAGGCTCTTTTTAGTGAAATTTTGAAATAGTCAAAACTAATATGTAACTGTTACATAACACCTTAAGTATCTTGGTGAATTTTAAGTTTTCCCTGGCTAATAAACTGAGTGGTTTGGGTGTGGACTCAGAGTTTTGCTTAAGTCAGATGGATGATCACTGTGCCACACAGAAAAGCATCAGTTCTTTTGTTTCAAACAAGATCATTATGTTCGGTGACCCCCGTTTCTGCTATTGCTACCAGGGTACCTTTAAGCCTTAACCTGAATCAGTATTAAAAGAGCATGTGCGTGGTTATGTTTTGGGGTCCTTCCCATTCGTTTGTTGCTTTTTATCCACTGTGGCTATTTTATTCCAAAGCTTAGTAACTACAGGTTTCCAGAAGTCTTTGTTCTTTCACTCTCTCTCCCTCGACTGGAACGGTCTGGCCAGACAAGGGAGAGAGAGTGAAAGAACAGTGAGGGTAAATGAAATGGCTTCTCCTGGTTTTCCTGACCTCCTGCCACAGTTTCTTTGGATCACTTTCAAGACCCTCATTTTCATGCCCTGGGCTGGAAAATCAGTTTTCCCTCACAGCGTTTCCATTTCTGTCTCCTGTCTAGGCATTCCTTTATGTTTCTGCTGTCCTCTGTGCACACATTCCTGTTAAAGTATATATCGCATTGTTTTGGAGTTTTGCAGAGTTGGGCTCTCTCTCTGAATAAACTGCATACTTCTTGAGGGCACAGACCATATCTTTATCCTTTTTACATTTCTACTACATAGCTCAGTGCTTGGCAGTGGTAGTTGAGTGAGTGGATGGATGAATAAATGAGTTGGTCTTGCAGAGGGCTGTTCATGTGATCCTATTATTTGTGTTACCCCCTCATTTTGACTAAAATACATAATCTCTAGGTATCTTGGCCACTTGAACTTTAATATTATGAATCAGGTTTGTGCATTCAAGCTTTTTAGCAGTACCGTAATAAAATTTCCTTTTGTTGAACCAGAGATTGTACACCATCTGTTTTGTTTTTGTTTTTTTGATTTTTGGAGGGTTTTCTGTTTTGTTTTTGCTCCAAATAGTAAATGAGCATGGCTAATTTGCAACTTTAGGATTAGGAGTTTTTATGACAATTGAGTAGTAAAATCCCATTTTTCAGCTTGCTACTATGAATTAAAAACAATTATTTTTGAAATTTTCAAATATTTATATGTTTATGAAGTGGAATAAACTAAAAAATGGGGAGAGTAGTTCTTTTAAGATAATAAGGGAAAATGTTATGGCTCAATTCTTTATTATTGCAACTGTAAGTAATTTTTGAATTGTTTTTAAGATTTTCTTTTTCTTCTTATAGGACCTCTTTGTTGTTAGACATGAATTGGCCATAATGAGACTAGCTGCCTTTATGGGCATTACAATGTTCGTTGGAATAACTGGACTCTTTTATACTCAACTAATTGGCATCATCACAGTAAGTATATTTTTAATGTAAAGTAATGTATTTGTGAACATATTGCCTAATTACGAACTTAATTCTAAAAAGTTACAGGAAGTTTAGAAATTAAAGAGGAAACTTATCCGTAGTCATTTATGTATTTCCATTTCCGTATGCCTGTGTAATTTTAAAGTAGTTATAATCAGTGTACAGAGTGTACATATAATTTTGTATCCTGCTTTTAAAAATTAGATTAAAGTATTTTTATATGGCTATCGACATCATGTTTATAGTTTTTAATAGTTGGATATACTATTTAGTGAACATAACATATTTTAATTAATCATTTTTCTGTTGATCAGCATCTACTATGCAATCTTTTTTTTCTGTATTACAAATAGCTCTTTGAACATCTCTTTTTCCTCTTTAAACTAGTAACTTAAGGTAAATTCCAAAAAATGGAATGTTGCTGGTAGAAACATTTTATTAGTAATTAAACGGGTTTTTTTTAATGTACTTATTAGCCAAAGTGGATTTGTCACAACAGAAAAGGTTTTAAAAATGAGAAAAATAACATTGGTTAAGGATTTAAAAGTTTGGAAATACACTGCATTGCAGAAGATGCAGAGTAAATAGGCTTTTTCATATGTTGTTGGCGGGGGTATAAATTGGTATAAACTTTTTGAAGGGCAAATTGTCAATGTCTATCAAAATTTTAAAGGCACAACCCTTTTGACCACCTCTAGATACTGTTTTTTCACATGTGTGTAAATAAGTGTGTATATTAAAAAAGATCTTCATTGTTATATTGATATAGTGTATGAAAACTTAAGTGTTTATAAGACTATATTCAGTGGAAAAAAATGTAAGAAAATGCATCAAAACTTACTTTAAAGCAACAGTAATCAAGAAAGTGTTGTACTGGCATAAGGATAGATGAAATAGAATTGAGAGTCCAGAAATAGACATATATATCTATGGTCAGTCAGTTTTTCAGCAAGAGTAGCAAGATTATTCAATAGGGGAAAGAAAAGTCTTTTCAACAAATACTGCTGGGACAGCTAGATATCCACATGCAGAAGAATGAAGTTGGGCCCTTACCTCATACCATATATGTAAATTAACTCAAAATGGATCATAGACCTGAATATAAGATCTAAAGTTATAAAACTCCTAGAAGAACACATAGGATTAGGCAATACTAAGGATTAGGCAATACTAAATCTTAGACTAGGAAATAATATCCTAGATATGAAACCAAAAGTGTAAATAAAGAAAAAAAAGATAATTTGGACTTACTCAAAACTGTAAACTTTTGCACTTCAAAGGATGCTTTCAAGAAAGTGAAAGGACAGCTCACAGAATGGGAGAAAATATTGTGTATCTGATAAGGAACTTGTATCTAGAATAAAGAACTCTTAAACTCAGTAATAAGAAGGGAACCTAATTAAAGCATGGGGAAAGGATCTGAATGGATATTTCTTCCAAGAAGATACAAATGGACAATAAATACTACATGAAAAGATGCTCAACATCATTAGTCATCAGGGAAATGAAAATCAAAACCATAATTAGGTGTCACTTCTCATGCACACAAGGAGGCTATAATAAGAAAAGGTAATAACAAAGGTTGGTGAGGATGCAGAGGAAGCAGAACCCTCATGCACTACTAGTGGGGATGTAAAATGGTGCAGATACTTTACAAAATAGTCTGACCATTCTGTAAATAAACATGAGTTATGTTTTGATTCAGCAATTCCACGCCTAGGTATGTACCTAAGAGAAATGAAATGTATGTTCACATAAAAATTTGTACATGAATATTTATAGCAGCATTAGTCATAATAGACCAAAACTCTCAGCAATCCAGATATCTATCAGCTGGTGAATGGATATATACAAAATGTGGTATATATCCATAAAATGGAATATTATTTGGCCATAAGAAGAAGTGAAGTACTGATGCATGCAACACCATAGATGAACCTTGAGAGCATTATGCTAAGTGAAAGAAACCAGTCACAAAAGGTCACATATTTGTATCATTCCATTTAATGATATGTCCAGAATAGGCAAGTCTATAGAGACAAAGTAGATTAGTGGTTGTGTGGGGTTGGGGAGCTAGTGGGGGCTGGAGATAATGGCTAAAGGGTACAGAGTTTCTTTCATAGGGTGATGAACATGTTCTAAAATTGATTGTGGTGATGATTGTATGACTCTGTGAACATACTAAAAAAACCACTGAATTGTATACTTTAAATGGGTGAATTTTATGGTATATGAATTATATGTCAGTAAAGCTGTTAACAAAAGAATATTTCTGGCATAAATTAAATGTTAATTTTATTCATTTGTTCACATTCATTCATTTATTTATTCATTTTATATATGGTTTGTTGATGTCCTTTGTCTGTTTTCTATTCAGGTGTTCTTTTCTCTTATGGTTTAATAAGAAATGTTAATAAAAACATTCAAAAAAAAGAAATAATGCGGAGGTAACTCTCTCTATCCCTCTATCTATATGCAAAGACTATCTATGGAAAGACACATGAGATACTAGTAATGGTACTGGCCTCTGAAGAAAACTGGAAGAATGCAGTCAGAAATGGAAGGAAAACATTTATTGTGTAACCATTGTTTTAATATTTTGCAAGGTACTCATAATAACCTTTCCCCTCTAGATTTTATAGGAAGAATTTTAAACACAGGAAATTTTAAAGAATCTTACAGTGAATCCTCAACCACAATTAACATTTTAGAGTATTTGCTTTATCTCACTTCAAATTGTCCATCAATCCATTATATATTGTAATATATATCAAAGTAATTTGCAGCATCAGATAGTTCACCACACAAATCATTAACTGGAGCTCAGTGCTTGTTTATGTTTTTCCTTTGAGGCAAATTTTACATACAGTGAAAGGCATAAATGCACACATGTGCAACCCAAACTCCTTTCACAATACAGAATATTACCATCACCCTAGAAAGTTCCATCATGCCTCATATCAGTAAGTCCATATCCTCTGCAGAGGCAGCAGTGATGTGTTGTTTTTTTTCCCATCCATCACAGATTAGTATTGGTTATAGAATTTCATATATACCCATTAATATGTCTCCTTTGTTTCAATATAATGTTTTTTTGATTCATCCATGTTGTTGCATGTATTGGTAATTTTTTTTATTGCTGAGTAGTATTCCATTGTATGACTATACCACAGTTTGTTTATCCATTCTATTAAAAGACAACTGGTCTGGTTCCAGGTTTTTGTAATTATGAGTAAAAACGCTGTGAACATTCTTGTTCAAGTCTTTTTGTGGAAACATGTTTTCATTTTCTTGGGTAGATACCTAGGAGAAGAATTGCTGGTCACTTGAGACAGGTTTATCTTTTATTTCATAAGAAACTGCCAGGCCTTTTCCCCAAGCAACTGTATCATTTTGCACTCTGACCAACAACGTATGAGAATTCTGGTTGCTCCACATCCTCATCAGCATTTATTGTTGTCAGTCTTTTTAATTGCAGCTGTTCTAGTAGGTTTTAATAGTATCTGGTTGTTTTAATTTGCATTTCCTTGATGACTAATGATACTGAACACTTCTTCATGTGCTTATTGGACATTCATGGATTGTATAATGTCTGTTTAAATATGTTTTTATTATTATTCAGTGGCTTGAAATGTTTTCTAATATCTCTTGTGATTTATCTAGTGATGATGATAAATAACATGATATTAATCACATTCCTGTGGATGAGAATAGGGCTTCCCCTAACATCTTTTTTCTCTGCTTTTATACTCATTCATAATTACTTTATAGCCTATTCATAAGTCAAGTCTAAATTGCCAGGTTATGCTTGCATTTTTGAATTTCCACTTTTGAATTTGCCCAAATCATTGGTATATATTTATATTTCCTGGAATGAAGTTTCTCTGATTTCCCCCAATTTCTTATGATTAATGACTGGAAATGGACGTTTGAGAGTGTTGCTGTTAAGACTACAAGTTACTTCTGAGAGCTGTCAGAGGTTTATAGCTGAGGGTAACAGTTTCCTTCTCACCTAAGCAGAAAGTGGGGTTTGGCAGCAAAGACTTCAAGATATTTTAAGAATTCCTATTCTCAAATTTTAGTAATCACTTCTGAGTTGGACATAAAGTTATTTATAGTATTTGCTGGTTTTTAAAGGGTATATAGTATCAGGTCCCTTTCTGACTATTCCGTACTACCAGTATGTTAATATTAATTTTCAAATTGCATGATTTTCTCTTTTGCTATAATATTGAACAACATTTCACCATTTTAAGACAGGGAGATTGGGTCTGATGTTGTGATATTTCTAAAACTGAGTAGAAACCACATTTGTTAAATAATGCTCTCTCCCCAAGTCTCATCTCTTTCTGTATACATTTAGTACCCTCTCAGAACACTCTGTGCTAGACAGGTCTCATGTCTTTGGAAATTATATATTTGTGAAACATTTAAAAAGGAATGCAAGCATTAAGAGAGAGAATATATTCCATTTGTTAGTCCAGCCTTTAGGCACTGTACTTCCTCTTGAATCTAAGTACTTAAAAAAATTACAGTAAATTTCAATTCCATTTACCTGGGCTTTCATAGTGAACTTCAAGTACCACTCTTTTTGAATGAAAAAAAACATTTTTTAAAGGTTTCCAGAATTCACTCCTCCCCACATTGATTTAAGGTTCTTTAGGGCTTAATTATTTGAAGTTGTTATGCATTCAGTATTTAATTTTAAATCTAACGAATTATTAGTATTTAAAAATAGTATTTAATATTAAAATTAAAATTTAAAATATAGATTTTGCTTCCTTTCTTTATAAAATATGCTTGCTGTTTCATTTTATAAAAAATTAATACTGCCTACAGGACATTTCACATCTGGACATGGTTTTGTCATAATCTGAATCCATGGATCTCTCTTTACAGTGTGAAAGCAGTGACGAATTTGTCAGTTAGCATAAGAAAGAAAAGGGGGAGAAAGAATCACAGTGACTTTAATTACTTCATTGATGTCTTTCTCCTTCCCCTACTCCTGCCCCCAAAGACCAAGAGGCATTTTGGGAAAACACTGGTGGGAGTATCATTTCATTATAGAAAGTATGTAATTACATAGCTTGAATATAGGCCTGTTAGACTACAAACAAGCAAAACAAGTGCCATCTCTATTTAGGTTTAGGTTGAGGTTTTGAGGAAGCAGTGTATTAATTTTCAGTAATTTTTCCCATTATTTGTTCTTACTTGGAAAAATCATTTCTCTCCTGTATAAGAGGAAAAATCCCATCTTATTGATAGTAGAAGGTAACAGGATAATCATAGTAATGATAATCTGATGTCATTTTAGACCTAGTAAGAGCAGATTATCTGTGACCCACATAAAATAATTAGAAATTACTTAAATTTAAAAACAGTGGATTTCTAATCCCATTTCCAAGGTTAAAAGATCTCAACACAACCTGATGTTTCTATGGAACAGACTAATCTTAAACCCAATTTTAAAGGATTACCTTTGATTATTTTTAGATATAATTTTAAACAAGATTTAACTATATATGCTTGTTCCTTTTTACTAAAATTAATACTGAAGTTAAAGTGTTTTCAAAGTCTGCTTTGAAGCATTCTTTATTTAGTTAGGGAACAGATTATTCTAATTATTCCTTACTTAGACCGTTTAGCCTTTTTGTTTGTTTCTGAATGAAATGGATAGTGATGTTGTCATTATTGTAATTGATGTCAGAATTTCTTATTGAGCAGTAGTTCACACACAGCCAAGAATAATGTCCATTCTGATGAGCACCAACACTAAGAGTGCTGGGTGATTGTATTAGTCATGTTTTGAGTTGCTGGGCTTGGAGAGAGTTAATCAAGAAGCTCTGTAACAGCTGGTACAGCGCCTTCTGGTGAGGGTCTGACAGTGAGCTATTGTATACCATGACACTGCTCTGACAGTTTATCTAAATTTTGTATACAAGCATTTTTGTTTTCAGGGCACCGTGGAGTTTGTGTAAAAGCTTAAGCTTTTGATGGCGTCTCTGGAGCTTAGTGCTTTTCTCAGTTGTGGTGAGATTGAGGGTGGGGTGGGGAAGATATATTTAGTTGAAATTTTGTAAAAGGTTTTAAATTCTCAAAGAAAAAAATTGAGCTTTTTATATTTGGTCTCACAGGTAACTATTGTTGGACTCTACTTGAATTACTAAAGATAGCTTAAAGCAAAGCTTTTCAAAATAAAGGGAGAAAATGTTTTCCCCCCTAAATACTGGCTCATGATTACTTAAATAAATATAGACAGAATCACAGATGCAGGAGTGACTTAATTTTAACTTGATTATGTTATACAATGAAAAGTATCTTGTGTTCAAAATGTTAAATTAGTTTAAATGGCATTATCTATTAAATAACATTCTTATTAATCAGATGATTAGTGGACTTACCTGCCTTTTAACATGTACCTAGAAATGTAGTCCTGAGATTATTAATCCTTATAATGAAATTCTGCTAAGTATCCCCTGAATCAGTGTGGTGAATTAACAGCATTCGGTATAGTCTCTGTACAAATTATGTTTGCTTTACTCAACTCCAAATCAGCATTGCAAATATGGAAATCGTTGCTAATTATGCTGAACCCAGCTCACTTACATTTCTGTAAAGGGAGCTCTGTACAGCATTTTGTCTTCCTTTCTGAATTATGTTTTCATTTAATAAAAACAAAATATATTTTTAATACGGTATTTCTAATTATATTATGGGAAGTATCTTCTCTGTAGCTTTTTTAAAACCTAGAAGAATCATTAAAATTTAAATTGTTACTTCTTATATGTTTTTAATGTCATATTCTAATATTGGCTATAATATTTCTTTGAATTTTGGATACAGTAGAGAACTTTATAGAAACTAGGTTCCCCCTCGCCAAGGAATTAATTTAAATACATACTGTGTTACATTGCATAGTAATAGAAAAGCTTTCTTTCTAAAAATTCCTGCTAGCATCGTAATTATTATGTGTGGAAGTGGATTGCTCTTTAGCATAAACGTGTTCCTATGTGAAAATGTATTTATATTGCATCCTCTCTCTTTACTCAATGTAATAAACTTCTTGAAAGTAATTTAAAACAACTTAAATCTATTTCTGTAGATTTTTTCAATAAGAATAGTGCATTTTAATTTTCTTAAAACATGATGAATAGCTTGAGTGATTAAATAGATGCTTTTTTTTTGGTAAGGAAGCTAAACATTTATGAGTTGTACTTGCTGTTTTTCCCATGTTATTGTTCATGTTCTGAATCCACGTGAATTTTTAATCTGAATTTACAACTTTATAGGATTGGAGAAAACAGTGAATTTTATATTTATAGTTAACTTTTAGATCTTTTTCCACAGTGATTCATATGCTTCTCTCTGTCACAATCTATCACTATATTAATTACTTCTCAAATTCCAGCCAGAGGGGCACATTAGCCCATCTTACTTCTACTGATAACCGAAAATCTTATGAAAGTATAGTTTTGTACTAAAAATGTAAGAATAGTTGACCTTGATTTGATTGTTGATTGCAAATGTAAGTTTTCAGCTGTTTCTAAATAGTGTATGGCTTATTTATATATGTTATTGTATATAATCCTCCTCTCTGACATCCTCGGTATATTCCTGTATAATTATTTCTTGTATGTTTAACTACTTTCACTAGACTGTAAGCTCCTGTTGCTAAGGACTGTGTCATAATATGTACTTAGTAAATTTTTGATAGACAATAAATGAGTAAATGAATCATGTTTTATGTACTTAGTACTTATTTTTTCAACTAGATTATAAGCCCCTTGTGGACATTGGATTTTATCTGTGTAGTCTCCTACAGTCCATGTCATTGTATCTTTGATTATAAAAAACACTTGTTTGTTTAAACATAAATTTTTCTAGTTACATTCTAATGTAATTAAGATAGCTCCAAGCCCTACAATAAAAACTGAGGCCTGTCATTTATTGAGGAGTTATTAAGGGCTCTAAGATATTAACTCATTTAATTTCTACAAAAACCTATGAGGTAAATAGTAGTATTTGAAAATTGAGATACAGAATTTTAGTAACTTTCTTAAGGTTTTATACAGCCAGAAAATGGCTTGATGAAGAGGAGTATGGGAATTGTGTTGGAAAGAAATGTTTTAAGTGGCTATCAAAGTAACATCTACTGCCTTCTCAGTTTGGTTTCATGATTGATTAAATGTCTGTGTTAACTTAAGATCTCTAATAAAAGATGTAGCTGGTCCTCTGTTGGAGATGGATGCTTATGAACCATTTATTTCAAGTGAGTAATATAGTAGTGAGTTCTGGCTTCAAAGGAGGAGAGAGAGCTAAGGTTAACAGAAAGTTTTCTCTTTTTGGATTGAAAAAAATTAAAGATAAGGAATCATGTTATTTCTGTCCATGTTCAATTAGTTTAGTGCTGCAAACATATATTGAGTACCCACTTTGAATAATTTGTGCTGTTCGGTGCTATGAAAGACACAAAGTTAAATGAGTTGCTCTCTGTATGTTGAGCAGAAATTCTAGGAAGTTAAGCAAAAGTCTATTTTAGAATTAGCAGAAATCAGTAGTAGACAAAACAGGTATATAATCTCTAGTTGTGATAAACTTTCCTTAATAGTGTTTTTTACTCCAGGTTAAATCAGCAGAGTCATTGAATCAGGTATGTGCAGTAGAGTTAAAAGCATCAACAAGACCTATGATAAGACTAAAGAGTGCAGGCGATCCTTGAGGTTAGATCGAACTGTCTTCAAGGAGACTTTCTGATAGAATGTTCTTACTTTCCTCAGATCTTCAGTTTGACAGATCTGGAAACTCCATTTTGAAAATGTTTCCAGGGTTAATCAGGCCCAGAAACAGTGACTCTACTTCTAGACTCAAAAGTGATAGTCATATAAACCAGGTTGACTATTTATTCCCTTATGTATGATTGTCAGGTACCAAAGGAGTCTGCAGTACATTCTTTCTCCTGTACAACAACATATATGGCAAAGTGTTACTTTGTGAGAATGAACTCAAAGCAGAATGAGTTAGTTGGATGGATTGTATCATCAAGCTGTCTATTCCAAGAGGACTAGATTCTCAGGTCTGTTAACCAGGAAACATCTGGTGATAAATTCTTGCTCTTTGCCTCTCACCTCCCCCCCCTCAATTTTTCCAATAGGCAATAAATACCTCCCTCCCCCTTCCTATTAGAAACTTTTTTTTCCCATTCCAGTTATAATCTTACTAGTTGAGATACAGTTTTCTTTTAAGTCAAACATATTTCCTTAGACTGAACCTGAAAGATAATTTCTTAGAGTAAGATGAGCCATCAGGAGGAGATAAAGTATAGTTGATAAAATACTTGAGCCCTATATTTCTGTAAGTCTTTCTTGTTTCTAGTTTATTCTTTTTTTTTGGAAGATAAACTTCCGGTTTTTAAAATAGGAAAGCATTCTCATTTATCTCAGTTATGCAGACTGGCAGAAGTCTTGGATATTTTTATCATTAGACCATAATCAATACATAAATATTTCTTTGGAAATAAGGTATTTTGATTGTAGATAATACAATAAAAATGTGTTTCTTATCATTCCTTGAAGAGTGAGTTTTTCTAGATAGTTGTTTTACATATAACTAAGAATTTATAAAATATACTCCGTGAAGATAGCAATTACCTTTTTGGTAATTTTTGTGATAGTCACTAAAGGTATTGAGTCTTTTATGTTGAATGGAATTAGCTGCACTAAAATCTATTTTAAATATTTTTAGTTTATTTTTCATGTGTGAAATATTCCACAATTCCCCGCTTAATAAAACAAAACAAAAAGTTTATTAAGCCTAGTTCGGCACTTGGAAATAACTTATGGTTGTCAATATTCCTGCCAGTAGTAACCTCTCTTCTCTTCTAGTTTGCTGTTTCTATTGCGCATATAAATACGATAGCATGATAACTTGCGTTTCCCTGAGTATGCTGTATAAATGCCAGTGCAAAAACTTTGTGACATGTTTGGCTGTTCTTTTTTCTTATAATAGTACTCTGGATAGCTGAGAGATAAGCATTTGCCATTTCTAGTGGAAAAAAATAGTCTTTTTTGGCTGGCCTCACAAATCCTGTTCATAAAGTCATGGTAGACATCACATCCTTTGATTGAATGACAGTCTGTTTATGATGACTTGAAAGGTAGTGTTCCTCGTATTTCTTGAACCAGATTCTAGAAAGATGTCAAAAGCACTTGCAAATAAGAGCTTTTCCCATATGAAGTCTAAATTCAAAGTCCTTAAAATTGATTAGTTTATTGTCACAACTACATTCCTCAAAGTTATAATCGAGTTTTAAGTTTCTGCACAGTAAAAATGTCCTGTAACATTGGCTAGTTCTAGTAGTCTAACCTTGTAATTGCCTTCCTTATCCTGAAATAGTTTCCACTTTTAAGTGTTATCTACACCTGCAATTTGGGGCCATTTATATACCTTTCATGATAACACTTTTAAATTTCTTTCCTGTCTTTTCCTTGGTATTTTTGCGCAAGCTATCTTAATTGTTTTGGAATAACCTGTCACCATCAGTTCTAAGATACCATTTAAATTACTTCCTTCACTCTTTTTTTCTGATATGGAACCAGAACCCCAGCTTTCCTCTAAGTCTTTAATAAATTTTTTATGTATTTGCAGACTGTGTTTTCACAAAGTAAAACATTATTTTGAGGAAATTATGCAACAGAACCAGGAAAGGTTAATTATAAATAGAATTGTCATTGGAAACCATGAATTTCAGAAAATGCTAGGAAATTAGTGACTATAGAGTGACTAATCTATAGCCTCCACACAGATTACTGGGAAATCTGGAAATGAAACTCTGTTATTAGTTACTAGTCACATAAAAAATGATAGATTTGTTTTCCTGTATGTAGGCCAACTGTAGTTAGACAGCTGTTCATACATAAGAATTTAATGTTCTGAGCCATTCGTGTAACTTCTTTAAAGAGTTTTTTGAAGTAAAGGTGCTTTTAAGTAGTATTATTGGAAGAGAGTTCTATAGCTAAATAAGTTCTTGCAATTGGAGTTGCAGCCACAAATATTTGCATGAATAGTATTGCTTAATAACTGCAGTCCACCTGCTATATCTGAGGAAGCTAATAAAGGAAAGGATAAAAGGAGGAAGATTTTTTTGTATATTTAAAAGAATATATTTTCTTTTGTACAACTTAAAAGTATATTTAAAATGTAAATATATATATCTAAAATAAGATTATATAATTTGTGTTTTGATTATTTGGATATTCCTTATCATCACTGTTTCTCAGTCTAATGATGGATCTTCCATTAACATGAATTAGACCAGCATGTCTAGAAGCTTTCTTCTCTTTATTGAGTTGTTTTTCTTATATATTTGTGTTAACAGCTTTATAGAAAACACATAATGAGAAATTGCATTATGATGAAGGGACTGGTTTTTCTCTTGAAAAAAAAAAAAAAGTTTTTTTACCAAAGAACACTGATCAGTTAGCTTTCCTTTTCAGAGTAATAAATGTTGTAGTACGGCAAATGCATACATTGCCTTGTTGAATTTGGCTTTGTTTACAGAAATCCATAACCAGTAGCGCTCTTTGGCTCTTGACAGTTTTCTGTTCAATAGTGTCTTTCATTTATCATTTTGGTATTTATTTTTTAATGCATATTTAATGACAGTTGGATTAAATATAGACTTTTAAAAGAATTATCAAGAAGGCAAGTGTAATAAAAGGTTATTTTTTAATGAAGTGAGACTCCTACAATTTGCCGGGGGGGGGGGGGGGTTGTAACTGAATAAATTGGTTCTTTTTAGCACAACGTAATGTTGATTCTGTTTTTCCAAGGGAATTTCAGCAATGTACATAGATAATTTAAAATTCTTTTTTTTAACATCTTCATTGAAGTATAATTGCTTTACAATGGTGTGTTAGTTTCTGCTTTATAACAAAGTGAATCAGCTCTATGTATACATATATCCCCATGTCCCCTCCCTCTTGCGTCTCCCTCCCACCCTCCCTATCCCACCCCTCTAGGTGGTCACAAAGCACCCAGCTGATCTCCCTGTGCTATGCAACTGCTTCCCACTAACTAGCTATTTTGCATTTGGTAGTGTATATCTGTCCTTATATACACTACCACTCTCACTTTGTCCCAGCTTAGTACCCATATATAAACTTTTTATATCTTTAGAATATTCTCTGAATATGATTAAAAACATCATGAAATAGATATAGAATCAAGCCTTGATAACTGTTATATCTGAGTATTTTTTTTGATTTTTAATAGGATACAACATCTATTGAAAAGATGTCAAACTGTTGTGAAGAAATGTAAGTATGAAAGTGAAGTCTGTAGTGTTCTTATTTGAAAATGCAAACACCTGGTTATATTTGAAAAATGTGTGCATGTAGTTGAAAGATAATATAATGATGGCTTTTTCTTGGTGCCTTTTCTAAGACCTGAGCTAGCAAGCATAACCCAGTCTTACAGTAGGGGTAGGGGTCTTCTAGCCGTGATAGTTTTCAAACAAAATAAGTACTGATCATTCTTGTTCCTTGTCCTACTAAAGTAAGTTAAATTATTTGTCCTGAAAATACATCAAAAGAGATTTGCTACTGTGTTGTTGACACACATTCTGTTAATCCTGAGATTCTCCTCTGCTTCAAAAGTTGCCCTAGGTTGATTGACGACACAGATAAAATATCTGCTATCCAGAGTTAAAACTCAGCTGCATGCCATAATGAAAGAAAAGCTGTATTTGTGATGCTGGGACACAATTCATCAGAGTCCAGTAATGGATCCCCAGCCAACCTGTATTGTTTTAGCTGACTGAAGTGCACCATGGGAGTGCTGTCTTTCACTAATAATGCTGTCTTCTGTAGATCGAGGCCCCGAAAGCCATGGCAGCAGACCTTCTCAGAAGTTTTTGGCACTCGTTGGAAGATCCTGTGGTTTATTCCTTTCAGGCAGAGGCAACCACTGCGAGTTCCCTACCACTTTGCCAATCACGTCTAAACAGATGGATGGTGGGCACAGATGGGTCCTCCATGCTGGAAATGCGTTACAGGTTTTCTGATAATAGAACTATGACAGTCTTCAAGTCAATTAAAATCCACCCACCAATCTTAAGCATCATAATGTGCCCCAGGCTTTATTTTAATAGTGATCTTGATCCTGTTGTGGGACTAATACATGATCTATATTTAAGTTTTAAAGCATGTTTACTTTCAAATTAGCTTTCCACAGGGATTTCTTTAAATGCTTTTGTTATTAAACTCAAAAGGCAGTGATTGGGATGAAGTAATTGTACATAATTTCTTTTAGTCCTGACAGTGTTACAGATTTTACTTTATGGGAAACTTCGGATGTTTATTTAAAATTTTCACCCTTAAGCAGTACTAACCAAATCTGAATTTCATTCTTTAGGTTTTACAAAAATTGATACGCCTTATATGTAAATTTTCTTTTTCAAATACAATTTTATGTTATACTTCCTTTTGTATGTGCTGCAAGATTTTTTAAAATTTAGCATATAGGATTGAACAACAACAACGAAACAAAAACAGCAACAAAAAGGACAGTGTTTTCTTAGAAGTAGCTTTCTAATGTTTTTTTTTCACTTCACCAAAAACACCCTAAAGTAAAACACCAACTACCTACCTTATTTTAAAGGAAAGATTAATTTTTTTTCACATTAACTTTCCCATTTCTTTCCCCTGTACTGTTGTAATTATTGGTTTTTGTTAAAATATTTGCTCCAAGGGGAAATTTTTGACCAAACAGGCATGTGTTCCTATTTTACCCTAAGATTTTTATTAGCAAAAAGGGTAAAGAATTTGCAATAATTTCACTGATACCTTTTCTAGTGTAGTTATGTTAGAATGCATATGTTTTTAAAATGCTAGTATAGGGCTCCCCTGGTGGCGCAGTGGTTGAGAGTCCGCATGCCGATGCAGGGGACACGGGTTCGTGCCCCGGTCCGGGATGATCCCACATGCTGCGGAGCGGCTGGGCCCGTGAGCCATGGCCGCTGGGCCGGCGCTTCCGGAGCCTGTGCTCCGCAACGGGAGAGGCCACAACAGTGAGAGGCCCGCATACCGCAAAAAAGAAAAAAAGCTAATATAACTAGATAATATATAATGTATAGTATAAAGAAGAATATTGTGCTTTAAAAAAAATATGTATACTTTTTACTTTTGTTTACCTACTAGTAGATCTAAAATTACACCTTGAAGGTTTTTATATAATAGATATTGGCCAACTAATATTGAAATTTTATTTATAGGAAGTTACTAGTAAAAGTAACTTTTGTGTACCTGTAATCACCCAGATTGAAATTAAATTTTAATTGACCAACTATAATCTGGATTGAGAGACCATTTTTAGTAGCCAATGTTAGGAAATGACCTTAAAATGAGAAAATATAATCTATATTCATTATTAGCCTTATACAGATTTAAATGGCTAATTGTGATGGTCTCTTGGAAAGCATAGAATATTTGTGTGAGAAAAAATTGAGCATGGTTTGAAAAAAATTCAGTTAAAAATTTTTTTCCATTAGAATACTGCAAAATCCATATATCTTTAAAAAACTAATTATGTACTCAGCCTTTCCCTTGAAGAGAGGATTGAAGGGGTATCTAGTGTTCTTGGAGCATATCAATATTTTCTTTTTGGTTAGTTTTGGTAGTAAGGAGTCATACCTGAGAAATCATGAAACAGAAGGTTACCATTGTCAGCTAGTTAACTGTACTGTGGTTATTTTTTAGAAATTATAAATATCTCCTAAAATAATAGAATGAGGTCTACTCAGAGATACAAGTACCATGTCTTTCATGTTCTGATTACAGTGCTTTATTATTTAAAAACTTAGTGGCAGATGGAAATATTTATTGGTGCTGATAAGATTCATAGTAAATTTAATATAAGAAGTATATTTATAGAGCTTAATGAACCACAAAATTAGTACATATATTCATTCCAGGCAGATGGGTTGGGTTTTGACCAAATTTGGCCTGGTGACTGAACTGTTATAAGGAGTAACGTATAGATAATGTAGATAGATGTCAGTCAGATGCCTTATGCTGTATACATTCCTTTCAAATAAGGACATTGAGAAAACAGCAAAGCCAAGTGAAGACCCCCTAAAGAGCTTTATGGACGAATTTATACTTCATATGGTAGCAGTAGCTACCTTGAAAGGTACCAGGGAGGTACTGAGTGCCAACCTCTGTCTCAGTAATGAGAATCAAGAGGTGGTCTCTTTCCCACTCTAACGGTTTCTGGTCTTGGTTTTCTTAGGTTCCCCACTTCTAGGGCACCTCTTCCCACCTTTCTCTTTACCTTCCCTGATCCCTCTGTACCTGATTTCTCTAAATTACTGGAATACAAACTAATGCACTAGGCAAGGCATATATTTATTTTTGTTTGAATGGCAGAAATGCTACATATCAATATATTTATGTAGGAATCTATATAAAGTATATCTATATATACTTATGCTGTAACTTTCAGTATTTCAGAGTTAGCACACCTAACTGGGTTTTATGATTCTTGTTAGACAACTTGAGAGAGAACACCTGGCACTTTCCTGGGGAGTCCATAAACTCTAGTGTGCTCTCTGCGCCCTCTTTTGGCTAATTGATGTAATTATACTGGCTCTAGAGATTTGTTGCCCAAATGAAATGTGTACCCAAATTCTGAACATTTCAGAGGTACAAACTTAAGGGAAGCCTATGTACAAAAATGTAAGGTTTTATGAAAATTAATGTGTTCCTATTTATGATTCTGATGTCTGGTTCATACATATATGACTACTTTGCTTCATTTATGTATATTCATATTATATTTTTTACTATCAGACAAATTTATATCAGATCAGGATAAATAAATATAAACCATTTCATGAATTTTATTTTGAACCTTATTTTGGCAAATTAAGTCCTTAGAATTAAAAAGTCATTACCTTAAAATTACCAATTTATTACAAAACAAATTTATCGTAGTTACAATGGCAAGCCAGTGTCTAATGTGTTTTACTGAATATCTAAAAAAAAACATTCAGTTTTTTAATCCCAGTTTTGGAATGATTTTTTTAACTGATTCAATTGCATTAAAATAATAAGAGATTAATAATTCTTTCTATACTTCTCTTCATTCTTTTTAACTTTCCTGCTGTGAGTTAGAGCTGTAGCTTTAGCAGCCAATTTATTATATATTCTGGATAACCCTGAAAATAACTAATGATGTTGAGCATTAGAAAATAATTATAAGCAGTGAGATTACTGATGTAATCTGTATATTGGATGAAGTATTTCGTTATAAACATTTCATTTCATTTTAAGCGAAATGTATTTTAAAGGATGTTTTACATTCAGCAAAGTCATTAATTGGACTTCTGGAAATGAAAGTAGTTGTTAAGTACTTGTTATAAATTGCACCTCTTGAACAATTATATTTGTTGCTCTTCTTTTCTGCAAACAAAAATGTTTATGGGCTCAAGATTGTAGGCAAAAAGTGACTGAGTTCAGAATTTTAAAAATATTGTTAGCTGATGTTCCATTGTGAAAAAAATACTATTTTGCTTCAGAGTTGTATTAAAAATATTTGTGGTTAACATAAGAGGTAGATATACTTAAAATATTAATATGTTAATGTCTTTGAACAGAAGAAAGCATAGTTTACTTTTAAGTAATAGAAATAGAGAACATAAGCATAAAGTTTAGTGTAACAGCTAAGTTAAAACTTCTGTCAGAATGAACATCAGTGAATGTTTGCTAATGCTTAGAGGTATTTTTCTCTAAGGATGGCGGCTAATTATAACTGTTCTTCATCAGGCTTTTTCAAGTCACTTTCCTACAAATAATTAGTTGAAGGTGTGTCACCCAAAAGGGTGTATTAATGCTCATCATAAAGACTTGAGTTAGGGCAACACCTCCACCCAGGAAGTATGAAGTAGTTTTGATTATAACCACATACCTTTCTATGTGTTAGATAATGGAGCAGTTTGAATGTTCTCACATATGTTGGTATAAAATCACAATGTATCCAGCTCTAGTTTACAGTGGTATTAATATTAACAGAGCTGCTAGTCTTTCCCTGGACTTTTCTCTAGTGTCTACTTCCCTTGTGCTTCATGTATGAATAGACTACTTAGCTCAAGTTTACTAAACTATTGCTGCTTCATTAAATAAGTTTTTGACATGACCTCTATATATGTAGATATATCTAGAATTTACTTGGTACAGTTTACACTTACAAACATTAAATAATTTATTAATAGTTATAAGTATTAGATTTTTTACCCAATTCTACTACTGTTGCTTTCAAAAATATAAGTACTGGCAAATGTAGTTAGTAAGTCATGTACATTTAGTATGTTCTACTTGCTAGTATTAGTAACCATATAATTAACAAATGAATGAGTGTATTATTTAATGTCCACATTTGTTACTTTCGATCCTAAGAATCCTCTGAATTTCTCTGTAAATCACAAATTTCATTATGCTCTGAATTTAGCCATTCTCAATTGAATTCTAGAATATTCTTCAGCAGAATGTGAGAAAGTAATAGAACCAACTTGCTGGAAGTATTTTGAACCAATGTTGTTCTTATGTATATCAATCAGTATTTAGCATTTCAGCTGCATTTAGGATGATGATGGTTTAACTTCAGGAAGTGTTTTCTCTGATGTCTCCTTTCATTATCATTGTGCAATTTTTAACAACAAAATTTACTACATTTTTGTCTGTTCTTCAGATGTTGTAATACTACCTGCTAGTGCTAATTTGAAACAGAAATAGTAATGGTGTTTATCCTTATGTCATTGGTATTTTCTATTATCATTATTTTTTTTACTATTATTATTTCCTTTTTCCCTTGTCTACCATAGAGGACAGGTACAAATGAGTAGTGAGTAGCCAGAATTAGATAAAGAGAGTATTAAGATGGAGAGAAGGCTAGACAGAGCATGTATAATCAGCATCTCAGCAGAAGGGTTTACTGGATACAGAATCTGTGACGTCAGAGAATTCCTCTGCTACAATCATTTTAGCCTTATCTCTTGTTGACACTGTTTCACTGTAAGAGTTGTTGATGCGTGTAAGCGTTTAGTTTGAGTTATTTTATCCAAGGAGTGTATATTGCTGATTCTTGTCAGCTAGTCAGATGCCTTTAAGAAATTATTTTGATTTTTAAATATCGGAAGTGTACAGTGTACGCTAACATGAAGTGTCAGGAATTATGCGAAAGTACAGCTACTTAATGCCAAGCAGAAATGAATAGGTTGCCCAAGGTTTGATTGAAAAAGCTGGGACCTTTTTATAAGTCTCCTCTTGCAGAGAAAGGATATACTAAGTATTGTAGTAAAATCTGTTAACAGAGGGAAAATCAACAGTTTGTATATAAAGGGTGCTTTTTACTTTAAAATTTGGACTATTTCAGTTTTTCATATCTTGAGGGTCTCCGTAGCTATTGGTATTTTGAATCCCTGTAACATGTAATGTGGTGTTTACCACAGTTGTTCAACACTCTGATCTTTTGGGTATTGATAGCTTTATATCTAAACAGAGATATGGACAAAACAGTAGCAATGTAAGGTGGTCTTTTTGTGGTTTTGCTTGTCTGTTGACTAAATAAGGGTTTACCTGGGTAGGCTGTCAAGTAAAGGGAGAGCTAGTCTGCATATTGCACACTCGGTGTTCTTGCCAGGGTGTGTCGGATGACATTGGAACTACTGGTGCCTGAAGTTAGTGTTTCACAGCCTCAACAGCTAAGACATCCTGGTGCTACTCACTTTAGCATTGAGTGACATTTTTAATTCCCGTACCAAAGAGTTAATTTTCTTTTTGGTTCACTGAGTTTTCTTCTCACATCCTTGTGTTTATAAAGTAGAATTTAATGTCACTAAGAACAATTTTGATTAATAGATCTTAGTTTTTGCACACTGCTGCCTCAATTTAGTTGGCTTTAAATGTCTCTCACTTGGTCTGTTTTTTTCTTTTTTGCTTAGAAAGTAAAGTAAAAAAAAAAGAGGTTTTTTTTTTTACTTAATATGGTCTTTAATTTTGTATTTTCGTATAGATTGGCTACTTTAAAAAGTAGTTTAATAGGTCGAACTTACAAAGATAATTGAAACACTTTACACAAGATTTTTTTGTTTTATTCTGCAGGAATAAATGAGAAATAATAAGTCTTATCTCTACAGATGAACTCTGTAGCTTGTTGGGTCCTTTTAATAAATGCTAAAGCAAAATGCTAAAAGGAGAAGTTAAGGGCCCATTCTGATTACAGATGAAGAATTTTGCATCTGTGTGTGTGTAGGGGTGTGTGTGTGTGTGTGTGCGTGTGTGTGTGTGTGTAATCCTTAGTGGTATTAAAGAATGATAATTGCCATTTGTCTGTTTTGTGAATAAAGATAAAATTAAAGAACGTTTTAAAAATATACGCATATGTGATATATGTATGCACACACACACGCGCACACACACACTCTTGCCCAAGAGGAAATGCAAAACTTTCATTTAAAAGCAAAACGAAAATTGAACTTTACCCAAAAAAAAGCCTGGATGTTGTTACTCACTTTACATAAGTTAGAGTTAAGAGTATTTTTAAAACTAATTCTGCTTAGTGATTCATTTTACAAAAAATGGGAGAGAACATCCTTTAGAAGTAGTTGTCCAAATGTAATACTGCTATGTGTACTATCCTGGTTCCCTATTTTTTTCCACAGACTTCTAAAACACTCATTTAGTGTCCTTAAAAAAACTGTAGCTGAAATGATTAAAAATTTTGGCAAAAAGATAACTGTGTGTATGTACTGGAAAAGTAGACAATCACATTTGAGAATGTTTTGCATAGTTTTCAATCAACTAAAATCACTCTGTCTTTGAATGTAGATACAGTATATGGTTTTGCAGTGAATTCTGAATGGAAAAAAATCAAGTCAAACTAGTGTGAGATGTGACTTAGGATCATTTGAATGATATGTAGAAATACAGATGTACATATTTTTAGGGGTAAAGACAAAATTTAAAAGCAAAATGGGAAGAGACAACATTGTCTCTCTCTGTCAACAATATATTTTCTAGATTTTGTTGTGACAATATCAGTTCTGAGTTACTCAGCTTGTTTATGTGTTACTTAAATTAATGTGGCTGAATGCAGTTATTTGTTCAAGTTATTGGATAGTAGAAGATTCACAACTATCTGCTCTCCTCCAGAGATGAATATTAAAAAGAAATATCTACTTTAGCATAGGTACAATAAAGCGACTAAATGATACAATAGGAAGAAGTTTCTCCACAATTGGAGATACTCAGACAAATCAGTTGCAGGTCTAACCTGGGGGAATGGAATAGGCTTTTGGGAGAACTGAGCGTAGATGATGTTGCTTGTAGGAGCTTTATGTCCCTGGAATTAGTCTTTTTAAAATGTGACTGGCAAGTTTAATGAATAGGCAAAATTTGTGATATTTCAAGGCTCCTAAAATTTTGTGTCAACCTCAATGGTGTCTAATATTATATCCCTAAAATAAAAGATTTTATTTTAATAGCGGTATGTTCCAAGTGCCATATGACGATCCTGTTTTTACATTTATCAGGCATTTTTTCATTCAGTGCATATGTTTAAATCTGAGTGCTGTTTTGCTGCATGTCTGTTTTACCTTGTCAGTTACCCTAAGAGCATTTAAAGAAAAATCTTCACTGACATTTCTTGTGCTAAAGGTAATAAGGAAAATGGTAGTTGAGGGATATGAGAATAGATTGAGAAGAGGGAGGAAAATGACAGGTGGGAGGCATGTATGTATCTGAGATATACTTGTTTAAATGAAAAGTCGACACTGGTTCTTAAAATGAAAAACAAACCATGTATCTAGCTTAAGAACGGTGTTTTGTTTTTAATTTATTTTAACGATTTAGTTTTATTCATGTAATATTTCTGTTTTCTTTGCAGATTGTTTTTAATTTAAATTGTGGAGTTTTTACTTCTCTTGAAATGTATTATGTACTGTATTTTTAGAAATCTTATTTTTAAATAAATATTTTTTAAAAACATAGGACTGTTCTTCTCCCCCACCTCTGTATTTATTAAAATCAACCCAAATTCTAGATTTCAGCACTATCAGTGTGGCAGGCCACTTTGTTTAGTTTCATGCAATTTGGATAATGATTCATACATAATAGCCTTAGGATTTTGTTCTGTTATAATCTCAAAATTGTTTATATATTCAAGAAAAACTGGGTATACATAGTAGGGTTGAAATTGACAAATGCAGTATTTCTTGTTAGGCATATTTGTTTAGAGATGACCCAACTGGCTGGATTCAGTCACCCCGTTTATTTAACATTTATTGTGCCAGACAGTATTTTATGGAACTATTTTTTCTTTGTGGAATAATTTACATAAAATAAAATGCAGAGAGTATATATCTAGGCATTGTTTTAGATCTAGGGGTATTAAATTACCTAGAGCCTTTGCTGTTATGGAGTTATAGTCTAAGAGTATGTGGGTAGCTTTTTATTGACAAATTTCCTAAGTCTCAACTAATTGCTTTACTTGTATATGCGAGAAGTGAGAACAGAGACGTGTATATTAGTGGGTATAAATTGGTCAAAAATATCTGAAAAGACAAATCAGTATGTCTTAGAAACAATGAAGGTATAGAAACTGAGATTGAAAGATAGGGGCTTAACTTTATTTTAAAAATCCCTTCTTAAATTTTTATTACCAGAAAAGTAATGTTGATAAATACTCTGAATTAACAGATAAGTTAAACGACTTGATAGAGTTTCAGATAAAACTATAAACTTTGCTGCATTGGTAAATGAAAGCAAATTGTTGCATGCTGACAAACCTTAAAGGATTATAAAACTTTATTCTTGTTCCTTTTTCAATTTCCTTTGCTCTGATTCAAAGCAGCATTTAAAATAGTTGTGCTTTCTCAGTGATGATAAATTATAATTCTCAAGCTTTTTGGTCTCAGAACTCCTTTGTATTCATAAAAATTATTACAGGCCCCAAGGAGTTTTTGCTTATGTAAATAGTCTTTATCAATATTGACTATATTAGAAATTAAAACTGAGTATTTTAAATGCTTATTTATTAATTCATTTAAACATACCAATAATAAACCTATTGCATGTTAACATAAATAATGTATTTTTATTTAGAGATCCATGATTTTACATTTTTTTCAAAGTTCTAATATCTGCCTTTACAAAAGAAAGTTGGGTCCTGATACTCTTCTACACTCAATCTGTTGCATTGTTATTTTGGCTGAAGTATCTAGAAAAATCTGGTCTCATGCAAATAATGGAATTGGAAAAAGGAAGAATATTTTAATAGTCTTTTCAAGTGCCTGTGGATATTCTTTGATAATATAAAAATCTCAACAAGTTATGGTTTCTGAAAGTTTAGTTGCATTGTAGAACCGGAAACAATACCAAGGAACTTTTCCTACTGTGTTACATTAAAAGCCATTGGTCTCTTTTTCACTTTGGAAAGTTCTCTTCACCCATACATGATTTTGTGACATCATTCATTAGTCATTTGGAAACTATTGGAGTAACACAGATCTTCCAAGTGTTACACATTTCATTCGATAAAAGTAAGATAAAATTAGATTAAATTAAAAATTTTAAACTAATATTACCACTGATCTGGTCAGAAAAGTAAGTACTAGAAAACTGTTAAGCTCATAATGACACATTACATTTTGTAAAATCCTAATTTTCATGTAAAAACTTGAGTTTTGTTATTGGTAACCACAATGTCAGTGATTTTCCTTAAGGTGACAGGTTCACTTCATTCATTTTGAGAAAATGTTTGCCAGATACCCATGTCTGAAAAATGAAAGTTTGTCAGTTATTCTTTCAAGTAAAAACCGACGTTCCATGAAAAATGTTCAGCTTGAAACTCAGTAGCACCAGTGCTTTTTTCCTCAGGAATGAACAGTCATACTTGGGAATGCAGGTAAAGGGCTTCATGTTTACTTCCCATGTTGTCAAACAGAATATTCAAAATGTACTCAAAGGACAACATTTAATAAAAAAAAATATTTTTACTGATTCATCAAGGGCATATTAAGTGAAACTGGCTTGTCATTTTCTTTTTTAAGCTGAGGTTTGTTTGAGTCTACTTAATTTGAGTCTGTTTAGGGAGGAGAGCAATGGGGAGTGGGGGGGAGGTAGGACAGAACACTATGCATTTGAGACTCCAGTTCATTTCCTCTATATTTGATAAGTGAAAAGGAGCATTAGCTGCTTAAAAAGAGAATTTGTATTTCTGTATGCCTGCTTTTGAAGTACTTAAAATGTAGTGTTCTTAAAGATTCACATCTATTTAGCCTTGTTATAAAGAGACAAAAACTAAAAATACATGATAGTATTATAATACTGCAAAATCATTTGAGAAGCTGCCAGATACTGTAAGTGAACAAATGCATACAAATGCTGCTCTAGGCTGATCAATTATCCATATGAGCAGCAATTACATTAGTGTGCAAGGGCAATTGGAGGGAAAATTGGACCCTGTGGACATCCAGCTGAGCAAACAGGACTGAGGAAGGATAGAGGATGTGTGTTCTTTGGGAAAAAAAAAACAAAAAACTAAGCTTCCTTAAAAAAATATTTGTATCAGTCACAGCATATTCTTTATATGTCCTCTGGTTAGTATTTATATGTCCCCTGGCCTAGTATTTTTCAAATTAGCCCTTTTCTCCAAACAAAAATGTGCCTCTGTTTAAGGATCAAACACCCAAATAGCAATGTGTTTTGCATGTGAAAAAGCCAGAATAATTCAGGAAATAGAGAACTTGGAATATACAAATCCAGACAGTCAGATGCTACTGTACATATATGCTTAAGTATGTTGTTAGTAGTAAATTGTGGAATGATCTGGATGATATTTATCTTTCTTAATACTGAAATTTACTATTTTTATAACTAGAAGTGTTCCCTCACTCTAATGAGTGATGGTTCTTGGCATAAACTGAATGATTGAGGATCTAATACAATGTGGAGTTGTTATAGTTCCACCTTGAAGCTGTGGGTGAGTAATCTTGATGAATAAGGAATGACCATCAAGTTAATGAAATTTGTTCTATAAACTGTATAAGCTGTGTAGCTGTTGGACCAAATACCCTTATTCCATTTAACAGGTTCATATTTTAATGGCAACTAAAAATAACCAATATCAAATTTTTTGGGTGGTCTACACATGTTATAACTTGATGTGTGATTTAGAGAGTTCTTGAGTGTTTGAAAGCATTTCACATGTTCTCAACATGGAAAAGTATCCACAATATAAAATACTAATCCATACAAAGTGCTCTAATTTTTGCCATTCATTTTCCATGTGTATTTTTTATATTTGGAAAATAATTTCGGTAATTTGGGTGTTCCCGGTGGTAGATAATCTCTAAAAGGACCTCGGGTGTTCCCCACCTCCTGGTATTCAAACTCTTGTAGAATTTTCCCCTTTTCCATCCCTGGAAGTAAACACTATTCTAAATTTGGAATGTATTATTCCCAAACATGTTTTTGTACTTTCACGTGTGTAAACATGAGAAATATTTTATTAGTTGATGATTTTTAAAATTTACACAAACCTCCTCACAGCAGTTATCTTTTGTTCTTGCTTTTTTTTTTTTTTCCCCTCCATAGCACTTACCACCATCTAAAACAAAATGTGAAAAATCCCCTCTTCCACTGTCCACTCCAAAGGTAGCTACTGAATAGCCTGGTATCCATCATTCCTCTCCCTTTCCTTCACATATCTCATATCTATCTATCTATCTATCTATCTATCTATCTATCTATCTATCTATCTATTCTCATATGCATGGTTATTTGGCTTTCAAGGGAGACCCAACTAACTTTTCTGTGATTTGCCTTTTTAACAATATATCTTGGTGATCATCCATATCACGACATAATAGTCTATCCCATTCTTTCTAACTTTTCTGTAAATCTCATCATATTAATATCCTATAAGTATAAAATAAATATAAATAAATAAATAAGTATATTCAACCATGCCTCTATAATGAACTTCAAATATATTCCTTTTTTCTTGCTATTGGTAACAATGTTACAGTAAACACTTGTACAAAAACCTTTGTGTCCATTTGCTAGTATTTCTGTAAGTAGATTTCTAGAAGTGAAATAAGTCAAAGGATGTGCATATTTTTAATTTTGATAGGAAATACCAAATTGTCTCCCCAAATTCTTTAATTTACACACAGCCTCACTTGGTACCATTAATCTTTAAAATTTGTGTCAGTCTAATAGAGGTGGGCATCTGTTCATTTTTTTTCTTCTCCAAATTCCTTGTTTATGGCATTTGACTCTTTACTTTTCCTTATTGAGTGTTATTAACTCTTTATATTTTCTGGATATTGTTTTTAAATTTATTCAATATGTTTCTAAATTTTAGCCCAGTCTCTTGTTTTTCTTTATGGTTTTTCTTTACTGCTGTGTAACAAATAACCGCAAACTTAGTGGCACAAAACAACCAACTGTTTTCTTATGGTCACATATTCTGTGGGTCAGGAATTCAGAAAGGGCACAGCAGTTTTTCTCTGTTCCATAGTGTCTGAGGCCTCAGCTAGAAAGTTTTGAACTGTGAAGGAATCTATTACTGGGAACTGCAATCAGCCAAAGCCTCATTTACTCACATGTCTGATGGTTGATGCTGGCTGTCAGCTGGGACCTCAGCTGGGGCTGTCATTGAGAACACCTGCCTGGGTCTTTCCAGATATCTGAGCTTCCTCACAGTATGATGGCTGGGTTCAAGGAGAGTAGCCCAAGAGAACCAGGTAGGAGCTATATCACCTTTTGTGACCTAGTTTCAGAAGTCACAAGCCTGCTGTAGTCTCAACCCTGCCTGAAAGAGAATGTGGACTCCACTTCTTGGGAAGAGTGTCAAATTCACATTTAACAAGAAAATCATCTTGGAAGGGAGGTATTGTTGAGATATATGGAAAATAAAATCTGCCATAATCATTATATTTTATGGAAGAATTAAGTTATCTTGAAATTTAAACATTTTAAGATGTCTGGGGTTTTATCTTGTTTTAAAAAGCCTTTCCTCAATCAAGATTATATATTTTCCTTTATTTTTCAAAAAACTTTGTTAGTTTTGCTCTTTTGTATTATGCTGCTGAATTCATTTAGATACTTTTATAAACTCCAGTGTAACTTTAATTTTTGTAAACTTCAGTGTTTTTGTGTATTTATGTAAACTTTTATTTTGTAATAAGTGTATAGTGGGAGACTAACTTTAAATTTTTTTAGATATACAAAATATCACCAACACAATTTTTTGCAAAGTTCATTTTTGCATATATGATTTATAATATCATTTGTGTTCTTAAAGGTAAGTAGCATGCATTTTATTCTTTTAATAGTTATTGGTAAAAATTTCAAAAGCATTCACCTATAGTTTTCTAATTGTAACCTTCATGTAAAAATAGTATTTTTTAATTCCACCCATTTGAAACAATAATTTTTTTTATGTTTTAATTCCCTATTTCCGCTTATTTTTTAGTGAATATAATTTGGAATTTTATAGATTATTATTTTATATCATCCATTTTAAAATCAATTTTATTAAGGTATAGTTTATATACAACAAAAGGAACCCATTTTAAGTGTACATTTCAATTAGTTCTTAACAAATATATACACCGTGTGACTACCAGTACAATCAAGATATAGAATATTCATTCAGTCACCACAAAAAATTCCCTGGGCCCGCTCACTCCCAACTCTAGGAAACACTGGTCTGCTATCTCTCACTCTAGATTAGATTTGCCTTTTCCAAAACTTCACATAGATGGACTTATATAATGTGTCCTCTTTTTTTGACAGGCTTCTCAGCATTATGTTTTTGAGATTCATTCATGTTGTGAGTATCAGTTTGTTTCCTTTTCTTACTGAGTGGTATTCTGTTACATAAATAAACCTCAGTGTTTTTATCTGTTCCACTTCCTGAAACAGTTACGAAGAATTGGTATTATTTATTTAAATGTTTGTTAGGTTTCACCAGTGAAGCTAACTGGACCTTGGCTTTTCTTTGCTAGAAAAATTTTAGTTACTTATTCACTTTGTTAACCTGTTATAGGTCTACTCAGGTTTTCTAGTTCTTCCTTTTTTTTTTTTAAACCATTTTTTATTTGAAGTATAGTTAATTTACAACGTTATATTAGTTTCAGGTGTACAGCAAAGTGATTCATTTATATATATATTATTTTTTAGATTCTTTTCCATTATAGGCTATTACAAGATATTGAATATAGTTCCCTGTGCTATACAGTAGGTCCTTGTTTATTTTTTTATTTTTATTTTTTCGGTACACGGGCCTCTCACTGTTGTGGCCTCTCCCGTTGTGGAGCACAGGCTCCGGACGCGCAGGCTCAGCGGCCATGGCTCACGGGCCCAGCCGCTCCACGGCATGCGGGATCTTCCCGGACCGGGGCACGATCCCGTGTCCCCTGCATTGGCAGGCGGACTCTCAACCACTGTGCCACCAGGGAAGCCCCCTTGTTTATTTTATATATTGTATACATTACTCCCAAACTCCTAATTTATTTCTGCCCCCCACCCCCCGCTATCCCCTTTGGTAATTATGTTTGTTTTCTATGTCTGTGTGTCTATTTTTGTTTTGTAAATAAGTTCATGTCTATCTTTTTTTTTTTTTTAGATTCCATATGTGATATCACATGATATTTTCCTTTCTCTTCCTGACTTACTTCACTTAATATGATAATTTCTAGGTCCATCCATGTTGCTGCAAATGGGCATTATTTCATTCCTTTTTATGGCCGAGTAACATTCCATTGTGTGTGTGTGTGTGTGTGTGTGTGTGTGTGTGTGTGTGTGTGTGTCTACATATATACACCACATCTTCTTTATCCATTTATCTGTCGATGGACATTTAGGTTGCTTCCATGTCTTGGCTATTGTAAACAGTGTTTCTATGAATATTGGAGTGCATGTATCCTTTCGAATTAGAGTTTTCTCCAGATATATGCCCAGGAGTGGAATTGCAGCATCATATGGTAACTCTATTTTTAGTTTTATAAGGAACTTCCACACTGTTCTTCATAGTGGATGCACCAGTCATTCCCACCAACAATGTAAGAGGGTTCCTTTTTCTACACACCCTCTCCAGAATTTATTATTTGGAGACTTTTTAATGATGGCCATTCTGACTGGTGTGAGGCGACACCTCATTGTAGTTTTGATTTGCGTTTCTCTAATAATTAGTAATACTAAGCATCTTTTCATGTGACTGTTGGCCATCTGTATGTCTTCTTTGGAGAGAGATCTATTTAGCTCTTCTGCCCATTTTTTGATTGTGTTGTTTGTTTTTTGATATTAAGCTGTATGGGCTGTTTGTATATTTTGGAAATTAATCCCTTGTCGGTAGCATCATTTGCAAATATTTTCTCCCAGTCCATAGGTTGTCTTTTCATTTTGTTTATAGCTTCCTTTGCTGAGCAAAATTAGAAAAAAAATAGAAAATATGAACTGACCAATTACCAGTACTGAAATTTAATCAGTAATTTTAAAACTGCCAACAGACAAAAGTCCAAGACCAGATAGCTTCACAGATGAGTTCTACCAAACATTTAGAAACGAGTTAACACCTATCCTTCTGAAACTATTGCAAAAAAATTTCAGAGGGAGGAACACTTCTGAACTCATTCTATGAGGCCAGCTTCACCCTAATACCAAAATCAAAAATACCACACAAAAAAAGAGAAAATTACAGGCCAATATCACTGATTAACATAGATGCAGAAATCCTCAACAAAATACTAGCAAACCGACTTTAACAATATATTAAAAAGATCATGCACCATGAGCAAGTGGGATTTATTCCAGGGATGCAAGGATTTTTCAATATCTGTAAATCAGTGTGATACACTGCATTAAATAATTGAAGAATAAAAACCATATGATCACTCAATAGATGCAGGAAAAGCTTTTGATAAAATTCAACATTCATTTATGATAAAAACTCTTCAGAAAGTGAACATAGAGGAAACATACCACAACATAATAAAGGCCATATATGACAGACCCACTGCTAACATCATGAGCTCAATGGTGAAAAGCTGAAAGCATTTCTTCTAAGATCAGGAACAAGACAAGGATGCCCACTCTTACCACTTTTATTCAACATAGTTTTGGAAGTACTAGCCACGGCAATCAGAGAAGAAAAAGTAATCCAAATTGGAAAAAAAGAGGTAAAACTGTCACTGTTTGCAGATGACATGATAATATACATAGAAAATCCTAAAGATGCTTCCAGAAAACTACTAGAGCTCATCAATTAATTACATAAAATTGTTGGATACAAAATTAATGTATAGAAATCTGTTGCATTTCTATACACTAACAATGAAATATCTTAAAGAGAAATTAAGGAAACAATTTCACTTACCATCTCATCAAAAATAATAAAATACCTAGGAATAAACCTACCTAAGGAGGCAAAAGACCTGTAGTCTGAAAACTATAAGACACTGATGAAAGAAATTGAAGATGATATAAACAGATGGAAAGATATACTGTGTTCTTGGATTGGAAGGATCAATATTGTTAAAATGACCATACTACCCAAGGGAATCTACAGAATCAGTGCAATCCCTATCAAATTACCAGTGGCATTTTTCATGAACTGGAACAAAAAATTCTGAAATTCATATGGAAACACAAAAGACCCTGAATAGCCAAAATGATCTTGAGAAAGGAGAACAGAGCTGGAGTACTCACACTCCCTGACTTCAGACTATACTTCAAAGCTACAGTAATGAAAACAGTAGGTACTGGCACAAAAACAGACCTATAGATTAATGGAACAGGATAGAAAGCCCAGAAATAAACCCACACACTTATGGTCAATTAATCTACAACAAAGGAGGCAAGGATATACAGTGGAGAAAAGACAGTCTCTTCAATAAGTGGTGCTGGGAAAACTGGACAGCTACATGTAAAAAAATGAAATTAGAACATTCTCTAAAACCATGTACAAAAATAAACTCAAATGGATTAAAGACCTAAATGTAAAGCTAAATACTATAAAACTCTTAGAGGAAAACATAGGCAGAACACTGACATAAATCGCAGCAATATTTTTTTGGATCCATCTCCTAGAGTAATGGAAATAAAAACAAAAACAAATAAATGGGATCTATTGCTTCTTAAGTGTGTTTTGGGAATTTATGTCTTTCTAGGAATTTGTCTATTTCATCCAAGTTGTCTAATTTGTTTACACAAGTTGTTCATAGTATTCCCTTAGATACCTTTTAATTTCTTTTTTTAATTAATTAATTTATTTATGGCTGTGTTGGATCTTCATTGCTGCACGCAGGCTTTCTCTAGTTGCGGCGAGTGGGGGCTACTCTTCGTTGTGGTGTGTGGGCCTCTCATTGCGGTGGCTTCTCTTGTTGCAAAGTATGGGCTCTAGGTGCCCAGGCTTCAGCAGTTGTGGCATGTGGGCTCAGTAGTTGTGGTGCATGGGCTTAGTTGCTCCATGGCATGTGGGATCTTCCCGGACCAGGGATCGAACCCATGTCCCCGGCATTGGCAGGCAGATTCTTAACCACTGCACCACCAGGGAAGTCCCACCTTTTAATTTCTGTAGTGTAAGTAGTGATGTCCCCTCTTTTATTCCTAATGTTGGTAACCTGTCTTCCTTTTTTGTCAATTTTGTGATCTTTGTAAAAGACGTATTTTGTTTTCACAGATTTTCTTTACTTTTTCTATTTCATTGACTTGTACTATAATTTCTTATTTCCACTCTAATTTCTTTTCTTCTGCTTGTTTTGAGTTTAGTTTGCTTTTCTTTTTCTAGTTTCTCAAGGTGAAAGTTTAAATTACTGATGTGAAACCATTACTTTTTTTAACATAGATTTTTCAAAGCTATAAATTGCCCTCTTAGCACTGCTTTAGCTGTATCCCATAATTTTGATACGGTGTAGTTTTTTCATTCCATTTTAAATACTTTAATTTCCCTTGTGATTTATTTTTTGATCATGGATTATTTGGAAATATGTTTAATTTGCAAGAATTTAGGAATTTCTCAAATTTATTTCTGCTGTTGGTTTCTAACTTAATTTCATTATTGTTGGAAAGTACACTTTTTTCAATTCTTTTAACTTTTTGAGACTTATCTTATGGCCTAGGATATCATGCGTCTTGAAGAATGTTCCAAGTATGTTTGAAAAGAATGTACATTGTGTTGGTTTGGGGTACAGTATTTTATAACTGTCAGTTATGGAAAGTTAGTTAATATGTTTGTTCAAGTCTCTCTCCTTGGTGGTTTTTCGTCTAGTTCTTCTGCCAGTTATTGAGATTAGGCTATTGAAATAGTCAAATATATTGTTGAATTGTTTATTTCTCCTTTTAACTCTTTCAGTTTTTGTATCATTTATATTAGATGTTGTTAGATGAAAATGAATTTATAATTGCTACATCTTCCTGGTTGTATAACTGTTTGGTTTATTACATAGATATTTTATAAAATATATATAACACAATAATGCAAAGGAGGAGAGGAAATGGACCATACTGAAACAAAGTTTCTGTATTTTACTGGAGTTAAGTGTCATTCCCTAGTTGATTTTGATGAGTTACAATGGACATTCTAGTAGCTGAAGTAACCACTGAGAAACCAGTCCCCCAAAATACAGTTTAAAATCAGTAGAAGAATTAAAATGATACACTAAAAATATATATTTAAGACCAAAGGAGGCAGTAGCAGAGGAACAGAGGGGAAAAAGTATGTAAGACATAGGAAACAAACAGTGAAATGGTACCTGTAAATATAACCACATCAATAATTACTATTACAATGGTACCTGTAAATATAACCGTATCAATAATTACTATTATAAATTGAATAACAACTCCAATCAAAAGGCACAGATGGTCAGATTGGATAGAAAAGCAAGATCCAACTATTTGCTGTCTACAAGAGACAAAATTTATGTTCAAAGACATAAATGGATTAAAAATAAAAGGGTTACAAAAGATATACCGTGGAGGCAGTAATCATAAGAGAGATAGAATAGCTATAATGACATCAGACAAAACAGATTTTATGCCAAGAAATATTACAAGAGACGAAGAGGGATATTTTATAAAAGAGGTACTTAAGGGTCATGATTTAATAATATCGGTAATTTTTACTGCTTCATGAAGAATTTTCTTAAGTGAGACTAACTCTTTTCTGTGCAGATTTAATGATAATGAACAATACAGTGATTGCCAGTACAGTTTGATGTAATATGTTGATTTCTGCTAAGGGACAATAAACCTCAGTTTTAGAACTGCTCAGGCCATTTACACTTAACGTAATTATTTTTATAGTTGTGTTTAAATCTGTCATCTTGCTATTCATTTATTGTTTGTCCTATCTGTTCTTTGTTCTGTTTTCTTATCTTTTGGGGATTAATTTAGTATTTTGTTAATACTTCATTTTATCCTCACTATTGGTTTATTAACTCTACCTCTTTTGATTTTTAGTGGTTTCCCTCAAAACTGTAATATGCCTCTTTATCATTCTACTTTTAAATATTATTCTACTTCATGTATAATATAAAAATTATATAATATTTTGCTTCTGTTTCCCTTTTGGATATAGTTGTCATATATTTTGATGATCCATGTGTTATAAACCTCACAATACATTGTTAACTACTTTTCTTGTACCAGTCAATGATCTTCTAAAGCAATTTTAAAGTAGGAAAAATATTTTAAAGACTTGCCCATCTCTTTACCATTTCTGGTGCTTTTCATTTCTTTTGTAGATCTTGCTTTCCCTGTAAATCTTTTTCCTTCTACCTGAGAATTTCCTTTCACATTTCTTATGATGCAGTCCTACTGATAATGAATTCACTGAACTTTTGTTTGTCTGGACAACTCTTATTTCACTTTAATTTTTGAAGGATATTTTTGTTGAGTATAGAATTCTAAGTTGGTGGGGTTTCTATGCCCCCCAACACACACATTCATCCCCTTCCATTTCATTGTTTTCTGGTGTGCACATTTTCTGGTGAGAATTGTGTTATAATTTTCCCCCCTTTATCTATAGTTTTCAGCAGTTTGATTATAATGTAGCTTGGTGTAGTTTTCTTTGTGTTTATGCTGCTTGGGTTTATTAAATACCTTATTAAATCTATGGATTTATTATATTCATCAAATTTTGAAAACTTTGGCCATTATATCTTCAAATATTTTGTCCACGTCATCACTTTTAAACATATGCTATAACACTTTGTGTTGTTCCATAGGTGACTGAGACTGTGTTTTGTTTTTTATTTTCAGTCTTTTTTTTTAATCTGTCCTTCTGTTTGAATAGTTTCTATTTTGATGTTTCAAGTTCACTGTCTTTTCTTCTGCAATGTCTAATATACTGTTAATCCCATGTAGTGAATTTTTCATTTTAGATATTGTATTTTTTATTCATAGAAGTTATATTTAGTTCTTTATGTCATTCATTTCTCTTTTTATTATGTACATGTTTTCCTTTAAATACTTAAACATGATTATAACAGTTGTGTTTTAGGCCCCTTGTCTGTTAATTCCATCATTTCTGTCATTTTTGCATCTGTTTTGATTGACTAACTTTTCTCCTAATTATTAGTTATATGTCCATACTTCTTTCTGTGTCTAGTGATGCTCGGTTGAATGCTGGACTCTTTGAAATTGATATTTTTGAGCAACGAATATTGTCTTAAAACAGTGTTGGACTTTGTTATGACGAGCAAAGTTACTACTGATCAGCTTGATCCTTTGGAGGCTTTGTTTAAAAACGCTAGTTTGATCCTAGTACTGAGGCATGAGTGTTCAGCTTGAACTTCTCCAATCCTGTGTGAGCTCTGAAAATTGTTCAGCTCACAATTTCTCAGTCATCTTTTGCTCAACCTTGTGGAGTCTCACCTTATACCAGTATGGCTCCGTATTCAGCAGCAGCCTCAGAGATCCTCACAAAGACTTCTGGAGTTCTTGTTCTGTGTGGTGCCTTTCCTGTGGTACTCTGCCCTGCAAATCCCAGCCTCCTCTGCCTCTCTGAATTCCGTGAGAGTACCATGCTCTGTGTAGGAGTCCCTTCCTTATCTAGCAGCCTACAAAGTGACTACGGGCAGAAATCCAAGGGGATTTTAGGATTTACCTCATTTGTTTTCCCTTTTTTAGGGGTCATAGTCTTGTACTGCCTGTCTCAGAATGGTTGATTCATACATTTTTGTCCACTTTTTTAGTTTTATGGGGGGGGTTACATTACTTTTTTAACATTAAAAACATTTAAAATCTTCACCATCAAGGCTATACACATACCCATCACTATGCAAAGTTTCCTGCCACTTGCTTTATTATTTTGTATGTGTGTGCTAAAAACACATAACATGAGATCTACCCTCTTAGCAAATTTTAAGTATACAATGCGGTATTGTTAGCTGTAGGCACTAAGCTGTTTAGTGCACCTCCAGAACTTATCTTGCATGTCTAAACCTTTGTACCATTTGACCATCACTTCCCCAGTTTCCCATCCCCACAGTTCCTGACAACCACCATTCTACTCTGCTTTTGTGAATTTGACTATCTTAGATTCCACATGTAAGTGAGCTCATATAATATTTGTCTTTTTGTATCTGGCTTATTTCACCTAGCATAATAGCCTCCAGGGCCATCCATATTGTTATAAATGGTAAGATTTCTTTCTTGTTTATGGCCTTGATGGCGGTGCTGGTTTCACAGCTGTATACTTATCCTCAAGTTCATTGAGTTGTATACATTATATATGTACCACTTTTTACCCTGCCAATCATACCTCAATAAAGAGGTTTTTAAAAACATTAAAAATCTTTTAAGAGTGCTTTGGACTCTTGAATGCATTCCCTAGGTATATCCCTGTTTCAACTGGTCACAGGTTTCACTTAACTCACTTGATCTTTCTTCAGCTAAAAGACAAATTAGTGTATATTGTTTCCCTTCCAGTTCTCTTTTCCAGGAGACTTTGACCTAGTGAACCTCTGCTCTCAGCAGATGCTCCTTCTTTACTGTGTGATTCTCTGGTGTTCTGAGCCAAGAAAAGGCATGGAGAAATACAGTGATCAGGGGGCACTTCTTTTGAGGCTCTCTCCGTTGACCATTGCCGGTGCTTTGTGACATGGGCTGTAGATTTCAGACAGCACCACCGTTTGCCCTTTAGTTTCTGAGCCAGTTCTTTGTGTGTGTGTGTGTGTGTGTGTGTGTGTGTGTGTGTGTGTGTGTGTGTGTGTGTGTTACCTGCTTGGTTGTAAGAAGATGCTGATGAGGACTACTGCAGGAAAAATTGTTTTCATAGAGCATTCCTAATGCATAGAGAGGGATAGTAGCCTGGTTTCCTGGTTTGTACAGGCTCCATCAACTGAGTCAGTGGGCTCATCGTGGAGAGATGGGGACTCTTTTACGCCTTTTCTCAGGCTATTTCTGTTTCGTGATTTAAAGCCAGAGTTGGTTGTGACTTGAAGCCTTTATATGTGGTTCTCTTTTTAAATCTTGCCCCAACAGCCTTATAACTAATAATAATAACATATACTTTATTGAGGAATCTCAACATAATGAAGCAAAAACATGAAACTTTTTTTTCTAGTTATGCTCTGTTAACTGCCATTTCCATCACGGGTGGTGGGTCCCTTGATATTTTACCCAGATTCTGCAACGTTTTCAGTCACTTTTGGTTATCAAAACAGATTAATAAGCCTTGCTCATAATCAGTTTAAAATGTCAGTCTTACATTCAGTTCAAAGCTCTTTCTATCCCCATCCCTACCACAAATCGGGCTGGAGATGGGACTTCAGAGCTGCTTCCTCTCCAGGGGTTGGAGTGGGAGAGGACAAGAGGCAGGTCCTTTCACTGTTGGTTGTTCCTGCTTCTCTGGCTACCACTAGCGGGTTATCGACACTTCTGTGTGGCTAGTTTCCCCTTGCCGGCTCTCTGATGGTCTCTTTGGAGGACCCTGGGAGAAACAAAGGACACTGTCCTCTGCAGAGCCCTTGATTTGAGGGATCGGGTTTCAGTTTGGCCTCTGTCCTCCCTTTTGATTCCAGTGAAAGACAGTCCCAGCAGCCTCTGTAGCTGGCATGCTTTTACATGGTAGATGGGGCTCCTTGTTGAGATATAGGTGAAATGAAAAAAGTCCAGCCACCTCTAAGTGGTATCCATCCAACCATGGAACATTCTTGTATCCTTACTATGAATGCAGTGGAAGTGTAAGCAGCTTCTCAGCCACTTCTTCCCTCAATTCTGCCATCTTTCACATTCATTTCTCTAAGCCCAAGGAACACATTAGATCCTCAGCTCCTGTCGCCTCACCAAACTTCAGAGTAAGGATGATCATTAAATCTCTTGGTTAATGCAAAATGGGGGTGTTGGAATCCCCCAAACTTAGAATTTTTCTTAGGATCCCCCTCCCTTAGCCTCTTAGAGAAGAAACATCAGGTATCCTCCCCCATGGGGACGGAGAGGTTATTATAGACACTTTTTCTGAATATTCACCCAGAGGTCATACTTCTCTGCCAGTTCTTCCTTTGTATTAGTAGTGGAGGGGGGTTGGGGCTAGGGGTGGGGAGGACTAAAATGAGCACCTCGAAGTAAACGTAGAACATTCTGTGCCATTACTTCTGCATTTGCTACAATTCCAGGACAATGGAGGAAATCCTGTTTCACAATGACAACATTAATAACCATGAAACTATGCTACTCATGCTAACATTTGCTAAATATTTACTTGGTGCCAATGCAGGGCGCTGAGGGCTTTACAGGCATATCTTCTCTAATCCTCAGAACAAGCCTATGAGACTGTCCCCATTATCTCTACTCTGCAGGTGAGAAAATTAAGGTTACTCAACTATTAAATAGTAGATTCAAAATTCAGAACTTGAATCTGCATTTTTAACCATTTTCCCCATATTGGGCATTGGGCTGGCAGTCTTTGTGATGCTACTGAGAGTTTCTATTTTTGGGTTTATCTTTATAGGTATCGATTGGAGAAATTGCAGGGGGAGCACTGGTAATGTTAGAAGCCATTCTCAACCAGAAGTCTCATTTTCTCCTTTTTAGCTTTAGGATTCTGTGACTCAGATGTAAATATAAATATGGTTTAGCAGAGGTTAACAAAACACTCATTGACTTACTGCCAACTTCACTCTAAGTCCCAGGGGTTTTTTTTGGGTTTTTTTAGGGAATAACTACCTCTCTGGGAATTAATTTTCCCATGTGTATTTGAAAGAATTCCCTCAGGCCACAGATTTGTAATCTGGAAGAGTTCATTTAGCAAATGGCACCCAGCTTTTCTCACCCTGGTTTGCCAAAGACACTGTGAGGCTCTGTTTGAACACAGGCAACAGTACTGGACAGCAGATGTTTGCAAATACAATTTGTTTAATTGCTCAGGCACTTTATAATAAATTTTTCTCCTAAGCTGTGGGAAACACATTCTTTATCAGTTTTAAAACAGTGCAACTTTGCAGAGCCACTCTGTCTGCCTTTTTTCCTTGTGCATTGGTCCAGACAGATCGAGTGAACAAAAAGAAGAGAAAGGGGAAGCTGTTGGCAGTTACCCTCAACTTTACCTCTTAGTAGCAACAGCAGCAATACAGAAATGAGTACCTTTTCCCATACAGCTCCCCACCCCCTGAAAAAACAAAAAATCAACCAACAGAAAAGCACTCATGACTATCAAGCTGAAAAGATGAAAAGACAGTCAAGGAGACAGAGATTCACATGGCAGTAGCCCTTCCTAGCAGCCCATCTTACAGTATCTAGTTAGTGTCTGAATTCTGGGAATTTCACAGGGACTGGGCATTACCTTGGGGCTGGTGCAAGAGCTAATGGGACGTTCCCACGGGTGCAGTGAGTACCCAGCATGGCCTTTCAGTCTGTACACTGTCACTTCAGCCTCTTACACGTGCTACAGAGCCCCTGACAGTTGCACCCTAGAGGACATGGGTGTGTGGTAGGTTGGTCTAGGTTTCAGGAAGGTTGGAGAAAAAAAATTTTTAAGTGTTAGGAATCAACATGAAGGAGACTTCTAAGGCAATTATGCTAAAGAGGATGGATGAAAAGTACAATACCGCAGGATGGCAATGAACTTGCAGCTTAAGAAAAGATCACAACTTTTGATTTTATACCACTTTCCACTAATATTAGAGGAGACAAAACTATAGCTTTTGGGGGAAAAAAATACTCAAGTCATTTCCAACCCAGACTCCAAGTTTCTGCAAACAGCTCGTAATGCATCTGGCTACAGATGCATTATAAACAAGACGGCTTCCTCATAGCAACACAGTATTCAGTGTTCTCACATTAAATGCTTCATTTCAAAGCATTCATCTCATCTCTTCCAACAGATTACAACAAAAGGACAACATTCTTTTGTTTTCCTTAATTATTTTTTTTGCAAGCTGCTGTCTCTGTAACGTGTTACAGTGATGGTCAGATTAAAACAGGCCCTTTCAAAAAACACCCAGTCGACATTGGAGTATTTGAAGAAGATACACAAACTTCCAGTTCATAAGCTGTGTGGATGTGGTAACTCTGTCTTGTGCTCTGGAATAAAACCGCGTTATGCAAAGAAGAGACTGATTCCAGATGGTCCAGACTTACCTCTGACTTCGAAAGACACACACACACACACACACACACACACACACACACACACAAGCTAAAATAGCACAGTTAGTGAATCAATCCTCAGTTCTCTCCTTGAGATGTCAAGACCTATCCTTCTTGGGGTGTATGGAAGTCTCCGTTTTTTATCATTTTTACATATGGCTGCCTTTAAATGAGTTTGTCTTCTCATCCTGTACATAACCAAGAATCAGGAAACCAACAAAATGCTCATTGCTTACTTATGCCACCTTCCTACTTCAGGCCCTTACAACTTGAGACCAGGGTTTGCCCTATTCTTAAGTGTTCTTTTATTTAGAAAATTGTAGAATGTGAAACAGTTACTTCATTCATTTTTAATGTTATTTTAAATAAAACTACATTATAGAAGATCCAAAAAACAAGAAAAAATTACCCATAACTCCATTCTAAGAGAGACTACAATCTTTAAATTGGTGTATTCCCATCTAGTCTCTTTTTGCTATGCATATTTATTACATAATTGTACTCAACAGTCTAATAAAGTTTTATACTATTTTGCATTTAATTTTATGTCTGAAGCATCCATTCACTTTCCATGCCTCATCTTAAGGACTGACACAAAGATTTCCTACCTTGTCAAGTAAAGTTAGTGGGAGACTGGTATTTACCAACTCATCTCTCTTGAGGGAAATGCATTGGTTGGTTAGGTTTTAACCCAGCAGTAGCCTGTTTACATTTCTTCTGGTTCCTTAAAAACAAAGAGACTGCATAACCATCCAGAAGGCCTACTTGCGTCTCCTTCAATACTGTGGTAGTTCTTTTATCTTCAGGAAATCTGGAGAGAACTATTTTCTCACTTTTCTATACCATCTAATGCCTGCTGTCTAGACTCTTACACTTGCTAAAAACAAGGTCAGAACTGGGCTCCTCACTCGCTTCAGGATTAGCCTAGAATCACGACATGGGTTGCGTGATATGTACTGAGGGTGACAAATATTCTCATCAGTTGGCGGTTGTTGAACAGGAACCTGGGGTCTGTTTTATGTCAGTAGTAAAGTGTGATTGGTTGTTTAGCAGTGTTTGCCTCAGATACGGGGGAGAAGTTATGTGCCGAAAATTTGCCATCCCTTGAGAGAAATATTTACTTTAAGCCTAATATATGCTATGTATAGTACTACTATATTCATATATTATATGCTATATTCCTCATAGCAATACTAGGAAATGGTTTCATTCTCCCATATGGGCAGTGCAGGAGAGCAAAAGTGAAGTGTTCATTTGAACTCAAAAATTAGGAAAATTACCTCAGAGGGTTAAACTGTGAAATCAACACAACCTGAAATTCAGAGAAAGTATTTACAACTTTATGCTAAAGAAACTTGTCAGAAAGGCTCCCAGGATAACAGTATGATTATTTGCCAATAACTGTATTAATGATTAAGCATATTTTAAAGAATGATTGTCAGTCAGAAGGTGATTTGATTAATAATGGAAACTTAGATAAGCAGGTAGCACTGAGTCCCATTTTGGCTGTATATTCCCAAGTGAGACGGTTCAGTTTCTTATATTCAGCAAACATTTATTAAACATCTGCTGTGGGCCATGCATTGTTCTCAGTGTGGGGCATGCGAAGATAACTAAGATATAGTGATATAGTGCTTGCCCTTCAAGAAGCTCACAGTTTATTGGAGGAAACAGTTATAAACAGATAATTAAAACTACTGCACAAGGTCAGCTTGGCTATGTGGAAGTAGGGAGGAAAAGCACCCACCCCACCTGGGAGAAAATGGTGACGTTTCCTGGAGGAGGTGATATTGGAAAGGAGTCTTAATGTAGCTTTTCAAACTATCTATACTAAAGGGCTAATCCTTTTTTCTTTTTAATTTTCAGTCTGCCATGCAAATACAATAAAAATGATTGACTAGGAAAGCAAAATAAATTTAAAAAAACCTCAAGCCCAGCTTTGTGATTAGAGTACAAAGATATGAAATTACTCTAACATATTACTACAAAACATTTCTAAATGCTGTCTTTCAACTTGCAGACTTACCTCAATTCACTGGTTTAAAAAACAAACAGAAAACTGTTCCTAGACTGGCACACATCCACGGACCACACTTTGAGTGGCCTGGTCTTATAGGATGAGTTGGCATCGGCCATCGGCTAAGGGAAGGAACTGGTTAGCGGGGAGGACAGATTGAGTGAAGAGCTGGCTGTGAGATTTCCTAAGTGGATGGTAGGGCTGGGGATGAAGCGCAAGCATGTGGCAAATTCTTTTGGCCATTTGAGTGACTTAGATGCCCTTCCTTCCTTCTGTCCTGCTTGTGTTTCTCATCCCTCTCTCCCCCACCCTTCTTTCTTTTGTTTTAAATAATATTTTGGTGTGACTTTTTAAACACAGCCTTCCCATCTGCCCTGATTTCTTCACTTACTTCTGACTGGATATGTTTTTACAAGTCAACCTAGATTCTTTTTAGCAACAAGACGAATTATAAATCGATAAATTAAAAATAAATAAAGGGAGAAAATTTTTGCCTTATGAAGTGGCCGTAATTTAATCTCCACTCCCTACCTCTCTGCATGTTGGGAATGAATGTCTTCTGAATGCCCAGCGTTAAATTAAGATTTCACTCTGACCTCAAAAAGCCTAAAGCCTAGTAGAAAGGTAGGCAATCGAGCAGATACATTAGCAAGTCCAGAAACATGTATGTCTGAAAGTATCTGCGTCATGTTTGGGAAGTGAGGATTAGAGTTTGGCTGGAGTATAGGGTATAATGGACAGGGGGTAAATAAGGGAGTAGATGGCCCCCACGATAGGTTGTAAAAGTGGACCAAATTATTTTCCTCCCTTGATGCACAGTTCTTGCAACGTGACTTTGAAGCTTCCTCCACCAAAAGGAAGTCTTTTCCTCAGCCCCTGGAATCTGGGCTGGCCTGGTGATGGCTCTGGTCAATAGAATGTGGCAGAGGGACAGTGTACAGCTCTGACTAGGCCACAAGGGGCCTTGCATCTTCTACTCACCATTTTGGAACATGCCCACGTGGCATGAGCTCAGCTAGCCTTCTGGAGAATGATTGACATGTGACCCAGTCTTCTCAGTCCCCCCAGCCAATAGCCAGTTGGTCCCCAGAAGGACCGACACACAAGGAGCTTAACTGAGACCAGAAAAAACACCCCTTCCTAGGACAAACCCTGGGGTCTGGGTGCCGGGACCACAGTGTGAATCAGACACCACATGGGGCACAGTGGCAAGGAGGGAGACAGGATGCCTTGGTGCTGTAGGAATAAGCTAACTCAAATCAGGAGCTACAGGACTTAGGACCATAAGTATATTCTTCAGTGATTCTGTATCATCTCCATTTCTTAGTAAAATATTTTCCAAATTTCAGGGGAGGTGTCCTTTAAAGAAATGGGTTTGATAAAAGTACTGTGCAGTTAGGTAGTTCAGAGAGAATATGGAAGCGTGGGCATGAGTGGAAGGACATAAGTGCTGTCACTCACTGAGGGTGACAGCTGCCAGGGTTTGTGCATTAGAAAACCGAGCCACCCCCTCTCCTCACCCCCCACTTCAGGTAACGTGGCCCCAAGAGGATGCATATAGTGTGGGTCTTCAGGTCACTGGTGATATTCTCTTATTTTAAACCTAGACACCTTACGTTTACAGTACAGCAGGACACTTGGAAACCCTCTCCAAAGATCTTCTGACATGGTCTTAAGTATACCTTAAAAACAGTCAGCACTGAAAACAAAGCAGCTCTGTGGAGCAGATACACACGAGGACTTTCCGGAGGCTTATCACAGGGTCCCTGAACATAGGATGCTTTTAATGTAGGTGATTGGAACTTTTACTTTTGAGGGAGAGCCTTGGTGTTACCGAAACCAGTTTTCCTCCAGCGTGAACGTTGTTTCTTACTCCTTACCTTCCCTGTTTGATTCACTCCAGACTCAACCCTCTCTAGGAGTCGCCGTCGAGGAGCTGCAGTTCCATTCAGGGAATGTGTGCCGGGCATCTGTGACTTACCGTCCCAAGACTAAATCCCAGAGATGCAGAGAGGCCCTGGAAATGGCTTGCCTCCACAGCATTCACCAGCTCTTAAGGCAAAAAATTTTCTGTCTACTCTTTGATGTCATTACCTCCAATCTCAGACTAGGGGTTGACAAAGTATGGCCCGAGGGACAAGTTTGGCCATTCACCTCTCTGTTTCAGGAACATTTTTTTTTAACTGTGGTAAAATATACGTAACATAAAATCATCTTACCCATTTCTAAGTGTACAGTTCAGTAGCGTTAAGTACATTCACATTGTTGTACAGTCTTCAGAAACTGAAACTCTATACCCATTGAACAACAATTCCCCCTTCCCCTTCCCCCCATCCCTGGTAACCACCATTCTTTCTGTTTCTATTAACTTGACCCTACCCTAGTACCTCACGTAAGTGGAGTCATACAGTACTTGTCTTTTTGTACCTGGCTTATTTCACTTAGCATAATTCAACCGTGTTGTAGCACGTGTCAGACTTTCCTTCCTTTCTAAGGCTGCATACTGTTCCATTGGGTGAATATACCACATTTTGTTTATCCATTCATCTGTCGATGGACATTTGAATTGCTTCCACCTTTTGGCTGTTGTGAATAATGGTACCATAAACAAGGGTGTACAAATATCTCTTTAAGTTTCTGATTCTGATCCTTTTGGGTATATACCCAGAAGTGGGATTGCCATATCATACATTAATTCTATGTTTAATTTTTTGAGGAACTGCTATACTGTTTTCCACAGGGCTATACCATTTTATATCCCCACCAACAGTGCACAAGGTTTCCAATTTTTCCACATCCTTGCCAAGACTTGTGATTTTTCTTTACTTTTGATGGAAGCATCCTAATGGGTGGGAGGTGGTATTTCATTGTGGGTTTGATTTACATTTGCCTAATGATTAGTGATATTGAGCTTTTCATGTGCTTATTGGCCATTTGTATATGAGCAGCCATTTTCAACTTTTAGCTGTTTTTTATGTGTTTACCTCTGTGCTTCTAAATAACATGATCAAGTGCCCTGTTTTGATTTTTCAGATTTAACACTGTTACCTTTATTATACCCTCTCCTGCATTCCCAATTCATGCACATCAACTTTCCCTTCCATATCCTCTCACTGTAATTATATCATAAATTTGATATATACATGTTGTCTTTACATTAATATAACTAGGTGAATATTTTCTCACAGCTAAGCCATGGTATATATTATGACTGCATTTCTTTTATAGAACAACTTTTTATTTTCCCTGGAGTTCATAATTGCCATGATTTTTAAAATCGTTTACTTTTCTATGCACCGATCAATGATTTAGCTCTAAGCTCATTGCCAGAAGTTAAAATGGTCCCTCAGTATATTCACACATGTCAAGTAGTCCATCTGTTTTATTTATGTTCTTCAACTTCAGCTTCCCGAACCCCTCTGTCTCCTCATCTGATTTTCCAATTTGGGGGGAATAGAGATGAGGTTAGAGGGAGACACTCAGAAGCAAAATACATATATCACTCTGGCATTGGAGAGAAGAGAAAACACTTTTCCTCTTTATTTACTATTAGTAGTAAATACCAACTTATTTTATTTTAATAAGTCATCAGTTTATTTCCCGTGTCAAGGTATTACATGTCTCTTTGGGCTGTATGGCCTAGAGTTTACTCTGTTACTGGTTTGTGTAACTTACACAAACTTACACACAGCTGGAAAGCACTCATAAACCATAGGTTTCTCCATCAACATATAATGGGATGATGACGATGGCTCTACAGAAGATAATGAACAAACGTCTCCAAATTATGTACATTTCATCTTGCAAGTACAGAGAGCAGTCCCAGAACAGGAACAGTGGGCAGTGGTGGTTTCTTCCCTGTGGAGCTGCACAGGATGCTTTGAGGAGCCACATGGCTCTTCCGTGGATCATAGGTGCAAAACACGATGTGTTCCAGTTCATTATACCTTGTCATTCCCTCACCCTTCCATGTGTTTTGTACCTCTGGGCTTCTGTTATTGCTGTTCCACCACCATGGAATCCCTTCCTCTCCATCTCCACCTGGAAAACACTTATTCACCGTTGTGAAGGTTTAGATGTCACCTCGTCCAGGGACACTTTCTATGAACCTCCCAGAGGATTCCCTTCTCTCTGTTCTGCAGGGACACACTTTATCTGGCCTCCAGGAGAGCATGCCTTCTACACCAGTATCTAGCCCAGCACTTGGTTCTCTGAAGGTATGTAGTAAAGGTTGACTTAATTAATGTGCAAATGAATGTATGGGTGAATATTCTTAAGTAAACGTTCTCCATGGACAAAGAACCTTTCAAATTCTCCAGAACCACTTTCCCTGAATAAGAAAAATTTCCAAAGCTGTTCCGCCTCCATGATCCTTCTCCTGTCTTTATTTTTTGTTATTTATTAAAAGTATTACAGAATGGAAAGTGACTGACCCTTAATTTCTGACTATTTTTATTAAGCCCGACTGGTGACTGAGTGCAAGTAATCCATTTCACTACTTTGTTATTTTGTTCAATATTCAACACACAGATTTTTCATAAAAATGTGACTTCCTGCTTTCTTTCCAGTGCAACACATGAGGGTTCCATAAAATCTACCAGAGAAAATGAAATGTAGTGCAGACAGGAGATTTTATCTATTCACTGTGGCTCCCAACTGTCGACTCATATCGTGTAATTCTACTTAGCACTTCTGGGCCCATTTCCTTCGAAGTACTTTCCAAGCATTACCTAAGTGATGTGAGCGGATGGGACGCCAGGAACTCGAGCTGTAAACGTAGAACTGTTAAACACAGTTCTGAGGAAATTAGATTTTAGAATTGGAAAAGAAATATGGTCCTGACACTAACGCCTATCTCAATTCAAATGACCAAACCTCCACCTTCCTCCAGCATCTCCTCTGTGAGAACAAGGGGATATTATATTAAATGCCAGTGCAACTGAGAAGTGACGTTCCAAAGGTTATGGAAAGCTATAATCCCTGATGGGCAGCCATATTAAAGGACACTTTGTTTTTCCAGGGTTGTCAGAAAAAGAACCACCATCACTGCATAATCAAGACACAGAACACTACACTTGGAAGAGCCAGTGCATTTTAAGAACAACCAATATTTTAAAATGTAATCATAGCAATCACTGTTTATTGCCTACTGTATACCAGGTGTTTTGCATGCAGTACTTTTAATCCTTTTCACAAAACTTAGAACAAGGTAATGATTCTACACAATTGAAGAGTTTTGCCCAGTCTCTGTGATTCCTTGTAACTTCAATCTAGGAAGGTTCTCTCACATAAGAAGGACACCTTTTAGAAAATGCCATCGAGGGGAGAAGAAGGCAAGAGACTAAAGGAATTCTGCTCAGAGAACGAACTTATTCAGAGCTTTCTGATCTCATGGAAAAGTTTGGAAAATTCAAGTCAGCACAGTTGTGATTCCTGAGGAGTGGGACTAGAGGGTATTGAGAGGGGGTAGCTTTCAGTTCTTGGTTTGTAGACTCCTGTATCACTTGCAATTTTTTAAACAATAAACAGGTAGTTGATTTAGGAATTTTAAAGTATTATAATGAGAAAAAATATAATGATTCTTTATAATCCAGGTCCTGTTTTCACGTGTTGCTTCTCTGTCCCAATCCGGTGTCACCTGCAAATCCTAGTATCCCTAGTTCAGTTCATCCTGTGGGCAGGAGCATGCTCTGTGTAGTTCATCACTGTACCTACAGCATCTAGAAAATGCCTGGTGCCTAGTCAGTGCTCAGCCATTCTTTTTTTAAAATTTTTTTAAATTTAATTTATTTATTTTTGGCTGTGTTGGGTCTTCATTGCTGCACACGGGCTTTCTCTAGTCGCAGCGAGTGGGGGCTACTGTTTGTTGCGGTGCGCGGGCTTCTCATTGTGGTGGCTTCCCTTGTTGCAGAGCACAGGCTCTAGGCTCATAGGCTTCAGTAGTTGTGGCCCATGGCCTCAGTAGTTGTGGCTCACGGGCTCTAGAGCGCAGGCTCAGTAGTTGTGGCGCACGGGCTTAGTTGCTCTGCAGCATGTGGGGTCTTCCCGGACCAGAGATCGAACCCGTGTCCCCTGCATTGGCAGGTGGATTCCTAACCACTACACTACCAGGGAAGTCCAGCCATTCTTGGTTGAATGAGTTGAATGAGTTCTCTACAGGAATCTTATATTTTCTCTTTCCTTTCAATGACCATATAAAAAATGAAAAGCTCTAGTTGTCTTGAGATCAACATGGTACTTTGGTGCATGGGTTTGCTTTAGTGTTTAAGACTGTGCTTGTAACAAGTGGTCCAGGCTGATGAGAAAAGAAAACTAGACAACTGGACATGTAAATGATGCATGTGTGCTGAGCTGAGGCCAATGACACTGTATCAGGCTGCAGAAGGATGACTCACAGACATCCCCAGCCCCTTCCAGGATTGCCACGTGGAGCTCAAAAGTACCTGCCTGTCGCCGTCAGGACCACTTGAGGTAAGCCAGTGATTTCATGTCAGCCAGAGAACATCACCTGTCACATTAATGCTGTTCACTTGACTTTCACGGGGTTTGCATTTTATTTTTAACATTTAGCTTTGGAGTTATATAAAAGCCACCAGCAACATTTAATCTTATTTGTGCCTGTATTTAAGTAATACTATAATAAAATAATTTAAGTCAAACACTGAGGTCTGTCAAAACTTTCTTTATAAAAGGAATTACTTTGGAGAAACAAAATTTCAAATTGTGAAAATAGTAAACCAGACAAAACCAAAGACAGAGCCCTATGACATATACCTTCAACTATTGATATTAATCCACAGTTTGGGTACATTTGGTCAATCAGGTAAAAATACACATAATGGAACTACCACCCACACTGTGCAGTGCCCTTGTCCACAGGATATACTCACAGACCTCATCTACTGTTTATCAAAATCAAGACACATGGTATCTTGGGCCACTTCCTCACCTGTCAGTCTAGTCGCCCTATTAGGTGTTCATGTGATGGATGTTTGCCGAGGGCTCCCTGGGTACCAGACCCTGTTCTGGGGCCTTGGAATCCCAGCTGTTGGGGCTTTTAGCATAGCCCTTCCAGATTCCTCCTCAGACCTCCACCCGGTAAGGCCCTACCACGTGTACTGTTTACTCAACTGCACACAGTTTTTAATCATTATATGTTAACTATCACACTAGGCAACTGGAAGTGGGATGTATGCAGTTTCTGCCTTCCCTGAGACTTGAATTCCACTAAGCTAAGCTTCCATTTTGTTCTTCTGGCCTCAGTCCTGAGGCCAAGCACTGCCCACCTTGCTGGGCTTTCTCTTCCTGCTCAGCTGCTTTCTCCATTGGGCCCAGGAGACCTGTGTGATTTCACCTGAACTTAACACATGTGAAGGAGCCCAGGTCAGCCCACCAGAGGAAGAGAAGCTGTGTGGAGAGAGGCCCCGATTGTGTCAGTTGTGCCAACTCTTGCGGTTTCCTCAAAGAATTGTGAGCTTAAAAAAAAAGGTAGTTATTTATTTTTTTCATATTTAAAAAATTTTTTATTTTATATTGGAGCATATAGATTAATAATGTTGTGTTAGTTTCAGGTGTACAGCAAAGTGATTCAGTTATACCTATACATGTATCTATTCTTTTCAAATTCTTTTCCCATTTAGGTTATTACAGATTACTTAGCAGAGTTCTCTGTGCTATACAGTAAGTCCTTGTTGGTTATCTATTTTAAATATAGCAGTGGGTACCTGTCAGTTCCAAATTCCCAATCTATCCCTCCTCCCCCTTCCCCCCAGTTAACTATAAGTTCCTTCTCTAAGTCTGTGAGTCTGTTTCCATTTTGTAAATAAGTTCATTCGTATCTTTTTTTTTAAAGATTCTGAATGTAAGTGATATAATAAGATATTTGTGTTTCTCTGTCTGACTTACTTCACTTAGTATGATAATCTCCACGTCTATCCATGTTGCTGCAAATGGCATTATTTCATTCTTTTTCATAGCTGAGTAATATTCCATTGTATATATGTACCACATCTTCTTTATCCACTCCTCTGTTGATGGACATTTAGGTTGCTTCCATGTCCTGGCTATTGTAAGTAGCACTGCAATGAACATTGGGGTGCATGTATCCTTTTGAACCATGTTTTTCTCCAGATATGTGTCCAGGAGTGGGATTGCTGGGTCATATGGTAGTTCTATTTTTAGTTTTTTAAGGAACCTCCATACTGTTCTCCATAGTGACTGTACCAATTTACATTCCCACCAACAGTGTAGGAGGGTTCCCTTTTCTCCACACCCTCTCCAGCATTTATTGTTTGTAGATGTTTTGATGATGGCCATTCTGACCGGTGTGAGGCGATATCTCACTGTAGTTTTGATTTGCATTTCTCTAATAATTAACAATGTTGAGCATCTTTTCATGTGCCTCTTGCCCATCTGTATGTCTTCTTTGGAGAAATGTCTATTTAGGTCTCTGCCCATTTTTTGATTGGGCTGTTTGTATTTTTGATATTGAGCCACATGAGCTGTTTGTAAATTTTGGAGACTAATTCCTCGTTGGTTGCATCGTTTTGCAAATATTTTCTCCTGTTCTGTGGGTTGTCTTTTCGTTTTGTCTGTGGTTTCCTTTGCTGTGCAAAAGCTTTTGAGTTTAATTAAGTCCCCCAAAAAACAGTTGTTATTTTAAACTGTGAAGTTTTGGGGTGTTTTTTTTACCCACTGAAAGCTAATTGATAAGGCACTTTTGCCAAAAAACAGTCCACTTGCATGTCCAGCAGGTGACTGGTTAAATGAAATCTCATTCATTCGTGCATTGAAAAAGTGAGATGACCATCAAGAATAATGGCATTGATATATGTTTACCGACATGGGAAGCTATTCTTGATGTGCTTGTTAAGTTGAAAAGAATATTATAAGACATGTAAAATATCTCCTTTTGTGTAAAAACTCAAAACCTAAGTAAACAAGCTATGAATTTGTCTGGCAGGTTATACTTTAATGTGAACATTAGATTATTTTTAGTGTTTTGTTTCTGATGATTTTAAAAAGGTTTTAATATTAATTCTTTGGGTATCTCTATTGTCTCATTTGTCTACTTGGATTAAAAGAAATAATAAGGAGAGTTTTGTTTTATGTAGAAGAGATAGTGAATGTAGTTTGATTTCTACAGGTAATATTTTAATTAACTTTTAAAGAAAGCCATTGTCTCTATCTATGCCCTAGTCCCCAATACCGTGCTCATTTCTTTTCTCACCTCACCTCTGCTTTGTGTCTTTTGCATCCCTACTCTTGGGCTCCCCTTTTTTTTCTATTAATTTTTTTGGAGTATAGTTGCTTTACAGTGTTGTGTTAGTTTCTACCATATAGCAAAGTGAATCAGCTATACGTATACATATATCCCCTCTTTTTTGGATTTCCTTCCCATTTAGGTCACCACAGGGGCTCCCCTTTCGTGTCTCTCTCTTTTTCTGCTTTCCTCCCTGCGGCTGTTGGCCTCCATGAAACATTCATTATAATTTTATTCTTTGCTTCTGTCACAGCACCTTTCTATCTTAGGTTCCCATGCTGGATCTGTGTTTGTGGATGAAACCTGAGAGCACTTGGCTACAGACAGACTTTTGTCTTCTCAGTAAGCAAAGTAACCTAAGAAGACTGGGGACAGGACTAATGCTGCCAAGTGCGTGGGGATGGCACTGATGGGGAGGTGGGAGATGGCAGAGTTAGTGGATAGGGAAAATGCGTTCAGGCTCAGCATCGAAAAGGAATGCAGAGATAACACGTTGCACCACACGCTCTCCCTAATACCTGCTTAGTATTTATACTGTGGCTTTGACTAACAAGCTGAATTTCCCTTTTTAAATTGTGACTAATCTTGAGGTAGGCAGACAGCCCCTTTCTACTGATGGAAATATTGAGTACCAAAAATGACTAAGTGATATATCTTAGGTCAAAGGAGAATCTAGTGTCAAACTTCATCATCTGATCTCTACCAGTGGTCTGTGTATTTTCACTACAAATAGACACTCTGAAAAGAATAGTGTGGCAATACTGCTGGGTATTTTTACAAGTAAAATGACAATTTGCTATTAAAAATGCAAAACACCAATGAATGCAAAAATAATAATTAATGGACTTATAATGAGAAAATAGCAATAGTATTTGTCTCTTCATTTCTACTTATCTCCCTCTCTCTGCATCTGTCTTTGCCTAGAGTTTACATAAGTAAAGGCACCATGTTTATGATGCATTTTGGGGCAGTTTCTGAGTCTTTGTATCAGGTTTTTCAAACAATCAAAATGCTAAGTGATGCAGTGTAATTATGTGGTTTTGTGAGCTTCAGGATAGTTTTTATTTTTTTAATTGGTTCAGCCTCACATTTTCCCTAATGGTTACAAATGATTTGAGGCTTGGAGCTATGAACTCTGCTTAGTGGAAGGTAATCCTGCACTGGGAGTCATTCACTGTGCCTGGGGGGAAGGAAAAAAGGAGTGTTTCATTTATTATCAATGTAAATGGCTGCACTGATGCTAAACTGTAACAACTATGAACTGTGGGTATGTGTTAATCCATAATTACAGTTGAACCACTTTCCTGGAGTAACCAAAGATTTATCTATTTTGGGTATACTTTAATACCGTGCGGTAAGTATGGAAATAAATTCCTCAAGCTATATAAAATCAGACTAAAGCACATTTCCCTTAAATGTGCTCTCTAAAATCTGTGCCTTTCTATTTTCTATTGGAAATCCATATCGTATTGAGTTACGCATTTTTCTAGCTGTTTTTCTTTATAACTTATTATCTTTTAAGTCCAAATATATTGAAGGAGCAGATAGCAGTGATACTAAAATAATGTTTAAACTAAACATTTTATTTTATTTACTTATTTATTTTTTTGTGATACGCAGGCCTCTCCCCGTTGTGGCCCCTCCCGTCGCGGAGCACAGGCTCCGGACACGCAGGCTCAGTGGCCATGGCTCACGGGCCCAGCCGCACCGCGGCATGTGGGATCTTCCCGGACCGAGACACAAACCCGTGTCCCCTGCATCGGCAGGCGGACTCTTAACCACTGCGCCACCAGGGAAGCCCTCAACATTTTATTTTTAATCACATAGAACTTGTCTCGTAGTTCTAGTGAACTCCACTTATTGCCCCCCACCCCTCCCCATGAGTGGAGGTTGGAAGCTAAAGTACTACTATGTGGGGGGATGGTAGGTGGCAGTACTTAAATGCAAAGGGAGAATGGTGTGCCAGTTTACTAAGTCAAATTAATGCTTTCAAATATAATGTGCAGAAACTATTTGCTTATTCATTATATCCTCATCACCTATTATGTGTCCAGAGTTTAGGAGGACAGAGTCTTAGGAGGATGTAATCCAAGCCTAATTAGAGATACAGGCCAGCAAACATATCTACACTGCAGTGTGATAAGTGAAAACCGTGGAGGAAAGTATGCATTACAGTTACTTGGTCAACTTTGGTTGGAGAAGGCCAAAGAAGTCTTCAGAGAAGAAGTAATGATTGCACACACAAAGGTCTCCAACATAGGCACTGGAACAGAGAGCCCTGGATGTAAATCACACTCTTCTACAGGAAACTCACCCCATGACGTTGGGCACACTTACTCATCTGCACTCAGCTTTAGTTTCCAACAGGAGAAATATGATAAATAATACTAGTGAGGAAATTCATGTAAAAAGCTTTGCACAATCCTTGGTACATAGTAAATTCTCATTAGATGAGAATCTAAAGAACTCTGTGGAGTTCTTTGATAAGAGACCCTTGCACCTGTCCAAGGCTCCAGAGTCCCTGGGAGGCAGCAAGAATAGGGGAGGGCAGTTGGAGTTGTGTTTCTTGGTGACATAAGGAGAAGGGAGCAAAGAAGGACCCTTGTGCCTCCTAAATCATCTTGAAACTCTTGAGAGCTGAACTGCAGCTGGTAGCACCCATGTCTCCCTGTCACAGATGAGCCAAACTGACCTCATTCAAACTCCATCCTCCCAGGAAATCTATATTTGTGCAGCACTCCACAGCTTCTTATCTGAACCTCCAAAGAATCCATGCAACTAGCAGGCATGGAACACTGTCCTTCTCCTAAAGGCCTTGCAGTTCAGAGAAGTTGAATAATATATGCGGTTGATAAAGCTTATAAGGGTTGAGCCAGGACTTGACTTTAGGTTCACATTGGTATAATGAGGAAATTGTGTTGGTTCATACACAATTCATCCATGGCAAAGGGTCCTGGAATAGTGAGAGTAGAGTTATAATCTTCGGTGGGGGAGAGAAAGAACCAGTAGCCTGCTGCTGTACTAGCAGCAGGAGTCCCTATCATTTGTAGTTTTAAATATTCAAGATAGAGACTTACCCCTGGGCTCCCACCCCAGGTTTACATGGCCTCCAGTTCATAGCAGGTTGTATGTACTCTTCCCATGCCCAACTTCGTGGCAGCCCATGGCTCACACCTCCACTTCTGATTGCATTGTTTCATCTCTTTTCAGCCTTGCTCTAATTTCCAGCATTTCCACTCTATTACTTTTGTATATTTTTCATATCTAAGATGACAGCCCCCAGCCATACTGACCTGCCTACTGGGCAGTCCAATTTATCTCCCCAGCTACCACGGATCACCTTTTTGTTGGTGCTCTGGTTACAAAATTGCATAGGTTTTGAATGGACTGTCTCTAACTTTATGTTTCCCATTAGTCCTGTTACTTGATCCCTCAGCTTCTGATAAGGAATATGTATTTACTTTATTAAACACTTTATTCACATTATCATATGAGGTCAAGAACAGGTAATGTAAAGCAAGTTCTGTAATTGAGTTTTATTATTACTACCATTTTACAGAGGAAAAAGTGGAGACTCTGAGAGGTTAAGTAATATTTCCAAGTGGCAGAATTGGAGTTAAAGCCAAGGTCTGCCTGACTCTATTCAGATGTGTAGATTGTGGCTACCATATTGGATAGCACAGCTGTAGACCATTGTGCTGTGCTCCCTGGTGTCAGTTCTCTGCATTTAATGGCACTCTGGACTTGCAGTTTGTGAAATTTTAAAATAATGCCAAATGACCTGCCAATTGGGAATGCAGAATCAATGCTCAGAGTCATAAAATGGTAGTTTTATAAGAAACCCTTTGTTTTGTTCATATTATTATGAAGTATGGTGTTAGGATTTAAAAGAGTGTTTGATTTCCTGTTTTTGTTTTGTTTTTTTTCTCCCAAAGCCACATAGATGTGGTTAGCCTGAAAAAGAGAAAACTGGGAAATATTATAAAGCAAAGCACAAGTATCTGAAAGGCAATTTTATGAGAAAAGACTAGATTTCTATGTAACCAAAGGGGCATGACTGGGAACAGTGGACATGACCACAAGAATAACAATGGATAAAGGACAGTCAGCTCTGTTGGGAGAGAGAGAAGGCCAGCTTGGAAGGCAGTGGACTCCTAGCACTGGAGCTGTTCGTGCAGAGTCTAAACAGCCACTTGGTGGGCACGTTGTAAAGCCAGCCCATGCACTGAAACATAATTGGCTTGCGTTCTTATATCACCAAGAGTCTGTGAGTTTGGAATGACAAAATATGTTTTTAAGCTTTGCATGATTCCCTTCTAAATCTAAATTTAGACCTCAGTATATAGATTTTGGCACCATAGTGAAGATGTCTGTCTAGTGTAAATGTTCAACATACAGTCAGTAAACTCCCTTGAAAACTCCCTTGTGTGATGCCTACCATTGGGTAGAGCTTGGATCTCTGCAAAAGAAAATAACATGCCTTCTTGTTTTATTTTGGAAACATCCAATAAGGATCCTTTAGCTTTTGAATTGATGTAGTGATTTCAAGAGCATACCACCAGAATGAAATCTGCATTTCAGTAGATGTATCATTGATTTGTTATCCACCCTAAGAAGCAGAATATGGTTGCAATCTGAGGATTACTTGTTCCAAAGACAGTGGTGGAAAGGTGAGTCTAAATAATGATAAAACACCCAAAGTCAGAAGGAGCCTTGTAGTTACCTTAGCGTGAAGTACAAATCAGACCACAGTAGTCATTTTAGAGTCTCAGGATGACTTGCTATACATTTTGGATAGATTAGGTCAGTGTTCCTAATACATATGAATTGTTAGGGACTGAATTGTGTCACCCCCCCAAATTCATATGTAGACACCCTAAACCCCCAAATACCTCAGAATGTGACTATATTTGGAGATAGAGCCTTTAAAGAGGTAATTAAGTTAAAATGAGGCAATTAGGAAGGGTCTTAATCCGATCTGGCTAGTGTCTTTATAAGAAGAGGAGATTAGGATAACACCATGAATACATGCAGAGAGAAAAGGTCATGTGAGGACACAATGAGAAGGCAGCCATGCAAGCCAGGAAGAGAGGCCTCAAGAGAAATCAGTCATTCTGACATCTTGATCTTGGACTTCCAGCTTCCAGAACTGTGAGAAATACATTTCTGTGGTTTACGGCACCTTTTCTGTGGTATTTTGGTATGGCAGTCCCAGAAAACTAATACATGAATTATCTGGGGATCTTCTTAAAATGTGCATTCTGATTCAGGAGGTCTGGGGTAGAGCCTGAGACTACATTTCTAATGCTTTGAGTAGCAAAGAGCTAGGTTGGGTTGCAGCAACAATTTTATCCTGAAATCACAATGGCTTAACAAAATAAAGTTGACTTCTTGTTGTGTATCTAAAGAGAGTGGGCTTGAGTGAAGCCATCCACATAGGCAGTCAGTAGCCATTCAGGAACTTACACTGACAAAGTCTTTTCACTACCTGCAATATCATTTGTTGCCAAGTCAGGGCAAGAAGGCGTTGAAAGGCTGCCCGTCCACATAACTTCTGCTTATATCCCATTGGGCAGAACTAATCATGGGGTCTTGCCTAGTTGCAAGAAGTCTGGGAAGTGTAGCCTTCCTTGTGCCCAGAAATGAGAGGCTACCTGGATACCAGTGATGGTAATTCCACTACACTAGTAATTTCCACTACACTTCCATTCTGATTTTTCCCTTTCAGACATTTCACTGCTATCTGGCAATAGTGCTGAATGGGAACAGGAACACACTTGTTTTCCACTGGAGAGACGGAATGGTATTATCTTCCCCTTATAACCCACTAAACTATATTGTAAACAGATATTTGGGGTGGTGAATACAATTTATACCCTCAAGATATTAATATTAGGCTCTCTTTCCCTCGTGATGCTCTTTCAGAGACCATTCAAGATGCAGATCACTGGGGAAGATGTTAAGGAGTTTCACATTTTATTATTATTATTTTATTACTATTATTATTCTCAGTCCACGTATTCTTCCACGATATTTTAGAAACATAAACTTGCCCCCAGATTTCCATTTCCTTAGAGGTTTGGGATATATTCCTAGAAGCTGTCTTTCAGAGAATCAGTCTGATTGCAAGTCTTTGAGAAACTCTAAAGTCTAGTTTACAGAAAAGAAAGAGTTTGGCCCTTGACAGGATGAGAAGCTTAGAGATCAGAATGTGGAAAAGGGTGGGAACATGAAGGCATGAGCAAGAGGTTCAGAGGACCACTTTTTAAAGGCTTCTCTCTAAAAGCAAGGAATAATAGTATCCTAGTCTAGGCCATAAAAGAAGTCTCAATAAATTTAAAGGAATTAAAATATATAGCAAATGTTCTCTGGCCACACACAGTATTAAATTAGGAGTCAACATAATTACACTATCTGTAAAATATCCAAATATTTGCAAAGTTAAAAATATACTAGAATGTAATCTACGAACTAAAATAAAATCATGAGACATTAGAAAATATTTTGAAACAAATGATAATAAAAGACAATATATCAAATTTGTTGGATGAAGCTAAAGCAGTGGTTAGAGGGTAATTTGTAGGTTTGAGTGATTATATCAGAAAGGAATACATGTATAAAATCAGTGATCTGTGGTCAACCTTAAGTAATTAGGAAGAGAGAAAATTAAACCCAAAGTTAACTTTTAAAAAGGAAATTCTAAAAATAAGAGTGGAAATAAATGAAATAGAAAACATGAGCAAGGAGGAAACAAAGTCAAAGCTGGTTCTTTCAAAAGATTAATACAATTAATTTAACCTTAGCTAGACTGATCAAGGAAAAAAGAGAGAAAAATAATTACCAATTTTAGGAATGAAAGAAGAGTTGTTATGATATATTTCACAGATATGAAAACAATAATAAGAGAATATGGTAAATAATTTTAAGAATTACCAATTTCATGAATGAAGTATATTTTCCACAGACATGAAAACAATAATAAGAGAATGTTATAAATAATTTTATCCCAATTAATTTGGAAACTTAGATAAGATGACTACATTTCTTTAGAACATATTTTATCAAGATTGACACAATAAGAAATAGGAAGTCTGAATAGCCTATAGCTGCTAATGACATTGAATTAAATTTAAAATTTTTCCAGAAAGAAAGCTCCAGCCTCAGATGGCTTCACTGGTGAACTCTATCGAATATTTAAGGAAGAAATAACATCACTCTCTTTCAGAAAATAGAGAGGAAGAAAACAGTTCCCAGTTCATGTAATGAGGCTGAAATTGCACGGATATCAAAAACAGACAGGGTTTTTAGAAATTTCATGTAAAAATCTAAAATTCTAAAAATCTTATATGTTCTGGTATAATGTTATAAGTCATAATTCTAGTTATTACTTTAAAATGTATATCTCAGAAATAACTAAATTTCCTTGTCAATTGCATTATTATGAACTTTCATCAAATCTTTAACCGTGGTCATTTTTAAGTCTTCTGTCATTTACAGACAGTTCTGGGTGTACTCTGATGCTTTCGCAAAAACGTTCCTATAAAAGGGTTTCATCTTCAAGGAATTCATGGTAAAGACTCTGACAAGTACAGGTTTCTGGTAACTGACTATACTGCTGAACTGAATGAATAAGCATTTTCAGAACTCTAATGGAAAACTGATGAATTCATAGAAGTGCTAACAAAAGATCAAGATGAAAAAAAAATTAATTACATGGGACTAAGTGAACTGATGAGGATGATTATAATTTTTGTGACTTTCTGTTTGAATAAAAAAAAATCTCACAAGGACTCAGAGGCAAAAAATATACAAATCAGTTTTCACTGCAAAGTAAAGGTGCTGTTACAGTGGAGGATTACTGGACTGATTGTCAATATTATGACATAGTATGAGTGTGTTTCATGTTTGGTAATTGCAATCATTGTTGCTTTTGTTGTGGTCATCCATTTACAATGCTTGGTGTCAGTTTATTTATCTCTTGTAAAAATAAAATACAGTGTATGTGTGTGAAGAAAATAAAATAAAAAGTCAAAAAAAAACCCACCAGACGGGGTGATTACAAGAAAATTACAGAAAATACACCTTATGAATACAGACACAAAAATCCTTATCAAAATATTAGCAAATTAAATTTAGCAATGTGTAAAAAGAATAATAGGGCTTCCCTGGTGGCACAGTGGTTAAGAATCCGCCTGCCAGTGCAGGGGACAATGGTTCGAGCCCTGGTCCGGGAAGATCCCACATGCTGCGGAGCAACTAAGCCCGTGCGCCACAACTACTGAGCCTGCGCTCTAGACCCCGCGAGCTACAACTACTGAAGCCCACGCAACTACAGCCCATACTCCACAACAAGAGAAGCCACCGCAATGAGAAGCCTGCGCACCACGAAGAAGAGTATCCCCCGCTCACCACAACTAGAGAAAGCCTGCGCGCAGCAACGAAGACCCAATGCAGCCAAAAATAAATAAATAAAATTAAAAGAAAAAAAAGAAAAATATTTTCACCAACTGGAATTTATCACAAGAATGCAAGATTGGTTTAACATTCCAAAATTAATTATTAATTCAAAATATTAGATTAAAGGAGAAGAATTCTATGATCATCTCAATAGATGCAGAAAAAGCATTTGACAAAATTCCACTCACATTCATGATTTTAAAAAAACTCTCACCCAACTAGGAATAGAAGGGAATTTCCTCAGTGTAGGTCACTATGAAAAACCTAGAGCTAACATCATACTAATGATGAAATACTGAGGCCTTTCCTTCCAAGAATGGGAATAAGACAAGAATGTATTTTCTCACCACTGTTATTCAACATTGTAATGCAGGCTATGGTCGTTGAAATAATGGAAGAAAAAGAAATAAAAATATACAGTTTGGAAAGAAGGAAGTATAACTCTCTTCACAGATGACTTGATTGTGTACAAAAAAAATCCTAAGGAATATACCAAAACACAACACACACACACACACACACACACCAACTACATAAATATGAGCAAATTTAGCAAGGTTGCTAGAAATTGGAAGTCAATATATAAAAATCAATTGTATTTCTATAGCAATGAACAGTTGGAAAGTAAAATATAAAATTCCATTGGCCATGGCATCCAAAAACGTAAGACACCTGGAGATAAATTTAAAGACATGCGAGACCTCTACACAGAAGACTATGAAACATTGCTGAGAAGAATTAAAGAAAATCTAAATAAAGGGAAATATGTAACATATTCATGGATAGGACGACTCAAAATTGTTAAGATGTCAATATTCTCTGAAGTGATCTGAAAAGTCAGTGCAGTCCCAGTGAAAATCTAAGCAGAAATCGGCAAGCCAATTATAAAGTTCATATGGAAATGCAAAGGACCTACAATGGCCATTTTTCATTTTTGAAAAAGAAAAACAAAGTTGATAGGCTGACACTTCTCAAAGGTGAAGTGCTAGTAGGACTTCCTTGGGGGCGCAGTGGTTGAGAGTTCCGCCTGCCGATGCAGGGGACACGGGTTCGTGCTCCGGTCCGGGAAGATCCCACATGCCGCGGAGCGGCTGGGCCCGTGAGCCATGGCTGCTGAGCCTGCGCGTCCGGAGCCTGTGCTCCGCAACGGGAGAGGCCACAGCAGTGAGAGGCCCGCGTACCACAACAAACAAACAAAAAAACAAACAAAAAAAAGTGATAGTAATCAAGACGATGTGTATTTTTTGTTAAAGGATAGACAAATCTAGAAATGGAACAAGTAAACAGAAAGTCCAGCCATTCATCCACGAGTATAAGACCAAATGTTTGTCAAAAATACAAAAACAATGCAACCATTTTCAACAAATTGTTCTGGACATGTTGCGTGAATTGTTGCGTGAACATGTGGTTAATGTCATCCCCTGACCCCCGCCCCAGCCCCAGACTGTTAGCGGCTCCAGGGAAAGGCGCATGTGTAGTTTTGCTCACCAGCACCTAGCACAGTGCCTGGCACATGGCAGGTAAACAATAAATATTTGCTGGAGAAATGGTGACTGGCAAAAGCAAGTGAAACAGTGAAACTCTGCCGTCCATCCTTCCCTCCCTCCTCTAATTCCAAACATACACCACCCTCCCCCAGACTGCCTTTGGAGGCTTTCTCTTCACCTTGGCCCTTTCCCTGAGTTGGTTAGTGTCAGCCCTTACTTGTGTACAGTGTGTAGAGGAGGGGAGTGGAGGGGGCAGGTGTTGGGGCAGCAGGGAGATTTGTCTCTTAATGGCAGCCTCAGAGCCATAACCCTGCCCTTAAGGAGCTCTGCAGTAGGAGGCTTTGACAGTGATTAAGAAATCAGCAGTCCTCTGTATTCCCTCCTAAGAACTTTTACACGGGAGGGCACTCCAGGCCGCCTCTCACTGCTCTCCGGCTTGGGGTTTCATGCTTATCTGTATTATTCATATGTTGAACTTGTACTGCCTCCCTGATTGCTCTTAGGAGCCTTAGTTGTGAAACTCTCCTATCTTTTGGCAAGATTTGCCTTGTTAAAAAGGGGCAACATGGCAATATATTGTTACTCTGCCTTCGCTGCCGCTTTATCTTTCTTTTCCTTTTTTTTTTTTAACATCTTTATTGGAGTATACTTGCTTTACAATGGTGGGTTAGCTTCTGCATTATAACAAAGTGAATCAGCTATACATATATATATATATATATCCCCACATCCCCTCCCTCTTGTGTCTCCCTCCCACCCTCCCTATCCCACCCCTCTAGGTGGTCACAAAGCACCGAGCTGATCTCCCTGTGCTATGTGGCTGCTTCCCACTAGCTATCTATTTCACATTTGGTAGTGTATATATGTCCATGCCACTCTCTCACTTTGTTCCAGCTTACCCTTCCCCCTCCCTGTGTCCGCAAGTACATTCTCTATGTCTGCATCTTTATTTCTGTCCTGCCCTTAGGTTCTTCAGAACCTTTTTTTTTTTTTTAAGATTCCATATATATGTGTTAGCATATGGTATTTGTTTTTCTCTTTCTGACTTACTTCACTCTGTAAGACAGACTCTAGGTCCATCCATCTCACTACAAATAACTCAATTTCGTTTCTTTTTATGGCTGAGTAATATTCCATTGTATATATGTGCCACATCTTTATCCATTCATCTGTCGATGGACACTTAGGTTTCTTCCATGTCCTGGCTATTGTAAATAGATCTGCAGTGAACATTGTGGTACATGACTCTTTCTGAATTATGGTTTCCTCAGGATATATGCCCAGTAGTGGGATTGCTGGGTTGTATGGTAGTTCTATTTTTAGTTTTTTTAAGGAACCTCCAAGCTGTTCTCCATAGTGGCTGTATCAATTTACATTCCCACCAACAGTGCAAGAGGGTTCCCTTTTCTCCACACCCTCTCCAGCGTTTATTGTTTGTAGATTTTTTTGATGATGGCCATTCTGACTGGTGTGAGGTGATACCTCATTGTAGTTTTGATTTGCATTTCTCTAACGATTAGTGGTGTTGAGCATTCTTTCATGTGTTTGTTAGCCATCTGTATATCTTCTTTGGAGAAATGTCTATTTAGGTCTTCTGCCCATTTTTGGATTGGGTTGTTTGTTTTTTTTGATATTGAGCTGCATGAGCTGCTTGTAAATTTTGGAGATTAATCCTTTGTCAGTTGCTTCACTTGCAAATATTTTCTTCCATTCTGAGGGTTGTCTTTTCGTCTTCTTTATGGTTTCCTTTGCTGTGCAAAAGCTTTTCAGTTTCATTAGGTCCCATTTGTTTATTTTTGCCACTTTATCTTATTCTCTGCCTTCAAAAGCATGAAGGGAAAGTACTCTTACAATCCCACGGACAGGGGACGCTTATAGCACCACAGTCCTCTGTAGAGTATCCATCCCTGGCTCTAGGGGTCAGAAGTTCAAACATTTAGCTGGAAGTGTATTAACTTACTTTCTTTTCCAAATTTTTTATTTTGAAATAATTGTACACTCTCAAGAAGTCGCAAAAATAATGTACAGAAAGGTCCCATGCCCCCTTCACCATACTTTTAGTTTTAATTTATAAATGTAACATAGGAGCAACATAAAATTTGAGTACAAAAGTATGTAAAGTACAAGTTTCTCCCATTAATAATTCTGTCAATATCCTAGCAGTTTTATATGCATAAATGCATATATGAAGACAATTGGAGCTGTTTATCAAAAAATGGGATCATGCTATACAGCAACCTTATTTTCTTTCCAGAATCTAAGTCAAAAATCTTCCCGTGTCAGTGGCCAGAGCTGCCGCAAATTCTGGTAAACAGGTATGTAAAAGAGAAAATATTTCAAACACTCATATTCAGAAAATGTGGCATTTTTTTTTGGAAATTTACTTGAGAAAAGTTAGTAAGAATGAGCACACTTCAATTCCAGACTCACTTATAAAAAAAAAGGCATGTTCTAAGGAAAGCTCAGCTGGTTCCTGTTTTCAGTCACATTATCCTTTTCTGGAAACAAACACCTGTCTTCAGGAAAAGCTTCAGGTGGGCCATTACTGGTATATCTCCAAATTTAATAACCAGTTGTTTCCATTCAAACCTCAATCTCCTTGTTTGAACAGGTAAGAAGTCTGCCACTTGTTTCAAAAATGACCTTTTGGCCAGCTTGCTGGACAGGGCTCAGGGCATTCCTTTGGGAGTCATTAGGGATGGGTGAGACCAATTAAGATCAAGTCAGGACAACACAGTGGGAAGGTGACCAGAAGCCATGGCAGCAGGTGGAGGGGAGCGGGGTCCTCCCGAGTGGGTGGGCACGGGATCGGCTCAGTCCGGGCTTCCTCCCAAAGGAGATGCCCGGAGGCCGCCGACTCCCTTCTGACAGCATCCCCAAGAGGGAATGGTGAAGTACAGCGTTGTGGATGACAGCTGCCGTTTTGAAGGGCTCAGGTACTGGAGGGGCAGCCCCTGGGGCAGGAAACTTTCTCGGTTCACCCTTTGGATTCATCTCCCCCAGCTCAGATCAGGAGGGCTCTGACCTGAGGGGATTGCAGTGTATGATGATAGCACCCGAGGGTGAGGAGAAATAGCTTGTGAAAAGGTCAAGGTCTCTCCCTGAATCTTCACAGAGGCTGGAAAGTGGGACTCCTTCCCTCAGAGGAGAATCAGAATAATTTAATACTCCTTTGCCTCATTGCCCCTCACATGCCACAAATTCCCTTCTCTGTTACCCTCAGCTGACCGTGGTCCCAGTGGAAGGCTTACTGAACTTTCCTGACCCAAGCCTGGCTTTTTCTGTCAGGTCTAGGTAGATGATTGGAGAATGTGTCTGACTCTTCCAAACAGTTTCTTAGTGGAAAAGATTCACTTCCTACTATTAGCTGGACTTGCCATTCTCCCATGCTTTTACATTTTGAATCCACTAGGCCTCCCAAGCCTGAACCCCAGGAGGCATTGTACACCCCTCTCTCCATCAGCCCACACACCCAAGACCTGCCCTTCTCTTCTCCATAATAATAACTCTCCACTCCCATCACCACTGTTTGAGTTCAGTCATTCATTTGACAAGTATTTGAGTACTCGTGTGTCAGCCTCTGGGCATGGGGATGTGCAGACTCAGGCGTCACCATGCTTGCCCTCCTAGAGCATATGGCTTAGGAAATTAAAGTCTTCATCAGTTTTCCTCAGGCCTTCTCACTGGGTTTCTCTGTTCATTCTCAGATTTGCTAACCATTTCATCCCCTGTGTAATGTCCAGCACATTAAAAACAAAAACAAAAAAGAAACTAACAAATAAACCCCCCAAACCACATCTTCATCCTGTCTCTCTTCCTGGTGGTAAGAGGGGAAGAAGCACTAGATGAAGAAGTCGGGGAGCAAAAGATGAATTTTAGCTCTTCCACTGTCCATGTGACTTCTGAGAAGTCTCAGTTCCCTAACCTTGAAAATGGAGCTGGAGTAGATAACACAACACTGTAATTTGTACTGATTTTAAAAATACCTATAGCTTGTGATGGAGCTTTACACGGTCTTATTCAATCCTCATAACGACCCTAGAAAGGATACTATTTATTGAGCACAGGGCTCACCTACTCAGCATTAGATTAGATTAGAATTGAACATCAGGGCCAAAAACCTAAAAATAAAATAAACCACAATAGTTTAAGAAAATGATTCTTCAAATAGCATCTAAACTTGTAGTCTTCCATGGGTCAAGAGCCCCAAGTAGTGACCACTCTCGTCCACCGATCCCAACAGGACTTAGGTAACCCCACAGCCTAGGGGCCGTGCAGGGGCTGGACCAGAAGCCAGCAGGGGCCCAGGGGAGGGTCAGTGTGAGCAGAGTGGGCTCAGGAGCCCCTACCAGTGGCTACGGGGACACCAGAGGGCCTCATTTTTGCTTCTCATTCTCTGACTGTCCCTCTCTCTTTTTATCTCTGTATCTCTTTATTTCTCTCTTTTTTCTGATTATCTTTATAGCTCTCTTTTTTTATATGTTGTTAAAATAGCTCTCTTTTTTGGGAGGGAGGGAATTATTTCTTCCTTTCTCATCCCCCCTTAATTATTAACTATATGCTTTGGGTCAAATTATGGGGCTCTGTTTCCTTATCTGTAAATAGAGCATAATGGCACAAACACACACATAGGTCCGCTTCACCAGGCACGATGTTAAGCCCTGTACTTACAGTAATTGATGGAATTCTGTCAATTATGAGGTTCTTTATTACAAATTCCATTCTCCAGATGAGAACACTGAGGCAAACATGTTAACTGACTTGCCTCAGGTTACACAGCTAGTAGGTCACAACCCTGTTATTTGAATCCTGGCCACGTGGCTTCAGAGCCCTTGACCTCGCCCCAGGCTCATTCTCAAAGAGGAGAAACTGTGAATCCCCAAAAGCAGTGGCGGGCATCCTAGCGCTGGGGTCATCCCGAGGTTATCTGCCTGTGAGAAAGACATCAAAGCACCCCCAGGACATAATAGATCAATAATTGGTAATTGCTTTGGGCTAAAGATCTGGCTTTTACCAAGCTTTTGTTCTACTGAGTGAGGTGTCGAAACTGGGGAAGGTGACTACAGGCAGCATGGCTGGAAACAGGGGAGGGGAGCCTGGGAGTCAGGGAGAGAACTGGGCATGGACAGATGCTATGATGGACAGAGCAATCTGAGGGGGAAAAGACAGATTGGAGGCATTTTAGGGCTTTAAACCAGGTGGGATGGAACATTCTACTTATCTCCCCACAAATCTTCTTCGCTAGTCATTAGTGCTTTGCGAGCTTAATTGGTGTTTTTAACATCTAGTTAACCTTTGACCTGAGTCAGGTGAGATTAGCTCGGCTAATGAATCCAATCACGCCGGCTTCTACCCATGAGTCCGTTCGCCTGATCTCTCCGTGCGTGCACTAGACTGGCACGCTAGGAAGTTTCACGTCGGTAAAAGACGCTCTCCAGGACCGCACATGGTGAGTGGTCAGCCCCTGGGTATGCATCTTGTGAATACGACCCCAGATGCTGAGTTTATCCCTTTCTAGCTCCGCCAAGGATCCCCGGTCTCCTGTTCCGTGGTGCTCCCCAGCCGAGCAAGTGAAGCGCACAGCTTTGTTATTTCTACCCCCGTGTCTCTGTTCCCCACGGGTCACACGTTCGTAGAGAAATGCCGCAGCCTCACTCCCACCGGCCTCTGCTTCCCCGTCATCTCTCATCATTTGCCACTTGTTGTTGTCAACTCACCAGAGGAGGTGTCCCCACAGTGACAATGATAACGGACCCTCAGCAGATAGACCTGTGCGTTAGCCGTGCCGTGTGCCAAGATTCTTAAAGGGTTCTGAGGCAGGCAGTGAAGTGTTGGTGGCTAAGGAGTGGTCTCATATCAGCACCCCAAAGTCAGGCTCTGCCCCAAAAGAGCCACTTGAAGGCAGCGCAGCAGAAAAAGGTAGAGGGGGGTCCTCCTTCCACACAGGGCAACTGAGAGAGGTGGGCCCTGGCCGGGGCTGCCTGCAGGGGAGAGGGAGGAAGCGTGGAGGCCATGCTGGCCTCACCTCCAGCCCCACCAGCTGGCCCCAGTGAGGGCTCTGGCATGCATGCGGAGTGAGGTCCTGGGTGCCAAGGAGCTGCTGGGCCCGAGCAGCCCGAGGAAATACCTGCCTGAGCCCCTCCCTTCCCCTCCGCCCTGCCTGTCACGACTTTGGGTGAAAAGGGCTCTGAGAGGAACGGGACGCACGCTGTAGCTCATTAACCTCTGGAGCCCCCGTGTCCACGGGCTGCCTGACACACAGGAGGCGTTCAGCGGAGCTGCTGTTAGCTGAGCAGATTAAAACGGGAAATCATGATTACCATTACTGGGCTTATGATACAATCATTGCTCAAAATTTAAAAAAAACAAACAGAAAAACCCCAAACGAATAAGACATGAAGAAGCGGGTGGGGAAAGAGAAAGGAAAAAAAAGGAAGCTTTGGGGTCACGGGATACTTCAAAGGCAGAGGCCTGGGTGGGGCATTCCTGTCCTTTGCTCCCCCCCACCCTCCTGAGAATAAACACATCCAATGTGAGGAGGGAGAAGCCAGAGTCTGGGGCCGGGAGAGGATCAGCCGGGTCTGCGAAGGGCAGGTGATTTTGCCGCCAGCCCAGAGGCAGGCCTCCGTAAGCTCCTGTCCTGAGACTCTGGCTGACAGGCCTCCTCAGTGACTATAAAAATACCTGAAGGACCGGGCTCTTCACAGCAGGCGCTTTTCCTCTTTGAAGTTCACAGGCCGAAACAAGTTGCCTTTGCAGCCTCACACAAACCGCATGCAGAGAAAAGAAAACGCCGGTAATGCAGCAATTTTTTTCTCCCTTCACTTTGTCTGAATCAAGTAGGAGTTTGTCCGTTTAAACTGTCTGCAGCAAATGTAAATTCTAAGCCTGAAAGTCATTCGGGGAATACTAGCAGTGCACACTGAAGATAAAGGTGACTTCAGAGAGGCGGCTTGGAGGGGCGGTGTGCCGTAGGGGCCCTGGAAATCAGTATCGCCCGCCACGCATGGAGGCATCTTTGCCTTTTTGTGTTTTAGCAAAAGAGAGGGCAGCAATCCATCTACTTGGCCTGGATTTCTAATTGTGTGACTCCTTAAGATTCTCCCTGAAGTATTCGGATTTTTTTACTCTTTAGAAAAGAAAAAGCTATTCAGAGCAAGTGGTTTTATTAGTAAATGGTAGTTTCTACTTTCTGTGTGTGCGGACTGGAAGAACTAATTCTAAGTCCAGGATGAAGCAAAAATGATCAGTGCTGAGGGGAAAATAAATGAATCCCTTTCCAAGAGGAGGACAGAGAAGGACTAAGTGAGGAATTAAGTCTGGAGTTGGGATTATGGGCAAACGCTGTCCTTCCCTTCTCATTTTTATCAGGTCTTCCTAGATGAAGGAAGTGTTTCTAGGCTATCTTCAGAAGGGAGAGAGCCCTGGGCCTGATGCCTCTTGACTGAGAAACTGTTCTCAATGCTGATTTATCTCTGCAGACTGCAGGGCTCTTCTTGAACAGAGATTTCAAAGAGTTAAACTACTTCCATATGTCCAGCATGAGAATGGAGTTTGTAGCCTTTGGCAACCTCGTCTGAATCCAGCTGCAGCTGCTACCTGTGTGTTCCACTGTGTGTGTGTGTGTGTTCCACTGTGTGTGTGTGTGTGTGTGTTCGCACACACACACCCGCACACCCGTGTGTGCAGTGACATCTGAACCATGTTCTGACTGTGTCAATGAAACTGTTATGTCTTTGTTGGGGGAGATATTAATTCTGAGCAATTACCGCTCCTTCTCCCCTCCCTCCCACCCCCTTCCCCTCCCTTCATCTGCTCAGCAAGGACCATGGACCATGTCAAACAATATACAACAGAGAAGAATGCAAATAAACTTTAGTCTGCATAGCCCCAGCAAAGCAGTTAGCCGCCCACTTGCAAGATACTTAACTCTTGTACACATGATACACAAAGAACGCTAGCTACTTTCACCAATCCCTTTAGACCAAAAAAAAAAAAAAAAAAAAAAGGCAAAAGAACTGATCCTTGTCTTTCTATCTGTGAGGTTGCAGTAGTTCCTCCTGCTAATAAAGGAGCTTTTCCCATGATGCAGTGTGATAAGGATTGGCCTACATGTAGTCCAGAAAGCCACAGCCGATGTTTTCTTGATTAGGTGTCTTATCTTCCATTGAGCTGCATCTGATGAAGATTGCTGACAGCATAATGGCTGGGAAAACATCGGACAGCTCCATAAAATGGCAGCTATGTTATGACATGTCAGCCAGGACCTGGTGGATGGTAAGTTTGATGGGATCCCATTTTTTTCCACCCACCCGCCCCCAAACTTTCCGCCCCCCTGCTTTATTGTTCCATGCACATGTTATAAAGTTCCCTGCCTGCAGAAAGTTCAAGCTGAAGTTGTGGGAGCCTGGGGTGGCTCCGCACACCAGTGTGCGAGATAGGATTTCCCCGCTATTGTGGCCAGGGACATAGACCTGCTTTTTTTAAAAAAGGCAGTGTGAGTTTTTGTTCACTTCTTGAAAAAAAGAAAAATGCAAATGGTACAGTCGGCCCTGGGCTGGCTTGTGTGAAATGTATGGAGGTGGGACAGTCAGTGGGAGACTGGAGCCTTCTTGCCTAATTGTTCTTGCATTAGTCTTAGAACAGGGTAATGTAGTTCTTTCTGCAGCTTCTCTGAATAATGATTGAGATAGTGTATTGTATCATGTTGTGTGCGGTTCCCTCATCAGTATGCGACTGTCCCCCACGCTTCGCCTTAATTTGGAATCCACCTCCCTTTCAATGAATACTGTAACTGGAGCAACCACTGATTACTATGCCACTCAGTGTAATTAAATTTAGTTAATGAGGATATGCATATTCAGTTCATTATTTTTCTTTGCTCTGGCAAATGTGTGTGGGTTTGTTGTTGCTGGGTTTTTTTTTTAATCCTCATATTTGTCCAGCTGCAAATTTGGGGAAGAGAAAAAGCAGCATAAAAATTCAGGACATTGATGAATCCGGTGATTGAACTTTAAAAATAATATTGGGAGGAGAGAAGTCGTAACGTTCTTTAATCAGAATGCTGGGATTCAAGGCTCTAGTTTTGGGAAAGGAAACCTTTCAGATCAAAAAACTGCTACATGAAAAATTTCAATCTAATGATTTCTGTTTTGTGGACAATGGTCTCTTGTATGCAATAGTCGTGACAGGAATGGGCAAACCTTCTGCAGGGAAGCATTCCAGTATGAATATTAAATTCATTCTTGGGTTAATTCATCTGAGCATTTATTGCCTTTCTTTTTTCTTTCCTTCCTTCCTTTCTTCCATTTCTTTCTTTTCCTTTCTCTTCTTTTCTTCCTCTTTTTCTTTCCTTCTGCCCCTTTCATTTACATATTGATTGCTTTTTGCTTGCTGGCTTTGATAACTATTATGCTTACTGCAAGGGCTGTTTTCCCTCAATTAGTACAGTGTGAAACAATGGGCACTTTATTCTAGGTAGGGAGGGCTATGGCCAGCCCAGCCCTGGTGGTCAGCCCATCTCCCGTGCCCAGATGAAAGAGAGCACCTTCCGATTAGTCCGGGCTGCTGGCGCTGCTAGGCAAGAGGGTTTCTTATTAATGTGTTTGAATTTCCCGAAAGGTGGATGCTATGCTGTTGCTTCTGGGCTCTTCCTGAGGGCTCAGTGTGCAGAAGTTTCCCTGTACACTGCAGCTCTTCCCTGCGCCTTCTCACCAATGTGAGATGTGGCAGCCTGCAGGAAAACTTTTCCGCCGCTGCTACTTGTTGCTGTTTTGAGTTTCAGAAAGAAAGACCAGTTCCTCAAGGAAAGACAGAAGCCTCTCTCTCTCTGTCTGTCTCCCTCCCTCCCTCCCTCTCTCTCTCTCCCCATTTCTCTATCTCTCCCTCTCCCTCCACCATTTTACTCCAGTTGAAATACATTTTACAAGTGATAGAAGGTCTACGGTGGCAAATGTTCATTGATGGTTGTATCTCTCAGACTTTAGCACTGGTTTGTGCATGGGTGCCGTGACCTCTTAAAATAACTGGCAGATAATTTGGAGAAAGATATTGCAAAATGAGTATGTAAAAGATTTGCTCGACATGACTGTACCAAGAATTGGAAGTGGTGTTTGAATCGTTACTGTGCCTCTTCGCTATCATTTTAGAATGTTCCCAGAAGCGAGTTTTAAAATCAATGTTTTTACTAAATGAAACATTTCTTTTCTGTTGGAAAAAAAAGTCAAAGGTTTTACTCTAACTTTTTTTTTATACTTAAAAACTGAGATTCACATGGGTAGACTGAGATAATCACTGTAAATATTTCACCCTTAAGCTTCATCATTCTGGTTCTGTGCAGAGAGATCTTAGCTTCCCAAGAGAAGTATGTTGTGAATACTATTGTAAAGGTTTGTGTAAGCTGATTATTCATTTTTTAAAAAATTATGTTCTTTTATTGCCTGAGAAGATGCAGAATGTGTATAGGGACAGGTTCAGAGGTAAAATATTACGTGAAAAATGTTTGCATAAATTATTTTCATATTTTACCTTCGTTAGGTTACATGAATAATATGTAAGTTTCTTATTAAGGACAATTCAGTTTTAATAAGCTTGGTTAACTTGGGAAAAAATATCTAAGCAGTTAATATATTATGTGTCACTGAAAACTTGGAATGACGTGATTCATGGAAAACCTAATTAATTAAACTAAATTATTGCTTATTGTTAATAATATATCAGAAGAGGGAGGAAAGTGCATGCGAGCTACTTTATACCATGATTCCCCTGTTTTGGATTTAAGGAATAATTTTAAAAGGTGTTTTAAGATTCTTACCAACTAGTTTATTGTGATTCTTCTCTCACCATGACATTGCTTCTTTTATTTTTACAATTACTCTGGGACTTTTGTGTAAGAAAGGATATTGTATCCTTATTTGGCTTAATCAAATGAAGTTTTAGTAACCAAATCCTGAATTCCAAAGCTACGGTGTTCAAGTATCCCGGCAATTGCTTCCTGACTTATTGTCTGTTTCACTTAGATTCTCTTATTGTGTGACAATGATCATAAATTCTACTTGACAGGGAAAAAACCCAAACAAGACGTAGTTGTCCAATTCTACATCTGTTTTCCTTCCTAGATAGGCATGTTTTAGTAAAACAGAGGGAGGAAAAACATTTTATTGAGACAGCTAAAAATAAACAAACACAAGAAGAGCGAATTCGTGTGTGTGTATGTTGAATATGTACATACATGCAGTTTTTTTAATAAGGCAACCATATATGTTTTACTTCTTTAGATCATTTTGCCTGTTCTTTCAAAGAGAAAAATCATGTAAGCAGTTTAAATTAAAGTTGGTTGGCTATATTTAGAACTCTGTTGATGACCTTTCACATTACTTAAAAGGAAATACCACTTGGAATGTATTAAAGATGTGTCTTATAAATAGCACTGTTTCATTAATGGTTATTGATGATGCTGTATGTTTCCTTTTGAACTACTGAAAAATTAAAAATAATTTTGGACTTTCCATTCTATTTTGTACTGCTTATTTAAAGCCCTTTGTGAGACTTATTAGAACTTCTTTGTTAGCTATTTAAAACTTCAGGGTAACGGGTATGCACCAGACATTATTTTTTTTTCTAAATTTCATAAGACTAATCCTTTGATCCCACAGAACCAGGACAGAACATTTGTAAATTTACCTTAATCATGAAAGACAATTATATAAATATTAATCCATAAAATTAATTCAGAAAACTAATTGCTAGTCTGAGACTTGAAATTCTCACGGTCTCGTAAATATTAATCAAAGGAAACAGGCAGGTAAACATAAAAATTTAACCCGTTCTCACATTATCAAAGGCACAAAGGTGGTTCTTGGTTGAATACCAATGAATCTAGTTGGATGTAATATACTTTTAATTTTTCTTGAAAGAAACTAATTTTCTATTTGAGAAGTTGATGTGTTAAAATATGATACTTTTATATAATTTTATCATTTGGTTTAAGACAATACTAATACTAATAAATTTATCACTGTTTTAAAAGTCAAATTCTGTTCTCCATACAAATTTTAATTAAATGACTTGACAACAAGCATCAGTATAGGTACAGTGACATTGAAGAGACTGTTTTCACGGCAAATATTTCTCTAAAATCTTTGAGAAGTTGAGGTGAACTTAGGTTTACTATTAATTATTTTTAACTGAAAATCCTAAAATTAATGTATCTTCTTACAAATGCTAGAACTAGTATATGTTACAGTCGGTATTTTATTTTACTTCACTACAAGCAAGAGTTCCTAAACAATCTAATGAATAAGTTAAAATTATATGAAAAAATTCCTGCCTAGCCTACTAACTACATTCACACTCCTTTGTAACCTACCGGCTATGCAAAGGTATATCTGAAAAATCAAAATTCAATATTTATTTAATTTTGAATTTTATTTTATTTCCTTTAGAAATGGAATAGAAACTAATACACACCATACAGATAATAACCATGTCAACTAGTTGCCTGAAGATATTATGTCTATACGTTGAATCTATTTCCAGAATTAAAAGCTATGAGACTTATGTTTCATTTAACAAATATCTGTTAAGAACTTACAATATGCCAGATAGTGTTCTAGATGCAGATACAAGCAAGGCTATGTCTCCATGTTGGAATTAAACCCATGTCCCAATGTTATAAGCAGGGGATACTCGTGATATTAGTAAAGGCTTCTGAATAATTTCTGTTTCCTCCATAGTGATGGTAAACATGTAGATATTACATTTCCAGATTTGTCACTCATTGTCAAAGGTAGTTAATACATCTTTTCAGTACTCTCTCTTAGTCTTGTAGGTAAATGTTAACATTACCATTACCTAAGCCATCTCCTGTGCAGCTAATGATGTGGGTAAAGACGAATAGTTGATTAAATATCAGTTCCTGAGTCAGAAAACAACAGTAATGATGATGGTGATGTCTGAATGAAAAAAAGGATTTCAGCATCTGTAAATAATGTTCATACTTTGTCAATATTTCAAATTTTATCATAGGTAGATGGCACAGTTTTTATTACACATCTTCCATACCTATATTCTTTACTGATACGTTTTCATTTGAAATACCACTTTAGCGTATTTAAATAAAACTAAACTGTATGGAAGATGTAGCTAGATAAACACAAATACATTAATGTTCTTCCAAGACACTTTTATCTCAGATTTTTATTTCATGTTCTATGATTTCTTTTCACTTACGTGCTTGCATAACAAATTCAACCTATAAACTTTGGATAAGGAAAATATCCTTTGGATCCTGTCTTAATAAATAGTGATCAGATGGTTATTAATTTAATCAGAGAGTAAGGAAACACAAGTGCCAGTCTGTCCTTTTTTCCTGTTCTTATTTGGAAGCAAAGGGTCATGTTCTCAAGGAGTGTTATCTCTTCAATCTATGAGAAAGCTGGTGTTGATTTTCCAGTTTAGAGACTAGTCAACAAAGAGAGATATATGATGCTCACAACGTCATTGAAACTACCGTGTATTTATGGAACATGGCTGAATGATGTCAAGGTAGTGTCAAGGTAGTGACCTTTTAGACATTTTTTAATTCCTTGAGATTATTTTGTGACATTTTCTGTACTATGTTTATAATATATATTCTGAGGGGCTGAGAAAGTGAATTTGGATATAGGAAAATATACCAGTAAAAATATACCAGGCCAGTGAAAGAGAATTACCTTCCTCTGTTGCATCTCCATGTGCAAAACAGGGTAATGCACTTCAGTGCAAAAGTTCTTTTCACAACAAGTTCTATTAAGGTCTGTGTGTAGCTATCCTATGTATTTCACTGACTAAGCATTTAAAATCTCATTGCATTTTAAGGGCTTAGCAAAGAGCCGGGAGAAAATTCAGTAAATGTTAGTTATGATCATTATTGTCATTTCAACTTACACTTAACATGTTTTATAATGGGGCAGATTTAGAGTATCATATAATGGACAGCTTTGGTAACAATTTTCATTTCTTACTGCTCTAATATAAATTTCAACCGGGCACCTCTCTAAAAAATACCTTTATTCAGAAAGCAGTTATTTTTTTTTAACTTTTCACTACTGTGTTCATTTTCTGAGGTTATAACATAATGGATATGTTTATGAGCACAGGGTTGAATCCTGGGAAATGTAGATTTTGTGACCTCTGGCAAACGAATTTGCTCCTCTCACGGCTGGGAGAACCAGCTGTGAAGTGCAGATAATCATACTCATTACTTGTTGCTCCAACCTGTCGTGAGGATGAATGAGATGGCATCGGTGAGGCACCTGGTGATTGCACTGTAAATCCCAAGTTCACGGTACAAGGGGCTACAACAAGCTGTGACTAAACAGACTCTTAGTCTGAGCACTTAGTAGGTGCTCCAAAAATACATAGGGTGGATTAAGTAAATGTAACTAGCATTTCCTATGGGGCTTTCTTAACCACGTTGATTTTTTGAATTCATCTAAACTTTTTTGGTGGGAACCACGTACATTAAATGAATCCTAAAAATACAGTATTTTTCATTGCAAATTGTAACAGATTTCTTAAAAGCAGAGCCTCCTGAAGTATTTCCTTGGGTTTAGCGAGATTCAATGGCCAATGTTACATATTAAGGTATTTTAAACATTAAATACTACGATTTTAAAGGCAAAAGACTTAATCAGTGATTCTTAAGGGCCTCCTATTTGCCAGGTGTTTGCTGGGTACTTGGTGGGGGGCAATTTATATCTGTCATCTCATTCAGTCTTCAGCATAGCACAATGAAATAGGAATTATCAGCCCGTCTCTACAGATGGGGCCACTGGACTCTGAGGTTAAGACACTTACTGGAGTGGATGCCATTAATGCGGGCTCGGGGGGTTTGTCTGTTCCGCCTCCTCCAGAACCCGACAGTCGACTGTCTCATCCAGTGACCTGGGTTATGGCTCATGATTTGTGACCACGGTCGTGTATTCTGCCATTGCCTCCTCTGCACCTGCCTGCCCCTCCAGCTTCGAGCCCGACCTCTTTCCAAGGCTCAGCTCTCCCTGTGCGTCCGGTGGGTCAGCTCACTCCCCCTCGAGCTGAGTCTGAGAATTCTACAGCTCTGGGATTGGAGGTGGCTGAAGTCTTTGGAAATGTGATTCCGTTCATCTTTCCTCGAGACAATTAGACTCGCTCTAGTCATAAGCCATCTGGGGGAAATTTTTTGAAAAGAAATTGGCAAGCAAAGCATTTCCATTTTCAAGTTTTGATATCTGTTTACCTCATGGGGTTTTTGTGAGGCTCCAATGAGATAATATAAAATAAACGACTTAAACTGTAAAATGCAAAACTAATTGAAGGTACACATATTATTATCTGGTGGTGTTAAATATGGGTAGGTGAAGAAAAGTTTCCCAGAATTTTGCCAGTGTTCTGGAGCTGGAGATAATGGTAAATTTCCACCAGGCACAGAGAAAAATGCTAGCTGTCTAAAATGCTATGTGATGCAAATTCTGCTGCTAAACTCAGAGGGCTTAATCCTTCGCATAACAATGCACTACTAGTTCACCAACATCCCATGCAATAGCAGTGATAATAATACCCACCACCTCCTTTTGTATATTTAATGAGAAGACATGAAATAAGGAAAATTTCCCAGGGGTCATCTGTACCATCTTGCAGTTCATCTCAGATTTTTCATTGATATAAACTTGCTCTTTGTACCACACAACTCAGATTATAATAATTCTTTGATGAAATTATTATTTTAACTCACACTTAGCATGTATTATAATGGGAATGATTTAGCTTGTCCCATAATGTAACGGACAACACAGTATGCTGTAGATGGGATTTTTTTCCTCTCATTTTCACGATTGTTAGAAGTAACAATATCATCAGCAACTGTTTAAACTGAGACACCCTAGCATATTGAATATGTTTTTATGCTGTGTGTAACCTGTGACTATTCCAGTACAAATGAACCTACTTTTTTATGACATTATGTATGAATATAAGATTTGTCTTATATTATTTAGTTGCTGAGATGTACAACCAAAATTATAAGCCCCAAGAGGATGGGCACCAGGTCTTATTTACCAAACCTAAACAGTATTTTGCACATAAAAGGCCCTTAATAAATAACTGTTAAATTGCCTCAAGACTATTGCTAACCCATTTTACTAAGAGACACAGTAAGTTCTGAGTTGATCAATGATGGGCTTCTAATCTGTGGCTCAAGTTATGAACACCACACTGCCCTTTTCAAGATGAAACTTAAATGTGCTAGAAGCATGTCGGAATTATGGTGAAATTAGCAGCAAAGTTTTAAAGCTGAGGGTGAGAGTTGGAAGAAGGCCCAGAAGCTAAAAGCAGCAAAATTATATTTCCCTTCCAGCAGACAGTCTCATGGTTGTTACCAAGTGGTGAGGCAGCAGGGGAATAAACTTTTGTTGTCCACATCCACGATCTCCTATATTCTCAACTCTACTTTTACCATAGTGTCTAAGATCTATCAGGAGTCTACAAAATTAGAGATTTGGGGAAAGGCTAATAATGTATTTTGAGGAGTAAATGACCAAAGCAAGGAGACTTTGGAATAAGTGAACTTTTTGTTTAATTTTTTTTTTTTTTTTTGACTGCGTTGGATCTTCATTCCTGCACGTGGGCTTTCTCTAGTTGTGGCGAGCGGGGGCTACTCTTCGTTGCGGTGCGTGGGCTTCTCATTGCGGTGGCTTCTCTTGTTGCGGAGCACGAGGTCTAGGCACGCAGGCTTCAGTAGTTGCAGCAAGTGGACCCTAGAGCGCGCGGGTTTCAGTAGTTGTGGCTCGCAGGCTTAGTTGCTCTGCAGCATGTGGAAGCTTCCCAGACCAGGGTTGAGCCCATGTCCCCTGCATTGGAGGGGGGATTCTTAACCACTGTGCCACCAGGGAAGTCTTGTTTAATTTCTTATTTTTGATGAAATAAGTTTCATTTAAGAGAATTGATTATTTTCCCACTCTAAGGTTTCAGTCACCTTTGCATGTGTGTTACCTTTATTGTGATGTTGGAAAAGGTCTCAGTTGTGGGTTGGCACTTATCTTTATTGTGATGTTGGAAAAGGCCTCAGTTGTGGGTTGGCATTTTAACATCTGGTGTTTGGGTGAGGACTCAGGGAAACACACTGAGAATAACTAAAACCTAAAATGGAATTAGTAGAGTAGGAGGGACATGGGTCTTTGGGAAAGTGAGAAAGAAGGTACCCAAGCACTTGTTAAGAAGTAAAGGTTTCTAAATGATTTTGAGAAGGAGGTAAAGTGAAAAAAAAATCATCTATTTGGACTGGGCCCTTTTCAGACACTGTAAGTCTATGTCTAAATGCAAATGAGAACATTGCTTCCCAAAGCCAGCACTGGGAGTGCTCTTCCGGCATTAGAAACTCTGCAGCCCGATCTTCAGAGCCTGGAAGGCTACCCACCCCTCCTCCTAAGACCCCTTTCCTTGTGCTGCCATAAAGTGAATCTCGGAGAGTATTCTGGAGTCCCCTAGAAAATATTACAGCCCTCTCGGCCAGCTACTGCCCCTATATATAAGATTCATTTCCACGTCTAATAGAAACTAGTGGCATGACAACTGCTTCTGTTTACTCGCCTCCTCCCATGCTTCTTTTGGGATATTTTAATGTGAAATGACAGTAGAGAGACATGGTAGAAAAAACTGTGGATCATTATTTTTGTTCCCGAACGCTCCGATTTCTGCTACAACCAGGGGCACTGTTCTCCCTTCCAAAGCAGAGCCTCTGGCTTGAAGGAGCAGTGGAAGAGCTGTGACTACAAGATAAGTAGTCTTCACTCTACCTTCCAGGTGTCTTCAGCTGTTCCGACCAAGTGTCAAGGTTTAATGCTGATGCGGACAGCTAATCTGGTGGAGGTTATGCAGAGGAAAGTAAACTTGGATTTCTCAAACGTGGACCTTGGGTAGATACAGACGGAAGGATATGAGCAACCTCACCAAACTTCTTTCACCTTGTCTGTAAACTTTCCTCGGATTTTCTCTAAGGAGGAATTGTACAATAGAATACTGTGTCATACAATAATGACCAAGACTTTTGAAGAGGCAACAGTGCTTTTATTTATCCATAAGTAGAAGGAATAACCTTAACTTGCCATTTTATTTTTCCAGTAAGATATTAACTATCTTATGTGAGGCTATTTCTATTTTGGCACCAGAGATGTTTATAAATGGTACCCCACATAATACAAACAGCATGTTTATGTAGCATGAATGTTCAATCAATTAGTTTACACACACGAACGCTGGAATATTGATGACACATGTTAGCTTTTAGTGGAGAAAAGCCAACCGAGCTAATTTGATGCATTGATCCTTGGGACATGCACACAGATGTGAACCTTTGACTTCATCACAAGTGATTTGGCTGACAAACAGTAGCTTGTAATTATTGTTGCGCCATCGTAAATTAATTAACAAATCAATCCATCAGTTCAGAACCAGCCACATTTGTCGGTTTGGGATGTTTCCCTTCACTTTATCTCCCTCGCAAGTGCTTTTCTTATCAGGTGCTTTGAAAACATTTGCTTGTGCAGATTGGCTTTTTTCTAAGCTTTAATAGGGAATTTCAAACAACAGCATGGGTATAGGGAAATGTTGCCGATGTATTGATTAATATTCTCTAAACTCTTGGCTGTAGGACTATCAACCGGTAAAGTGAGTAATTATTGAGCAACCAAAAAGTTTTGGCCAAAGCCATCTCCCCAGGCAAGGAGTAAGAAAACAGCATCCCAGTCTCTCAGCAAATAGGCAGCATTTAGGGGCTACGTGATTTGTACGGTATCAGTTTTCAACATTGCCCCTAAAGGTACTTCTTTCATTATGTTTCCACGTCTACCCTGTATTTTGAAAGATTCCATTAACTGAGCAAGTTGCCTTTATTGGACTGTGAGTTACTGCATTTTCTTAGACATGACAATCTACTGAGCACCCCTAAGTACCAGCTTTTCCGCTGGGCACTTCGTATATATGATCTTATTTCATTCTTGCAACAACCCTGAAGAGTAGATGTAACTCCCATTTTATAGCAGAAGAAACTGAGGCTCCGAGGATTTAAATAGTTTGTCCAAATTTACACAGCTGGTAACGGGCAGTGCCATGATGAAGAATCAGGGCGTCCGCACCTCCCACTACACTGGGACTAACCAGAGACATCAAAGAACGTCTGAACAGCACATTACAACCCATGTTACAACACAGAGTTGATGTAATTCTAGCCAAAGCAAAGGAACTTGACATTTTCGTTAGAAGCCTTATTCCACTTATGAAAGGCCTTGTGAAATATTAAAAAATAGTTCTTGGATTGATTATTTTTCCAGCTTTATTGAGATATTTGACAACATTATATACGTTGAAGGTGTACAATGTGATAATTTGATGCATTGTGTATTATGAAATGATTACCACAATAAGGTTTCTTAACACCTCCATCTCATAGTTACTTGTGTGTGTGTATGTGTATGGCGACAACATTTATGATCTACTTTCTTAGCAAATTTCAAGTGTATAGCACAATTTTAAATATAGTCACTGTGCTGTATATTAGATCCCAGAACTTATTCATCTTTTAATTGGAAGTTCTTGGATACTTTCCTTTGAATCTAGTGTTGAGAGTTTCAGAAAGGCTGAGAGACTTCTGAATCCTTTGTCCTGCTCTGTCTCCTGTTACCTTAGAAGCATCATCCACTGCTGGGTTAACAGAGTGTTATTTCTTTCTTTTGTTTGGCTTCATTTTCTTGGCCTGAATCAATGGGGGGCAGTGGAATGACAGTGGCACTGAGAATCAAAAGAACTAGATGGATGTTCCTGAACTGGTCTGTAAGCATAAGGAAGCCATTTAACCTGTGAGTCCCGCCTGCTTCTTTGAGCCATTGTAGGAAGCAAATGAAATGCAGTGGTTTCCAACTCTTATGGGCTTCCCGTCATAACCTAGCATGCACGTACATAAATACATAGAATGAAAATGAAACATTCATAAAACGCTCTTTACTCCTAATGCCTGAAATGCACTTTTAATAGTTTTTATTTTATTCTATTTCATCTTTTTAAATGAAGGTGTTGTCCAACTAAATTGATACCGTGACCCACTAATGGGTCATGATACCCGGTTTGAAAAACAGTGAGTGAAGGTGAAAGTTCTCTGTTGAGGCTGAATTCATTGTCTGCATAGAGGGGCTTCAGATTCTTGCATTTAGAGGTCTTTTATTATCTGAGCCCCACCTTTTAAAGGACTTGCATACTCATTAGAAGAGAACGATTATTTGGATGCCTGCAGTCTTGCTCTGTGGCCCCAGTGTAGAACATTCCACTGGGGTGTTTCTCCTCTGAGCTGCTCTAAGGATAAAAGAATCAGCCCTTGGAAGCAGAACAGGAAGGGCTCAAAGGAGGTGATGGCTCCTGGGCTGCGTCCATATTTATAATGCATGTTGAAATCTTATCTTCATCAGAGAATTAGCACAACAGAATGGGCCCTCATTCTGCAAATAAGGTGATGGAAGAATGTGAGGGGGAAAAATAACGTGTACAGACTTTAATGTTTAATTTCCCACTGAAAACATAAAGAAATGTCCTTTTGGTAAAAATCAAAGAAGACGGATAGAACAGGTGTTTTCCTAAAGAATTTTCTTTCCCCTGAAATTTTTAGTAGAAGGAAATCTGAGGTGCTATGTAAGGTAATACCTTTTGCACTTTACATAACCTCATATGGAATGGATGAAAGTTAGAAAGTATAAATATTTTCTTTAGAATATGGAAACTTCATATTCTCACCAATCTGCATTTTATAATATTTATAAAGTAGAGAACTGAGGGGCAGCTAAAATTAAAATGGAGGAGAGTATAGGATATAAAAATAGCTTTTAGAGGGTGTTTCAGATTAGGTTGGGAGTCAGAATGGCATGTATTTGCAAAAGCCATTAAGAGTCCGGGCTTCCAAGGCCAGACTACCTTACCTTTGGGATCAAATCCCAAATATGCTATCGACCAGCTGGATACACTTAGGTGACTTAGCCTCTCTGTGCCTCAATTTCCTTGACTGTTATATATGGGGATGGTAGCAGGATCTGCTCTTAAGGCTTGTTGTGAGGATTCAGTGAGTTGATACACATAAACCTGCCCAGTATACAGAAAGTCTTCATGTTAATATTGATTATTGGCTGCATATAAAATATAACTGCAGTGCTTTCCAATAAATAAATTCTATACATAAGGAAGAACAAAAAATAAGGTTAAAAAATAAAATCAACCCCTCCTTCCCACCAAAAAAGCCATGGAAACTACATGTTGGGGAAATGATTCTTAGCAATCAAGTCAGTGATTTCAGTTCCCGAAAGACTCCGCTCATCACTTGTTCTGACAAAGTGATCTCTCCTAGATTCTGAGCTCCTGTCCATTTTAGTCTATGTACGACTAGTATCACTGATTTCATTTTTTCCCTGAACTCAATGGTAAATTTCTGGAGAAGAGATCATGTTTTACGTGGCCTCGTGTTTCTTCTCGACTTCTCTCCCACCCCCCGTACCCTTGTTCAGAGGGTCATCTCTAAGACTTGTTGAATGAACTTGAGCTTGCCTTAAGTGACAGTTTCTTAGCCCATCATTAGCGCTTTGGACACACAATTTATAAATTTCATAAATATCTAATAGTAATGTATTAAATAATAATACATAAATGTATTTTTAAAAGCCCGTTCTGCTTTTCATAGAGACGCCTCTAAACACATACACCACTTACAAATGAGCTGTGCTGTAAAGTGCACTAGACGTCAGTCACTAGAAATTCTGTAACGTGCGCAGTAGGTCCTCAAAGGACCCATCAAAGACAGTTTCACCCACAGTGTACCAGGTGCAACAGTGGCTCCAGGCAACCAGGGCCAGGAGCACAACGCCTTTCCGTTTCAGGGGAAGGGCCCTTCCTCCTTTCATCAGTCCCTTTCTCTCAGGGGAGAAGGAATTCCCCATCGCTAAGGGAGTGAGAGTAGACTCCACTACTCTCATCCAGAGAGGGGAGCTGAGAACCAGCAAGTTGGCCTATTATCCTATTATCGACAAGGAAGGGAAGGAAGAAGCTTTCCTTCCTCTATGACTTGGGTTCCCCTTCTCTCCATCTTCCTCTCTCAGGGTTTCTTCCCGTGCCCCTCTTGAGCCCAGAAACTATGGGACAGAGGTAGTGAGGGCTGAAGGTTAAGATTAGAGGTGGACCTAACTCACATCTTCCTACTCCGCTTTCTTGTTTCTACTCTATTCTTTCTATCCCATCAGTCCATCCGGGATCCCACCACTGGATACTGGATCATGATGACAGCTGGGGAATCTAGGCTATCTAGTTGAATAATAGGTGGTGTTGATTTAAAAAAAAAAAAAATGAGATTCTCACCAGCAATGGGCCTCTCACTGGGTGGTGAAGGATCACAGAGGTGGGGACAGGAGGCAGGAAAAGAAGTTCCCTTCTCAAGGCAGCTGTGTTCAGCCAGCTAGAGAAAGTCAAGAGCTGCCTGTGCCCATAAACTCAAACACCTGTTCTTCATTAGTTATCTTCCTCCCAAACATAAGGCCATGGGTTGACAGGTCCTTAGCCTCTATACAGAACATAAATATCTTTGTGATGACCTTGTTGCCAGCGTTTTATCATTTCGAACATCCATTTTACAATGGTTTATGACCCAAACCTTTGTCTTCCTATTAACACTGCATTTATGACTGCATAAATCTACTCACTGTCAACAAATTTGCACGGAGCACGCAAAAAAAAAAAAATGTTGTATGAATAAGGCAAACTTCCTTCCCTTCCTCATGGAGCTTACATCGAGTGTAGAGTACAGTGGGACAAGTCCTTTGTTGGTGAGGTATCGGCTGTCGTGAGACTATGTAAAAGAGACACCTAATTCATCTTGGAGGTGGTGTAGTTTCTGCAGAGGCAAAGGAGGGAGGGCAGAAGATTCATTTCTATGGAGGGATCAGCATGTATAAAAGCCCAGTGGCAAGAGAAAGCATGGCTCTTGACCTGAAAATAACACATAGAAGAAGCCATCATACTCTAAGTGAGGGCACTTAAATTGAGCAGAAAAATCCACACCAACAGCCCTATTTTGCTGATTGATTTAACGAAAAAAATGTCCAGGAACAGGGCCATGGGCCATGCAAACACCCCTACCTATACACCATCGGCACCACGATGACACACACCACACATCCACTGCAGGACAAGGATTTCATTATAGTGAAACTTCACAGACATAGATCGAATGACACAGGACAAGGGTCTAAGCTCAGATGGCTGCTGTTTTCTGCAAGTTTCTGGCTTACCCAGCCTATTAGACTGTAGCCAGATGTACTGTGTTACCTACATAATCCTTATCAGCAGCATTCCATCTGTGTCACCCAAGTAGCAGGAATTAGGCAGGCACCCTTTTGGAAAGTGGCCCAAAGGGTACAGAAAGCAGGTACGGCTTGGAGGCATGTAACCCACGTCCCTCCAAGCCGGGAGAGAAGAAAAACACATTGAATTTCTGCCCCAGATACTCACTTGAATTTCTCCTGCATTCCAGAGAGAGGTTGGTTGGGGGGGAAATTTAGAGGTTAGCTGTGGGCCTTGGAGTGATGATTGCTTTGTAATGGAACAAATTAAATTACGTGAAATTTTAGATGCTTTCCCCCTGCCCTAGGGGCTCCCAATCTATTTAGGGGTAGTCAGGAAGAGGGGACCTTCACAACAGCTGCTTAGCTGCTTGAGCTCAGAGAGGAAAACCATAATTTGTCTGTAATCCCTAATGCCAACAGTTGTTCATTAAGAACCAAAACTAATGTAATCTTGATTATTTGCTCAGATTTCTACTCTATCATGTTTTGTACATCTGGCAGGCTAATGTAATTTTCCTCAGAAACCCAAAGCAATCTGGTGCTCAGACAACACCATGCAGATTTAGGTAAATTCCAGGCTCAGATTAGCATAATACTAACTAATCACGAATATCATTTGCATTCATTAGAGTGTTGGGGAAAAAATTGTTTCTAAATGGCAGAAAATTGAAAGAAAGATTAAGGGCAAGGGCTTGAAAATCCTGTTTGGCTTGATGCAACTATATTACAGCTGATTTTTCTCTTACAAGCCCTAATATTTAATGTGGAAGTATTAATTAGAGTATTGGAAAAAGATTACATCTAATTGGAAGAAAACTAAGAGAGATTAAGGACGAGGCGTATGGAGTTGCTTTTGCTTCATTCAAGTGTGGAACAGATAATTTCCCGTGCAATGCCAAGGAGCTTAAACGTGTAAAAGATAGGGTGATTAATTTTTCAGAAACAGCCAAGCCCTTTTTGGGAGATAACAGAGAAATACGATTTCTTTCCCTCATGAAGTAACAAGTTCTTGGTCAGTGCCTTTTTTTTTTTTTTTTTGCGGTACGTGGGCCTCTCACTGTTGTGGCCTCTCCCGTTGCGGAGCACAGGCTCCGGACGCGCAGGCTCAGCGGCCATGGCTCACGAGCTCAGCCGCTCCGCGGCATGTGGGATCTTCCCGGACCGGACCGGGGCACGAACCCGCGTCCCCTGCATCGGCAGGCGGACTCTCAACCACTGCGCCACCAGGGAAGCCCAGTGCCTTTGTTTTTATGATCAAGGAAGGAAGATAACAGAATTAAACTCCTAAGTCTGAAATACTCCCCAATGAAGGCGAAATCCCATAACGCCCACACACTGGGAAAACCGAGAAGTCACGGTAATAGATCCCAAATGTTGTACTGATTAAGAAAAAACAATACTAAAAAGATCTCAACCCCAGCTTTCTGGTGGTTAAGCTCTTTTCCTTGCAATTTCCCAGGTCCAGCCGTTTGGCAGGAATGGAATTGGTTCCAGGCTGTGTGCTGGGGCCGGTGCCGGACTGTGTTTACAGGCAATTGCCTGTAAAGCCTGTCTCTCCGCAGCTCGGCTGCTGTGCGGCTATATTCGGCGCTGGCTTCCTGAGGGCTTGGAGCAGGTGCTTGCCAATGACTTTGGCTCTCCCCTCTGACAGATGAGCGAGGCGAGCGCTCACCCCTGCTGAGAAGCCGGCTGAGCAGCCATCAGCAGACATGCCTATGAATGTCCAGGCTGGCCTAGCTGCTTGGGAAGCCCGACCGCTGGGGATTCAGGCTTTGGCCTCAGTATGGTGGGGTTCCAGGCAGCTGGGTATAGGGAGTCGTTACTCAAAGTGTGGCCCAGGGATCAGCAGCTTTAGCATCGCCCAAAAGCTTGTTGGAGATGCAGAATCTCAGGCCCCTCCCTAGTCCCACTGAGTCACAATCTGCATTTTCACACGATCCCTGAGAGTCATTAACATTTATGAAGAGCTGGTGTGTGAGATACCAGGCCTCAAGCATTTAGGGGTATAACTATCACACCTGAGAAGTTGTTACAATGCCCATTCCTGGACTCAAGATTCAGTTTCAGGAGGTCTGAGGAGGGTAGGGTCCCTGGCACCACGTTAGAGAAACTTGTGGGTAGAGGAACGAGCACGGATTCAAAGCCATCTTGCCAAATGCGTTAGTGGAAAGTTGCTTAAAAAATCTAAGTCTCAACTGCCTCATTTTTAACTTGGGGGAAATAACTCCTGTTTTAGAGGGTGGTCGTGAGAAGTGAGTGACCTTAGGAAGCATATTGTTTCAGCGCAGCATCCTGTGCATTTTCAGCCCTTCAGAGATGCTCCCTTTCTCCTCTGCTTGGCTTCCTCCATCTGTGCCCTTTACATTTCCCCACCCCACGTCCTTCCCCATGTCCCCCAAGTTCCTACCTTAGCGGTAGCTGCCCAATGTCTCTTACAACTTCACCTGTCCAGTTATATCCTTCTGGCCAAGTCTCCAAACTCCAAGCTTCTTCTAAATCCTTCCGAAATGTATCTGTCCCGTAGCCTATTCTGTTCTCTGCTAAACTGGAAGATGACTCAAAGCTAATCGCTAAGATTGAAATCTGCCATTTTTGTTTTGGACTTGGGAAAGAATGTCTTTATCCAGTGGCTCTCAACCATGGCTACAGACTAGAATCATCTGAAGATCACTTAAAAAATGCCCAAGGTCCCTGCTCTACTGAGACTCTGATTCATCTGCCTGGCGTGAGACCCAGCCTCCATATATTTTTTTAAATTCCCCAGGTGGTTAAAAATGAGCAGCTAAGATTGAGAACTGGCACCTTCAGGAGAGGAATCGAGGAAGCCAATAAAAAGGATATTTTAGCTCAGAAAGACCTTGCAGCACACATCAGATCAGACCATTTTGGCCAGCTCTTCAGTGAAACGGGTGCTAAATGTTCACCACGTCTCATTCGGTTGTCCTTCATCCCCTGTTTTAGGTTTTTCATGAGAAATTCATCCTGGAATTAGCTTTAGAGGCGAGGTCCTCTTCTTTGTTAAGTTGCTTAAAAGCCCTGTGAGAAAGCCATTTCCTCTTTCATAAATGAATCTAGGAATATTAGGAATATCTGTTTAGTACCTGAGTAGTTCCACAGTGTCTTTCTCCTGTTTTCTGAAAACTAGTTTCTGGAAGAGAGCCAAGCAGGTGTGCAAACCCAGGAAGATGGTGAACATGTGGGCGTGCATTTGCACTCCAAAGATAAAACGCGTAATATGAAACTTAAGTATAGCATCATAGTGGAGGAATTGCAGGATTGAATAACAGACCAACATAGATCAGATTTCTGCATTCCCGTGTTAGAGCTCTGAAAGCAACCAGCCCCATCAACACAATGTCTCGCAATGTTCAATAAATGTAATTCGCTTCCTCCTTCATCCATCTACCTCAAAAGCTATATTGCCGGGCTTCCCTGGTGGCGCAGTGGTTGAGAGTCCGCCTGCCGATGCAGGGGACGCGGGTTCGGGACGCGGGTTCGGGCCCCGGTCTGGGAGGATCCCACATACCGCGGAGCGGCTGGGCCCGTGAGCCATGGCCGCTGAGCCTGCACGTCCGGAGCCTGTGCTCCGCAACGGGAGAGGCCACAACAGTGAGAGGCCCATGTACCGCAAAAAAAAAAAAAAAAGCTACATTGCCATAAATTTTATAGGCTAAATTCTCGAGCTGTAGGACAAAAAAACTAGCAATTAATAAAAATTATTAGAGACCTAATAACTGAAGTAAATAGAATTCAGAGTAAAAGTACAAATTGTTAAAAAAATAAAAAGGTAACATAATATTTATTCAGTATTTACTATGTGTCAGTCACTATTATAATTATTTTGCATATATTATAATTCTCTCAAAAATCCTGAAGTGAGTATTATTATTTTCCTTTTACATATAAACAAACTGAGGCACAGAGAGGTCAAGTAACTTTCTCAAGGCCACACAGAGAATAAGTGATGGAGATGGATTTCAGATAAAACAATCTAGCTGCAGGATTTGCATTTTTCACCAGTATCCTGCATTTATTATCAAAACTTACAAGGTTTAGTCAAATCATAGTCAAACAAAAACTATAGCTTTTCATTCTTTTTCATTTCTATTTTTATTTAAAATTAAAATAACTGAATTAAGCCTTTACATAGGGACATGGGGGTGAAAACAAAATAAACCTAAAGAGAGTTCCCACAGGAATTATTTTTTTTAAAGAAAAAATTAATGATTTAGAAAGAAGAAAACTATAGAATGAAAAAGAGTTGGTCCTTTGGGGAGAAAACTAGAGAAAACAATAATAAATGTATAAAGATAGGGTTAAGAGGTATTTTTAAAAATTATTTATTTATTTTTATTTTTGCTGTGTTGGGTCTTTGTTTCCGTGCGAGGGCTTTCTCTAGTTGTGGCAAGCGGGGGCCACTCTTCATCGCGGTGCGCGGGCCTCTCACTATCACAGCCTCTCTTGTTGCGGAGCACAGGCTCCAGACGCGCAGGCTCAGCAGTTGTGGCTCATGGGCCCAGCCGCTCCGTGGCATGTGGGATCCTCCCGGACCAGGGCTCGAACCCATGTCCCCTGCATTAGCAGGCAGACCCTCAACCACCGCACCACCAGGGAAGCCCAAGAGGTATTTTTAATAATAAAAAGAATGTTTTATAAATTTCTGTGTGGGCATATTTGAAAGTCTACATGAAACAGATGTTTTTAAGGAATATATAAGCTACTAAAAATTAGGTCTGGAAGTATAAAACCTAAGCAGTCATATCATCAGGAACCCCCTTTTAAAAGTTAACATAGATTTTTTAAATTAAAAAAACACTTGGCAATTGACCTTATAGAAAAATTCTTTTAAAGTTTCTAAGAATCTCCATGTTGGGAGCATATAAAATATGGAAAACTATTCAAATCATTTTATAAAACTAGCCTAACTGACGCTAAAACATGACAGAGAAAGGAAGGCAGGAAAGAAGGAAGGGATGGAGGAGGAGGGAAGGAAGATAGAAGGAAAGAGAAACAGGGAAGATAGGAGAAAATTTACTCCAATTTAATTTATAAATAGGGATGCAAGAAGCGAAGTAAAATATTAATATGGTGGGTCCAGCACTATATTAAAAGCATAATAAATTGGTGAATCAAGTAGGGTTTTTTTTTCCTATAGGGGTTTGGGGTTAGTTTAATGTTAAGACTTCTGTTTAGTCCACTACATTGGTAGTTCAAAAGAGGGGAAAAAAATCATATAATCATCTAGATACATGCCAACAAAGGTCTACCTAGAAATAGGAAGACACTTTGTTAATATTATCAATATCTGGCTCAAAGTAATAGGCAGAAATCATACATAATAACACTGTTGAGCAAAATTTCCTAGAGTGTGTTTTCTAAAATAGTTGTCCCTCTGAAATCTACAAATGCTCCTCAAAATTAAGATTCTACACCAAACGCATTTAGGAAACATTTCATACTTTGGCTTCCTCTTGAAGTTTCACCAGCCAAATATACATAGGCTTTGAGAAGTTTTTCCTTAACTGTACAGACTGTGGAAACTTTTCCAGATCATTTCTTAGGACTCCTGCTCCTCAGAGGACATCTTGAAAAATACTGAGTAAGAAAACATGATGGGAAGAAATTTCCTTCCCAATAGTAATACATACGTGAAATAATTAGGAATAAACTACACAAGTAAGGTACAGGGTGTAGGTGAAGAAAAGTACAAATTTTACTGAGAAACTCTTTAAAGACTTGACTATAGACATTCTAAATCTTTATTCTTAGATGAAACACTGACAAGAGGGCCTTTTAGATCAATGGAGAAAGATAAACTACATAATAGATGGAGATGGGAAACTGGAAAACTATTTAGAAAAATATCAGTAGTTGCATCCAAAGAGTTATGCCACGCACTAAAATAAAATATTAATGGTTAAAGAGTAAAAACCAAGAATTAAAGAAAAAAGAAAAAAAAGTAAAAGAAACTATAAAACAACTAGGGAAGATGTGAATATTTGTCTAAGTATCATAAAAGCAAAATTCACAATGGAAAAAGTCAATAAAGTTGATTACATAAAAAAATAATGATATATAAATATAAACAATACATTTATATATAATACATATATATTTACAATTTATGTATAAATTAAAATGTGAATGGACAATTTATGTAATAAGAAACAATTATAAGATTACTATACAAGATAATTTGAGAATATTATGAAAAAATGTAAAGAGGTAATACAACACACAAAAAAGAAACGCTAAAGGACAGTGAATCCATGGGAAAATCTTTACAAGGATTCAAAGAAATTTAAATTTAACCAGTGAGCAACTACTTTCCTCCTAAGTAGTTGGTAAAAAGTGGATGATTCCTAGTATTAGAAGGAGAAAGAGTCCCTTTCATACATTGCTGCTGGGAGAGTAAGTTGGTAGGCACAACACAAACCCTTTGGAGGACACATAGGCAATATTTATCAAAAATCTTTAAAACTGGCACATCTTTTGACTTAGCAATTCATTGAGGAAATTACCCTGAATATGAGACACAAATTTAGTTACAGGGAACTGAAGCAGCTTTGTTAAAGCTGGAATCATCTGAAATATTAATGCTGTTGGGGAAATCTTCATTACACGGTACCGAGGTAGAAAAAGGAAAGGTTACAATTCAGTATTGCAATGTGATCACTAAGAAGAAACAAAAACACATAGAAACAAAGACCGAAAGAATACACACCAAATATTTAATAGTGGTTATTCCTCCACAATGGGATAAGAGTCGCTGGTTTTTTAAAATGTGATTTTTCTTTTGTAGTGCTTTCATGAATTCTGCAATATTATACAATGAGAAAACAATGAAGTGTATTTGTCTTTCAACTGGTAAAAAGGCTCACTTTAAAACTGATATGAAGAGACAAAAGAGAGATTACTTGAATGTCCTCTGTGGAATGAATCCATACAGTTTCCCCTGCAGTTATGATACATGTTATATGCAAAAAAGCTACAAATACTACACATGTGGTTCTGATATTAATATCCAATTTCCTCTCTAACACACTGGTTTAAAATCAACAAAACTTTTGTTCCAAACACAAGCATACACTTTAATCAACAGTGTCAAAGAAAATGGTGTCTATTCTAGCACCAGGTGGATTTCTGGTCTCTTTCGACCAGAAGGTCTCCATGGGATGCCTTCTTCCTGCTTTTTTCCATGTTTCCTCTGTAGCTTTTGTCCCAGGGCATGTCTGTCTGCACAAAGATGTTGCTCTCTTCTATCAGGGCTTTTATGGCTAATTGCAGATAATTCAAAGGCTTAAACTCCAACCCATCACATCTCACACTTAAAACGAGTCCTTCTAACTCCATGGTGAAGAAAAGCTGCTTCCTCAAAACGTTCGGAAAACTGCCTGCACCCGCTAGTTTTTAACCAGGAAGGGCCATTTTCGACATGGTCTGGGTGCTATGGCTTTCTGTCTCCTCTCTTCTCTCCCTCTATGTGTTGCCCTGGTGCTTCAGCGGTGGGAGGGTTGTTTCATCACCCGCTGGCCTTTTGACAAATGGAATGACTTCCAGATTGGACCCAAGGAAAGAAATTGCACAAAGGGGAGCCAAGAATACTGTTGATGCACGTACTCCCTACCTGGAGCAGGTTATATTTGCCATTCGCCAGGTAGACTTTCACTGGCCTATGATAGTGGTGTCAGTGACACAGGTAAAAATATGCTTCAGAAAGCACCAGAGACCAAAGGAGGTGGGAGATAATAAGTTTTAACAGTGCAATTGTTTGATGAAGTGGAGCCCAATTTAGCAGAGGCAAGAAATGGTACAATGGTATGTTCCTCCTTGATAGAACGTAAGGAAGTATTTTTTGCCACATTATCTTGGGTGGGAAAAGTGGGTGGAGGGGACTCTTCATCATCCGCCTTCTGTGAAACGTGTGGTTGACCATTGACAAAGGTGCCTAGGCTTCCAAATTAATTAGCACACAACTAACTGGCATTCTACATTATCCAGAAGGTTTCTGATTTACTTCTGTGGGAGAAAGAGGCTAGGATATAAGCTCTCCCAGGGAATGGCTTTTGGTCTGCTCTGCTGATTGATAATCTCCCTAGTGCTAAGAACAGTGCCCAGCATAGAGTAAGCCCTTGAAAAATGCCTGCTGAAGGGAACAACTCACTTCAAGAAAACAACTCCTTTCAAACATTTATTTTAAGTAATATCTCTTCTGTTTCCTAAAGTCAGTATGTCTGTGTTTCTCACGCCTTTGTCCTCGCTGCTCTAAATAACTGATAGCACCAAGGAGATACTAAATCATCAAAGAGACATTACGTTCAGTATCTTTTATTTTTTAAGGTGGGAGACCAAACTAATACGTTTTTGTTTGTGAACAAGGTTGTAGTAAAGAGGTCCCAGCGCTCAACTAATCAAATGTTTTAATTAAGCTGCATGTTAGGACTCCTTTGGTATTAAGTAACCCAACCCAGCTTGAACTAGTACAGGCAAAAGGGGGGACTTAACTGCTTCATGGATTCCAAGGAAATGTGGATGAACCAAAGTGTAGGAAGCAGAGGCATAGAGCTGGACCATGCTGGAACCAGAGGCCAAATACCACCTGGTTCTCATTCGGGTTCACATCCCAGGTACAGTGAGAGTGTTGCCTTCATTCCCACTGGCTGCAGAGAATCTTTCTCGGTGAGATGAGACACAGGGCCCAGCACTTCCTGGACTTTCTGTCATACAACTGTCACTGTCTGAGAGGATCTGTCAGTGTCAGTTCCAGATTTTATTTAAGTTGCTGGGAAGGCTTTGATTAGATTGGCTTGGCATAGATCCTCACCCCTAGAGCAGTCAGCAGTTTCCAAAAGGATGAGGTGATATAAGGCAACGAAATTTCCCAAAGGAGATTTATGGACCAGGTGTGGGGAGTTTCCAGGGGAAATGAGAGAGGGGTTCTGGACAGAAAATTCCATCTGTGCCCACCGTGCTCAGCTGCCGCCACACCATGTGATAGGTCGCTCCATGAGCATTATACTTATATGCCAAACTGTTTGGACTGCTGTGCATCGCCTGTGTCGCACAGAAAGGAAAGTTTTGTCATCTGTCCATTTCCTATGCAAGCAGCCTGTGTGATGGAGGCTGACGCCTCAGGAGCCTGGTGACGCTGGCAGGTCCTCAGAGCGCTTATCTGTTGAGATGGAGTGCCCTTGTCTGTTCCAATGGCCCCTTTTTCTCTCCTTCCGCCATCCAATCATTCTTCTCTCTCTTTCCTCAAAAGACCTAACAAACCCATGCTTGTTTTCTCCTATCAGCAACTACCCCCCAACACCCACCTTTCCAGAAAACACTTCTCTTTCGGCCTAGCCCCCTACCCATTCTCTCCAAGTTACAACAAAATTCAATGAAAATTCTGTTTTTTTTTTTGAAACCGTTATCACTTAAGAGGAGGAGCGAGGAGGGGAAATGGGGAAAAGGTAAAGGGTGAGACTACCTAGAATAAATCTAATCACGTACTTAATTCAAAAATTGCAATAAACATGTGCTTCCAGCATCTCTCCGTATTCATTTATCTTCACAGTGTCTCCAGAAATAGTCCCCACTAATTATTTGCTTCATATTATATTATCCTTATTAAGCCTTCATGTTTACCATCTCTGGAGTTTTATCCATTTCCTCTCCAGAAAGAGTTAGGAGACATGCCCATTCAACCTCATGCAGCAGCCTGTCCCCCTCCCATCCTTCTTCCAGGGCAAGTAGCTTCTCTCTGAAGGTCTGAACTTGGGCACATCTTTCCATCTTCCAGACCACCTCACATGGCTCATGCTGGATCTTCCTTATGGGTAGCAGGTCCATGCATTTCAGAGGCTGAATCTTCCACTATACCCAAGCACCCCTTTGGGTAATCTCCCCTCCCCCAACCAGCATAGAAAATGCTCAAAATAAAAATGCAAGATTCAGGTTAATAGTAGTATAAGGGGGGAAATCGAGTGTCTTCAGTTTGTAGGATGTGAAACTTGTACAGTTTGGGGTCCCTCTGTAAAAAAAAAAAAGAAAAACTTAATAATAGAATAAAATATAAGTACAAAATTAGTATGAAGCTGAATAGTTATTTTGAATAAGAAAAGAAAGCATACCAAATTATAAACTTTATATATGTACATGTATATATATACATATATATATATATCATAAGCTTCACAAAATCCAGGAAAATAAGTAATGTTTTAGTTTTGCCTGGCACATTTCAATAGTCCTCTTTTCTTCATATTTGGCTGCATATTTTATATAGCAATTTTGTAATACAGTTCTCTATGGGGATAATGGAAAGGTAATCCTGGCTTCTAGCACAGTTGTTGAAAAAATGATTACTTACCTTATAGAGAAGTTTCAGCTTTACAACTTGTTTTCAGTAATGATACGTCCACCACTTCCTCTGTGGTTTCCGGCTCAGGGAGTATTTCTTGGTGGGTGTCAGAGGCCAAGCCATAGAAGGATTCCAGCCCTTTGATCCCCGGACAGGGCCCCCTTCAGTGCCTGTTGTAGCTGGTCCATCGCCATGGTGTCTGCCCCTGCTGTGCCCCGCACTCCCTCCTCAGCCCCAGCCCCCCACCAAGTCCTAGAGGTGGGGTAAGCAAACTCCCAAAGAGGGAGCAGACAAGCCAATCCTGCTGATTCTTCTTGGTGACAAATTCCGAGTCCAGACTGTTGAAGAGCCCCCCACCCAGGGGCAGATAGTCATGAACGATGGGGGTGGCATCTGTGGGGTTTGTGTTGGGAGTCCAGCTGCCCCCAGGTCCCAGATGGTGACCCTGAGACAGGGGTGTGCTCCAGTTACTGCCTCATCCCTGCATCCTTGGAAAAGGTCCCCTCAAAGTGAGATGCTGCAGCTCAAGCTTCATTAAGCTTCCCATCTGGGAAAGGATCTGGACTATCTACCAGTATTTATGAAGAAGTAAAGGAAAAACGAGGCCAGCTAAATGTATTGCTCACCTGCTGTGTGAAAAATGCAGAGGCAAAGCACGTATATATTTATGGAAGGAACCGATTACCTGGATGAGTGGAATCTGATGGATTCCAGCAGAAAGGTTGTTGCGCTACTCTCTTTCCAACTCCCACTGTTAGATTTCCTGCCCCTGGAGGATATCTTGGGCAGATTCTTTGGCTTCTTGGGTCACTTTCAAGCATCAATAAACATTTCACTTTGGGGAAACTTTCTTCAATTCCTTATCTACAATTTTAGAATCCTCAAAGCTCTAAAAAGCAAAACTTTTTTGAAGTTTGCTACAGAGTCATTTGGTAGCAAAAAAACATGACATAAACTGATGGGAGGGTAGTTGCTGTCATTATGTACTGCCACCTGGTGTGGATAACAGTATATTTTGCTGCAGAAATATTGACATGTTTCATTATGGGATGCTGCCCTACACCCACTGATAACAGGATAAATAATATATACCCTTTCTAAATATTAAAAAAGGAATTCTGAAATCTATCTGGCCCCAAAAGTTGTGGATAAGTGATTAGTGCAGAAACCTGTACTTGAATTGTCAGGCTGTTCCAATATCTAGATGTCAATTTCTCATCCCATTCAAAGCTGCTCTCCCTGGGCAGCATGTACCTGACTCATGAATTCTGTAGTGCGCAATGGGATAGGTGAGACGGCCCTGCCTGTTTCATAGTTATTCTTCCAACTTGTTTGTCCTCTCGTGCTCCCCTACTCGCCCAGCAGCCTCTGTTTCCTCCAGGGTGGAGAGAGAGGAGGAAGGACCGTGACATCCCTGGTGTTATTGGAAGCTGGGTTCGGTACCCTCTGTGGCTCTTTCCTCTGTGGCTCTTCTGAGAGAGTCCTCCTCTTGGATGCTTCTCAATGCACCCCTGCAGGAGGAAACAGGCTTAGGGCACAGAAGAGTTGGGGGAAAATCCTGCCTAGATGGTCCAGCATCTCTATCTAGAAGGAGGGAGTCCTTGCCACCTATCGTTCTTGGCTTTGGAGCTTCAGCAGAAACCAGGAAATGCCCTGTTTACAGCTCTGCTACACACTCACTCTCTCTTTTTTTTGGTACTCTTTGATCCCCTTCACTCATTTCTTTTACCCTCCACCTCCACCTCCGGCAACCACTAATCTATTCTCTGTATCTATGAGATTGTTTTATTGTTTTTCTTTTTTCAGATTGCACGTATAAGTGAGATCATACAGTATTTGTCTTTCTCTGTCTGATGTATTTTCCTTAGCATAATGCTCTCGAGGTCCTCTGTGTCGTCACAAATGGCAAGATCTCATTCTTTTTTTATGGCTGAATAATATTTCGTTGTATATACATACATACCACATATTCTTTTTCCACTTGTCTATCAATGGACACTTAGGTTGTTTTGATACCTTGGCTGTTGTAAATAATGCATCAATGAACATGGGGATGCATATCTTTTTTTTTTTTTTTTGCGGTACGCGGGCCTGTCACTGTTGTGGCCTCTCCCGTTGCAGAGCACAGGCTCCGGACGCGCAGGCTCAGCGGCCATGGCTCACGGGCCCAGCCGCTCCACGGCATGTGGGATCTTCCCAGACCGGGGCATGAACCCGCGTCCCCTGCATCGGCAGGCGGACTCGCAACCACTGCGCCACCAGGGAAGCCCGGGATGCATATCTTTTTAAGTGTTTTCATTTTCTTCAAATACATACCCAGAAGTGGAATTGTTGGATCATATGATAGTTCTAGTCTTAATTTTTTGAAGAACCTCCATACTGTTTTTCTACACTGGCTGCACCAATTTACATTCCCACCAACTGTGCACAGGGGTTCCCTTTTCTCCACATCCTCTCCAGCACTTGTTATCTCTTGTATTTTTGATGATAGCCATTCTTCATTATCTCATTTTCAAGGCTCACAATTAACCTGTAATGTAGGTATCGTCAGTTTTACAAATGAAAAAGCCAAGGTAACACAGCAAAGTGAGGATTAAAACTCACATTTACTCATGCTGGTGAGTTGGGTGATTTCAGAAGAAAGAAAATTTAAATGCTAAGTTTAAGGGATCAAAGAACACAAGAAGGCTATTAAGAAAACCTCTGTATTAAGGAAGCCAAAAAGGTGTGTTTGAAGGAATCTGTACCTCTTCATTTTATGAGCGTCCAGAAATAAAACAGCTTGTTTGAAAGGCAAGGCAAGTATTTGTCTCTAAAGAGTACAATCACGGAGCAGAAAGAGAGTACAGTTTCTAAAGGACCACACTGAGACAAGAGGAGAAAAGGACAGGATGAACAGAAATGACACCACTGTGTTTTCTGGAACTTTCTGCTCCCACTCGCCACTCATCAAAACCCAGAAAATTCTGTAAGTTTTAAAAGTCAGAAGTGGGTTTGCGATCCACTGGGATGAGTTTAGAAGCCTCCATTGTGCTCAGAGTGGATCTAGATTTGGAAATAAACTCAATGCCACAGAGTCATTATACAGTTGGCACGAGGCGGAGAGGAACTGAAAACTTTCCTTGTCTGAATTTCTCACTGCTTTTGAGAAAAAGATTTAACGGGAGAGGCTGACATTTCAGAGACAGAGCTTAGCTGAGTTTAGAAACCAGGGAGTAGGCGGTTTTCAGAAGGCACCTGTAAACACCATGTAGATTAGCTGTGGGAAACGCGTGAGAGTCCGAGATGGCATGAAGGGAAACAAAGAAGAATATTCTCCTCCCACCCAGAGGAGAAAAATGTAGGGCTCTAGGGCGGTAAGGAATGTTTCATTCACTCACTCATTCATTCAAGAAATACTTATTATGTTGGGATTTGTTGTTTGTTTTGTTTGTTTTGTTTTGCAAGGGTTGGGCATTGGGGAACAGAAGAAAATGAAAGAAACAAATCACAAATGGGTATATATTTACAGACTGAGATCAGTGCTCTAAAGGGTAGTCTGACTTTTGTAAGAGGGGAACTGATCAAGACAGCAGAAACTGAGAAGGTTCCCTGAGAAACTGGTTCTTGATGTGAACTCTATGTCGTGAGCAAGATGATGGCTAACATTAATTCAGCCAGCCTTATTCTAATTGCTTTTTTATGTATAAGTTCATGAAAGCTTTATGACAATATTGTGAGGTAAATGCATGTTCTTTCCTCATGCTGGAATGTTCTTTCCTCTTCATTCACTTTATGCCTTGAAGAAGGTACAGGGCTGAAACCTAGACTATGAAGGTGGACTTCCTGAGTTTGAATCCTCACTGCCCTGCTGACTTGCTGTGTGACCCTAGGCAAATTACTTAACCTCTCTGTGTCTCTGTTTACTCATCTGTTATACTGGGATCATGATAATAGCTGCATGTGCTGGAGCAATTTAAAACAGATCAGTGTGACTGCTGGAAAAAGTCTTGTGAAATATGGCTGGAGAGACAGGGTATAGATCTTGAATTCAGCGACAGTTGAGTGCCTACTCTGTGAATGGCTCTGCCCTGGGAACTTTCCATGTTATCTCAGTTGAGTCCCTTCTCTTCAAGGAAATGCTCATTAGCCAAATTCTTAAGTAAAAAGCAATCATGCTTTTTAAAGTCTGATGGAATATACTGCCCTCAGGCTAGTATTCTTGAAATAGGAACTGTGCCACCGGAATAGCTCTCTGACTATTAATTAGCCTCTTTTTCCCTCTGTGTGGTTCTGATGCGCAGGGACTCCTGGGTTGAAGCAGAAGTAAGGTCTGCAGTTAGTTGGAAGGCATGAGCTTTGCACCCAAAAGATTGGGGCTCAGCTTCCATGCCTGCCATGTTTCCTGCTGGGTGAGCTTAGGCAAGTCAATTCCCTTCCGTGATCCCCATTTTCCTCAACTGAAAAAATACTTGAATCAGAGCTGCCTCTCCAAGTTGCTATAAAAAGCAGGTGAGATAATGTACATGAGAACGATTTTTATAATCCACGAAGCTCCATACAGTGTTACTGGCAGTTAGTCACTCATCGAGGGCTGACAGCTGTCTCCCTGTTCCAGTAATTGTCCTGGGCCCAAGCTGGCCGCCTTGTTCAAGTAGGGCCTCAGGAGAGGAGCAAGCACAGCTGTCCTCAACAGCCTCCACAGGTCCCATTTCAGAAGCTCTTTTTCTCCTCGGGCTGAGTCTTCCTCCTTCCACCTCTGCCATCCTGGTCCTCAACCCCAAGGCTTTCTGCCAGCCATCAGAATTTCTACTCACACAGATGAGTTAGATAAGGCTTTCCTCCTTCTAGGCGTACTTGTTATGTAGATGGATTTTAGAAGGAGATACCTCTACTGGCATAAATGGTGGTTCTGAAATCCTCAGTATCAACATTCCAGATCTCCGTCTCTCTTTGCCTCTCTCTCTCTTTCTCACACACACACACACACACACACACACCACATGCACAGACACAATCACCAATGACTGGCATACGTGGCCTCCAACTGTAAAACCGTGAAGGCAGGAACCCCATCTTAATTGCTGAGTTCCCAGTGCTCAGCAGAAAGCCTGACACACAATAGGTGCGTAACAAATGGTTGCTGCAAAAGTGAATGAATGCATGAATGAATGAGTGGGGGAGTGACTGAAGTGACCAGTGTGGCCTTAAGTGTTTCCAGGGCTGCCCATGGCTGCAGACAATTCTTAGACTAGCTACTGCAGCTAATATTTCCCAGTATCTCTGCCCCCAACAAGAACCCTGTCACATTTCCTCTGATTTGGAACTATTGGACACCCTGCTTTCCTCCGAAGTCCATGTCCCACATCTCCGTACATCCTTGGTCTGCATCTGGGATGGCCTGAGCTATTTTTCATCGTGTGAAGTAGTCCTTGAGAACATAGCCACTTGTTTTTCTGCTGGGATTTAGCGTTCTGCCGGTCCGTGTCGTCCCTGCTCACCTAAGTGCCCAGCAGGAAGTAGGAGTCACGTGGTGCTAGCAGGTTAGTTCCGTTCCAGAGCCTTTTGTTAGTAAGCTTTTCTGATTGGGCCCATTTTGGCTCACACCAAATGTGAAATCCACAGCAGACCCTCGGTCTGTTTTGCAAACATAATTAAACTTGGAGAATTCAGATGTCTGGAAAGTGTTCCACAACTCCTCCTGACCTTCGAGGGAGGCATCAGGATAGAAAGAGCACAAATTCTGGAGATAAAATGACCTGGATTTAATGTCAGCCCTGCCATTTCGGGGGCAAGAAAATTTTCTTATCTGAGCCTTGGTGTGGTCACTCGTAAAATGAATATAATAGCTCTTTTATTTGTCTAGGACTCTTTTGATAGTTACAAGTGACATAAACAAACTGGATTCAGGGGAAGAAAGTGGGAAACCCATGGCAGTCTGTTCAGTTTCAGGCAAGGTTAGAACCAGGAGCTCAAATAATATTTCAAAGTTCTGGTACTTTCTCAATCTCTCAGTTTTACTTCTCTCTGGATGTTATTTCATCCTGAGAATTCCTGTCAACAATGGCAAGAGAATTGTCCCTTACTGAGCCAGTCTAAAGAAAGAGATCTTTGCTCCTCTAGCAGGTGTAACTCACAGAAGAAATCTGCTCAGTCTAGCCTGGACCAAATAACCATTTCAATGTCCACGGGCTTAGGGCTTAGTAATTGACAACTCACCAGGGCTAAAGGCATAAAGGTACATGTAAGGGATGGTTACTGCATGGAAGGGATGCTGGAAGATGAATACAAGTGCATTACAGAATTCCCTCAAAGGCGTTCTTATGAGGCATATAAAGTGCCTCATGTGTTATAAGGTGACATTTGAAAAGTCTCTAAAACAATGTCAGACGCACAGTGGAATTCAATAGGTTTTAGTTCTTTTCCTCCCTTTCCCTACCTCCTTTTGAAGATCAGAGAATTTCAGTTAGAGATCCCAAACTCTGTACCATGAGTGAGTGATTCCCTAGAGCACAACCTCCCAGAAACTGATGAACTGCCATTTAGGAGGAGCCAGCAGGACTGCCTTGGCCAAAATGACTTGAACATTAAGACATTGCTTGTAAGGACCTTTATTTATGCATGTGTGTCCCTTAGCACCTGCCCCATGGTCAGCTCATAGGGGATTCCCCCAAAATCAATGGAGTGACACTGATAGGATATAGTATGAAATAATCCCAAACAAAGTAACATTTGGCAGCGTTCCTACCTACTAACAAGATGAAAACCAGAAACCTAGGGAGTCTCTGGCTGTCCAGTTTTTAGGACTTGACGCTTTCACTGCCATGTGTCCAGGTTCAATCCCTGGTTGGGGAACTAAGATCCCCGCAGGTTCCGCAACACGGCCAAAAAACAAGCAAATAAAAACCCAGAAACCTGAATACCTGGCATATAACTTAAGGCTCCATTTCCCAAAGTATTTTTCTATAAAATTTGGCATTCCGTTCAAGTCATGCACCTTGGGCAAGGTCAACCCGTGTGCAGATTCTCGTGACTTTGTGGGCACCTTGTGATTTCTAGAATGATTATATAGCACCTCTGAGTGTGTGGAACATTGCGCAGCTTGGCCTTGAAAGACAGCAACGAACTAAGCTTTGCAGACCCGGTGAGCACCTCAGTTTGTAGAAAAGGAAATACAGAGTGCTCATTACATGTGTCACAAACGAAGCAGGAAGTGTAGACCATTTTATGTTCCTGGAAAACAAAGTAAAATGCAATGGTTGTTACTTTATTTCCCAAGATGTCTAATAAACTCCCTGCAGCCATAATTGGCTGAGACAGTCCTTGGGGAGGAATCTGGCTCTAGGAAGGAAAGTCTTCAATGTTTCTAATTAGACATTTTCTTTGCTGGGAAGCAGTAAATGCCCTAGGGATTGTGTTGGTACTTCACCTATTAGGAGATATGGAAGTGGCTTGGATGGGCTACAAACCACAACATGCTAAGGTTTCCCAATGTCACGACAAGAAGAAACTGAGATGGTGGAAAGGAAAGAGATGGGGAGCTCACAGATTCTGAAGGTGAAGCCGTTCATGTGGGTTCACTGCGGCTGAAATCAACAAAATCATCCAACTTAAATAATAGCAACAGTGGAGTGTACTTATTAAGTGCTTACTGCTTGCCAAGCCCTGAGCTAAGCACTTCAGATGCACTGTCTTTTTGAAATCTCACAACAGCCCTAGCAGGTAGCTTTTATTGTTCCCATAATACAGATGAAGAGATTGAGGCCTGGAAAGTTTAAGTAACTTGCCCAATATTCCACAATCAGTAAGTGGAGGACATGGAACCTAAATTCTAGTCGGTACTAGAGCCTTAACCACTACACCATAATAATTTCTGAATTAAAGCAGGAGAGGTTTAAGATAAGCTGTGAAAAACAAATTAAATACAGGAGAATGTACAAATAATGGAATTTTCTAACTCCCTAGTTTATCTTTAAACATAGTTCTGACCTAAGAATAGGCTTTTCTTATACACTAGCTTCTGTTGCCTCCCATCTGTGTTTTTAATAAAGATAATTAGGGTCACCTTGGTTCAACCAGTCCTTATTTATAATTATACTGCACCTGGAAACCTGAAAGAATGTACAGATTTATGTTCGCTCCCAGTCAGTGCTTGGAATGGTTTGTTTTGCCCTCAAAAGACAAGCAGTCTTTAGTGAAGAATTCAGGAAATTAGGCATTGGACCAGTCCAAAGAGTCCAGCAATTAAAATTGCTCTCTAGCTCTCTGTCACTCACACGCACAAAGTTCTCTTCTCTTCTCAGTCTATTGCTGCTGTGATGTTGGCAAAAACACTGAGGAACTCTGCTGATCCTGGAATCCCTGTATGTCTGTTTGGGATGTATGAGACGAACTTGACTTTTCCTTCCCCTTGACCTCAGCATACCTCCCCTGCAATCTCTCAGAACCATGAACATGGCATCACTTGCCCTGCGATTTGTTTCCCAGAAGCTGTGGATACAGTCTACTTGCAGTAGTAACCTTCCTTGGACCAAACTTTCTCCCCAGCATTTGGTTTCACAGGAAGCGGAAGATGGATGTTAACAGGACCGCTGTGAATAGAGAGAAGACAAGGTAGCAGATCATTTTGTCTGTATCACAAACGTCAATACAGTCTGAAGATTTTAAACATTTTGCCCCATTGAAGATTAAGGAGAATGTATTTGGAATCAGTAAATGGCTTTTCAAAAATTTAAGAGCCACAGGCATGGTTTGAAAGGAGAAAATAAGGCACAGCAGCACCACTGTTAGATGACTTTAATCACGCAAATGTTCTGTGAGTTAATGAGTGCCGAGGTGGGAAAGGCCCCAGGGCATCATTTCTTGAGGAGAGGAGAGACTGGAAAACTGGGAAAGGCCAGGTCTGAATGGCCTCAGAGGTCCGAGCACTCAGGACAAGCAAGGGAGTAACCAGTCCTTCTACAGTAGGGTTTATGCCTAGAGGAAAGGACCCAAGTAGTCTTTCCTAGAGGAAGGAGTGGGTGTATTGAGTGCCTCTTTCAGAAATAAAAGCAGGTATCTTGTTAGCCATAAGAGAAGGAGTAAAAAACCATGGAACTATACTCTAGAAACCACTACTTCACCTGCTTTGTAGCACTGCATCTGAGCAATATTCTTAATGTGAAAAGAACTTAATCCCCTGATGGAGGAAGCCAGTCCGGGCTCAGAAGGACCTCTGCACACAGCAGCAGTCCAAGTACCCCTTCATTGTTCCGTGATGCTGGTGGAAAATGCAAATGTAATCTTTATGATTTGACATGTAGTATGATAAAAGAGCCAAAAATGAGAACAAGAAATCTGACAACTAACCCCAAAGCATTCAACGTTTCCTAATGAGAACTTTGAAAATGTTGAGTCAAATATGACGGTGCTATTTATTCCCTGAATAAAAAAGTCCTTCCATGAGGAAAGGGATTGTTTGGTTTTTATTGTTTTTGGTTTTTGCTGAATTTAAACATGGAGAAATAGTACTTGCCTAATGAGTGGAGGACTGAAAATGTGAATTCTACTCCAACATCCCACAAGGAATTCTTAAAATGAAAGACAAACTAGGAAATTCCCTCCCTTAAGAAAATTGCTCACGTGTCAGCCAAACCCTTAAACAGTTTTAAAGAAGAGGTGAACTTCCACAGGTCTGCTCAATGATGGTGGCTTTCATTGATGTGAAATCTGATCTAACTTAAAAGAGCTGATTCACTTCAAAGGAGAAGCTGGTCCTCTGATTCTGCCACTTTAATTAATGAGAAATAAATAATAATCCTTTGGCCTCAAAAGATCTTCCCCATATTGTAAAACAACCTTTACCTGCAAAGGGAAGAGTACGGAGGGAAGAAGGAAAAGAGCCTCGCATGGAGATTAAAGAAAGTCTTTCATACTTTTAACTTTGTGCTAGACACGCTCATGTACAACCTCGTCCTGCGAAGGGTCCGTTCAGCTGTATTTTTATTTGAGATTCAATATTGGTCCAAGGAAAATGAACAGACACCTACTTTGAGATGGGTAGGAGCCCAAAGTGTTCTGTTCCTAGTGCTGAGAACATAAAGGAGTTCTGACATCCTTGCCCCTACAGTGTTTATTTCATAATCTAACACATTCTTGAAATAGATGATTTCAGCATCAAGGTTATGCTATTGTGGGAGAATTTAACAATGGAGTACATTCAGAGATTTTCCTCTTTTAAAAGACCTAATGATAAACTTACATGAAAACATGCTTTTTCCTTTCTAAAAATCTGTGAAATCACATTTAGCAAGCCAAAAATATTTCTGCCTCAATTATCAGTGCTTATTCCTGGTAATCCAAAATCTACAACAAAATCTATAACCCTATCCCCTCATATAATGTGGTGTGACGATTTCTATTGAAATAATGACAGTGTCTCCTGAAACGTGGTAGAACAACACAAGCCTGAAGCATGGGAGCCAGGCCAAGTCTCTTAGAGACCTGACAAATGCAGTCCTACATGGCCCTCCACCCTATCCTTGTGGACGTATCTGTGTTGTAGCAAAGGAGAGAGAACGCTGCCTTAGTTTAAGAATTAAATGCATTCCAACCTGAGCTCTGCCCCTTGAACAGTCACTGCTGCCATAGCCCTGCTATCATGGGCTAAAACCTCATTGAAATGTTTACAAAACCCTGTGAGGCATACTCACCATCTCTTGTCAAACATTAAGAATATGAGGTTCAAAGAGATTAAGTAGTTTACCCAGCTAAGTAGCAGAGTCACAATTTAAATTCAGAACTGATCAGGTTCAACGCATTTCCATGATGGACACGCCCCCTTTCATGTCACAGCCCTCAGTCCCTTTACCTGTAAAATGGACACAGCAAGGCCTCTCTAACAACATTTTTTTAAAATTATTTATTTTTGACTGCATTGGGTCTTCGTTGCTGCGCGTGGGCTTTCTTTAGTTGCTGCGAGCGGGGCTACTCTTCGTTGTGGTGTGCGGGCTTCTCATTGCAGTGGCTCCTTTTGTTGTGGAGCACAGGCTCTAGGCGTGCGGGCTTCAGTAGTTGTGGTACGCGGGCTCAGTAGTTGTGTCTCACGGGCTCTAGAGCGCAGGTTCAGTAGTTGTGGTGCATGGGCTTCGTTGCTTCTCAGCATGTGGGATCTTCCCAGACCAGGGCTCGAACCATTGTCCCCTGCATTGGCAGGCAGATTCTTAACCACGGCACCACTAGGGAAGTCCCTCTCACAACTTTGTTGAGAGGAATAATTTCAATGTGGTCATGAACTAGAAGGAGCCTTGTAAACTATGAAGTTCCATAGTAATGCATGAGATTCCGAGACACTATCAAATGGGATGAACCATTCATAGAACATGGATTCAGAAACAGAGTCATCATTAACTCTTTATTTATTTATTTATGACTGTGTTGGGTCTTCGTTTCTGTGCGAGGGCTTTCTCTAGTTGCGGCAAGCGGGGGCCACTCTTCATCGCAGTGCGCGGGCCTCTCACTATCGCAGCCTCTCTTGTTGCGGAGCACAGGCTCCAGACGCGCAGGCTCAGTAGGTGTGGCTTACGGGCCTAGTTGCTCCGCGGCATGTGGGATCTTCCCAGACCAGGGCTCGAACCTGTGTCCCCTGCATTGGCAGGCAGATTCTCAACCCCTGTGCTGCCAGGGAAGCCCCCATTAACTCTTTATCATTATGATTTTGATATTTTTAGTCTCCTTCATGAAAAAAATGGATACAGATTTTGTAGGGCAAATAGAAGTTACATGTCATTATTATCTTGGGATTTTTTTAAAAAAATGAGCTTTGAATTAATAATTAACCTCCTGACCAGTGTGAGGAAAACAGAAAGAAACTTAAGGAGCAGTTTTCCCAAGATACGGAGAAACTTCTGGATTATCCTACCAGGATTTTGTCCCTTTGTGCTTTTTAAAATTTTTTTATTGAAGTATAGTTGGTTTACAATGTTGTGTTAGTTTCAGGTGTACAGCAAAGTGATTTGGTTATTTATATATATAGATCATACATATAAAATACATATATACACATATATTACATATATATTCCTTATGTATATATATTCCTTTTATATATATATTCTTTTTCAGACTCTTTTCCCTTATAGGTTATTATAATATATTGAGTGTAGTTCCCTGTGCTATACAGTTGGTCCTTGTTGGTTATCTATTTCATATATAGTAGTGTGTATCTGTTAATCCCAAACTCCTAATTTATTCCTCCCCACCCCACTTCCCCTTTGGTAACTGTAAGAGTATATTCTATGTCTGTGGGTCTATTTCTATTTTGTAAATAAGTTTATTTGTATCTTTTTTTTTCAGATTCCATATATAAGCGATATCGTATGATACTTGTCTATGTCTGACTTACTTCACTTAGCATGATATTCTCTAAGACCATCCACGTTGCTGCAAATGGCATTGTTTCATTCTTTTTTATGACTGAGTAATATTCCATTGTGTGGGTGTGTATATATATATATATATATATATATATGTATACACCACATCTTCTTTATCCATTCATCTGTTGATGGACATTTAGGTTGCTTCCATGTCCTGGCTATTGCAGTGAACATTGGGGTGCATGTATCTTTTCAAAGTATGGTTTTCTCCAGATATATGCCCAGGAGTGGGATTGCTAGATTAATGGTAGCTCTATTTTTAGTTTTTTTAGGAACCTCCATACTGTTCTCCATAGTGGCTGTAACAATTAGTACAGCAATCTGTGACTGTCTTGAGAATGCCACAGTGCAATTGACAGGCAGTTGATTCTGAGAGACCTCTGCCCATCACCTTGAATCCTTCACGCCAGACCCCTGAGCTTGTCTTGGCCTTATCTTCCATCATTCTTCTTCTTGCTCACATTCTGTGCCCCAGCATGGGTATTGCTGTTCCTGGCACATTGTGTTCTTCCACACTGCCTGACACTTTTATGCATTGGGCCCTCTTCCTGGTTTTGATACATGCTTTTATTCCTAGATTGAGAACTTCTCCCTCCAGCTCTGTCCCCCATCACCTGAGCTTGCCTCCGGACCCTCCATCAGATAGTATGGGGACATGGATTGGGACAGTTAGCGGCAGTTGCCTGCTGAAGGATATCTTTCTCTTTTAAAAGTATTTGATTTCTTTTAGCCACGGAAGAATGTGTTCGTTAGAAATACTTTTGCAATTACAGAAAACTAAGTAGAAGAAAATCTTCCCATAATTCTTCTGCTCAAATACTGCTAACCCCTGGGTCTCGGTCATCCTGGTCATATTTCTTTTCTTTTCTTTCTTTTTTTTCTTTTCCAGAAGATAATTTATTTTTTCAATGTGATTCCACACCATCATGCATGATTTGCACCTGTTGATGTTTGCAGAATTCTTTGTAAGATGATTGCTTTGTGTAGTTTACACTTCTTCTATTTGAATTTGCATCATCCTCTGAAAAACTACTTGTTTCTGAGCTAGGGTTCTCATTAAAGTTTTCACGGCTGATTGAAGTTGATGTGTACCATATAATCACAAAGCTTAGTCACGTAGCTGGGAACAAGTGTGGCATCTAGTCTTTTTTAGAATGTAATTAGGTAAAATTCAGCACTTTAAAACGAAGATCTCCTTTTCTTAAAAAAAAGTTCTTTTCCACCTGTCTTCAGTTCATTTTCATATAAAATTTTAGCTTTTTTAAATTCCCTTAATGATTCTCCTTTCTATGTTCTTCTATTTTTATTTATTTAGACCCATCATCCTCAGTAACTTCTGCATCTTTAAATATATACCTTTTACGGCTTATGATCTTAAAATCTGACCTTATTACTTGTTTTCTTTCTCATGAGAATTCTTTGTATTGATAATATTGTCATGTGTAGATAGTCTTCCCTTATAGTGACTCAGAATAATATTATTTTTCATCCACTGTCTCATACCACGTAAGATCTAGTTGCTCTTTTAAGAAAGATTTTCTCTTCAATTCATTTATGAACATGAAACATACAAGGCCTACCATGAGGCTTCTTTGTTGACAAGCAATTTAAAAAGTTAGTTATAATGTTGTGCAAAAGGCATGTTCAGGAAAGGCTGGGTGGACATGGAAAGATTGAATACCTGTACAGGGTACTTTACAGTGCGGTAAAGAAACTATTCTTAAGAGTAATTCATGTCTTACGCTATCCATCATGCAATTTCATATCATTACTAATGCATTGTCTTCTCAATGATATATTAAATTAGATGTTCCACATGTTGAATTGTTAATCTTCTGAAGATGTCTGTGATGGCTAAAAGCTATAAATTTTGCAAGGCTTTATTAGTAAGCCAGTTGTTACGGCTTTAATTGTGTCTCTCAAATGATATAATGAACTCCTAACCCCCACCTCAGAATGTGATCTTATTTGGAACTAGGGTTGTTTCAGATGTGACTCGCTAAGATGAGGTCATTCTGAATTCAGCTGGGCCCTTAATCCAATATGACTGGTGTCCTTATGAGAAGAGAAGAGATACGGAGATAGAGAGACGCACAGGGAGATTCCCATGTGATGATGGAGGCTGAGATTGGAGTTACATAGCTGCAAGCCAAGCAATGCCAACATCCTGGTCATATTTCTTGGTGTAGTGTTCCCCCTCCCTCGCATGAATGTAACCAGGATAAATGGAAAGATGGTAAATTTTAAGTGCACACTTTTCCACTCCTTTCTTCCTTCAACCACAGTCTGCTAAGGGCAGTCTCTCTTTTGGTGCGAGGCCTCTCTCTTTTCTTGCCCCTCTGCTCCCCTATCCACCCTAACATCTAAGGAGATTCAGAGGTTTCTTCCTCATTTTTTGACCTTGTTTTGCTCATGGGGATCAAGAGAGATGAAGTTGCATTTTGGTAGGCAGTTGAAATTCAGCTCTGCAAAGAGACATTTCAAGGACACGTCTAAATGTTAGAGATATTGAGGATGAAAAGAATGGGGAAAGGGAACTTTTAAAAATATCATTTGAGGGCTTCCCTGGTGGATCAGTGGTTGTGCCGATGCAGGGGACATGGGTTCATGCCCCGGTCCGGGAAGATCCCACATGCCACGGAGCAGCTGGGCGCGTGAGCCATGGCCGCTGAGCCTGCACGTCCGGAGCCTGTGCTCCGCAACGGGAGAAGCCACAACAGTGAGAGTCCCGCGTACCACAAAAAAAAAAAAAAATCATTTGAGGTTATAATTTGGTGAGGTTATTATCTCACCTCGCTTAGACTGCTATGCTGCAATGTTCCGTAATCTCCAAATCTCAGTGGCTTATAGCAACATTAATTTTCATTTACATTACATGTCGATGGTGGGCCACGTCTGACTTAGCTCTATATACTCTATTGCTGGGCCCCGGCTGAAGGACCATCCTATATGTTCCTATCACGACACGCAGAAGGAGAATAAAGACGGTAGAAGCAGTTGATGGCTCTTAAAGCTTCTGCTCAGAAGTGGCATTTCTCACTTATGCTCACATTTCTATGCTAACGTAAGTGACATGGCCCAGCCTGACATCAACAGGTATGGAGCTGTAAGATTCCCACAGAGAGGGAAAGCCATATATTTGCGAATAATAGTCTGCCATGCTATAGTAAATTGGATCTTTTTAGGAAACAGTCTTCAATGGATATTGGCTTGCAGGAATTTTATTGGGGATGCTCTTGGAAGAGCACCCATGGGAGAGCATGGGAAGCAGTATCAGGCAGAGGGGAAAGATGAACTGTGATGTTCATCAAAGTTTCAACGAAGACCTCAGCCGATCCCCAGGAGAACTCTAGAATTGGAATGGCCCTTCCTAATTATCCCAATTCAAGGCAAGGGGTTTGAATGTTCATGTAGCAGCACAGACCAGCCATTGAAAAGAGCCTGTCTCTGGGAATGGTGGCATAACCTTGGGCGGGGCAACTCCCTCTCACCAAAGGCAACGTTCCTGGAAGCTGGAGGAATGAATATCTCCCACTGGGATGGGGCCATCTAGGTGGCACACACAGCATTCGTACACAAACTCTTTACCATTATTTCTGAAACACCTGTAAGCTCTGCAATTGTTTTTAGTCATTTTGGGCATCTGAATTGTGTTTCACTGATGCAACACCAGTCAGAGGCTACCATGGGGCATCCATCATCTTATACAAATGTTGTGATCACAGGACATGTACAATGGGTATCCTGCTTTTTGTGTGTCCTTTAAAAAATATTCATAAACGTTGTGTATGCTGTGATTGAAGGAGACAAAAAATAAGCAAATCGAAAAGCTGAACAAATTTGTTAATCCAGTCTAAGACTACTTGCTTGGCCGAAGGTTTGTGGGAGCTAATGATGAGCTCGGAAAGCGATGGTACTGCTGCTGAGTTAGCCGTGGGAGGTGTGTGGCGTGTAGAAGGAAGGAAGGAAGGAACAGTGCTGGTTTCCTCTTTAATCACATGTCTGATGTGTTCCAGCAAGGGACTTTTTTGATTTTCTGTTTTCCACTTAGAATCACCTAGTTGCCATCCCTCTGGGAGTTTGGTAAGGAGCTGAGGGAGGGGGAGGGGGAAGGGAGTGTGTTGCTGGGCGTTAGACACTGAGGCTGCTTAAGTCAGCAGAGTTCTCTGTGTGTCTTCTGCGATCTGAGGGTTACCCGTTTATTTCCTAAAAGATTTTAAATTTGAACAGCCTATTGCTTTCCATTAGATCTGAAAAGTGCTTTTCTCTGCCAGATACTTACTTGCTCTAAATATTCTAATTGAAACAAAGGTAACTATAAGGCAAACATGTCATTTTGAGTTTCCTGCCCTTTTACCAATTTTGGCTGAAACTGAGCAAGGCAAATGTTACCTTAACAATTTCTGTTGTAAAATTTCTGCTCTGCGTGAAGGAGAGAAAGGCTCTGAAAAGGCAGTATTTGTATGTGCTCAAAGCTTGTCTGAATTCAGGGCACATTTTCAATATAATAGTTACCCAAATTTGGAAGATGTCTCTCAGCCTCATAAAGCCAGTTTGTCTTATTTAGATAAAACATTCCCTGGTATCCAAGCATATGAAACCTCGCTAGTTAGGGAAAAAAGGAAAGACAGAGAAATACATTTGGAAAAACCGACATGAAAATAGAGCTACATTTACGTTTTGGTTCAGAGATAAAGCAGCCCAGCTTTGTAGCTTTATATCTGCCATGCATCCCCTATGCATGTAAATCAATTTTGAAAATTAACTTCATGGTTTTTATGATACAAGAATAATAGATGTTTAACATCTAGAAAACGTAAATTATAAAAGAGATAAATAAAGAAAAATGGCATGTTATCCCATGACCCAGACATACCCCACCATGCAGAAGAAATCATGGTTGATGCGTTTTGGTCTACCCTGCACATGCCTCTGGGTCTGTGTGTGTGTGTGTGTGTGTGTGTACGTACTTATATGCATAAATACTCCATACGTGCTACAGTTATGCAGCGAAGGGCTCACCTGCAAGGGTACCTGATGTCTAGTTAAATTCCCTCTCATTGAGGCCGTTATGGTAGATGGGAGAGAGAGCAATGACACCTCTTCCCACCACTTCATTGAAACTTCTCTCCTCACATTTGTCAGCCACTTCCTTTTCCTTTGTGCTTAATCCCTGGGCACTTTTCCCTCCTTACTCTCAGCTTTTGACCCAGGCCACCACTCTCCCGTTTTGGAACAGTCTCTAGCCTCGACTTTCATGACAATGAACCCTCCTGGGCTTTCTCCCCCCTCTGGGCCACTCAGTGCCGATGGCATTGACTGTTCTCCCCTATTTGTGAAAGGTGCTGGTCCTGAAAGTTCTGTCCTAGGATCTCCTCCCTCCTCGTCCATACATATTGTACTACTTTTGCTCTTCCTAAGGAGCCATGCTCTCTCTAACCTCCAAGTCTTCCTTTCCATTAATTCTTCCCTAGCTCTGGAAGGCATTCCCCTCCTTCCCCATATACATGGGGATTACTCTGACTTATCTTGACAATTTCAGTGTAAACATTACTGCCTTGGGAAAGTCCCTGCAGACACCCCAGGTGGGTGTGCTTCCTCTGTGTGCCCCTAACACTCTGTCCTTTCCCTTGCTCTAATACTCACAGCACTCTTTTGTAATTACCTGTTTACTTGTCAGTATGTCTTATTAACTTGTTAGGCCAGAGATTGTATTGATTAGTCACTGCTACATCCTCAGCTCCTGGCAGTGTCTAGAACTTAGTAGAGTCACAATCTTATTGAATAAAGAGATGCAAACACAACTATTAACCCCGTTCTATGTGGTGTATTGTGTAGTTTAATCAGCGACGACTGGTACAGCATCTTCTAGCAGCTGAATTCCTTCATCATAGTGTCGTAGTCCACTCGGGCTGCTGTAACAAAATATCACAGACCAGGTGGTTTAAACAACAGCCATTAATTTCTCACAGTTCTGGAGGCTGGGAGTCTGAGATCAGGGTGCCAGCATGGTTGGTTCTTGGTGAGAGCCTTCCTTCTGGTTATGTCCTCAAATAGCCTAACTTGGTGCACACAGAGAGAGGGAGAGGGAGAGAGGTCAGTCCATCTTGTGTCTTTTCCTCTTTTCCTAAGGGCCTTAGTCCCATGAAGAAGACCTCACCCTCATCACCTAATCTAACCCTAGTTATCTCCCAAAGGTACTACCTCCAAACACAATCACATTGGGGATTAGGGTTTCAACATAGGAATTTGGGGGGGAACACGTATATTCAGTCCATAGCAATATGATAGACACGATTAAAAATTTGAATCTCCTCTGAGGACAAAATAAGGCCTTACTTGCAACCTGAGGGCTGAGATCAAATATAAGCACTAAATAGGGAGGGACTTTCTTTCTTTTTTTTTTTAACATCTTTATTGGAGTATAATTGCTTCGCAATGTTGTGTTAGTTTCTGCTGTATAACAAAGTGAATCAGCTACATGTATACATATATCCCCATATCTCCTCCCTCTTGCGTCTCCCTCCCACCCTTCCTATCCCACCCCTGTAGGTGGTCACAAAGCACTGAGCTGATCTCCCTGTGCTATGCAGCAGATTCCCACTTAGCTATCTATTTTACATTTGGTAGTGTATATATGTCCGTGCCGCTGTCTCAGAGAGGGACTTTCAATGCAAGGACCAGCCATGAAATGAACGTGTAATATCCCCTTCCTAGAGGTCTTTGAATACTGGACAAGCCTTTCTGAGGCCTCCATCCAGATACAGGATCAGAGAGCATTAACCTAATCTGTCTTGTGAACTATGAGTCCCTCCACTTTGAGTAGAGTCTGGCATGTTGCAGATGGTCAGTGATTATCTGTTAAATTAGTGAATGAAGTTCAATGCATTACTGCCCTGAGGCTGGAGGTAGGAGGTAATGGAAGTAAAACTTAGATGGTAGTTCAAGATGTAGGTAAAATTGATTTACAGTCATTTGAATCCACACAGACCTATGTTTGCATTGTTGTGTTTGTTTATTCATTTCTTGGATGAATTTATAAATTCCTATCTTTGTTTCTCCCAGAAGGTGTTGAGGTTGCTTGTGGAAACACACATTTTGCAGCAGAATAATAAAGAAATAGATGAGAAAACTGGAATAAAGATAGTACACAAGGTTGTATCCTCCAAGAACCTGCATCATTTGGCTCTGAACTTCCTAGAAGCCAAAACAAATTGTTGAACCAAGTCAGTTATAAGATTTGCAGCCTCCATAAGATAAAAATAAACCAGTTGCCAAGGAGTTAGAAACTCCATGACTCAGGGTGGTGGTTTTGGTCTCTTTTGTTCACTTATTGTATTTTTAGTACCCAGAACAATGCCCAAACTAGTGAACAAGATACGGTCCTTGAATGAATTAATGAGGAAAATATTTTCCTAATCTTGGGCACTAAAGGGTCTTCAAAAAAGGGGGGACCGTGTAATAACGTGTGTAGACATCCCCGTGATAAATAAATATTTAATTCCCTAGAGCTGTTTCCTTTGCTGGCATGAAATGTAGTGCAACAAAGTGAATTCGATAATATCAGTTCTATAAATTCTATCATGTGTAGCTTTTTGATCTGTCTTGAGCTAAGGATAAAATGTAGGGTATTTTCAGGCAATGTTCCATGAACGTTATTTCTCATAATGTTTGATAAGAAATGGGCAGCAGAGTCTAACATAATATTCTTCAGCAAGAAACTGAAGTGCACATGCTCATTGTTGCTGAGGAAGGTGAGCCATGTGCTTTGCCAGTCAACTGACTGTGAGGACAGGCAGTGTCACTCTTAGATATTCTTATCGCTAACATCGGTCAGGTAACTTCCACGTACCATGTGCTGGGCTAAAAGTTTCCTTGAATTCTCCCAACAACATTATTAGGGAGATGCTATCATTAAACCCCCATTTTACAGGTGACAAACCAAGGCTTAGAGAAGTTAATGATGAAAATTACAGAATGAGTAGTGGTGGTGTCAGAGGCAAGATCTGACCAAGAGGTCATCCGACCTGCTGACAGCTGTTGATGCCTGTGTGAAAATTCAGGAAGGTTCCCAAGATGTGCCAGTATGGATACCCTTCCTTTTCTCACCAACTACAGAAACACACATAAGCAGAGATATGATTTTCCTTAGAACCCTATTCAGGACCTTAATGTATTCTATATACCTTGTAGCAATGAAATAAGTAATGTGATAACAATAGGAAAAATAATAATAACATCATCTTAAAAATCTCCCAAATGTATTTTGTTGTTGAATTTTAAAATCAGTTTACAGTCACAAACAAAAAGAAACTGAACAGAATGTTAGAAACATACAATTCTGTTTATTTTCAAACAGCCTCAGCAGAAGTTGAATATGACTCAGTTCATAGCCCAGTTCCAAAAGGGCCATTTTCCTGTCCTTTCCTTGAGTAAATAATGCACAAGATGATCATTGTCTGAGTGCAGGATCATAATGGCTTTTATTTTTATTTGAATTTTCATTTATTGATTTTGTTTCTCTTCCACATGAATAATGCATCCTTTTCAGAAGGCATCTAAATTCACATCATTTGGCACACTAAATAAAAAGTCTTTTCTTTTGAGCAGTAACAAATAAAAATTATGTAGTCAATGTGTTTTTAAATTGTTTAAATCTGTATTTACATGCTACACTGAGGGATTATTGGAGTTGTTTGTATAGGAGGTGGAGTTTTAAATTGTCCAAATATCTGTTCATCGTAACAAAATAACTTTAAATGAGGCCGTTGTGGTTCATTTGGGGGAAATAGCATATTTAAATATTGATATAAACAGCATTCCCTGTAATAACTAGGAGGCGGCCGTCACAGTTTAGTAAACAATGCAAGCCCTTAAAGGTTTTGCACAGACTGACACACTTGAGTACTGCCTTGTAGCACTCTTCCCAAGCATTCCTTGCTTTGTGTTCTTCTATACAATCAAAAGAGAACCTAAATAATGTCCAAACTGTCCACTCCCAATTCATCTTCCCAAGAACAGTGAATTGCCTGTGGGAGAGTTCCTGCAAACGTGAATTAGTGAGGGAAGCTGGCAGTACCCCAGAGGGAGGGCACTGAGCTGAGCGGGAGGGGATGAGCATCACCCCTCCTGCCCCAGTGTCATCAGAAAGGGGCAAAGATATGGTGATTTCCTTGGTGATTTCCTTGGCCATGGCACTGTATTTGGCAGGGATTTGTTTGAAAGGAAAGAAACAGAGGAGCTCTTTCTGATACAGGTAAAGAACTTTAGCAAAAATGAGATATATGAACGAAGAAGAATTTTTTCAGCTCGGTAACCCAAAAAAGTCTTGTCTGTGGGAGAAAGGAGTAATTGCCTAGAGCATGGCATTTCAGGAAGAGTCTGGTGGTCATTTTCTTTTGGGCTCGTTCCAGTATTTCAACTCTTACTTAAAAGATAGAGGTTAGAAGGTGGAGGTGAGGTCATTGGAGGTAAAGAACTGTGAAGGGGTCTGGGAGTAATTTAGCCAGACTGGTACCTGGATAGGAACCAAAGGTGCACGTGACACCCATGCAGGGAATGAGGTGAGGGGGAAGAACCAGCGAGGCAGAGGAAGGAACCCTGCTTAGCAGGGTTGGGTGAGCCTCTGACAGATACGGAGCCCCTCTAGGTCTCAGCTTCTTGCCTGCCTAAGCCTAACGTTCTGTGTGTTGCCATGTTCAACTTTTCAAGTAAAGAGAGACCTAGTGAGTGCTACGCTACCATCTGTCTGTAGGCATGGCCATGGAGGGGGGTACCACTCAATTTACAGATGGCAGGCAAAACCTTAGGACCTTAGGTGATTAGTCAATGGAGGAAGATTTCTGAAGGGATGAAAGAAATCCAAAACCAACAGGAGGAATAAAGAGAAAGGTCAAAGGCTTATTTTCTTTTATTTATTTAAATTTTTACTGATGTATTGTTGATTTATAACATTGTGTTAGTTTCAGGTGTATAGCAGAGTGATTCAGTTATACATATATATACATATGTATATTCTTCAGATTCTTTTCCATTATTGGTTATTACATGCTACTGAATATCTTATTTTCTTAATGACTATACCCTTTTTCATTCAGAGTGTGTGAGTCACTCTTATCTAGTTTGGGTTTTTCCTAAAGGAGACTCTGAGACAAAGATTCTAATGCAAGTAGACTTTTGGGGAGCTAATTCCAGGAAACAGCAGGAGGGGAAGTGATGTGAGAGTGGGAAGAGAAGGATGCCAATAAAGGTGCCATATCATAACAGTTGCCCAGAACTCTGGGGGACTGTGTAGCGCATGCCTCTGAGTTATCCCAGCCATGGGGTTAAATGCTGAGAGACTTATTCGTATATATCAACCCAGTCTTTGGCTATTTGTCCTTCAAACTCGTTACCCATCAGCTTAGTCACTGGATGAGGACAGTCATTGGATTAGCTCTCTAATATTCCCAGCTTGCCTTGCGCTCGGGTCTATCATACTCCCCGGTGTGACGAAATCCTCAGCGATTTTACTACTGTCATGAGGTTCACAGTGAGCTTTCCTGAGGTCGTGGGTAAGGCACCCACAGTGTCTGCTATTATCCTTTACTTTTTAAACTTAATTAAAAAAGCCTGGATCTGAGATTTCTCAACTTCTCTAGCAGGAGTGGTGTGAGAGGCAGAATGGCTTTGTACTTGAGGAAGAGGGTATGGTTAAAGGCACCAGGACATCTACATAACAGATGTAGTTGCATCTCAGCAGGAGGCAGCCGTGTTTCTCTAAGTGTTGATTAAACTGTTCCCCCATGGTGGGTCCCTTGTTTGACTCATTCACGTTGTTCTCATTTACCTCCTTTTGCTTTGGGAATTTGCCAGCATGGAACTTGTTTCAACGTCTACATTGATTAGATACCAGCTTATGTTAAGCTGGAAGCCAGTAAACGTTTGGCTGGGGAACTTGTGGGGCTCATTAACCCAAAACAGGGTTTGGGATTGAAAATGCAAATAGACCCAGGAAGGTTACAATGAATATATAAACACTAGACACATAATAGACTATCCTTCCCAGGCAGGGGCACGTCACTTAACTTTTGAGGGTTAAGGTCAAGGTGAGCCCTCAAGTTCCTCCACGTAGAGTCTCTTGAAAGGAGACTGAAAAAAATGGGTCTGATGTCACTGATGATTCTGCTTGCTTTGAGCTTCTGACGAAGTCTAGAAGCAGCACTGTGCAATCGAAAGGGCTCAGGGTTAGGAGTCAAGAAGAGTTAGATTCAAATCCTAGGCAAGGTAATTAATTACCTTGTGATGTTGAGCAAGGTGTTGAAACTCTCTCTCATTTTCCTTACAAAATATGGATAATAATTTCTACATCTCAGGCTATGGGGAGGATGAAATTAAGGCATCATATCTAAAGGACTGAAGAGGGCCTGACATATAAAATGCATTCCAAAGAAGTGATTTTCCTTCACCTTTTGTTGTCTTTCCATTTTAGAAAGGTGTCTCTCTTTTTCCTTTTTTTCATTCTTTCCTTCTCCTCCTTCTTTTTTTTTTTTTTTTTTTTTACAAGCAGTGACTTCTAGTATATTCTCAAGATTGTACAGCTATCACCACCACTACCTAAGTCCAGGATCATTTCTCTTGACTTATTGACTAGGGTTTTCTTTGTTTGTTTTGCCGTGGTGTTTACAAAGACCTGTAGGAGAAGCTCCTTTCCTAACAAATCCTCACATTGGGAATCCAATTTGTGCTAAAAACTGTAATCATACCTATGATCTCATGTGGACTTTGCCTGGGAGGTATGTGAGGCATTACAGGGCCCGTTTTACAGGTGAAGAAAATGAGACACTTAGAGGTGACCTAAGGACAAAGCACCAGTGAGGGGCAGCTGACTGAGCCAGATATCAGATCTCCTGTTTCCATTCCCAAAATAGTACTCAGTGGTAACATTTTACCCCAGAAACTTTGCTAACATGTACAAAACACTGTCCCGTGGGTGAAGCAGGTTACAGCTCCCAGGGGTAAGTCTCAGCAGTATGGACAGCTTGTCAGAAGGAATGTGGCCAAAGGCTCAGCATACTCATGCCTATAGATTTACTGCTACTTCCATAGCTCTTTCTCAGTTGTGACTTCATTTCTGAAATCTGCTAGTATGGGTTTCAGTAACATGAGGTCATTTTCCATAAAAAGGAGGAGAAAAGGGCAATTCCACCACTACTTGCTGAAGCACTGACCCACAGTCTTGGGCCTCCTGTAATCCTGTTATGGGGTGCTTGTTTGCACCTTTCTTCCAAGATTCAGTGTAAACGTCTCTAAGATTAGCAACATAAACTAACCAGACCTAGATTCTCTTTTCATTCATTAGGTCAAGGAGTTTGGATCCCTATTGAGTTTTATTTCCTATCATTTTTTCCTATTATGTAGATTTACAGTGGGTTTAGGGTGGCATTGTTTAGGAATCACTTCCTGGTCTAATCCTAACCACTTAGCATCTTCAAGGATGATGTAATATGTCAGCGACTGTCTAAAATTGTTATAAGAGGCTTTAAAAATACCCCTTGTCAACATGAACCCTGTTGATGGGAATGAATACACACGCTACTTTGTGAACAGTTCGAGAGAGTCTATCAAAATTTTAAACATGCTTATCTCTTAACCTGTAATTCTATTTCTAGGGCTTTTCTAAGACTCTTCTATAGCAATCCACTCATACACATGTGAAAGTGTCATGTGCAAGAATGTTCATTGCCTCATTAAAATAGTGAAAAATTGGAGGGAAAGCTAAATATGTACTGGGGATTCCTAAATATAACGTACTGTAGAATACTACCCATAAGTTGATTTAAATGACATGGTATGTTATCAGTGATATTTTTTTCTGTCTCATACTGATGAGAGATAAAAAAAGAAAATTTCAGAACAATATGTATCATACGGCCGCATCTTGTAAAACATAACAATACCAAAGTGCTATCGAGTTGTATGAGTTCTTTATATATTTTGGATATTAGCCCCTTATCAGATATATGGCTTGCAAATATTTTCTTCCACTCAGCAGGTGGCCTTTTCATTTTGTTTACTTTACTGTGCAGTAGCTCTTTAGTTTGAAGCAGCCCCACTTGTTTATTTTTGCTTTTGTTGCTTTTGCTTTTGGTGTCAGATTTTAAAAATCATCAGCAGAACCTATGTCAAGGAGTTTACTATCTATGATTTCTTCTAGGAGTTATATGGTTTCAGGTCTTTAATCCATTTTAAGTTAATTTTTGTTGTATGGTTTAAGACAGTGGTCCAGTTTCATTCCTTTGCATGTGGCTGTCCAATTTTTCCAACACCATATATTGAAGAGACTGTCCTTTCCTCACTGTATGATCTTGGTTCTTTTGTCATAAGTTAACTGACCATATATGTGTGGGTTTATTTCTGGGCTCTCTATTCTGTTCCATTGATCTGTGTGTGTTTTTATGCCAATATAATACTGCTTTAATTACTATAGCTTTGTAATATAATTTGAAATCAGGGAACAATGACTCCAGCTTTGTTCTTCTTTCTCAAGACTGCTTTGGCTATTCATGGTCTTTTGTGAGTCCATATAAATTTTAGGATGGTTTGTTCTATTGCTGTGAAAAAGGCCATTGGAATTTTGATAGGGATTGCATTGTATCAGTATATTGTTTGGGGTAGTATGGACATTTTAACAAAATTAGTTCTTCCAATCCATGAACATGGGATGTCTTTCCATTTGTTTGTGTTTTCTTTAATTTCTTTCATTAATATCTTGTAGTTTTCAGTATATAAATCTTTCACCTCCTTGGTTAAATTTATTTATTATTATTCGTTACCAACTAAATTTGAGGGTTTTTTCCCAAATGGTCTAATTTGGCAAAGAATATTGGCCTTTTCTCTCTACTTCCTCATGCTGCCTCTGGCACTTGACGGCTATGGGTTTTCAGTTCCTTGACTGAACTATTCAGGATGGCAGGTTTTCTCTTCACTTCTTGAGGCTAAGAATACAGATTCCACAGCCTCTTTTTTTTTTGTCACCTTGATAGTCAAAAGCTGTGATCTGTGTTTTGAAAGTGTCTTCTGGGGAATCTGAGAGGTGAGGCTTTGGAGCCAGACTGCCTGGGTTCAACTCCCAGCTCTACCATTTACTGCTGTGTGACCTTGGGCAAGTCACTTAACCACTCTGTTAATAACTGTACCTCCTAATTAAAGATGATACAAATAGATGGAGAGATATACCATGTTCTTGGATTGGAAGAATCAACACTGTGAAAATGACTATATTATCCAAAGCAATCTACAGATACAATGCAATCCCTATCAAACTATCACTGGCATTTTTCACAGAACTAGAACAAAAAATTTCACAATTTGTATGGAAACACAAAAGAACCCGAATAGCCAAAGCAATCTTGAGAAAGAAAAACGGAGCTGGAGGAATCAGGCTCCCTGACTTCAGACTATACTACAAAGCTACAGTAATCAAGACAGTATGGTACTGTCACAAAAACAGAAATATAGATCAATGGAACAGGATAGAAAGCCCAGAGATAAACCCACGCACATATGGTCACCTTATCTTGATAAAGGAGGCAGGAATGTACAGTGGAGAAAGGACAGCCTCTTCAATAAGTGGTGCTGGGAAAACTGGACAGCTACATGTAAAAGTATGAGGTTAGATCACTCCCTAACACCATACACAAAAATAAGCTCAAAATGGATTAAAGACCTAAATGTAAGGCCAGAAACTATCAAACTCTTAGAGGAAAACATAGGCAGAACACTCTATGACATAAATCACAGCAAGATCCTTTTTGACCCACCTCCTAGAGAAATGGAAATAAAACCAAAAATAAACAATTGGGACCTAATGAAATTTCAAAGCTTTTGCACAGCAAAGGAAACCATAAACAAGACCAAAAGACAACCCTCAGAATGGGAGAAAATATTTGCAAATGAAGCAACTGACAAAGGATCAATCTCCAAAATTTATAAGCAGCTCATGCGGCTCAATAACAAAAAAACAAACAACCCAATCCAAAAATGGGCAGAAGACCTAAACAGACATTTCTCCAAAGAAGATATACGACTGCCAACAAACACATGAAAGAATGCTCAACATCATTAATCATTAGAGAAATGCAAATCAAAACTACAATGAGGTGTCACCTCACACCAGTCAGAATGGCCATCATCAAAAACTCTAGAAACGATAAATGCTGGAGAGGGTGTGGAGAAAAGGGAACCGTCTTGCACTGTTGGTGGGATTGTAAATTGATACAGCCACTATGGAGAACAGTATGGAGGCTCGTTAAAAAACTAAAAATAGAACTACCATATGACCCAGCTATCCTACTACTGGGCATATACCCTGAGAAAACCATAATTCAAAGAGTCATGTACCACAATGTTCATTACAGCTCTATTTACAATAGCCAGGACATGGAAGCAACCTAAGTGTCCATCGACAGATAAATGGATAAAGAAGATGTGGCACATATATACAATGGAATATTACTCAGCCATAAAAAGAAATGAAATTGAGTTATTTGTAGTGAGGTGGTTGGACCTAGAGTCTGTCATACAGAGTGAAGTAAGTCAGAAATAGAAAAACAAATACCGTATGCTAACACACATATATGGAATAAAAAAAAAAAGTTCTGAAGAACCTAGGGGCAAGACAGGAATAAAGACACAGATCTACTAGAGAATGGACTTGAGGATATGGGGAGGGGGAAGGGTAAGCTGGGACAAAGTATGAGAGTGGCATGGACATATATACACTACCAAACGTAAAATAGATAACTAGTGGGAAGCAGCCGCATAGCACAGGGAGATCAGCTCGGTGCTTTGTGACCACCTAGAGGGGTGGGATAGGGAGGGTGGGAGGGAGGGAGATGCAAGAGGGAAGAGATATGGGGGCATATGCATATGTATAACTGATTCACTTTGTTATAAAGCAGAAACTTTATACACACCATTTACACACCATTGTAAAACAATTATGCGCCAATTAAGATGTTAAAAAATAATAATAATTGTACCTCCTTCATGAGCTTTTATGAAGATTAATTTAGTTATTGGGCATGTATTGAATGTTCGGTAAATGTTACAGGAAAAAAATCCTCTTTGAAAGCAGAGAGCATGTACTTAGCGTGGACCTTATAATCCTGTGGTGTGAAGTTGATCTCAGGGGTGTGTAACCCCACTCTCTCCTCACACCACGTCAAACAGCCTCCTGAAGATGCTGTTCAGTGACTCCCGTGTGAAGTGGAGCCAGTACCAGGCCCTGCAAGTATAAGGTGACGGTGAAAATCAAGAAGAACAGTTACTGAAAAAAAGCTATGCATTGTCCATTGGAAATCTTTCCTTTTCATAATTGGAATACAAATCTATGAATTTTTCACCGAGTGGTGACATAAGAAAAATCTTTATGGTCCTAGATGAAATGAAAAAGGAATTCAAAGCACGTGGATTCTTTTTTTGTGGAGTACTATCTGAGAACATGTGTGGCAAATGCCGTGCGGTACATACATGGGACTTGATGACTGATGTGGGGATTGGAGGGTGGGTGGTATGGCCTGGGTGAAATGGGAGCCAGGTAGGGGAGCAGTATCGCAGGACTGTGATGCTGGGAGAGGAAGCTATGAAAACCCAACCCAGAAATGAGTGCTGAAAAGCACATTAGTAAAAAACGGACTCCTTTTCACCTGATGAATTTGCTAATGAACGGTACCAACATCTGCAAAGAGCCCATTTTTAGTAAGCTTGGATTGACTTCTTTACTGAACTGGACCACTTCAAGGCTTTCTTCTCTGAAACTTGTTAAATGACAGAATCCGAAAGAATGCCTTTAATTCTAGTCTTAGAATCTTGGCCACGTGTCGGATGACCATTGATTTTCTACTACCACTAGGTCAAACATTATATCCTTTAGTGACAAGTGATGTGTATAATGTTTATTATACAAGTGGATTTTCCCAGGGATCCCTACTGAGACATAACCTGTCCTTCATTGTTTCCCCAGTAGCGTTGAGGAGGGAATTCTGCAACACCCCAGGCCTCTGAGAGCTGAGAAGTGTTCATTTCATCACCTCCAGAACTATGAAAATTCCCTACTCTTGGGTGGTGTGTAGGGTGAGGGAGAGTCTACACCATGAGGTGCTGAACATTGGGTTCTCTTTGTAAAGCCTAAATGTTAAGATACTTAATGTGGCTCATGAAAGCTAGAAAGAAAAGCTGAAATAGTTTGAGAAGCATTGCTCTAGAATTATCTGTGGGGAAGAAGCAGTTTTGGTTTAGTTGGTTGTTTTAAATGTATTAGAGACCATAAATTGTAATGAAAATGAACTATTAGACAATGAAATTTTATTTATTTTTAAATTTTATTTTTACTTATTTATTTTTGGTTGTGTCGGGTCTTCATTGCTGCGCATGGGCTTTCTCTAGTTGCGTCGAGCGGTGCTACTTTTCACTGCAGTGCATGGGCTTCTCATTGCAGTGGCTTCTCCTGTTGCAGAGCATGGGCTCTAGGTGCTCGGGCTTCAGTAGTTGTGGCATGCAGGCTCAGTAGTTGTGGTTCGTGGGCTTAGTTGCTCCACAGCACGTGGGATCACTAGGGATCGAACCCGTGTCCCCTGCATTAGCAGGTGGATTCTTAACCAGTGCGCCACCAGGGAAGTCCCTAGACAATGAAATTTTAAAGTCATACGAATACAAGCTCCATATTTTAATTATTGCATTCAGCATACATAAAAGTCATTCTGTAAAATGGCTGTGACATTTCTAAACCCTTTCTCTCAATTTCTGTACTTATCCCACCGTGAGCCTGGAACAGAAGAGTCTGCAGATGGGCCCTAGTCCATGGACCACCACTTTGAGTAGCACCAGGCTAGAGAGTATTGAGAACCATAAATTTTCTTCCACGACTTGGACCCAGCCTGGGACCATTTCAGAACACAGAGATGTATGTGCATAGTTAGTGCTCACTTCAATGAATGTATCAACAGGAAGACACTGTATTGAAAAGTATCATGAGGGACAGAAAAGCCATCTCAAGATTTCAGTCAACTCATGATCCATAAGGAATCCGTTGATCAGGGCAAATTGTCCATGATCCTCCATCATCACTACTTTTAAGTGTGAAAATGCCTGTTTCAGGAGCTATGCGGGCAGTCTAAAGAGCAGGGGAACTTACCGAGGGAAAACAAATGTAACCTCTGGGTCTGGGTTGAAGGCAGAGCGCAGGTTGGCCAAGTAGCTCGGGGCAAGGAGACCTTGATGACGCCATCTGATGAACATGCTGGACCAGTCACTTCAGGAGTCTCAGATGATGAAGCCTCTGTTCCCAGCAGAGAGGCAGCTCAGACTGGACAGAACCATTGTGAGTGTCAGGCCACTCTGAGACAGAAAATCACTAATTGGTTTGGTAAAGTGGCAGACCAAACCTCCTGGGTGAGTTTGAAGGCCCTCTGACAGGCCAGAGAGTAGGTGTCAGCTACTTTTTAAGCAGCAAAAAGTGGAACCAGAAAAACCTTAAATTCTACTTTCAACTGGTGAAAAGAGCTACGTAGATAAAGTCTGTTTGAGGCATCCCATGTCCAAAGATGAGCAAATTTCTTGTTCTTCCTAAACAGTGGCTATAATTTTAGTAGCTTTGCTGTCTTTTGCTAACTTGGTGATGGAAAAAAATTTCATCTTCATTTTCCTGGTGTTATTGACTGCACATTTCTATTCCTATTCAATCAATATTTGGCCTAAGCCTTGGCAAAATACTTCTGGGGGACATTCCACCTGTGGTTTACATTTTACGATTCGACTTGTTTATAAATAAGCCCAGCTACAGGACAACAGTGGTTAAAGACCAGCCACCACCTGACCTCAGGGAGGAGGCAGGTCTACTTAGAAGCAGTCCAGCTTTCATGCAGACTTCTCATCCTAAGCAACATTGCAGCGTTGGTGCCACGAGGAAGGAAGTTGGAGCTTTATCATCAGACCTGTTTAAGCGAAAGACAGGATCGGTGATTTGGAGTTTGTTGCTTCCTATGATGAGAGAAGTTTATATTTCATTTGCACAGTATTTTTTAATAGCAACCTTATGCTAAGTCAACATATGCTTACCGTATAGATAATTGTCTCCAAGAATATCGATACATATGGAATTCTTCAGATAATTAATGCTTCAAACCAGGCATCAAGCTCAATTATCTAACCATTTCTGGTCCAAGATCAGATTTTAGGCACCATGCCTCTCCATTTCCATTTCTTTTTCATCTTGGAGGTAGAAAGAAATTTCTACCTCCAAGAGTGGAATGGGGTGGGAGTTCATCCATCCCATTCCATTCTGTTCACAGATGAGGAAGAGATGGGGGATAAAAAGAGTTACCAAAGGCCTTACAACAAATTATGGAAAGAGTCTGGGTTCCATTCCCCCAGTTTGTTGTCCCGTGTTCTTTTAGGCATTACCTCCTGCTTCTTACAGAAGTCAGAGTTCATAAAAGTAACTCTGAATATAATTGCTGAGGACATATGGTCTCGAATTTATGCTACAAGATGCTAATCATTGCCTGCCTGCCTGCTCATACCCTCACTGAAGGAAATCAGCCACCCCGAATCCCCGCTGCCTTAGCAGCCAGATTTTGTACCTGCGACTCCTCTGACCCCGCTATTGCTAATTTGTCTGGGAATGACCATCCCACCCCACAGAGTTCATCCACAGAAGGGACAAAAGGTGAGATAGGACAATCAGATTCTCTCTTTCAGGGGGATGAATCAGGGAAGAGAGAAAGGTTACCTTTTGGAAGTGAGATCATGAAATTGAAATCAGAATAAGTGGAAAGATCACAACTGTGGCAAACAAAAACCATATGCACTTCAGAGCCACGAGAGAGCAGGAACCCAAAGCAAGCAGGGAAGCCAGTGAGTAGAAAGAGAAGAAAACGGAGTCAACAGACAAAGCTGCCCACAGACCCTGCAAAACGGGCTGCCATAATGACAGTAACAGCTACCACCAACACTGTTCCGGGCGCTGCGCTGAACATCTTACCTCCATGAACTCGCGTTAACCCTCTCAACAACCCAGGAGGAGCATATGAATTTATCTTTCTTTTCAGATAAACACACTGGGGCACAGAGAGGTTAGTGAACTTGCTGAGGGTCACGTAGCTCACTTCACTGCTGTAGTGCCTGCCAGTCTGTTGTATGCCACGTGACAATCCCTGATATAGTCCTTTAAAAAAAAAATTGAAAATGTAGTTATTTAACCTCAACAACGATAAAAATAGAGTGTTTGGAAAATATTTGACTTGAAATGTTCAAGCCTATGATAGAGACTCACCTAGGAAAAGCATAATCATTTATGTATTTCATTCCTAATAGTCTTTCTCGCTCAGTCCTTTACCTGAGTTAGAGTTGGAAATCTTGCCAGGCAGAACCAAGGTGGGCAGCCAGTAACAAAGATGGGGGACTGTGGGCTGCAAATCAGGTTCTTGTGATCTAACGTCTGGAAGGGAATATAAGACAGGGGTAGAAAGAAGAGGTTAAGTGGAAACATAGTTAAACGCAGAAGAGCCCACATGCCCAGCTTCTAACTAATTAGTCACAGGCGCCTACTACGTGAGTTAGGAGCATGCGTGTTAAGCAAAGAGGCCAGTAAAATGCACAAGACTGAGTCACACCCAAACCTGGAAGTGTTCAGAGCACGACGGTGGGCAAAGGTAACCCCAGTGACTCAGTTCCTAAAGAATATCAGTGGGAACGTGGGACTCTCAAGAGAGCCACAACCAAAGCTGTGGTCCTGAGGAAACAGCCCTCTCCAGAGTTTTGAAATATACAGCAAACTGGGAGGGCTATAGAATTTTAAATACCTGGGATTTGGGCAGTTGGCCAGAGGTCAGGAGGAGAGAGAATAACAACCTTGATCAATGAATATTTATCCATCACTAAAAACAATGTTTCTCAAACCTTCCTTATTCTGAGTATTAGAATATAATTTGGAGCTGCTTATCAATCCATCTATTGATCGATAAACAAATAAAACCAAACCATCGGCCACAACCTAATCCCACCACAGCCACACTGCCAGGGAAGAGCCCTGGAAATCTGTACATCAATAAGCGTCTGGGTGATTCTCATCATCAGAGTTTGGGAAGCACCACACCGATGATGATTGTCCTGTGTCATCCTCACCCTGACTCTCTCAGGTTGATGATATGCTACTGTATCCCTTTGCCAGATGGTGAACCTGAGTCCCAGAAACCCGCCATAGACTATGCAGCTGGGAGGTGATAGAATCCGGATGACTCCAGAGGCCCCGGTTCCTTTGGTTGAAAGTGTGATTTGCCAAACCTGTATGTTGCTCACTGGGTAGGAAGGGTCAAGGTGGGGCCTCTGATAGGAGGGCTCTGAGTCAACCCATTGCTAAAGGAGTTCAGGGCCCTGCCAGGCTCAGCTGGCCCCTCTATATCCCAATGTTTGCACACCTGCCAACTTTGAAAAAACTGGACATCACAAAATAGTCTTGAACAGAAAAGAGGCAAACGCAGACACAGGCCAGCAAGGGTTCAACCTGGAGTGTGCAGAACACGAGAAGTGGAGATTTCCCTGTCCCAGGCCCACCGCTGTTCCCTGTGTGGCTGAGTGTGGCACACTTAGGGATGGGCTGTGGTCGGGGTTATGGGGAGGGAAGAAGGAGGGCATGGGGTGGGGGGACAGAGGCTGGGAAGAGAGAAGCTACCAGTATCTTTGGAATTATTTTTTTTCCAATGGTAGCTCCCCCTCTCCCTCTGGTTTCAGAAAGAGATTTTATGAGGCTAGACTTTGTAACTCCTCACACTTGTTGGAGGTGTTCCTCCCTGCCTGTTTCATCATGGTGATTAGCAATAAAATCCTTAAAATGAAAAGGACCTGTGATTTCTTTGGGAAAACAGTAGAGAAGGAGGATGTGGTTCTGTACTTTTCCAGCTGTGAGATCTTGGGCAATTTACTTGTTAGAGCTGTCATTCACTGGTAAGTGAGTGTGATCATATCTACCTCTTGAAGTTGTCTTGAAATTTAATGAAATATGTATGTAAAACACCTAGCATGTAAAAATCCCTCATGAACATCAGCTCCTTCTTCATACATACTCTCTCTGTCTTCACCTCAGCTTCCGTCCTGTCCCTGTCAGCATCTTAATCAAGTGGATTATACCTCAAGTTCCAAATCCTTCCTGAGAGGAGCACAAAGTAAAGGAACGAAGTGAGAGTCTTTTTATGCACAGTGGCTTTCACACACTCAGAAACAGTGCAACAAATTTAAAGCTCTCCAAACCAAATGGGAAACCCATTCCCACCCCTCTACTCCCCCTGGGTCCCGGTCAATAGATCAGTATGTATTTCTTGTGTCTATATTATGCGGGATGTTGAAAATGTTCACTACTCCTGAATGCCTTAGACCCATATCTTCTCATCTTATCTTACTGGCAAAGACGTTTATTTTAATTAGCTTTATTCCCTCTTCCACAAGGAGGAACAAGTACAAGCATTTTATCTGCATTGGTTACCTTTGTTGTAAATTTCTTCTTGAAAGCTCCTTATTCATTCACTTATCTTAAAGTCTTGCTAAATACTTATTATGTGACTGAGATCTGATAATTGAGTGCTTCGTAGTGAACATCCATCCTTTCACGCTCAGTTTGAGTGGGTCGGCTGAATTGGCTGGTTTTCTGCGTTTGGCACTTTGTGTGGAAGTTGGTTTGTTCCTCTCTGAGAATAATTTCCGTACGTAATATCTGGGGAAACTATTGAATCCTTACTGCGAAGCGAGCTACTCTTCCTTGGGTAAAGTGACATCTCCAGAGGATGGCCGTCAGGTTGAAAAGAACACAGACCTGGAGTCACACAGACCTGGCTTGATTATCATTTCTACCATTTAATACCTACATTTTCTTCACCTGTAAAATGGGAAAAAGAATGCTTCCCATAAACATTTATTGTGAGGATTGAATCAAATAGAAGGTCCCTGACATCCTACAAGGGTTCCACAGACACGAACCTTTATTTTCTTCATTGGTATATCGCGGGAGACAAAAGCAGTGCCTGGGGCATAGTAGGGGCTCAATACATGTTTATTGAATGAATATTGAATCAATAATACTCAGTGAATGGGTAAATAAATATTACTGAATGAATAAATATATGTTGAATGAATGAATGACTCTTGGATAAATAAATAATAAACATTGAATGAATAAACAGTTTATAAAATTCTGCACCAGAAGAGAGACACGCACCCACAGACATGCAGGAAGTGTTGTTAATAGAAGCAGTAGCCACAGGCTCATTTGGCAGCCTCGAGACCGGTTCCATCCTCTCCCATCCTCTCTTGGGCTGCTGTGTGCAGTGTTTCTCCCACCGAGGCATCCCCACATTTTATAGGCTTCTTCATGCCATGATGATGGCTTGGATCCAAGTGTGAGCTCCTTGGCTACTGTGCACAGGCTGTGTCAGGAATGAGGACAACTTCCCAGCACCCCAGGTGGATGCAGGTCACAGAGAAAAGTGAGGCTGGTGCCCTTTGGTGCAGAAGTAGCCTTTTCATCCAATCAGGACAGCCCATGGTGTCCTTGCTGACCCAGGGCTGGGGTGAACTCGCCAAGTGGTAAACTCTACTGAGATTCTCAAGAAAGCAGCCACTACTTCCCCAACTTCTTGAGCCGTTAGTGTGAGGATGCCCTTTTGCTGGTTCCCTGTCCTCTCGGCCTGGCACGCTGGGCTCCTACAGCTCCTTCCCACACCAAGGCCTTAGTTCTAGCTCCCGGGATGGGGAATCTCTGTAACTCTGGAATTTAACTTCCTAACTTCACAGAAACTCACTGAATTTCAGAGCCTTGGCTCCTTGTCAGGCAAGGTATAGTTCAGCTTCCTGGTTTTCTTTCCGCAGGGCTGAAAGCAAGGCCATCCTCCCTTGGGTGTTTTCAAGATCTGGGGCAAATTACGCTGTATCTCCTGTCACCTCAGCCCCAGCATCCCTGCCATAAGCCACATCTTTTTATCTGGTTAAAATGAACATCAAAGGCAGCCATAAAGGAGAATAAAGAGAGAGGAGACATCACAAAAGGGGCCTTGGGGGGCAGAGAACGGGGGGAGAGAAAGGCAAGAGAGGGCCCTTGCCGGTGGGACTGTGTCCACCCCTGCGGGGAGGAGGAGGGAAGGTTCTGAAACGGGAGGGTCCCAGTGCCTCAGTTTTTGTTTTTGTGCAGGAAGCCCCCATCTCAATTGCTTTTTCCTCTGGCCTTACGATCTCCACTGCAAATGGAACAGGGAGTGTGAGGGACACATAGGACACAGAGGCCCGGGGGACGGTGCTGCGGAGAGCGTGTTCCAGGCCCCTCATCTGCATGCTCCAGGGCAGGTGCCCACCGTCCCGCCTGTGTCTTCCAGGCAGCCCAGCCCCTCCATGTCTGATAGTTACTGGAAAATAAGAAAAGACATGTCCCCTGCCTTAGTACTGCCCACATGCTACCACCTGGCAGCGCCTCAGGATTTTATGACAAATAGGAATGAATAATTAACAAATCATTTGAGCTGTTACCAAAAGCCTGAAGAGAACAGCAGCGTCTCAGCTCACGCCACCACAGACAGGCCTTGACAGTGTTTCCTCTCTTAATAAAGGCTGCCTGAGATGCCGGGTCTCTGATAACAGCCTCGGGGCCGCCAGGGGACCAGATCACTCCTTCCTGGGTTCTGCTTCTCCCTGGGCTGCTGGCAGGAGAGCGAGACAAATAGAGCTGGCGTCTCGACTTTCTTTCAGTTCTGCCACACTCTTCTGTCAGAGACCAAAGTCTGGGGGGGACTCATGAGCTCCATTAGAGAAGTGGTTAAACCAGGGACCGGGTGGCAGCTTTATATATCCCCACCCTAGGGGACATTGGGCATTGCCAGGAGATATTTGATTGTCAAAACCAGAAGGGGGTTGCTGTTGCTACTGGTGTCTAGTGGGTAGAGGCCAGGGATGCTGCTAAACATCCTCTCGTGTACAGGACAGCCCCCACCAGAAAGCATTATCTCACCCGCAATGTCCACCCTGCAGCAGAGGAACAGAATGATGTGCCCCCCGTCGTGGTTCAGTGCATCCTGGTGCCTGGAGTGAGCCCAGGACTGAAGAAACGTGGGCTCCCTCGAGTGGTGACTTACACTATGACAGGCAGAGAGAAAGGCACAAGGCACAAAGCGGCAGGGGGTTCGGATAGCAATAGAGTGTGTGTGTGTTTTAAACAAGTCATTTTATCCATCGCAAAATCTGCTTTGCTTGATGGTGACAGCAATTTTCATGAATCATTAATGAGCCATTTTCTTCTCTCCATGTTGTTAATATCTATGCAGAGGCCTTTGAGTTGAGAGCAGATTTCTTTCTGATTAGTCAGAGTGTTTATTTTTTGAAATATGTTCTTCTCACTTAGCGGAGCACTTGAGTGTGAATTCGTGTGCTTTCTTTCTGTTTGTTTTCTTCCTAACTGAAATCTCCAAGACCTTCCATCATGTTTCCTAGTCCTTCTTTTGGAAAAAGAACATTCGAAGCAGCCAGAATGGACAGCTCGTAGATAATACTTCCACTTACATAAATATATTTTTTTATTTTTTTAATTAATTAATTTTTTTTTTTGCGGTACGCGGGCTTCTCACTGTTGTTGTCTCTCCCGTTGCGGGGCACAGGCTCCGGACACGCAGGCCCAGCGGCCATGGCTCACGGGCCCAGCCGCTCTGTGGCACGTGGGATCCTCCAGAACCGGGGCACGAACCCGCGTCCCCTGCATCGGCAGGCAGACTCTCAACCACTGCGCCACCAGGGAAGCCCTCCACTTATATTTTTGGCGGGGTGAGGATAGGGGTTGGAAGGTAATGGTACGGTTCCATTTCTGACTGTATGAACCCTAAATAGTGAAAATCTTGCACAGTCCACTCCAGTGTATCTGCAGTGAAGAGTTTGTAAAATATGTCTTGTCTATGACCGACTGGTTTCCCAACCAGGCAATACTTCTTTTTTTTTTTTGCCTTTAGCTACTCTGGTTTTTTTCTAATTTAATTTAATTTAATTTTATATTGAAGAGGGGGTGGAGAAAAGAGAACAAGCAATACTTTTTTAATGGATTATTTAACATCTAACTGACCTTTCTCATGTATGTAGTAGCCTGTCACCATGTCACTCTCATGTTCATAGTCACAATAATCATATTTATTGAGTAAATCCCACATAACAGGTACCATGTAACATTCAGTAATTCATCCAACCCTCATAATGATCATATGAGGTAATATTGCTGCATTTTACAGATGAGGAACTGGACACATAAGAAGATAAGTAACTTCACCAGATCACTGAGCCAGCAAGTAAGCGGTCGGGACAAGAATCCAGGTCTGTCAGCTCCCAAAGCATGCTACCTATCCCGCTGAAATTTTCAGGGCTCTGGTCAATCAGAGCAGCTCTCCAAGCTGGCCCTCGGGGTCTCCACCAAGCTTGCGACCCCTTCCATCCAGCCTCCATGCTTGTAACCCTCTCTTCATAAGCCCTCTGTTTCTGAGATCATTTCCTGGCTGGGCCCACATCAACTTGGCTCCTTCTTAACTTCTGGTCAGCATGCTTCCTTTCCTCACCAGAAATGCCCTCCATTTTCCTCCTAACACTTGAAGTTCTGTTTTTGCTTCAAATCCCAGTTCCCACCACCACCATGAAGGCTTCCCTTATCTCTCCCGTTATGAGAATGCACACTCTCTAGGTTTGGATGCAAGCCTGCCTGAATCTGAGGTCCTGGCTCTTTCCACAGACTGCTTTGCCTAAGAGAGAAAACATAACCTATCTCTGCCATTCACTGGTTTTACAATACAAGTTTCTGTGCCTCCTTCCTTATCTGCAAAATAAACCAAGTAGACTGAATTAAAATACCCAATCCAATTCACAGGATTGTTGCAATAAATACATGAGATAATGCAAATGAAAACTCTTTGTAAGGGTTTGTTAGATTATCACCTATAAGGCATTGTTAGATTATCACCCCGATCTTTCTTTTTCAATTTTTATTACTTGCATTTTTTTTTTATTCTCCACCTAATCCCACCAGTTTTGTTCAGTTGTGTACGAAATAGGTCGCTAGTGATGGGTTGGCAAGAAAGCGGGCTTTTTTTTCCCGTTTTCCAGGACTTTTCACTGCAGAAATGCAACATGTGATCTGCAGCCTCAGATGCCAGCACAGGTTGTATTTTTAGAAAAGAAGGGAGAAAACGAAACGACTGCAATAATGTAAACTATCTGAATGGCCCTCATATCCCCCAAAATACAGATTTTAATAAAATGTGAGGAAAATCCACTTAATTATGCTACTCGACATGGGAAAGGGGTTTATAGATTTTCTTTGTCATGAACAGCATCACCATCCTGACATTGATAGGTGAAGAGAGTGACTGTTTTTCTAGGGTATTTATTAAATGCACAGGGGAATATTCCTGTTGGGATTTTCCCTGGAATTGCATTGGCTACTTCAGAAAGAGTTGACATCTTTACATGTTGAGTCTCTCCATCTGAGAACACGGTATAGCTCTCTATTCAAGGCTACATTTATATTCTTTGGTGCTTATGCCCATAAAGACATCTATATATTTTGTTAGATTTATTCCTAGCTAGTTGCAGTTTCTCATGCTATGGCCATAGGCTGTATTTTAAGTTATACTCACAGGTTTCACGTCCTTGTGTTTTGGTAAAACAGTCCCACTGTCTGAATGTCAACTTTTGAACAGTTGTTGGACACACACTCCCCGCATAGGAACCACTGTGGCCGGCCTTGGCAACAAATCAACACAGCGTGCTCTCTTGCCTTTGGGCAGCACTGCATGATTTTTAATGATTATAGCTCAATGAAAAATTAATACAGCAAACTGATGGGCTCTGACTCTGTGCTGAGATCCCCAGAACTTTCTAATAGGACTGTGGCCCCTCAGTCCTGGTAGACAAGAAAAATCTCACTTTCAAGGAGAGAAAATTTTCCCAAATGAGAGTCCCTTTAAGAAATCTAAAAGCCAAGGATAAAAATCGAACAGGCCTATGCCTTTCTTATTGGTTCTGCACATTCTGGAAGAATTCAGTGATGTACCACACAGTACACTGGGCTGGGAAGCAGAAACTAGAGGATGTGTTCTGTCTATCAACCTAAAGCACTGATTGCACATAAAGATTTTTGAGTAATTTGAAAATAATTTAAAACCTATTTCTATTAATATAACCAGATAACTTATGAGCTAGAATGCAAAATTTGCAGGTATATGTTTTCTAAAGTGCCAGGGCATGCTACCCAGGTTTCCCAGAGGTCCCCATCCAGTCCCCTCTGCCTTTGGTGCTCTTTGGAGCAAATGCCTGTATGCCCTGGGAGGAAGTGTCAGCAAGGATGTACATGCATGACATTCGAATCCAGTTCTCTCCTTGTTTTGCCATCCCTTGGTTGCTCATTGGACTCTTCTGGAAGATTCCTTGATGCTTTTCGTACACCTTTGTACCATTTGGGGTCAGTGGCCCTAGAGCACCCACTTAAAACCTGAAAGAGTAACTGTCACAGCCAAAGTTTCCACGGCTTACAGGGAACAAAGGGCAGACCTGGATCACAGAGTATGGTCTTTGGCTTCCTGTGTTTTGTGTTAGTACCTAAGAGGGACCAGGGTGGGCTGACTGATGGAACGGGGAGGGGAAGACACACACTGTTGCCTGTACTTCTATGGGGGAAGAAACACTGTAATTCTACAGGGGGGAAAAGGACTCCTGCTGGCTTCTGATCTGTAAGATTAGGCCTGGCAGAAAATATCCACTGTGGTGGAATTTTACAAAGTCGATTCATTGGCTACGGCACATCTGTGGCCAAGTACTATCTGCTTTTCTTTTGCATGATTTCTCCCTATCACCTGTGTTACTCTATCCCCGTTGCCACCTCATGGTTGGATTCCTTCAACACTGGTTCATTTGTATTCTTATTCAAGAAACATTTAGCGTGAGTCAACTCTGCTGATTTTTGGACCAAGCATGGGGGTCCCTCAAAGCACTCACGATCTACTGAAGGAGATGAATGTATTAATTACCAATATAGTGGTGCCCCCGACCTGCAGTTTCAGTTATCTATGGTCAACCTGCAGTTCAAAAATATTACATGGAAAATTCCAGAAATAAACAATTCATAAGTTTTAAATAGTGTACTATTCTGAGTGATAAAGTCTCGCAGCCTCCTGCTCTGTCTGCCCAGGTGGTGAATCATCCCTTTGACAAACGTATTCACTTATACTCTAACCACCCATTAGTATAGGAAAAAACACAGTATATATATGGTTCTGAACTATCCTCAGTTTCAGGCATCCACTGGGGTCTTGGAACATATCCCCCATGGATAAGGGGGGAGCTACTGTAGTGGGGTAAGGACTACCATAGGGAATAGTGCGGGATGTTAAGTGACTGTGGAGAAGACTAGACCTAGCCAGTTTTGGGCGTCAGGGTGACTTGATATTTAATTACTGAAAACAAGGTGGGGGAGGGGAGGAGGGAAAGTGAGACTTTTCTAAGGTTAAAAAAAAAAAAAGGAAATGTGGCAGATGAGCAGATATATGTTAAGGTCGAGAGTGGAGCTTGGTTCCTAAAGGCAAATTCAGGATAAAAGTAGAGAGAAGAGGGCTTCCCTGGTGGCGCAGTGGTTGAGAGTCCACCTGCCGATGCAGGGGACGCGGGTTCGTGCCCCGGTCCGGGAAGATCGCACATGCCGCGCAGCGGCTGGGCCCGTGAGCCATGGCCGCTGAGCCTGTGCGTCCGGAGCCTGTGCTCCGCAGCGGGAAAGGCCACAACAGAGAGGCCCGTGTACCGCAAAAAAAAAAAAAAAAAAAAAAGTAGAAGAGTGAGGAATGAAGCTGGAATAATGAAGCCTGAGTGTTACATTAAGGAGCTCAGATTTTATTATTCGCAGGTCAGTGGAGAGCCGTGGAAGGATTTTAAGCAAGGGAATGACATGATCAAATGTATGTGTTAGTTCACTCTAACTGCAGTGGGGGAAATGGATTATCTACACATTCATTTACTTTAATTATTGTAATTACATAAAGGTCCACACGTAGAATATTATGGTCATTTATTACGTTGAGTCTGGATTTGTTTGTTTTGTTTTGCTTTCTACAAGTCCGATATTACTTTATCTGCAGTAGGAACAGCTCTCTTTCAAAGGATGTTGACGTCAATTAGTTTTAACTGATCTGTCACTTTTAATTTAATTTTGTGAATAGGTAATAGATGAAAATGGTTCAAAATTGAAAAAGTGCAAAGGATAGACAAGAAAAGTGTCACTTCCTCCTATTCCCAGCTATCCAGTTCCCCTTCCCACAACAACTAATGCTATTAGTATCTTTTATGTTCTTATCTAGAAGTTTTATACTTATGAAAACTATGTGTGTTCAGATGTTCTTTATAAGATATATTTGTTTATACATTCTTTTTTAGCCTTTTTAAGATCAATGGTAGTGTACAATGCACATTATCCTTTCCTTTCCTCCCTCATGTAACAGGATTTGGACATGGTCTTACGTCAGGATTTGAGAGTTTTCTCATTGGTTGTTACCACTGCTTAGTGTTTGGTCGTGAACCTGTACTCTAACTTATTTAGCCATCCGCCGGTAATGGACCTTCAGGTTGTTTCCAGTCTTTTGCTTTCGTAAACAATGCTGCAGTTAATGATTTGCCATTGTCATTTCACACATGTGCAGGTGCATCTCTAGTATAATTTCCAAAAAAATGGGATGGTTGGGTCAGACTATGTACTTAGGTAATTTTGATTGCTGAGACCAAATTTCCCTCCGTAGAAGGTGTACCAATTTAGACTCCACTAGAAATGCTTGAGTTTGCCAATACAGTGTGTTATAAAACTCCTAGATCTCTGAAATCCGATAGGTAAAAAATGCTCTCTTACTTTAATTTTGATTTGCATTTGCATATAATGAGTAAGACGGAGCCTCCTTTCATATGAATAAGAGCCAGCTGATTTTCTTGTCCTTTCAAGTATCTGTTCATACACCATTCTCATTTTCCTATTGGGTTATTGGTCTTTTGCATATTAATTTATAAAAGTTATTTATCTAAAGACAAAGAAAAATTACTCCCATATTCGTGACAAGAATTGAAAATATTGTTCCAAGTTTGTCATTCGTGTTTTGACTTTGTTTATGGTGATTTTTTCCATGCAGAAAAGTTCATTGTTAGGTAGTTGAATTTAGCCATCGATTATTTTATAGGTCTTCAAAATTTGTATAACAGTTTAAAAAGTCTTTCCCATCTCAAGATTCAAAAAAAAAACCCCTGAGGTTTCTTTGAGTACTTCCACAATTTCAGTTTTTATGAAGTGAGAGGTATAAAATCAAAATTTGACTATTTTTACTACAAGAGATGGTCATATGGTTCAATCTAGTACATTCAGTTCTTTGAACTGCATGGAATTTATTCTGGTGCAAGATAGGAGGTCAAGTCCAACCTAATGTTTTTGTAGATGTCACCTCAACTAAGTAAGCCATCTTTCCCCACTGATTTTTTAATGTCACCTCCCATATACTAATTTTGCAAATGAAGTTATACATGTTTCTGATCTTCAAAACTCTTCCATTGAGCTGCCTGCCCAAATTGCTCTTTTAATTATTTAGATTTTACATGTTTTAATATCTCCTTATTATTGTTTTTCAGAATTTTCCTGTCTTTTCTTATGTATTCCTCTATCTGAATTTAGAATTTTCTACCCTAGTTCCTAAAAAAAAACAAAACTAATAATAATCTTGTTTGTAATTTTATTAAGATCACTTTGAATTTATAGACTGAGAGTGAATTGCCACTTTTATGATGTTGCGTTTTCTGAACTGGTTTCTTAACTGTTTCCAGCCTCTGAGTTCTCTAACCCATGCCTTCTGCACTCTGCCACCTGACTAATCTGCCTCAAGCATCAACTTCATTAATTCCCATCCCTGAGTTTTCCCAATCCAGCCCTTTGCTTGTTTTCATGTATTTTCCCTTCAGAAATCTGCCATGTCCTCTTCTCACCCAACCACTAACTAAAAGCCCTGACAAACCCCCTTGTTCATCCAGTTCACATCTTCAAGTGAAATCTTGCTTGGCTAGTGTGACACTCCACTGTTCCCTCACTTCCATGAAATCACTGTTTCCACCTCACCAGTTGGCACTCAATTATGCATGACTTTTTTTACACACATGTATTTAAGCTGAGTGGCTTAGGTTTCAAAAGCAGATAATTAAACATTGAATTACATTTACATTAAACCCAAACTTCTGTGGTTGAAATAATGATGCGCACTCAGATTCCTATTACTTTAGACCTGCGTATGCCTGAACTTCTTGTGTGTCTAGATCATATGATCTCTACGGATTGATTCAGTCTGTCAACAAATAGGTATTGCATGCATACCGTGTGCCAGACATTCTGATAGTCGTTGGATATTTGCATCAATCAAATTAAGCAAAGTTAAGCAACAACAGATAACCCCTAATCATAGTGGTTTATAACCATAAAAGTTCATTTTTTGCTCTTGTTACATGTCCATCCCCACTCGGCTTTGACTGCACTCCAAATCTTTATTTCAGGACTCAGGTTAAAGGAGCTGCCCTACTTGGGCTATGCTGGTCTCATGGCAAAGGGAAAGAGCAACGGTAAAGCCATGTGGAAACTCTTAAAGTTTTTCTTTAGAAGTGGCATGTGTCAATTCCGCTCATATTTTATTGGCCAAAACAAGACACGTGACTAAGCTTGAGATCAACAGAACTGGAAATAGACTGCTCTGAGAGGACGGCGCCCTTTAATGAAAGGCATTGAATATTTTTAATAGGTGGTACAATGTACAACAGCAATAAATTCGTGAAAGAGACAGGTGTAGTACTAATCTGACAGAGCTTATAAACTAGCAAGAAATATGGACATTAACCAAATAATAACATAATTGTGACAAATGCTCCAAAAGAGAACTAGAGGATATTAAAATGAGTTAGCCAACATAGTCTGGGTGGTTTAAAAGACCCCCTTCCTACCATCACCAAGAGATATTTCAGAGTTAATAGAAGTTAATTAGGCAAGAGAAAGGGTTGCCTTCTAGTCAAATGCTTTGAATAACTTGAAGTCATTCAAGACTCTTGAACATACTAATTTGACCAAGATGGGCAGAATTTGCATACTTCTATTTCGCAGATTTTCTGCATCTAAATTCAATAAGATAATCTCCTCGAAGGTTCAGAATTCCACAACTCCTTATTAATATGTTTTTCCCATATGACAGGTCAGATATAATATTATAATTACATTATTATGTTGACATTTTCATTGGTTTTGAGGGACCCTAAGTGACAACTTATAATTAGACTGAGATGTACCGTTCCACATGTGGCTACACTACCTGTATATTCACACAGTATGTGTAATACATGTTGTACTTTCTTCGGTCTAAAAATGTAATGCCATTTACAAAAGAAGTTGGTAGTAATTATAGAGCGAGGGAATGGTTTAATCATTTCGAATGGGAAGGTACCCTATCCCTAACATGTAGTTATTCAACTATTTCCACTTTCAGAAAATGATGATACTCTCAATTATTTACTGAGAAATAAATGAGTAAACTAATAATGATGCTGGGGTCTTAGTCTTCCTTTCCTAATGGATGCCTCAGAAGAGAGCCTTTGTAATTCCGTCTCCATACCATATGTCTCTGTTGACATTAAAGTGCTTAGTTCCAAATGAGTTGGCTTCCTTCAAGCATCTTAATTCAAGAGTGGATGATTAGATCTTAAGCTAAAAACCGATTAGGATGTAAGCACTTGTGTTTTTGAAAGGTATTAAGGGAACATCATAGTATGGTTGGAGATAAATTCTCCCTATCTAGTATGGGGTTGGCAAGAATTTCATTTCATCTTCAAACATAACTGACTAACTTCATGTCAAAGTTAAGCACAGAATGAGAAATCTGCCAAGTGTTTGTTATATAAATACACAGCCTGGATGGTGTCAGTTTTTATCCTCTGCCAAGAGTAGTTTCAGAGATATTGTCTCTGAGCAGAGGTAGTCAGAGAAAACCAAGTATCTTTTCCATGCAAAAAACACCCTGAACAAGATTCGGCGCTCAGAGCAGGAACCCACCTTCATGGGACTTCTAAAGTCAGTGCCACATTGTGGTGGGATTCTGAACCCATGAGGTTTCTTAACAGGCACCATGGTACAAAGCAATCAGTGTGAGTAGAAAAGAACAAATCATATTGCAAATACTTCCAATCCCTCTGAGAAAGCACATTCTGATCTAAATAAAACCCAGTGCTCTGATTGTTCCTGCTTTTATTTAACCACTTGTGTGGTCCAAACTGATAGAATTCTCCCCCTCATCCTGTTAATTTGCTTTGGTCCCTATGTAACCCCATCGTCAGCGGGGCACGGTGATCTTCATATTGGGAATGGCAAAATCATTTGACAACCATCTGCCTAGTGTTTTGGCAGACGTTTGTTTAGCTTACAGAGCTACTGCCAAATTGGGACTCCTCATCAGGGATAGACGTTTCAACTAGGGAATAAGGCAGAATAGACTGTAAAGTCCCAGGATTGAGATTTCCTCCTTAGGTTCTGACAGGTGACCTATAAGGCTGCTGACTTTACCACTCCTTAAGAAAGACAAGATGAACTCATCATCATCTAACTTGAAAGGCATGAGCCAGTTTCTCCCTCCCTCCCTCCCTCTTTTCCTCTCTACCTCCTTCCCTTGCTCCATCTTTCCTTCTCCCTTTCTTTCTTTTTTACATTTTTATGTAAAAGTGCCATGGATACAATGAACCGGTAAAGGTGGGCTTTGATTAAAACTGCTTGGGGAACTTAAGGAGCTTGTGCCTCTAACTATATAATCCCTCAGTTTTTCCCTCTTGGTTCACATCAGCTGTGGACAACTCTTTTATTGCTCATTAGAAACACAGATAACCACGAAGGAATAAGAAAGAAATGCTTTCTAATAACAGGAATGTAAATTGCTACAGGAAAACGTCAGATTTATATGTCCAAGTACTTATTGACTTAAACATGAAAAATTAGAGCAGACCTCCCAGATTAATTTGTATTGATAATACCTCTTAACTGCATCCTCTGCCATCCTCAAGGAGCTTTGAGTCCCATAAAGATATTATCTGGTCCAGACATGAAAATTAAAATAGGACCATAGGTTCAGAACTTGAAAGAAATAAGGGCACACTTGAAAAAATTAGACTTCATGAAAATTCAAATTTTCATGAAAATTCAAATTAAAACATTGAGAACTGATATCTTGGTGGGACTGAGGGTGGGTAATAGATGCTGCATTGTAAGAGAAATATCCCCATTAGGATGAGTTTTCATGCTCTAGCTCAAAGCGGAGATGAAAGAAATCTTGAGTCACTGGAAGTTAATTAAATTGTACAAACAAATTCTAAAATATTATGATAGTTATGGGACAGTTGGGTGATTGGACATTCACAAACTACTGTCAACTTGTTTTAGACCTGAAATGGTATTGTGGTTTTGTTTTTTAAAAAGTATTTATCTTTCAGAGATACGTATTGGAGAAGTCGTAATATTTTGGAGATATATACTAAAATATTCATGAAAAAATTCTATTTCAGCTTTGATTTGCTTCATAATAATATTGGGAGGAGGAGTATATGGGAATATATATAAAACAGAATTGGCCAAGAGTTGATCAATATTGAAGCTGGGTGATGGACACATTAAATCTTCAGTATACTATGCTGACTATTTTGTTCATGTTAAAAATGCTTCATAATAACTTTTTAAAAGGAAGAAAACATAAAGTATATTAGGTACACAAAGATGTAATAAAGAATAATCTGGTAAACACTGTCCAGCTAAAGAATTAAAACATAGAAATGTAGTTGAAAAAAATTACAAAGCAACTCTTTTACTTCATCTGTCTAGCTACATTGGTGGTGTCCCATTGGGAAGGTGGCGGCCGGTGATGACTCATTAAAATTGGTAAGACCTCAAGTGATTACTCCAGCGAGGTAGAGAGATCAGTCCTCAATGAGGCAACGTGGTACCTGCCGTGGAGCTAACTCAGGTGTAAGAATCAAAAACACCTGGATCAGAGGCTTCCCTGGTGGTGCAGTGGTTGGGAGTCCGCCTGCCGATGCAGGGGATGTGAGTTCGTGCCCCGGTCTGGGAGGATCCCACGTGCCGTGGGGCGGCTGGGCTCGTGAGCCATGGCCGCTGAGCCTGCGCGTCCGGAGCCTGTGCTCCGCAACGGGAGAGGCCACAACAGTGAGAGGCCCGCGTACCGCAAAAAAACAAACAAACAAAAAACACACCTGGATCAAAATCCCTGCTCTAACTATAGCTGTGTGACCTTCGGTAAAGTTCCAAACTTTCTGACTCTCATTACCTCATATATGAAAGATATGTTTAGCAATACCAACCTTGAAGGATTACAGTCAATGTCTATAAATCACATAGTTGGCACTGGCCAGATAGTAGCTATTTTATTTGATGTTTTGAAAGAAGACATTTGGACATTTCTCAACTGAAATATATGAGCATCCCTGAACAAGCAGTGAATAAATACTTTATGCCTAGTCGATAAAACAAAGTCCAGTTTGCTGCTAATCAAAGGAAAGGAGAGCATCACTTTGACAGAGTTTTAGTAGCATGCAGGAGAGGGGAGGGCAAAGTCAGGTTATTTATGAGTTGGGGGGTCTGAGTTAAGGTTGATCTTTCAGTGCAGTATAAGGGGACACTTAATTAGAATTGGGCAACATTTATTAAATTATGGTTAAATATTGGTGGACACAGATTTGGGAAGATTTCAAAAGGAGTCTTGAGGAGTAAATCATTTTTTGAAGCTATTTATTGTCCTGAGAAAGGGGTGCTGAATGGAGAAAGAATAAATGAATTTGGGGAAAGTTCTTGAAATGAACAACAACATTACCTGCAACTTCAGCTTCCTGGACAAGAGTTTCCTGAAAAAGTAAAGTTAGATTAAATGCAGTCAAACAGTAAATTGTGTTCATGTAAATAGTAGGCTGAATGGGTATAGGTGATTTTTGTTCTCATTTATATAGAGGCTCTAAGAAATATTTTTGTCATTTGCATTTTTATATTTTGGCCCCCACAGGTGCAGGGATTACATGATACAATAATGCATTTCAAAAAAAAGTAACCTCCTTTATGATCATACTTGCAACTCATACATTCCCTATCACTTTTTGTCCCTTCATTGGAATGTTTCCGATTGTCCTTAAAATACTCATAGCTTTATGCCAGAGATCCTCAACCTTGCCTGCACATCACAGTCACTTGGGGATATTCTGAAAGCCCCAAAGCCCAGGTCCCACCTCAGGCCAATTAAATTAGAATATCTGGAGTGGGACCTGGGTGTCAGTAAATTTAAACTCTCCCAGTGATTCCAATGTGCATCTAAGGTTGAGAACAACTGCTGGACACCTAGCGGGAGAAGTAAAACCTTGGCTGGGGAATTATTAGATCCTGACACTAACTGCTGACTGCTGAACTTTAGTATAAATATTAATAATGACACAGGTGTTAGGGACAAACATCCTGCCCTTTAAAATCCGAATTCGAATTGTGTCAGATTTCTCAGGGGCTTAAAGTTCATGGCCACCTTCATCTTTGATCCGCCATTCCACCAACTTCCTTTTCTTTACTGTCTTATCATAGTGCTGTGCCTTTATTCCACTCTAGCATTAACCCAAACTGGGAGCCACTCCATTTCTTTGATTGGCACATGTACCTCACCATCCCAGCAACTCCCGACTCCACACACATGCTCATATAAAACTTCTGCAAGTGTAGCTGACATGGCTGGAGACTGGGAAGATAGAAGAGGTTTTTCATTGCAGAAACATGAAAACCTTAAAGTGGAATATCAGGTATCGATGGTCTGGAAAGTCATTGGGCCACTTTGCATCCTGTACAGTTACCACCCCACCCACCTTTCTTCTCCCACTCTTTCTTCTTTGCTCTTCTCGCAAGGCAAAATAAAAATTCTTACCGTTGTCTTATGCAGAGCATTCTAGTTGTTTCTAGCCTTATTTCCATACTTAGCTTTGGAATTCCCTTTGCATATCCAAGGACTCATTACTGTCCTCTGATAAACAAGGAAGCATCTATTCCGGGCAGTACCTTCCCCATCCCCGCTAGATCCTTGAAGGAAAAGAAAGCACTGGAAAAATGTTACTACCATTCCCATGGGAATTATGACAGTCCCTTCCCAACTTCTTCAAATACATAAACAGTTAAATCAGTTTAGATTTTAAATAAAAACTTTTTTTTCTACAATAATATAGTTCCTTAATTCAGCTAGTAGCTATGCCTACTATGGAAGGTGCTAAGAGATACGTAAGTAGATGACAAATCTTCCTCAAAGAATTAGTTTAGTTGAGGACGTAAGACAGAATTGTAAGACATAGTTAAGGTTTATATACTGCAAGAAACTACGTCTGGTGAACTTAGCTTCCAAGACTTTATTTCGGTTCATTGGCCGTTAACTTTTTGAGATCCATATACTCAAATATTGTATGTTTGCCAAGAACCAGGCTTTTTCTCAATCCCATTTGTATGGTCAAACCACAAGTTGCATACTTTTTTGACTCTTGGTCAAGTTTCCTCTGATTTCATTGGTCAGAAGCACAGATCAGTATGGCTCAAAGGATGAATAGAGAACTTCCATTTCCAGGGTAGGCACCTGGGTCAACCTTCCTTCTGTAGACAATTAAAATTCTTGTCTAAAATATATCACCATCTTAAATCTATCAATGAACTCTCAAGAAAGGAAGGAACTTTCAGCCCAGGAACTGAGGCCATTTGTTGAACCAGATGAACCCAAATTTCTGTTTTCACAACTTCCAAGGTACGGGGAATGGGAGACAAATCCCAGGGCTGACCAAGATGAAGAGTCCACAAACTTTTATCCCAAAGGAACTGTACCTTCAGAGTAAAAATGACCTGGAAGCAGCTCTTCCACTTCTCTATACTCCCACCCTCCATCAGAGGACTGCTAGGGGAAAAAATACACTGTGACAGCTGAGAGAAGGTGAGAAAAGAAAAGAAATAGTCACTACTGGGAACTTGAAACTACAACTTATCTCAAGTTTACAGCCTGAATTCACACTCCCTGAGTGGCCTGAAGAGCCTCAAGCCAAAAATTTCATTGAAAGTGACCCCAGACTAGTCATGCCACAGAAAAGCAAGGTAGAAACAAATGCAGATCTTCTCTGAAGAACACATCTTCTTTCCCAGCCCCAAAGAATTCTCATGAAAACAATTCCAAGAATAATGAGCAGACTGCAATAAAAATTAACTAAATGCACGAGGAAATAAAGCACCATGAGCAAGAGTTAAAACAAAAAACCCCATATACACAGAACAGACACAGACTCCTAAGGACTTCAGATCATAGAAGGCTAAGATACAGATTAGAAAAAAACTGTGTTTAATATTTTTAAAGAAATGAAAAATTTGGAAATATGTGCAAGAAATAATAAACTATAAAATGTGAAGCAGCACATTTTAAAAGAATTAAATTGAACTTCTAGAGATGAAATATAAAATTCTTTAAATAAAAAACTCAGTGAAGTAAGGAATTATTGTTGGTTTTCTTAGGTGTGATAATAGCATGATGGTTCTCCACCAAAAAATAAATCTTCTTATCAATTAGAGATGAGTGCCAATCAAATGCCATTTCAGATGGAAGTATATGATATCTGGGATTTGCTTTAAAATGCTCTAAGAGGGCTTCCCTGGTGGCGCAGTGGTTGGGAGTCCGCCTGCCGATGCAGGGGACGCGGGTTCGTGCCCCGGTCCGGGAAGATCCCACACGCCGCAGAGCGGCTGGGCCCATGAGCCATGGCCGCTGAGCCTGCGCGTCCGGAGCCTGTGCTCTGCAACGGGAGAGGCCACAGCAGTGAGAGGCCAGTGTACCGGAAAAAAAAAAAAAAAAAAAAAGCTCTAAGAAAAATTTGTCTGACGTTTGTGGGGAATATTAAATAAAATTATTAAAATATTGATAATTATTGAAGCTGAATAATGGGCATGTGGAGTTTTTTTTAGATATTATTCCCTCTACTCTTGTGTACATCTGAAAGATTATATAATAACGTTTGCTTATTTAAGAGACGAGTGTATTTACTTAGCTATTGTGGGCCCAGCTATTTTTATTATGTCCATTAAATTAGCTTTTTAAAGCACGATTTTTTTTAAATGTATGATTATATTAAGTAATTTCAAGTCATATTACTGCAGGTATAATACACATACACATTTTCACAGGCTGATACAAACTATAAATGTTATATATGGAAAAAAGTGAAATGGGTGGGTTTGACAGTAGACTAATGAAAACTGAAAAGAAAGTGAACTGTAGAAATTAAAATAGAGACCTGTAGGAATCATCCAGAAAGCAGCACAGAATAACAAAACAATAAAAAATACAAATGAAGACAGAGACGCGGGGAATATAACAAGAAGGCATGATGTATATTTGACTGGAGTCCTAGATAGATAGGAGAACAAGAATTAAGCAAAGACAGCGTTTGAATAGATAATCTCAGGATTTTCCAGAACTGATGAAATGCACCAACTCAGAGATTCCAGAAATCCAGCTAATCCCAAGCAGTGTAATTTAAAAAAAAAATCCATACTTGGACACATTATAGTCAAACCAGAAACAAAAAGAAAGCATAACAAACAAAGCCAAGCCAAAATGAAGAAATGAGCTTGCAAGGATGCAGACAGAAAAGGCCTATCTTCAGAGGGACAAGTCTGGGATCTCCTTTCTCAGCCAGGAAGGCCAGAAAACATGCAATAATATCCCCAATATGCTGAGAGAAAAGGACTGACGTCTGGAATTCTATGCCTAGTGAAAATGTACTTCAGAAATGAAGATTAAATCAAGACATTTTCAGACACAGAAAACAGCAGACTCTCTAATGACGATACTAAAGGATATTCTTCAGGCATCACGAAAATGTCCCCAGATAAAACATCTGAGACGCAAGAAGGAAGGAAGAACACAGAAAATGGTAAATATGTAAGCAAACAAATAAGTACTGGCTGTATAAAACAATAAATAATGTCATGCCAATCTCAATCAAGAACATAGCATAAATCCTACAGAAAATCCTAGAAAACCAAACCAGCAGTGCCCCCAAAATAAAATACATCATGACCAAGTTGGGTTTATTTCAGGAATGCAAGTTTGGTTTCACATTTGAAAATTAGTATGCAAACTGACAGACTAAAAGAGAAAAAGTGTATGATCATCTCAAGAGATACCAAAAAAGTATTTGCTAAAATTGAATATTCACTGCATGATCTAAGTTCTACAAGAGATAAAAATTTCTTAGGCAAACTGGCAGTAGAAGATAACTTCTTTAACCTGAAAAAAGTTACCTACAAAAACTTACAGTGAATATCATATTTAGTAATAGATTAAGATGTTAAGAGCATTTTCTTCAAGATCAGAAAAAGACAAGAATGTCTGCTATCATCCCTTTTATTCAAACTTGTACTGTATATCTTGGGCCAACACAATAAGACAAGGAAAAGAAATAGAAAAGAAGAGAAATTATCAAAATGATCATTGTTTGCATGTGATATATATGATTATGAACATAGAAACTACCCCCAAAATGTACAGGTTAATTTAATAATTAAGAAGAATAAGAAGCAAGGTGCAAAGGAATGCATACTGTATTGTTCCATTTACATAAAGTTCAAAATCAAGCACAATGAAACAATTTATGGTTGAGGAATACACACATAGGTGGTAATGCAATAAAGAAAAACAAGGGTATGATTATCACAAAAGTGAGGATACTGGTTTTCTCCATGAGGACGTAGAGAGCCTAAAATAAGGGCTTAGACGGTCCCAACAATGTTCTCTTTCTGACTTGGTTGAGCTTTTTTCCAGTTTTTAATTATTAATAATCTACATATGACATATTTCACAATATTTTAATAGTCAAAGAGTGAACGGGGATAAGGAAAAAATTCAGTCAATGTCAAATGTCTGTATAAGGGAATGGTAGCTATACCATCTACATTTGTTTTTTGTTTTTGTTTTGTTTTTCTGGTTGCATTTCTGAGTTTTCCAGCATCTGATCATGAAAACAAATCTTGCTTTCTGGCATGAGGTTGATAATATCTTCAGGGATAATCCACTCTTTTTTGGCCAGAGCTTCAACAATTACCATTATGCTGATGACTTCCAAATCTCTATTTTCATTGCTTCTTGTAACTCATGTGTCAGCTCTTTCTAGACACTGCCTTCTAGCATTGCTACTTGAATGACGTACTGTCACCTAAAACTACAGGTCTGATTTGAGAACGTATGTGGAGTTTGTGAATACTCTTCTTAATATACTCTCTCTCTAGGTGAATTCATTCATTGCCTTGGTTTTAATACCACCTATATGCTGCATCTCTCAAGCATCTTATTTCAACCCTAAGTCTCTCTTCTGAGTTCTAGGTTCATATATCCAGTTGACTGCTTGATATCTCAATCTGGCTATTTCACTGACACCTCAAGCCAGCATATTGAATATGCAATTTTGCATAACTAGAGACATGAAAATCATAAGCATGCTTGGAAAATGACCAATAGTTTTTCTTTGCTGGTCTTAGTTTGGGGGACTGAACAGAGTTGTAGAAAATGTAACTAGAGAAATAGTTTGGGGATGTATACTGCAGAACCTTTAATGTTTTATTTAAGAGTTTGGACTTTGTGGATAATGAGGAGTCACAGATGAATTTTTATTTTCTGTTCATTCATACAATAAATATTAAGTGATGACCTACTCTGTACTAGGCACTGTGCTCGGCACTGGGGGATACATCTGTGTACAAGCCAGAGTCGGCCAAGAAGGATTCCTGGGAGTGTAGGAAGTAGAATGCATTGGAATTGGTGTCAGGTTAGAACAAATGGGATGGAGAAGCATGGCTAGAGAGAGGGACTGAGGATGGCAGCAAGTTTTCTTCTGGTTTGGGAGATTGAGGGGATGGCAATGCCTTTACCTGAGGAAGGTGATATAGAAGGAGAGGAAAGGTGGATGGCTAGGAGGCACCTGCCTTCAGCTTGGACCATGAACCTGAGATGCCTACGGGACTTCCAGTGAGGAGGCTAAGTAGCTAATTAGACGCATGGGATTGTGTTGTAGGAAAGAAACTGAAGATGGAGGCATTGATTCGGGACTCCATCTTTAGGAAGTAATGGTTGAGCACGATGGGTGGAGGTGGGTGGCGTGAGATTGCCAAGGAGGAGCAAGAAAGTGATAACTCACATTACATGCAAGAAAAAAAAAAAGGCATTGGCAAACCAATTAGTCCCAGTGTTGCCATAACTAGCTGTGTAGCCTTGATCTACCTTTCCCGTTTCTGTGAGTCTGCCTCCTACTGTCCCATTACTTATTCTGGGATGGAGGAAGGCAACACCACATGTAAGCGGAAGAGTCATGGGATGGTGGAGTTGTTTTAAAGCCTTCTGAAAAGTTTTCCTGCCACCTTGCCCAGGATTGGTTGAGTCACAATCATGGCCCTGAGTTAAAGCATGGGGTGTGGCAGTCTCTGGCAGATTGCAAACACTGTACTGGATAAAAGTGACATGTTTGTTGTTACAAACACTATTAATACCATTATTACTAGTAAAAATAGTAGCTCATGGTTTTGTTTGGGGGCGGTGAGTTGTATCTTCCTGCAGAAGATATGTTGGAGTGATAACACCAGTACCTCAGCCTGTGACCTTGTTTGAAGGTTGGGTCTTCATAAAAATAATCAAGTTAACATGAAGTCACTAGGATAGGTCCTAATCCAATATGACTGACGTCATTTGAAAAAAGAAAAGAAATTTGGACACAGAGACAGACAAGCACACAGGGAGAATGCCATGTGAAATTGAAGGGGTGATGCGTCTGCAAGCCAGGGAATGCCAAGTGTTGCCAGCAAACCACCAGCAGCCAGAGGACAGGCATGGGACAGACGGTCCCTCACAGCCCTCAGAAGGAACCAGCCCTGCTGACTCCTTCTAGACTCCACAGCTGTGAGACAATAAATTTCTCTTGTTTAAGCCACCCAGCTGGTGGGACTTTGTTATAGAAGCCCCAGAAAACTAATACATGCTGTGTACTGCTGGACATTTTACCAAATACATTTTTTGCTCATTCTCTTTTAATGCTCACAGCCTCCTGTGGAAGCCATTATTTGTGATCTCCTTTCCGGGGTAGGAAACTAAAACTATCAGAGATCCAGGTTCCTGTGTGATAGGACATAGGGCGTAAAAATTTTAATGGGGAGAAGATCAGGAAATTTCACCCGTGGGGCACAGCACTGTGTAAATGGTATGTAGTGGAGGATGTTGGTGAAGCAGGTGGGATCCAGAATCAGTCTGGTAGGTTCGAATCCCAGCTGTGGTGGCTCAGCCTGTGTGGTCCTGAGCAAGTTCCTTAACCAACTCTGCACCTTGTACGATAGAGAAAATAATAATACCTAAGGTAATACCTAAGCCTCCTGTGAAGATGAAATTAGCTAATTCCTGTGAAATGTTTTTCATGGTGCCTGCTGCTTTAATATGTGCTTAACAAATTGTAGCTCTTTTAAAATAATTATTCATGGGAAATTACAGGGAGTAGAGAAGGCCCTTCAGTCATTGTGAGGGTCACACAATCATAGATGCCGCTCATAAATGTACTGTGTGAAAGGTCTGTACTAAATGCATTGTGTATATTTAATGGTCTCTAGGATACACGGCAACTGCTGCTTATTCCACAGGCAAACATGGCTGCGTGGTGATTCTGCCCCAGAGCCCATTCAGTCATCACTGGGGGACATCCTCTCCCTGGGTCAAGTCCATCTTAACCCCCCAGCAAGCTCTTTGCGGTAGGAATAAAAATTCAGGCCATCTCATTAGAAATAAATCAGGACAGGAAGGGCAAGAATTGGGAGTTATACGCAAGCTGGGAATCAAGCAGTTAAAAGGTCAGAAAGTAAAGCACAGGTTTTGATATAGATAGATCCTACATGCTTTGAACTTTAAAATCCTTGCATAAGGTTTCACTATAAGCAAGTGTACTCTAAAGGGATTCACCACACAAATAACGCGTACGGGAACTCAATCAGCACCCGGAATTTTAAAAATGCAATTAAACTTGGTGCAGACCCACAGAGCCTTGCCAAACTCTGCTTTAAATAACAATTTAGAGAATCACAAACTTCAATTACTTTTGGCAATGTCTTAGTTTTTCATGAGGCACTATAGGTTATTAAATGTCGCAGCTATTTAGCTTGCTAATGAATAGTTTATCCTACATTCAATTAGGCTGGTTTTCCCTCCTTTTTTTTTTCTCTCTCTCTCTCTCTCTCTCTCTCTCTCTCTCTCTCTCTCTCTCTCTCTCTCTCTCTTCGTTTCAGCCCACTCAAAGAATTGATGATAATTAAGGGAAAGTTGTCAGGGGACCAGGTTTTTCATCCAAGATATCTTTATGGTTCTAGGGTTACCTAGGGTAGAAATCTGGTTTCATCTTGTAAACTTAATATCTATCTTCCAAATCAATAGTGGCTACCATAATGACGATAATAGTAAAAAAAAATATGGCAGTGGTATGCTCTACGTAACGTCATTCCAGCCACTGTGAATGTTTCACATCTTTCTCTTAATACCTTTGTATAGTAGGCAAGGAGCAGATTTATGATTCTTTTTTAAGTCAGTGAGGCAAAGAAGGTTAAATGAATGTTCTCAGAGTAGAAACTTCATCATGAATAAAGCAGAACAAAGCATGAACAGGTAATAATGTTCATGCCATCAGGCTATCCAGTTCCCTGGTCTGTCGGTCTGTCTGTCTGTCTTTGTCTCTCTCTCTCGTGATGGAAGAATTGAGAGATCAGTGGATGCTTAGCTGCACAATTTTTCCCATATTTCTAATCTCCGTATTACTGATGTCTGATCAGTTGGGTAGCCGTCCCTTCCAGATCTGTAATGGTGCTTGTTTATTTCATAGCCCCACCTCAGGGGAGATGATGGCCCCAAAGATTATTGACATTCACAGAGGATGTCAGAATTAGACAAAGACCCATATGCAATTCAACATAAGTGTACTTGTGATATGTATTGCAGGAAAGGCAAAATTAAGCTCATTGATAACAAAACACCTAAAGTTAAGGAAAAGAGGCCAATTTAAAAGCCCTTAAGCATTTAGCAGCTCATCCTGCAGCTCTAAAGGGAGACCAAACTTTGGAGTTCTGATGCACAACCAGGCCAATTTAATTTTTTAATCTAGTTAGCCTATGCTGCGTCCTAGGCACTAAGGTTAAGTGTGGGGAAGAGAGAAAGATGAGTAAGATATAGTCCACTCCTTTGCAGAGGTGTGTCATGGGTTTCCCCCCAACGCTACCCCAACTCAGGCCAGGTACCTCATATGCATGAGAGCTCGGTCACGTTAAGGGCAAACTTGTCCTTGCCGTTATTAAAAAGAAAGATCCAGAGAAAGAAGAGGCCCAGCTGTTGAGCCGAGGGCCTTGATCCTTCTACACAGAGGGGCTTTGAAGGATGACTTCGGCGCCTACATGTCTTAACCATCCCTTCTTCCTCCAACTCCCATGCCACACATCTCCTGACTAAATTGGTTCCAGTATTGGCTCCCGTAGAGCAGAAGGGACAACATGACAGCCCGAAACTTGTCTCCACGTTGGGGGCCTTCTGGATTCTGACGCTGTGTTTATTCCTCTCTCCTTACTCTCACTATGTGTCCCAGTCACGCCCCTATCTCTGGGATGGGAACCACCTGTCCAGACCCTGAGGCATTCTTCCTTCTGGCATCTGACTAGCCACTTGGCCCGGACGCCACTTATCATCGTAATCAGAGTCCAGTCAGTAAACCTCAGGCCACCTCTGGGTCCTGGCATATGTCCGCCCCTCTGACACCTCCTCATCCTGGCCTGGAGCTCACAGCAGCTCCCTCCCGTGTCTGGTCTGATTAAAACATAGCTAATATTTATGAAGCACTGACTCATTGAATGTTTTTTTTTTTTTTTTTTTTTTTGCGGTACGCGGACCTCTCACTGTTGTGGCCTCTCCCGTTGCGGAGCGCAGGCTCAGCGGCCATGGCTCACGGGCCCAGCCGCTCCGCGGCATGTGGGATCTTCCCGGACCGGGGCACGAACCCGTGTCCCCTGCATCGGCAGGCGGACTCTCAACCACTACGCCACCAGGAAAGCCCAATTGTTCCTTTTTTATGAAGGAAACTTAAGCACAGAGAGATTAAATCATTTCTCCAAGGCTCTCAGCCCCAGAATCTCCAGCAGCCTATACTGAAGTTTCTTTAAGAAAAATAGCTCCAAGGTGATTGGCTAGAACCCTCATGGCCATAAATCCAGAATGCTAACTGGTCCCCATCCTGCCAACACTTCTTTTTCTTAAAACCTTAACTTCCTAATATGATGGGACGAGAAAATGTGGTCTTGGGCCATTCCCTGCCTCTCCACTTTTAGGCGATCCCATTCTCCACCCTCCCCCTTCCTAAGGGGGTCCCATTGCCACCACTTTTCCTAACTCTCTGCTGCCGCAGGCCTTCAGCTGTTCATATTATCACTAATGGATCGGCCCCCCTCATAAGGTTTCCAAATAGAGGCCTGGCCCACCACATCGTAAAGGTTAGGCCCACGTATTCCAGAGGGCTGTATCAGATGAGGAATTCTATTAGAAAGCTTTGCATCTGGAGTTTTCTAATGGTGCCTCCAGGCAAAAAAAATTAAAATTAAACCAACAACCAACAAGCCTTCCCTCCACCCCCCACTCCCACCCTCGCCATTCCTGCTTTCCCCACAGCAAGATTTCTGATTTGGTTAAATCAAATTCATTAATAAGCAAGGGGGAAAAGCACTCCAGGCAGTGTACCCTTCAAAATGTAACCTGGTAGAACATTTTGTGGTTACGAGCATTCTGAAAATAAAGCATTTTCTCTCGTGCTTTGTGATTTCTCACGATCAAAAATTTTCCGATACACGCAGGAAATGCTATGGAGATGGTCAAACCTGAGACCATGGCGCTGTCAGCCTTCTTTATGGTAATGGTGACATGCTTGAAAGTGTGAAATCGGGAGCGACCATTTACTTGGACCTCCTCTGCTGTCAGCCACCTTATTTTTCCCCCCTCAAAGTATTCCCAGGGGTGTGTGTGAGTGATCCTTGATTCCCTTACATGGATCAAATTCTTATGTGTACCAAATTTGTCCAGCTTTTCCCTCCCTCCATTTCTCCCTCTTCTCTCTCTCTCTCTCTCTCTCTCTCTCTCACACACACACACACACACACACACACACGCACGCACACTGCTCCCTGGGATGGGGATGAAGTTAGAGAAAGAACCCAACAAAGAAGTGGTTTTAAGGTCCCTATAAGGTCATAGCTGTCTGGGCCCTGGCTGGAAACAGGGCTTGGCAGGAGAGGACAGAGGGGCCTTCTTTGCAGGGGGTTCCCAACCTGTCTTTGTCTGAAAACCGGGCCCTGGGCCAGCCGCAACCCAGTGGATTGCTGCTCCTGGCCTCCAGCCCAGTGATGGATCTGACTGTCATTTCCCTACCCCCAGTGAGGGGGGAGGCAAGCTAAGAAGAGGGTGAAGAGGAGGAAGCAGAGCTGGGTCTGGGAAAAGGTAGGAGGGGCGACCCTGGAGGAAAGACTCAGCTAGGGAGGGCGGATGGAGGCCTCCCAGGGCCCCTCTTGTCAGTCCCTGCTCCCCTGTTGGAATCCATTATGAAAAATCCGGGAAAGGGATGACTCCATCGGAGGGAAAATCTTGTACTCAGGCAGCAAGAGGAAAGGCAGAAAGTCTGTAGCTCCATCAGTTCCAACAATGAGACGCTGGTAAGCAACAATCGTATTAAGTTTAAAAACTTCCTGAAAAAGGAAGTCCACAATATTCTTCTTTGGGAATGAACTCCGTGGCTAAACGCTCCTCACAAGCAAGACTTTCTTCTTGACGCGCAACTTAAATCCAGAGACCAACCCCTCTGTATTTCAAATATGTTGCCACAGGCAGGGAAATAAGGTTCACGACATTTAGAAGCAGACAAAAAGGACAGCTTCTGTGAACTTAAGAAAAAAAGTATAGCTATAAGGACTCATCTGTTTGGATCGCTTTTTTCCCTTCAAAATCTTTACATTTGGCTCTTGTCTGTGAATGTATTTCTCTAAATTAAATGGAAGGCACATCAGAAACGTAAACATTCTGACAGATCCTCTAGTCCAATTCCCCTTACCTTATTTTTTTTTAATTTTTAAAAATCTACTTATTATTTTTGGCTGTGTTGGGTCTTTGTTGCTGCACGTGGGCTTTCTCTAGTTGTGGTGAGCGGGGGCTACTCTTCCTTGTGGTGTGCAGGTGGCTTCTCTTGTTGTGGAGCACGGGCTCTAGAGCACATGGGCTTCAGTAGATGCAGTGTGTGGGCTCGGTAGTTGTGGCTCGCGGGCTCTAGAGTGCAGGCTCAGTAGTTGCAGCACACGGGCTTAGTTGCTCCGTGGCATGTGGGATCTTACCGCACCAGGGCTCCAAACCATGTCCCCTGCATTGGCAGGTGGATTCTTAACCACTGCATCACCAGGAAAGCCCTCCCCTTACCTTACTGATGAGGAAATAGAGATCCAGCGAGGTCTAGTGACTAGCCCAAGGTCACATAGGTAGAAGGACTGGAGAAAGGACTTGAGACAAAGCAGGCTTTCTCTCTTTCTCGCTCTGGTTCTCCACCACGTGGTGCTATGCCTTCCCTGGCTTTCTCTACTTCAGTCTAACTTGAAAACTAACTTTAAGCAATATAGGTGTATATGTATTCCTTTCCATGACATCACCTCATATATTCCATCTGGTTATTCATCTGTTATTCACCTGCATCTGTCTCACTAAACGAAACTGCATGAAATAATGATACATGTCTCTCCTATTCTCTGTTGAATCCTTAAGATCCAGAAAAATGACTGGACTATAGTTGGTCCCCAACAAGTCTTTGTGAGTGATATATTAGCGGGAGAGTGATAATAACATCAGTGTTGACATAATAAAGTCAGAAAAAATAATCACCTGGTAGATTGCAAAGAAGTTGGAAATGCCATCAGAAACCATGTTTTGATTCCATCAATTTACCCCTTTGAAGTGGGTTGTACGTACTGGTGCTTGTAGAAGAAATCTTAATGTATATCCCTAAGAAGACAGTGATGGTCAGGAGAAAAGCCCGGTAGCTGTTCAGAAGCCCATATTCCCCTTTAATAGGCAGGAATATTTCAGAGTCCACCACAAGATGATTGACATCATCAACTAAACGGGAAGCCCATACAGATGCCAAAGAAAAGCCCTACCTGGTGAACCCAGAAGCTGGGAATCTCTCCCGTGTTCGGAGGTCCTGCTCCACAGTCATGTCTGCCTTTAGGCATACAGCCTCCCAGACTTCTCCAAGCTGGCGTTTCCACTAGTGCCATGGCTGGAAGTCAGGAACGCTGTTCACCTAAGATTTCCAACTCTGCCTTCCAGGCACATGGCCCAGTGCTCTTCTTGGTGCTTTAGTAGCAGGGCAGAGTCACGTGACCCAGTCTAGACAATGAGTTTTGAGAAGAGCTTTTAGTTGCTAGTTCCAGACACTCCAGAGCTCTCTTTCCATTTGTAAAGCAATGAAAAAATGTTCATGGAAGTAGCTGTTCCCTTAGCCTGGGTCCCTGAGTGAGGAGACACAGAGCAGGGCCCTGCAGTGAACATGGAACAAAAGCAAGGGAAAACTTTCCTTATTTGAAGCCACTGGGATTTGGGGGTTGTCACATAGCATAACCTAGCCTGACAGATGCAATGTGTGAGGTAATCTCAGGGGTGGTAATGACTGTGACATTTCATAATATTGCATCCTGTGAAGAGAAAGTTATTCCCTTTTCAAATCTCTTCCAGTTATTCAGATGAGTCGAAGAGAAGCCTTGATCAGAGGCTGATATGTTTTTTAACATCTCTCCTACTGTTGCCCACCTTCCTTTTTAACTGAAAGCAAAACTTGGGCTCAGAATATCTGGCTAGAATTTAATTCTGTTGTTTTGTTTTCATAGTTTATTTCATAGTGATCTCTATTTAGGGAACATGATATGGTGTTTTTCAATTTATGGAATGGTACAAAATAATATAACTGTCATTTCTACAGTGCTTACCATGTGACAGGTCTCCTTAAAGTTTTTGGCATGTCATCACCTATTCAGTCCTCAGAAGAATTCTATGAAGTAGTTACCATTATTATCTCCACTTTACAGATGAGAAAACCAAGGCACAAAGGTTCAAGAAGCAGCCCAAGTTCCCCCACTTAGTGACAGAGCCAAAATTAGACTCTAGAAGTCTGTTTCCACAATTTGTACTCTGTGAGTTGATTTTTTTTTTTTTTAAAGAGAGAGATTTCCCTTATTGTTCAATTGGTATGCGCCCATAGCAAAAATTATGACAGTGGTACACAAATGATGGTGCTTCGGGAACCTCCCCTTTGCCAGCCAGGAGATTTGCTTTGCCTTCTTGCCACGGACTGACCTCTTAGCAAATTCCCCCACCTGCATTCCTGTTCAGGCCATAGGGCACTGCCTTGCTTCCTGCCCAGAATGTATAAGGCTTGCTCAGGAACTCAGGGCAATAGTTTTCTTTGTGACCATGGAAGAAAAATGGATTTGTGAGAGTTTGAAGGAAGATAGAGGAGGGGCCATAGATGATCAGAGGGGAGGGAGTGAGGGAGGGAGTGACCATTTGTGTCTGAAGCTTTTATCTGCAGAAATATCCTCCTTCCAGAAGCACTGGAGCTCTTGGCAGCCACCCAACAGATGGATTCGGTTCTTGCCATCCCATACACAGTGCCAACTAGCCCCAGCTGCTCCCAGGGCCTCTCCATTCAGAAGGCTTAAAGGAGACACCCGATTACAATCCAGTGATTAGAAAGAGGTTTTTCTGTGTGTTTCCTTTTAAGGTTTTCAAACCTTGGGGGATAGCTTGTCCAGACAACTTTAATTTTTTTATAACAAGGAAATTTCCTTAAAATGTCTCCTTGAAACTTATTTAGCATGGAGCATTCCAGTTTCTTTGTGTGGTGGGTTGTTAACGTTATCAGAAAGCTTTTTTTTTTTTTGACATTACTGTGGCTTAAGACAAATATTCCAGAAAGAAAAAAAACCTTTAGGGACCAATGGATTTGAAAGAAGGCCTTTCCTCAGTCAGGGTGTGCTCACCCTGGCTTCCTCTAATAGGGCAGAACAAGCCTCCCTGATTCTCTCCAGTCCTCAGTCCATTTTGTTCTTGCCATATTTTTTATGTCTCTGCTGCCTAAGCACATGGAAATAAGGCTAGCAGTGAAGAAACCACAAAAGAGGCTCAGGTTCATGTGTCATTTAATGCAGCGTAATTGGTGGTGGCAGTTTGGGGTGGGAAATCTATATTCATTATTGGTTAAAAGTAGGAAGCTTGAGTGAACAGGCTGGGTTCTCTCAGCCTTGTTACTTAGATTATCGTTTCCTGACGGTGACTCCAGTGAATCTTACGTAATACAATTGCGCCCGTCAGCCAAGGAGACAATATTAGTTTCATGTTCAGACACTTTGTTATTGTTCCTTTAAATAACTGGAGATTACTGAAACACTGCTCCTCTTTGCCAATATTAAGAAAATGTACATCTTTAGGCAATAGATGGCAGTGTTTCCACAGATTTTAATATCACAGTGACTCTTAAAGGACTCCTGGCGCTCAGCTCCCCTGTAGCTCGCCGTGATCGTATAGTGGTTAGTACTCTGCGTTGTGGCCGCAGCAACCTCGGTTCGAATCCGAGTCACGGCAGGAGAGGAGAAGGCTTTTGGAAGAGAATAGCGCAGGTCCCAAGCTGTAGCCCATCCAACAACATTTTGCAACCAGGCATAGAATAATAAAAATCAATAAAACAGAAACTGCTACAAATATTTTAAACTTTAGAGAGATGACATATGCAGAGTGGCTTCATTAATGCCTGAATCCTGTTGCAAGCGTGTTGTATGTGGGTTATTTTATTTGCCTTGACGGGATAATATGATAAAACTGGAGTGTAGTGGACATGTAATTATTATTAATTACAACTACTTAAGCTCTGCTTTGAGCAGACTCGTCAAGTCTGCTTGCTTTTGAGCCTTGCCAGGGCTGTACAGTAATAACAACCCTGAATTATTTGGAAAGATGTCAGCGGGAGATGTGGAAATCCTGTTTAACCAGGCATGAATTGTTGTTAGGAGGTTTTTTTCAGGATGACAGAGAGAAAATGAACTGTCCCTTATCAGTAATTGCAGGAAACGTTTTGTTTCTATGATATGAACTGGCTGTAATTTAACTTTCCTGCCTCATTGGATAATGTAAGAAGTCAGTTGTTGCTCAAAACGAAATTCTATGAAGTGGGCATTTGGGTCTGATAAAGGGCATATTATAAGTAGACAATGGGGCTCAAGCAATAAATAATGTCCACATATGGTGGAACTTTTTAATTGACATTTTCCAAAAGACTGGGGTTTGTGTTATAAATGGCTAAATGTTGAACTAATGTGAGGAACACAGCTTTAATGGGCCTTTCTCCAGGACTGAAAAACGTGAACAATACAGCCTGAAAATGTCAAATATAAGTATGTTATAATGAGGTTTACTGCTCTAAAATTATAGTCCGCCATGTTTTAAATGAAGGATCACTAGAAGGTGCTTAAGGCCTGTAGGCCCTATTTTATGGATGACTGAGCAAAAACTCATGTTTGTCATTTATGTAACACTAAAAACAATTTCAAAGAAAAATATATGCTGAGGGTAGGACCAGAGTCAGTGAATTCTTAGAAATTCCAGAGTCAGTGAATTCTTAGAAATAATATTCTAGAAAAATTGCAATGAATATCGCCCCTCTCTTCCAAAAAAAAAAAAAAAGAGCCATTTCTATTTGATTAGGGGCTCAGAAAGATTGGCCTCAGACTGTCATGAAGTAAAAAAAAAAATATATATATATATATATATGTCTATTTATTGTTTCTTCCACGACTCACTTCCAAAACCATTTTCCACTCTGAGGTCTCTTCTTCCTGTGGTTTATTCTCTAAACCTCCCCATCCCACCCCTCAGCCTCGTATTTCTCACAAATTCTGCCTTCCTATCTCCAAAGGGCCTCGCCTGGCCTCTGCCTCAAGTCTGCAAGACCTCCTCAGCTGGCTGGTACTAATAATGCTTCTAAGAAGACAGCTGAACTGCAATTGTTCTTTAATTTAAAACAGCTTAAAAAATAAGCCCAACCCAAGGCTTTTTGTATTCTGTTAGGAGACTGAAAATGCAATGAATTAATCATTTGAGGAAGGAGATTGTGTCAGCCAGAATCCAGTGGTTGCAAGTGACAGAAACACAACATGTACTGATTTAAAGAGAGGCATAGATCCAGGCACAGGTACAAGGGGCCTTCAGAAACAATAGGAACCAGGTTATTAAAGATGATCAAGACACACCTCTCCATCTCATCCCACATTTCTTTCTGAATGTTGTCTTTATTCTCTCAAACTAACTTCTTTTTTTTTTTCCCTTCAATGTTACTTTTATTTCTTTCCTTTGTTTATCCCAAAAGGACAACGTTGCGATTTTCACACAAATCGCATATAAGATTCACCAGGCAAACTAAAACCGAACGCATTACAAAGGAAAGTAGGGAAAACAGTGGGCCACTTGAGATGGACATCTGCTAGGTTGGTATTACGTTTTACTTTTTTTTTTTTTTTAAACATCTTTATTGGAGTATAATTGCTTTACAATGGAGTGTTAGTTTCTGCTTTATAACAAAGTGAATCAGTTATACATATGCCCCCATATCTCTTCCCTCTTGCGTCTCCCTCCCTCCCTCCCACACTCCCCATCCCACCCCTCTAGGTGGTCACAAAACACCGAGCTAATCTCCGTGTGCTATACGGCTGCTTCCCACTAGCTATCTATTTTACATTTGGTAGTGCATATATGTCCATGCCACTCTCTCACTTCGTCTCAGCTTACCCTTCCCCATCCCCGTGTCCTCAAGTCCATTCTCTACGTCTGCATCTTTATTCCTGTCCTGCCCCTAGGTTCTTCAGAACCTTTTTTTTTTAGATTCCATATATATGTGTTAGCATGCGGTATTTGTTTTTCTCTTTCTGACTTACTTCACTCTGTATGACAGATTCTAGGTCCATCCACATCACTACAAATAACTCAATTTCGTTTCTTTTTATGGCTGAGTAATATTCCATTGTATATATGTGCCACATCTTCTTTATCCATTCATCTGTCGATGGACACTTAGGTTGCTTCCATGTCCTGGCTATTGTAAATAGAGCTGCAATGAACATTGTGGTACATGACTCTTTTTGAATTATGGTTTTCTCAGGGTATATACCCAGTAGTGGGATTGCTGGGTTGTATGGTAGTTCTAGTTTTAGTTTTTTAAGGAAACTCCATACTGTTCTCCATAGTGGCTGTATCAATTTACATTCCCACCAACAGTGCAAGAGGGTTCCCTTTCCTCCACACCCTCTCCAGCATTTATTGTTTGTAGATTTTTTGATGATGGCCATTCTGACCAGTGTGAGGTGATACCTCATTGCAGTTTTGATTTGCATTTCTCTAATGATTAGTGACATTGAGCATCCTTTCATGTGTTTGTTGGCAATCTGTGTATCTTCTTTGGAGAAATGTCTACTTAGGTCTTCTGCCCATTTTTGGATTGGGTTGTTTGTTTTTTTGATATTGAGCTGCATGAGCAGCTTGTAAATTTTGGAGATTAATCCTTTGTCAGTTGCTTCATTTGCAAGTATCTTCTCCCATTCTGAGGGTTGTCTTTTCATCTTGTTTATGGTTTCCTTTGCTGTGCAAAAATTTTGAAGTTTCATTAGGTCCCATTTATTTCTTTTTGTTTTTATTTCCATTTCTCTAGGAGGTGGGTCAAAAAGGATCTTGCTGTGATTTATGTCATAGAGTGGTCTGCCTATGTTTTCCTCTAAGAGTTTGATAGTGTCTGGCCTTACATTGTCAAACTAACTTCTACATGGCAGGAAACATGGCAACCAGCAGCAATTCCTGATCTTTACATTTACAGCATTGCTGCCTGCAGGAAAGCCCCTTAAGTACTATTCAAAAAATTCTGGGGAGAGATCTGATTGGCTTGGTTTGGGTCAGGTGTCCATTACTGGGCCAATCAGTGATGTCCATGGGGACAGAGTCATGTAGCGCAGAGAGTGCCCTTGCCTTGTCTTAAGGCCAGTCCCAAAGTGAGGGAATTGCCAGCCCTGGGACCACCTCACTATTTTCCCACTGCATTCCCACTGCACCATTTGGTGGCTGTCTATTTCCACAAAGCCATGAGTTCAGTTCCCAAACTATTAACATCTCTATTACCTTGTGAAACAAGCAAAGCAGTTGGGGGGCGGATAGTGGAGGGTTTCAGAATATGACAGTTTTGTGGACTCAACTTGGAGCTTAGGGACATAGTCGGAGGAACTGCTTGAGCAAGCGAGCACGTCATGTTCTCCCTGCTCTGTGTCACCCAAAGGGTGCGGGTGCTTTCTTGCCCTTGGTGACTACTTTCCTAGCCTGGCCACGAGAGAGCACAAAGTCTTCTGACTCTGCAGGCAAAAATCTACTTGAACTTGGGCAAGTTACCTAAGCTCTCAGATTCACATAAATAAAGAGGAGGGAGTTAATGCAAGAATTAAAAGAGGAATGTACAAACAAATAAACAAAAAACACTTAGTACTGAGGCTCGTAATACAAATGCAACACTGGCACCTAGTAGGGTTGCAGCAAATAATATTTATTTTTATTCATTCAGGGCCACATGGTGTCCTCCTCCTCCACCCGGCCGCCATGGGTAGAACGTCTAGAGTGAGATTTCCATTAAGAAACAGGGTCCTCGCCATGGTTTCAGACATTTTAAAAAGTGATGGTGTAGACGCTAAACCAGGGGTAGCACACGTCAGAGTCCACTAAGTGACCAGATCTTTATTCAAGTTTGCCATCCTGGTTCACCCCTCTTTACATGGTCACCAGGACCGAGGGTCATAAAAATCAGGGGTTGTTTTCATCAACAGAGAGTTTGTTGACATTGGGTTTCCTATCTTTACTTCTTGCTGATGTTGAAAAAAATTGAGTTTTAGTTCTAAAACCCATATCAAGTTGGTTTTCAGAAATGTTAAAGCCTGAGTTATCAGAGGAAATTAATTCTAATTTTTAATTATATTAACTTCGAGACAATACGTGCTTTTAGTTTTTTAAAAAGCATTTTACAGATATCTCAACAGACCCCATTGTTACTTCCATGCTCACGTTGCCTGCATTTTATACCAAAGCCAATACCTGCTGATGGAAAATCAGAGTAACTCTGATCTAATCCTTCAGAAAATGTCTCTCCAAAATGTCAACTGTAAAGGATTTCAGGGCAAAAGTAAGTCATTCACAAACTAGACTCCCTGACAACTTTTTAACATTATGGATGAAACATTAGAGTATAACAGAATCCTTGTTTTGATCGCATGGGTTTGGCAGCTGTAGCTCTCACCAATCAAGGACATTGTTATCGCTTAGATTTGTTTATTCAAATTGTAAAATAATTTGCTTATTGAAAAGTCAGGAAACCTCCTTTGTCGTCTTTTCTTAGGCATCAACTAAAATAGCAAGAGGAAGTGTTAATTCTCTGTATAACCTATTACTTTATGTCCCTTATGTTGGTGTAGCTGCAGTGGCCTACAGAGTTTGCTCAAGTAAAACATTTTACCTGTGTAACTGTAATGGAGTAGCTAAATTAAAAATTCAGAGCTACATATGCTTGCTTTATTACCATAAGCTTATGGCTTTAGCTGAATGCCTCTCTCTTGCTCTCTAAGAGAGCCTAGAGTAGGCCAGACCTGTTTTCTTAATCTCCATCATTAACCTGTTGAATTGAAGAGAGTTTATATTCCACTATGTTCTAGTCCATACTTTAGTGAGCTTTCATAAATAAAACAAATTAACATTTATTTTTCTGATCAAGTCATCCATTGAAAAGCCTCAAGTAAATTGGTAATCAAACGAGTACTTCATTATTTCAAAATCAACATCTATCTAGTCTCTAATTATAAAGAAGGTAAAGTTTGTTTTTGTGCAATAAAAATACACTAATGCATAGAAAGTGGTTTCTTAGAACCACATCCGAACGGATGGAATTCACTTTAAGGGAGCAGTGTGGGGCAGAAACGATGGCTGGAGGTGTGGCTGCCATCCCCACAGTGGAGGCAGGAGGTGGCCTAGCTCATTGGAGTGGCAGTGTCCCCAGGAGTGGCAGCTGGTGGTGACTTGCAGCGAGAGAGCACGTATCCACCATCAGCTGCAGCAACCTCACCCGCAGGATCCGAGCCCTGAGAGACGACGTGTGGGCTGTTTCTGCTCTCGATAGCTCAGCCGAGAGGAAGCGTGAGACACCTTTCCGGTGCCCCTGCCTGTTCTACGGTGCTGTGACTTATCTCAGTCACATCACCCTGAAAGGCTGAAGATCCGTGGCAAAGGCCTGGAAACGTGGGCCTTCCAGGGAACTGACTGGCGGAGGAAAATTCCCACAAAAGCTGAATCAGAGCGAAAGCTTTTCTAGGCAGATGGGGATTCAAATCCAACCTCTGCTGCTCTGACAGCTTGACTTTGCACCTGACCACTTTGTGCTTCGGTTGATTAGCAACACAGGGGGAATATGAGGGTTAGATAAGGTGATGCATATCTGCTGTGACTCCTGGGGATGGTGACAGTGAAGGGAAGGATTCCAGAGAACAAAATTTTTTTCTCTGTCGCTTTTGTGGACTTACCAGCGTTCAAAAGTCAACCCCTCCAAAAACAAACCAAAAAACATGCCTTGGGTGCAACCTCTGGTCGGCAGCAATTTTAACACTCTCGTGTCTTCACCTAAGCCCTTCCACCAGATTTCAGATCACGTTGCCACTGGAAAGATGAACTTCTGTTTTCCAGCTTGTTTGATAATGAGCAAAGAGCTAGGCGGGGAGGTCAAGGTCAAGACGACTCCAAGATAAACATGAGTTGCCACTAGATGGCGCTGCTTGTTATTCATCAAAGACAAGGGGCTTTTTTTTTCTTTCTTTCTTTCTTTCTTTTTTTTTTCTCTCTCCACGGACTCCTGGCTCAGGGTGTCTGCAACTGGGATCCTAATCATACCAGCATTCTTCTGTTCTCTGAAGGGAAGTTCTATTTTCAGCATATTATCATCAAGATCTGAGGACCAAACAGATTCCGCCTACAATCTGGGGGAATTACCCCAACAGTGTTGCCTTTATCCAGAGGTGATTTTAAAAGAATATGTTGTATTTGGACGTCAACGTTCAAAGGCTCCGAGGCAGAAAATTCCATTTCAAAAGAAAATGTGATTAATGAAGCCACATAAATCCTGTAGATTTATCGAGGCTGGAGCAGTTTCAGAAATCGCACAATACAAATCAAAGACGCGGGTTTTCCTACATCCTCCCTCACTTTCTCTTATTCTTATTTCCGCACCATCTCATCCTTTCCTCCCCTCTTTCCCTTTCGCAGTTTCGTGAATACATGTATCCCAAACTCCAAAACAAGAGTGAACTTGTTCAGAAATCCTAAATACAGCTGGTTTCAAGTGCCAACCATCACCATTTCTCCTCGTTCTTCCCCCAAGAGATGCAAAGACAAGGTTGAGGCTATAGCAGTGAACTCACACACCTCACAGACTGCTTATAAAAGCTGAGTCAATTCTGGAACTCCATGTAGTAAGACTCCCAGCTTTCGTGAGGGGTCTCACTTAAAGAAAGCCGAATTTAAAACATAATGTAGATCCTTACTGAAGGTTTTCTAGAAGAGGTGGTATGGGAATTCTAGAGACTGCCTAAGGTAGAAATTTATTCAAAAATCTCCTTTAGACCTAACTCTGTCTCCTTCAAACCCCCCACTTATATGAGCCCCTAATTGTGCCCCTGACTTTCCTCCAGGTTCTTGAACCATCCACTCTTCTATACTCCTACGTCCTGTTCACACTCCCTGCTCCTTTCATAAACTCTGTGCTCCCTGACATGCTGGGAGTCCCCTCAGGGCCCTGCAAGTGGTGTCCTCAGGCCAGTCTGACTACATTTGCTTCCACAAATGAGCCCATTACCCAGAGTTTCAACGTAGAGTACAGTACCATGTAATCGAGTGAGTGTCCTGGAGTGGTCTGGTGGTAAAGCACATGAGCTGTGGAAGCAGATTCATATGTTGAAATTCCAGTTCTACCCTTTACTTGCGAGGTGACCTTCGACAAGTTACTAAGCTTCTTTGTGCCTCCGCTTATCCATATGTATCTCCCTCAAAGGGTTGTTGTGAGGCGCGAATGATCTAGTATAGGTGAAGCACTTAGAAGACTGTCTGGTTCAGAAAAAGTACAGTATTCACTGTAACTATTATTATTATCATAATTGCTAAATTATTACTATTATTATATGCCAGATATAATGATAGGTAAACAGATGGTAAGAGTATACAAAATAGACAGTATCTTTGTCTTCATGGAGCTTTCGGGGTAATGGAAGAAACAGATAAGTCAACTGGCTCTTGCAATGCAGCATGATAAGATTCTGAAAAGGAAAGCCACAGGTATGATACCAGTACACATAGATCTTTAGTCCCTAGTTGGGAGTCTAGAGAAAGCTTCCCTTTGGCACTGAGACCCAAAAGGGGTCAAGGATTCTTACAGAGAAAGCTACCAATACACTCATCTCTTCCGGTTTTTGTGGGAAGGGCATAAGCAGAAATGAGGGAACCTTGTTCCCATCTTTCTTGGGTGTCAGCCCAGCTCTAATGCAGGGAGTCTTGAAGGGAGCCCAGTGCCACTTAGCAGCTTGGGAGTTCTGCATCTTTAGGAACTCTAGGAGGCTCCCAGGACAGGGCACATATAAAAGCAGTCAAGCAAAAAGATAAAAATGGACTTAATTCTAATTTTCCTCCTGGGCACTCCCTGAAATACCCAAGCATCTTTTCAGCTAGAGGAGTGGTGAGGGCAAGGGTGGACAGTCTATGACATCTCCTAGGCTTGATGAAGCAGCCGGGAAATAGAAAGGTCTATACGCATTGGAAAGTAAGTTTTTCTTTTTTCCTGCTTTTAAGGAATCATAAGCTATCTAGTTTAATCACTTAGCAAACATATACTAAATGCCCATACTGTAAAACATGGAGATGCAATAATGAAGACAAAGCAAGCTCTGAATGAGCTTGCAATCTAAAGGAGAAAATAGGCATAAATTTGATTACAGTCCATCAGAACGTGTCACCATAAAGCCTCGTGGGAACACAGAGGAGGTACAGAAGCTATATAAACAAGACATGCAGCCTGTATCTGACTTACAGAGATTACGGTGGTAGAGGGGGAGAGGGTACAAGATGAAGGCAGCGACAGGCAAGTCATTTAGAGATTAGCAACGTTATCATACTATGAACAGAAGACTCTCTTTTTCCTTTAAGCCCAAAATTGTCACATAAATTTTTTTTTTTTGTCATATAAATTTAAGATTCTTCCTGAGTCGCAATTCAGGAGGATTTGGGAACACTCCCAGACAAGACCACTCCTCCATCCTCCCAGCCAGTATCACCTTCATCTCCAAAGCATTCCCAGGGAAGAAAAGCAAAGGGAAAAGAAAGTAAGCCGTTGAAAACAGATGAAAGAGATAAAGAAAAGAAGAAAGGATGTTGTGCCTATACAGAAACATGGCTGCTACCAAACTCTCCAAGGAAGCTCATTTTTCTTCCTGTCATCATAAAGGATACCCAGGTTTACCCATTCTGTATATAATAGTTTGCATCTGCTAACCCCAAACTCCCAATCCACCCCTCTCCCACACCCCACCTCCTGCAACCACAAGTCTGTTCTCTATGTCTATGAGTCTGTTTCTGTTTTATAGATAGGTTCATTTATGTTGTATTTAGATTCCACATATAAGTGATCATATGGTATTTGTCTTTGTCTGTCTTCACTTAGTATGATAATCTCTAAGTCCATTCATGTTGCTGCAAATGGCATTATTTTGTTCTTTTTTATGGCTCAGTAGTATTCCATTGTGTATACGTACCACATCTTCTTTATCCATTTATCTGTCAGTGGACATTTAGGTTGCTTCCATGTCTTGGCTATTGTGAGTAGTGCTGCTATGAACATAGGGGCTACTGTATAGCACAGGGAACTATATTCAATATACTGTGATAAACCATAATGGAAAAGAATATAAAAAATGTATATATATATGTATAACTGAATCCCTTTGCTGTACAGCAGAAATTAACACAACATTGTAACACAACATTGTAAATCAACTATACTTCAATTAAAAGAAAGGAATACCCATGTGAGATTCCCCCCTGTAGAGAAACAAACTGAGATGCAGAGGCTGAGCATTTTTCTTTCATTCTTTCACTCATTCATTCATTGCAACTAACACTTATTGAATATCTGTTCTATTAAGGTGTTATTCTATGTGTTGGGGGAAAATGAATGAAATAAGGCCTCTGCAGTGAAGTAGCTCATGGTGCAATAAGACGGACAGCCAAGCAAACCAATATTACGGTTCCACACAATAAGCTTTTGACACATTATGGCAGTCCTGCAGTTTGACGTAAAACTGGGGATTAGGTGGCCTGAGATAAGCTTTTGTGAATATACGCACAGAAAAAGCATGTAGCAATATCTGAAATTTCGATCACACTAAAATCCAGATGTGCAACGAAAATGTAGTCTCTTTATATTGCTTATTATCAATCTGGCCTTTCTTATAAGCCCCATCCTATGGGTAGAAAGGCAGGAAATAACTAACTGCCCAATTCAGTTTAAATTTTAGTCCAATCCCCAGATGTAAATATTCCCTATAGCTAATGCTCAGTCTTCATTATTTCTGCCCCTTTCCCCCAAATTCTCTACACGGTGGCCTCAGGTGCATGGTTGGGGCAGGTCGCAGGGCTCATGTGATATTTTGGGGGTTCAGGGAGGAGGTCATAGACCACACAGCATCCCTGTTTTGCCCTCTATTCCTGCTGGGACACGTGCTGAAGGCAATGGTGGCGAACCTTGTGTTCTGGCTCCTTTCACCTTGGTCAGGTTCTCGTGGCCCTTCCTGGCCGACTCAGCCACAACCTGGCTCTCTCGGGCGCTAAGGATCCCTTTGAACCTCTGCCACATGACCTGTCAGGCCCCATGGAAGACTCACTGAGTCTCAATTCATCTGAGCACTATGGGAATTGGTGGGTCATCTATGTCATTCAAAAACCTAGAGCAGAGCAATAAAATTCATTTCAGATACTCTGCCTGTCCACACCACAGACTAAACACCGTGTCTCCTAGGTAGGGATCAGGGACTTGAGCCCTCCATATTTACCCAGTCTTCTCCCGCATCTCTAGTCCAAAGGCTCATGAGGGGAAATTGGAACAGACCTGATCAGTTCACCCTTCATCCTCTCTCTCTAATTATCCCCCAAATGCTGGCAGACCTGGAAGAGTGGACTTCCCTTCTCCACCTCTTCTTCCTACCTAGATGTCCCTTAGGTAAAATTCTACCCAGGCCATCAAACCTAACCCCCAGATATGTCAACGTGGAGGTAAAGGAATTTTAAAAAATCCTTTCCCTCTCTATAATGCCTGTCTCTCCTGCCCATTATCTCACTCAAGATGCCAAGAACCTACCCTCAGAGATCGGCCTCTGAGTCAATAAGCCCCTTGGCTCAAGTCTCTGAGAGATGCAGTGAAGCAATGATTTAAGAAGGAAATTAGGACTTCCCTGGTGGCGCAGTGGTTGAGAGTCCGCCTGCCGATGCAGGGGACACGGGTTCGTGCCCCGGCCCGGGAAGATCCCACATGCCGTGGAGCGGCTGGGCCTGTGAGCCATGGCTGCTGAGCCTGTGCGTCTGGAGCCTGTGCTCTGCAGCGGGAGAGGCCACAACAGTGAGAGGCCCGTATAATGCAAAAAATAATAATAATAAATTAAAAAATAATAAAAAAGAAGGAAATTAAATTCATGTCTTTAATATTTACCAAGAGCATATCAGTTGTAAGATAATAGAATTGTATTTCTCTGTCTTCTAATTGGGTAGTCCAAGGAATGTCATTCTGCAGGTCACCTCTGGGTAAACTGTGACAAGTGTTTCAAGCTCAAATAAATTTAGGGGATGCTGAGCTAAACAAGGTTAAATAGGTTTGTTTAATGGGAAACCATCAGAGCCCTTAATATACGTGTTCTGAGAACACGTAGTTTCCCAAAGTTATTTGACCATGGAGCACTGTTTTTCACATCTTCTGGAAACAGTGTCCTGCAGAATATAGGGATGAAAGACGCTGACATTCTTTGTCCCCAGAATCAGTGAATATCTCTATCCCTCCATCCCACCTTAAGTCAGCAAAGTGTTAAGGCAATTGTGTCTCTATTTCTTGTTTCCTAACTGGGCCCTCTCTCTACTCTCTCAAACCCTGTGCTTATTTTTAATGAAAACAGATGTGACATCAGTGTTAGAAGCATGAAATACCTGGAATTAGACAGTTGGAGACGCTAGAAATTATGAGCGTTTATACCAAAATAAACAAACAAGCATAACCCCATTTATTCCAAAATGAGAGGTAAAAGGTCTTAATTCCCAGGAACTCTCTGGTGGAGAAGCAGGCCGGCCTGAGTTGCCCTTGTGATGGATGGGAAATGGATGACGGCTCATGGTTAAGGAATGCAAAACAAAGATCTTATGACTTTCAGTATAAAAATATATATGGTGTAAGATTACTGTACCATTCCCCACAATCAGAAAGAATATTCCCTGCACGGCCTCAACAGAGAAAACAGAATCTGAGTAGACAGAAAATTGGGATCAACGGGAAAGTTCTGGCAAAACTGCTTTGCAGAGAACTTAATGATCTTAAAATAGGTTCCCTAAAAGGAGCATTATGTAGGAAAAATAACCAAATCTCAGGGGATATAGATGAGTTCCTTGGGGGGGGACAATGATGGATGAGAGGAGATGGCAAGAGAAAACCATAGACCGCTGGGATAATGGGCCCAGCGACCCTTTTACCTTCCTCAAACTTTTCTTCTGACCTTGTGTAAACAGAGAGGCCTGACTCGACACGCGAAGTGAAAAAGGGGGGAAAATTTGATATTTCATGTGCAGCCACATGTGGGCTGAAAGTATAACTCATAAAGAAAAAAATCCGTCTCATCATACACATCTCTGTGTAAGCAGGATTGATTTACACGAGTAGCTTCAGTGTGAGAAAACACCGTGAGCACACAGGAAAACAGTAGGGAGTTCCAGGGCCCCAGAAGAATCAGATATTACTGGCCACTCTGTGCTTTCATGTAGAGGAGCAATAAAGCATCCTTAAGAATGAGGTTAGAGCAGGGCTTGCCTGGTGGCGCAGTGGTTGAGAGTCCCCCTGCTGATGCAGGGAACACGGGTTCGTGCCCTGATCCGCGAAGATCCCACAGGCCGCTGAGCCTGCGTGTCCGGAGCCTCTGCTCCACAGTGGGAGAGGCCACAACAGTGAGAGGCCCGCGTACCGCAAAAAAAAAAAAAAAAAAAAAGAGAAAGAATGAAGTTAGAACACTTTTTGCTCCTAACCCTATTGCCACTCCTGCTCTCTCAGTCTTCCTCAAAACAAAACATGATATATGCGTTATTTTCAATTTTCTACGTTATTTTCTATTTTCTAAGTACAAAACATGATACGTGCGTTATTTTCTATTTTCTACATTATTTTCTGTTTTCTAAGTACAAAACATGATACGTGCGTTATTTTTTATTTTCTAAGTACAAAACATGATACGTGCGTTATTTTCTATTTTCTAAGTACAAAACATGATACGTGCGTTATTTTCTATTTTCTACGTTATTTTCTATTTTCTAAGTACAAAACATGATATGTGCGTTATTTTCTATTTTCTAAGTCAATCAATCAAAAGTAGTTATATTGGTAGCACCCTTTGAATTAATTTGTAAAATTGCTATTGCTCTTTGGGCATACTTGTTCCTCAGGAAAGAGTCGTTAGAGATAGGAGTGGTAATTTGAGCTGCCATGAATCCCTATGGCTCTTAAATAAATAAAATAAAAGCCATCCATACCAAGACTACTGTTGTTGAGAATCCAGAACTGTGGAAACGCCTCTGCTGCTTCCAGACCAGGCTGGGAGACTCTGTGAGCATCATTGCTTAATGTGTCTACCAGCCTCCCCTCCCTTCAATTTTAGCAAATACTTTTTCGGTTTTAAGAACCTATTGGCCTATAAGCCTTACTGACTTTTAAATTTTAAAGTAGTTCAAGCTGGATGTTTATCAGGTGCAATTGAAAGGTGCACAATGAATACATGGACCTTAGCAGAATTAGGAAGGAGCTTTACTTTCTTTTTCTTACTCCCTAAGAATGTTTACAGGAGACTTTTTAGAATACATGCCAGACTGGAAATATGGTGGTGAGCAAACAGGTTCTACTGACCGTCAGGGAGATCGTGGCCTATTGGGAAGAGCTAACACTCAATGATTGCTTGAAATTAATCAATTTCAAGTGTTCGGTGTTCTATAGAGAAAAGTAGCCAATACCTAGAGGCCTCATGCCTGGGTGGAGAGGAAGTGACAGTTTCCACAAGGAAGTGATGGTTAGTCTGACCTGAAGGTGGTTAGGGGTTAGTCCCATCCTCATGGGCCAAGGTCTCCTTTGCCGTCATAACCCTGCATAGCATGGTAGCTACCTAAATTTTAAAATGTCTCTTTTGATTTTTCAACTAACTGAGCTGACACCAGCCAGTTTATCTGATAACATTAATGGGAATATGAGTTTTCCTATACTCTTCATACTTCCTGTAACATTATTAAGTTGAAAACACGTAAGAGAAAATTTTGATCTGAATAAAATGAAGTGCTAGGTAGAAAAGTGGAATAAATAACCTTCAGGAAAAAAAAATATTACTTCTAATTCTTCTGTGATTAACTGACTTTAGAGTCTTAAATAGCTATAAAAATTCTGACATATCTATATATTTTTTTTACTCAATCAAAAATCATGAAAAGATGCAAAAACTGGGTATGGTTTGGTGCAAAGAATATATACTTTTGTTGGATGTCACCTCTAAAGGTATCTCAGAATGAATATGTGCTAAAACTATACTCAATATTTTGTAATAACCTGTAAGGGAAAGGAATCTAAAAAAGAATATATATATATATATATAATCTGAATCACTTTGCTGCACACCTGAAACTAACACAACATTGTAGATCAACAATACTTCAGTAAAAATTATTTTTTAAAAAATGAATCTGTGCTGCTATGCAAATTAGCACCTGCCCAATCCTAGTATGGCATCCTTTGCTTTGCTGAAATGTTTCCAGTTGTGATAAATCCACTGTCCACTGGTTTGTAGCAGGCAATTTACATTTGTCAACTCTCATATGTAGAGATCTCATATCTCATATCATATCTACATATGTAGATATGCTAACTATTATTGATAGCCCATCTTCTTATCTTCCTCAGTGGAAGAGGTAATCTGATTTACCATTTTTATACTTATAGTATGTATTCCTCTTAGTATCCATTACATTCCTTTTATATTTTTATTATATACTATATGCTATGCATTCCTTTAGTATCTTAAATTCCAGCTAGGTTTTGAATGACCTGTTATGTTCATATACTTACGTATTATCTCCTGAAGGAATGTCTATACTCTTGAGATCAGGGACCAGGGCTTTGATGCCTTTTCAACTTTTTTCTATCATGTCCAAAGCATCTCATCCAATAATTAATATTGATATGAAGTTAACAAATATTTCTTGACATGTATAAGACACTGTTTCTAGGTCAAGCATTTGGAAAGTAAATGTTCTTTCCGTTGGTGTGACTACTACTTATCTCATTTAACATCTGGTTAGAACTGTCACCTATGAAGAAAAAGGAAGGGAAGGAGGGAGGGAGGAAGGAAGGAAGGAAGAGAGGGAGGGAGGGAGGGAGGAAAGAAAAAGCTTACTTCTTTATATTTATGTATACTACCATTATTTCATGTGGTATTAAATGCCTCTTTTACATAAGATCAAGAGTTTTAAAATTATGTGCTAGTTCTACAGCAAAACAGTTGCAGGCAGGATGTGAAAAAGAAATCAATGCAATTTACTTATAGTTAATTTAAAATTAAGTTAAAAATGAAAAAAGTTGGCTTATTCTCAGTGGTGCTGCTGTTGAACTGTCATTTAAAAGCTTATATAATTAGTGGAAGCATGTTAATTGAATTATGGCAATTAAGTCAGCCTTGAGACAAGAGGGTCCCTTCTGATTGGCGAGACTGTGGTAATTCTGTAACCCATTGTCACCTGTTAGAAAGTTTCAGGACCATGTCTCATCCTGCCCCTTAGTACTTTAGCTACCGGAACGTAGCCAAATCTTGACTTCTCTGGTGTTAATTATCTACTTTGTGGGTTTTTTGAGCCCTTGGATTCTTCTCCTCCTTTCCACAGGTTACTGGGTTGTTAGCATTGATGGTAGGCTGGAGCCATGAAGAGGCCATGCGATTTACATCTATTGGTTTTTTGTTTTTTAAACTACCACGTATCCTCACCAGTAAAAGATAAAGTGTGTGTGGGAGGGAATGAAAATATTTGGGAAGTTGTTGTGGAGAAAGCAATTTTCTTTTCAGCCCTCTCTTTAATAATGTCGCTGTTGATTAAAGCTTAGAGAAAATACTGAAGCAGGAGTTCGCATGAGTTTGGGGGCTGTTTGAGGACTCTAACTGTCCATGTTAACCCCTTTTTACAGATGTTGTAGAATGAGCTAGCCATGTCCCTAACCTGATATTACTAAACAAAGTAGCCTTGGGAAATTTCCTGCCTCTTTCCAGGACTAAATTTATTCTATGTAGTGATATCACCACGGTTCCTTTCAACTCTCAAATTCTCCAATATTTGGCCCATTCACAAGGACAGTGCCATGTTTTCTAGGACTCTGATATAGATTGTTCGCCTTCTATGTCCTGGGGTGATGAAGCTGTACAGGCAGAATGTCTGCCAGCCAAACAAACCGATGGGAAGTGTAGCTGATGCCACTAAGGACAGGCAAAGGGGAGCATCAGAATTGTAGGTTCCTGCAGAAGAGGGAAAGCAAAAGAGAAGCCAACAGAGAAGGGAAGGGACAACCATACTGCCATGTCTGAAAACAGCAATCCTGGGAAAGTTCTGTGAGCAGGGCCAGCCCCATACTGTGCAGGAAGTGGTGCAAAATGAGAATGTAGGGCCCCTTGTTCCAAAATGAAGAATTTCAAAATGTCGACCCTGTCTGTGGGCCTGGCTGGGAGGGATTAATTCTGTTTTCCAGGGGTTGAAATCACAGGAACCTCCCTCTCTGGATCGCCTGAATCTGCAGGGCTTACTTCAAGTCTGCTTCTCATTCAGCGCTATGTTTCTTTCTTGCTTGCTTTTTTTTTTCAACAGTGCTGCTAGCTGTATAAATATTTTACAGTTCCCCTATGAAAAGTTTCCAAGGGGCCCATGTTAAGGGAAAAAATCTTTGAAAGGATTTTTTCCATCGCAATTAAAACCTTTCAAAGCACCAAGAGCTCCCCAGTCTCACTTTAGTGCAACAAACCTCTATTTTTTTTGACCAGTTTGGATGGCTCTGGGTCTGAAAGTAAGCCAGCCTCTTTGTTTGGTGACTTTGTGGGCTGCCGATAGACATTTGGAATTTAAATTCATTAGATACATGGCAGAGCTGGGGATGGAACCCGCGGAGGGTTTAGGAATGCTGTGATCAGAAACTCTAACCCCGATTTCCTGTATCTCATTTACAGGGGTAAAATGACTATAAATCAAACTAAAGCTCATTTTGGCTCCCCAGATGAAGTCAAATGTACACTCTGACTTATGCATATACCATTTTTAGTTAACGCACCAATAAAAATAATTGTGCAAGCCTAAATTTGGAAGTATTCCCAGTGTTTATGACAAAACTTAATATAGCCAGGCGCATTGAATGTAATATGGGAATTTTATTGAAATGAAATTAGTCCATCATGTAAGCTCCACGTTTTCCTCAGATTTCTTGGACTTCATATGAGAGCTCTTCTGGGGACCCTAATAGGGTCCTGCAAAATTCAAGTACAGTATGTAGAGACAGAGTTCAGACTACAGCTGCACCCTGAGTAGGATGGTGCTCCCCGAGTTTCCGTGCAGCAAACTACACACGCTTTTCCAAGCATGCCCCTGCTCCCTACCCTGGGCTATGAGCAGCAGACATATTCTCGTGGTTTTGCTCAGGACACAGGTCTCCTGGAGAGGTGGAGATAGGGTTCGTTTGTAACTCTAGTAAGCACGTTATGTGCCAGAGACCTATTACGTAACTTCCCTGGGGAACCAGCATGGCAGCAGCATTGCCTATGTCCATGTAGTTTGGTTGCTTGACCGTATTTAGGGATGGAAGTCTGGGGCCTATGGGATGCTTTTCTGGCTGCTCGAAGGAGGAAACAACATTTGTGCCTTTGAAATTTAGGCTTGGGGGTGGCGGTGTAGGGATAAGGATATTGGAATGAAGGAATTCAACTTCTGATATGGATTATATTTCATTTACAGTGGTTCACAGACTTTAATTTGTACATCAACACTTCCTGGGGCACTTGTTAAAAAAGCAAATGCCCAGGCCCCACCACAAGAGATTTTAACTCGTTACATCCTTAGATCAACCTAGGAATTGGCATTTTAAACAGCACCTCGGATGACATTGACACAGTTGGTCCCAGGATCTCAGTTTTTAAAATACTGTTATCAGGTGGGTCATCAAGAGCAACAAACAGACTTCGATTTATTTAAGTGCTGTAGACTGAACGTTCCCCTCTAAATTCATATGTGGAAACCTAATCCCCAAAGTGATGGTGTGAGGAGGTGTGGCCATTGGGAGATGATTAGGTGGAGCCATGAAGGTGGAGCCCACACGAATGGGATTAGTGCCCTTATAAAAGAAACCCTAGAAAACTCTCTTGCCCCTTCAGCCCTGTGAGGACACAGAGAGAAGGTAACCATCTAAGAACTAAGAGTCAAACTCTAACCAGACACAAAATCTGCCAACACCTTGACTTTGGACTTCCAAGCCTCCAAAACTGAGAAATAAATTTCTGTTCTTTATAAACCACTCAGTCTAGTTTATAGCATCCCGAAATGACTAAGACATTACTAAGTGTTTATTTTTAAGGTGTCACTATGTGCATAAGGAAAGGTCTGGACCATCTCCTTCACTGCCTTTGGACCACCATCTAGATAGGTGTCTAGCCTATTTTGTTTCCAACTCAGGAGACAGATATTTTATAGCTTCTTTTTATAGCCTGTTTCAGCGATTAATCATCATTACTGTTAAGACTTTTCTCCTTAGGTCTATACAGATTTCTTCTTGCTGAAATTGGAGCCCATTTCCCCCATTTCCCCCTCAGAAGACATAGAGAATAATTGGATTGTGTTTTGATAATAATCCTTTATGGATTTAAAGAAGGTCAAAAGTATCTTCCCTTTAATCCACACAGCAAACAGTTTTGTTCATGGTCAGGGGCCAGTTTCCATCCTTATGACTCCAATAGGTCCAAGGATGGCTGACTTAGGCCTGGACCTCAAACACCTCAGGTGCCTACTCAGATTGCCTTCCCCGAAGCCATCTTGGAGGGACTCTGGGAATTTAAGGGGCTGTTTTTGGACATTGACATCACCACTTCCACAGTTTACATGGAGAGAGTAGCTGTCTCTTCTTTGACCTTCTCTTAAACTCCATTCTTTCTACTTTCCCTTGCCTTCCCTACCTTTCATCCTTCTAATTAACGGACTGTAAGACCTTGTCTGACCTCTGTGGTCAGAGCAGAAAATGAATTGGGGAATTTAAATGGAAGTTGGGCCCGGCCTTTCCCCTCTGGGGCAGTGGTGGAAAACCTCGAAGGTGGCCTCCTCCGCTCATGCTTTGTGTAGTTGTCTCCCTCTGAGTGTGGGCAGGGCCTGTGACTGTCTTCTCATCAACAGAATATAGTAAAGGTGGTGGGATGCCATTCACGTGATTATGTCATGTTTCATAAGACTCCGTCTGGCTGGCGAACATGCCCCCAGAGACTCTGCTTGCTGGCTTAGTGAAGCCAGTGGCTATGTGGGCAAAGCCCACACGGCAAGCAACTATGGGTGGCATTTGGGAGCTGAGGGCAGTCTCCAGCCAACAGCCAGCAAGGAACTAGGGCCCTCAGTCCTACAACTGCAAGAAAATGAATTCTGTCAACAGCCTAAATGAGCTTGGAAGCAGATTGTTCCCTTGTCAAGCCTTCCCATGAGAATGCTGCCTGGGCGACAACTTGATTTCAGCCTTGTGGGCTCCTAAGCAGAGGACCAACGCAAGCCGTGCTCAGAGTCCCGACCCACGTAAACTGTGGGATAATAAGTGTGTATTATTTTAAGCCACTAACTTTGTGGTAATTTATTACTCAGCCATGAAAAACGAATAGAACGACCATTTGATTTGACTTACCTGGCAGTGTGTAGGGGGAACTGTACAAGGCTGATGAGAGAAGGCCTCCAGAGAGACATTTAGCCTGGGAGGGCCAAGATCAAAGGGGACCTAGTATTTACATACTTGTAAATATTTCAGATTTTAGTGAATGAGGACCATGCTTGAAATCTTCTCAAACGTTTACATAAAAGCCACTTCCCTTAAAAATTAATGTTGATCATTAGAATAACAGCCCTCATTTACTAGCGTACACTCTGTGTCAGTCACACTTTGAAGTGCTTTGTATATACTAATTCATTTAATCCTCTTAGGTGGCCTATCAGATAAAAACCCCATTTTACAGATGAGGAAGCTGAGGTACCCAGAAGTAAAATTATCAGCTCAACTATTAAATGAATTTGAAAAAAAAAGGTGGGGGAGGGCAAAAGGCAAACAAGTTTTTTGGCCTTTTGGTGTCCAATTATGCTCCCGTGTATCTCCATTTTTAGAATTATGTCTAGCTCTTATGAAACCTGGACATGGCATGGGCCTCACTAGACTTCTGAGAGGGCCTGTGTGAATACGTCAAAGAGGTAGTTTTCCTAATGATAACCGTAAGTGCCAAGTAGACCGAAGTGAACACTTCAGTAACTTGATAAAGAAGGAAATAGTAGAAACTCAGACTCTTGGACCAAATAGGATTCTAGGCCTATTAACTTTGGCAAATCATTTGCAATGTTGTCTCCATTTTAGTGGCTTTTACCAGCATATTCTAAGTTTTATTAATATTCTTTTGAAAATGTAGAAACAAAAGACTGAGCTTGACATTGTCAACGGAAGTACCATTTTGTGGCTCTTGTGGGTCCTGCTGTGTTTATGTATCCTAGAAGATATGAAATGACCTTTGGAAATCGCAGCGCAACATCCCAAGCTGGTAGGCATCCTATGGTTTACTTTTTTCTGCAGGCCTTAGATTTAATCAAGCATTCCCAAGTTCCACTTGCAGCTTTTGTATTTCTTTTGGCCTTGAGAACCCTATTCAGATTCAGCTAACATGTTTTTAGTGAGTGCTAGTGGGTAATTACTAGTGTCTTCACTTTACAGATTAAAAAAACTGAGACTCAAAAAAGCTAACTGCCTGTGGTTAAACAATTAGAAATAACAGAGGAGAGATCTGAAATCAAACCATCCTGCTCCATGCTCAGGACTCCACGCACAATACCAAGCTGAGTGCTGTGTATTTCCCCCCAAAATGTTCTGCATGGGAAGTGATCACGCGATAGAAGATGCTTCCCCCCACCCACATGCCTGAGCATGTGGGAAAAAAAAAGAGGAAAAGGTATTTAAATTAGCCTGATCATGTTCCCCCAAATGATGTGGTTTCTCAGCACACTGGGAAGGTTCCACCTGCCCTAAAATGAGATCTCTGTTATCATGCACTGCACTGGAGGTTTATTCCTTTCGAACTAAAGGCTTTTTGGTCTTTTCATAGTGTTTAATTAAGACTTTATCAACAGATTCTGAGAGTTAGTGCCTGATGGGACTTCAGAGCCATCCAGGGGTTCTTTGAAAACCTCCCATGTATGTTCTGCCAGTTAGAGAGGTATGGCTTGGGGGGAGGGGGAGGGAGGGTTTTAATGTGGCTCTCCTAGGGTGAGCAGGGCTGGGTCTTGAAGTAGAAGTGCCTGTCCTAGAACATTTGTAACCAGACTCCACACCACTTAGAGCAGTAAGTGAACTTTTAGCCTCTTCTTAACAAACATTTTTAAAAGTTCCTTAAAAAAAAAAATCTAAAAGCCCCATGTCCCACCCTTAATTTTGCTTTGTCCCTTGGTCTAGTTTAACTCTATATCCCACACCTTGAGCAGTCTCCTCTGCGGAGTGTCTCCTGTGTCTGGGGAATCGTAGAAATTCTTCTTTTTCACTTCGAATTGGGAGGAAACCACCGAAGCATTCATTCTCTCCTCTGAGTCCTGCTCCTTCCTCAGACCCCAGATTACCGTTCCAAGATCTCCGTGGTGGTGACAGAAGAATAGAACTTGACTTGTGAGTTATTTGGGAGGATGGTAGGGAGGCCAGTAACAATAGAAGAGAGGAAATGAATGTTCAGTATGAATTTCTGACAATTCGAGAGAATAACCCAACTTGACCTGTGCTGACTTATTCTTTAGCGAGCAGTAATCGTGATGTGGTCTGAAACCATGTCCGTTATCTCATTTCACTTTATTCATTTGTTCAATGACATTTATTGAGACCTACTATGTGCTAAGCACTATTCTAGGTACGGAGGTTCGACAGTCAACTGGATTCCTTCCCCCAAAGCAGAAAAGTTTCACCAGAGGAGTCAGACACATGAATGAGTGATTGCAGTCTTGAGTAATAAATTATGTGGGACCATAGGGAAAGATAACCTAAGCCCCGGTCTTATTTGTTGCTACATAAAAAATCACCCTGAACTTGGCAGCTTAAAACAACAAATATTTATTATCTCATGTAGATTCTGAGAGCCCAAAGTCAAGGAGTGGCTTAGCTGGGTAATTCTGGCTCAGAGATGATCGTGAGATTGCTGTCAAGATGTCAGCCAGCGCTGCAGTCATCTGAAGGCTTGACTGGGGCTGAAGGATCCTCCCAAGAAAGCTCACTCACAGGGCTGTTGGCCTCAGTTCCTCACCATGTGGGCCTCTTCAGGCTGCCATCCTCCCACAGAGTCAGTGATCTGAGAGAGAATCAGAAGCTAAAGTGGTTGTTTTGTTTTGTTTTGGTTTTTTTTAAAGGAACATTTATTTATTTATTTACTTATTTATTTATTGGCTGTGTTGGGTCTTCGTTGCTGCACGTGGGCTTTCTCTAATCGCGGCGAGCGGGGGCTACTCTTCGTTGCGGTGCGCGGGCTTCTCATTGTGGTGGCTTCTCTTGTTGAGCACGGGCTCTAGAGCGCAGGCTCAGTAGTTGTGGCGCACGGGCTCAGCTACTCCACGGCATGTGGGATCCTCCTGGACCAGGGATCGAACTCGTGTCCCCTGCACTGGCAGGCGGACTCCCAACCACTGCACCACCAGGGAAGTCCCAAGCCACAGTGTTTTTATAACCTACAATCAGAGGAGACTTACCGTCACTTCTGCTGTATTCTGTTGGTCACAGATCAACTCTGACACGATGTAGGAGGGAATGAAACAAAGGCATAAATACCAGGAGGGGGCTTTGGGGAGCCATCATGGAGACTGACCACTACACCCAGCCTAGGAGCATCAGGGAAGGCCCCCAACAGAGACCAAGACCACAAGGAGAAATAGAACCCAGGACCACAGGATCCTTCTATCATGCATGAAAATTCACAGTAACTCTCCCATTCAGTAACAAGGGATGGTTTCTCTTCTGCCACAATCTTTTTCCTTTTCTGGCTGCTTAAGATGGCCAGCTGCCCCCATATTGGGTTCATGCAATTTAAGGCCCCATCATTTTCTGAGCCAAGAGGAAAGTGGGATACAGAATATGCTAAACTCTTTGAGTGCTGTGAGCCCCACTCCCCAGCATCAGGAGCTTTATCTGAACTCTACTAAGACCTCTGAAAAAGATCAATTGATAAATTGTATAGGTCATAGATATGGATGTGTATTAATGTGTAGTAATAATGTGTGTCGTTATTAATAATGCAGTGTTGAGACCAAGATGGTCTAAGAATCAGTACCCACAACTATCTACCAAAATTGCCAGTATCTAGTAATGTGTGTTCACTAAGACTTATTTTTGTCTTCATTTAATAACAACTTTGTGAGAAGTAATGGAAGGACAGGGATCTTTAGATTTCTAAATGAATAGCATCTTCATATTTTTGTTCATTTTTATAACGCTGTCAAAATGGAAACAGACATCTCCAAGAACCATAGTTCATTACTTTTTACTTCTCACTAATTGACATTTTTAAAGTATCCATTATAGGTCTGGTAAAAATTGCTGACATTTGCAAGGTGTCCAAGGTAACAGAGCTCTAACAAAAGACTAATTCCAGAGACTGGTTTAATCTTTAAAATTGATATTCCTTATATCAACATAAATGAGAAGGAAACTAATGAGACTTCATTTTATTCATTTAAAAAAAATTTTTTTTAAGATTTTTTTCTTTTTGATGTGGACCATTTTTAAAGTCTATTGAATTGGTTACAATATTGCTTCTGTTTTACGTTTTTTGTTCGTTTTGTTTTTGGTGTTGTTTTTTTTTTTTTGCCGTGAGGCATGTGGGATCTTAGCTCTCCAACCAGAGATCGAACCCACACCCCCTGCATTGGAAGGTGAGATCTTAACCACTGGACCACCAGGGAAGTCCTGAGACTTGGTTTTAAATTCATCACTTCCTGTATGCATCTGTGTTCTAAGTCTGAATCAGGAGGAGCCAAGCGTTCTAGGCCCCAGAGCAGAGGAGAGATGTCAAGTTTGAGAAGGTGGACGCTGTTCTGTGCCCAAATAGCTGCAATAGGAGGGTGGATGGATGCTCCTAGGGAGGCAAGGGCAGCATCTACCTGAGGACTCAGGAATACATAACCTCAGTACCCACCCTCTCACTGCTCATCACCTTCGTCCTCTGACTCCTGACTTTCTGTCACTGCCACATCCAGTGCCAAACTGTGCTGAAGGTGACTTGTGCCTGTTCGTAAGACCCAACTGTTAAATTTTCACGAAATTTGCGAACCTATGGTTAAACATAGTTAGTGTTAAAAACTAAGTGATGTAACTTACAATTAAATCAATTATATGAAAAAGAAAACATAATAAATTCTCAAAACTCATCACTTCCTAATTATTTGGCTACATTTTGCTCTTATCTACGTTCTTGAGGTTATTTATCTATGGCGAGAGTATTTATACCACGGATATCAGCCAACACTATAAATCAGGGTTCCCCCCCCTCCCCCGGAGAACCAGTTGTTAAATATTTACCAGCATATTGCTAGGAGCATCCTTCTGTTAATCCCAACTTTGTGGTAGTACTTGAGCCAGACTGGCTGGGTTTAAGCCCAGGTTTTGCTATTTAATGGCTTATGTGACTTGGGCACGTTATTTAACTTCTTTGTGCCTTAGTCTCGTCATCTGTAAAATGGAGATAATATAGCACCTACTTCATAAGGTTGCTATGAGGATTAAAAGAGTTGATATTTGTAAAGCATTTTGGAACAGTGCCTGAAACCTAATAAGTACTACTTCAGTGTTTGTTAAATAAAATAAGCTAAGTACAATTCTAAGGGCTGCTATTCCCTCTTTGATTCCATCTCACTTTTTTCCTCACCTCTCAAAATCTCTAATGTTCTTCTTCCACACTAATAAAACAATTTTTGTTGGACTTTTGGCCATTTAAAATAAAGATTAGATTTCTCAGCATCCCATGAATAAATTTGGATCAAGACAATATAAACAAAAGTATCATGTGGTGGCTTCCAGGAATTTATTTTCAGTGACAGGAGGCACATTCATTTTGCCTCTTTTTCTTTTCTATTCCTTCTTCTATCTTGGTCTCTGAAACTTGAATGTGATGGCTGGAGCTCAAGCCACCATATTGGACCCTATTGGTGGAAGAAAGCTACAACCTAAGTATAGAGCAAAGAAATATGGAATTAATCAGTCATAGTTGATGGCAAGAAAGATATAAAAAAGTAGCTGAAATATGTTCATGGTTTAGAATGAGAATGAAGATATACAGAATCAGGTTTCAGCGGTCTTTAGAGATAAACTTAGATTCTGAATGATCTCATGGTTCTAGATCCATGAAATTTAGCTAATGTGGCTCATATTCTTGGATTTCTGGGAAATTCCATCTCCCTTATTATCATGTCGGTCTTTATAATAAGCCTTAATTACTTGAACTAATGTAATTGGCTATCCCTTGCAACCAAGAGTGAAACTAACTAAACCTTATGGTCTAAAATATAACCGTAAAGGTATAATTCTACCTACCTGCAGGTATATTTTCCTCATTAACATTGTCCTGTGCAGACAAACTTACACCATAGGAACTGAGGGCTTCTCCTTTGGAAATGTTCTACATCCTCGTGTGGTTTCTGGGTATCAAGTTTTATTCTCAAGTAACACTTGTCGTTTCCCATACTGAGAAGGCTCTGAACTTTTATTCCACAGTATCTGGATTATTATATAGTAATGATGCCCTTGGAAAAATTAAGTGGACAAAATTGCTTCCCATCTGATTCCTTTGAATGCTCATTCCCACCTGAGTTCAGCCCCTGAGTTGAGCAGCGACATGCACCTGACTAACTACTCCTCAGACCTACCCCAGCTCAGCAACATTGGAGACTTCCTCTCCCCATCTCATCGCAATTTACCAATAACATACAACATTTTCCTCTAGGCATGGTCAGCTGGTCAGTGAATCAGAGACAACAATTTGATTTGCATTGAGATATTATCTGACTTTATTATAGATTCTATTATTGACTCATATGGAAGTTATAAACTGGTTCTTCCAGTTAAACCAAAGGGAAATTTAACATTTGTAGAATGGTTAGGTGTCAGGCACTGTGCTAAGGACACTATTTAACTTTTACAACTAATCTACCAATCAAAGATTTTAGTTGCAAACAAGTAAACCAATTCTGAATGACAAACAGAAAAGAAATAAACTGGAAGGATATTCAGAAGCTCACAGCGTGGCCAAGACCACACCAGCTTTGGAAAATGGGCAGGAATAAAGATAAGGCAGCAACCAGTACATTGTAATACAGACGTACTATCTGTATTAACAGATAAACTGTGAAATCTCCGTGACTTAAGACAAGATACTGTATTTCTCACTCAAAGTTCAATTGGAATCAAAGGAAAGGAGGTGAGGGCTTGCTCCATGCGTTCACTAAGGAATTCAAGCCGATGAGAGCCTTAACATTTTCAACATACGACTCCCAAGATCGCCTTGAGCCTCAACATTCTGTCAGCAAATAGGAGAAAGGGGAGAGTGGAGGTCCACGTGTGAAATTTTTATAGGCCAAGTCTGGAAGCAACATCCATCACTTCTGTTCTCATATTAGTGGTCAGAACTCAGTCACATGACCACACTTAACTGTAAGAGAGGTTAGGAAATATAGTCCAGCTGGGGCCCAGGAACAGAGGAACAGCTAGGCAATCTCTGTTCCAGCCCATCCTCTTGTCACCAAATACCTAGGCCATGCTTCCGTCCACAAAGAGAACACAATCATCTCCTCCCTGAGAAAGATAACCCCAAATACTGTCCAGTCACTGAATTTGGCTCGAAGCTCAGATTCTCTAGGGATGTTCGGTATTCTCCATCAGGTTCAGGTCCATCACTCCTCACGGTCTAGCTACCAATACCTAGAAGGACAAGTTACTTACTACCTCCTCCCAACAGTATCTGATATACAATGAGAGAACAAGAACAAAACGATAGTAAACCCACCCCTGTGGAAAAGAGAAGATAGCCAGCGATCACTGGTACGTAAAGATGTTAAATTCTAATGGGCAGGCTTCCTGAAAACCCTACCCTGGGAGTGAAGAAAGCTTCTAGAATAAACCCTAGATCTGCTTCCTGGGAGAAACTCTCTTGTCCATTGTTCTTCATGGGTCCTTGCTCCACTGTCTGGAAGTTTCTTCTTTGGCCATCTCTGTTACGTTTGGAGGAAAGTATGCCCTCCTTGGAGGCTGCATAGCTTTCAAAGCCCATATATTGCTGATAAATTTAGGGGCCCAAAATTTATTTTGATATTCAAAGGCTTGTTTTAGTCCAAGCTCATGGTTTCTTTGGCAGTATAATTCCCTCAGAAACCTAGTAGACTTCTAATCTATTTGCTTCCAATCAGCTTCATGTGCTAGTAACTGTACCCAAAGTTCTTTTCCTGGTCATAATTGTCAAACCCGATTTATGATTTGCTTCCTAATCACAATGACTGTCTCCATCTACAGCCTAAGGCCATCAAGCTTAGACAGGAAGACCACACCCTTGATTTGATCGTAGCTGCAGGGCTAAGTCATATTCAATCTGATTTCTTACTGTTTGAGTTTTGGAAGCAGTCAATTTTTCCAACTTTTCAGCAGCTCTGGCTTCTGACATTCGGTTTCACTTTTGTTTGAAAGCAAGCCAATTCTTGCCTGAGTTCATCCACTCTTTTGCAAATTGCTACAAACATTCTGTTTTCCAACCCTTTCCCCTAGAGCTAAAGAATCAGCATACACCTGACTTGTCTTCTGAGTTATATCAAGAGACAGTTTTATCAAAGATTTTTCCACTGCATAACATAGATCTTCGTCTTTCCAGCCTCCAAAGCCAGTTTCCTTGCCACTGACATCGCCGTTGCTTACTCAAAATCATGCATTTTAGGTTTTTGTTATGGAAACATTCCACTTCTGGTACAAATGGGTACATTAGTTAGGAAAATTTAGCTTCTATAAAGATAAATCCTAATATCACAATGGCATAATACAATAGAAGTTTCACATTTACTGAAATCTAATTGATGAGGAGGGTTCACTCCCTGCAGTCATTCGAGGACCCAGGCTGATGGAGGCTGTGCCGTATTAAACATGTGATTTCCAGGTTATTCTGGGTATTGTCAGTCAATTAATAGATGGAGGTAGAGGGCTTCCCTGGTGGCGCAGTGGTTGAGAGTCCGCCTGCCGATGCAGGGGACACGGGTTCGTGCCCCGGTCCGGGAAGATCCCACATGCCGTGGAGTGGCTGGGCCCGTGAGCCATGGCCGCTGAGCCTGCGCGTCCGGAGCCTGTGCTCCGCAACGGGAGAGGCCACAACGGTGAGAGGCCCGCGTACCACAAAAAAAAAAAAAAAAAAAGATGGACGTAGAGAGATTATAAAGGATCTGGTGGGAGGTCTTTATGGATTCACCTTGGAAGTGGCATCTTTATTTTGATGGCTAAGAAGCCAGAACTTAGTAATAAGGTCACATCTAACTCAGAAAGGAGACTGAAAGATATAATCCAGCTGTATGCCCAGGAGGAATGGAAAATGGGTGAAAAACTAATGAGTCTCTCCCATAAACTAGAACCCCTGCCAAAATCGTGGCGAACAAAAAATGAGTGAGGGCGCCATTGCTATTGCTGCTAAAGGCTGGACGCTGAAGCTTGTACCACTGATGCCCCCAGCCTCAAAGCAGGATGTTGTCATTACGTGGCTGCCCCTTGAAGGATAACACTGCTGCTGCTATTACACCATCCACACCCAGAATGGGTTCTCTGTGGTCCTAGTTTCTTTAACTCACTAGCTCCCAAGTCAAAGCCAAGAGCAAACATATCAGATTGGTTGAGCTTAGATCATGTAGCTACTCTCTTATTGCAAAGAAGATGGGGAAAACAACTCTGCATTTTTAGCTCATAGAGTGAGCGACAGATCCTTCCCCCATTATAGCTCCTAAGGTGAGATAGTCTCCAAATAAAGACAGAGAGTCAGCTAAATCAAAGGAATCAATTCCATGATGGAAGTTTCAGCCCCAAATGCCAAGCTGGTTGGAGAGATTATTTTAAAAATTAGGAAGTGACCTACTTTATTCTGTATGTGTGTGTGTGTGTGTGTGTGTGTGTGTGTGTGTGTGTGTGTGTGTGTGTGTGTGATCTTATTTCCTGTCCAATGAGAATTTTGAGGTTTTGCCTTCATCCGGACCTTTCTTGTTCACTACTGTGTCCCCAGTGCCTAGAATAATGTCTGGTACTTGGTAGTCACTCGACAAATATTTACTGACTAAAAGAATCCTTGGCCCAGTAAGTGTGCTTATTGATGCTTCTGTTCCTGGCTCTTCTGACAGCTGGTAGGGACTGTTGAAACTTATAAAGACAACAAAAAGAGTAATATAGCTTCCATATTACATATCAAGCCCACAGCTTGGAAGTGTCTCCTGCCTGATTTCTGGATGTGGCAGCACTCATCTAGTTACATGATAGAAAGGAAAGTGAACACCTGAGGTGGGAGGAAAGACCAGTAAATATTGCCAGATTATTTTTAAGATTTTTCTAAGTGTCACCTTTCAGAAAGGACCTACTAAGTTTTAAATCTGGAAATTAAAAAAAAATTATCCGAAGAGTTTCATGTCCTTGGTCCATATATTTGGAACGTTCTCCTTGAGGTGTTTCCTTAGTCGGTTAGTGGCCTTGAGTCTGTTTAATGGGAATCTGAGCATAGAATTCCTTTCTGGGAATGCAAATTATGACATCTCTTTGGCAGAGAAAGGTTTGCATTTGTAGATATTTTAGGTGGCACTGAAATAGCATGATAATATTTTAAAAGACAGCAGGCCAACAGGGGGCAAAAACATTTAATCGTTTCCTCTCTAAACAAGATAACCTTCTTTCTTTCTGTATTATTTTAGTAAAAAAAGTTGTGATGTGTGTTACTCCCTTTTTTGTCCTGACGTAGATGAGGTTAAAAAGTGATGTGCCGAATGAGAGCTTCAGAAAGAAAGGAAGAAAGATGAGGAGGAAAGGAAGGGAAGGGAAAATCCAGTGTCACTCAAATTTTGAATGAAGATTCTAAAAAATTACAAAATAAGAATGTCGGCCTCCATAAAAGCAGGAGAAATTTCAGGGAAAGGGGTACCCCACATTTACTTTCACACCCTAAAACAGGGATGTGGGAGCATTGCCACCTGGCGTGAGTGCCTTGCATTGGCTGCTGAGGCTGCATGCAAAAATCCATCATCTCTTAAAGAGACAAGACTTTATTTTGAGCAGGGCTCATCATGGCCTGGAGACCTAGCCCTACCCCTACTACATCATGTCATAGCCACGAGGCTTAGATTTCAGGAGTACAGAGCTGAGGAAAATCTTTACCCCATCAGCTATATGTTTGGAGGGGGGCAGGGATAAAGATGCAATAGCATGACAAAAGAAATGTTCTGCTCCAACCATGCGAAAGTGGAGAGTCTCTATGTGTTGGCTGAAATGGTCTTAAAGAGGACTGAGACTATTAACCAAGGTGATCTTTTCCAGGTTCCGTATTTCAAATACTTCCTGTATACTGCAAACGGCCTTTGAGTAGGTACTGAAGGGTGGTTTTGTTTCTGTTTTTACAAGTTGAGTACTTTTTGTTGCAGGATGACATAAGGGAAGAGAAAAATGTTTAAAAAAAAGAATCAGAAATTATTTTTTTTTATTGCTGAGCATGTTGGAGTTAATAATTTTGGCATCTAGTGCTTTATTTCGAGGCTAATATGCCACGCCATCTGTCAAGTGATGGTGTCTTTATTAGGTTACCGTGGTATATAAAAAGCAAAATGCTTTGCAAAGGTTTTGGCAGGATGATTTTAATCTCCCCCTTCATTTTTTTTCAAAATGTAAATTAACATGTTTTCAACAAAACTGTTGAGATTAGAGTTATAAATATTGAGATGATACAACCCAATAATTTAAGCCCTTTATTTTCTTTAAGATCTATTTTTTAATCTGAAAATAATACTGGGGTTTAGAGGATTTTAAATATATATATAAATTCTGAAATCCATAACAGTGTTAACCATTGGAATAAATACTCAGAATTATCTTCTCAGAGTTTTTTCTAAAAAAACCCCCCAAAAACAGAACCTTTACTCCAGCTATATTTAAGAAAAGTGAAACTATTTTGTTCGTCTTTTGCATTAGCTGGGAAGAAAGTACAGAAGGTGAAAAGAGAAAATGGGTTTTGTACACTTTTTGACATAAGCTAATAATTTTCACCTTAAAGCTAATGATTTATATGCACTATTTGGCCTCCACCTTCCAAAATGCCGTTTTGAGGTGGCAGTTTGACTCTGCTTTGTCCTAGGCCGGATAGTTTTTGCTAGTGTTGTTAAAGATGGTGCCTCATTAGTATGCCTCTTAAACTCACTGGCAAAGTTTCAGGCTTTCTCCTCCTTCTGTCTTTTGGGAGAGTTTTCCAGGTTTCATTTTTTCTATATGCTTTATAAAAAATATTTTTTTAAGTGAGTTGTTTATGTCCAGAGACTCATGCACACATATACCAGAAGGTACACACATGTGTATGACACAGTCACATATACTTTGACACACTTTAGAAGTCATATAAGCAAAGGGTAGAGGGGGAAAGATTTCTGGCCCACGAGTTTCACTTTTATCGTTGAGAGGAAGCATGTTAAGGATTGTTCTGGAGAAGAATTTCTACAACCCATGACCTGATTTTACTATTACAAACAGTAAGATTGTGCCTCCCATAAGAGATGAGATTGAAATAGTAGGGAAGTGAGCACTGGTGAGAGACTCAAAGAGTACTCAGCATCATCGCTTATTTGCAATTAAAACCAGTGTATCTACTTAAATATTAGAATATTCAGCTCTATTCAGATCCACCAAGAAGAAATTACATTCCTAAAAGCAACATGGGGGAATATAGAATATTAAACTTTCAAAGTAAAGCAATCAATATTTTTTGAGTGACTATTATGTAGTAGGGACCATGCTAGATGCCCAGAAGATGACTTGAGTAAGATAGACCCTGTCCCAGGCTTCTCATACCTTCCAAGACAATGGGAACTTGCCTTTCCCAATGGTGGATAACACTGTGCTTAGAAAACTAAGACTGCAGAGCTTGGAAGCAAGTCCTCATGAGGACAAAATCTCCCAAACCTGATATCTGTGCAGTCAGATGGATTCCAGGGGAGAAGTGATGGGAGTACAAGAGGGAATGACAAAGGTCAGATCTAGGACATTGACTTGATGAAGTTTCAAGAGGGTGAAAGCCACCGAGCTTGTCAGGCTGTGGACACACATTTAGCCTTTTAAAATAATTTAATCTCCAATGAGTCTTTTGGTAAAGACTTGAAATCATCAGCTCTGTTGAGTATCTCGTTGACCACTACTTCTCAAAACGTGTAATTCTAATGAGAAATCCACCTATGTAGTATTCTGTCCCCTCTTAGGGTGATTGGAAAAACATTCCTGGTTATGAAGGTGAAACATCAAAGAGAGGAAAACACTGAGGCTACTCTTTTCTGGAGGGGCGGCCGCTGATTGGTCACTTTGCAGGCGGCCCATCAGGAAGGCCTTTGCCAAGCTCCTCCCCCCCTCCCAGTGATGCAGTATCACCCCACCAGAATGTTTTGTTCTCCAAGACCCTTGTTTCAATGGGTACATCCCATTAACAAGGCCAGCAGATGTCAGTCCTGATCCACTTTTTCTACCGAGGAGGAAGAGCTGACCTGATTTCCCAATCACTGCCTTCTATTCGCTGGCTTTTCTTCTTCCTGAGATGGAGGCCCCCTGCTTGGTTTGCGTTGTTAATATTTGCATTATTCAATAGTTATTGTGTGATAAGCATGTTGTTTGCTTTAGGTTTTGGTTGGTTTGTTTTCTGGTGCTTTTATTCTTAGCTGGTGGCTTAACTTCGGTTACAGCTGTGGTCTGTATATTACTCAGCTTGGGGAGGATATATGTTTTTACAGATTCTTACCTGATGCCTCAACAATCCAAAGTTGGGCCAAAACCCCAAAATTAAACAAAAAAATTCCAAAGGGAAAAAACATATAGTTTTTTATTCTGCAACACCATCCCTTTGGTGTCAGCCTTGGATTGATCTCTTTTAGCATGAAGAAGCTTGGGTTTGCAAGTACTACGGCAAACATTTCTGAATACACATATTTTTAAGCTTTCTGAGTAAGAAATATAGCATCCCTGCGCATTTATCAAGCAAGAATCTTGTCCTTGTGTGAAAACATTTTATGTCTAAAGATTAAGTATTTACTGTAAGTATAAACTGAAATGATTTTAAGTCAACAGTATAAAGCTACTGTTTATAATGCGTTCTGATATTTGTATGATACTACTTATTATGAAAGCATGCCTTAGAGGTGATATTGAAGTTTTAAATCCCAGGACTTGCTAGTGAAGAAAAATGTGTGTTTTTGCCTTTGATCTAGCACTTGTTTGTTATAGCTGATTAGCTGTTATATGCACCAAGGTAAAATCGTCATATAAGATGATCTCAACATGCGGGTGAAAGAATCTGAAGCCTGCGCGTCTTGGCCGGGCACAGAGTACACTCTGGCAAAACTCTGTTGCTTAAATTAAATGTTAAATATTTATTTACCAAGTTGCTTAATTTAAAAAAAACAAGAACGTGCTTGAATTATTAAGAATAACGATAAAACCCAGAATGTGTATGCAACTTTTAAACATCTCCCACTGCATACTGTAATATTTTATTTCTTCTCAGAGTAGTGACTATATTCCCGAAATGCATAACATTGACTGTTTTTGACTTGAACATAACTTCTGAGTTTAAAGAATTTAAAAATCGAATCCAAGTAAACTTATTTTAATAATCTTTTGAGGGCTGGGAGATCAAAAAAATATTTTTTTATGATTCTGAGAATGCTAAAAGTTAAAAACTGAAGACTATGTATCTGCAAGTCTGTATTTCAAGCTGATATTTTAATTGTCTAAAAATTCTTTGCCTATTTTTTAATTTAAAAAGTGACTCAGTGCTAATAAAAAAATATATCTGTACAAAAGATATGCACGTAAAATATTTTCTCATCGTGTATGTAGGAGTTTTGTATTATTGTCAACTGCAAACTTAAGAGCAAAGCAAAGGTAATTTCTAAAAATCTGTTGCCTTGACCTATGCAATCATGTTCTGTTTCTCTGTTCAACTATCTGGATGAGTGATATTCAATGGGGATGTATAATGCGAGCCTTAAATGTGAACTTTAAACATAAACCACACACGTCATTTAAAATTTTTCTAATAACCACATTAAAAAAAAGAAACAGATGAAATTAATTCCAGTAATATATTTCCAAAATATTATTTCAACATGTAACCAATATTTTAGAGTTGTACATGAAATATTTTACTTTTTTTTTCTCTGTGTTCTAAATCTTCGAAATCCTGCAGGTATTTTCACTTCCAGCACATCTGAATTCGCACTAGCCCCATTTCAAATGCTCGGTAGCCATATGCGGCAAGTGGCTAGGTTATCAGATCCCTGTCTCTCAAACACATTGGCTGAATGGCTTTCTAGAATATTACTGTTGAGTGAGTTGACACCCATCTAAAAGACTTATATGTCAGAGCTAGACTGTGAGTGGAGCAGAGACTTTGCATGTACAGGAACTCTTTGTTCCTGTTCTATTTTGTTTTTAGCAGCCTGCTTTGCTCCGTAAAGATACATCAGTCGCCCTCAAGCTGTGGGACCCTCTGTTTGTTCATGCCTGTGAAGTTGAGACAGTCACTCAGGAGAAGGTGACCTGGAGCAAACGTTCTCAAATGGCCCAACTGTGAGAGAGGCAGAGCCTACAGGAACCTAGTCAGAGATCCGCTCAGGACGTGGAAAGAATTCCAGTCTCTGCTGAATTTTGGGTTGTCGGGTGTGCAGTCCTGAATTATAACCCAGGGATTCCTAAAACAATGTCAACGCTATGCCTTGGATTTTCTGGGAGAGTCTAAATTTCACAAAGTTGAGCCAGTTTTTCTTTCAAATGCCCCTATTTCTTAGGCTATGTGTCTTGCTTTGAGGTTCAGAAAATATGACCACTTTGGGGAAGGCTCCTCCACTTGCAGGGCTGGTTTTCCAGGCTTTCACAGGGCTGGCATAGGATTGTTTGGAAATCGTGAGGGAAAGAATAGAAGAGGCCGGAGGATAAATTGCAGACATTTCAGGGAGAAGAAATAGCACAGATACTCTGAGGTTTATCCCCTTCCCGCAAGTCCTAAGTTGCTGTGAGTTTAGTCAAGAAGAAATTAAGCTGAAAAATGGAAAAGAATTTACCAAATGCAGATAAATACCTTTCTTTGTCCTTTTCATATCTCTGCTGTTACACCCCACTCCAAAGTCCTTATTAAAAATAAATAAGGAGCCATTGGTCTTTGCCATTTCTGATAATGGAGTGGGAAATATTCATATTATATAAGCATATTGCATGGAGCCTGGGACATAGTGGGCACTAAATAAATGGAGGCCATTATAAGAAACGTTATACTGGTGAAGATCCATTTGAGCAACGTGAGAAAACCATAAGAATGACAGAACGGCTCCATCCCTTGAATATCTGTCATTTTTCTGTTTTATCTTGTGTGCCCTGAAAGGCGGTGCATGCCCATTACATCTTCTTTGTGCCCTTCTGAATGTAATCTTATCTTCCTACTTATTAATATACCGTAATTAGTAGAGGTGCATTTGTATAGCTACTTCAGCAGAACACCTCAGTTGGATAAAGGTTTTGCATGATTTTGCTGGCTGTCTTGTTATTTCCCCATTAAATTGAAAGACGATATTGGTACGAAGGTATAATCATTACTTAATGTGGTCTTGAAGAGGAATTTGATGGTTTTCTTAAATTGGTTCCAAGTCTCTTTTTAGTCTTGAGTCAGATAGAGACTTGTGAAGAATTTCTCAAATCTTGAAAAAAAAAAATAGATGTTTATTCTCTAACTAACCCATTTTTCAAATTATAAAGAGAAGTATCACATTGGATATTTTAAAATCTCTTGGAAGTGAGAAATATGGATTGTTTCCCCCCAAATTATCACTTATTATCTTTACTACCCAAATTTCCATGGCCATTGCTGAACATTTGCATGAAGCAGTTCAAGAGAAATGTATCTAATAGCAAGAATACACAGTTATCTTTGCATATTTACCTAAGCCTCTGTTGTTTACCCTGTCTTCTTGTTTTTCTCAGAGATTGTATGAGAGACAACCAAATATAATACTGCAGAAACAGTAGGCAGTGGAGCAGGACAAGAGCAATCTTATTAAAGTTCAGTTTTAGTAGGCAGTGGGGTGTTTTTGTTTGTTTGTTTTGCATTTCCACTGCTGCCCATCTAATATCTGTGGGCCTTTTATTTAAAGAGGAAGGGAAAGAGAAAGAAAGAGAGCAACAGAGACAGAGAATTGGACATAGTTTATTACAAAGAAATGATGTCCAACCCATCTTCCCAGAAATGAGAAGAGTTTCCTTAGGATCTCTGAGTCTACCTAGCTTTTGGAAACAAAATTATATTTACTTCTTGCTAAAGTTATGGCACGCGGGCTAGAACAATGGCCTTCCAAAATCCATCTGCATCGCCACTCTCCTGGGGGCACCGCTCTTCTTTTTCAATGCCATTAACAGCTCAGCAGACCACAGGAACCTCACATTCTGCTACGGAGAATGATACTTGGTCACAGTCAGGCTCCCGTGACAATGACATTTTCTCTGAGAGTTCTGCACAGCTGTGTCACTGTTAACTTTTAATGAACATCCTTCCTTCCTTTGAAAAGTTTCAGTGAAATGAAACGGATGTACAATTTCTGCTTTCATCTCCACTTTATGTGGGATAATATACGGTAATTCTGTGAGCCCAAGTCGTCTGTGACATGCCGAATTTGGGGCGTTTCGAATCTAATAACATAGTTTTGCCCACAGTTACCCACAAACATAAAACAAGATTTTTTTTTTTTTGAAAGGCCAGGCCTGAAAATATCCTATAACCTCCAATATACCAAAAAGTAAAAGAGACTCACTTCCAGCCCGAATTTGGGCCGCACTGTTCATTTCAGGGGATTGCTGAGTCAATGGAGCGCTCCCGTGGCAGGCGGGCCAATAGATCCCCAGACAATGAGCCCACAGAGGCACCACCGGGTTATTTGGGAGCATTATTCTTTCTCGGTTTCCACAATAGCCGGGATCTGATAATTTAGCATTAAGCCTCTTTTCAACTATATGGAACTGTAATAAGGTGATTTAGCCCATGTGCTTGTCCATTGTCCTAAAGATTCTGTGATCTATTATGCGGTAATGGGTAAAAAGAAAAAAAAGGAAAGAAAAATGGGGGAGTGGGGGAGGTGGGACATCAACCAACTCATTATCCAAAACATGCAAAGCTGCTTTGAGAGAGCTGTTATTTATTGGCATTTTTTATGAATCAATATAGATATAGGAATCAACCGCAAAAGCCTCTGGGTACGTTCGCATAATGAAAGCCCAATTAATATCCCAAAGCACAGTGCACCGCGGGCAACGGGAGCTGCAAGGACAATCACGGGCTTCCGCAGCCAACGCTGACAGCTGCAGCGCCCGATAGAAAACAGCTTCAAAGGCCCGATCCCCACCCCGCCCCCGCCCAGCCTCCACTCCACACTCCCTTCGCATCTCGCCCTCGCGGAGGCCAGGCCTGCAGGAACAGATGGGATACCAGAAGCAACCCATGGCTATCTGTGATGTCACCCAAGGAGGCATTTGGGGCTGCTGTCTGGGTGGCACAAAATGTCAGAAGAATATGGAGGGGGAGGGGTGGGACAAGGGAGCATTTTTTAGGTGAAATCCAGCATGGCCCGGGAGCTCAGTAGGTTGGAGGACGGACAGTGACGCGGTGGAAGAGGTCACGCTGGGTCCGGGCTCCTGTCGGCTTACGTTTCAGTTTTATTTTGGTGTGGATTAAGGGATCTTTACATTTGTTGGGCTCACAAGAAAAGCTCCACATCCTGTCGGCCCTTTTGCTTTGGATCTATCCAGGACGCCAAGCCCGTGCCAGCCTGTGGGAGACGGTATTCCGGCACTCACCATCTCTTGCCTTTATTCCCCTTCTTAATCACTACTACCTTTTTCAAACGGGATCCAAGCTTTCTTTTTTAAGATGTGGCATCTCTTGATTTTTAATTTTTGTTTCTTTGTTGCCCCAGGATATGAACTGGTCTCTGACTAGACTGAAAAACAGGGTTCTCAAATCAGACCACCCAAACTGCTAACCCCATGGCTCAGTAGCCATGGGGGCGGCGCCTCTAATGATGCCTAAAATCTGCCCGTCAGGGTCTCTCTCACAGAATGTGTTGATATTTGGGCACCCAGAGGTCTGAGGAAGCCACCCAATACCAGTCTAGTCAAAGCAGAAAAGTGGAGATCGATTAAATAGACCGTACAAAATTTTCAGTTCTTAAGGGGATTGAGTTGGGCAGAGGAGGTTGTAAGGTGAAAATGTTCTCCTTTACCTTGTAATAAATGTGACAGTAGTTATTCATATTCTTACAGCCCTTTAGAGTTTACAAAGATCTCCCATTTGATCTTCCCAGTAAATTTAAGATACTTTTAGGCAATAATTGCAATGATACTATTTTGCACAGAGGAGGAAGCTAAGACTCAGGGTGGTTCAGTGGCTTGCTGATGGTCAGAGTTAGGAAATGTCAGAGGCAAGGTTTCATTCTCAGCCTTCTGTATCCTCTGCAAGACAAGGAAGCTATTTGAAGAAAGCTATGAAACAGTCAGTGATTTTTTTTTTTTTTTTTGGCCAACCATTTTTCTACGAATATGTCCCGGCAAGTAGAGTGTCCACGTTACTCTTATGATGACACCTATCATGTTGCCTTTGTATTTATTTATTTGTCTGTTTCCCTTCCCCCTCCCCCCTGCCATCCCCCCTGCATTGCACTGGGAGATCTTCGAAGGCAGGGGCTTTCTTATTCATCCCTGAATCTCTAGTACCCAGCACAACACCTAGCATATCACACCAATCAGTAAATGCTGTTGAAAGAGGATGGATGGTTGAATGGATGGATGGATAGATGATACGAGTCTTCTTTTATCTATTTGTATAATTTAGCAATCAGCAGTCCAACCTCAAAACTCCCTTCCTTGGTCTTGAAGAAATGGAACCTGTTGGATTTAACCATTTCTATATTTGCTAGTTAGCCAGGAATACTGTAAGTGGCATTAATAAGAAATAAAAAGAAAAGATGACTGATTCTGATAAATGAAGAGGGAGAAATATACTATGAAAACTAAAAAAACTGCTAGGGAAAAGAAGGCAGTCACTGGAGGCTTTTATTTGTATTTTATTTTATCATAGGTTCTTGGGACTCGTCCCTAGACACCTCAGGAAATCCCTCTCTCGTGTCTCTGCTAAGGGAGATGAATCCCCACATTTGAGTGCTTCAGTTGCTTTTTGGATGGCATCCAAATTAGCATCACTTTAATAAATGTTTGCTGGAGCACTGGATGTGCCCAACTTGGTGCTAAATGTGGAGAAGGTTACCAGGTGGAGCTGAAGTTGGCCTCAGCCCACAGGGAGTTGACAGACTGGGAGATCATGAAGAACGCCTGCAGTAATGTGCTCCAGTGCTCAAAAGCAAAGCTAACTCAAACACTCAGAGGAGGTTGCTGTGACTTCCAATTTGAGTTGAAAGCAGGGTCAAAGAGGCTTAATGGACAAAGGAGAAGGGATGGATGTATAAGTAGGAGACAGAGATTTTTGGGGGGGTGGGGAGGGGGGGAAGCAAACACCAGATGGTTAAATGCACTCTTTAGGACACATGCAGGGCTGTAGCAGTGCAGAGATGGTCCAGTGTGCTGGAGGTGTATGCAGCATGTTTCTCATAAAATGAGTAAAGTTAAATTCATTGGATAAGGAGATGGAATTAGAGGAAAGTTATTAGAAGGAGCATTGCCCAGCTCTGTGCAGAGAAAGTTTAATAATCCAGAAGTGTTGTCCAATTCATTACTCAGAGTTCTATCGTGACATGCAGAATAATACTAGAAAAGTAAAGTGACAGGATAGACTCGCCCAGCAAAGATAACAATAATAGAATTCTCAAGATTACTGATGCTTAAAAACACAAGTAAATACGTAAGATGGTAGGATTCATTAGTTCTTTCTTAATGCTCCCCAAGTAATATAAGTATTCTACTTCTGGAATGAATTGGTAAGCTGCTCATGAATTAACTCTGCTTAAATCTGCTGAGCAACAATAATTCCCAGGTATTAGCTTGTACTGTGTGCCGGGCACTGTGCTAAATGCTTTAAATCTGTCATTTAATTTGACCCTCACCCCCCACCCCGTGAGGTAACTATTAATATTTCTCATAATAACCTTTGAATGTTAGAAAATTTTAAACTTACAGGAAAGTTGTAAAGATAGTGTAGAGGTTTCCTGAATACTCCTCCACCCAGTTTCCCTTATTATTAGCATCTTACATTAGTATGGTACATGTTTCACAATTAATGAACTAATATTGATACATAACTATTAAACAGAGTCCATACTTTATTTATATTTCCTTAGATTTTACCTAATGTCCTTTTTCTGTCCCAGGATCTCACAATGCATTTAGTCATTCTGTCTCCTTAGGTTCTCTTGGTTGTGACAGTTTCTCAGCCTTTTCTTGTTTTTGGTGACCCTGACAGTTTTGGAGAGCTCTGGTCAGGTTTTTCGGGTAGAATGTCCCTCAATTTGGATTTCTCTCGTAATTATATTGGAGGAAGACCACAGAGGTAAAGTGCCATTCTCGTCACATCGTATCAAGAGTGCCTGCTCTCGGGCTTCCCTGGTGGCGCAGTGGTTGAGAGTCCGCCTGCCGATGCAGGGGACACGGGTTCGTGCCCCGGTCCGGGAAGATCCCACATGCCACAGAGCGGCTGGGCCCGTGGGCCGTGGCCGCTGAGCCTGCGCGTCCAGAGCCTGTGCTCCGCAACGGGAGAGGCCACAACAGTGAGAGGCCCGCATACCGCAAAAAAAAAAAAGAGTGCCTGCTCTCAACATGATTTATCACTGATAATGTTAAGCTGCTCGAACTCCTGGCTGAAGTAGTGTCTGTCAGGTTTCTCCACTGAAAATTTACTCTCCTTACCCCCTACCTCCTTTCCGCAATAGTGTATTCTGGAAGAAAATCACTGTGCACAGCCCATGTGAGGGGGCAGTATCTACAGGAATTATTTGGAATTTTCCCATATGGGTGACTTGTCTATTCTCCCGCATGTATTCATTCAATCATTTATTTATATCACTGTAGACCTAAGGGTATTTATTTTATACTTTTGGTTATAATCCAATACCACATTATTTATTTTGTTGATTGAATTATCTCAGCTTTGGTCATTGGGAACTCTTTCATTTGGCTCTTACGTCCCTTTGGCATACACCCCCAACCCCTGTTTTGTTTATTTCTGGAGCATTTTCTTACTTTCTGACACTGCAAGGTGCTCCACTTGGCTTCCAGGCTCATCTTATGTAGTACTTGCCCCAGCCTTGGAATTAGGCATTTCTCAGGAACCAGGAGTCCTGGTTCCTCTTCTTGGAGAATACTATTAGAAACCAAGATCTGGATGTTGATTATGGAAGTAACTATATTTATTTTCTGTACTTTATACATGAGGAAACTGAAGTTTAGAGAGATTAGGTAACCTGACCAAGGTCATGCCTTAGAAAATTGTAAAACCTAGATTCAAACTCAGGTCTGTCTGATCTTGTAACTATGGCATTTCTTGCTTTTCTTTTTCCCCCTCTTGGGATATCAGTCTGCCTTCCAATGACAGTTAAGTAGTATTGGAAGTTTCCCTGGTCTGCTGACATACATTGTATTTCAGCATTTCCTTTCTTACTGTCCCTCAGATCAGATTTTGGTAGGGTGTATTCAAGACAATGACACTTTAGTTAGTGGTTGTAATCTAAAATAAGCATCCCCAGAGGTAGTGCCGAGGGTCTGAAAGCGATTTTTCCACATTTTGGGAAATCTAATGGAAATCATACGTTTAACCATGACACAACTGCCCAGGCTAAGGAGAATGTCACATTTCTTTGATTCTATATCAACTCAGTGTGGCTGGCTACATGAGTTATTTCAAACCATTTGAAGCTCCGATTGGCTGATGATGACTTCATAGGAATTTCTGAAGTTGGAGAGGATAATAAAGAGCCTTTCGGGGTAGAAATGTTGGAAACGGCCACTTTCGTTACTGTTCTACTTGTGATCCAACTCTGATTGAAGTGGAGCCATTATGAGAGCTGTCTCTGTGCATGTGGCAGGGAAAGAGTAACTTTTTTGGATATAAATAGACATATATTTGGTTTATGTTTTACCATTTGCTGTAATGTTTTAATATTCAAAATTCTGGCCCAAGTTACTTTTAATTTCTGCTTCATTTTAGATGCCTACTTAAAATTTTTTAAGTGTACATATTGGAATGGTTTTTTTTTTTTGTATTCTATTTTGTGAAGGAAAAACCTATATCTTACCATAGATAAGCATATGGATCTATTTAATATGTTCAAAAGCAATGCATACGAATGACTCAGAGCCTAAGTTTGTGGAGTTTGGATGACTTTCCTGCTGGGATGGTCTCAGAAAGGTGGTAGGAGAAAGGGGGAGAGATGAATGAACTAAATGGGAGAGGAGTTATATGTGGTTCTAGAAAACAAAAGATGCATAAGCACCCGGAAAAGATAACTGGTTTTGATAGAAGGAAAATTCTCAGTGAATATTAACAGAACCTGGCTTTTCATACAGTTGTGTTCACCTGAAACCATATGAGGAAACAGTGAAATTAAAATACTTAGGAAAAGAGAATATTGTTCGAAAGAAACTTTTGAGATCATCTAATTCAGCAGTTCTGAACATTAGAATAACTGGGGAAGCTTTTCAATAATACCGACGTCCAGGCCCCATCTTAAGAAACATCTTGTTTCTGACTTGGTTCATCTCTGATGCAACCCTGTCATGGGAAATTTTTTAAACTCCTCAGTAATTTTAATGTGTATACAGGCTTAAAACCATTGATCTAGTTTTTTTTTAAATTTTGAGATATTTCAAATGCACAAAAAATATAGTGAAAATATATTAGAGACCTAGTATTTACTACCTAGATTTAACACATAACTTATAGCCACATTTGCTTCATTTACTTTTGTTTCTTAAGAAATAGGATGGCACAGATATCCGTTGAGTCCCTCACCCACCATCAAATCCCACTGCCTTCCCTCCTTTTCCAGAGTCATTCGCTACCCTGAAGGTGGTGATACCCCGCCCATGAATAATTTCATACCTTTACCTAACAGGTATGTGAGTATGTACAGTTTTGTCTGTTTTAAAATTTTGCATGCATATATTATGATATATAGTATATAGATCTTTTTACATTTTGCTTTTCCTTATTCAACATTACGGTTTTGCAACTCACCCCTGTATTCAAGTTCATGAGTTTTAACTGCTATATCGTGTTCCCTCGTATAACAGAATTTATTTATTCATTCCCCTACTAATGGGCATTTAAGCTGTTGTTGCCACTTTGGTTTTTTTTTTTTTTTTTTTGGTTTGGGTATAATAAAAACTCTGTGGTGGACATTTTTGTACACATCTCTTTGAGCGTACAAAGCAAGCTTCTCTAGGGCAGAGCTTTCCAACCAGTGCAGTACAGGAGTACCTTACAGTTGAGTAGAAGACCTGGGGTCCCTGAGCCCTCAGGGAAGCCAGGTGGGACCTGAGGGAAACACAGAGCCCTGGATGGGTCACCTCCTGCTGTGAGCATCCTCCTCAGGTTACCCCAGTGTGTTATATGAATATCATCATTCTCTATGTGTGCCATGATGCAAAAGAGGTTGGAAAACACTGCCCCCTAAAATGTACCTAGACATGAAAGTTCTGTGTTTTAGAATAAGCACTTTTTATTCTATAATTATTGCTAAGTTATTCTCCAAAATAATTGTACCAATCTACACGCCCACGTTGCCAGACTTGAAAAATTTTTGCCAGTCTCATAGATATGAAATGCTATCTTGTTTTAATTTGTATTTTCTTGATAAATCAGGCAGTCCTTTCACACGTTTATTGGCATATGTTTGTGGTTCGTGAATTGGCTGTTTCTATCCTTTGCTCGTTTTTCCATTGAATTGTTTCTTCTTCTTACTGATTTGCAATGATTGTCTGTTTTCTGGATATTAGTATTGTGTCGGTTATATGCATTTGCAAACTATAACTTACCTTTCATTTTTAAGATCATTCTTCATTAAAAGTTTTTGTTTTCTAGTTTATGTTTCCAATGAAAAAACTTGAGATTCATGGTTGCCTAGTAATAATATTTCAGTACTGAATGTTGTCACCATGCTCGCCATGCTGCTCAAGCAGTGTAGCCAGGTTGAAAAGAATACAGGTCTGAACCCAAGGCTACAGAGGTCTTCGAGATCTGTTTCTAACAGTTATCGGCAAAAACTGGTCTAAAAATAATTTTCTCATATCAATTAAATGGTTACCTAAGTAAGCTGACACAAACAGTGATGAATAATTTAGTCACCTAGTCCCAAACCTTATACCTATTTAGTGACAACGCTGCCAGAATCCCAAGGTGTGCTCTGCGGGATCCTACTCTTTAGAAAGTATTCTTTCGTCAATTTCATTTTTTCATTTCCTTCTTTTAAAAATTTCTAAACTTATTAGTCTGTGGAATCCCCCTTTTCTGTGGAACACCTAAATAACATCCCAAGAAACTATTATCCTATAGAACAGACTTTGAGAATCTCTACACTAGAAAACATTCATCTAGGGTCTCCAAGCCAGCCTTCCCCTGTGCTGGTACTTTGTCTAAACAGTCTAATAAATGTATGAATATGGAAGCACCAACATCGGTTATACTGAACTCGACACACTGGTATGTAGCGAAGAAAAATAATAAGGCTCCTTTTGTTTCCTGATGGAATCTTGTGTTTTACTCTATGAGGGTGCGTAATAAAACTATTTCCTTGTCCTTTATGTATGCATCTCTTTAAGATATGAGGATTTTTATGTGTATGGGATTATGATTGTTTATTGAGTTCTGTAGGTGTGGGTCTTTAGAAGGGTCTGTCACTTACCTGAAGACCTAGAATTCTAGGACAAAAGACAAAAACTAAGAAGTTGGACCTTTGCTAGAGGAAAAATGTCTCTTTGGACTTTGATTTCTTGAATCCAGAATTTAAGGAACTGGGTTATCCAGATATATGTTTCCAAGAAGTGGGTACTAAGACGATTGGGAGCTTGGACTTCCGAACTCTGTACAAGAAAGTATCCTTCTAAGTCAAGAGTAAGAGGCAGATTTTTACTACATATGTTTCTTCACATTTGAAATTTTGAACATGCCTGTGTATTATCTATTCTATAACTTGATGAAGTTAATAATGAATGACTAGATTTCATCTTATGATTCAGCGTGTGTTGACCAGGATCTTACTGTGTCTCTGACTGCAGTTAGGGACTATGGCAATCAAAAAAGTAGAAAATACCTGGGGGGAAGTGATTATTATAATACTGAGGAGGAAATACAGGATTCAAATTTATATATACAGAAGACTACAAATATATAAATTATGCATAGAAAAATGGCAAGAAGTATATATCAAAATGTTAACTGTAGTGGTTTTTGAGCTGCTAAGAATATTGATGGGTTTTTTTTCTTTCTTCTAATTAAGAACTTTCTATATTAGCATGTGCTACTCTTCAAATGGTTAAAATTTTATTTTTAGATGTACCAGAAAAAGTGTTTTTATATAAGTATACCAGATGCTGATATGATTTTAGTGTTAATATGTGTTTTGCAAAGACCTCCAAGCCCACTTTTGTATAACAATTGTATCAGGGATAATGACCACCCATCAGTTATCATCATCATAATAGAGGAAGGCAGCTCAAAAGTAATAATATGCACAAGCTTCAGAAATAGAAAGACTGAAAGCTTAGGTCCGAAGTTTGGCACTTAGTACTGGGTGACCTTGGGTAAGTTTCTGTAACCTCCTTGAACCTCAGTTTCCTCATCTGCTGAGTAAATAAAATAATGGCAGCTACCCCATAGGATTGTTGTGAGGATTACGTGAGAATCCATCAAAGCCCCCAGCCCTTAGTGTGGCTAGCACATAGTAAGTCCTGAGAATTGTCAGCTCCTGCTGGGGGTATGAGCCCAAGACTTTCAGCTACATAGGAGAAAATAAATGCCTCATGTGGGACACAGACAAATTAGCAGGCCTATGTACAATACTTGAAGAGGCCATTTACCTGAAAATCAAGGTGGAGAACTGGCTTTGGGGAGAGAAATCCCATGAAATACTTCTCAAGAAAAGAGTTAAAAAATTTTTTTTCTACAGTAAAATGAAGGAAAAGGAGAAGATGGCAGGGTGTAAAATCAATCAAATGACCTTGGACACCAGGTATAGGGGTACCTGTGGGAAGGAGATAAGGGGAAGGGCTATAAAGCTGCGGGTCAGACACAACCAAAAAGGGTATTAAAGAGAGGGTTTGATACCAAGGCCTGAATAGAATTTCAGGAATATGAATGATGGTCTGGGACTACCACGTCATAAATCAACGAGGTGACTCAGACGAGATCATAGACCAGAGGAACAAAATTCAAATGGATATTAATAACACCTGACCTTGGATATTAACCTTCAGCACAGCTATTTGTAATGTAAAATTCCTGGTTGGACAATCCTATCACCATCTTGTTCTTTTTTATTTATTTTATTTTATTTTTTGAGAGAAGGAGGTGGCAAGGGTTGGTTTTAGAAAGGGAAAAAAATAAAGGCAATTTATTTTTAATTTTTCTTAAATTAATCTTTATTGGAGTAGTTGCTTTATAATGTGTTAGTTTCTACTACTGTACAGCAAAGTGAATCAGCTATACGTATACATATATCACCTCTTTTTTTGGATTTCCTTCCCATGTAGGTCACCACAGAGCACTGAGTAGAGATCCCTGAGCTACACAGTAGGTTCTCATTAGGTATCTATTTTATACTTAGTATCAGTAGTGTATGTATGTCAATCCCAATCTCCCAATTCACCCCACGTTTGGGCTTTGAAGGCAAGAGGGTCTGGAAAGGTTCGGAAGTGCTGAGCTATCAAGTATCATGATGGTGTCAGGTTTGTTTTCTGCGAAATATTTGAACTAATTTTATCGGCAGCATTTCTCTAGAGCTATTTACCACCTGAATATTTGTCAAGGCCTTTGGAGGAGACAGCAGGACAAGCACATCTGAAATTCTTTCTATTTGGAGCGCAACTTGGGTGGGGAAGGCTCTCTGGTGACAAGGGTGGGGAGCTGACAGTAGATGTTGCTGTGAGAAAGACGGGATTTCAAGAGCTGTCATCAGGATTGCGACGTCTGGTTGCAGTCGATATTTTTCCAAATGCCAACCACACGAGGATTTAAAAGAATGTGCAAAGAAGCATGTGGCGTACTCCTCGTGAAGCAAGAGTGGGCTAAGTGGCTCGCTCAGCATCATTCTCCCCCAACCAATCATGAGCTTGGGCACCCCGATCTCTTCCCTGCAAGGCCTTTGGCCACATGCCCTCCTATACAATTGTGAGGAGGTTGGATGAACCACGATGGTATTTAAAGCACTCTTCCATGGCGCTCTTGCAGTTGTAAGATTTCCCAAGAGGCAGTTGCCAAGATTATGTTCTTTCCCACTGGCTTTTAATTTGTAAATGTTAATGGGCTTTAGATATGGCAATAGAGGTGGCTCTCCGCAAGGTGGCCATAGATGAGAAGGTCTCATGGAAATCTTCAGAGCGTACTCTCCGCCATCATGAAAGATGCTTAAAAAGGGCATAAGATCAAATTCTCTTATTGTCAGCGTGCTGCTTACAGAAACTCTGATTTTAAAAGAAATCTGTGAGTCAGCTATGTTCTTATAGTGACTTGAAAATCACACAATTTTTGTTCAAAAGTAAACCACCCTTAAAAATGAAAAGGAAACAGATCAATACTCACTGGACCATATTTCTCTTTATGTTTTTATCCACCCTAATCATACACACCATGCTGGCAGCCTTCCCAGATTCTTAACACTGACTTGACACTCTTTTCTCTTCTCCTGGTGTAGCAGCCCTATTTGAATGATTAATTCTGGGACACCTCCTTCCTCTCAACCCTAGAAGGCAAACAGATCCACCCTTTCTTTGGCATCAAAAGAGTAATCAGTGGGGTATTAGGATCCACTTCTATTTCAGTATCGGGTCCTTTTATTAAAAAGGAGATTTACTTGAGAGTGACTCAATATCCGTTTTATGAATAAAACTGTACACAGGTAAACTAAGCCGTTCAACTTCACATAGATGATAAATTACAGACATTTCTAAGTGAATTTGCTACCAAGTTCTTTTTTGTTAAGCTATTAGGAAGGGTTTCAAGGACGGAGTGAGCCTATTACCTTTTGTTTTCAATTTTTATCATCTTCCTCTTGCCTAATAATTCTCTTCTTAAGAGTTGCACTTTGTTTTATTGAGCCCAAGGCTAAGCTGATGTCTCTCCGTTGCTTCTTTCCAAGTTGTGCACTGTTGGGAAGCTTCCAGATGCCCAGCCCAAGAACCTCAGTATGCAAGACATCTAGTATCACCAGGGTTGCCCTGTCTGCAGAACCTTCTACTAGGTCTTCTTTTTCTTGCTTGCTTTTTCTTTTCTGGGCTTTCATTCCCTTTTTGATGCATTTCTCCAGTCTTGCAGCTGTAGTTCATTTATGCCAATTTTTTTTGTTGTGGTGCAATATTCCACTAAAGAAATACATCACAACTTTTTTATCCCGTCGAGAGACACTTAGGTCGGTTCCATCTGAGGGCTCTTACAAACAGTGCTGCTGTGAACTTTCTTGCACATGTAACCTGATACACTTACATAAGAGTTTCTTAAAGATTTAGACCTAGGAGTAGAATTGCTCTGCCATGGGGTGTGCCTGTCTTATTAGATAATACCAAACTATTTTCCAAATGGGTTGTCCCAAGCAACTCCCTATTGAAGGGCTCCTGTGTGCCCAACTCTGTGGTGGCCCTGTGGCCAGCAAAATACAGCCCTGTCCCTCCCCTCACAGTGATTACTTACATTCCAATGGGAAGAGTGGTTCTGTCAAGCCACCTTCCAGATAAACAGGAACCACATATGGAGGGATTTCCGTCTCCTTTCTCTCTCTGGGATCGCTCTTTGTCTGCCTGGTGTGGTCAACAATCGGACAGAAGCTCCGCATTCCCTGTTGTGTTCTCTGAAGTGGTGTCATTATTCATCCACTTCTCAGGATGCCTCTTCTTTCCATTGAAAAGAATTGCCTTCTGAAAAGTATCTCCCAGATTGTAACTCTTTTAGGAAGATAATTCAGACGCTTCCTGGGTAACTCTTAGGGGCCAGGTGCATTTGTCCCTGCCCTCAGAGACTGTAGATTATAATAAGGGAGACAAACTACATAGTCAGAAACAAACAACAGGGGCCTATTTTAACTGCCCTTGATAAAAAGCAAATGCTCAGGTTTTTTGCCTTTTTTTTAGCTAAATCAGACGTGAACGGCCGGTGCTTTGTGCGAAACATCGTGGCACCACTATTTCACTGCCCTCTGTAAGTGGATTGAGCTGGGAGGGTGTAAGATACTCCACGCCTATTTATCTATTTATTCATTCAACAAATATTTATTGAGTGGTTGCTACATGTAAGCCACTATTTTGCTATCTTGACCTTTGGGAGCTTACATTCCAGTGGACCCACGCTTCCACAGGGCTGTGTCACTGCCTGTCTCCTTGCCTGATGTCACCTTAACCATACCGAACCCCAAGTATATTACCAACCTTCCCTAAGCCCTGGATAAAATGTTTCCCCCCTGCACTTATATAACACCCCTTTTCCAACAGTACTCGCTTGCTGTTAGTCACAAAATCTCACCAGCTGCCTGGATGTATTCACACCTTGTGTATCTACAACTTCCCTAGATCTTCCAGACATTGGCCCAAAATAATGATAATTAATTACTATTTAAAGAGAGGTAACAGTTTAGAAAAATTTTTTTATGTCCACGATGGTGTGCTTACTCACAAAGTTAGACGATACACAAATAGGTATTTTTATCTTTATCATTATTATGTTATTCTCTCTTTCACAGATGAGGAATCCAAGGCTCAGAGAGGGTAGGTAACTTGCCCAAGATCACACAGCTAGCAAGTAAAAAAGGTCAAAGTTTTGTTCTGCATGTTTCCCTCTCTAATTTGACCCCATCTCCCATCCCACCGACTATTCTAGTCCCAACCAGACCTGCTCCTTCTCCCATTTCCATGTCTGGTTCTAAACCAAGCTGGATATTTATTTTTAAACATGACTCTGGATCCTTGGGGACTTCCTACTGATGAAGCAGCCCATCCTTGGGTTTCCCAGCAGTAAGATGTGAGCCCTGGGCATGACCTAAGATCCCAAGACATCCAGAAATGTAGCCGTCTTTCAGCCTTCCTTGGATGCCCATCCTGTGCTATTCACTATAGTAGCTACGAGTTACACGTGGCCGTTTAATTAAAACTACAATTCAACCAGAAATTCAGTTCCTCAGTCACACTAGCCACATTTCAAGTGGCTACTGTGTGAAGCAGTGTAGATTATAGAGTATTTCCTTCGTTGTGGAATGTTCTGTTGGACGATGCTAGTTACAGCCATCTCCACACCCCCATTGGCGCTGGTGTGACAACCACCTGCTCATAGGTGGGTTTTAGTCATAAATACATGTTGGGATTGAGGGCTGAGGTCCATGGGTTTTAAAAAAAAAAAAAAAAGGAGAAGCTGCAGACCAGGAATAAAAGAGAGGGGGAAGAGGGCAAAGGGCCAAGATGTGACCCCCCCCTCCCTAGCCAAAAAGGGAACAGGAACATAAATTGACATAAACTGGATGTTGTGGGCTAGTCAGAGGTGGCCACAAACCACAAATGCAGTGAGACTTGCCCTGTTAGGGCAAGCCACCCACTGCAGTTTGTACGCAAAATGGTTGAGAAGGGATTCACTCTGCAGATGCTTTGATAATCTAGAGCACAGGAAATCAGGTGACCACAGCGAGGAAAATCCAGGGTCAGAGAACCTGGGCCCCAGTGTGGCAGAGATCTGGGCACAGATGAGGTGGGCTAGTGGCAGAATCCAGCTTCCCCCGACCTGGGTTTGAGTCACTGCTCTGCCCCTTCCTGGCTGTGTGGCTTTGTGTGTCCTCCTCAGATTCCTGCTCTGAGAAGCAGGGATGGAAAAGCCTTCTCTGCAGCATAGTTGTGTGGATTCGAGGTTATGATGAAAAACACCAAGCCCTGCAGAGAGCCCCGGAGATGGTACCCCTTCCACCACTGCTCTCGGCAATGACTCAGTGTTCTGCTACGAGGCTCTAGGCAGGGGTAGTCCAGGTGAGATGGCATTTCTCAGGCAGAACCCCCTCTAACCATCTCCCTTGTACAGTGAGAGAGAGAGTGTCTCAACTCTGGGAGGATGACTCTGCTTTCTTGTTTTCCGAATAGATGAATTCAAGGTTGGCTCAAAGTGAGTGAAGACATTTCCCTTTCGTTCTGACCTGCCCGGGTAGACTTTTCTATTTACATCACCAGCTCATCGGGTCAAAATCTGGTGCAAGTATTAGGCAACGACTGGTCCCTGGTTTGTTTTTTGCTCCTTGTCTTTAGCCCGAAGCTTTCAATTCACCTTTTGTAACCCCTGTGCCACCTTAAGTCGTGTGGTTAAACTGTCTTTCCCCTGGCTGCTTCTTCCAGACTTTGCCATGGTTAAAGACCCAGAAGCATTCTAGATCTGGGTGAAAGGGAAGGGTATTTTTGTTTGTCTTTTTGTGTGTTTGTTTTTTGTGGCGCTATGCGCCATTTAAAATTTTCCATTAGCCTGTGGCTCAGAGGTGAGTCTAGTTACTGGATTGAGTCCCTTTTTTCCAATATATCTAGAAAATTGTACATTATTTGGATAAGAAGTAATGGCAGAAGCCAGAAATATTCCTATATCCTGTCCTCAAAGGGTCAAATGATGCTTTTTTTCCCCTTAATTAAAAAAAAATTACCTAAGAAGGAGGAGAAGGGAATTTTGTAATTTGAAAATTAATCAAGCTCTCAGGCAACCCTCTCACCCAGAGTCAAAATGATGCCATACCACAGTGACATAAGGATTTTAAGATCCCTGGTTAAATGGGTCAGGTTATGTACAAAATATTATTCTCATTATCATTAAAATAACCAGTAAGTAGGGAATTTTCACCTGCATTCAGAACTTACAGCACACCACAAATAGCCTTTTATGTCTCAGCTGGAAAAACCATAAAGAGGTTGTTATTCTACAAACCAGCTTTTCATAGAAACCTAATTCAATTTTAAGAAAATGAATGTGAAGGGAAAAATACCTGTTCCTGCTCTTTCAATAGCTCCATCCTCCCACTCCCACTCCTACTGAGTCAGAGTTCCTTTATCCTTCCCTAAAAGGCCTCAGGAGTTTCCAGGTTGTCTGAACAAACAATTGTCGTTCGTTGTTTGATATGTAGCTTCTGCCAGAGGGAGATCCATTAAGGGATGCTTTGGGGGAAATAATATATGGAAAGTGACACCATCTTATGATGTTAAGATGTTACCATCTTATGTGATTGGTTGTCAGTTCTCCTGAGCCCTCTTTTTGAAGTAATTCCATTAACAACAGATTAATACAGCTCTGCTGGTAAAGTACAAACGGCTACAGCGGTGTCTCTCCATCATTTCGAATAAATCTCCTCTTTTCTAGAGAAAACGCGCACATCCTTTTCTAATGCTATTGAAATTAAAAACATTTAATATCAAACCCAAATCAAATCAAGTCCGAAGTACAAAGTGCTGCTCTACCTTCAAACCACACTCTGATTTCCCTCTTCTGTAAGGCTGGGGGTAGGTGGGGATGATGGGTCCCGCCAATTAACAATCACTGTCCTGTACACACCTAATTTTTCCTCTTAAATGGCTATATCATGATCCATTGTTAGAAGATGATGACTGTTCACCTAAATGAATCTCAGTCAATAGAATTTTATACAGTTGTAAGAATGAAGTGGTCTGGCAGGGGAAGGGAGGAAAATGGTGAAAATATAATGATAATATAAATGGGTACATTTATTGAGCCCTAAATATGAACCAGACATTGTGATAAGCCCCTCCCAGGCATTACTTAATCGAATGTTTATAATTCCACTATGAGGCAGTTATTACTCCCTTTAGAAAGCTGAGGGAACTGAGGCAAAGAGCAGTTGAATAACTTCCCCAGATCATGAAGCTCATAAGTGGCTAAGCAGGGTCCCAAGTAGACAACTCCCCACTGTCAGGTAATTTAGGCTGCCTTTCTGATCTTTGCAGCCGATCCTAACTACTTAACTTGTCAATTAGTTATTACAATGGGGATTACATAATTGTCATCCAAATTGGGACCATTTTGAGTATGAAAGTGGTCAAAAATTATGCCAGGACAGCAAGCATAAATGGGGGCTATCCTAGGGAAATCTAGGTGTGCAGTCAACTTAATTATTAGGAACTTGGAACATTAGTTCCTGTAGGAAGTGTCACACGTGGGAATTAGAATCCCAGGCCAATCCATTCTTCTCCTTTCTCTAAAGGTTTTCCTTCATAGGTGCCAGGACACTGTTGCCTTCACAATAAAATATTAAAGCAAAATGCTCCATGCTCCAAAAATATAGAATTACTTCCCTCATTAAAAACTGCTATTTTAACAGGGATTTTTAAAAATGTAGCAGGTATATATGCTGATTAAAAAATATTCTTCAGGGCTTCCCTGGTGGCACAGTGGTTGAGAGTCCGCCTGCCGATGCAGGGGACACGGGTTCGTGCCCCAGTCCGGGAAGATCCCGCATGCCGCAGAGCGGCTAGGCCCGTGAGCCATGGCTGCTGAGTCTGCACGTCCGGAGCCTGTGCTCCACAACAGGAGAGGCCACAACAGTGAGAGGCCCGCGTACTGCAAAAAAAAAAAAAAAATTCTTCAATGATATTTAAATAAATATAAAGGTACAAAATAATGTACACAGTATATGATTATTTGGGTAAAACAAAAGGATTTTTATATATCTGCATTGTGTGTATATGTGTGTTAATATCTGTGTATGCTTCTTCATGCAGAATACATCTTTAGATAATACTCACAAGAAATGTTTAGTAATTGTTACATCAGCAAGGAAAAGACTCCTGGAATCTGGGGTGAAAGGGAGACTTATTTACACAGTATATCTTTTTGTTCAGATTGAATTTTTTGCCACCAGTGTGTTTTATTTTTCAAGTGAGAAGAAAAACGAGTTAAATAAATACCTCCCATTCAGTGAAGTTGTATCATAGCCAGTAGGAAAGCAATCTGATTAAAGTAATTGGCACTGATTTCTGAATGACTAATAACTTTACCTCTTTTTAAAAATTGGCATTTTTAGAAGGGGATGCCTGGGAACCAAAGTGAATCTTTAATCGGTAGAATTTTAAGCAGTGTAAAACAGGGGAGTGAAGAAATTCAAGGGAGGGTAATCAGTCGTGCAGGAAATAGTGTCTCCTAAGTTGGTTGCTAGTCTTTACAGTTTCTTCCTGTTCTCCAATTATGAACCCACAAATTTTCTAAAATGTCCACTTTTTTATGATGGAGGAAGTTTAAGCTCCAACAATGTGGGGAAGAAAAAGATTGAAGATGATGCAATCATTTCTCTAGTATAATTAATTTCTAGACAAGAAACTGTATTTGCTCAATTTGGAGGTTCAGGAGTGTATGGAATTTTCTGCTCTTTAGTTATGCACCCAAAAACTTCTGTAGCTTAAACTTCACCAGTAGTGGAGGAAAAGATCAGAGGTGTGCAAAAGAATTCATTTTGGCCATGTGCACTGATAAAATGCAATGCAAAACTGGGTTCTTAAACTAGTGCCTTAAACACTATGTAATTCAAACAGAAGCAATCAATAATCCTTGGATAATATATTGGCATTAAGTATATTTTATATGAGTATGACAGAGACTTCTGGTTTTGAATCTAATACCTGCTCTTCCCTTGTTAACAGTAATAGAATCCTGATTTCATTTAGGGCAGTAATTTTTCTTCCTAAAAGACTACATTTCCCAGGCTCCCTTGCAGCTAGGTGCAGTCAGGTGACAAAGGTTTGGCTAATGAATTGTAAGTGGAAATGTTCTGAGGCTCTTCTGGGAAAGCTCCTTAAAGGGAGTTAACCAAGCTAGGAGGGCTTTCCTTTTTACCTTGCCTTTCCTCTTTCATGCTTGGAGAGAACATATAGATGACTAGAGGGATATCGTGGCCTCAGGATGGAAGAGCAAAGAGCTAGGAAGCGCCTGGGTCCCTGGTGACTTTGAGAAACCATGCTATGAGCCCCAGTGAGCCAGAGGTAGGATTTCTTTTAGAGATAATCTCTTACATGTTTACGCCATGGAAGTCAAATCTCTATCAATTACAGCTAAATGCAATTCCTAACTGATCAAACAAGTTACTTCTCTCCTTTGGGAGAAAGAATATGGTGGAATAAAATGAATATAACACTCATCCACCATCATTCCTAATTTGTGCACTTCGCTGTGCCTGCTTTTTGTTTTATTTTGTTTTTAATTAATTCGATTTAAAAAGGACATTTCACCTTTTAGAACAACCCAGAAGCTGAGTCTTCCGTTCCTCGTGCTCTAGAAAAGTTCCTCCCGTTTATGAACAACCCATCTTTCAACTCACAGAATCCCCAATTAATCATCATTTTGTTCACAAGACAACTCTGGGGGACATTTACTCAGACAGTGTGACTGTCACCACAGTTGTTGGAACTGAAGTTCTAGACACAGATGAACTTTTCTCATTTGTTTATTTTCCACGTGGGGTGTCTCATTTAAAACAAAGCCTTTGTAAGTCCCCAGGCCCTAAATGTAGGCTGTGTTATGGATATCCTTTGAAACCTCTGTCTTCTTTTCTCCAGGAAGGAGAGGAGGTAAAAGCTTGACTGAAAAGAAAAAAATTTTAAAAAGAAAGAAAGAAAAAAGAAACAAAATAAAAACCATATTTTTAACAAAAGGATTTTTGAAAGCCTTGGAAAATGTTGTGTTCACTCACATAAGGCCCCACTGTTTTAAACATATTTTACTATAATTTTTCCTTCAAAATTCTGACATGCGAGGTTGAACAGCACTCTTTCAGTGTACAACCCCGGGACATGGAGAAATAAAAAGAACAGGATTCCAACTAATGCATGCTCAGTGGGAATCATAATATCGCATAATTGCTTGAAATCCACAGGCTGATCCGATGTCATCTTCAGAAATATGCAAGTTTCCCTTTGTTTTCTGACTTAGAGATATTTTCTTGCTTTAGGGCTTAACCCTTCAGCTCCTACCCCTAATTATTGAAACATGATGAAAAGTGAGCATAGAGCTGCCCTTCCAAAACCCACCCCAAATGTTGGGTAAGATCCCCCCAAATCTGCCAACTTTTGTTCTAACAGAAACACGCAGCATGTATTTAACTTTATCAGTGAACCTCACGTGTTCCTTTTCACCCATTTCCTTTTCTACCTGTTTCTAAATACATGCACACACTCACACACACAGCCCGTAAACTCTCCACAAGAAACTTTGCAAGAACAAAGATTTGCTATTTCAGAGCATGTAATGACATGTTTAAAAGTTCATCAACTTCCCCCTTTAAAAAAAACCTGGCAATGAGTCTAAAATCATAATTCAGAAAGATTTAGAGAAAAAAAGTCCTTAAGACCTCTTCCTCTGCAACATTATGTAAATCATAAATTTACCCCTGGTCTGGAAGTGATTACAACAAGCTATGAGACAAAAGATATTCCTCAGCAGACACTGTTGACAATAGGCTGTGTTCTCCCCTCAGCGTATTAGAGGATTGGGGAAGGTAAGTTCTCATAAGGGCTAATAAGAGTTTGAGGCCATTAGGAAGAATTCCCAAGTGTATGTGTTCCAAGAATTAACCCTAAGTCCTGGGACAGAACTGATTGCGTGGACTCGGGACAGAAACGTGTCCTCTTATTCAAGGTGAATGAGCCTCCGGGTGTTCCAAGCATTCCCTCACTCTTCTCCAGTTTTCCCTTTGCTTCTCAATTGTCATTGTCCCTGAGCTTCCAAACAGGATTCCTGGAAGAGGAGGAAGCACTATATAAACAGTTCATTCTAGAAGTGTGAGTCATCCCTGAATCAGCTCCCCCATTCCTTATATAAGGAACGCCCATTCAGATCTAAGCTTCTCAATTGCTTTTAGAAATCATTTCTTTGTTCTGTCTTTCCCCGTACCTTTTTCCTGAGGGCAAAGGTTTAACTTTTTCACTCTTCTCAAAGCATTTCAACACTTGGGTTGGATATTCAGTTAACAGAACATCTAGAACTGCATTTTGCTTGATCGTATAGCATTAGAAGCTAAGGCCAGCCAACTCAAAGGGACACTGCAATGCCATTTTATAATTAAGCAGAGTACCCACTGGACCGCATGTTATAACAGATGTTTCCTGGCCCCAGGTACTAAGCCAGCACATAGTAAAACTGCCCAGAGCCTCTCCCTGAGCCAAGATGGGTCAGTGTCTGGAACAACTCCTGTCTAGTGTCTCTTACTGTAATTAGAGGTTGTAATTAATTCCATTTGAAAAATAGCCATGGCTAAATTTAAAAAGAACAAAAAAATATCAGAGTGCTTTTAAAATTGAAAAGCCCAGTAAGAAAATGGAGATAATTTATTGGTGATTTATTATTTCGAGCAGTGTTTTAGACCTGATATAAATTCTGTACAATGATTTGCAAAATTCTTCAAGATGTTTTGCAAAATTTTCACTCCATTTATAAAATGGATAAAATTAGAGGTTCCTTATGCTTAGGCTGGAAAAGAGTTTATAGATTGGTTTGTACCAGGAAATCAAACTCATATGCTGTAGCGGCCAGTTGGTGGATGAACAAGGCAACCAAGGGCAAGAAAACCATTCTACCTTTTTTTAATCTAGTTTCCTTTCATTTACTTGTTTTCAATAAGAGACATGGATACAGGAATATCGCTCTCTACTCTGAGAAAACAACAGATCAAGCAGGGCTTAAGTTCCGGAAGTGTGCCCCTGAGGTCAGCACAGTCCTTGCATTTGGCATATGGAGGCTGCTCTCAGCCCACTAAATGATGCTGCCCCTGCCTTTTCTCTAGGAGCTCTTGGACCTCCCCACGATACGGCAGCTGGGGAGAGCAGGGCGTCCCCTGGATGTTGTTCTAGCACAGAGGTATCCATTCTGATGGGTCAGTTCCCATGCCTTAGTACTTAAATGTTTTTAATATCACCCTTGAGTACAAGTGCATAGACAAATAGAAACTGGTATTTTGCTTCTGTGTAGGGCAGACTAAAGGTCAGTAGAAAATGATGAAGTCATTGGAGCCCTGGAGAGCCCATGCCATGTTAGAGGGTTCAAGGGGTAAGCTACTACAAATTGAGTAGGAATGTGGGACCCCTGTGGCCAGATCTGCTGATTTCTCAAGAGAAAATAAAAACCTATGTTCTTATATAAAATCTCCCAATTAAATTGTCACCTCATTCAAACACTGTAAGGGGTAAACAACATACATCTGTGGTCCAAGTCCGGCCTAGGTGCTCCAAATTTGCAACCTTATGTTTAAGTGACTTGCCCAGCCATCACTCAAGTGACTAGAGGCAGGTCCGAACTAGAACCTAAAGTCTCTGACTCCCTAATCCAGTGAGATCTTTCATTAAAACAGGTCCTGTAAAACACCGAATAGCCTTGAAGAGAGATTTGTAGACTGTATACCCTAAGAAGTAGGTACTTAGATATTTTTAGTATTAACAGTTCTTTACGTGAGTGTTGTCTCCTACAACAGAAAAGTAAAAACTCATTTCCAAAGCTGACATATAAAGAGGAAAAGTTGACAAAAGTTTCAGAGATAAGAGGCTGTGTACAACTATAAGAAAATGTTGGCCCTCTGGCTGGTTGGAAATTACATTTTAAACAAAGAGATGGATAGAACTCCAAGAAGGATTTTAAAACATTTAAGACATCCTATGTTGAGGGTGGCCCATAGCAGGGTAAGAAAGCAGGCAAGTCTAAAGAAACCTCACTGTTAGGAGTGATATGGTTTTAATGGATTTCCAGATTCATGTGATCCTGAGACCAATCTGTCCTTTTCATAGCTATTCTTTACCTTTGTTATTAAGCAAAGTTGTGCCTGGAGTGAGGTCAAGTATTTATAAAGTAGATTTGTTCATGAATTAACTAACATGTATTGAGTGCCTCCTATGAATGAGACCAAAATCCCTAACATCTCATATCATCCCACCCTCCACATGACTTATCTTCCTTTGACTACTTATACTATTATTCATTTATTTTTTTAAAAGACCAACGTGCAAATGGATAACTAATAAGAACCGGCTGTATAAAAATATAAATAAAATAAAATTTAAAAAATTAAAAATAAAGATACAGAAAAAAAAAAAAGACCCATGTGCTCTTTTTCCCTAAATACAAAAAAAACTTAACTAGCTTTATATTGGGACAGGGGTCACATCAATGAATCAAGTAGTCCTTGACCTTAAGTCTCCATGGACCATTAATACATAAAGAACTAATTTTAATAAAAATGTGGGAAGTGCTGTGATGAATGCAGAGGAAAATTAATTTTCCTCAAGTCAGCTGGGGGAAGTGAAAAGAGCCTTAAGGAATGAGCAGGAATTTTCAAGGCCAAAAAGGAGGGGAAGGTCATTCTAGGCAGAGGAAGCAGCTGGAAGAAAGGCCCAAAGTCCCAAAGTATGTTGGGCATTTGGGGAAGGGCAAATGGTTCAGTATAGCTAAAGCTAGTGACTCATGGGAAGAGTGGCAGGAAAATCTGACTGGGCTCGGTTTTAAATAAAATATTACATAGTAGTGAGTATAACCTCTTACACTGGAGGTAAGGGGCACTGCCAAAGGTTTTAGAGCTGGAGAGTGTCAGATCTGTTCTATGTTAGAGGAAGATCATGTTGCCTTCAAAAGGCTGGTGAGGGAAGGGACTGAAGGGAAGAAGGTCAACTTGGAAGCTGCCCAAACCCTTCAGACAAAAGATGATGAAGTATAGTCAGCCCTCCATATCCATGGGTTATAGTTGAAAAATAAAAATTCCAGAAAGTTTCAAAAGGCAAAACTTGAATTTGCCAGCAACTATTGACACAGCATTTACATTGTGTTTACAACTATTTACATAACTTTTACGTTGTATTAGGTATGATAAGTCATCTAGAGGTGATTTAAAGTATATGTGAGGCTGTGTGTAGGTTATATGCAAATACTGTGTCATTTTATATAAGGAACTTGAGCATCCCTGGAGTTTGGTATTCTGGTGGGGGCCATGGGGGCGAAACCAATCCCCTGCCGGTACCGAGGGACCACTGTACTGAATTAGAGAGTAGCAGCTGAGGTGAAAAGGAAAAGTCAGATCTGAAAACCATTTCTGAGGTAGAAACAATAAAACCTGGTGACCAGTCAGATAAGGAAAATGGGAGGGGTAAAGATTGAAGCCAGAATCTTTCACTTGAGTCCCTGGGTGGAAAAAATGTCATCTATCAGGACATAAGGGGAAGCACGCCTTCTGGAGGGTGAATGTGGGAGAAGGGGGAGGTGGGGGCCGGTGGATGAGCCCTGGCTTGGAGATGTGAAGGCTGAAATGCCTTCTGTAGACTCCAGTAGGTGAACCTCACCTAGAAAGCATTAAAAACTGGAAATGGGGCTCAAGCAAAAAATGTAAGCCATGAGCTTGACCCTTGTATAAATACTCTGGAAATGACCTTTAAATGATATGGATGGAAACTACTTATACTGAGAACCCTAAAGGATAATAATCAAATCATTTGAGAACTGGTAGTAAGAGAAGGCACAAAAGAGCACTTCAGTCAGCTTCCATGTCCTTGTCTTTTATACAATGAAACTGGGAAATTATTAAAAGAGCACTGGACTTGGAATCGTGCAGACTTAGGTCTGAATCCTAATCATGCTATTTACTAGATGTTTGACTTTGGACAAGTTATTATTTAATCCCTCTTAGCAAGACACTTAGGTGTTTTGAGGCAGACACTATTCTGCAGACTGGAAATATAATGATAAACAAAGGCCCTCAAAGAGCTTAAATTTCCTTTTCTATAAAACCAAAAGATTATAATGAGATACTATATTTCAAGCACCCAGCACAGCATAGAGCGTACTAAGACCCGTCAGCTTACTATGTGCCAAGCACTTTCTATTCATAGGCTCGTTTAATTCTTACACCAAAACTAGGAGGTAGACATTAATGTTGGGCCATTAAACAGTTGGGAAAACTGAGCTTACGTGCCTTGCCCAATTTCATAGGGAACAAATCAAGGGTCTTCTGATTCCCAAAATGCTGCACTTCACCTTCTTTCCTTTGCCAAAACCAAATGAGCGCATGTAGCCAAGAGCACCTTCTCTCTCAGTGCCCTGAAACTATGAGTAAGGGAACTAGAAGTTATCATCCAGGAAGTACAAAGTAAGTTGTGATATATGGCATATTAACACGCGGATAATCAAAATTCAAGCTAGTCAAGATAGTGCTGGTATGAGTTTCTTTACATGATGTTCAGAATGACTGAACCAGGTATAATGTACTACAAAAGCTCTTCATTAGTTCATAGATGGCCAAGGTTACACAGTCATACACGGTGGCCCTGGCTGTAGCTACAGAATCTCTTTCCTACTTCAAATCAGTTTTGGAAGTAGGTGGAGAAAAAAAAATTTAGTGAGTCAACAATACTAAAAGCATTTTGGAGGTAATTTTCACTGTTAAATAATGAAATGCAATTGCTTAAAAGTCCTTCTGGAGTGGGAATCTTTATGATTCTACTACCTTTTTATGTCTTCCTCTTTGCTATCACTCTAAATCTTCCTCTCCATTCCCATCACACTGGCATAGCTCAGGCTCTCTTCATTTCTCCCTTGGGTAGCACTCAGCCACTTGTCCTGTTTCTGCTGATCATGCTACCACAACTGCGCCAAGTCTTTATCCTGTTCAGTAGTTCCCCTTCGCCTAAAAAGTCTACCCACATTCATGCATGAACACAGGTTGCTTACGTTTTGAACTTCATTCCCAACGCACAGAACATCTTAGGTCCCAAATGCGCCATGCTATTTCACACCTCTGATCCTTTGCAATTGGTAGTCCCTCTGCATGGCATGCCCTTCCCTAAGTTTATCTGATGAACTCCTACTCATGTTTAAACACACAGCTCAAGAGTCATCTCCTCTGAGAAGCCCTTCATTACCTTTCCATGTCCTAGTCTTTGTATCCCACAAGATTCTGTTTATTAGTAAACCTGTCACACTAAATGACTTGTACTTGTTAACATGTTTATTTCCCCTAGTAGACCTTGAGCTCCTGGAAAGAATGTACATTATCTACATTTTTGCGTCTCCATACCCAGGAGAACCCTGGCATATACAGTAGGGGCTCAATAAATACTGTGGCAGTAAACAGAGCTGATTCCAGTTGTCATTATCATGGTCATCATCCCATGGTTAGTGGACGCCCACAGGAGTATAACTTGTTGGTAGGTGTTACATTTGGTGTTTAGAGTGGTTGAAGGAGAGACAGCCAGACTCTTTGCTGTTTCTGATGAAAAGGAACGAGGGTCTCTCTAAAACGGGAAGGAAAGAAGAAAAGCTAGAGGAGCCTGAAATGTGTTCATTTTGTCACTTTTGGATGCCAGAGATTGGGATTTTAGTGCAGGCCAAGCCACTTATCTTAGAAGGTTCTGACAAATTTTCTGGGAAAAATAAAAGAAATGAATAAAATTAAAAGCTGTGGTCAGAAGGTTACAGAAAGGAATGGCACACATTTCTGCTGGGGAATAGGAAGTGGTCTTGTCTTCCGCAGCAGGGCTGTCTAATAAATCTGGAGAGTTTTACTGACTTCATAGGCGCAAAAATAACCACCCGGAGAAGACATCGGGTTTCACTTATTTTTTTGGAAAGTAATTTTTCACAGACGCAAGGTTAAAAGAAAGTGGTTGCACGGGCTTCGGCTGTGGTGGTGTGTCTTCTGGTATGCGTAATGCAACTGGATCTCAATTCTGGGACGATGCCCAGTTTCAGAGGTCTAAAGCCTCTGTTGAAAGCCATGAGGACAGAGTGTTGCCAGAGTTTTATGTATGCAACTGTAGACCGGTTGTCTTAGTGCAAGGAGGGACTTTGATCAAGAGCGACTGGAGGGAGGGGTTTCATTAAACGCTGTTTTCAACCCTTAATTCTACAGCTTTTATGTCTACTTGTTCCTAAGTCTAGCACAGACCCCAAACGGCCCTGACACAGAGAAGCCCCTCCCCAAACCCACGTCTGGCTCTCCGGCAGCAGCAGTGATGGGCATGGAAGGAGTTCTTGGGTAGAAAAGATACACGGTTTGGAAGGTTTTGCTCCTTACTCCCTGGATTTTGGTCTCATGTTGGACCATTCAAAGAGGAAAATGCTGGAAGCTCTCCCCCTCCAGCCTTATGTCTGTGATTCATTAGGAAAACTTCCCCTACATAGAGACAAGCTTTCCTGAGAAAAGGCTTGATAAGAGTGTATGTTTGTTGGATGAATTCTTCCTTTTAAAAACATCTGGCCAAGAAGAGAAAATGCAGCCAGTCTTAGAAGGTTTAAGTGTCCCTTTCTGAACTCCTTTCAATTGTCCTCACAATAATGGATGAGACGGCAACTAGGTAATCTTTTTAACATTTTGTAACTTCCATGTTCAATTCTCATGGTGAACCTGCAGGGACCTTCTCCCACAGGGCAAGGGAAACTTTTTTTTCGTACGTTGATATGTCTTCCATAAATCAATGGGAATGCAGACAGAGGAGCTGTGATCTTGGCCACATTGTTGGGGAGTGGAGCCACCTGGTGTGTGGGAGGCCGATTATCCTCAGAGCCCCCAGCAGTCTCCATGAAACTGGACTGGGGTCTCAGAGTAAGATCATTGGATTGGGAAGCAGGAAATAAAATCTAACACCACTCCATCTGAAAGAACCACCTTATTTGCAAGATGACAAAAATAAATGGGTGGTTTTCAAGTGTATGTTTTAGCGGCAGAATCCGTTTCCAAAGGAAAATCGTAAATAATACATTAGTAAACATTCACTGAGTCCTTGGCATGTGCAGGGTATTTGGCTAAGCCCTTGACATGTACAGCATTATTGAATTTAATCTTCACTACTCTTAATAGGCACTGTTATCATGTCTATTTTATAGACGAGGAAAGTAAGGGATCAACTTGTTCCAGATAAGGCACTGTATAACCCACCATATGAAGCAGATCCCAGTGGGGCTCTTGGGGAATTAGGGTTAGAATACCATGTGCCTTTAACCCCTGCTGCCTTACTCCTCTGTCAACTTCTGTCTCCCTAAAGCAACCCCAAATCTTCGTGGAGCAGAGGTTCGAAATCTTTTGACTGGATAACTCCTAAAGTTTCTTCTCAGTCTAATGCCCATTCATCCTGATTCTGGAGACATAAACCATGGTAATCCTCCGAATGAGCTCCTTCAGACTGGATGTTGGCAAACGTTGCTCTTCTTAAATGGCCTGACTCAAAGTCACTTTTCACATACCTTTAAAGAATAGATTTTCAAATGACTTTGCTCCACTAAACATAGGGGTGAATTCCGGGAATTGCACAGATGTAAATATTCTGATGCTACGAGATCAAATGTGCTGTTTACGTTAAAACTGAGGTGCCCAAGTCAGGACTGTTTTATATTTCTTTCATAATTAAGTTATTAAGTATTCTATAACTCACACATTTGCTTATGCATTCACTGGCCAATTGTCTCTAATCCAGCTAGGCGCAAGCATTAGGTGTTAGAATTTTCACCTCTCACATTAGCTAGATGTCTGTCTGGGTATTGGCTCACTCAGAGCAGAGGGTTCATCAAGGAAAGGGGGAGACTTTTGATGTCTTTGTTAGCTGTTCACAAAGGGAAAAAGCTCCACAGGCTGAATCTCTTAACTCCTAACTCACATCAGACATCCCCAAATTGCATGATCTTAGTGTTGCTAAGGTGGGGTGGGGAAACAGCCTCCTTCTTACAGTGTGGTTGGGGGTATAAATCGGTATAAAATTATTGGAGGGCAATTTGGCACTAGCTATTAAAAACGAAGTGCTCATACCCTTTGACCCGATAATAAGCCACCTTCTGGGAATTCATCATAGAGAACTACTCCTACAACTGCTCAAAGATGTAAGTGTAAAATGATGTTTGCAAGAATCTGTGTTACGGGGAAAACTGGAAAGGCCCCAAATGTGCACTAACAGGCAATTGGTTAAGAAAAGTTTGGTTCGGCCATGGAATATAATACCATGGAGCCGTTAAAAAGAAGATTAAAAGGAAGATCGTTTTTTACAGACTGGCATGGAAATATGTGTAAGACATGTTGCTAGGTGGAAAATAGCACACTTCGAAGTTGAGAATATAATCCCATTTTTGTAAAATAATAAATAAATTTTAATATATGCCTTGAAAAAATGTTAACTGGTTTTCTCAGCTGTGTGGGATTATGAAAGATTTTCACTTTCTGTGCTATATATTATAATGTTTCAAGTTATTTATGGATATATACTATATACATGCTGTTACTTTTGTAATCAGAAAAAAAATAGATGATGCTGTGACTTGGCCCCTCGAGAGCCCTGTTAAGAAAGTGTAGACGCCTACTCCAAATCCGTCAACTTGAGTAGAAAACAAAACTTAGCCAATGTGGAGCAGTGATGCCACTTAACCAAAAGGAGGACCACACATGGAAATTCTTCTGGCCTTTAGAGTCCGTAAGCCGTTGTAATAGTTGGCCCACAATGGAGTATTCTTTCCACTAGGAGCTAAGGAGAATACATTTAAACGGCAGCCAGTTTTTGAACCACTGCTCTAGTTGAGAGGACAGCTGAGGACCAGAGACACAAACCAAGGGGTCTCATCGTCAACAGTGACTTGCCAGGGGAGCAGGGTATCCATAAAAGATGAATAGGAGTTTGTGTTTAATTTTCACACTCTTTTCAAGGTAAGATTTGGTGCAATTTACAGGGGCAGATCCCCATTTGGTGGGGCGGGAGGGGGTGGGATTCCATAGCTTATGCAATTAAGGGGACTCAACCAAAAGAATGCAAAATTACAAATACAAAATGAGGTATAGGGCTTTGGAAGGGGTCCCTGAGAAAGAGGGCCCTTAAGCCATCCTTTGCTAGTTCCTCAGCAATCTGGTCTGCACTGACTTAGCGTTCTTAAGCCAAGATAACATGGAGGGTAACACGCTCGCTTCCTTTTAAGAATTATCCTGCCAGAGGAGCATTTCCATCTTATACCTGGTGAAAGCTAGAGGCAGCACCCTGAGCCCTGGGAGACTGTACGATCTATGTTTTGGGGGATACTTGAGTTTCTGTGGCTGGAGAAGCTCTATTTGTTGACTATGGCAGATGCCCAGTTCTTGATGCTCATAAAACTATGGCAGTCAGAGACGGAAAGATGGATTAGGTCATCAATCTAGCTTCGGGTCCAAGACAGGATGGTTCCCTATTGTAGTTGTTCCAAGCCTTCGTCCTGGCAGTTTGGAAGTATCTCGGGGGCCAAACTCTTCGAAGGCTGTTCCTCTCCTCTGGTTCCTGGGCAGATGTTGAGGTGTTTAGATGGGGAAAAAAGAGCATTTTAGAGCCACACAACTACTTAATTATATCCACTCACCTAGATTCCTATCAATGTTTTCCACATGAAGAAAACAATTTAGTGTAAAGAAACTCTTGTATCTCTGGCATAAAGCTGCCATCAGGGAACAAATCACTGATTTTTTCCGGTTCCTTGTATTTCAGCTTTGGTGGTGAGTGAGTTTCTTTTTTTGCTTTAGGAGAAAAGCAAACTTGCTTGAGTTCTCCATAGCCAGCGTTATCAAGAATGAGTACTATTTAAATGCTGCTTTTGTTCATGGGAACAAAGTAGCTTTCTAAACACTTATTTTGAGTCTGTTTACCTCTGTCTTTGGTGAACTTTATGTGTTCTCAATTTTTATTTTAGGCTTCTAGGGGGCTACAAAAATGGGGATTCTGAAAGCTAAGTTTTGATTTTCCCATGTTTTCTTGCAAGTCCAAATAGATAACGACTCTAATCTCCCCCAAAATTTTGGTGGCTACCTTTTTAAAAAAAATTTATATTACTGAAGTATAGTTGATTCACAATGTTGTGTTAATTTCTGCTGTACAGCAAAGTGATTCAGTTATACATACATTCTTTTTTCATATTCTTTTCCAATATAGTTCCCTGTGCTATATAGGAAGATCTTGTTGTTTAGCTATATATGATAGTTTGCATCTGCTATTCCCAAACTCCCAGTCCATCCCTCTCTGTTGGTGGCTACTTTTTTTTTTTTTTTTTTGGCTGCGTTGGGTCTTCATTGCTGTCCGCAGGCTTTCTCTAGTTGCGGTGAGCGGGGGCTACTCTTCGTTGTGGTGCGCGGGCTTCTCATTGCGGTGGCTTCCCTTGTTGTGGAGCACGGGCTCTAGGCGTGTGGGCTTCAGTAGTTGCAGCACACGGGCTCAGTAGTTGTGGCGCACGGGCTTAGTTGCTCCGCGGCATGTGGGATCTTCCCAGACCAGGGGTCGAATCTGTGTCCCCTGCATTGGCAGGTGGATTCTTAACCACTGTGCCACCAGGGAAGTCCAGGTGGCTACTTTTTTGTACAGGAGGAGTACTGTTCTAGACTAAGAGAGTAGGCTTGAACATTGACCGATGAATGTATGATATATGTCCTCAGTAAAATCTTTTACTCCCTATGCTTCACATACGTGTGTGTGTGTGCCTGCATGGGTGTGTGTGTGTGTGTGCAGTCTGCTTGCTTGTTCTTTATGTGTTTGATGGTTTATGTGGGTTTTTTGACTTGAAAATACTCCAATTCTCTTTTTTGGTAAGTAATGCTGCTGGCAAGTATAAAATACTCAGAATAATGTAATATTTGGATATTTGCATTTGAAAGTTCATCTCCTTTTTAAATCAAGACAAGTGGGCATTCGTTTATTGATGCTAGTGACATCAGTATTAGAACTTTTAGCAACAAACAACGCCCAGCAACGTTTTTTTCTTAGAATTCCTAAAGATGGGTTCCCAGTTAATCAGCTATCAAGAAACTATCTGTTAATGCTATCTGAGTTAAACTTAGCCGAGTTTAATTAAATTTTAAAAGTTGACTGGGAATTCATCCAAAATGTGCTCATCAAAAAACAAAGGTACTTGAAAATAGAGGTAAGAGATAGGATTATGAGGGACAGAATTAATTTTAAACCTCCTGAACTGGAAAAATGGTTAGAGACAGAAATGCTAAAGATAAAAAGATTTTCTCTTTACTTTAAAAATAGTTCAATACAGTATGTCTGTCCTTAGGATTTTCTGAGGCATGCTCCTTTCGAAATGTGCTTGTCCACACTAACAAATTACTAAGGGGAATGGAAAATGAAAATTGCTGAAAGGTACAAAATTACCAAAGGTACAATAGTATTGAAAATCACTATATTTTCCCATCCCAAAAATTCCGAGAGATTTTTTTATTCACAGAGATCTGTGAATGTACTTAAATGTAATCTCATAAACAAGTTAAAATATTTCAGTTGTGCATTAAACAAATTCTCTTTAGGAAAAATAATGAAATTACGTGAATTTAGCACTGTCTGGAAAAATATGGACTGTGTAATGAAAAGTTAATCCTGCTGGCAACCTCATTAATGTGGGCTACACACAGCTTCTTACGGGCAAATAAATTGTAAGCTCTTAGATGGCTATCTGTCCTGAATGGAATGTTTTAGACATGGTTGGCTCAGTAATTGTGGAACAAGTGAACACGATTGAATTCAGGTAGATCTCAGATTGTTCACTGTTTGAGATATATATATATATATATATATATATATATATATTTTAAATTTTCTTTGTTAGTTATGCTTGATTTAAATAGTAACTAATGAAATGATAGCAGTTGTTTGTATTTACAACCCTATCTGTGGTCTGAAAATTAACATGGCTTTATTGGATAAGAACTTGGTTTAGAAAGAAAAGAAATTAATTTGTTCAAAGAATTTAAAAAATTCAGTGGTAGAACAGATCTAGCTTCTCAAATGACATTTTCTGGACTCTCTCTCTCTTTCTCTTTTTCTGTCTCTACATCCCAACTTTACCACTTTCTGTGCTGTTTTCCTTGTTTGGCAAATAAATATGGTGGCAAAGATGGAACCACATAGCCACCCCTGGTAGAAGCAGAGTGTTTTGTTTACAATAGAAGCTGACCTCCCATTGTCCTAGCATGAGTCACATGCCCATCCCTGAGCCATGTATAATGCTGCGGCATGTACATTAGTTTCCTATGGCTGCCGTAACAAATTACCACAAACTGGGTGGCTTAAAATAAGAGGAATTTACTTCCTCTTTTCTGGAGGTCAGTAATCCAAAATCAAGATGTCAGCAGGGCTATTCTCCCTCCAGAGATTCTAGGGGAGATTCTGTTTCTTATCCCTTCCAGCTTCTGGTAGCTCCAGACAATCCTTGGCTTGTGGCCGCTTCACTCAGATCTCTGCCTCTGTGGTCATATTGCCTCCGTCTCTTATCTGTGTGTCTCCTTTGTGTATTTGTGTTTAATCTCCCTCTGCCTTGATCTCATACGGACACACGTGATTGTATGCATGGCCCCCTGGGATAATCCAGGATGATCTCATCTCAAGATCCTTAATTTAATTTCACCTGCAAAGATCCTTTTTTGAAATAAGATCATATTCACAAGTTCCAGGGATTAGAGTACAGACATATCTTTTGCGGAGGACACCATTCAAGCCACTACAGCTGGTAAATGTTTAACGATCTCCTTGACAAAAAAGGGGGACCCCTCATATATAATATTTGCCTAACCTCCATGGTTTAAATACTGCCACCATGTCCAATTTCAAGTTATCAACAGCAAGTCACTGAACTTGGAGTTGGGATAAGATGCACAGTCGCGGACCATTATATAGTACTTCCACCATCCAGACCCAATAGATGTCAGTAGCCTCAAGAGCACAGATAAGAGTATAATGTATTCAAATAATTAGAAAGTGATGAGTTTTGAGTGCCTATTAACTTTGTTTTAAATATAATTTATTTAATTATAAATACATATACTTTAAATTTTAATGGTGATAACGTTTAACAACTGGCTCACAAAATTCCTGAAAATTTACTGGTTGGTTCAGATGAGCTGGTATGAGCCAGCTCCAACACCACTGGGTAGAATTTGCTAATTGATCAGGTCGGAGTCATACAGCCTAAGGCACAGGGGCAGCAACATGCCAACCACACGGACTGAAAATGAGGTGGGTGGGTCCTTAAGAGAAAATCGGGGTGCTATTAGTTAGGAAAGGGAAAGGAATATGGAAAAGACAAAAACAACAAAGCCACTTCCGTATCATCATTCAAACAGGTATTAATGATTTCAGGCTAAGGAGAAAAATGTTCAGCAAAGTCCAAAACATTTACTGGTACAACTGTTGTGGCTACACATGGTTCTGCAAATCAGTCTCTCTACCTAGGAGAAAAATCACTGTTTCCACATTCTCATTTTACTTAGTTCATACGATCTGTTTTTAAGCCTAGACACATTTATCCCAAGGTGAGCAACTTCAGAAAAATACATAAACCAATGGTCGTTTTTAGAGTATCATTAAAAAAAGATTAACAGCTTTATTGAGACATAATTTGCACACCATGCAATTGACCCATTTAAAGTGCAAAATCCAATGGTTTCGGTACATTCACAGAGTTGTTCAACCTTCACCACAATTATTTTTAGAACATTTTCATCACCCGCCAAAAGAAACTCTGACCCACTCAACTGTCATCTTCCAATGTCTCCACCCTGACTTATAGCCCTTGGTGACCAATAGTCTACTTTTTGTCTTTATAGGTATACCTAGCCTAGGAACTTCATATAAATGGAATCATACAATAGGTGTTCCCTTGTGGCTGGCTTCTTTCACTTAGCATAATGTTTTAAGGTTCATCCATGTTGTAGCATGTGTCAATATTTCATTCCTTTTTATTGTCAAATAGTAATCCATTGTAGGGATATACCACATGTTGTTTATCCACTCATTAGCTGGTGGCCAGGCGGCCATTTGAACTGTTTCTCCTTTTCAGCTATTATGAATAATGTTGCTATGACATTTGTGGACAAGCTTTTATATGGACATAATTTTCATTTCTCTTAACCCAGTGGTCTTCTAAGTTAAAATTTTTGACGAGGTTTCTTATTTTCCACACGCTCGTTCTCCTTCCCTACCGTTTAGGAACGGAAATAGAAATGCCACATACAGAATTCCAGTTCTGTTAAATTTGGGGTCACTACCCCAACCCCTTAAGAATCCTGGGACTGGCTCAGCCCAAAGAAGGAGTCTGCTCACCAACTCTAGGGCGGGTGAGGGCGCTGTTTGTCAGGAGAACATAGGAGCTGACTTGGGGCCCACAGATCACTGAGCAGGTGTGATTGAATTTCTTGTTACACCAAGGCCTGGCCTTGCCCACAACAGGCTCATAATAACTAGTACTTCACAGTGCTGTTCAGGCAGTCTCCATATGCAAAGTATAAAGAGTAATAAAAATTAAACCTTACTCTCTGGCCTGGAAATCAGAGTCATGGGGTTTGGGAAACTTGCAGAAAAGAGAGGGGGAATTTTTAGCTTCTCTGATAAAGACCAGTGGAGAGCTTCATTTTCTCCCTTGCATGATGGGAAGTGATCTATCTTCCAAGTGTCGTGCAGACCTGGGATGAAAAAAAAAAAAAAGCTCTATATTAATTTATACAGCAACTTTCTTCCAAGAAATTCAGAGGGTCTCAAACAGTCGTTCACTCATTCCCCTGAGGGAGTTTGCATAAATGTGCATAAGAAATTACTTTTTTTAAAATGTACACTCTCCAGTTAGCCAGTACCAGGCAGAAATAGAACTAGAAAAGTAGACCTCCTGACCAAACATTCCGCTATAATATTTTCAGTGAGCTTCTATAAATCAATGCAGAGCCTTAAAAACAGGATCTCTCCATAATATCCCCGGGACTCTGCTCACTGATGACTGATGTTCCTTTCACCAGGGGCAAAATTTTCCCTTCCAGATGAGAGTCAGCCGACATGGCATGCACCGTGACCCTCAAGAATCTCATTCATTTACAGTGGAGCGCTCAGGCCCACCTTGAAACAGGCAGTGCAGATTTCCCTCTCGCAACTCAGCACTCCTAACCCAGCCCAACTGAAAACCTCTCCAGAATCTCGGGACTGGCTCAGCCCAAAGGAGAAAGAATCCTGCTCCCCTGCTGTGGGCAGAAAACTGGGGTCTAGCCAGTCCCTCTCACTTTGTCACTTGCTGTGTCTCCATGTTGCTTATACAGTGGGCTGTACTGCCCCTCAGAGTCCTACTGGTCATACTGGGGAACATACTCAGTTCCAGTTTCCCAAAGCCCACCTCGGTGCCCAGGTGGATGGCTCTGGGAGAGCTTCCAGCATCAGGCATATGCAGGGCCCAACCCAGCTCTCCATCCCAAACCAAACACTTAATTCCTCGTGTTGGGCCTTTTCTCAACATATTTTTTTTAAAATTTTTATTGGCATATAGTTGACTTACAATGTTGTATTAGTTTCAGGTGTACAGCAAAGAGAATCAGTTATACATATACATATAGTCACTCTTTTTTTTTTTTTAAGATTCTTTTCCCATACAGGCCACTACATAGTATCGAGTAGAGTTCCCTGTGCTATACATATATATACATATATCTATTTTATATATAGTAGTGTGTATATGTCAATCCCAGTCTCCCAATTTATCCCTCCCCTTTTTTCAGCATATTCTTTTTTTTTTTAAGAAGATGTTGGGGGTAGGAGTTTATTAATTAATTAATTAATTTTTGCTGTGTTGGGTCTTCGTTTCTTTGCGAGGGCTTTCTCTAGTTGTGGCAAGTGGGGGCCACTCTTCATCACGGTGCGCGGGCCTCTCACTATCGCAGCCTCTCTTGTTGTGGAGCACAGGCTCCACACGCGCAGGCTCAGTAGTTGTGGCTCACGGGCCTAGTTGCTCCGTGGCATGTGGGATCCTCCCAGACCAGGACTCGAACCCGTGTCCCCTGCATTAGCAGGCAGATTCTCAACCACTGCACCACGAGGGAAGCCCCAGCATATTCTTATTGTGACGTTATTACCCATCCCTGAAAACAAGTTTCCTTTTTTTTTTTGGTTAGGGTTACACTAGCTCATGTAGAATCTCACACCTGGGGAATATCTGTGCCTTTCTTCCAACCCCCAGAAAGCCTCTGGGCTCTACAAATTTCTTCCCAGGGATTCTGGGAGAATGGGAAATCGTAATCCATTTAGCAAAAGAAAGTTCATACACGTGTCCCATGCTGCATCCAGCCTCAGACACATTTTGTTTCATACTCTTAGCCTTATTTAAACTTTATTTAACCTTAAACTTTATTCAAACTTCATGTTAGGACTGGCTCCATAGTTTGTGGGGTCCAGTGAAACGTGAAAATACAGGCCCCTTGTTCAAAGTTTAAGAATTTCACATTAAACCAAGCACCAAGGCCCTTCCTAGTACCAGGTCCTGTGTGACTGCACAGGTTGCATGTCTGTGAAGCCACCAGCCCTGCTGCCAAGAGTTAAAAAGCAAAAGACTCCTAACCTCTCTTGAAAACTAGAAAAATTTGGTAACTCTATGTTTGCATCCCTAAATGGAGCATAGAATTGGCTGGTGCCAAGTTGCCGTTTGTCTTAGTTCACTAGGGCTACCATAACGAAGTACCATAGACTGAGTGACTTAAATGACAGAAATTTATCTTCTCACAGTTCTGGAGGCTAGACGGCTCAGATCAAGGTGTCAGCAGGGTTGCTTTTTCTACGGCCTCGGTCTCGAGCTTGCCTTCTCACTGATGGCCACCTTCTCCCTGTGTCTTCACAGGCTCTTCCTCTGTACCTGCCTGTGTCCTAATCTCCTCTTCTTATAAGGACAGCAGTCACATTGGATGGGAGCCCACCCCACTGACCTCCTGTTACCTGAATAACATCTTTAAAGGTCCTCTCTCCAAATAGAGTCACACTCTGAGGTACTAGGGGTTGGGGCTTCATCGTATGAATTTTGGAGGGGACACAACACAATTCAGCCCAGTACACAGCTGCTCACTTCAGAGCGGGCACAGTGCTCCAAGTCACAGCACTAGCCTGGTCCTCAGCAGCTGCCATCCGCCACGTTGCATGGGCTGTTCTTTTTCCTCCTGCTTCCCCTCTCAGAGAGATGGACCTGTCTCCTCCGGGGTAGCGTATGGCATGGTGACACTGTTTACCATGGGACAGTGGCTGCACACTCTCTCTACCTCGGCAAAACTAAGATTGCTACTCGGGCTTCCCTGGTGGCGCAGTGGTTGAGAGTCCGCCTGCCGATGCAGGGGACACGGGTTGGTGCCCCGGTCTGGGAAGATCCCACATGCCGTGGAGCGCTGGGCCCGTGAGCCATGGCCGCTGAGCCTGCGCGTCCGGAGCCTGTGCTCCGCAGCGGGAGAGACCACAGCAGTGAGAGGCCCACGTACAGAAGAAAAAAAAAAAAAAAAAAAGATTGCTACTCAAGTGATCCTTTGCAGCACTATAATCAGTTTCTTAAAAACGAAAACGAAAATGTACCCATTCTATGGCGATAAGACTTCAAGTGCAGAGCAGAAATTGCCGTGGGGTATAACTGGCTACTCGGACTCGATCTGCAGGTTTCAAGCGAGGGAACTTTCAGCGATCCTACTTAAAATCACCTGACCATCTAAGGGATGGCCCCAAATTTCAATGGAAACCCAACTATACAGCTCCTTGGAGGCAGCATACTCCCAAATTGGTATTTGTACCTATTTGCAGAAATGTTAGCCAGATTATAGCTGAAAATTCTGCTAATTCTGGGGAGGTTTTTGGTCTTGTGCCTGGAACTATTGAAACATACATTCACACCTACCACATGTAACACTTAGCAGCATAATTTCCAGCACAACACTTTCCTACTTTATTTTTAAAAGAAATAGAGCAGAGACTAAAGATCTGCGCTCACCCTGCTGCTTTTTGCAAGAGGCTCCACAAAAGGTGGAGGGGATGGCTTTTGTGTGAAAAGAGGATTATTTTGCATTTTTAAAAGGAAAGGAGCCACAAAAATCTTTGCTCAGAACGTGGAACGTATGATGCCGAAACATGTAACATTTGCACCTGTGTGTCAACAGAAAAAAGTCATGTCAAATGTGCAAGGCTCTGGGAAAAGAGTAATGATTATCTCATAAATCCCAGTATTGGAGCTTGGAAGAGACCTTCAAAACATCTTACTGTATCCCCGTTTGTGTTAAGACTAGGAAAAGGAGGTTCTTAAATTTTTAAAGACTCTCTCCAGACCAGCACTCCACCTAAAACGCAGGTCTTTTCTCCCAGCCAGGGCAGTTCCCACCCTACCAGGCTACTTCCAAACAGGCATTGTCCTGTCGGCCTAAACTGCATACCACAATCACAAAACCCTCTCTCTTTATACCAGCGTCTCTATTTAGACTGCAGAGTTGAGAAAGCAAAGGCTATTTCAACTTCAACTCCCTTAGCAAACAGAAGAAAAGGCATCTGACCCTCCGACTTTTCCAGCTGGTCCCTGGGTCTGGCCGCCCGGTCTCTGCCGTAGCGTGCGGGCGCCGGCTGCCGGTGTGCCACCAGGGGGCGCAGCATCCTTTGTCCTGACACCGGCGTTGAAGGCAAGCTCTGCAGCCCGGCTAGGCCTCCAGGAAGATCTGCCTTGCCCTCCTTTCACGGTTTCTTTCTGGAACTCGTCCACTACCCAGCTCCCTTCATTCACTTTAAAACCGTTTTCTTCTTCTTGCCTGACGCTCAGTCTCCCTCCGTCCCATCTCATATCTGTGCGTGTCACCGGGCTCTGGGCATGTTTGTAGAAAGGCTTTTCAGAGACACCAGACCCCCCTCCCCAGGAGCTCTTCCTCTGCAAAGCTTAGGAGACCATGGCCGCAGCTTATCATTTGCTCTCACTTGGAGGCCCCTCAATTGAGGATATTTCTAAAGATTCTTCCAGAATGAAGGGGCCTCAATGACAGGACTAGCTCCCTGGAAAAACGATCACATCCGTCCTTTAGTACCCCTCCCTTCCACTCAAAAAATAACAACAAACAAATGAAATGACTGGTTCTGGGAAGCTCACGCCCACCGGTATTCACCCTCACCACCGCTCTGGCCCCTAAACAGTCTCAGATCAGCCTTGGGAGGTAGACATCTACCCAAAGGGACCGGCTTAAGCATCCTTTCAGCCACACCTCGTACACCCCACTGTGCAACCCAGGCAAGGTAACTGCCTCCTTCTGCCCTCACCAGCTTGGCTGTATCTGTTCTCCAGCAGAAAGAAATCCACTCAGATTCCAAAGACTCAGTGTTGCCATCTTTCAGGGATAAATGAACAGCCCCTTCTTCTCTGAGACATACTTCTAGCGCTGCCCCACAGGCACAACTCACAAAATGCCAACCCTCAAATCCCCCAAACACATCCTTTTTGCAAAGAACCCTAAAAATCCACTGTTCTGAACGAATAGGGCACAGGGTCCTATACAGGCCTTTGAAAGGCAGCTGCTCTATTTACGTGGAGAGATTTCAAGTTTACGGGGTCCTTTCCCTGCCTCTCATTCTAGCTTCGGAACAACCCGCAGAGACAGGCAGGGAAACCTCAAGCCTAAGAGGTTTGCACCAGTCCTAGAGCTAGTAGAGGGTGTGGGCAGCACTTGGGTGACAGAACTTAGGTGACAGGGGCCTCAGAAGAGCTGCTTGTCTAGTTGACATCACAGATGAGCATCAGGTTATCTGCCCTGAGAGAGCCTATGGTCTGGGCTCCTGAAAAACTGTAGCATTAGTGGGAGCCTGGATGGGGCAGGAGGAGAGGAAAGGAAGGGGTGATATTAACTCTAACCTGACCCTTCTTTTTAATCTCTGGCTTCCTTCACTTCCGTTTTCTCCCCACTCACCTTAGCTAATGCAGAAGAATGGAAGTGCTGAGCCTGGAGACAGGTAGCCCCAGCCAGTCGGCCTGATGTGAGCCCGACCTCTCGTCATTCATAAAGTAATGATAAGGTCTATCAGATATGGAGAAAGTCACTAAAGGGCAAAAAAGGTCAGTGGTATTCTGGGCAGGGGGGAAGGGCAGAGTAGGAGACTTTCACTTTCATTTTATGCCCCTTTGTATTATTGGAAGTATTTTGATTTATGCATATCATTACTTTTCTAATTTTATTTTTTAATTTTTATTGGGGCTAATGATGCTCTTTAGAATTGCTGTCATGATGACTTATGTAAAGTGTCTGGCATGGCATGTAGTCTGGTATGGAGTTGATGCTTCCCGAACAGTAGTTTATTATTAGCGATAATAAATTAACTGAATTAATTTGCTCAAAACTGAGCAAATGGACTTCAAATCGAGAAACTCGGAGTCTGATGCAGACTCTGCTCTCAGCTCACTGTATGCCCTTGAGTAAGTCAAATCCTCCTCTGAGCCTTGGTTTCCACATCTGTAAAATTACAAGATACAGGCCAGTTGATTTGGAAAACTGGGGGAAGGACAGAGCAGACCTCACCCCCAAAAGTGACTGAGGCACCTTCTAAAATTCAGCCACAGGCTTTGCAAGGAGGTCTCTCAAGCTTGAGTTCATCAGGCAGAAACCCTTCCTAAAAGCTGTCAAAAGCTGTCAAAGTTGAAAGGCGGAAAGGGCCAGAGACAGTGGAGCAAGTTCTAAAATAATACAGGAATTAAATTAGGAAACAAAAATGTGTGAACACTGTGAGGTCATCAGCTTGGGGCAGGGCAGGGGGAGGTGGGAAAAGACAGTTTAGGCTGTTCCTTGGGTGTAGTTGGCCTCATGATTATTTCCTGACAAAAGAGATGCCCTTGGTTGGCAGAGGGGATGAAATTCAAGGCCAGAGCCCCCTGGCCCGGCCAGAGCCAGCCCCAGTCCAATCTCCTAGGCTGAGAGTTCTGTGCGGGGCACAGGGCTGGCCTTGGTGAGACTAGACCCTCTCCTTAGCACAAGCAGAAGCAGAGCCGCCCAGTAGAACTGGATGGAGGAACCTCTTAAGTTTCTCCCAGCATTAACTGAATCACCACAACAGAAGCGGAGAGACTGGGTCATGGAGGGTGCAGATGCTCAGACACTAAAACTTCAGCAGCTGGGTTGGGGAGACCTGTTCTGGGGCAGCCCAGCTCCTGAGAATCCAATAGAGGCATGTTCCTGGAACACACACTGATTCATTTCCCACCCTGCTCAGAATCAGAGATTTTTCCTTATAGTCTCCTTCGCCAGTGCTGGGCCTTTGAGGATGGGAGGCAGGTGGTCTGGTGGGTAGGAAGGTTGAGACTCCTTTTGCCCTGTGGTCTTCTTCCTATTTAAAGCAGCACCGCCTGTCGTAGCAGCCTCTTGCCAATATTTGCAGGCAGGAAGATTTCCTGACATTGCAAGGGGGGTGTTCAGAGCAGATGGGAGGCCCTTTCTTAAGGCCATCAGGCAGAGCAGAAATTGGTTTCACCCGCTCCCCAGGAGGAATCTTCAGACCCCACTCTGGAGGTCAGAAGAAAACGTGTAATTTTTTTTTTTTTTGTATCTCTGAATTATCTGGCCTCGCCTGTTACAATGACATCTCCCCCCAAAGCCCGTGTTGTCTCTGCCTGAAGGGAAAGTAGTGTTTTCAATTCTCGTGGGATCTGAAATAACGGTTCCAAAGTATGCCAACACCTGGAAGACCCTTCCCTTTTTCATGAGGCCTAGCGATCTAAGGGAGGGAGAAGAGGGAGGAGGAAGGAGGTGCCTGGTAGAGAGGCTTCGGCAGGTAGCAGCAACTCTGCCTGATTTCCAGAGAGCAAAACCAAATAAATAAAAACTGCTCCAATCATCATACTTTGATAAACCTATATTCTTCGAACTTGAGTGTTTTTAGAGAAACGCCTTCTGTTGTACGTTAGAAGTCACTTTCAAAGGCAGTTCTGAACGTCTGTCCACTTGTTAAAATGCTTTCCGCGCTTGCTTTTCCGCACGGTTCTTTTCTGTGCCCGTTTGTATCTCTAGTAAGCAGCATTGTTTACTACCCTTGGGTCCGTGCCCCTGGGACTGAACTGAAATAGAACAGGAGCGCCGAGGTTGAGTGCTGGAAAATACTCCGGGTTTCCCAGGCCCCCGAGGGGTCCCCGGGGCAGCCGAGCGGGCCGCGCGGGGAGAGCCCACCGGTGCGTGTGCGCCCTGCGAAGCGCAAGTTTGCGAGAGTTGTTCCAGACGCCCTTAGTTCTGGGCAAGGATGCCGAGATGAGTGGCCACAGGAAGAAGGCACACGGAGACGGGAAATACCACTAAGGTCTGGGACTAGAGGTGTGACTTAAGGGCCGAACAGCCCAATATTGCCAGGATCGTAAAAAGAGACTGCGGCGCGGGAAACGTTCTGAGCTGTCTTTTAGGCTCGAAGTCTCAACTCTCATCCCTGTGCAATAAATTCTCATGAATAAATTCTCGTTCTTCCGTGTAGCCCCTCAGCCTTCGCTGTCAAAACGAGTATCCTAAACAAGAAGAGGATTACCACCCCTCCTTTCCTGCAGTTGCCTAATATTTGTCCCCATTTCGTTTTCAGCCGAGTGCTTTGTGACAATGGGGGATGTAAGCGCGTGCGCCGAGAAATAAAGCGCCTCTGTACCCCTAGCTATAAAGAAAGTCTTTCCGTCCCCTCCGACCCCAAACGCGCCCCTCCGTGGGGCCTCTCCCAAATTCCACCTCTCGCAAAACGGAGTGGAATTCGCTATCAGAAAGCAGAAACCCGCGTCGGAGACACAACGCGGAGCGCCTTCAGCGTCTGGGGGAAATTTTTCCGGTTTAGCCCAGCCTGCGTCTCCACACCCACCCCAATTTAATGTCAGGGCAGGATCTGCTGGAGAGTTTGCCGGTAAGAATGTTATTAAACGCGCGAGCCAGACCCGGGCTGTGCGTTTCCCAAGTGAGATTTCCAGCCCCAGGGCCCCGGCCCGAACTGTCCTTCCCACAGGTTCCTGTGAAAGACAAGCCCCCTGTCCCCAGTCTCCGAAATTTCCTCCAACAGGCTGCAAAGATTGCTCCAATTGTCCTTCTTAGCTCCGCTCCCTCATCCAGTTAGGTTGTTTAAAAATACAGAGATTCTGTTTGCTTGCAAGAACACAGTGATTTCCCTCAAGCAACTCTTGCAAGAGCTTTAAGCAGCCTCTGGGTTGCAGCGAGTCCAAGCGTCGGAGGAGTTTTCCGAATTCCAAGATGTAGTAAGGTGAATTTTGGTACAGGGAAAAGTGCGGGGTGTTGGAGTGCAGGGTGGGAGTGGGCGCCGAGGAAGCCGCCTGGAGGCTTTTTGTCTTTTAAAGTTAGGCTTGCACGGAGGTGCCAGCACAAACGGCACCGCTTCGTGGTTTCCGAATTTAGAGAATCGTGCTGAGTTTGGGCCCATCCCTGAAGTCAGGGGCCCCACTCAGCGTACTATTACCAGTTCCCCAAGAGCAAGCAGAAGCGCGGGCGCAGCTCGCTGGGCACTGCCAGGGACTTTGTCCGCTGCTCCCGGCTCTTCTGCCCTCTCCCTTCTCGTGCCAAGCCCAGAACCATCCTCATCGCTGCCAGGATTTTGCACGGGGTATAGGAGGGCTGAATGCCTAGGTTGCGGAATCTCCCAACAGGTAGTTTCACCCGGGAGCTGGCAAGGCTTAAATATCAAAGGCTGGGCCGCTCAGCCTGCGTTAAGCGGGAGCCCAGACGCAGTCGCACAGGGAGCCGGGGAAGGAAAGTCGCGTTCTGGGAGTCATCTTAAATAACCCTGTTTTCTCTCCAATCTCCAGCTTCTTTCGAAATAGCGCGAGCTGGGCCGTTTGGAATGGCACTCGATGAGCCTAAATAAACCGCTTCAGGCTGTAAATTCACATCCGATTTGAATTCTCCCTCCCCCCCAGTAGTTACTACAGAACCCAGCTCGGCTTTAGACCCATAGGTATTTATTTGGGAATTGGGAGATTCCCCTTCGAAACGCCCTAGGCTCCAGAGCAAAAGAGGAAAAGGCCGTGTTGCACTTGGATGATATTATTGAATTATGCCTTTCCCTGGTGCGCAGTGAGGAAAAGCAGAATGCCAGGCGGTATGTGGAATGGGCGGCGGCCTTGCGCTCCAGAGAGCGCACTACACTTCCTTCCCAGGGCGCAGGGAGAAGTTGGGTTGGGCCACTGCGTCCTGCCTCCAGCAAGGATGCGCAGGCCGGAACGTCGCAGAAGCCTGATCCTGGCTGCGTGGCCCCGTCCCCTTCAGGGACACTCTCCCAAATGTCCCCGCCAGAGGCCGTGGGCGCACGTGGTGCACGGAGACCCGGCGCGCGACTCGAAACTGAGCGCGTCACCCCGAAAGATCCCTGGTGCGCGCAAGGCCCTCGCCGGGTGGCAGAAGGTGGGCGACCGAGCCTTTGAGCCGGCGGATCTAATTCCCGCTTTGGCAGACAAGCCTTTCCCGCTGCTGCTCTGTGCTGTCGTGGGGTAGTGTTTTCCGCACCAACACTCACCGCGGAACCCCGGCTCTGCCTGCTCTGTCCCCTAGAGAAACGCCCTCAAACTCCCCAGGGTCACTGGCCCCTAGAAACCTCAGGGGCCGTGGGCGGACCTGATCCGGGAGACTTGGATCGTTAACCGCCTCAGGACCTGGCCTCCCAATGACACCCAGCCAGCTCGCCCACGCCTACCCTAGCTCAGCTTGCACGCCCTGCGCCTCCTCCGCTAACTGTGCTACCTAAACTTTCCAAAGTTTTCTAGCGCGTTGCCACCACTAGTTCGCCTCGTCTGGCGCTGGCAAGAGGAGGAAAAGAACCCCCCCCCCGCCCCCGCCCCTTCCACCTCTCTTTCCCTCCTCTCCCTCCCACCTTCGGCCTCCCCTGTGAGTCCAAACCTTGCGAGTGGGAGCGCGCGGTGGTGGAGCCCCCGAAGGCACCGACTCTGCAGGGGACGGAGTTCGTTCCGCATCCTCCACTCTGCGCCTCGGCCGTTCCGCCCCCTCCTCCCCCACCTCGTTTGCGGCGCAGGGACCTGTGGGCTTGTAGTTTAGTTTTGTGCAAATTTAGGGGGTTTTTTTAAGATTTTTTTTTTCTTTGAGATTATATCCTGCTGGAGCCTCAAGAGTCCGCCTGCCTTCCAGTTTCCCGGCGCTGGGCTAGGGAGACGCATCCTTCGCGCCGGGCGGGTTGTTTCCTGAGTGAGGCCAGGGGTCCCCAGGCCGCGATTTCTCCGCCTGGGCTTCGTCTCCCAAGGAGACCCTCCGTCCTGGTGTGGGGCAAATTCGTGCTGGAGCTCAGCCTCAAGGCAAGCCTCCTGTGCCTCCCCCCGGCCCTCGCCCCCAAGCCCCGCCAGAGCTGCGGATGCAGCCAGTGCGGGGGATATTTTTATACCTGTTTAGGAGACAAGAGTAGGGGGGAGACCCCGTTCTAACACCTTCCTGGGGGCTTCCTACACACGGAAAATTCGAGGTAGAGAGGTTCCCTCCCTCCAGGTCCTGCAGCAACGGGTGCCCCGCCGAGAGACACCCACAGGAAGGGCCCCGAGTTGGTTGGTTTGTGGCCTATTATGTTTTTATTTTGTCTAGGATTAGCGGAGTTGGAGATTTTTGCGGCCAGCCTTACTACCCCGGGGCTTTAACTCTCAAACCAAGTCAACGGGAACGTTCCGGGGAAACTGGATCTCTGGGTGCGCCGCACCGAGTGCGGGGAAGTGAAACGAAATCCGCTGCGGACCCGCGCGGGGTGGACTCCCCGGCCTGGGGTCGCCCGGTGTTTCTGAATCCCACCGGCATAGGATGGGGATCGTACTTGACCTCGCCAGGGTCGGGGGCCAGCCCTCTGCCTTGATCTTTCCACGTGCCGGATGCGCTCCCCTCGTCGGTCGCTGACGACGCCTGCCCTGCGCGACGTCCGTAGGGGCTAATGGGTTCAGCCCGGCTGCGCCAGCGTCCCCGGCAACAGAATCAAGTTTGCCTGACGCTCAAGGTTAGGAGAATGTCTATTACCTCGTGTGCCCGCGGATGTGAAACGTCTACCCAAAGCAAAGGTGGCTACAAATGCCTCCCCGCGAGAGCTGCCGAGACCTGCCCCCACCGTGTCCTCCCTTTGACCTCCCTGAGCTTGGGAACACGTGCGCCACTCGCCCGGTGCTCCATCAGGCCGCGCCTCGCGCAGGCCCCACTAGGGCTGGGCCGCCTGGGACCGAGGTCCCCCCTTCTCGCCACATCGCCCCACCCCCCTCCACCACCCCCCCGCCGGTCCCTGCATGCCCTGGTCCACGTTGCCACCAACGCTGTGTCGGAGAAAACCCAGCGGAGGGCAGCCTGGGAAGGCGGGAGGTATCCCCCGCCCGTTCAAATGGCCCCCCAGCAATAACAGAAAAACCACGAGGCGCCACCGTCTGCGAGATGCCTGTGGCGGCTTTTTAAAAGGCGTGGCGAGTGGGGTGAGGGGGGGAAGCGAGAGAAGAAAAATTAACGTAGAGGAGGAGGGCAGCGGCTAAAGTTGTGAGTGTAAGCAGCCCTGCTTCTTAACTCCTCACCCTGCCACCCCCAAGTCTGAGCAGCTGACGAAATCGTCAGTCTCCTAAGTCCCAAACTCCTCAAGGGCGGGATGAAGGAGAAGCACCTTAACCCCCCAGAGCCAGCGATACCCAGCCACACTTCGGAGGGCAGAAGCATCCACTGTGGTCTGTGTTTACTTTGAGTATAAAGGATCCATTCACAAAGGAGCCCCCCACTTCCCTTTGCCATCCCTACCCCGCCTACCCTTCTAGAGTCCTAGGGTTGTATTTATTTTTAATCTCCAGCACCCTAGATTTCATTGGGAGTGTTTAAGGCAGGAGAGGAGAGGAGAAAGACAAGATTAAGAAAAGGGCTGGCTGTGCTTCGGGTGGGAGGATTAGAGAGAAATTGAAAACCCAACAGAGATGAATTTGGGGGTGTTTTAAAATTTCATTTCCTACAGAAGCTGCTGTAGACCAAAAGCTAGTTAAATTGCTAGGAGCACAGGAAGCAGGGAGTCTCTGTGGAAACAAAGAAGTGAAAGGCTTGCGGTACACCCCTTTCCCCTACCTCTCCTCAAATGAATAGAAAGCAACTCCGCACTCAGCGTAGTGACACTGGCACCTCGGCTCCCTGAGTGTGCAGGATGGTCATTTCCTTTCAGGAAGGCCAAGGAGGGGGTGGGGAGTGACCCAGGACAGGCTCCCAGAGCCGGTGGGCTGTGCTGTTTATCTTCTGGGATGGAGCCTGGGAAAAGCCCGGGTGTAGCTCTGAGGGAGCCGGCAGTGCCTTGGCAGAGTCAGGGGAGGGATGACCGAGCCAACCCTCTTCCTTCAAAGCCCCTCTTCTGATTATTTAAGGCTTCAAGTTTATATTTCGAATCTTGATGCTTAGGTTTAAAAAAAGTAGAACATCTACCAATGTGTTTGGAGTTATTTATGTATGTTCCCCATTACTTTTGTTTGCAGGATTTTCTTCTCCTTTTTGTCTTTCCTCCTCCCCCCTGCAGTGTTGGCAAACCCCTAGGAAGGGGTTGAGAGGGGAGGGTGAAATTGACCAGTTCATTCCTGTTAATCAGGCACCAAAAAACAGCATAAACACTGACTCTCCATTCTTAATATAATCCTTTAGAAAAAAGAAAAAAGAAAACGGTCACTTAGGCAGGAACTGGTTAGGACTGAGAAATTACTAATACTGGTAAACTAGCTAATCCTGTTTCTTTAAGAAAAATCCGTAAAGCTCTTCCATCAGCCCAGTGTCTGGGAAAGAAGCAAACTAACTGCTTGGAACAAAAGAGACGAAGAGGCCAAACAACAAAACAAACAAACAACTCCCCCTGCCCCCTCCACCCCCACCCCCCCAGACAACAATAGACGAGACACAGCAAGTGCAGTTATTGCCTCGCCTGGCTGCCGCTGTCCCACTGCCAAGTCTCCCGCATTTGGCTAGAGACTTTCCCTCTCACCCCACTCGCCCCCTGTCACTCCCCTCCCTCAGCCCTTTCTGTCTTTCTCTCTGTGGCCCTCTATGGGGTCTGGCTATGTGTGTGTGTGTGTTTTGTCCCTGTCTGTCTCTGTGCTGCTTTTGCTTTCACTTGATGTTGCTCTGTCTCAGACCTTCATAGTCTCTCTCTCTCTCTCCCCCTCTCCCCGCCCCACTCCCCCGTTTAAAGGCTCTCAGCATATTAGCATACTCTGCCCTTTCTATATTTACTTGCTGGGCCTTTTCTGTGGCATCTCCGAACGGCCTCCACGGCACTTGTTTCTCTGGGTTGTCGCGGTGGCCTATTTTGTATTTTGTTGGTGGTGCTCTTTGCCAGGAGAACCCCAAGGTCCATTTGCACTTTGGTTTTTAACCGCTCCTCCTGTTCAGGTCTTTGCTCTTTTTCTATAAGGCCTCAGGCTCCCTTGGTCCCCCCTGTCCCAGGCAGCCCTTTCTCCGCTTCGTGGCCGCTGCTCGGGGGCCTCTCCTGCCTGCCTGCCTGCCTTTGCTTTCTCTCGCTGTCTTCAGCAGCCAGTGTCATCCCCCTCCGCCCTGTGCCCTCCACCATCCAGCCTCTTCCTTCCTCTTCCCTCCTCTCCACCAAACTTTAATACAATACTCTAAACATCGTTGCCGGGCGATTGTTTTTCTTTGTAAAGTGATTATAAACCCTTGGAAAGTAGGGAGTGGAGAAAGAAAGGGAAGGATCGATCAACAAAACCTGCAGACAGCAGAGGCTGAAGCATGGAACAGGCGTCCCTGCCAACAGCCCCATCCCTTTCACACTTTCTTTCCCTAATAAACCCTTTTGTGATAGCATCTCCTCCTGAAGCATCTGTGTCTGCTCCAGGGAGCCATGGGGTGGGGACTCGGGGAGAAACTGGTCACAGCTCTCCTCCCCTGGGCAGCAGGTGGCCAGTGGGAAGGGAGGTGCAGCCTCATCACTGCATTCCCACCCCCAGCCCTTCTCCACTTCCTCTCAGGAAAAAGCAAAACAAAACCAAAAAAACCAAAAACGTAGGGGCCCCTGGAAAGTGGGGCAAGGTCTTCAATGCCTCTTTAAGAGAAGTATGGAATGGCTGCTTGAAAAGAAGCTTCTCCAGGGATGGCTATTTTGAAAGCAAAGGGAGGATTTCAGCTATCAGCAGGTTGTGGGTTAAAGAGGGCTGAACTGTTTATCTAAAGGAGATCTGAGAATTCCCACAGTTGGTGGTACAGGGTGGCAAACAGTGGCATTCTCCTCCCCCCAACAATAAAAGAAAACAAACCATGCCCAGTAGGCAACAGAACCAGGACAAATGGTCTCCCTCAGCCTCCACCCTTCCTCTTTTCCTCCTTTCTTCAGTAACACACAGGCAAAGTCTGATGAAAACAACATTGGAGGCGACTCCGAAGAGAGGAAAACCAACTAGCCTGAGAAGATTATAAAGAACAGAAAAATATAAAACAGAGGAAATTTACCCTCATTGTTTGGTGACAAGGGCAGTATTAAGAAACGCCGACGTGATAAAACACACATGCACGTGCATATATACAGGTGTATATGTATGTAGATTTAGTTCATGGAGACAAGAGGAAGAGGGAGGAATTTGGAAATCTGACAAACCTGGTTGGAACATAACCTGGCCACTCATTAGCTAGGCAAGGTAGGCACTCATTACCTACCTCACAGTGGTATTTCTAAAGATTCAGTGGAATTGCATGTATGAAAAAGCCAAGAGCCATGTCTGGCAAGCAGTCTGTACTCAATAAATGAATCCTCCCTAACTCCTTTCCTCCCTCCCTCCCTCCCTTCCTTCTCAGTCCACTGGCTTCCTCCCTGAGCTTTCTAAGGTGCGAGCAAAGGGGGAAATCATCCACATTGCCCCAATTTTCAGACCCTAATGGAAACCTGACTGCTCTCTGAGTCCCAGTATTGGAGCAGGGCAGACCACAGCAGAGCCCACTCATAGTCTATGCCCAAATACCACCTGGGCTAATTTGTCCTTGGATGGCATTATTTGGCTCCAGTATTGCAGTCCCTCCCCTAGAGTTCTTTCTTTTCAATGGTTAACAGGGAGAGAACCCTTATCCAAAATCCAACCCATTTACGTGTTTTTATTAGAGACCATGTGCCCACAGAGCCTCTGTTTGGGGGCACATACTAAAAATCACACCCTGGCCAAAAAACCTAAGAAGTGAGAAGCAGACAAGCATAGGTTCTAATGAACTGTGATCCTGACCCAGAACTTCTCACTTGGGAAAGCTGTTTTCTTGATATGTTGACCTTGTCAAAATGACTGATTTTTTTCCCCTCCAGAGGACCCACTCTCTAGCTAAGCTGTTTCTCGGGCAGTGTCTTGGGAGAAAACTTCAGGGCATCTGGAAGAATTCACTGGCGGAGGCGCCTGTCCTGACCCTCCACCAGGGACGGTTGCTAGGTTGCCTTCTCTTCCTTTCTATTTCCCCAAAGCTGGGCCAGGTTGTGACAGCAGCGGGCAAGCCTGTGAGCCATGCATGGCTGGGGCCCCAACTTCAGTTGGTGAGAGAGTGAACATGTGAAAAATGTTCCCACCTTGGACTTCCTTTTTCCGCGCGTCTTATTGTCTGTTCTACAGTTACTCCATTTCCACGTTTCACTGGCTTCCTGTACATTTTCCTGTCTCATCTCAGCCTTCACAGCCATTGAGAGGCACTGATTCGGGGCATATTCTGTGAGGGTGGGCAGTCCCTCAAGGTCCCTCTCCAACACTTTGCATCATTTCTTCTCTCTCCTTCCCTGTTTTCATCACAAGGCCCCTGCTACTTATGACCAGGATGTGGAAACCTGTTGTGTCTGTCTTTCTCCGTCTTCAGGCATCCCAATTTCCATGTGGGGCCTTTCTGCGAACTACAAATAGAACCATCTGTCCTTCCTGGAAACACCTCTTCCCACTGCACATCTCAACCCCCATGCACCAGGCACCCTTGGACAGTGAACAACCTGTACAACCAAACACGAGTGCTCTGAATTCCCCTCTTTGAAAGGTTTGAGTATTGCTGGGCACATAGTCATGTAGGGATGTTCCCCTAAAACGGAAAAGACCACGAAGTATGATGCCAGGAGCCTAGCAGCCTCTGAAGCCTTCCAGAGCCTTGTCTTTTATTCTTCTTGGGCTCTTGTCCAGGAAGAAGCCTGAGATGATGTTTCCTTATTTTGTCTTTGACCTACATTCTTCATCTGCTAAGGCTTCATTGCCGTACCAGCGGCAGGAAGGCATTTGTTACTGCAACGGGTACAATGAGTATTAATGTCTAAATAAGCAAACCCCTAAACACTGATGAGTCCTCTGTTCCTTGCTTGACTTAGCTTCGCTTCCAGTGGGCCAGCTTTTATACTAAAACAGTTACTCACTTTGGGACCACCTGAGAGCCTTAAGTTGGCACTACTGCCTACACAGTTAAGGTCTGGAAAAATTGCCAGGTGTAAATACTACCACCAGATTAATAGATTCCAAACAACATCATTCTGGGTTGGCAAGGTAATTTGCATTCTTTGCAAGGAAAAGGTTTGAAGAGCAGTCAGTTTCCTGTTTAAGAGAAAGGTTTGCTCCTAATTGCCAAGTTACAGCAGTTCTGTACTGACCCCATTCTGTAGAACAAAAAACTTCCCAATTTAGGAATCTTTGGAAAAACACTTTATCCTGGAGGTGGCTCGCAACCCTGGCTGCATTAGAATCACCTGGGGAGCTTTAAAAAATTACCAGTGCCTGGTCTCTCCTCGATCCAATTAAATCCAGATCTCAAGGGCTGTGCTGTGGGCATCGGTATTTTTTCAAAGCTCCCTTGGGTGATGCTAATGTTTGGCCAAGGTTGAGAAGCACTAATTTATATGTTGAGAGAACAGTGCATCATGGTGAACAATGCTCATTTCTTTAATAAGTATGTAAAGAACTCCTACTATAAGAGATGATTTGCTGAGGACAAGATGAAGTTGATGGACACTGCTCCATGCATGTAGGATTTAGTGGGCAAATGCTAATGCGCAGGTGTCTGAACAGAACCTCTGTGAAGCGTGATCAACTTGGCTCCTGCAAAGAGCATGAGACAGGAAATTAGAGCCCCCGGTTCCAATTCAGGTTCTAACACGAACCAGGCAAGTGACCTTGGACAAGTCTCTTTACCTCTTTGGGTCTCAGTCCTATCATCTGTAAAAGGCAGAAGCTGAAAGCAAACTCTATAATTTGTACTAGTGTCCTCCGGCCTCACAGTGTGTTGCTAAATTATCAGACACCCATAAGTGGAGCCAGGCAGTTACCAAACTCTTTTGGAGGCTGGCTCATTTCACTCACGCATACTACTGACAACTGCCCTTCTGATGTTCCACCAAATCCCTTTCCAAAAACCCTAAGTATCAGAGTGTTAATTTTTAAATAATACTGGGCTCCCTTAATTCTCTCCCCTGGTCTCTTACAAATTAGCAGATGAAGGGAATGGAGTGGTGGTAATGTCTAGGAGCAGTGGGTAATGACTAACAGAAGTTTATCCAGTTGGATAAATGTCTAGTGGATTGCTGCTGGGGTCAGTGTTAGTTTCTGGTCTTAATTAACATCTTCATTAATAGTGTGGGAGAGGGAATAAACAATAGCTAATGATATTTGCAGATGGTAGTAAATTCAGAGGTGTTGCTACTACCAGTGAGAGCAACAAGAGCCATGGGGATATCAGAGATGTGAACAAGAAGTGATTATAATGATGTTTGTTCTGGAAAAGGCAGAATGAAACCTTCGGTGGGGGGAAATGACACAGGAGGCTGGGAAATGCTAAAAGAAACAACCATTGCTATGATTTGTAACTTGGGCAGGCAATTGGCAAACAAGGCAGCTAATGGCCTTACAACTTCGATAGCCTGTAGTGGGATGCTTGTCCTGAACAACAATAATAATCATAACAACAATAATAACAGTAATAATATCCAACACTTACTGAGTGCCGACAGTATGCCAGATAAGGTTCTAAGTGATTTACATGGAAGCAATTTTTATCCCTAAAATCATGGTGCAGCTCTCTCAGGCTCTCTAAAGATTCTGACTGCAGCCTTGCTATGGTTCTTGGATTTCTAGGTGTGAGCAGACTTCTGAGTTCAAGGGAAAAGGAGGAGTATAAAGAGAAGTGGGCATTTAAAGTGTGCTCTGTGCTCTTTCCTCAGGCTGCAGAGCAAAATCTTTCACCTTTAATTTTTCCTGTCCCCAACCTGCCTATTATCCTTTTCTTTCATTAGGGAATTGCTGGATAAATGTGGTTGATGAGATAGGTAGAAAAATCTTACAAAAGCAAAGGGTGGAAGGGAGGGAGGGAGGGAGGAGAGAAGAAGGAAGGAGGGAGAGAGAAAGAAAACTAAAATGTATTGCCTCCCTTCCAGAAGTCCTGCAGTAGCAGAAGGTGCAGAGCTAGGTACATTTCACAGGCTCTCTTGTTTAACCTTCACACATCTAATTCTCACAGTGGTTTTCTCGCATAGTTTTCAGCCCTCACTTCCATTAACGAAAGAAAAGACTCAGAGAGGTTGGGTCACTGGCTTTGAACACACAGCTGATAAGTTGAGTGAGGTTCACACTCCGGTTGGTTTACTCCTAAATGCATGTCCTTTTCAACCACAAGTACAGATTTTTTCCTTTCTTTCACTTTAGCCCTGCCCAGCTAATGACAACATACAGCCACACATAGAGAGCCAGAAGGTAGAAATATTAAGAGGGGAATAAACACTGAAGAGCAGAGGGTTAAAGGGAAAGTAGCCAGCACACACATCCACTGCCCAATTCAATCTGATTGAATTATTTATAATTATATTTTGAAATTAGGAAAAATGGAATTTGCAAACAAGAAAGGCTTCAAGACAATGGAACCCATAATAACGTGGATTTGACCTTGAGGGAATTTGGCAGACAGCATTAGTGTCTGAGACGAAAGCAAACTGAAAAGAAAAACATTTGAATGCTATAAAAGCCAAGATTCTTCTTGGCAAATGTGGAAGCCCAGGGCCAGAAGGATGCCAAAGGTCTTCAAAATTATATCAGAGGAGCTTCAGGAAGCTGGAAACATGTGGCCTGGGCATGCAGCTGCCCCCTGGGGCCCACCACAAACCTCACTATGCAATGGGGCTCCAAATGCCAACTTAGGGTTAGTGCCAGGAACTGAACTTTTAAAAAGGATGAGATATACATTTCAGAGTCGATGCATAAAAGGTATAGTTCAAAGAATAAATATAAACAACAACGTAAACGTGACCCAAGTCAAGAAAGACAATATTGCCTGGACCTCAGAAGTCTCCTCCCTATCGTCTCCCTCTCCTGAGAGGTAACCAATATCCTGATGTTTCTTATGATCATTTCCTTGCTTCTAATTTTTTTATTTTAGTTTCAATGCTTATGTGGGCCTTTTTTTTTTTTTTTGCGGTACGCGGGCCTCTCACTGCTGTGGCCTCTCCGGTTGCGGAGCACAGGCTCCGGACGCGCAGGCTCAGTGGCCATGGCTCACGGGCCCAGCCGCTCCGCGGCATGTGGGATCTTCCCGGACCAGGGCACGAACCCGCATCCCCTGCATCGGCAGGCGGACTCTCAACCACTGCGCCACCAGGGAAGCCCTGTGGGCCTATTTTTGAACTTTATATAAATAAAATCATACTGTGTATACTCTTTTGTGACTTGCTTCTTTCTTTCAATCATACGTTGTGGATAAATACACAACACTGTATTTAACCATTCTACCTTTGTGGGGACTTTTGGTTTGTCTCCAGTTTGGAGCATTCACGAACTGTTCTGATGTGAACTTCCTGTCCACCTCGCCTACTGCACATGTGCAGGACTTTCCCCAAGGAGGGGCCAGAAATCTACCACCCACAGGCTAAGTAGAACCCACTGCTTGTTCTTGTATGGCCTTGGAGCCAAGAAAGGTTTTCACGTTTTCAAATGATTAAGAGGAAAAATCTCATGATATGTAAAAATGATACTACATTCAAATGCAGCGTTCAGAAATACAGTTTTCTTGAAGCACACCTGGGCTCACTCTTTACATATCATCTATGGCTGCTTTCCTCTGACATGGACAGAGACGAGCAGGTGAGTCAGAGACTTGTACGGCCCGCAGAGCCTACAATCTGGATTGGCTACAGAGTATTTCGTTTATAATGAAAATTCAGGGCCTCGTTTAAAGAAAAAAGCTATCGAGAGTTTCAACATGGGGACAGCAGAGCATGCAACCAAGCACAGAACCTTTCTTAGCATGTGAGACTGTGCAGATGCATGGGTCCAAGCCCGGGAAGTTGGCGCCCTCTAAAACATCTGGTCCTTTACAGAAAAGGTTTTGTGACCCTGTTCTGAAGCATATGCCTAGAAGGGAAATTACAAGGATCTTAGATAAAATGAGAGGCTGTATGCAAAACAGCTGGCGCAATGCTGGGTCACTTCTAAGAATTACTATGAATCGGAGGTGCCCTTCCCGCTCACCTTCCACCTGGGCTTTCCCACCCCCTTGCTCCAAGTAAGAAGAGTGTCTGTCTGAGTGGATTCAAGGTCCCTTAGCGAAAACTTGTTAAAAAACAAGCAAAACAAAACACCAGAAGAGTACATCAACAGAAGAGTTCATCAAAACACAACATTAGGGCTTCCCTGGTGGCACAGTGGTTGAGAATCTGCCTGCCGATGCAGGGGTCACGGGTTTGTGCCCCGGTCTGGGAGGATCCCACATGCTGTGGAGCGGCTGGGCCCGTGAGCCATGGCCGCTGAGCCTGCGTGTCCGGAGCCTGTGCTCCGCAACGGGAGGGGCCACAACAGTGAGAGGCCCGCGTACTGCAAAAAAAAAAAAAAAAAAAAAAAGAACTAGAGTAACATGTTCTAGTGAAAATCCAAGAATTTAGAAAATCTTTTAAAAAAAAATGACAACATTAACAAAGAACAAATTTAGAGAACTAACACTACTTGATTTCAAGTGTTATTATAATGCTATAGTAACTAAGACACGGTGTTATTGGCATCAAGAGAGACAAATGGATCAATGAAATAGAATAGAGAGTCCGGAAAATAGACCCATACATATAAGGACAACTGACTTTTGATAAAAGTATAAAGGGAATTCAGTGGAGAAAAAAAATAGTCTTTTCAATAAATGGTACTGACAGAATTGTATATCCATATGGGAAAAAATGAATTTCAACCCATACCTTACACAATATACAAAATTTACCTCGAAATGGACCTCAACATAAAGCATAAAACTGTAAAAATTCCAAAAGGAATAAAGAGAAAAATCTTAGTGATTTTGGATTAAGCAAAATGTCTTTGATGAAACTAAAAGCAGTATCCATAATTTTGACTTCCTCACGATTTTAACATTCTAGTCTTCAAAAGACACAGTTAAGAGACTGAAAAGCAAAGCTACGGTCTGGGAGAAAATCTTGCAAATCAAATATCTGATAAAGGACTTGTATCTACAATATACAAAAAAACTTTAATAACTCAACAATAAGAAAATAAACAGGGCTTCCCTGGTGGCGCAGTGGTTAAGAATCCACCTGCCAATGCAGGGGACATGGGTTCGAGCCCTGGTCCAGGAAGATCCCACATGCCGTGGAGCAACTAAGCCCGTGTGCCACGAGCCTGTGCTCTAGAGCCCACGAGCCACAACTGCTGAGGCCCACGCGCCTAGAGCCTGTGCTCCGCAACAAGAGAAGCCACTGCAATGAGAAGCCCGTGCACCACAACAAAGAGTAGCCCCTGCTCGCCACAACTAGAGAAAGCCCACGTGCAGCAACGAAGACCCAACGCAGCCAAAAATAATTAATTGATTAAAAAAGAAAGAAAGAAAAGAAACAGCTCAGTTTTTTAAATGGGCTAAAGATTTTGAACACTTTACCAGAGAAGATATAAGAATGGCTAATACACACATGAAAAGATGTTCAACACAATTTACCATTAGAGAAACAAATGTTCAGATGATAATGGACCACATTACGTACCTATTAGAATGGCTAAGGCGAAAAGACTTGATCATACTAAGTTGGTGAGGATGTGGAGGAACTGGAACTCTCATACGTTGCTGATGGAATTGTAAATGGTACAGCCACTGTGGATAACTGTTTGACAGTTCCTTAAAAAGTTGACCCTTTAGGGGCTTCTCTGGTGGTGCAGTGGTTGAGAGTCCGCCTGCCGATGCAGGGGACGTGGGTTTGTGTCCCGGTCTGGAAAGATCCCACATGCTGCGGAGAGGCTAGGCTCGTGAGCCATGGCCGCTGAGCCTGCGCGTCCGGAGCCTGTGCCCCGCAATGGGAGAGGCCACAACAGTGAGAGGCCCACGTACGCAAAAAAAAAAAAAAAAAAAAAAAGTTGACCCTTTAAAGAGATATCTACCACATGCCCGGAAATTTCATTCCTAGGTATTTACCTGAGAGAAGTAGAAGTCTACGTCCATACAAAGTCTAGTACACAAATGTACATAGCAGCTTTATTTGTAATAGCCCCAAACTGGAAGCATTCTAATTGCCCATCAACAGGTGATGGATAAATTGTGATATAACATACAATAGAACACCACTCAGTAATAAAAAGAGATGAACTATTGATACACATAACAACATGCATAAATGTCAAAATATACTGAATGACAGAAGTCAGATGAAAAAGAATACAAGCTGAATAATTTCATTTACATAAAATTCTAGAACATACAAACCAAGTTATAATGACAGAAGCAGATCAATTCTTGCAGGGGACGGAAGGCAGGAGAGAGGGGTTACCATGAGGCACAGAAAATCTTTTGGAGGTGATTGAAACGGTTCCTATCTTGAATGAGGTATAGTTTCAGGAGTTTACTCATACAGTAAAACTCAACAAATTGTACACTTCAAATATGTTCAGTTTATTATATGGAAATTATTCCTTAATACAGTTTTAAAAAAAAACTCACAAAATTTTTACAACGTTAAATGAGTGAAATTGCAAGTCACAAAATGGGAAGAGAATCTGCAACAGATAGCAGTGGCAAGAGTCTCATATCCAGAATGTGTAAAGAACTCCTACGAATCAGTAAGGGGAAAAAAAAAAACCAAAAACCAACAGGAGAGCCCAACAGAAATGGGTAAAATATTCGAACAGACATTTCACAAAAGAGAATATCCAAGTGGCCAATAATGGACTTTCCCAGCGGTCCAGTGATTAGGACTATGTGCTTTCACTGCAGGGGGCGTGGGTTCGATCCCTGGTCGGGGAACTAAGATCCTGCATACTGCGCGGCCAAAAAAAAAAAGGCCAATAAACAGGTGAAAAGCAGCTTAACCTCATTAGTCAACTAGAAAATACAAATTAAAACCACAGTGAGATATTACTATAATCCAGAAATAAAAAAGACCGATTATACAAAGTGTTGGGGAAAATGTAAAACAACTAAATCTCTCCTACACTGCTGGTGGGAGTGTAAATTAGTACAATCACTTTGGAAATTTATCTAGCATTATCTACTAAAATTGTTCATAGGCTACTTCATAACCCAGAAATTCTTCTAGGTTTATGCCCAAGAGAATGCATACATACATACACTGGAAGACATGTGGAAGAATGCTTCTATTCCCTTTATTTGTACTGGCTCCAAACTGGAAAAGACCCAGTGATTGTCAAGTATACAATAGATAAACCGTGTTGTATGCATACAATAGAATTCCATACTGCAATGTGGAAAAACAAAACAACTTTGTTTTTTCCAACAGGAGGAAGAACTCTTACATGAAATGTTGAACAAAACCGTTCAGAAGTAAAAGAGTGAATATTATATGCTTCCCTTTATATAAAATTCAAAAACAGACAATACAATTTTGTATTGTTAGAAATCAGGTTAGTGGTTATCTTTGGGAAGGATGGTGGGAGTAGTAATTGGCAGAGAATGGAGAATGGGATGTGGTTTCTGGATTGCCAGTAATTTTCCATTTCTTAATATGGATGCTGGTGACATGGGTTATTCGCCTAGCTATAAACTTATGATGTGAACTTTTCTACATGCCTATTGTAGAGAAGTTTGTGCTTTTCCTTGCTGTATAACATTCCTTCATATGAGTGGACGATAGTTTATTTTTTTAAAGCCAGGAAGAGAGACAGAGGGGGTAGTCACTTAGGTCTCCTCCCTTAGGGATCCAAAGAATGAAGCCAAGGCTGCTGAAGTGCCTCTTTTCTCTTTAGTGACTAAGTCTTGATGGCCTTTAGTGTCACTCTGTAGTTGTGCTAAGGTTGCCCACACTTACGGCTTCCTGTTTGGGAGTTGGGGGACGTAGAATGAGCCCTGCAGGAAAGGAGGAAAGATTTTAAAGTTGGGCAAAAAGCCACTCTATTGCGGGGAGGAGCATGCGGAGGAGAGGAAAAAGTTTGCATAAAATTGGTGGTTAAGAGCCAGACTACGTAAGTTCAAATCCTACCTCTGAAACTTGGAAGCTATTGAGCTTGGGTAAGTTATTTACTCTCTCTCTACCCTAATTTTCTCATCTGTAAAGTGGAAACAATATTGTAGCTGTTCTTATAGGATGGTTAAGAAGATTAAATGAGTTAAGGGGCTTAATAAATGCTACAGTGCGTAAATGAACATACGTCAGCTTGAAAAGAAAAACATGACCCTAAGTATTCAGACTTGCAGGCTGCTGCAAAGGAGAGCCCAGGGTGGTTCTAGCTCAGCTGCCAAAGCTCTACAGCCCCCAGAGGCTGCTCCCATCCCCCATCTTCGCTAGATGCCCCTGATTGACTGTATGTAGCGAAAAGCTTTGCACACTTCTCTTTCTTTCTTTTGATAAACAGTTTCCTTCAAGGTTTCCAGAATTCTCAGACCCCCTCTTTGACCTTACAGGGAAGCCTAGCAGGCGTATGAATTTGGAACACCACCACACAAACTCTCTATCTCTGTTCACTCCCCTCCCCCCCCATTCCAGGTCTCTTTCCTCTGTGCTAGAAAATTGTTTGGTTTGTTCACACTCTGTCTCCTGGACATAGCAGGTGCTCATTTGTTGCCTATAGAGTTACATCATCTTATTCAGTCGATGAATGACACTGTATATGTGGATGGGTTCTGGGGTGTTCTCAGTTTTTATAATATGGGTAGCATCATTCTATGCCTGTCACTAAACCAGCCCTTTGGAAACTGTGACAACAGTAGTGCCCTTTGTCCCACGTTGAGCCAGGACCCGCTGTAGGGTAGGCAGTCCATAAATGTGTAGGAAGGGGCACTTGCTTAAGATGCTATTATTTTTTGCACATTTCTAGAGGGTGCCGAGGAGTAAACTTGAGATAGAAACTGCGTCCCATAAACTTCAACCCACACCACACCGTCTTTTCAATCCATCTCCCCTAGCATCAGGGAACTAGGGACATCACTCTTGATTTTTCAAGTATAATTGCAAATAAATGCTATACACGAGCCCCAGTGGCACTCAGAGGGGCGCTGGGGTCCGGTCATTGTCACAGACTCTGTTAACCCCTGTTTATCACCTCTCACCACATTGGAAGCACAAGGACAGAGACAAATAATAATCTGATAGTCAGATTCAGGAAATACTTATTGAGAAAGGACTAAATTTCAGACACTTTTCTACATATCCTGACAAAGAATATTTTTTGATCCTCAAACAACAACCCTGATGCGCGTATTATTTTCTTATGCTGTTTTTGAAGGTGAGGAAACCTTGGCTAAGAATTATTATGTGCCTTGCCCAGAAACACGTAGCTTTTAGGTGGCTAAGTCAGGATTTGAACCCAAAACCCAGGTGCCTCTAAGTCCAACTCTAAATCCTCTATTCCGTTACCTTCAGAACACTCTGGAGAATGAAAATCATCTTGTTACATTGTGTCATGCCTTGTTTTCAACCCAAACTGGTTTACCCAGCTTGATAAGTTCTTTAATCACCACAGTGTATTGAGTGAATCAAGGATATATCCAAAACTCAAATCCCACATTTAAAGGAGGAAGATCTATCCCATCAATAATATTAAAAGAATGTACCTGGGGTTCTAAAGGCAATTTCAAAAGACCAGTGATAAAAATGCTTTAAGGAATACTTGTGAAGCCTCCCAAGGCAACACCTGTGACGGGGCCACACTCACCTAGATGGTTACACACTTGCCCTGTGCTCTTGCTGCATGTACTGGTCTGCTATCGCCACAGGCTTTGGAATTAGAAAGACTGAGATTAGGAGCACTGTGACCTTCTGTTGGTGACTTAACCTCCCCTTGCCTCAGGCTCTGCATCTTTAATAGAGCTGAGATAGGGCTTCCCTGGTGGCGCAGTGGTTGAGAGTCCGCCTGCCGATGCAGGGGACGCGGGTTCATGCCCTGGTCCGGGAAGATCCCACATGCCGCGGAGCGGCTGGGCCCGTGAGCCATGGCCGCTGAGCCTGCGCATATGGAGCCTGTGCTCCGCAACGGGAGAGGCCACAACAGTGAGAGGCCCGCGTACGGCAAAAAAAAAAATTGATAATATATGTGACATTCGGAGCAGAGAGCAGAGCCATAGTTAGACCTCTCAGTATATGGTAAATATTAGCACTTGTCATGACACTCATTTTAACCTAACATGGAAAACCATCACCCTAAGGGAGACCTTGCTTAACTTAGGTGCTGCCATTGGCCATAGTAGAGGAGAAGATCCAGTTTGTAGATACTCATTTAAAATGCTCCAGAAGAAATGTGCATATCTGGTCCTCAGGGAAAGGGAAACGGGGCACAGAGGGTCTGGGCTCCTTAGTGCTGCTCAACTAAGGTGGTGCTTTGGCCAGAATGAGAGCCATTAAGGCTGCTTCTGATTTATCCCCCGCCCCCTCCACTTTTCCCCTTTGGTATAAATTAGGAGGTTGGGATTAACATATACACACTACTAGATAGAAAATAATCAACAAGGACCTACTGTATAGCACAGGGAACTCTACTCAATACTCTGTAATAACCTGTATGGGATAAGAATCTGAAAAAGAATGGATATATGTATATGTATAACTGAGTCACTTTGCCGTACGCCTGAAACTAACACACCATTGTAAATCAACTATACTCCAATAAAAAATAGAAATTAAAAACAAAAAAGACCGCTTCTGTGAATGAGCCTAGAGCCTGATTGAATATGGACCACTTCTGTGCCTGCCAAGAGAGTAACTGTAGACTCAACGAGTACATAATGCAGGAGCTTCTCAATTATTTACTGTGTTGACTCCATGACGTGGTCTGTGTGTTCTCAGGTCCTTCTCCATTTGGGAACAGAACCTAGAGAGTAGGTGTTCCGTCTGGAGAACAAAGCACTACAAGCAAGTGCAAACTGCATGGGACACTTAATGGCAATCCAACACAGTGGTTACTGACATCAAGTCCCACTTTCTAGGCAAATTTCTAAGAATTGCCCACATAGATATAGAGACCAGGCATTCTTAGATGGTCTACATTTTTATCATTTGTCATAAAGCCCATTTATTAAACCACAGCTAACAATGAATCATTTTTTAAAACTTTTGTACAACTTTCCCAAAATCTTAAATTCATTTAAAAAAGATTCTTGTTGGCACCATGTGTCCTGGTTTAACATTCCGAAAATACAGTCTCTGTACAGATATGGGAGTTTTATATTTTCTAGGACAGTGGTTGTCTGCTAGGGTGTTGGTAGATCATCACGCCTCTATGAGGTAGGTCTGATAAGAATATCATAAAGTTTTTTATTTTACTTTTTAATTAGGTAGTTCCTTTATCCACAGCAGCAGATCGGATGTTATCTCCATAAAGTGATGAGCTTCCTTCACTTGCATTCTGATATTTTGTTTTTAATGAGAGAAAGGAGTCACTGTGAGCACGGCCAGGATTTATGGGCGTATAGGTGTCTGGCTTATGGACATCAAATGTTAATTATGACCTGGAGCAAAAAGGTCGTGGGTGGCTAACCTGGGACATTTCAGTCTGTGAAGGAGGTTGTGGTCAAGGCAGTTCTAGTGAGGTTATCGGACTGGCTCCCAGAACCTCACTTCCCCACACGCTCGGAAATAAACGTGAATACACGTGGTGCTTGTTTAGAGTCTTGTAAAAGAGTCAGCCTCTTTTACAATGTGGGCAATGCTAACATTTAGCTTAGTAGCCCTAAGTAAGTCACTTTACCCCTCTGAAACTTGTTTTCCCGTTTTCATCTACAAGAAGAGCATTTGGCGTAGATCAGGGTTGTAAACTCGGGGAAAGAAGAGGCGAGTTGGTAACCGGTGTAATGGGACAGGGAGTAATCGGGACTGTGGAGACCAAGCCCCATCTAACAGGGGCAGCAGCTGCTCTCCTCCAGCCTGTGTGCAACACTCGTCCCCAAAGTGTCTCCCCTCCCACTTTTTCAAAAGCAGCAGGATATCTGGATTTTCAAGTAAAATATCCCAATTTTAACATGTTGACAGTGAAATCCAACATTCAAAATATGACAGGGCAATACACAGGATGTTGCCAGTTTTGTTTCTTTATCTCTTGTCTAGCAGTCCCAAAGTCTCTTCTAGTTCTAACATTTTAAATTTTGTGTCCTTTCACTAATGTCAATAATGTAAATAAGTGGAAATGTACAAAACAAAATTCTATCCACCTTAAGATTTTAACCATGCAAATAGTTTATGTGTGTGTAAGTAAATACTGGATTGGAATATGTGCAAACAAAACAAATGTATAGGTGATGGGACTGTAGGTGGATGTCCTTTATATTTGTTAATTTTCACTTAAAATATCTCTGCTCTTTTTTTTGTTGTTTGTATAACAGAAAAGAAAAAGATAAAAGAAATATTAAGGGCAGCTCAGAATGGTAGCAGACATGAGGAGAAAAAGGGAGAGGGATATTAGGTATGTTCTGGAAACTTCTATTTCTGTCCTGACCTCTGTATTTGCTTGTCAACCATGCTTAAACAATAATTTGTTAAAAAGCAGGCAGTATTAGTTGCACATAGGTAAACTCTTTGTGCCTGAAATTTCCCACTTCACACTGTGCTTTCTCCCCGTCGCCCCGTCATTTATAAAAATACGTCCCACCTCATGAAGTATAGTGGTATCAAAAGTTTCCCAACTTTGTTAGTTTGGCTTCTGAATATATTATAGAAGGCTTTTTTTGTTTTTTTTTTTGCTTTTTCTGGGTGGTGGGGTGGGAAGGGTAACTTATTGTCCGTAATTACATTTTCCTTTGCTTTCTATCAACACTGGTTTCATTCTATAAATCCACATCAACTACCCGTAAAGTGAGCAGAAAACCGAACGTTGTTATTTAATGTATTTATCTGAAGGCTTCCAAGATACCTTGGGAAGGTTACTTTCTTATAAACAAATTTAGAGGAGAATATTAGCACAAAGGAATGGAAGGCCTTTTTATCATAAATGCAGAAATTCTTAAAAATCTACCCATCCTTGCAGCGTAGTGTCCAGCCCCGTTACTAAACATGTGATGCATGTTTGTAGAAAGAGTGCATTTTTCCTCTACTCCTTGGACTGCATCTAGGCCTTCTTAGTTGGGGAATATATCCACAAAAATGTGGTTATTGATCTTCCTTAGTAGTGGGCAAATTAAAATAATACCACCATGATCTAGATATGTCAAGAAGAATCTTTGACACTGAGGACAGTCAGCCCCAGGATGTGGATGTAGGGGACTTGAGTTTCACTTTCTCATTGAAAATGGCCCACTGAGCAAAAAGCAGGATGGTCCTTTGCCAGCACTGTAGTGAAGGATCAGTAGACTGTCTAGCGCTTTCTTGCATCCTGTTGCCTCACTGATTTCTGGATTGCCAGATGCTTCTGTTTTTTGAAAATGGTTAAAAAAATACCTTAGTGATTCTGTTGTTTCAGAAACCTTACATATGGCACAAAATATCCTGAAAAGTTTTTGAGAAAACACTTGCTTTTTCTTTGCTCAATTTAATCATCATTGCAGCTTAACTTCATTCAAACTTATTGTTTTCTTTTCATGGATATTTTGATGGTTAAAATTTGAAGGTTATATAAAAGTAAGCAAGTTATGAAGATTTAATTGCTCATAGTTTTTTGTGTCTTTTTTTTTAAACTAAGTCTTAAAAACATATGCCGGCTAAGAAAGGTTGAGAATTTAACCTTGAAATTGAGAATTCATAACAATTGAGATAAAAATGATCTTTTTTTGAAGCTGGGAGATATCCTTGATTTATCACCATTGAATCAGAGAACAGATTTTTCACACACTGAGTCATAACTAGAGGCTTGTTTTTTTCCCCTTGGGTAAACCACCTTAACCTGCCCTTGAAAACCTCTGGTTCATGTACAGAATGAGTCTGAGTCTGTCTCTATTTAGCCTGTGAAATTTACCAAGACCATAGCCTGGGGCTGAGGAGGCTGTGAGCCATACCACCACCTCAGATTTTTGATGACACTACAGGCCACTTGATATTTATTATGTTAGCAGATGTCATCAGATATATGTGTGCACAGGTGCAGCGTGCAGTTAGTGAAAGAAGGAACACTGCATGTGTATATTTATTTTTGTACCCATACTCTCAATGGTTAGAAAGTGACCTGGTGTGCCTGTCCTGGGCAGTGTGGAGTTTTGACCCCATTGCAAGGGCTTATCTGGTAATCTCTTGAAGTCTTTTCCACAAATATAATTCTGTGTGATGAGCAACTATGTCTCGTGGCAAAGACACTGTTTATTTTCCCAGTCAATGTCTAAAGAAGAGGCATAACGGATTATAGCTAAAGACGGCTGTAACCAATAAAAATAGTCACCAGAGGTTGTTATTTATACTTGGGTATCCCTCTTACACAACAATATTCTAGATATCCATTCTCCTCTCCTCAATAAAACTTGTATGGAGACAGCTCTCAGCTATGGAATGCCAACAAAATGCCAGAAGTTGGCACTTTATACAATAAATGTCCTAATTTAAGCCTCTCTAAATATTTTTAAAATAATTAAGAAATAATTGAAACTATTTCCCAGGGGTAATATTTAATACGAATGTTTACACAGGTTTATATCTTACATAGTTTTAATTCTAAAATGTAATCATTCAATTGTTTTAAAAGATGGTATTGTGTTTTATTTAGTATTGAGTTCTAAATATTCCATGTTTATTACGTACACTGTTTGCACAAATGCTAGTACAATAATGGACTAAATAAAATAATTTAATAAATTAGTGTGTACCCTTTAATCATAAAAATAATAGAAATAAAAACACACCTCCTATATTTTTGAGAAATAGAGAAATAAGACAAAATAAAAACCTTCGGGGTAATGACTGAAAATTACTGGTTGAGATGGGGTAGAGGAATTACTTAATTATTACATAAAGCATTGTAATACTGCATGCCTTTTAGAAATATATTGTGATTATTCTCAAAGATAAACACACGCAGATGTTGCTTGTACACTAAAAAATTCTTAATTTGAAAAAAAACAGAGAAACTGCTTTACCAGTTAATTGGCTTTAGGAAAAAAACAAAAAATCTAAAGTTTCAGTGTAGTGGAGAATCTTCTAGTTCTAAGGAATGAATTGTGCCTGTAACTAAAGGCAGAAAAAAATTAGCTTTTCTACTGGAATCACTTCAGTTAGATGTATCAGAAGGCCAAAATGCCTAAGTAACGTTAGATACTCCTTATTTTTTTAAAACGAATAATTAGTTATAATTTATAAAAAGTTGAATATAAAAAGATACTGAAATTTAAGTACATTAAGAAAGGCTTCTAACCAAGATAATTTTAATAGAAGCATCTATTTTAAAACACTCCTGAATTGAATTTCTACATATTTATTTATGTCAAAAAATGTGAAAACTGGAAAATCAACCAGTGTTGTAGACTAGAAGACCATGATCATTAGCCAATTAAAAGATTTAGGAGCAACAACCCGCTGAGGTGACTACAAATTAGTGAGACCGATTTCTATAGGACGTGTTGAAAATTAATCTCCTTATTTTATAAAATTTGGATATCATTTAATTATAATCTGTGTACGTATTTGACAGAAGAGTGATCGGTATACATACGAATGAGTACTCTTGTAAGCTTCACATGTCAAAAGAAACAAATGACACTCAAATAAAAAAAGATAATCTATGAAACGCTGAACATAAGATACAATGGTACATTCTATTACTAAGTAATATACTTAGGAAGAAATTCTTTGACAGGTGACACTAAATCTAGATTCATTCAAGTCATCACCAGAAGCACAGGAAATCCTTCCCTTTCCCCTTTCCTGTTCCTTTTCCCATTTCGTGTCTTAGGATATTTCCTAAAGAAAACTGGATTCTCTCTGTAATGTCATTTCTCCTTTGCATGAAATAGATGTTGGGAAGGATTGGTAACTCTGCTATGGACTTCAAATAATTATGAGAAGAAGCTTTCTGAGGCACACTTGTAAAAGTCTTAGAATTTGATAACATTGCTCACTTAAACACTCCCTCCACCACCCTAAATAATATATTTTAGTTTAGCCATATTGAATTTTCATATTTTATATTTGATTCGTTAGTGCTAAATGTGATTTACTGAACCATGAAACTACTATTAGGAAATCCTAGAATGGAAACAGATCTGTTTGTTACCCACTTGAATTGACTGCCTGGGTATACTGAATTAGAGCTATACTAGCTGAGTGGTTAAAATTACCTAACTTGGAACAAGATAGATGTTAAAAATTAATTTTCCTTGGGAAGTTATAGCTAAATGTGGAGATACATACATACGTGTGTGTGTGTGTGTCCCCATCCTTCATCTCCCTCCCAAAGCTATATAGATATACACTTGTTACTTTTTTTCTGAAGGGAAATTGGGAACTGGTAATAACCCATTTTAAAGTTCGGCATTTTCTAAAGCTCACTTGGGTCAATCCAATTCTCAGTTTTGCACTTATCGTTGAAATGAGATATGTATACTATTCACAAACATCTACATAATATGTACATATTATATGTATGTAATATATGCATGTATACATGTGTGTGTGCCCACGCCGGTACAGGAGAAAAAAACTTTTTATTTTTGGATAATGAGGCCAAAATGTCTTCTTTGTTTTATAATGCGTGTTGTAGGAACAAAGAACCTGAACAATGTTGTTTAAGTTCTCTTGGACTTTGAGGGTAAATATAATTGGGATTAAAACACTGACATGCTCACATTTAGTAGAAAGATAAGAACAATTCATTGGGAGCTATTCCGGTCCCACTGGTAATCACATAATTGAACAGGGTTTTTAGAGGATATTTGAAGCTATTGTTGCCTGTTGTGCAATTACATAATTAGTCAGGATCTCTGTAATAAAATCTTTTCTAAACACATGTGGGTTAGTACTAAGTAAATTTAGGGCGAGTGCTATATTTTTACATTTAATACTTCAGTTTTAAATCAGAGCTATATAACAACTTGGTTTAAACGTTAAACATTATGTTACCACACCACAGATGCTTAAAATGCAAATGACTGGATTACTTGCAAACTAAGCAAAAAACCTACATATATTTAAGTTTAAAAAATATTAATCAAAACCGCTTTATGAACATGAGCCCGCTACCACATCTCATATAGAGTGTTTACTTCTTGGGGACCCAGGGGTTGCATATTTCTTTGGGGCTGATTATTTCTTCCACCTACCCCTGAATTATTGACAGTCACATGCATGCCTATAAATGATAACGCTACGCAGTGAGGTACATTTCAGAACTCCTTTTACACCCAAACAAACGTGGCCTGGCGAAGGGGACCGAAAACGTGGCGGCTAGTAGGGAAGAGCACCAATCCCGTGCTCGTTATTATCATTTGGTGATGAGTCTCCCGCGGCTGCTCCGCCCGGCTCAGCTCTCGCGCACGCCCGCGGGGAGGCCCCCGAGCGCGGTAGCACAAAGGCGCGCGGAGCCCGGCAGCCCCGCAGGCAGGCGGCGCCGCACTCCCTCGCCGCGCTCCGGCCCCGCCCGGGCGGCACAAAGAGCTGAGCCGCCACTCGCGAGGGGCCCCCGCGCCGGGCAGCCCGCCACACCCACTCGGGCCCGCTCCCGCCTCCACCGCCTCGGGCGCCCTGATGAATATGCATCGCCGCGCTCCCGCCCCCGGCTCCTCCTTTTGGTTTCCTTCCCGCCGCCAGGCGGAAGCGAAGAGCCGCGCTTCCCGCGCGCCTGGCCGGTCGGGGCGGGGCGGGGCGGGGCCGGGCGGGCGGTGGGCCGGAGAAAGAGAAAGCCGGGGAGGCGGCGGTGCCGGCGGCGGAGCGCGGGCGGGGCGCGGAAAGGGTGCGCGGGTGGCCGCGGTCCGGGGTAGCCTCGCCACCGGCCCGGCCGATCCCAGGGCGGGGAAGGGCGAACGCGCGACCCTGCCTCCGCGCCGGCTGCATCTGCCTAGCCCGCTCGGAGCCCGGACGCGGGCGGGGAGGCAGCCCGCAGCCCCAGAGCAGCCCTGCTAAAACAATAAAACCCAGCAAACACGCGCGCGCGCGCGCACACACACACACACACACATACACACACACACCCCACCCCCACTCTGGACGGCTTTCAAGTCTACCTCGAGAAACAGTCTTCTGCAAGTGAGAGGAAGCAAAACTGGATACCCAGACAGGCTGAGGGGCTGCCTGCTTTTAGACTTGACTTTTGCCGCCTTTTCTTCTTTGGGCCAAGAACTGTGGCATTGCAGAAATAATAATTAAAAACAAAAGTAAGAGACTAACTCCTGGATTGCGCTTTAAAATAAAAACTATTAATAAATACAATAAGCGACACCAAAACAACCCTTGAGAAAGTCCACAAATCTGTACCTCAGATACGTGAAGTCAGCGGCCCAGAGTTCTGTTTACAGACTCAACATCTCTTTTATTTAACGTAATAGAATGCGGTGGTATGTGGCTTTGCAATGACTGGCTTTATTTGCTTGTTTGTCCCTTGCATCCCCTTCCATCCCCAGACACAGATTTTTTACTGTTTGTACATTGTAAAGAGACTTTACCTAAATGTCATTTCTTCTTTACAAGTTGGGCCATAGTGTTGGATTTTCAGCCTTAATGCTTTTTTTTTTTTTTAAGCTTTGGCAACTTTAGTGTATATGTCACACTTTTATAGAGACATTGTGAGTCCAAAACAGTGTGAAATGTAGCATTTTTCCTGCTTCAACTCCCTACTCCCCACCCTTCTCCCCCATGATGGAAAAAATTACTGTACAAATGATACTTTAGTTGTACCTTGTAGCCCATTCTCTCTTTTTGGAGCATTTTTCTTCTCTTTAAGGTGAATATGCACAGATTTGTTACATATGCTCACTTAAAAGTGTCTTTATTTAGCTCTGGTGTACTGGAGTTTTTAAAGTCAATCTTCATTTTAAAGTTTAGTTACCCCTAGCCCCTTGTTCCTGAAGTGGCAGGATAGAATTGTTAGCCCTCCTCCCACTCTCCCCCTCCCTTAAAAAAAAAAAAAGATTATGATGGATTTCTTCCTGCTCCTGTTAATAATTTTTTTTCCTGCCCTGCTGTTTTTGCTCTAGGATTTTTTCCCTTCTGCCTAACTGTGTGTGTGTGTCTGTCTCCCTTTTTCCTTGTCCTCTCTTCGCCAGTATGTCTGGAACACATTTTAATGCACAATATCCCATCCATTAAGTTGTGGTTGAATGCGGAGTGTGTGAGGACTTGGCAGCTTTCAGGTTGAAGGGGGCGGGGAAGCCAGTTTCGACTTTGACACAAAATGCCGAAGTGGCGTGATTGGAATTATTATTAGTGCTGTGAACATGGCCTTCTTCTCCTGGAGTTAGTAGAACTGCCGTTGAACTTGAGATGGGACAGACAAGATCTCCAACCCGCTCCCCCAACCAAGTACAGTAGCTGGCAGGGAAAAGGCGCCAAAATACACAAGATTAACTCTAACTTTCTTTGACAGGATCCTATAACACCATCCTTTGTAATTTTAACTTTCCAACGGGCGGGAAAAAGTTAACTAGTGAACCCATACTTGAACAGATATTTAAATCAGCCCTAAAATGGAATAAATCCAGAAAGTCATACACACATGCTTATGTGGTTAGAAAAGAATGCAAATGTAAATAAGCAGGATGAATGTGTGTATCTGACTGGGGAGTTCAAGATTTAATCAAAATGAGAATTAGTGTGACTTTTGAGTATATTTACTGTATGGGGGAGAGCATTGTGAGGCGAAGAAGCTGACCTTTAGGCAGCCTAAGTAAAAACTGCAAAGAGTTGTGAAACACAAAACGTTGTGGTTTCCAGTTTTACATCTGAGGTTTGATGTTTTCATTTAATGGTATGAGAGATGCAGAAAGCTCCAGTGCTGAAAAGTCCCTATTAAATCATATGTGGGCAAAGGTCAATCACTCCAACTCACTGATACACTATACTGCAGATTCCTGCCTAACTGATGGGGAGCACAGGAAAAAGTGCTTGGGCAATAAAAGTATTAGAAGGGTAATTATCGTCCGTGGTTGGGACTGCATTCTTGTGCACTGGCAAAAGGTTTTTACTGGCCCTGATGAATTTTAAAGCTGAGTATTGTTGAAAGCTGTTTTAATAGGAAATTGATTAGCTGAGTGTTTCATACAATAAATGGTGACAGTTTCATTGTTTGATGTCCAAAATAAATTCCTTTTATTCTTTAGTAGACAGAGGCATCCATTTAATTTTAAGATGGTCAGACTGAGCAGCAGTATAATTATTGGTGAATGTAATGTCACGAACATCTGTAACTTTGCTTTCAGAGTTTGTGACATCACACAATTTGACAATATTATTGCTTTGGAATTTATTAACTTACTGTGTATTGTGAAATTTTTTCAGATATATTTCAGAGATAAAGTTTACTTAAATATCAATATATATTTTGTATAGGCCCAACTGTCTTCTATCTTTGTAATTATGCAATTGTTGGCTAAATTTTATTTTGAAAGTTAAAATGCACAGTCCTGTTGTTATGCATTGTTTTGGTTTTGAAACAGAAAGGCAGTTTTCAAGGAAAGAATTAGAGAAAGGGGTGCAGAAAGTTTGAGTTGGTTTGCAACGCACTTTCTACACTTAATGCAGAATGTAAAGACGACTTAGCCATTCTGGATGAAGCTTTCTAAACAGATCTTTAAAACTCATCTGTTTTCATGTCACAGAGGCACATGTAGATGGGTAACAGAAGCCAATTTACATGTAGAAATAAAATGATAGTATAGTTTTACTTTAAAGGTCAGCTATCTTGAAAAAGGACAATAGCTACAACTCTCAAGACTGTATGTGACTCAAAAGAACTCAAAAGAAGACTGTACGTGAAAGTGCCTATAACTTTTCAAGTATTGTGAGTGAAGCAAGGCAATTATTACCATGATTTTCAAAGTTTAAAATAAATCATGCAAAAATTACAGGGCAACTGCTGACATTGTAATCCCGGAAAGCAAATGTCTTCAGAAGTTGGGAATCTCTGTTGATGAACTAGCCTCATTTCTGTACAGAAGTGGAAACCAGCTAATCTTAATGCTGGCCAGTCTGTGTTCAGATTCAGTGGTGGCTTGTTAATGTGCCCGAAATGTAGGCACACTTAGTGGGATGGTATTTTTTTTAAACAGTCGAGTACAGGCATTTCAGCAGCGACATTATTAACAGCGTCATTTTTCTCATTTAGTTTTGTCCTCAGGGGACACCAAACAGCTCCCAGAGGATGGGAAGAAAGTCCACGGTTATTTATTCATTTCAGTGAAAGGCAAAGTGCTGGCAGTGGGGCTTGGGGAAGCTAACCGGTTGTGAATTTTCTAGTACGGAAAAATCACTACCCTAATTTGACAGTAGTAGTTTAAGGGCTGAGAGAGCTGGGCATGATTTTGCAATTCCCATCAAGTGCAGACAATTTCAGTACTTGTTGGTTGTTTATATATGCATTGTTGAGTGGATTTTTGATGTTCTTGCTTGTGGATATAAAATTGTGTTTTACAGGCTACACGTGTATGATTTTTATGGTTCATTTGGAAGAAGAAAAGGTCCCTGGGCATGGTGTAGTGGATACTTGCAGTCTTGCAGGCCTGTTTCCTGGGGGTCAGGAGGTCATCTGTCTCTTTTGTATTTAGTTTAAAATATTGATACTGGCCATGCAGCCAGGGTGTGTGGAATTGTTGAGCCTCCCCTCTAATCACATGCAAGAGCTAAAAAAAAAAAAAAAGTCATCCGCGTGTATTGAAAATGACAGCTTTGTTAAGCTCCAAGAACCTTTCCTTAAACTGCTCAGGATTCACAACCTGTCACTGAATTTCTTTAGAAGGGAGAAGGTTAAAAGAAAATCAATATTAGAAGACCCTTGAGATGTTAAGCTCCTCTCTGGAGGTCAATGAAAGGCTCCAATTGGGTAATACTGCTTACTTTTTCAAATATACAATTGAGTTTTGAAAAATCCAGTCACCTGAAGCACAGACACTCCAGCACTTCTTGAAATTAATAAACTATCTGTCAGAAAAGAAACTTTTCTCTCTATAAGGTGGCAGGGAATAGGTGGTCTAGGGAGGAGGTCTTTAGGGATTCTGAAATATCAGATTTTCCTGTTGCTGCAGAAGCCTTTCACTTCTTTCTTCCAGCCAGATTTTGGGGTGAATGAAATTGACTTGCTTTAACTCTTTCAGTGAGTGAGAGAGAGAAGAAAACAGGCAGTTTAGGAGAGGTAAGTACCAGTCTAAAAAGTGTTTGGCCCACTTTGATAGTATCAGAAGCTTTTCAGAGATACTTTAAAACCACTCTTAATTACCATGGCACAGAAATGCTGGGTAAAAGGGAAAGTGGCTAAAATACCGTATGTACTTTCTCACTTCCTTCTCTCTGCTCTTCTACCTGGAATTTAAAAGACTGGCATTTCTCAAACCACAGATAGTGAAGGGTCCTGCTGAGAGAAGACAGATGTTCCTTCCACACACCCCAATCCATCAGCTCCTCTTTCCAGAAGCCTCTCTTAGAGTTCATCCTGGGAAGACCTGCAGTGGCCTGGGCATTAGCTGTACAAGAAGTAGTGTTCTGGGGGTGGCGGGGGTGGGGGGGTCAGCCATCCCGCCCATGGCTCCAAGGCCTGAGAGGACAGTCAAAGCCATATCAAATGAGCACCCCATAAGCTACTCCGGATGTCTCTGTTGCCCATTCTTTCCTCCCTTTTAGTTTCCCCCTCCTCACCATTACTCCTTTCTTATTTTCCTTTTCCTCAGAAACAGATCCAAACCGCCAACTACCAAGCATCCTCCATGCTCATCCAACTGTGCCCAACCATAAGTGCCCTACAAACAGGGAGCGATTTGAACCCCTCAGTGATAGGCCTGGGAGGCCCCAGACGTCTTCACTTCTCTGGGGTCTTACCTGGGTCTGTCGCTGCTTCTTCACCCCTGGCGCTGCTGCAGCTTTTGTGGCCTCTTCTGTGTAAGAGTTGTCAATTTTTCATTTTTCTTTTTTAAGCTTGTGAGAAACTTTAGGATGCGACCTAGTTTGGGTGGCAAAAGGAAACCGTTTCTGTTGGTAAGGGAAACTAATAAGGGAGGAGGGGTAGCGTTGTCTGCAGACACTTGCCCAGGGCTCAGCACTGGGCCTCTTTTGCTAGGGGACAGCGGCTCGTTCTAGATCTCTGGCTGAACGAAGCGCTCTCTGGGTGCCAGGATTTCACTGGGGGTGGTGTGGTGAGGAGGGAGGGAAGTAGAGAGGGAGGGAGAGAAAGAGAGAGATGGGCGCTTGATTTTTAAAGAGACCTCGAAATAATGGCTTCTGTACGAGTTCAGGCATTCAAAGAGGTGTGTTCAAGGACAGGAGTGCATTCGTGCCAAGGGGAATGTCTTTTATGGTAAATTAACTCCGGTTAAATTGAATATTTGTTCAAAGGGAAACTCCAGTAGTTAAAGCTGGTATTATCAGTAGCGCTTCCCCGCCCCCCTCCCCTCAGACTCTGGTATGAGGGTGAGAAAAGGGATGCAGCATAATGTGCAATACAAAGTGATGCTTTGGGTTTGTGTTTTTTTTTTTTTTTAAATCTAGCATGAGATCGCCTAAAATTTTCTGAGAGAGAAATGAGTATTTATAACGTGGACTGTCACCTCATTTCTTTCATCTATAAAGACGATCAAGTTTATCCTGGCTTTTCAAAAAAGAAGAAATGACCCACACAAAGGAAATTAAGGTTGTCAGAGACCTGACTGGAGGATTTGCCTCCGGGGGGAGCAGGGAGGCCGCTCCCGGTGGTGTGTGCCCTAAAGGGTTAACTCGGGAGAGTTCTCTAAATTTTCCCGACTTTACCTGTCTTCCCAGAACCAACGCTCCCCCCACCTCCACCCCTGGCCTTCTCAACTCCCCTCTTTCGCCAGTGCTTTTTTTCTTTGGGCTCTTGGTTTACGGGGCCTGCAGCTGGTGGACTTGGCAGGCTCGCCTCATTAAGAGTGCTCTTTGAAAACGGACTGTGTTTGAGCATTTCCCTAATGAGGACAGGACGGGGTTAAAAAGTGACCATTTCATGGTTGACTTGAACCTGCCTACTTTTCTTGATGTGTCGTTGTGAAATGCTTGATGTGGATAACTCCCACTTGCTGAAGGAAAAAGTCACTGGTTCCTTCGGGTCCTCGGGGTGGGGTGATAAAGGGGTGGGGGGAGGTGGGCAGGAGCCGGAGAGACAGAGAGAGGAGAAAGTTGAGGGGAAAAATCGAGAGGGGGGAAGCGAGGAAAAGAGAAAAGGGAAATCAGAGCACAGCTGGAGGTGGGGGTGGCCCCGCCCCGGGGCTGGGGCCGTCGAGTCCTCTCCGCGGCCCCCGGCTAGGTAGACGCGGAGCCCCTGGCACTCACTTTTCCTCTCTCCATTGTCTGCACAGCCTTTGCTTCCACCTCTTCCCCACCCACCCCTGGCCGAAAACCGGAATTTGGGGGGCGGGGTGTGTATGTGAGAGTGTGTGTCTGTGTGTGCCAGTGCCCGTGCGCGCGCGCGCGCGCAGAAAGGGTGCAAGGCAAACCGCCGGCCTCCAAATATCCGAAATCAAGTTCATTCACTCGGGGCCCGCGGCTGGCGGCGGGGTGGGGGCGGGGCTTCGCGCGGGAGCTTGGCGGGCGCGGCCGCCTTTGCAGGGCTGGAGCGGCACACGCACCCCGCTCGCGTGCGCGCCCACCCGCCCGCCCGCCCCGCAGCCCCGGGCGCGCCGCGGCCCCACCCTGCTTGCACCCAGGCGGGGCGGGAGCCGTTTTCCGCCGGCGCCCCGGGCCCCGGGGGGGTGGGGATTGGGGGCGAGCCAGAGGGGCTGCAGGAGGAAAAGAGCGGAGCAAGCCGCGGGAGGAGGAGGAATAGGAGGAGGAGGCGCCGGAGGCGGTGGCGGCGGCGGCAGCTCGGCCCGGTCCTCCCGCTCCGAGCGAGGCCACGTGCACCGGGCACCGCCACGGAGGGCGGCAAACCGCGGCGAGGCGCGCCGCTTCTGCGGAGCTGCCCCGGGACGCGGGCCTGCGCAAGGGAGACCCCGGAGGGCCCCGCCCCCATCCGCGCCGGCGCGCCCCAACTACTTGAGACCAAGTTCGCTCAGGCCCCCGCCTCCCCCTCCTCCCTTCAGCCGGCGGGCATTGCGGACCGCGCCCGCCCGGGGTGCGAGAGTCGGCGCCCCAGCCTGGGCCCCGGGGCGGCCTGGGTGTGAGGGAATTTTCCATTCGTTCCTTTCTCCGGCCCAGTCCGGCTCAGTGCTTCTCCCACTCGGAGGTTCCCGCGGTTTAAAGAGATCGCAGCGAGCACCGAAATACCTCTTCCAGGGCGGGTTTTCGAGGGGTGTGTACGTGGGGGGGGGGATGCGGGATTTGCCCAAAGGGCGGAAAGAAGATCTATTTAAAATAATAAAAAAAAGTCATGGTGCTGTTGCAGTGGTATGAGAGCTTTAACAAATGAGAGAGAGAGAGAGAGAGAGAGAGAGAGAGAGAGAGAGAAGCAAGAGGAGGAGGAGGAGAAAGGTGGGGGGCGGGGGGTGTGGAGAGGCTGGTGCAAAAGGAATGCGCGTTTGCAGGAGGAGGAGTAAAGCGATGATTGTGTAATTAAATAATAAAACAATCCTTAAGTCTGATTTGGAGAGAGCTCGACCGGGGTCCAGAGGGTGGAACCGGTGAATTTTTCAACTTCCAAGTTTTGCAACGAAAGAAAGCGAGAGAGGGAGGGGAAAAAAAGAGCCCAGAGCAGAAAAGAGAGGAGTTTGGAGCCGAGCGGGAGAGCGGGATTTATCGTTTGGGATTTTTCAGGAGCGCGTTCCGATCCGTCTGGGCGGCGGCGGCAGCAGCAGCAGCCTCCTCGCTCGGCCGGGTCAGACGCGGGGCGAGGCGCGCGGGAGGGCAGCCGGGCGTGGAGGAGTCTGCGCGGGCAGCGGCGGCTGCAGCCGGGGACCGCGCACCGCGAGCCTCTTCCGCCCGGGAGACCTGCGCTCGCGCCCCCTCCCTCACCCCGGCCTCTCCCGGCTCCCCCACCCCACCCCGCCCCCACCCCGGCCCTCTCCCGCGCGCGCCCCTCCACCCGCGCGCACTCGCTCACGCTCCCCCTCGCGCACACACATGGTCGGCTCGCGGCAAAGTTTCGCCTGCGGTCGCCACTCCGGGATCCTGCCGCAGTGCTCGGGGCTGTAACCTTGAACTTTCCCAGCGCGGTGACACATTCTCCTCGCTCTCCCTCCCGCCCTCTCTCCTGCGCCCCCCTCCCCGCCTTTTTTAAAAAAGCATTTCACCACCAACCACCACCCCAATCCAACCCACACCGAATCTTCGCGCACCCCCTAGCCCCCAACAAAAACAACAACTGCAAAACAGAAAACAAATCCCCAAACCCAGGCGAAAAGCAGCCAACACCGGCGGCGGCGGCGGCCTCGGCGAGCACGGCCAGCGCGGTCGGACTGCAGGAGGGTTAAAAGTGTAGATTGGATTTCACCCCGGGAAATCTAGCACGCCGAGTGAACTTGAATCTTTGGCTATTTAAGGAGGACTGGGTTTGTTGTGAAGTTGCGGTGATCCAGCGCAGAGCCCCGTCCTGATTGATCGCATCGCGGGGCTCAGATGACTGTAAAATGAATAGATGAAATTCTTGCTTCTCGAAGATTTTCTTGGGCATCTCCGGGAAAGTGCGTTTTAAGGCGAAGTCATGATGTATTCTCCCATCTGTCTCACTCAGGTACATGCCTCGGTCACTTTCTCGAGCTTTCTCTCTAGCCCGAAATGCCTTTGTTTTGTTTTGCTGCTCTCGTCTGCGGACAATTAATGGCTTTAGTTAACCTCCGCACACCCCGGTCCCCCTCAGAAGAAGTGGCCCGGAGTTGCGGCGGGGTTTGCAGGGCGGCGCGGGAGCCGGCGCGCGGCCCCTAGCCCACGGCCACCGCGAGCGCCGAGCCCAGCGCCCTGGGCACGGAGAGCGGGCGCCCGCGCTCTGCCAGGGCGGCTGGGCCGGGCGAGGCCGCAGGGGATGGGCAGGGCCCGGGCCCGCAAGCGCTAGCCCGCGCGCGGCCCCACTAGTGCCCGCTGTACCCCTGCCCAGGGTGCCCGCCGCCTCGCTTGCGCGCCGAGGCGGACTCCGGCTTTAGAGGAGCTTTAGGGGAGGACAGAGCCCTTATAAACAACCGGTGAACTTAGGCGAGGGGACTCCAATAGGAGTCCTTGTGGGCGCCTCTGGACTCCGCTGCAGGCAGTGGGCGGGAGACGAAGCGACTCGGAGGTTGTGGTCCGGGGACCCATTCCTTTGCTTAATTTGGGGATCTGAAACTCAGGTCCATCGCGATCCGCACTTTGAGGCGTCCAGTGACCACGCCACAAAGGCGGTCTGTACGTGGACTCGAGTTAGTTGGTCGTGGTGAAAGTTAAGGACTTTTAAAACATGTTCATTTTGTGGAGACCTGTTCATTTGACGATATTTGGGCGTAGGACAGAAAGAAATGCTGGAAAGTAAGGTCATTTAAAATTTTTTCACTCTGAAAATTGTCCTAAGACTTTAGGAACAGTGTTGTGAAATAAAATAGTGGCTTTATACTTTTGCAGGAACACAACTTATATATTTTAAACCAGTCGGTCAAATGGAAAAGTGACGAGACCAAACAGACTTACCTGGGGGCATCTTTCATCGCTGCCCAGCTAACTAACCAACTGACGAGCTGACTAAATATCTTAGCCCAGAGTTGTTACTTGAAGCAGTATTTTAAACCTCTAAAGGTATGGGGCAGTTGACTTCAGCTTTTAGGAGGATATGTCACGATTAGTAATTGAGAACCATTTTCTTTGACGTTGGCTTAAAAACTAAACAGTTGAAGAAGTGTCGCCTAGTCTAAGGTGTGTTACAATTTTTTAAAAATCCAGTATCATGATGATGCATTTTTTCTGATGAACAAATGATTAAGGTTTCAATTGTATGACAATTAGAAGCCATTGTGATTCAAAAGGACTGAGGCATTCATAAATTGTGAATGAAGATGAAAACAATGATAAGGCTTATTCAGTGATTGGATACAGTCCTGTAGCTTTTTGGCTGACACATTTTTTATTGTTTATATTTTGTTTGGCATCGGAGTATGATTAACTTAGATATGGCTATTTTCAGCAAGTAAACGTGCACTTTAATTTAACAAAACTGGAAAAATGAATTGCTGAGCTATTTGTATTTTTAAGGCTGTGAATAATGGCCAATAAATATGATGATGAAACTGTTTCAGGTATAACGAATTGCCTTCAGCTGCAAAAGTTACCTTTCATATTACCCATCAGCAGGATTTTTTTCCCTCTTTCTGGTAAACCACATCCATTTGACATTATTTTTACGTTATTGAAGCATAGTTCAAATAAAACAAATTAAGGTAAGGTTTTCACTTGCAAAGTGCTGTACCACTTACTCTCATGTAAAGGATTGCTTTTCTATATTAGTTCATATTTCCAGCATCGGCTTTTCAGAAACATTGCTAGCGATTACATTGCATTTTCGGTTTCCTCTAAATATGTATTGAAAAGTCACTAGCTTTATCTAAATTTGTGTAAGTTAAAAATAATATTGTAGCATCGTGACATATGGAATATTACAAGCATATACAGCATAGTCATTCAGCTATCACATTAGTATTCAAGGGTGCATGCTTACCAACACTAATTCATGATGACTGATATTCTCTACTGTTTTAATAATGTAAATCTAAGTTGACATATTGAAACTGTTTTGGGGATTTAAGGTCTAGACTAGAGAAGAAATTTTAGCTTTAGAATTCTCACTTTAATATCTGTGTGACTTTATAGGTAGTGTAAGGTGTTGCAAAAGTAACATTAACGGTGTTACTTTGATATCAGACCAGTAGTTTAGTTTTGTCAGCAAAACATTTTTTAGGGTATGTAAATACAAAATAGAGAAACATTCTTAATTGATTGGAAACTTTACTAAGTGTTTCAGTTATCACAAAAGGATATCTAGGTTTTAGAAAGAATTTTCAGAAGGAGCTACAGTTAAAGTTGATATTTATCAAAGTGTTACTCAAAAGTATCAGTACCTGGATATAAATCTGTATTTATGTATCAGTATAAATCAGATGTTTAAAGAAAATTAAGAACCATCATGATATGATTTTGTATTTGCTTTTTCTAAAAATAATGTAAATCCTTAATAGTATAACTTTCACTTGGAATGATTGCATTGAATTTTTTTCTTCTTTCGCTGTTTCTCAAGTTCTTAAGGTACATTTAAAAAAATGGTTTACTGTTATATAGCAGTGGTCCAAGAACATCTAGTATTTATTCTTCTGCCTCTATATTGGTCTAATTTTCCATCCCTTTCATGGAGACCGCTGTTTCTGTGAAGAAAAAGAAATATTTCCAGTAGAATTAGGACTGTTTACTTTTATATTTGAAATTTGTAACTAGGCTATTTATTTTATCAATTTAGTTCAACTAAAGGAAGTTTAAAAAGAGAAAAAATTGGCATTACTGAATGCCAATGTGTTTTAATAAAAATTCTGAGAGAGCAAGGTGGCATATTACCTTAGCATACAGCCATTAGATCTTAGATCATTTACATGCTTTGCTTTCTTAAAAAATAATTTTCATAGTTGTTTAAAGTATTATTGTGATAATCTATTAATTAGGACATCTGAATACCTTAATCACGTTTTTTTTGATGAAGACAAATTACTATGCTCCACATTCATATCATTCAAAATCACTAAAAATATATTGTAACAGCATTAGAAAACAGTCATACTTGAGAGATGATATTTTAGTCATGGTAACACGGAAATATATGTGACTTGCTGAAAATCTCTACTTATCACTTTTTTGAGGATATGTCTCCATGTCAGAAGTAAGTGTTTTGCTTGAAAGGAATTCACATAATAGTAAAGCCCTGAAAGATATTTATAAGGCAACTGTGGACTGAGAAAGTTTGCTACTTCTATTTATCAATAGGAAAAAAGTATGTTTTAAAACATTACTTGGCAGCATTGGCAACAAACTCAAGGCAACCTTAAAAAACATTGTTTTGTGTGCATTTGCTAAGAAATTCCAAATTCAGCCCTCACATTTGCATTTTGATTGTTTAACTAAGTTATTAAAATTTTGAGATCTGTTACATGATAGATGATTGGAAGCTCAAACAAATTTAATCAAAGTATGTTTGATGTCTTTATAGGAAAATGAAATGTTACTGAACATAGTACTTAAGGATAAAAGTACTTAGAAGTTAACACATTGCTTAATATCTGTTAAAATAATATCGTATTTTTAAAAGTATGGCAAGGGTAAAGTGAGTGAGGCAAAGCTCCTCCCGCCCCCATGTACTCTTTACATCTCAAGTTTTTAGTTCATGAGTATATATGTATGTTTTTTGATCATATCAATAAATCATAGTTAAAGTCAGAATATAGGAAGTGAGTTCCCAAAGCATGTTTGAGTCCACATCTCCTTGAGCAGGGTTTCCTTTTGCATCTATTTCTAAGGGGGATAAACAAAGTTTTTGTAGTTACAGTGAATGCTGAAAGCATGGCATCAGAAAGTATATGGAGATAGGGAGGTCTTATCATGGGCTGTGGTTGCTGTGAGCAGGGCTGCCTTCCCACACAAAGAACAGATTGTGGTTTAACTCTTTCCATGGCCTAGTTTAATGTGCTCGCATAGTAACTGAATTGTTCAAATCTCTGCTGGAAACTACTGATCGGTTTAATGATTTCCTCTATGGCATTTGGTTATGCCTCATGCTGTGATGTAATCATCTACATTCTGTATTGTTATAAAATTTTGATTTAGGTTTATTCTGCTCTAGAAACATTTTACAGCAATATGTTAAAACACTTGAAAACTGCATTATTGATTGGATGGGATGTACACCTCTTCCGGATCTGAACTGCAGACTGCGAACATGCTGCAGTCTTTAGCGTTGAAACTTTGAATCTGATCTTAAAAACGAGTTCATAACTCTATGGGAGTTTGGGGGTGTCTTCTTTGTTAGAGTGTCATTTGTGATACTTTCATCATTTTTACCTGATGGAATTCATCAGTCTGCTGATTAAACAGAATTTATTCCACATAGTTCAGGGTGACCAGCCCTAAGATGTCAATGTTAACTTGGGATATAAACAGTTAGAGAAAGTTATTTTGTGGTTGAGGTGACAATACAGTGACCAGAAAAGTGGCCGCAGTGGAAGTTCTCATTTGTTTCAGATCTGGCCTTATTGCCTGCATACAGTGTGCACGACTGGATGTTAAGCTCTTTCTCGGAACAGTAAGAGGCCTGAGCTTAGGAGACAGGTTTTACCTATGGCAGGAAGTAATGAAATACTGACTGCTTTGGGAAGTAACTTGAAATAACTGGAGGTGCAAATTGTCTGCCACTCGTCGCCGCCTCCCTCCCTTATAAAAGGCGTACATGAAACAGGCAGGAAAAACGCAGGAGCCTAAGGTAAACCACTTAATTCACAAGACGGGATCTCTCCACGTGCAGATTCACAAGTCCATGCATACGGGCACCCACAGCCCTGTCCAAGAATTCAGAGGCGTAGCAGATGAATTGTATTGATTCCACAAAAGCAGGGAGTGACCAGCGGTGCTCTCCTGGTGTCACCCTGCCACTGCATGCAGAGACACAAAGAATGTAAAGTTGGTGCCAAGTTGCCATTTTTCATTGTTCACCTCAGATTGATTTTTAAGGGGTTTAGAATAATTGCCACACTCATGTGATCGGTTAACAAATTAACTGACTCTGTGGGGCTTCAGACTCTATAGGAAAGCTGCCGGAAGAACATCCGAGTCAATTTTGTTTCAACTTTAGAAACTTTTATTTAAAAATGCAAGAGCGTGTCTGTGGGTCTGTTAGAGAGTAGCAGCGCGCGTGTGCGCGCGCATGTGTGTGTGTGTGTGTGTGTGTGTGTGTGTGTGTGTGTTGGGGGCCAGCGTTGCTGGTAGAGGGAGGGAATGCGCTGCTCAAAGTATGGAAACCTTCTGTTCAGGACACTGATACGACAAGCTGTGTCCTTTGCCCACTTTCCCTCACTGTATACCAGTTTCTCTAGTTACCACTCTTGGAATGGTGCTGTTTCAGTGTTGGAATGTTGGACGTTTGATAAGAAAATGGATCAAGTTTAATGGCGCATGCTCTTTGTGCCACCAGCAGCCTCTTGCTGAGAGCATGCTCCAAAAGCGGGAACTGTGTGGCATTACACTGAGCATCTATATGCTTTGTGTTTCTGTGCCACAGAGAAGAGAAATGAACTGTGGCATCGCTCCTGCCTTCTGAACAGCTCTGCTCCGATTAAAAAAAAAAATCTCACTGTGTTCTTTGTAAAATGGTACTGCTTAGTGTTAGTTGGTCAATCAAATATTTAAATATTGAATTAGGTGCCAAGCATCTTGGTCGCTTACGTTTTAAAGAATGTAGGATACATGGTGGGAATGAGGGGGATGGGGCCAGAGTGAAAATACAAATATAAACCTTATTTTCTTTTTTAGGAGGGAGAATCAACCTGTGAGTTTTGGTGGAAAGGGGGCAGCTTGGCATACTTTATTTTCTTCTGGTCCTGCTATTTTGATAATTTTAAATAAGAAAAGAATGTTATTTTTGTGCATAACTCTTGGTACCGAATTGGGAAGGGGTTGTGGTCTGATGTTTTGGAGCCTTTAAAAAACTAAACTGACTGTGTATGTCTTCTTTTTCCTCCTCATCTTCCACAGGATGAATTTCACCCATTCATCGAGGCACTACTTCCACACGTCCGTGCAATTGCCTATACTTGGTTCAACCTGCAGGCTCGGAAACGCAAATACTTTAAAAAGCACGAGAAGCGAATGTCAAAGGATGAAGAAAGAGCAGTCAAAGATGAGCTTCTCAGCGAAAAGCCTGAAATCAAACAGAAGTGGGCATCCAGGCTCCTGGCCAAACTGCGCAAAGATATCCGCCAGGAGTACCGAGAGGACTTTGTGCTCACCGTGACTGGCAAGAAGCACCCGTGCTGTGTCTTATCCAATCCCGACCAGAAGGGTAAGATTAGGAGAATCGACTGCCTGCGACAGGCAGACAAAGTCTGGCGTCTGGATCTAGTCATGGTGATCCTGTTCAAAGGCATCCCCTTGGAAAGTACCGATGGAGAGCGGCTCATGAAATCCCCACATTGCACAAACCCAGCACTTTGTGTCCAGCCACATCATATCACAGTATCAGTTAAGGAGCTTGATTTGTTTTTGGCATACTACGTGCAGGAGCAAGGTAGGAGCAGATTGTTCTTTCTTCTAGCCCGGCACACACTGCCCGCAAACCCCACACAAGGAACGCCTGGCTTGGGTTAGATGGTCCTGGAGGCGCCTAGGTCTCGTTCACCTGCTCTGGGGAGAGTGGCATGCCCTCCTCCACTTGCTTGTCCACTGCCATGCGCAAGCTATGGAAATAGACATGGAGCTTTCCTACCTGGATAGGCATGGATATTTAAAGACCACAAAGAGATGTGTTTTCAAGTGTCTTTGAAGTAATACACTTTTTCAAAGACACAGAATAGTCCGAAGTGTTTATTACACTTCATTTTTTGTCCTCGGCTACATTCTTTACATCTAGTCATCTTTTCCCAGTTTGAAAATGTAACTTGATTTATGAATAGTCAAACCGTTCTTTAACACTCTTTGTATTAACCTCCTAACTAACGAGGTAGATCAACTTTTTTCACGGATCTAGTGCTATTGCCTTGAAAAAATAGAATTAACATTTCCTATTACAGAATGCTTAAGATAGCCAGTATCAGAAAGTATACCTTACGTAGACGTAGATTTATTTAATTTAAATATTTCTATCAACACCTGCTTTTGATTGTGTAATATTCGCTGTAGATTAAAGGGATCATAGTTCTTATCTAAATAATTTATGTTATAATATTTTCCCAGAGTGACTTGGGAACACTTAATATTGTTCGTTTACTTGAGTGTAAATTCATAAAACTTACCGAGGAGGGAAGTCGCAGCTCTCCTTACAGAACAAAAACAGAAAGTAGACTGGTTACACTGGATTAAAATAAATCTCAAAAAGAATGCAGAAACCGCATACCGTACCTATTTTAAAAAATCCTTGATAAAGAGAGTGGTGTAAGTGTTGCCTGAATGATTCAAAAATAGGTGATATATTTTGCTGAGTGTTTTCTGGGTTCATGAAACGTGATTATTATTTTTATTTTTCTTAATATATTTTCTTTAAGGAGGTTTAAAGAAATGCTTCAAATAAATGTATCGGTATATAGATGTCCTTGTGTTAGCACAGTCCATAGGAAAACATTTTAAAAAACAACCTACCAAAAGTGGACTGTAGTTTAATGTGCCATAGGTGGTGGGTCATTTTCTAACTTGGCCTGGTGGTAGGGAAAGTGGCCTGCAGATAGCCAGGTGGCAGACGGTTATCTGATATGTGTTATATAAGTGTGGGATTTAGTAAATGGTATGAACTTCATCATCATCCCAAAATATAAAATATCAGAATTACTCTTTTGACTCAGAAATCTAGGTACTTACTATGTGCTTTTTGTCTTTGTATTTCCTTGGTATAGTTTTAGAGATATGCTTACAAGTCATTTAAAAATTTCTAGTTTGATTTTAAATAATGGTGCTTGATATCATACATTTGGAGATATTGTTTTTTTTTAATGAAAGATTGCATTTACTGTTTCTATACACTGAAAAATTTAAGTCCAAGTAATGATGGTTTGGGGAAAAAAATTTTTTTTTTCCCTGTGTGTCCCCAAATAAAAGCACGTTAACACGTGACACTTAATTTGATTGACAGCTGTCTAGGAGGTGACATTTTAAGGTGGGCTGTATATATGTGTTGGATTGACTGTCAGTGTGTTGTAACTCTGTCGTGAAAGTCAAGGCTGGAAGTAAAGTTTTAGAAAGTGGGTCATGTAACTTTTTAGTGCAGGGAGGGAAGGTTTGCAAGCACTTCACTGCTGCTCGCCTTTTAACTTGCTTGAAGGCTAGTCCTTGAGGTGTGCACGCATGTACATTCACTCCTGGGGCAGGCAGCCAACTCTCTTGGTTGATGAACTGACAATAAAGAACATATCCTTTGGATTTGTGAAGATAGATTGAAGAAAGAAAAATGCATAAATGCCTTCTGCATTGCACCATCGGTCATGATAGTCATAAAGTTGTAAGCAACTCTTGCAGACCACATTTTCAGATAAAACATTGATTTTGTTGTTGTTTTTAGTCTCTCTTTTAAAAACCTTTTATTATTTTACACTGCGCACCTAATTTATATCTTCTGCTACCTGTGAGTGCACCATATCTTCTTAACATCTGTTGGCTGTTTCTTTGAAAAAGTCACATCAGGATGCTTTTGTGTTTTCCTTTTTTCAAAATTTATATCTTTTTCCTTTGGTCAAATGTAGGTTAATTATGTCATTTTGCAGTGCATTTGATTAAAGAAAGAATTTTAAAATATAAGTCTGTAGTCAGTCAGAGGGCTGCATTATCTCCCATCGTGACTTTTTATTTCTCCTCTAAGTGCATGAAAACCCACTTAAGTATGTTTTATCAATCAGGTGAAAAAGTATAAAGAAAAACATGAAAGAAAAGTCAGAAAAGAAAAATGTAATGTTTGCAACAGAATGAGCAACAGAATTACCTTTCCCCCCTTTTTTCTTTCTCTCCCCACTTCTAAACGACTGGGAGGAAAACATGAGAAAGAACAGAGAGAATGCCAAAGATGGTTGCCACTGGCACCAGGATTGGCATCAGACCCTCTTTGTTTAGCTCAGGATGCCTGTGATTTGTTAGTTGGCATCCGCATTGCAGTGTGGAGTGATGTTACAATATATTGACAATTTCCAGATCTAGAAATGTCAATAGTCCTCTTGGTTATTTATACAAGATCACAAACTGCATCTCTTCTGGAGGATGACATAAAGACCAACAAATAATAAAGTTCATTGTTGACCAACTTCCTATGCTTTTTCCCTGTTTCTCTTTTGGTTCAACCCACACTTTTTTTTTTTTTTTCTTTCATGCCCAGCAGCCTCAGCCTCATCTTTTTTTGAAATGTGGAAAGAGTTACTAGAGCTTTGACACAAGCTCTAGTGCTACATCTGCATCTGATACAGTTTTGGGGAGAATGTATGCATTTTGAAATCAGTTTTGATATATATGGTTCATTAGACTTGTGCATCCCATGGCCGCAAGGCAGAATTTCCTTTAAAGCTAAATAAATCTCTTTGTTATTCAGCCTCTTCTGTGCCTAGAGTCTGGTTGACCACAATTTAGTCCATTTTTGTATTGCTCCATGTTTAGGAAAGGGTCATGTTCAATATAGTCATTTATAAAATGATACCACCCCCCACTTTACCTAAAATATACACATCATGTGGGAGTCCCTGCGTTTAAATCCATAAAATCATTTGACGGTATTGATTCAGAGGGCTGCGCTTCGGCTGTTTCGTTGCTACAAGAACCGCCATTTTGTTTGTGAAGTGCCAGGCGAGGGGGAAAAAAAAGGCAGACACTGTGCTGGATGCCAATAATGGTTGCCAGTGGCACCGAGGTTGGCATCAGACCCTCTTTGTCTAGCTGCTGAATGCCTTTGATTCGTTGGTTGGCATCCGCATTGCAGTGGGCACACTGAAAAGTTTTTGACAATCCCTGAATGAAAGCTGCTTGCTTGTTTGCTGCAGCAAACCTTAGCTGATAGAAAACCCTTCCTTTTATCTATTTTTTTTTTTAGGTTTCTTTTTTTTTTTTCAAAGATGGTGACAGATTAAAGGAAAAAACAGCTCTGAAGTGGCCTCCATTTTCCCCAAGATATTAAAGATGTCCAGGGATTCTTGGGCAGGTGGTACCTATTCCCCATATTGTCTTTGTTACTGCCTTCTTGAAAGCAAAGCAAAACAAAACAAAACAAAAACCAGGCAAGCCTCGCGCAGCACACCTTCCCGGGACAGAAGTACGCTGTAGGATGCTGGGTGTGCTCTGGGAAGGGTATGGAGGGCTAGCTGGCTGCAGTGACATGGAATGCACTTGCCAGGACTGACTGTGGCTTTCAGTCACATCACTGCGTATTTCTTAGGCAATTTTTAGTTCCTTCAGTTTCCACACTTCCAAATTTTACAGTAACCCACTGAGAGGACCTTTCTATTTTTTTTCTAGTTAGTAATGTGTAACAGGGTAAACGTTAAAAAAAAAAGAAATGAGAAAACCTTCATGAGTAAACCTAACGTCAGGAAGACCAACCAAAAGGCTGAAATCATTTTGGTTGAAGTTTCCTAGATGGTCTGCATTCATATTGCTTTCTGGTTAACCACCATTATCTCGTTAATTAATAAGAAGGATTAGCAGTGCTACCCAAAAGGCTACACAGAAGGAAGTCTGGTCTGTGGAGGCGTTGAGTGGCCACACTGTGTCCTGTCTGAAGAGTGGCGTGGGGTAGGGGGCTGGGCTTTCTCTGAGGCAGGAAAGGGTTTTGAAGAAAGAGATGGGTCACAACACACTAAGATGTTTCAGGATCTCAAGAGAGAGTAACTGTTGTCATGTATTTAACAGATTCGAGTTTCAACTCAGCCTGACTGATTTTTGGACTGTGTTTTGCACTCTTATTAAACATGTTTTGGAGTGCTAAAGAGGCCTGGAACCTCGTGGCTCTCACGAGAGAGGAGTTTCCCTTTTAGCCTTGTGGAATCCTTAAAATCGTGGATGGTAACTTCTGTTGTTTTATTGGTAACTGATATGATGATCAAAGTGCATTTCAACATTGTGAAAAACGTGACTTGTTTACAGGGGAAGTTGTAATCATTATTATTGTTTTTGAAATAGAATCCTTCCTGGTTGTCACATCTCATTAGGGAGGAAGCAAATGCGAAGAATTGTTTTCCTCCCTCAGTTACTGACTTTTAGAATCCTTTTGGGTAACAATTATTTTTTTTTTTATGAAAAGCTTAAGTAGATCATTGCTTGCAAGTTGACAGCATATTTTAACCTTTTAATAAATTTCACTTCATTTGCAGATTCCCATTATGGGGAAAAGGAAGCTTTCATAATCTGTTAAAACGGATTGGTGGGCTTACATTGTGAAATGCTCAGAAAGCATGACAGTTGTATGCATGTTTGATTTAGGGGAACACTGTTAAGTTTTCCCATCTAGCGTCCTGTCCTTGACTGAACTTATGAACTCTAGTGCACACTTGTTTGCATTCTGGCTCTCGCACAATTCAGCAGATAAAGAAGGGCTCTTACTGGCCTGTCTTGCTCCTAGGCTTAATGAGACCTTTGTGGGAACATATATTGTAATATGAGATACGTAGCAATTTTCTCACTGATAAGAAGAAAACACAGGCCAGAAGTTTGCCCTCTCTGCCATGATGTTCCTGCCCTGATAGCTTTGCTGGACAATTCAAGAGTTAAACTCGGAGGCCCCAGTTGCCAGCTGGGAAAGCTTGGCATCTGTGTTCTGATATGGCAAACCAAGCTCTTGAATTGCTCTTAATATGATCTCACTTTTCAAAAGGGAAGGAGAGAGAAGGAGAGAGGGAGAGAGAGGTATATCATTTGTTATATCAATTATGATTTTCAAATATTTAAAAAGTATGTAATGATCCACTTTTTGGAGGCAGCAAAGGTTGGTAAAATGTCCTGCTGACAGCATTGGGTGTCACTCTCTGCATGATACCCTCTCGCCGTATATGCTGCACTATACATTTTGTAATGAAAAATATTCATCTAGATTACACGTTTGGATTTGCAAATTTAGTGCACTATGCCTCTTGTGTGGGAAAATAACTCCATATGCAAAAGGACCAAAATGATGTTCATTATTCAGGAATCAAGGTAATTTGGGGGAACAGTGCAATGACAGGAGATGATGCTTAGGTCTCCCAAGGGGTGCTCCCTGACAGATACAGGGTGTGTGCCTGCAGACTCAGCTGGGCAGGAGCCATTGAGGAGGCCTGTTGCCACTGCTTTAATTCTTTAAAGTTTCTGTGTTCTAAAGTGGTAACCTAAGAGGTATATCCACACATAGCTGTACTATAGATTTCGTAGGATTTTTTATTTACTTACTTGTTTTTCCCTAAATTTGGAATTTACAAGGAAACTGCCAAAAGGAAGTTAAAGTTTTAATCCTTCATTAACTTTTTTTTAAACTTAATTAATTTATTTAATTTTGGCTGTGTTGGGTCTTCAAAGCCGCACGCGGGCTTTCTCTAGTTGCGGCCAGCGGGGGCTACTCTTCATTGTGGCGTGTGGGCTTCTCATTGTGGCGGCTTCTCTTGTTGCAGACCATGGGCTCTAGGCGTGCGGGCTTGCTTCAGTAGTTGTGGCTCGCGGGCTCTAGAACACAGACTCAGTAGCTGTGGCGCACGGGCTTAGTTGCTCCACGGCATGTGGGATCTTCCCGGACCAAGGCTCGAACTCGTGTCCCCTGCATTGGCAGGCGGATTCTTAACCACTGTGCCACCAGGGAAGCCCCCTCCGTTAACTTTTTACTCTTAAGTTTGGCACTATAATTTGGAACAACAATCCAACATATCTGATGAGTAAAGTCTGTCTCATAAACTTTCATTCTGCTTAACTGAACTGAGAAACTAGACCAGTGGGCTTAAAAAAACTGTTTTGTGACACTTTTACCCCTGCCATCCCTGCCAACCAGTTGGAATTTCAGCACCTGAAGAGGGAGGGACCCAGTGGGAGGCTGCGCCAGAATTCTCTGGAATTCATAGAAGTTGAGATAAATAGGTTTTCACGTCTGTCATCCCAGTGGCTTGCATGATAACTGACTTTATAATCAAAAGAATCATTATTGCTTTGTTGGAAGGTTAAGGTTTCAGAGAGTGGAAGTAGCCTAAGGGGCGCTCATTAAAATAGGGAATTATTAAATCTCTGAAAAAGATGGGCGAAGGCAAGAGTGATCCCTGGCTCTGAAACTAGTTTTAGGTGGAAGTGTCTCTGCAGTTTGTGGAAAGGTAGCATTTCCTAGTTTGAAGTTGAGGAGAGTTGAACTTGTGACGCTTGAGGAGTTTGTCCATGTATGCGCTGTGACAGAGCAAGTGATCAGCCAACGTTATGTTCAAAGCAGTTTTACAACCTTTTTTCCCTCCATCCTTGTGGCAGAGGAATAATTTTAGAAATCTCAAGGACTAGTGGTTATGTGATGGGAAACAGGAGTTATTACAGCAGCATGCCTCAGCGCCAAGCATAGCAAGAGGGGAGCTTCCTCTTCAAGCTCACTTTTCTGTGGCAGCGTGGTATGTCGTCTCATCTTAAAATACATTCTTGGGTCCTTGAACTCTAATTATGTGATGTGGTTAATTTCACTGAATTCCATTGTTGGGATTTGGCATAGAGAAAAAATCACCAAACTGCAGAGAACTTGCGAACTTTAAGTGCGTGCTGTGGAGGAGGGAGTCTGCGGGATTAGTTTGTATTAGACTGGATGGTATAGGATGTGAGGCTAATGGGACTTGAATGCTTGGGCTTTTGGGTTGTTATATTATTCAGAAAATTGGAAGAAATGGCCACCAATTAACCAATGAGGTGGAAAGACCTTGAGGCTGAATTGAAGGCCACACATACAAGAAAAAAATACCCTCAAAATTACATCAAGCAATGTTCTAAGAGGGGAATGCAAACTCTTCTTGTGCATAAATATATTGTTTATAATAAAACACTTAGATACACATATTCTCTCTGTTTACGATGATAGTTTAAACAGGATGGCACTGATGAATCACAGACAAATTAAAGAACTCTGAATAAGAACTATATAATTGAAAATATGGGGTGATGGATGAAGTAATTTTACTAGCTGAGAGTTGCCTGGAGGTTGTTTATTTTCAGAATCCCATTTTAAGGCAGTTCAGAGCATGTAGTAAGTTATGGATGAAGCACAAATCAGTTGAAAATGGGATTTGTTTAAACAAGCGCAAAAAAAGAAAATAAGAATTGCTTTTGAGAAAAAAATTCTTTAAATATAGTGCAGTTTTAACATTCTGGCTAGCGTCAACTCCATGTCTCAAAGTAGAAACTTTAATAAATAGTATCGAGTTGAATTGTAAAATACATGTATCTCCCACAAAACTACACAAAAGCATTTAACAAGCATCAGTTCATAACTGTGACACTAATACATATTCTGATGCAGCGTGAAGCTGAGGATTTTTTTTAAAACTTCATTTTTCAAAACTCACATTGAAAAATATACATGGGGAAATGTATTGCTGTTAACAGGGAATGGTAGAGCTTAGGACAAAGATCTGATCATCAGCACAGATGTTAAGATAGTTATTTGAAATAGGGTGTATTTTGTAATTCGTGTGAGTAGGCGATTACATTTGTGCCCCTGTTAATAACCCGAGTATGTCAATATGAAGTCTATACCCCTGTATTAGTGAATTCTGAAGTGTGAAAAATGTTCCTGCTTAGCACAACTTGTATTTTATTATTCTGACATCTGCAGTTTCTGGATGGATTACCTTAAATTTGCTATGCTATGTTAAAAGCCTTGTTTTATGAGGTTGGTCTCAGCTTCTGGCCTTAGTGTCAGGAACCCTGCTACGTGATGCAACTTGCCTTGTTAGGTTTAATTGACCAAAGCTGATGTGTTAAAACAATTCATTTGTGTTGTAACTTATGCCCTGGCTAACTTGCTACCTGAATCCTTTGACCTTGACTTGTCTGGGTCATGAAATGGCTGCAAGCTGTTTGACCTTTCTATTGTGTAGTAATGTCACTGTTTCCTCTTATTCTTTTATGGTAATAGCTGACAAAAAGCCCCAGCCCTGACTTTACACCCCAGTGGATTCCAGGCGTCCCTTCGCAGTAGCGCTGTCTTCTGTTTGACATGGTCTAGCCGTAGAAGTGACTTTCTTTTGTTTGCTGACAGCGATGGGGACAGATTTGCAGCTCTCCTTGCTCCAGGAGGTGGGGGGTCGTATTCTGGCATTTAGAGGGATTTGGATTTCTTCTGCCTAGATTTTCAGTTTCCGTGTTTTATGATTATTCATATCACCATTTCCTTTTCCCCTCTCTTCTGAGGTTGGCTTTTCAGCTTTTTATATTTATGATTTCCTTAATAATTGCTTTTCAACATTTTCGGCTGTTACAATAAAAATATTTTATTGTCGCTCTATAGGGTAAAACTGGTAAATTTAGTTATGCTTTGGATTAGCAATGCGTAAGTCCTAAAATGACTGACTTATAAACTTCACCTCTTAAACTTGTCTGGTATTGGAAAAAGCTGTATACTAAACATGTAGGATTAAAACAAAATTTTTAAGAAATGAGAGTCATGTCGTAACTTTACACAGTCCATCTTATAGTTTTAGGGGAAACCTATTCGTGCGACTTAGCTGAATTTCAAAGCATAGTGAACCATTGGTAAATCTGAAGCTTTTACTTCTTTGGGGACATTTGCCAGCATGTGAAATTCAATGCTTATTTTAACAAATATAAAAATTGTTTTTTCCCTTCTTTATGAAACCCTCCTATGCAAAAATAGAGAATTTTACCTCTGTTCTCTTCCGAAGCAGTGAAATAATTTTATTTTTAAAATATTGGGAATGCCTTCTAAAATGTTAAAACACAGATATTTTTATCCTACCAAATTTTTCTTTGCCAAATATGACATTGTAGTTCATGATTTTTCCTATATTTGCCAGATTAAATATTTAAAATCCAAGCTGTTACATTTTATTTTTAAATTATTAGAGGGAAAAAAGGAAGTTTAAGTTAGAATGTGCATTTCCTTACTTGTATGTCCCATACTGTTTATCCATGTGTGTGGATACACTGACAGATGAGAGACAATGTGGTCCAGGCACAAGAACCTTGGAAGAAAACATGCCATTTTTCTATTCCCATTTTAAAAATATCTGAAATGGCAGGTGAGAGAGTTTTTCTTTTTCTTTCTTTCTTTCTTTCTTTTTTTTTTTTTTTGGTTGTTGCTGTTTTAAACTATTTTTCCCCCAGGAATGTTCACAAGATCAAGGAATTTAAATGCTTTTCAGCATTAATTGTGTTGATAATCCAGCATCCTGCGGATCCAAGGAAGAAAGGTAAATGAAACGTCTGATTTTGGTCAATAGCCTCAGTGTCTCTCTCCTGTCCATAAAACCCAATCTAGACTTGAAAACACCTCTCATGCCTTTCTGCTCACTCATTGGTGTTTTCATTGGTGGAGTCCACCAAGAATCGAGTTTGGATGTGGTTAGTGGGCTAATGGGTCGTATGCAGTGGGACTGTGATACAAGAACAGCGGCCAGCCCCCAAGGATTTAAAAAATGTCTGTGATTTCTTCCAGAAGTCTGCCTCGGTTCCTCCACCGAAATGATGTAAAACAAATCGCAGCTGCTGAGTTAAAGAGCCTAAGTTCCTGGATCATGTGTAATTGGTGTGTGTGTGTGTGTGTGTGTGTGTGTGTGTGTGTGTGTGTGTGTGTGTGTGTGTTGCAGAGTTGAAAAGAAGTGAAGGTAGAGAAAAAAAGAGAGAAGTAGGGCCTAGATCTTTCAGGAATGACTTAAGAAGGATGGTTCATTCATAGATTGAGGAGTAAATAACATACCATTTAAAATATTCTGTCAGCTTTGGATTTTGGATTCCTTCACAGTTGAGCACATCTCCCTTCTTCCTGCCTTTTAGTTTTTGTAGAACATAGAAAAATAAGCGCATGAATGTGACATGTCTTCGTAGTCTTGCTTCTTCTCTTTATCAGTTTTGTGACCTTGGCTACGTCACTTAAGCTCCACGTGCTTTAGTTTTCTGTCTTGTAAAATGAGGATTAGAATGCCCGCTTCGCAGGGCTGTTTGAGGATTACATGAAATAATTCATGTAAGTAAAAGCAATGATGTTATTAATAAGAGTGATTATTGCTCTTTATAAAGGAACATGGCATAATATAGACATCCGGAGGAGATGCCCAATAGTGAAGAGAATGAGTGATTAGGTGTTGCAGCAAGAGGTCATCAGTTTGTGTGTATCTCAGGTGATAAGACCCTCCAAAGAGAAAATGAAAAGTCCCAATCACAGTGATGTGTATAGATATTTCCTAGTAGGAACATGTTCCTAGTTGTATATGGTTTTTATATCAACTTAAAGTAGAATTACTGTACAGTTTTAGCAGTCCTCTATATCAGACTTATCAGAGAGTTAATTTCTTGATCAATCTAGGAGTCCCTGAAAGGAAGGAGTAAAATAATTTTATTAGTTGGCTCTTTGAGTAAATAACTTTGTGTTAAGTGAAGGATGTAGTAGGAAGTACTTGTAATTCATTGTACTCCAGTGAAAACATAGGACTTTTAGTTATAAAAACATGAAATTGCCAACATTTGGGAGAGCTACACTTATGTTTTAGATTTGGTTGGACAGAAGTGGTGATGTTGTGGACTGGATTGTTCTAGAGGAGCAGGCTGCTGGTTTTTAGACTCAAGTCTGAAAGTGTCTTATTTAAAAACGATCCCTAGTTGGGTCAAAACTCAAAATGTTTCATTAGTTATGTGAATTGTTTTCACTTTATTGCCACTGGACTCTTCCTCTTTAACTCAGTCTTTCCCACTAGTCATTTTTTATGGTGTTAAGAAAATTAATTAAATAATCTTTAGAGGAAAAAAGTTAGTATTTCTTACTTAAAGTGATGTCACTTTTTCTAAGAACAATTGAAAGCCAAATGGGAAGTGGTTAAAACATCTTCTTCTTCTTCCCAAATTAGATTTAGGATTAGCGCTTGAGTTTTGTGGCTCTGGTTGGTTGGATCCGGTGGTCCTGAAGCCTCTCTTGTGGGCCAGATTTTCCTTGGGGAACCAGTCATGGTGCTTCTTGCCCATGGGCGGTGGGTTGCTCCTCTCACTTACTTTGTACAGCAGATTTGCAAAGTGGACAGGTTAGCCCATACCCACAGTCTCTACTAGGGAAATATCTTAAATCACACGTCACACTGATGCAGTGCAAAAAAATTTCATATTCTTCTATGCAGCATTTTAATTATAATTATACTTAGGGTTTCTGGCCAGGAGTTAATAGGAAAAGTTATCTCACTGTTTGTCTGTTAAAGGGTAACTAGGGTGTGCAGAAAGTAGAATCAGGACATTGATTAGCTTGCTCTGATTATGGCACATAATTTTTAATAATCTGTGTCATGTCTTTTCTTTTTGAGAACATACCTGATGTTGCTATTCCGTTCAAAATCAAGAAGCATGTATTTTATTTAGTACATAAAAAAGTACATCCAGAATTTTTTGACGTGTGTAAACTGGATTGCTGTTGATGGCAGAAGGATTTAGTATTTTGTCCTTCTAATACATTTGAAAAGCTTTGTTTGCACTTAGGATTTAAAGTTGATATTGACCCGAAATGGTCAATATGCATTGACCATGTATGCAAATCGATGCATACATGATTCTTAAATACTGGTTGCCTTTCTTAGCCTCCTGGTGAAGCTAACATATTTCTTTAAATTTCCTGATGGTAAAGCATTAATATTTTTGGTTAAGACTTACAGTTATCATGTAACAGTATCTGTTCTATTTACAGTCTCCAAATAAGGGAAAAGCTGCTTATAGTAATATGAGGATCACTGGTCTTACAATAATTAAATAGACTTGTTATACTACATTAATCCCTTTTGGAACATTTGGAATGACTTCTTAGTACTAACAACACAGTATTAGGGCCTACAATTAATCTGCTTTTTGTATCCAACATTTATATAATATAAAACGTGTATAGAGAAACATATTTCAGGTTTAAGATGAGTTCATAGGAGGACAAAATGAAATTATATTGGACTATTAAGGAAAATGAATATGATTCTAAGTACTGATAAAATATGGAATTCATTTCGAGTTAGCATAGGTAGACAAATTGTTTTTCATAAGTTTTTGTTTTTTTGGTGAAGACCTTTTTTTGGGCTCTCAGAATAACGTTTTGGGACTTCCCTGGCGGTCTAGTGGTTAAGACTTCGCCTTCCATCGCAGGGGTTGTGGGTTTGATTCCTGGTCGGGGATTCCACATGCCTCATGGCCAAAAAACCAAAACATAAAACAGAAGCAATATTGTTATAAATGCAATAAAGACTTTAAAAATGGTCCACTTAAAAAGAAAAATCTCAAAAAAAAAAAAAAAAGAATCGCTTTCCGCCGGAGGTCCAAGATTTGCACGTGACACACCAGATATATGCAGTATGAAATGGAAGCATTTGTTCAATCTAATATCCAGGAGGTGTGTTAACACCTTGTGAGCTGGTGTTTCTTGCTTGGTCCCTGCTTTGATACAGCTATTTATTAATCCTGGAGAAAATGAAGCAGACCCAATTTCAAAGTCTGGTCCAATCTTTTTCTGTGTTTCATGGACATGATTTAAGTTAAGGACAGACTGGGCATTCACTATTCAAACAGAATTATTACAGATTTGTTAAAGAGAGTTCTGAGTTAGGATTGTGTTTACATCTTCTGTTGTGGAAGCCCCATGAGGCATAATTTCCTCCTCTATGTGGGTTCTTTTATTTTTGTTGAGTTTTTCACACCCGGGGATGTGAATTCAACCTTGGGTATTCCAGTTACAGGGAAACAATTTTGTGAAGGATGTAGTATTAGTTCATTTCTGGGGCAGATTGCATGCATATGTACAGAGTACCATGGAAGTGCTGGGATTATTGAGTGGTTTGCAGCCATTTTAGAGCATGTGCCTGGGACCAGCTAACACATTGTCAGGGAAAACATGATGTAGCAACAATATTAGATCATGCAAATGAGACTACTGAATAGTAATAGTTATGGGCAATATTTTGGAAAACACTGATTAGTGACAGTTTTATTACAGCAAATGTATGTATCAAGTCCCCAGATTTCATTGTAATGCACTGAAAACAGATGTCAAAGTGTCCCAAACAGAATTTCATGGTTAATCTACATATTGCATGGAAAGTACAAACAAACCATTTAGAATTCTGTTATTTAATCCTTTTAGAAGGAATGAAAATATACAATTTAGATTTACTCCATTCTTTCTTTTAATTTCAGTTTTTGTTTCCTAGGGGCTGATGATAAATTATTTTTTTTTCTTTGCTATTTTCTTAAGATGCATATGGGAGAAGACATATCTGCATATGGACATGGTTTTACTTAACATACTTTGAACTGTAAGTTTCTGAACATAAGGTCTTTGCATTAAAAAAAAAAAAAAAGGCTCTAAATTATTTAGTGACCTGGTAATGGAATTAACCTTCTTCTATTCCTTTGTTTACTGATGTAGAGTTTCACTCTATGCCACATAGTGACTGAAGCAGCGTGCTGAAGCGGAAGGGAGGAAAATTGGTAGCCCTCCCTCCTGCAAGTACCTGGGAGACTTGGGGCCTCTCAGTGACTCAGTTTCTTTATCTGTCAAGTGACAGAGTTGGCCAGAAGACTTCCACTATCCCTCTTAGCTCCAGCATCTTAGGAATTTGGCTTCTGGTTACCCTGGCAGGGGGAAGATCCCCTTCACATTAAGCAATATTTAATGAAGTTTAGCATACTCTTGTTAAATCTGGGATTTTAATACGTTTTATTTATTAAAGAGAAATAGAAAATGTGTAACCTGACTCTTGAGTAACACTTTCATGTTGCTCAATTCAAAGTCCAATAGTCAAATCATTTGGTTCAATCTAGATAAAAAGCTTGCTTTTTAAAGAAAGAGGTCTTTAACTCATAGATTTTTAGAGCTGGAAGAATCCCTAGAGACCTTCTCACTTTACAGCTGTGGGTACTGAGTCTAAGAGAGGCCCAAAGCCACTTTGGTTGTTTGCATTAGTTTTACTGCTACATGGGCATAAATAAGCATAAATAATTAAAAGTGTTATTTTGTGAACATAGCAGCAAGTTTTTTTAGGTACAAAGAGAAAAATTGTGATTAAAAGATACGTGTTATCATTTGTAATTTATTGAAACCAATTGATTCAAGAGTTCAGTTTTTTTCTTTTATAGCTTTTCATAGGATATATTCTATTGAAGTCACCCTATAGCTATGGTCTTCATGAGGATGACTATCTTTATCTTTTTCAGTGGGTGAAAAAAACTGATTAAGTTATGGTCAACTAATATGGATTTGATCGTAGTTGGAAAACAGAAAGGATCCATTAAAAATGTACTGCCAGATTTCCAGTAACCATTAAAGGTCATGTTTGAGACTGGTTGTAAGAAAAACTTTTTCTTGAAAGTCAGGTATTGGAAGAAAAAATGGGAGCTGGTTATGAGGAGCTGATTTAAGTTCTGCTTCCTGGATGTCTACAATTTTCAGATTAGCTTGATAATTACTATGTCTCCATTTTCCTTTGTGTGGTGCATATCTCCCATCTTAGTTTAAAAAACTGCTTTTCTTTTCCAGTTTAAAACAAACATTCATATGCCTTCTTTTATTTGAGATGTTTCTAAGAATTTTTTCTTAGTTTAATTTTAGAAACCCAAACATGTTAAATTCACAAGAGGCATTCAATTTTAAAAGGAAACTTTCAGTGAATCCTTTTGCTAAGGTAAGAATTCTTTTATAACGTGAAAGATTTGTCTATAAATTATGAGTGTCCTGTAATGTACTTACATATATCAAGGCACCCCTGAGTAGAGCAGAGATTAATAACTTTTAAAGCAGAGATATTAGCAGTATTAGAAAAAGTTTAATATCAGCTACTTTTAGCAGCTAACTTCTGGTTTGAGAGTTTATTAGGAAAGCTTGAAACCATGTTTTCAAGGCACAATGGTAGATGGAAAAATAGATGAGTAAAAGTCGGGTATATGTAAGTGAATGACAGCAAAATCGGTAGAAATGTTGTGGGAGCACATTATAAAATAGATAATGAGTATTTATGGAATGAATGAATATAAATTACTTAAACTGAATATAGAACATTAAGGGCAAATCAGATAACTGCTACTGTGGTAGTTTAAAAGTTCCTCAAACTGGGAAGAACTGATTTTTACTGAGACTTGTTTTGTTTTCTTTTATATCTCCACTGGTGACTGGTCACTGTATAAGAAGTGTCTGTATCTTATATGTGCTTTAAGTTTCAGGAATGAGTAAAATAAAACCATATGAAGTGTAGTATCTGTATTAGCAATCGAACATATTCTAGAATCAAGCTGGGGCTTTAAATGTTTGTTTTACTGTTATTCACTATGTGGTTAGGTAAATTGGTTATATTTTCTAAGATTCAGTTTTTTGAGCTGTGCAGTGGGTTGTGAGGGTGAAATGAGAAAATGCTTGTGACGTGCTTAACACCATGCCTGTCATATTGCAGATACTCAGTAAGATGTTTGCAATTATTGCTGTGACTTGTAATTAGCGACCACTATGGTGCTTGCTCATAGTAGGTACTGAGTATTTATTTGTTCAATGAATGAATGCTTACCACCTATACTAAGGATTCTGGAAGACTTGATCTCCCTTTTTTGGGGCAGAGCATTAAATTAGGGACAGTACTCTGCCAAAAGTAGGAAGAAACATATTATGATAGCAAAAATTAAAATATTTTAGTTTCTATGTAATGTCTCAAAATCGATCCATAAAGAAATGAACGATATAGAAGCACAGTGAATCATAATGCTCACTTCAGTGTCTGTAGGTGACTGAACGAAATAGCCTTACCTAGGAGCGTAAAGACGTGCTGGATTCTTGTATAAATTTCTGCTTAGAATCCAGTATACTTTACATTATCCATTTTTCATAAGGCTTTTCATTTGGGTTATCAGGAAATCTCAGACATAAACATAATCAGAAAGAAAAAAGAACGTATCTGTAACTGTTGCCTAGCAGGGAATACCTGAGGCACTGGTATCTTATGTAGGAAACCGAGACTTTAAAATCCCAAACGTTTTCATGGGCTCGAATGGGGATATATATTTTTTCTCCTTTGTGTCTCTGATAGCGCTGAATTATAGTCCCGCAAAAAGCTGAGAAGAGAGATCTTATTATTTTGTGTAAGATTATTTTCTGAAGAATAATTTTGGACTGCTTTGTCTTATTCATTAAAAATACATTACATAATTTTAAAAAATCATTTCACTAACATATATTTTAAGTGCCTAAAAAATTTTGGTGTTGGCAACTTTTCCTCAATAGTTATTCGGTAATAATCTTTATCCTGTTATTATTCATTTGACCAGTCATTATTAGGTTTTCCTGAAGAGTGTGTGTGTGTGTGTGTGTGTGTGTGTACGTAGATATGGTACATTAATTCTTTTTATTTGGTGTGTGATTAATATGATTCTGCATATATCATATAGTCAGGAAAGTGGACACGTATGGATTTATTAAAATGTATCTTTCAAGGAAAATATAAAACACTTGATATACAGGTGAAAAACAGTTGAGAAATGCATTTATTGAGTGGGAGCTCTGTACTAAGCATTTCAATATTTTAAAGGGTTAGGAAAAAATAGTGAAAATATAGATGACCTTTCCCAAATAATTTATCAGTAGAAAAGAGAGGATAATGGTCACCTGTAGTGAGAGAAAGAAAAATGACCAAGATAGTGGAAAAAGTATACAACTAACTAATGGTCTCACCAACTACTATATATAGTTGGATTTGCCTAGCTCTCTGGGTGGAGACCCTGTGGGACTGCACTGGAAAGGTCACAGAGAGGAGGTGAATCTCAAGCAGAGTTTTCTCAGGGGTTATATAACAAAAACAAAACAAAATGAGGTAGATAACCAAGAATCTGCATCTTATATAAATGAATTCTATTTGGCAATGACATATACTATATGAGAATTATATATTTTATTATTTTGGTAGCCTAACAGATTTGGTGTTTTTAATAATTTATTAATAAGGGAAAAATCTAATAGTAAGTTGTAACCCAGATGCTAAAATACTCAATACTAAATGGCTTTGATTAATTAATCTCTTTTTTAGGGTAGATAATAATATTCTAATAATTCTAATTAAACAACATTATTCTTATATATAGCTTAGCTTCAGATTTCAGTGTAATCCTGTATACATTGTTTTAAAATGTTTTATTTAATATGTTTTTAATTTATCTAATAATTTGTTTTAGATATTTTAGAATTGAGAAGATAATTCTATAGGCAGTTAAAAAATCTGGAAAGCAGAATATGCTGCAAAAATATTTTGCTTAAAATATACTCTAAAGTTAGGTGAATTCAGTTTCGTGTCCAGTTTACATCACTGTTATTATTTTAAAAACCAAGTGTGGCTCTCCAACTCACTAGAAAAAAAGAATTGTTTCAGTGTGATGAGGTATGTTTTATAGTCAGGCTGAAATATCTGATCTGATGCAAACTTATACTTCTTTTACTAAGAGCAATGGATCGATACAGTGACACACCCAACAATAAAATAACCCCCAGCTTCATATATTGAATTTTCCTAATATATTTTTCTCTCTGTAAATGATAACCTATTCTAGAATATAATGTTTCCTCATAGAAAATTAGAGAAAAAATATAAATGAAAACTTTGATAATCCTTTGGCTGTAGCTATAACATAGGTAACTTCTTTAAACTAGCTTTCAAGCCTTAAAGTTTACCAGGCTTAACCCCTAAAGAAAGAATTGAATCCAGTGTGTGAAATGCTAAGTTCCTCTATGCTTCCTCACCTCCTCAGACAAATAAGATGTGAATATAAGTTCTTAGAGGGCACAGATCTTTTTTCATACTTCTCTTCCCCTTATTCCTCATGAGGGGATATATACAGTATTGACTGTATAGTTGAATGTTGATTATGATGTGCAGATACAGCGAGATTATAAACACTGAAATTTAAAAGGAAAGGTCTCAATTTGCCATTTTATGATGGCATTTTAAAGCCATCCTCCTATCTACAAACAAGTTGCCTAGTCACTCAGCAAATATTCATTGAGTACCCACTGTGTATCAGGCACTGTGCCGGGTATGGGGATTTCAATATAGAGAAGACGAGCATTGTACTAACTTTTCAATAGGGAAAGACAACTTAAGAGGAATCATCCGATGTTTATTATTATTTTTCTTAACTGAAAAGTTGCTATTAGCTGCTTAGTAAACACTTGTGGAAAGAGTAATGTTAGTGATTATCATCTGAAGGTAATGACTTAGGAAAACTTGTGACAATTTCTGAGAAAACAGTGAGGCCATGGGAATAGATGATTTTGATGAACAAGCATGATTTTTTCATCTGGATGACAAAAAATAGTTTTGTCGGGTACACATGCTAATAACAAGCATGTTCTATGACATCTTACAGCGTGTAGTTTTTCTTGCAGGAAATTGAACACATGTTAGGATGCCTGCCTTTCTGAACTCTGGCCTTGCTCCTAACTCTGGCCTAGCCCTAGCCATTGCACTGGGCTCTGAGCGGCATCAGGACCATTCAGAGGTGAGAGAATCAGGAACGGTAGTGAAGCTTGGAGGAAGAGTGAGTACGTGTTAGGCTTCGCGATGATAATGGCAATAGATAGAAGAAACAGAAGAATAGAAGTGTGGCATTGGAGGTACACTCAGTAATTTCTCCAGCTCCTCAGATGTCAGCAGATCTGCTGCAGATTTTGCAGCTAACATGGCAGCCTGAGAGGTGACTGTGATTTTGGAGGAAGTGACTGGAAGCACAGGGAGTTGAAATTTGCTGGAAGGAGCCATGAAAACAGTGTCATAAGTTTGGAATTGGAAGTACTGAGCCTAAAACTCTGTTTTTTGTTTTGTTTTGTTTTGTTTTGTTTTTTTGCGATACGCGGGACTCTCACTGTTGTGGCCTCTCCCGTTGCGGAGCAACAGGCTCCGGACGCGCAGGCTCAGCGGCCATGGCTCACGGGCCCAGCCGCTCCGCGGCATGTGGGATCTTCCCGGACCGGGGCACGAACCCGTGTCCCCTGCATCGGCAGGTGGACTCTCAACCACTGCGCCACCAGGGAAGCCCTGTTTTTATCATTTTTAGCTGTACGACTCTCACTAAGTGTTTAAAGTTCCCGAGGCTCCATTTCTTCTGTGTAAAATGGGGATAGTAATCTTAAAAGCTTTCAGTAGGGCTAAATGAGTTAATGACTTGGAAAAGGTCTTGCCTAGCGACTTCAGCCTCAACAGATAGTTTGAGTAAAGGAAGGTAGGATTTTCTAGGCTGTGGTGATTTTCCACTCTGCTTTTTAGTATATAGTTGTTCAGCTAACACTTAGTGAGCACATACTATGTATCAGGCATTGTTTTGAGAGATTTATCTGTGTGACTTGTTTATCCCTCCTTAACCATGTGAGGTACTTTACTGTCCTTTCACAAATGAGAACCCTGTGGCCTAGTTTAGTGACTCAGAGCAAATTTAAACCCGTGTGGTTTGTCTCTGGAGCTCTTTCTTAACCCTACTTCTAGATGGTGAAGTTACTCTATTCACATCAGGGCAGAAGGAATAAAAGAGAATGTTATAGAGTGAGGAATAATCTCTGCATGTTAAAAAGATAAGCTCATTTTAACTTATTCACACATTTTAAAAAGGATTGAAATGATCATTTTTTTATCTTTGACTTGTAAGTTGTTTCTTTCAATTCTGAATAATTAATTCGGATATAGAAAGTAAAAGTTATAGTGATTTCCAAGCTAGTCTTTTCTCCTAAGCTAAGCAGTCTTTCTCATTTGTTGTTTCCTCTTATTCTAGTGTGCTTTTGTATGAGACCCTGAAATTGGATGTGTTTATTGTGTAGACCACAAAGGATACATAGGGAAGATAAAACAGCCTTAAAGAGAGGATTAAGCAAGTCAAGAGCCATACATGGTAATCCAATTCTTCAAGAATAGGCATCATGGCCTTTATGATTGGTTTATGATAAAAACCCTCCCTACTTTACTCATGCCATGCTAAACTAATGGTTTTCCTTACAAGTCTCAGAATATTTTTTCTTCTATCATTATTATTTGTTAGAAGAGCTGGGACATTTTTCTCAGGTTCACTGACGTTTGCTTACATCTGAGTAAATTTACTCTGGGTTCCTTCTGTGATGAGAGTTTTCTGAAGAAAATAGGTACGTGAACGAAGGACAGGTATTTTGATTTCCATTATAGTTTCTTTGTAGAATTTTTCTAAACAGAGACAAAACTGTGTTTGAATTTTTGGTGCCTGCTTTGTGGATTATTTAGATCAGAGGTTATGAGATTTGTAAGTCATCCTAGGGTTTGCAGAGCAAACACTCCTCCATCCTCTATTCCTATATGTTTCATTGACCTTTTGGTTCAATGGATTCATTTCCTTTTTAGATAAGACAGTGAGACTTTGAGAAGGATAATGTGATGGAAGCATCCAGAAATGACTCTACTTTCTCTTCAGAAAAGACAGGGATCCCTCTTATTATTGCTGCTTTATTGTTACGGTAGTAATAATTGGTACTGATAGCAGCAATAACAAAAATAACTACAGTGTGTTGAGAGTGTCCTGTGTATCACATGAATTATTTAATGTAATCATTATGGTTACCCAAAGAAGTAGGTATATTATCATCATTTAATAAACGAAGAAGTTGAGGTTAAATATGTTGAAAAACTCTCCAGTCAGACAGCAAGTAAGTGACAGAGCTAAGTTTTGAACCCATGACTGTCCCCTTCACATCTCATATTCCCAACTTCACTACTACTACTTCTCCATTTAAATAGCCTGTTCTTTAATCATCTCCAAGTAGAACAATTTCTTTTATTAAAGGGTCTTTCTTCATTTTCAAGGGATGTCAGTTGCATTTTATAATCATTACACCTGTCAGTTAAAGAGCTGTCACCAAATCTGAGTGTGGTCCTTCCTACCTAGAGTAAGAAATAATTACATATATTTTTTCTGTGCACTGTAAATATTTCTTCTTTCTAGCTGCCTAGATGTGCATTGGCTTGTTCCTCAGACACTGCTGTTCTGTCCCTCAGTGAGCAACAAGTGACAGAAATTTCTCTGGTGTTCTTAGACATTGTCTCAAAACATTTAAACATGTTGGCTTTATATATTTGCCCCCAGACATGAATGTAGATACTTTTCTCTTCCTATTCCTTTGATTTCTTTTCAGAGATACTTTATAAAGAGACCAGTGAAAGCCCAGGCTGAATCAGCTTGAGTTCGTGCAGCCCTGCACACCATCGGGATTGCTCTTGCCCTGAATGAGGAGTCCATTGTCCTCCAAGACATTATGTTAAAGCCTTAACTGTGAACTTTCAGTCAAGATGCTAGACTTGCCAGTTAGTTACACAGAAACTATTCTGTCTGGGCTGGAATGTGGCAGTTAAGACAGGGGAACTTTGATCTTCAAGATAAAGTGGGTACAGACACTAGTGCACTGTTGCCATTTCACCACAGTTTTAATTTGTATAGTTTTTTCTCACTTTAATCTAAATTCCTTAAACTTGTGTCCAGTGAATGGTGGGATGACACAATCAATGAGTATATTGTTAGAAAACCTTTAAGAGAAGCCAGTGCAGTTCATTCCCTAAGACCAGGCCCTGCCAACCCCACAGCCTCCCCGCCCCAGTCAAGAGTTACAGGGATATTTAGTTATGTCAGTTTTCTTTTAGGATGTGTGCCAAACTTTAATCTCTGGATTTGATATTTATGGGGTTATTTATTTATTTTTTTAACCCTGTCAAAGTTGTCTTAGCTGGCTCTAAGATGGCAGTAACCATAACAAGGTCACAACATTTAATATTTATTAAGCTCTTACTATATGCCAGGCACTGTGTTAAAAGGCTTTGCATAGAGTTTCTCATTTAATCCTCACCAGTACTTGACATGGAAGCCATCACTCTTAGCATCATCATCATCCTGTTAGAAGTGGAAATACTCAGACAGAAAGAGGTTCAGCCATGACCCGAGTTTGTACAACAGTGGGTAAGAGAGAGAGCAGGGATTTGAATCTGGGTATTCGGGCACTGGAGCCCTGCACACCTGGCTCCCTGGCTTCTCATTTGTCCTGTGGTTTTGGGCAAGTAAAGCCCACCTTCAGGAACCTGTTTCCTGATCTGTAATAAAAGCAAATCCTCTTGCGTTCCTGATCAGCATATTAAGGAGATCAAATAAGAAAAGCATACGGAAAAAACCCCAAACAAATCTCTGTATACTTTTAAGAAATATACAAATAGATGAGATGAGTTTAATGGCATCAACACATACTAAAGATTATGTATGTATATTGCCACTTCTATAAATAATCTCTGAAAATGAATCACTTCACTTATAAATTGGACCTCTGCAATGTGGGCCACCACATATAATATAATGTTATTGTGATTTTCACACTTACGTTGTTGCTGATGGTACAAACCATATTATACTTTAGAGGAAAAGTCGTTGAAAACAATACTGTATTTTATTCCCGAGTATCATGCTTAAATAATGCTTATAGAGTATTTATTGCCCTCTTGATGCCCTTTGCTACCACTTTGCTGGGGGAGGGGAAGGCTGACAATTATAAAAAGAAACGAAATGGATGTAATAGTTATGTCTGTAGCCAATAAAATGAGGTAAATAGTTGGATAATCATTACAGAAATATTATAAGTGTAAGTAGATGGATTCAGCATTTAAAAATTACTCTCCAAAAAAGGCAACCTAAACCCAACTTATACAGTAGCAGAAGTTTTGATACTGAATCAAATAGCCTCAATTCTTCTTTTCCCCTGAGTCGATACAGCTGCAAAATAGAGTATTTTTTTAGAGTGAACACCTACCACAAAATGTTTCTTCTAAAATTTACGTTTGGATTTTTAAAATATAATGGTTTTGTAAAAAGTACAGATATTTGACCGATACAGTACATATTTTGTATTCCTTTGGGTATTTCTGAACATATAATTTAGTAGTTTTTATGTTCACTTTGTTTCCCTAAAAAAGACAAGTATGGGATATTCACCTGCGTGTGTGTGTGTGTGCGCGTGTGCGCGCGTGTGCGTGCATCTGAACGTGTGAAAATGCAGTTTAGGGATTACAGCAGTTTAGTCAGGGTCATAAGTGACCTGACATGACCTTGAGCATGCTGTTTATAATTGCTGTGGTTAGTTTTTCTTCTCACTGTTTTTACCTATAATGTCAAAACACAATTATATGGAGTTGGTATGTTCACTAATAGCAGTTTATCTCTGCATGGTTTATAGACAGAGTCAAAAGCCAACAACTATAATTACATCCATGTTCCTAACGTAGCAGCAAACTAGAGAAGTGTGGTTGAAGTATGCTGTGGGTATCGTGCAGCCAGTAGGAATTATAGGGTAAAATCATTGCTTTGCATTCTTTTGGTTTTACAATAATTGTTACTTAAGTTTTGTTTTCTAGATTTTACCACTGTCTGTTGTGTTTATATGACCACATAAAGGGTGGTTGAGTTACGTGTCTCTCCACTCTATTTTTCTTTTGCTTGCCTTCCTCTATAAACCTACTGGTTCTCCTTTCACTTTCTTCTGACTCAGCAGACAGTACATTACAGTTAATAGTTTTCTGAAGCAGCCTGATATTCATGCTCTATGGAACCCATAAGACTTCTACTATTTGCATTATATGTTTAATTGGATAATTGTGGGAACCATGGTGAACTGTTAACAACTGTCAAGCCTTTGATTAATCTTTTGAATGTTCATTGGCATGGTTCAAGTTAGCAACTGCAATGCAGATTTTTGTTTTTGTTTTGTTTTTGTTGCTGTTCTCATGATTATTTGACAGGATTCATCTAGAAAAATATATGTAATTTCCCATTTTGGCTCACCTTACGTATTGCAGCAAAGAAGAAGCAATGCAATTTATGGATCACTAATTTATTTTGCGTGTGAGGTATTGCAGTCTAATAAATCTCCAGAAAAATTGCTATAAGAAAACCTTTTTATATTTTTAATGGCCTCCACGATGTAAAATACAAAAGAGAATTTTTGCTTGCGAAATAGTACTGATTTGAGTCCATAGTTTGAAAGAGGTGATTGAAAGGGAACCACCATAAACGTGAAGCATATTTGGTATTGAACCATAGAACTAGAGATTAATTTATAGAAAATCATTCTTTTAACTGTGTGTATTCACTTATGGGTCAAGTGAACACACTTACGGGTGTGTTCAGCTGTGGGTCTTATATGATATGAAATGAACCTCAGAAATATTATAGCAGAAAATTCTATTCAAACATAAATAAACTCTCAGGCACCCTTACATTTTTTTGTCTTTCGCTTTAAGTGCGTGTCAGTATGCTTGTGGAACAATAAAATATTTGCTTTTCCTTTAGTAGTCTGTAGGTATTTAAGATATTTGGCCTAACAGTGCACAGTTTTGAGGCTTCGTGTGCATGTATTTTGGTACTGGATAGAGAAAACAGGTGCACAGAGGAAAAGTTAGAATGAATAAATGAATATTTACCAAAAAAACATACAGAGTTTACATGAATACCATAAAGACTTACAGGGGCTTCATACGATATTTGACTCTTCTTTTTTTTTTTTTTCCTTACATAAGTGCTGCAACTCACTTTTACTGCAGTGTTCACTGAGAAACATCAGACTTCTTTCAATGTCACAAATTTCAGAGTAGGACTTTGGGTAGCACTATATCCAGGCTTTTAAATATCATTTTTCAGTTACACAGTGATACGTAAATAGTTTCTCATTGTAAAAGCTGCAATAAATAAAGCTAAAATTCCTCCTGGTCTATTTCTGCTCATCCTCTGAGGAAACCACTGTTGTCAGTTGGGTCTGTAACCCTTCCGGGCCTTCTCCATATCTCGAGTTACTTTGTTTTTGTTTTGCTATTTACTGAGGAGAGTGTTCCATCGGTCACAAAAGAGATGCATCCTCCAAGGAACCACAGACCCTACCTATGTGCCCACCCCGAGCTGTCTTCTGGGTCCTACCTTTTCTAACACTGGCTGATGGAGGAATGGAATTCTTTATGAACTGCCAATGAGATGCCTCATTTTCTTAAGGCATGTTACTCTTGTAAATTGAATACTGAACGTAGGAGCATTGATCTTGTGGGAAATACTCGCATCTAGTTTTAAAATCGATAAAATGGGGGTACAAGGGTAGGGAAGATTGAATTGCTAAAATTGGTGGGGATAGGTCTTACTGAGGAGGCAACATCTGAGTAAAGATTTGATGGAGTGAGTAGATACCAGCATTCTTTTTAAACACTTGAGTCTGTGAGTGTGTGTGTGGGTTTATGTGTTGAATGCACGTATGCACACACACATAGTCAACTGTTTCTTACATCAAGCCTGTGAGGCAAGCTCTGTTATTATCTTCTTTTTACCTGTAAGGAAACCAAGGAACAGAAAGGTTAAACCAGCTGTCCAAGGTCACAGAACAAGTAAGTGGTGGAATCAGGATTTGGACATAGGCAATTTTGTTAATCTATTATTTTAGATCAGATCTTAAGCTGGCTTAGTGAAGCTAATCCAGGGTAGGAATAACCTCTTTAGCAGACTTTGTACTAAACTAGATATATAGGACTCAAGATTAATTTCTCTTCCTCAGAAATAGGATACTGGATTCTACCTGTCATTTCCAAAGTGTGTCGTTTTGAAGTACCATCTTGGATCAAGTTAATAGGGTTGGAATGGGCACTTCAGCTGATCGCAAAGCAATTCTGCTACTTATGTTGAAAGTGTATTTTGATGCTTTAGTCAAATGCACCAAAGATGTGGGGGCGGGAGGATGGTTTTAGATGAAGAATATGCAAAAGGAATCTAACTCCATTCTCACCTCTTGAGTTTGCATTATTTTTATAAGACCATTGTTTGCAGTCGGGAGCTTAATGGTAATTGTACTTTCCATGAGTCTCAAGATGGCCTCCTCAGCCAGCTCCTAATAGGATAATGAACTGGAGAGGAAGAGTGAGAAAGGAGTGTCTAGAAGGAGCAACTTCAGATTAGAAGCCACACATGGTATGGCCCATAAATATTCATCCAGGAAAACGTCTAAGGTTCATTGAGCTGTAGATGAGCAACTTACCTCAAGCTAGATTTATGTTTTGTTCGCTGAAGTATGGTATTTCAATTCCTCCTGCCTCAGAACTCTTTCCCTGAAGTGTCCTTGAAGCCCTTTGACCTGCCATTTCTATGGAAACAGTCTGATCGCTGTTAGCCTCAACTTCCCTATATTTGGGTTTTCAGTAAGCTCTCAAGCTTAGCAGTGAAGTCTTAGGTAAAATGTTTGTGTGGAAGGTAATGGAAAGGGGATACAACTTTGAGAATATATTTATTAGTGTTGAAAATAGTATTCACAGTTTTCAGGCCTGATACACTTTTTTCATTCATGGGGATCGGTAGACATAATATCCTCCTATTAATATAGAAGTAAGAGCTGTGGTGGGAGACCTGGCTTCCCTTTTTGGTTCCATTATGTTACTGATACTTAAGCTTCAGTTTCACCATCTGTAAAATGGTGCTAGGGTTAACAGTCATTCAGAGGATACATTTTGATAACGTGTATGGAAGGGCTTTGTGAACTGAATTGGGCGCTCTCCCCTCATATATGTGTGTGTGTGTGTGTGTAAATATATATAGATGTATATATTTTTGTTGTCTACCCTCTCTTAATGCACTAAAGTGAAAAATTCCTGAGACTATGAACTTTGACTTATTCTTGATACCTTGATTAATACGTATTACAGATAATGTTTTTGTATCGAGCCTGTTTTGCATTTTTAGCCTCTCTTAGATGTTTTACTGAAAATCTAAAGTTGATTAACACATTTTTTTTCTCAGTCTGCCTATAGTTGATAGGCAGAGCAGACTTCTGCTGGAAAGTGTAAGGGACACAGGACATGGTTTTCGTCTCATTCCCTGACTGGAGATATTTTCTTTGAGTCCTAGTTTTTCACTTTCTCCAGAGAAAGTCACCATTTATGAATCACGCTGAGCTTAAAGGTCTAAATTCCCTACTGCGCAGTCCCAACATTACACCATAGTAATGCTCCTTACAGGGTCCTGCCCCAATCCCCAGCTCACCTTTGTTTTACATGTTTTGTTCTCTAAACCCCAAATCTGAATGTTCTAGGCTGTGCTCACACAGAGGCTCACATCTCTTCTTTCCTTGGCCTCTGAGACAACCAGAGGGGATACACTGGTCTTCCTTCTCCCTAGTGTTGTTTGTTGATTTCCACATATGTTTCAGACCGTTGAACTGTCCAGGTTTAGAGGTCCCAAGTAAGACTTGGATTGAACACATTTTTCTTGTTAGCAGTGTCATGACAAAGAGCAGCAGCTGTATAAACTAATCTTTCTGTAGCTTCACACGGGGGACTCAGTTAACAATGGGCCACTGTCAGCATTTAATCTTTTTTACCTCTTGGTTCCTGTGAACTTTTCTATTAGATATCAGGATTATTCTTACGCACAAACAGAAGAAAACGTCAAATACTACAAATCAATTGAACGTCCCTTGGTGTTCTCTAAGGTGATCCGGAGGAGGGCCAACGATCCTAATGATTATTGGTCGTGGTTAGAAAGACATACTGTCATGAGGATGGTTGTGACAGAATTTGGGATTCGCTTTGCTTTGGAAATGTTTCTGAATTTAGCACCGAAGTCCATCGTCTTGAGAAGCTGACTCTGAAGTTTGGAGTGACTGTGGTGTAAATAGGGCATTAAGGACACAGCTTCTCCCAGAAACCATCATAGAGACAGACACATCTTTGTGAGCCCTTCGTCATGTAGAAGTCTACTTCTGTGTATGATAATTTGAAGACATGAGAAACAGAAATCTCAAGTGACCTTTTATCTCTTTAGGTAATTTCTGTCTTTGTTTCTTTGTCAGAAAAGAAAGAGGGCACATTGGATGTTCAAGTACAGTGGGGAATTTGAAAAAGCAGAGTTATAGCTTTAGGCTAACAATGAACAAAAGTTCAGGTTCCAGTTTAAATGTACTCGACATTTGAACCCCTGTTTGAAGCCCTTGCTTTAGGTCTATCTGCAGAGGACATCTGAAATTCCTTTGGCTTCTAATCTATGGCAAGTGAACAAGAATGGAGGACAAAGAGATATAAAGGTAGAGCTCAAACAAGTTGTTGTTAATTCTTTCTTTCACCTAAGAGGACTAATGAGAAGCTTATATTACTAAATTCAGACTAGACCATTGTTGCCACTTGCCAAGCAGTGCATGCTTGTGCGTCTGTCTAATCCATATTTGAAAGCCACAAACAGAAGCACATAATTTGGCAAAACACCAAAAACATGCCTCGGCACACTTCTGGAGATTCTTCCAGATGACTTATTGATTCAAAAATTTTAGTGTGTGTGTGTCTGCGTGTGTGCACGTGTGTGTGAGCGTGCGCATACATCCATATTGCCCAAAGATGCTTAAAATAAGTTATGCTAGCAAACCATATGTATTATACTTGTTTCAGGGGAGGGGTTTGAGGACTTTGTTTCAAAATCCTGAATCGTAGACAGCAAAAAATATAGCTGATTATTGGGTAGTTACTTTCTATTTTCCTTTCAGGTTAAGTACAAACGTATTACTTAAAAAAGCTCCCCAAAACACAACATATAAAACGGTTTATCCTTTAGGAAGGTTAAAATATCCTATTTGTTTTAAAATGTGTTTTGAGGTTTTATTTTTTACAGACGGGTCACAAATAGTAACTCATTATGAGAAAACAAATTCTTCATAGCACCATAAAGAAATTTCCTAAGTTGATACTTTATTCTTTTACAGAAGTATTTTTCCTTTGCCACGTTTCTGCTTGATATAGGAAAGATACACTTTTTAAAAGCACATAATCTGAATTTAATCCAGAATACTTGAAGATATTTAGAAGGTAACTACATGAAGTTGCATTAACAAGACAGATGTGGAAGACAAACAGTCCATAAGAAATTTTTGGTGTGGTCCACTTCCCCTTGCATGAATATTATTTTTTAAAGTCAGGGGCTGTTATGTGTAGTATTTTATTTAAACATCCCAGCTTCTTTTACAAGATAGACATTATTATTCCTCATTTAAAGAAGAGGAAATGAGAGTCCAAAGAGTTTAAAATAAGCTTCCCAAAGTCACACAGCTAGGAGGTGGCAAAGGCAGGATTAATCTGAAGCCTGTCTGACTCCACAAATTATGCCCTGGACACTACCTCTCAGCCTTCTCAGATCCATCCCTTTCAGTCATTCATCTCCTTTTATCCCTTGAATTGCAAGCCATACTGCTGTGAAGGTAATTGCATGTGGATTATGTTAATGTATTTCCTTATTAAGGGCTTAAAGTATACTTTATAAATTATTTACACTTCTGTCCTTTATTTACAGTATCTTATTTAATATTTATCTCAATTGGGTGAGATAGATATTGTCCCCATTCTACAGCTGAGAACCATTAAGTCGTCACCCAACAGGTAGTGGAGAGCTGGGCTTAAGTATGGGATCCTTCCCCAACTGTTTTTTCTATTACATTTTAAATGGCTCAAGTCCAAAGAATATCAGTGCTGGGCTCTCCATCTCATACTCAAAAGTTGAGTATGGTAAATCTAGAACTTTGGGGCTTAATTAAAAAAACAACAGAAAATGAATATGAAGTACCTGACCATGTAATTCTTTGTAAGCATCTTCTCACATTACAGATGCAAATTGGTAATAGGTTGAGCTATTGTATAGGGTTGAGGGTCTTCTCTCAGTATGAGTTCTTTTCTTTTCTTCCTAGTTTCAAGGAAGTTTGTGGTATACTGGTAGGGGTTTGAACATCAACAACTTTTAGTCTTTTGGCTTCATTAAGCATAATAGAATTAGATTAAGGTGACTGAATTCACGCAAAAGTAAAAAACAAAAGAAAGGGGGGGCATGGGGAAAGGAGGGGAAGAAGGAGTTCGTTCTCCCTGCTTTATCTATTTGTAGTGACGTTTGAAAATTGCCCCAGGAAGGTAGCGTCTTTCCCCTTTCCTGCAGGCTTAGTTTTGCATCAGTTTCTTAGCATGCAATGGTGGAGAGTTCCATACTCATGACCTTTCAGATAAATATGCACAACGAGGAAATAAAGTTGCTGAGGCCTTAATCCCCAGTGTGTAAAAGGGTTTTCACTTACATACATGTTCGTTATTCTTCGAGGCACTGCTGGTGAATAGGATGACTCAGGAGATAGTCATGAGGGTCTTTCTGGCCTGGCAGGGTCCCCCCACCAGGGCTCCATGTATGTTGTCCTCACTGTTCACTCCAAGGGCACTGATATCCCTTTTCTGTTATCTCTTACTGTGACTTCGAGATTGACAATTACGAAGACCCTAAAACCATCGTTAACCCAAGTGTGTTCATTAAAGGAGGTGTATGCTGATTGACAAAGAAGCTAACATGAGGTAACCAGAAAGGTAATGCACTCTGGATTACTCATGTAAATATGTGACACAGATGGAGAATTTACAGACCTCGGTGCATTTAGGGAGGGGGAGGCCATCTTGGCCCAGTCCATGTAAACCCTCAGCAAAAGGACCAAAAGTGTTGTCCACCCTTGTGAACTAAGGTCCATTGGATAGACTGAGGCAGGGACAGATTAAGAACTTTAAGCGATGGTTCATGCACTGGATTTTATCAGAGATTTTATCAGATTAGTGGTCTGGGACTGTTGATTTGACTTTTTCTTGAAATAAATCAACTGAAAAACAGAACTTCACTGTCTCTTACCGGTTGCCTAAACAGTGTTTCCAAAAGTTAACTGTCTCTGTGCAGCTGACTTGATTCTCTCAAGAAATCAGTTAATTTTGCTAAAAAACAAACATAACTCTGCCACCTCTCGTGGGGTGCTTCAACGATGTTTCCAAAAGATGATTATCCTTCAACATGCTATCAGAACGGAGGAGAACCATTGTTTAAAACAGATACTGCTCCCTGTTTATTTTGTGAATTTTAACCTATTTAGACTTAATTCTTATGCCTCATGTTGAATACTTGTTCTAGAGAAATGTGATCCCAGGAATGCTGGTGATTTGCTGCATTCAAATGGTGCTATGCTTTAGGTTTCTGTTCCAATCTAAGATTTCAGAAGAGTCAGTAACTGCAAATAATCTAAAAGGGGAAGAGTGAAGAATGCTTCTAACTTCCCTTTGAAATGAATAGCTCTGCCAGAGCAGCAGCTATTAGAAAAACAAAAACGACAAAGAAAAGCTGCTCAGCTCAGCACACAGAGGTAAATTTACTTACATCAGACTGAAAAATGAGGGCTGGGCTTTGAAAAGACATCCCTTCTGACTAGAGGAAAGCTTGTAATTTTGGCAAGGCTGCAGCCCTCCTAAGCCCCTGAGAAATTCTGAAAAACATTACAGAAGACTGTTCTTAATATTAATGGCTGTCTTCCTGTGTGTGTGTGTGTGTGTGTGTGTGTGTGTGTGCGCGCGCGCGCGTGTGTATGCACACAGGGAAGAAAAATGCCAGCCAGAGAAGGGGTAGAGAATGAGAGAAGAAAGGATTACGTAGAATGAAGAACTACCAGTGAGAATGTCTAATTTCTGAAAAATCATTTGCACCTATCATTTTCTACCCCTCAACCAAGAGTATCTCAAGATGAGATTTAGAGGAACCCCAGCCCCTTAGACACTTTAAGTTATTAGCCTTGCAAGAATGTGGCCCTCTTAAACTCTTCCTAAAATACTTTGTTTGTAGATAACATGGCTCACTGATACAATCTCAAATCATGGGTTTATCTATTATATGACATCAGAGGTGAAAAAAAGACTGTTTCCCTGTGGCTAATTGTGGTGAGTGTCACATCATGTTGTACTGGAGTGAACAATTTCAGGGGCACTAAGGGCCTACAGCTCAGCCTCTTGGGAGGGGACTTTTCCTTTGCAGCTTAGCTTCAGGAAACGTGAACATTTGTGTTTTCAAGACCACATACCATTGGGAAGGAAGTAGGGGTGGAGGTGCGTGCTGAGATTAAGTGGCTACGAGAATCCCTGTACTGTGTATGATCTGGGAACCGCTGGGGTTTCTGTAGCCCTCTTTCTGGTGTGCCTTTAGAATTTGCAGAGGCCAACCGACAACAAATACTGATACTTGCTAAGGATATTTTTCACAAAATAATGTATTGACTTTTCAGGCCTGGCCAGACAGACTTCTGTACAGCATGCCTGACCAGCATGGCTGTGACTTGTGTGTGTGTGTGTGTGTGTGTGTGTGTGTGTGTGTGTGTGTGTGTGTGTGTGTCTCAGGAGACAGACAGATCTGCTGCTGGAGAGTCCACAATCATACTTCTTTGGGATATGTAGCTGTTACCTGTCATGGTAAAGGAATTTGATAATTGTGGGAAGCAGTTGTTAAAAAGCAACTTGGAGATTATTTTCAGGAGGGAGGCATTAACTCTTCCTAGCCCTGAGTCCATCTCCACCTGGGGCACTGGCCCATGTTACCTTTAAGGACGCAAGTCCTATTTCAGCTCAGCATGTGGACAGTTATGCGGATAATAAACAGAGAGCTGAGGTTCTTTTCAGGATTGATGATGTGGAAAGAAACAGAAAATGCACCCATTCAAAAAGAGTGCCTTGATTTGCTGCGGAGTTTAAAACTCGGAACGTGTTTTCCCAGACATGCAACTGCTCTGTAGCATTGCTGATTACTTAATGAGTGATCTCCCTGGCCTGCTCTGGCTGTGCATGTTTTCTTGACTTAGGACTGACACTCTCCATATAATCTTAATTCATTTTTAGTCTAGGCTGACTAAATCTTCTGATTTGGCAAAGTAGAGTGTCAGGATTGCCATTGTTATGTTTGCTCTGGATTTATATCTTAAGTTGAGGTTAAGTAACACATTTACATAAATCAACTCAGCGCTGGACTCTGATACAAAATTGTTTTACTGAGAGAGAGAGAGAAGAAAACGAATTGTATTGCTTCCTGAGACTTGCTTTCATTTTATATTAAACCTCAAAGGATTTATAAATTTAATGTGTTCTGTGTTAAAATGAACTCTTCTGTGGGTTTTGCTTCTTATAAAACAGAATGAAAAGAACTTTATTTGCCAGAACTGGTTATAGCTGTTGCTATAATGGGATGACTTTCCTAGAGGTAGACTGTAAAATGTAGTAGGCTGATATCATTTAGCAAAATAGTAATATGCTTTTAAAGAAGGATTCGTGTTTTCTGATAGGCAGCGCAAGGACTCCAAAAATGTAAAAAAAGTTCTTTCAGTAGCAAAGATACCGCAGAAAGGTGAAAAGGCTTTACATTTATAGTTGCCAGTATTTAAGTGGGAGTGCTTTTTATTGTGCTTCATGCAAATGTTTTTTCAGAATTTTATTTCTTTTGAAATAATGACAAAGAATATGCCATGGCTGTATTGGTTGGGTCATCATCTATTAAATCATGTTCTATTTGAAACAATTTTACTTTTGTTAAAATTTACTTATATTCTAAATCATGATTAAAAACATTCAAAATTTGGGGATAAGATATTTTAAAAGGTATGTTATCATTGCAAATGCCAGAAATATATAGAACAAATAAGAAAGAGATTGCTAGCTATTTTAAGTTTATTGAAAAAATACACTGAAAACTTGCCACTTTCAATACTATGAAATATTAGCAAAACACTCTTGACTATGAGATATGATGTTAAATGCCTGACTTTAAATTTTAATATTTTTTATGGCTACTGAACAGAATTTGCCTTTTGACAATGCCAGTTCCATGCACTCATAAAACTAGGAAATGCTAAATAACTTCATGACAAGCTTTTATTTTCATCTTGAAAGTATTTTCTTCCTAGACTGTTATTAGCATTGCTAAAATATCCTTCTGTACCTAGAGGAAAGAATTCTCTCTCCTGGGTCCTTGCGAGTATACTTAAGATGGACCAAGTGACAGGGGGTCACATTCATTTTGAACAGCATAGTTTCTTTGGTGGGATGGCTTTGTATTGTGTTTTGGTTTGTTTAAAGAAATTATTATTGACTCCTGAAGTGTTCTCCTTGAGGTTCCATGTTCCCTGACTTTATCTCATGTTGCTTCATTTAACATGAGTGTGGCTGTCTGGCCAACCACTCATCCTTCTTCATCCGTTCACTTGGGAAGATAGGATCCATATTTCCAGTTTCTGCAAGGTGGAAGCATGTGTTTTGTCCAGCTGAGTCTCTTGGTCTGATTTTTTTTTTTTCTGGTCCTAATACATGTTTATTCCTACATGTGACAAATCTGCAGTCGTGTTTTCTTTCTGAGTTATAAAGACTCAGATGTCATAATTAATTTGATGAGCAGGTGGGGGTTATTAGCCTTGTGCTTCACTTGCTAATAGCTGCACAGTTTTTCTAAAGTACTCTTTCAACTAAGGAGGCATTTCTTCACATAGAATAAACAGTACAGCACAAAAGCCTCAGTTAGATAACTATCCGTGGGCTTGAAAAGCTGCCAAGCAGATGTTGTTATTGGAGCTGGCCCAGGCGAGATTGGGCAAGGCAGATGCTTGCGGGGAGGGGAGGGGGGAGGAGAAGGGGGAGGAGATGTAAGAGAGCAGAGGTTGAAGGGGGGGAGAGGGAGGTCCTACAGGACTCTTGCTTGCTTTACAGGGGTTGGGCCAGATTTTGTTGGGGTGGGAGTTGTCTTCTCACGAGCTACCTCCATGGTTATGGCCTCCCGTTGGTCTCTTGAAATGTACATAAATGAGGACGGGGTGGGGTTGGAGGGCACCCTCTCTAAATATCCACATGGGAATGAATCCGAGTGTTCATCCAGCAGTCTGAGACTTCTGGTTTGCATTAGTGCGGCTGTGTGCAATTTTTGAAGGGCCTACGGAGACTCTGCTTCATACCTACCCACATATGTAATGGACATGACAGCCCTGACATTTACCAGAACTCATAGGTTCTGCTTTATTGCTATAAATTAGATTGTGCAAATTTAAGACAAAATGCTGTTTTGTTTCCTGTCACCTCACCATATAATTTTTTTCTGAACCTTCCCCACTCTATTAAAATGTTGCAAAGTAACAGCATACTTTTAAAAATTAAAATCAATCTTGGAACGTGTCAGATTTGTATGAGGTAAACATGTGGAAGGTTTAATCTAAGCTGATCTCGGTTCTGTCTGCTCTTTTTTTCTCTTTCTTTTTTTTCTTTTTTTTTTTTCGGGTGATCTAAGGCTTTTTAAAACTCATCTCTCACTCCCCTTCACTAGATTAAATTCTGTAATCTCATTTTTCTTTGAGCTGATCTCAAGCCAATGGTCTGGGGATTTTATAGCCAAGGGATAATTTTTGATAATGGGCTATTAAAACACTTGCAGCTCCTATCCTGTCTTTCAAATTAGTGTGTGCACAGATTGTCTTTCTGGGGAAAAAGTCTTTCCCTTGGCAATAAGCAACTGATTATGTGCCACAAGCAGCATAAAAGCTTCCTGTAATGCTTATACGAAAAACATAGGTAAATAATAAATGATAAATAACAAGGGTGACTGTACAGTGGGAGCGGCAATTCTGCCCAGGATTTTTGCTTTATCCTTTGGAGAAAAAGTCTTGTTTTCCCTTATTCAGACAGATTTAGTGTGTTCTGACAACAGGGTCATCTAACAGTTTCCTTAACGATGGAAGTACAGTGGCTGGAGACAGCTGTGTAAGGTCACGTAACTTTCATTGTTGTTTATAGTGTGCTTATTAATAGGTTAAAATGAATAACTCCCTGGACAGAGGTCAGGTAACACCTGTATAAATAATGCATTGCCCTTCCAAAATATCTAATGTAAAATTAATATACATAGCTTGCCACTTTGTTTTTTTATGCAGTTCAGTTTCCTTTCCTTTCTTTAGTCTTCTGAGGTATGATTAAAGTAAAAATTAACTAGCTCTGAGAAGGCAAACAAGTCTGTTCCCAAATACTCTGTTTTAGTGTGACTGAGATTTTGTTAGCGTAAGATTAAAGCCAGTATCCTCTCTGATTAAAAAAAATACCTGATTCTATGTCTCAATCATTTGTCACAAGGAAAAATATTTTGGACATACGGGCACATGGAACATAAAGTGACACAAAGCCACCAGTTGTGAAACTGATACGACGTGAGCTGTGCTGAGAGTTGGCATGAAGGCTTTTCTTCTTCATATGCAAAATTAGGCTTCAGGTGTGTCGTATGTGTGAAATGCATTGCTGCACCATGTGCAGATGGTAAGAACACATATGTCTCAATACCATTCTCTCAGCCTGTATGCTTTATCGCTCAATAGCCTGACAGATGCATATGGGCGAATTCATTCATTGCCCTCTCTGTTGATTGTTAGTACTTTTGGAAATGATGTTGTAATTTGGCAGACCTCATCTTGGTGGGGGAGTAGTACTGAAAGCAATGGCACAGTTTTTTAGTTCTCAACCAAGTACTTAGAGTTATTAAACTCCTTCAAATATAAGGTTTTCAGAATTCTGTAATCTTAAAAAAGAGAGGGAAAAAAACTAGTTCTACATTTGATGCCGAATTTGAAAATTTTGTCTGTTTATCAGCAAATGCGGCTGAAAAAGTCCCTGAATCATTTTAAATCTGCACAGAATGAGATACAGTGTGATATGTGATGTCAGATTAAAAAGTAAAAGTTCGGTCTGCGGACGGAGTCTCTAAAAATGTTTTTAATATAGTAGAGCACCTTGTAACATGAGTCATCATTAGGAAAAACTACGTATTTGTATACTGGAACATAAATAATTTTTCTGCAACAGAACTACACGCAACTGTTACTAATATGATACTGTAAGCTAGTAAAGTAGACATTCATACGCTTCTAATACAGTAAATGGTTTCCCTACGCCTAGGCCTTCAACTGTTCAAAATTGAAATCCATCAGCTAATCTAGTAAATGGTGGTGCTACACCCAGGCCTTCAATTGTGTAAAACTGAAATCCAGAGCAGTCACCATGAATGCCTCTTGAGTTGTTCTAATTATGCAGATGTTAAGTTCAATGAACATTTGTTGAGTGCCTCCTATATGCCTAGCAGTGTGCTAAAGATTGGGGAACTATGAAGATCAATGAAGCGTTGTTGGTCCTTGTCCTCAGGGAGTTCATAATCTAATCTAGTTATGGAAACAGAAGCATAAAACTAACCACCTAAATCGTATAGAACAGATGGTGGACAGTGCCATACAGACAGGTAAAGAGTACTATTGGAGAAGAGAGGAGGGACTTAGTAATTCACAAGAATCCAGAGAAGGCTCTTGTGCCTTAAGAAATGAACTAGAAAGATGAGTACAGTTTCCTCAGACAGGAATGTGAGGAGTGGGGCTCCTGGATGCTGGGATTAGCACAAGGAAAGGTAAGTCATTGGAGATGGGTATGGGCATGTTGGTGATTGTGGGCCATGCATGACCAGGGGGACAGTGAGTAGATTTCACTTGTGTGGGAAGAGTGAAGAGACTTGTAGAAGACTAGGCTTAAAGACTCGGGTTGCTGAGGGCTTCAGTTGCCACTATGAAGAGTTGCCAGTGGGTAGCTCTTCACAAATCTTGGAGCAGTTATAATTAGATTGTCTTATAGATGGCAACTCTGACAGCAAAATGGAAGATGGATTGGAGAAGGGAGAAAATGGAGTCGGGGAAGAGGACCTTTTAAGCCAAGCTTTAAAATTTTCATATAAAATATTATCTTTGTCTTTTCCATATGTACGGGGTATAGCATACAAAGATTTAAAACAGAAAGCATAGACTACATCCTTATTCATTTCAGTAATTTAAAAAGTTTTAATTGCGCACCTCCTACAAACCAGTGGTACTTCTAAGGGCTGTGGATATAATTTTGAACAAGACAAACATGAGTTCTGCCCTCAGGGAGCTTACCTTCTGTTGGGGAAGAATGATCAGGTCAAATCAACAAGTTAATAAACAAGTCATTTCAGATTGTGGTAACTGCTTTGAGGAAACAAGGAGAATGATACGATGTCAGTATATAGATTAAACTGGGGTGTGGGAGGCGTCTTTGTTAGATAAGGTCCTCTGGGAAAGCTTTGCTGAGGAAATGAAATAGGAAAAGATGAGAAGTAGTCTAGTATCCTAGTATGTTTGGTACTAATTTGTGACCTCAGTTACAAACATAGCTTTGGTTAAAAATCCCTTCGAGGCATTTGCACTTACAGAGATGGTCTCAGGGACAGGTGAGGCTTTCATGATTGTTAGAGAGCTCTCTATAAGAAACATTTCACTGTACTCCTGTGTAGACTGAATTTGCAGAATCATGATTTAACTTTAGGTGGCTTCACTGTAAATGAAATATTTAAGAAATATTTTATATGTAAAAGATCCATATGTAGAAGATCTTTGCTTATTTTACAAAACCTGCTTTTTCCTATTACGTTGTTCTGTTTCCCTTGTTCAATGCCCTAGTATTCTATGTCTCTGAGAAATCCCTTCCAAGCAACAGATTTCTTGGCATGCCTCTTTTCATCCTGTGATGGGAATTGTGTAGTCAGTCTCATCATCTTCTTTTCCCTGTATGATAGAAAGCTCAGAGCTCAAAATTTGTGTTCATTTGTCTGTTTATCTCTGTTTGGATTCTATGATAGCAACTTCCACTTCCTGTCTGTCTTTATGTCTTGGATTTTGTGTTTTCATTCATGGATTTTTGCAGCTTTTGATTAAGTGAAGTGTCAAGTCATTATTTGTAATAATAAATCAATATAGTTTAGTCTTCAAATCTGATGCTTGGGACCTGACTGCACATTCTGGAGATATTGAGGAAAGGGAGCACGGTGATGGATGGACATGGAGGGTAAGGGGGGAGGAGGAGGAGAAGATGGCTACACTACTGGGAGAAGCCTGGGGCTATTTGCAAACATGGGCAATCCAAGAGGAACAGCAGATCTGAGGAAGGGATAAAGACTTAGATTTTAGACAAGCTATTGGTCACCTGCCCTGCTGAAATGATGATCAGTCAATTAAAAATAGTGCTAGAGGGCTTCCCTGGTGGCGCAGTGATTGAGAGTCCGCCTGCCGATGCAGGGGACACGGGTTCATGCCCCAGTCCAGGAAGATCCCACATGCCGTGGAGCGGCTGGCCCATGAGCCATGGCCGCTGAGCCTGCGCGACCGGAGCCTGTGCTCCGCAACGGGAGAGGTCACAACAGTGAGAGGCCCGTGTACCGCAAAAATAAATAAATTAATAAATAAATAAAATAAAATAAAATAAAAATAGTGCTAGAGCACAAGAGGAGGGTTCTGGTTAGGAATTCAGATTTGAATATAATTGAAGACTTGGAAGTAAACGGAGCTATTAAGGGAGAGATTGCTTCTAGAGAAGATCTGAGGGCTGCAGATGGACCCCTGAGGGAGGTCTACAGTGAGTGACTAAGGGAGAGGAACCCACATCTCCCAGCCCACAGCATGTATGTACACTGTCATCAGACCAAAACCCCCATTCCCCAACCTTTTGCTGACTAGTTCTCATTCATCCTTCAGGGCCCATCTGAAACATTTTGTACTGTAGTAAGTCGATCCCCTTTGTCTGAGATGGTAGCTTCTCCTTTGGGCTCTTACAGCACTTTGTACTTCCCTGTCATAGGACTTATCACATAGTATTAGAATTGCTTCATTCGTTCTTTTTCTCCCCACTGCCCTGTAAACTCATTCACAAAGGTATCTCACACGGAGCTCAATGCCTGCTACATAGCTGGTGCTCGATACACATTTGGTAAATGAATGAAATAAACTAGAAGGAGTCATCCTAACTGTGAGAGGAATTCTGTCTCAGAGATGTCAGGGAAGACAAATGAGTGTCTAAAGAGAGGGACATGTCATCAACATAAGGGTGTTCATGATATGCCTCCTGTCTCAGTCACCTTGGCTGCCATTACCAAATGTGTGTGAATGAGCAACACACATTTATTTCTCACAGATCTAGAGGCCAAGATGTCTAAGTTCAAGGTGTCAGCAAGTTATTTTTCATTCTGAGGCCTCTTTTCATGGCTTGTAGGTGACTGCTTTCTCATGGTGTCCTCACAGGGCAGAGAGAGAGCAAGAAAGATCTCTGGTGTCTCTTCTTATAAGGGCACTAATCCTCTTGGATCAGGGCCCCACCCTTGTGACCTTGTTTAAGCTTAATTACCTCCGTAAAGACCTTGTCTCCAAACATAGTCACACTGGGGTTTGGGGCTTCAACATATGAATTTAGGGAAGGTGTGTACACAAATATTAAGTCCATAATACCTCCCTCATAGCTGGGTACTATTTGTGGTTTGTAGATAGATAGATAGATATTCCTAGTTGCAAATATGATATAATCTCCAATCCACAGTGGGAAGCATCTGCCTTTGCGCTGAATCCTGATCCAAAGGACTTTGTTGTGATGGCCCACATATACCTAGCCAAAATAAATCAGTTCTGATCCAGTAATTTTTATGGCTGATCTTACAGAGTTTCTCATGTTATCCACTAAATCTGTCTTCTTATTCACTTGATGGTGACTGAATGTGCTTAGGCTGTAACTTGAAAAGGAATTTCGTGAGTAGAAGGGTGTTAGGCACAGGAATACGTTAGGGAGGGAATTTATGGAACCTGATTTATTTTTAAATTAGATTAGATGATTATCTGCTTAGGTTGCTCTAGGTGTGACTTTGCCTTAGGTGGGGGGGTAGCCCAGATTTCCTTTCAAGTTTCTTATTGGCTCTAACAACCTGTGATTGGAATTTAAAAATTCATATTTTCAGGACTGTTTGAAATTCTTTTCTTCTCCATTTCCTAGAAATACTGTCTGTCGAAAATAAGACATAGTCAGGAAAGAGTATCTCTATGGTGTTGTAGCAGAAGACAGCAGAACAGAGCCTTTGAATAATTGATGAAAATATTTGTCGTCTTATACACTGGATAATCCTGAGACACATAAAAACTCATCGCTGATTATTTTTATTTTCCTGAGAAACCATCGTAAAATGTGTTTTTCTCACCTAAATGCTCCTAGGTACACAGACATTAGGGGTTCCTCTATTTTGATAATTATTTAACCTCTTGTAGTTACTTTCTTTATTCCTAAAAACATTATTATTACACATATACTTTTTTGTGTGTGTGTGTGTGGTACACAGGCCTCTCACTGCTGTGGCCTCTCCTGGTGCGGAGCACAGGCTCTGGACACGCAGGCTCAGCGGCCACGGCTCACGGGCCCAGCCGTTCCGCGGCATGTGGGATCTTCCCGGACCGGGGCACGAACCCTTGTCCCCTGCATCGGCAGGCGGAATCTCAACCACTGTGCCACCAGGGAAGCCCAGACATATACTTTTGAATTTTGAAAAAGTGACCTAAGTATAGAAATAATCTTCCCTGGATATAAGAATGGCTGTTGACTGGGCAGTGGTGTGTGATGGACCACCTCCCCTAGTAGCAGAGAGGGAGGAAAAAAGCATTTGACTTTTTGTAATATAACATATATCTAGTCTTAGTAGAAAGGTATATATATATATATATATATATATATATATTTTTTTTTTTTTTTTGGTCGCTTTTAAATGAGCATTTCTATATTTCTGTAATGTTCACTGGGAAATTTGTTTCCCTAAGGCCGGAAGTCTGGGCCAGAGGCAAACCCTCTGAAGTTTGTCTCCCTTCTTCCTTTGTACATTAAAATAAATCAAAACACAGCTCTAATCCCTTTATGATACTTGACAGCCATGGACTATTGTTCTGCCCTGCATCAGCAAAATCACTCTTTCTCACTGAACTGGGAGTTTTCTAGGATTGCCTTTTTACCTCCAGCATGTTTTAGGGGCAGAAGCATGACACAGTAGCAATACTAGTTTCTAGGGGCTGGGGGATGAGTAGCTGCCAGAGCCTGAGCACAAACTCTGGTATTTGGGCTTCGTATTTGCACCGTTCACTTTCACTTTCACTTTCACTGAATGTGCTGCTCCATTTGTCTGGGGCTCACTTTCCCTCTTGCTTTCCCTGAGCTCTTTAATCACTGAGATCCATAATTGTTCTCCATAACGAATACATAAGGCAAATTCTTTGAGCTGTAATATGAGGAATCTAGGTGGCAAACCTGTGAATGGCCACTCAGCTCCCTTTGATGTCACCGGTGCTGAATTCCATATATATCAGGAGTTTGAGCCAGGCCACAAGGGAAGCTGCATCCCTCTTCTCTCTTTACCCCCCACCTTTTTGGAATGAGTTTATGTTTTAATATTTTAAAGTCTTTTTTCCATATACAAATACAGGTATAGAAATTGACTTAAAATCAGGGTATCTGCTCTATTTTGTCAGAGCAATGAGGGAGAATAATGGGGGAGAAAAATCCTGGAAGAGTTTTCCTGCACAGGGAAGAACTGATGGCAACCATTTCTTTATGATCATCCTTGAGTTTGCAGCTTTTGTGAAACAAACCCCCCTATGCCATTCAGAATGCCATTGAAACATTTAAATAATACATTAATGGAAAAGAAAAACAAAACCTTGTTTAACAGTAGTTTATTTAGAGGCTGCACAAGTAACAATATCATGTTATAGGTTAAAATAAAAAGCCACAGCAACCCACCCTATCAGGCCTTTCCTTTTGGGGGAAGCAGGCCAGATGTTTAAACAATATTGCGGGATGTGTGCAGGCTGCAGCACTTGGAGGCCTTGGGAAAGAAATCATGTCTGCACCCCTAGCGTCTCACAGTTTTAGACCCTTGACCTAGAAACAGTTTAAACAGATGTTTAGTTCAAGGGATTTATGTCGACATTGAATTTTTTTTTTTCCTTTGGAAGTGGCTGCCTCAAAAATTGGAGCTTTTTCCTAGAAAAAGGACCAGAGAAACAACATCTCACAACTTGGTAGTTTCATGTTGAAAGTGTCCTGGTGCAACAGGAACAAAACCAACCAACAAACGCACAACCGGCTCCTCAGCCACTACCGTTCACGTGTATGAACGTCTTTTTATCCCCCTCTCTCAGTTCTGTGTATGGTGAGTACAGACTTCCAACAGGAAGAGTTTGCTAAAGGAGAAAATTCCTCGGAAAACCCCTTTTGATTATGAACCAGCATAAATTGTGGCTTTTCTTCCTCTCCTCATCTCCAACCTTCTTTCCCCTCCTCCTGCCCTCTATCCCCTCCAAATCTCCTTCTACCCCTTCTCCCAGAAATGATTCCTCCCAACTTTGATCCTGGTGTGTGAACTTCATTCTATGACTTGGGTCAGTCAGGAACAGTACGTTGCATCATAGTTGCCTTTTTGAAAGTGTTTATTTCATATCTGAAATGTTTTCATGTGCATTCGCTCTGCTTTGACTTGCAGAAGGAGAAAGAAAGTAGTTTTACTGGAGGCAAAACAGCCACCTGTGAAAACTAATTGCGTAGGTAGAGGTTTGATGGTATCTCTGGGAGGGATCCAGCAGGAAGAAAGTAAATGTTCTTAATCTACAAGGAAATCACCTGTGTGCCAAACTGACCCTCTTCATCAAAGCCAGGGTTGAAATATGCCATCCGATCGGTGGCCTGTGTTTAGGAGGCCGCGGTGGGGAGGGCGACAAGTGGGAGGAGCCCTGGAAGGCAGGTGCGAATCGTGGAGGTGAACTGAGTAGATATGGGGGAAAAAAGACGAATGTGACCAAGTCAGCTATGCCACCTCATTAAGGGCTGACATGTGATATGAATGGTCTACAGTTACTTTAAAAGAAAAGTTTGAGATGTGGCTGCTTTTGAGTTCCTTCTTTCTTCCCCTTCATCGAGTTTTCTTTTTAGTCTTATGTTCTGCTGTCTTGGCTTTTTTTTTTTTTTTTCCTTTCCTCTCCTTGATCCCAGCAGTCTAGTATACCCAAGTGTTCCTTGCCATTAAAAGGGCAAAATATACTGTGATAGAGAAGCAGGGATCAGTGATACAGGCTCCCTTTTGTCACTATCTGGGTAGCTCTCTGAACCGATTGTCCACAAATTTAGAAAGAGCAGGTCCCATGGGGCTATACTACGTACCCGCCTGTTACCTCTGTCTAAAGCCAATCAATCTGTGATTGGTCTTCCAGATGGCAGGGTCTGACCTCTCTTGCAAGAGTCTATATTTTGCTGGTCACTCTAGATGGAAATCAGCTATAGTTTTGGTACTAGATGTTGTCCACTCACACACCTACATGTGGCCTTAGCTGTGCGGCCAGAAAAGTTTGACAGCATGTATCTGCATGCTAGTGACTTCTCTAAATGGCTGTCTTCCATGGGAAATCAAAACTCTAGAGAAGAGGGGAAAGTCCCTAGCATTTGAAGCACCTTGAGATTTAGGGAGATTTGGGGAAAAGTTAGACGATCCTTTCCTTCTAGGAGCCCAATAACATTTTTTTTTTAGAAAGCGACTAGTGAGTTTTATAAAAGCTATATAAAAGGATTAAAGGACAGTTACGTGTGTTTTTGTTTTTTGTTTTTTTTTTGTGTGTGTGGTACACAGGCCTCCCACTGCTGTGGCCTCTCCCGTTGCGGAGCACAGGCTCCGGACGCGCAGGCTCAGCGGCCATGGCTCACGGGCCCAGCAGCATGTGGGATCTTCCTGGACCGGGGCACGAACCCGTGTCCCCTGCATCGGCAGGCGGACTCTCAACCACTGCGCCACCAGGGAAGCCCCAGTTACGTGATTTTTAAAAGGAAGCATTTTTGTTTGGAAGCCTTTGGACACATTTCTTAATGTGTCTTGATGTCTGGGGTGATCTGCAGTCAGCCCTCAGTTGGGCCCTCGGTGCAGTCACACGGATGCTGAGCTGCCCAGGGGAGCTGTTCAGCAGGAGGCCAGCAGGCTCCATTGCCTTTAGCTTTCACTGCCTGGAAGTAACTGGATCCATGTCTCTGAAGTCCATGGGCCCTCACTTACGTCAGTGTACTTTGACTCCTCCTACCTGTGCTCCGTACCCCTGTGTCTTGTGGGTCCTCTGAGGATCCAGCAGTTCAGTCCCGCCCTTGTTCATGAGAGCGCTCCCTCGGAGCCCCCTACTTTAAACTGCCATCAGAGGCTGTTCTACAAAAACCAAACTCGAACCAGTGTGAACCTATCTGGAGGTGATGTTGGATGCTCAGTTCTCAAATTCAAAATACCTGATTTCCATCCAGACAGAAGACCCTTCCAACCATGATATATCACAGTACCCCTGGGCCCCTTTTTCTAGAGCCTAAGCCAATGGACCCCCACTTGTGTGAGAAATTTCTCCTCCATCATATGTAAGGTAGGATTTTGTTCAGGGCGATCTATAGTTAGGTCCAGTTTATTTCCATGATGCCTAAACACTTAGACCATTTTGATATATAATAGACTCTTGACATTTATGAGAGATTTTTCCAAGGATGATCATGAGTTTCTAAACTTACAGGTAGCTCTGTGGAATGTAATTTCTTCCCCGCGTATCTGTATTGGGGCAAGAAGCACCACTTCTGTAGGCCTTTTCACTTTCTCTTCACTTCTATTACCATCACAAGTAATTGGCTTTTCTTTCAGTGGCCTTTTATTTATTTATTTTTTTTTATTTTTTTTGTGTGGTACACGGGCCTCTCACTGTTGTGGCCTCTCCCGTTGCGGAGCAACAGGCTCCGGACGCGCAGGCTCAGCGGCCATGGCTCACGGGCCCAGCCGCTCCGCGGCATGTGGGATCTTCCCGGACCGGGGCACGAACCCGTGTTCCCTGCATCGGCAGGTGGACTCTCAACCACTGCGCCATCAGGGAAGCCCCGGCCTTTTATTTTTTAAACAAAGAAACAATGTTATAGCTTCATGAGCTTTCTGTGTAACAAGGAATAGAGAGAGAACAACAAAATCACTCTGAGATATGGCTGTTGAATTGTTGGCCGGGTTCATACAATACCTAACTGATTCTCTTCAGTCTTGTGTGCCTGTGGTTCGAATTTGTCCTCAGCAAAATGACAAATTTGGTTATAGAATTGTCCCTCTCTCCTTATAGAACTTTTATGAATAGTTCATGCACCTTAGAACTTGGTCTGGGGCAGCACTGGTATTCTGTAGCATCCCCTGAATGAAAGCAGGTCCTAGAAAGAGGGTGTCGTAAAAAGAGCTAGGGATGGTATGTTTGTTAGTCCTGGGGTTCAATTTCAAGTGTAGCAAGTGTGTGTGTGAATGTGTACATAGACAGGTGCATGTGTGTCTATTATTGTTATAATGTTTCCATGTGATGTGCTTTAAAATGGAATGACATCCTTACTAACCTGATTTATGAAGCCACTGTGTAAAACTTTCCAAAAAGAGTACTTAGGAAATGAAGGTATAACAGAAAAGTAAACAGCTGGAATAGTGGGACTGTTGCTCAAAGTAGTTTCCTATTTCGCATCACCATTCAGCAAACTCTTCATTTAGAACGGTTTCCACTGTAAGACGTCCAGGGGCAAACTCAAAAATATATTGCTGGGGTAGCAGCAGCAGAAAGAGAATTCACGAGGCATGTAGTCGTGAGACCTCCTCAGGGTTCATCCAAGAAGTATGGGCTAGTTTTATGCCAGCTCCTTGCTCTGTGGCGGAAGCAGAACAGGGCCACGTACCCCAGGTGGGTAGAATGTTCTCAGATACTTAAACGCCATCCTGTTCTCACCTACCAGCAAACGTCTTTGACCGGAAGGGCTGAATTATTCAGCATAATTCTGAAAGCATTGTTCCTTTACTAATAAGCATCCAAGGTTAACCAGCCTGTTGGTTAAATTGCATGTTGGAATCAATTGCCCTGTTAGATCAGAGCAGTTATAAAAGTAGAAGATCTGAATGAAAGTTCTCAGTAACGATAAGCGGTACCTTTGCTTCCATTGAATTTATATTCTAAAATGAGTCATCAAAGAGGTTCTTTTACAGCTTACTATGTCAATAAAAAAGCACTCAAGACGCTTGACAACAACAGCCAGCGCCACTAAAAATGTAAATGGAGGGGGAAAAAAGCCCACACTTTTCAGACAGTTTACTGGGTTGCATTAAACAAAACCTAATTATAGGAGATAGTGATATAATGCTCTAAAAAAGCCATTGTCCCTTTTAAAAAAAATCTTATCTTTCTCTAGCACTGTGACAAATAATTCTGCCTACGTGTATTAATAAATTCAGACAAAGACACCATAGACGGTGCTCTGTAGACGTCATCCCTGGAATTTTCTCCTTATGACTGAAAGATTTTTGAGGTTTTCTTCCTTGTTCATTTAACCCCGAGTGAGGCACTGGGGATGCTGGGTTTTGCCGGCCTGGGGCATTCACAGTCTAATATCCAGCTTGTGAGAGAGCCGCACCTCCGGTGTCTCACGCGCTTTTGCAGCTGTGCAGTAGCTGGAATAAGGCACAGCAGTCACCTCGTGTCCACGACATTCTGGGACTGGCCTCCGTTATACACGTGTATCATCTCATTTACTATTCGCAGTAACCTTGCATTGATTCCCATTGTATAGGTGAGGAACCTGAGGCTTTGTATAGAACTGACTTGCACAAGGCCAAACAACTAGTAGGTGTCCCAGTCAGGTTTAGAACCAGGGCAGTCTGGCTTTGGAGCGCTTGGTGCTAAAACCATTAGGAAAAACTGCCTCATCCCTACGAGTGACGGAGGCTTTGTTAGCAGGTGGGCTCTTCCTCTAGGTGCTCTCAGCTCTGCTCAGTTCTGATGAGGCACAGCAGAATCTCCTCAGAACTGGGGTAGAGGCAAAGCCAGGTCAAACCAAGCCGCGGGAGCTTAGTTAGTTCCTGGTTCTCTTTCGAAGGCAGGTCTGGAAGTTAGCCTGAGAATGCTGTCTATCTCGTCAGCTTTTGAAGAGGGTCTCTGTAATGTGCACCATGTTGGAGGAAGTCACCCTCAACTCAGATCCCTCTCACCCAACTGTTCTTGTCACCTTGGGTCCAATTTATGAGCTCATGACTATTAAGTAATCTTGATTCTCGTGGTTCTGTAACTGTGGCTGCCAAACAGTCTCGTGCTTCTAAACTGTGTTCACGATGTGGCACGTACTCTTTCTTTTTGGAAGTTAGTGGACTCAAGGCAGGAATATGAATATTATATTTCACTCATCTTCCTTTCTTTCTTTCTGTTTCTCTGTATCTTTCTATGAGTCTTTCTCTCTTCCTTCTATCCCGTTCTCCTGGTATGTTTTCTTCCTCTTTTTTTTTTTTTTTACATCTTTATTGGAGTATAATTGCTTTACAATGGTGTGTTCGTTTCTGCTTTATAACGAAGTGAATCAGTTATACATATATGTTCCCGTATCTCTTCCCTCTTGTGTCTCCCTCCCTCCCAACCTCCCTATGTTTTCTTCTTGATTTATAGCAATGAAATTGGGCGTGTGGACTAAAGAAAAGATTTTCTTTCTTAAGGAGGGGAGCTTGTCTAGTTAAAATTTTGAAGGAAATGTATTTATTTCTAAATATGCACAATGAGTATGTGGTTCATGCCTTTTTTGCCACATTGTTTCCCTCTGTAACTGCATTGTGGTGGGAGATGAAAGATGAAAACCCAGATCGTTAAGAACAGGAATTCAGTAAGAATTTTGTTACCCTCAGATTCAACCTCTCTGGAGTTTGATGGGTATTTTTGTTGGTTTGAGGCTTCTGGAAAAGGTAGTTCAAAATGAATGGTTTTGGTACCACAGAAGCTACATAACACGTTTCATTTTATTCTCACAACATCCATATAGGGCTGCAGGTACCATTATTACCTTCCTTTTACGTATGAGAGAGACGTCAAGGTACTTTCCAAGATCACACAGCTGATGAGTGGTGGGTGTAGACGAGGTACTTCGATTCCAGAATCTGTGTCGTTCGCTACTTCCGTATTAGCATGACTGGGGGGTGGAGGTGGGAGGCTAAGGGGTCCTTGGAATCTCGAGCTACCTTGAACAGGATAGAGTCGAACTTGAGGTTTTGGAAAGGCAGTCAGACCATCATTTGATCATTTCTCCTGTGTGACATCCTCGTAGTCTATTAAGTGCTTTACGAAGCACACCAAGGCTCGTCAATGAACTGAATTGTTTAAAGTTAATTTTTAGTGACCTTGTGCAACTTCTCTACCCTCCGCTGTTTCATCAGTAAAAGTGAATCATAATTTTTGTTATCTTTTAAAGGATGTTAGGAGGGTTAATCTGTTACTACCCTTAAAGTATTTTAAAGAAATCAGAGCACATCCGTGTCCACAATAATTATATTAGATTCTTACCCCTTCTGCCTGGTCATCAGTATGCCCTGCATGTTTAGATCATGCTTGGTTAACATGAAGGTTATCGCCTCCCACCCCGACCCCAGTCACTGCCCACGTGTTCATTTCATGAGAAGAGTAAAACAAGGCAAGGTTCGTGGCTCAAAGTCATTGGTATGTATTACCATTGAGATTTAGTCCCCATGTGGTTTTACACTAAGGATATGCCATTAATTTGTTATGGGCAGAATGGTCACCACATTCGGCAAGATTCTCTTGCAGCTGCAGAACAGAAAGTACCCGGGAGTTGACTCCTGGCTCAGCCGAGTTTATTTCATTTTCAAATTTGGAAACAAGCTTGGTCCTTTCATATGCTAATGATTTGAGGGTTGTAACTTAATGTTTTTATCTCAAGTTCACTGAATAGGGGTAAAAGATCAATGTTATCACTTAGCCCTCTACCCCCTGCCTGTTAACAGACACATATACACGTACATGTCACACACCTACACACACAAGCACACAGAATGCCAACCAAACAACATTAAAAAAAAACAAAAAAACTACCTTATTCCAATTCTGTTCTTGGTGAGACATTAATAAGCTTTGGATAACTCAATTATTTAGCTCAGATAGCTGTGTGTTACTATAAACACTGGTATTTCAGCAGGTTGGCTTTTGGATGAGTGGATGGCCTTTGGGCGGCTATTAGAGAACTGATGCACTGGAGTCCAGTAAAATAAATGAGCCTCATCAGTTCACTTGCAGTCAGCAATTATTAGAGTGCAAGTCCCTGAAGGTGGACGTCTCCGTGCTTATATGCTGTGTCGGGTGGAAGAGGTAGATCAGCAAGTAATGTAAACCCCTATCATGTTGGTCTTTAAGAGAAGTATAAATGTGGGAGCTACTGAGATGCAGTGGAGAGTCTCTGCTGGTTGTGGGGGAGAAGGGAACATCTTATGGAGAGGTGGTGTTTTTTTGTTTCTTTTCCATTATAGTTTATTACAAGATATTGAATCTAGTTCCCTGGGCGGTATAGTAGGTCCGTGTTGTTTATCTATTTTGTATATAGTAATTTGTATCTGCTAATCCCAAACTCCTAATTTATCACTCCCTCATCCCTTTCCCCTTTGGTAACCATAAATTTGTTTTCTATGTCTGTGAGTCTGTTTCTGTTTTGTAAATAAGTTCATTTGTATCATTTTTTTAGATTCTATATATAAGTGATATCATATGATATTTGTCTTTCTCTGTCTGACTTACTTCACTTAGTATGATAATCTCTAGGTCCATCCATGTTGCTGCAAATGGCATTGTGCCATTCTTTTATGGTTGAGTAGTATTCCATTGTATATATCCATACCACGTCTTCTTTATCCATTCATCTGTCGCTGGACATTTAGGTTGCTTCTTTGTCTTGGCTATTGTAAATAATGCTGTTATGAACATTGGGGTGCGTGTATCTTTTCGAATTAGAGTTTTCTCCAGATATATGCCCTGGAGTGGGAATGCTGGATCATATGGTAACTCTCGTTTTTTAAGGAACCTCCATTCTGTTTTCCGTAGTGGCTGCACCAATTTACATTCCCACCAACAGTGCAAGAGGGTTCCCTTTTCTCCACACCCAGAGAGGTGGTATTTTTAATTGATCTCAAGACATGGGTTTTGTCAAGTGTGTGGGCAGCATTTAGACCAGGTGAACAGCATGAGGAAAAGTCAAAGGGCGGGAAAATGCAGGAGCAGTTATGCAGTGTGGCTGGAATACAGAACTTATACATGGGGCAGCAGGGGCCATATGGGAAAAAATACAGTGTGGTTACCTCATGGGGGGCTTTGAACTTTGGCCTGAGCTCTATGTACTTACTGTACTAACTCCTCAAAGGTATCTGGAGGCAGCTCCCAGGATATTACTTATTCTCAGAAGAGAATTTCAGACAACTTGACTTAAAACATTTTATTCGTGTGTTATTTCTTCACTGTCAAAAGGATCAGAATTTCCCTTTCTGTTTTCCTTCTGGGATTTTTTTGGGCGTATTGTCCTAGTCAGAGAAAAGCACACATGACACACATACAGGCTGTTCTCTCTTTGTACATTTCCAGCCTTCCTTGAAACAGTCATCTTGAGAACTGTCAAATTATCCAGCTATAATCTAATTGGTGGTGACTGCTTAGTCCCTTTGCACCAAAGAACTTGTATCTAGCAAGCTTCTCTCTTTCAAACATTTGTTAGTTCATTAAAGATGTTATGTTAGAGGTATACTATGATGATGCATCTGAGAAGCAAATGAAAGCCCAGGACAAAAGACAAGTTGAATAGTCAAAGATGAGCTACAACCATCAGGGAAAGATAACTATAGCACCTGATTTTGATTGAATAAGTGGTGATCACATTGATTTTGAAGTTGTTGCTAATCTCCTTAAACTTTTTTCATGGATGGAATAAATGAAAGTTATGAAGCGTTGATGTAAAAATAATTTTTTTGGGGGGGTCTCTTTTCCTTCCTTCTGTCCTAAGGATCTTCCTTCCCATCTCCCTCTCACCCTCCCTCTCCAGTCTTTTCTTACTGAGCAACTTCCTTGACAGATTGACGTTTGATTGTAAAGGTTTACCTGGATTTAATACAGGTGGTTGTCATGGGTGCAGTCTTTTGCTGCAAGGAGATGGATAGTCTGTCCACTGCCACCTGCCTCCACAACAAAGCTGTGGCAGAAAGGAACATGGCAGGGTCCATTAGGAAACCTTAAGACACCTTGTCTTCATAATCATCTTCTCAGTCACTTTGTTCAGAGGCTTCCCCAAGGTAATTTTTAGTAAGCATGTACCCATTAGTGAATAATAGAGAATTCATTCACTCATTCATTCATCAAACATGGACTGTCTTTAATGCTAATAGTACAGTTAATGGAATTATTATCTTTCTTTATTTTTCTTTTGCATGTTAAAACTGAAGCAGTTTCTGTTTTGTTTTAAAAATTGTAGATGTTTAAAAATGGTCATAATTCTTACATTAGTGCAAATTTTTTCTCCGCAGTTTTACTGCTTTATGTACCAACAGGAAAGGGAAAGGATGGAAAAAGCTAAATATCAAAAAAAGAAAAAACCTAAATATCATGATAAAATAGAAAATCTTTGTGTAATATTTTTAACTTTTAAAATATTTTCAAGACTTAACCTCTTTAAAAATGAGTTTTTAAAATGAATTCATCATAAATAGGTCTCACAGTGCCCTAAGAAAGAAATAATAAAGAGGGAAACTGGAAATAGTTTAAGGTACTTAAAGCATTGGGAAATAAATTCCAGACTTTGAAAGGGAAGTCCACAGGCTATACCAGCCCTTTTACTCTTCCTGACACTTATACTTTCTCCTAGAGGAAGGAAAGGTTAAAAAGTGGGTCTTATTTTTATTTCTCTTCCTTGTGTTTTGGGGAGTGAAATGGTTTCTCTTTTTGAGAGATAAGGGTAACCACAGTTTTAAAAACTGGCTACCCCTTGGATGCATGCGGTCTTGCAAATCCTGTAGCAATTGAAACATCTCCAGATAGATGTAAAAATTAATTAATGCCTTACTACCATGTAGGGAATGTGGGCACATGTGGATAAAGCTGACTAAATCCCACAGAGTTTGTGCAGCTCGCCTATTAAACCTCAAATAAATGTAAGAGGAGTGAAAGCCAAGGCCTGTTTTCTGTTGTTTTCCTACCCAGCTGGTTATTTATAAAAGTTGGACCTATTTGTTTTTCGGCTCTAAGTGTCCCCTGTCCAGGGAGCCTGAGTCATTCCTGGTCGTGGAGTGGACTCCGGGGCACAGGACGCTGTGCAGGATCTGGGTCGCTGGGACTGACAAACGGATCAGCTGCCCTTGCACGGGAGGCTCCGGAGGCCCCTGGGCCCTGGTGACAAGGCCCAGCACCTCCGTGTCTCCGTGACCTCTACCAGTGAAGTGCCGGCCTCGCTCACTGATACCATTCGCAGGAACCTGAATGACTGGTTAGTCTGGTCAGAAGAAAATAGCACTGACATCATGTGATTCTGGCAAAGTAAACCACATTGGAACTTGGCCTTTGAATACCCAAGGGTCTGGCAGCAATCTCAGGGGTTGGCTGGGAGCCCCATTGAGTTCACTAGTAATCAGTTGACTGCTGAGCTGGACAAGCTGCCCTAGTTTTCCTGACAAGCTCTGTCTAAAAGAATGATGGGCAGTCTGCCATTAGGATTTTTGAGCAGAGTTGCTAAAGATTAACTCTTTAGCTGCTGTCCATATATCATGGCAAGCAATTAGGTACAACTTTGGAGGGAAGGTTCCAATTCCTCATTCAGTTCTTGCACACAGAATTCCTGTCTTGCACAACAAACACCTATAGGCAAGGAGGAGCTCTGTAAAGCCCTTTATGTGTATGTTTCAAAGGAATGCCAAGTGGATGAGTTTTCCTTGAAGTTTCTAGTTTGTTCTTTTTAAACAAAATTCCATCATTTTTAATTATGCAGAAAGTCAGATTTGCATCTCAGCCATCCCTTGGAAATAGATATTACCTAAGAGAAGCCTTTGAAAAACTATGAACATTTAATGTTTATTTAGTATGATCGATGTATCCATGCATGTTCTTTCCAATAAAACTTGATAATTCAGAGTATTCTAGAAGAAAGGAAGTATTTGCAGTCAGTGTGTCCTAGTCCAAAGAGACCCCTTTTTGGGGATAAACCTGACTTCTCAAGGGGCTTATCTGCTTATCTTTCTCTGGGAAAGGTGATGCGTTAGTATCTTTTATTCCTTTTCTCACAAAGGTAAATTAAAATACAATTGATAGAGTTAAACAGGTTGATCAAATAATTCTATATGTTGTTCTCCCAGTGATGAATTTGGTATGTTTAATCTTGCTTTATACTGGTATTTCCCCTAAGGTACACTGTTTTCTGCAGATACGGTGACGGTCTCTCTTAGCCACCAAAGTTCTGTGACGGGACTTCAATACTCCCTTATATAGTCAGATGGCAGCAGTGGTGGCCCTATCGTGGGAGTGCAGTTCCAGTGATACATTGTGTGTCTTGGTCCACATTTGGGAGTTTTAATGGCGAAAGCTGAGGTTCTGGACTTCTTTCTTCCTCTTGGGTCCAGGCTTTCATTCTGACTCCACTCTGATCTTTTCTTCCAGAAAGCCATACTTGAGGAATGGTACAATGCCTCTCTCATGTTGAGGAGGTTTGTGACATTAGCCATCAGAGAATTTATGTAAAGGGAATGGAAAGCTAACATATGCTCAGATGTTGTTTAATGAACTCTTCCTGGCCCCCACACCTCTTGTCTCCCTTCCCCCAGCACAATATCGCTCCATAGGCCATAGCCTCAAAAGAACCCCCCTCCACGGCAGAGCTAAACACTGAGAGTGATAGCCTCTCAGGTGCATAGTTAATGGAACGTTTCAGTGAGTTTTTGATTTGGCTTGTCACCCTAAGACTTACCAAGAGAAGATGAAAGCGACTCAGGGGTTTTGAATAAGGGTTTACAGATAGGTGACACCTTTGAGTGTGTTTGTTCCTGCCGGGTGTGGTTTGGGGGGTGAGCCAGTGGAAATACCCACAAGACTTTGACATTCCTGATGTTATTCCTTCATGGTCCAGGGATGCGTCTGTCTAGCCCTTTGCGTGGAGACAGAATCACCACTGTTGCCAGGCCCTCATTTACCCCAAGAATGGACTTGGGGGTGGTGAAGGAGTGGTCCAGAGATGTAGGTTACCCTTCCTCCTTCCTTTCTTCTCCCACCTCCCTCTCTTTTCCCTCTCCTTTGTTTTTTAAACATTACTTACCTTAGCATCTGCTTTCACCAGGCAATACACAGTAAAGAGCAAAGCAGTGCTTGCCCAGCACTCAGGGAGTTGCTAGTCTAGTGGGAGACAAAGACGTCTCTAATCAGATGCTCACAAAACTAAACACAGAATGAAGAATTATGGTCAATAGTTTGATGGAGAGGCAAATGATGACAGAACGACACAAAGCAAGGGGATCTTATTGTATACCAGTGACATTTCTGGGTAATACCATTTCTTGGTAATACTTAAGAAAATCAAGAAGTTAGATCTGAGGTTGAATCTCAGCTCCACAACTTACTATTTCAACTTGATCAGTAGACTTAAGCTCTTTGAGTCTTAAATTTCCTTATCAGTAAAGTGAGGATAATAATATCTACTCCCCAGAGTAGATATTATACGTGATTGGAAATACTAACTTTGAAACATTTGGTTGACACAGTTGAGAATTTAACAAAATTATCTGTTATTATTAATGCTATAGTTCAGTGAACTAAATTAAAGATATCCTATGGGTTTTTTCCCCTGTCATTAAAATGCCACTGACAGCCTAGTTTAGTGCATACCCATGGTTTCCAGAACCTGTCTACTGAAACGTTATGAGAAATTAACCAATGTCTCAGGCTGTCTTGACACTAACATGGACATTCCCGTAGTTTCATCCACTAATTTAACTTAACATTTTTAGGTATGTAATAACCCATTGACATTCCCTGAAAAATGCTGCCTGTAGCTTTGTCTCTCTTTCCTAACTTTTCTCTCTGTTTACTTCCAGGGGTCCTTTTGGTCACTGAAAAGTGTCAGATTCTTGCTGGCGTTCAGGTTGTATATTAATTTTAAGTGTCAGGAACTGAAGTCATACAAGCTGAAGCGAGAAAGGGAATTTACTGCCTGATGTTAACTGAAAAGTTCAGTGCATCCTCAGGTGTAGCTTGATTCAGGTCCTCTGAAGATGTAACAAGGAAGGTTCTCTGACTCCCTTCCGACGCTCGTGTCTTGGTTACCTTCCTTCTTGGGCAGGCTCCCCCTTCATGGTGGAGAGCTGCACGTTTACCTTCCATCAGCTGAGCGCCTCCAGTGGGAAGGAAAGTGATCCCTTCTCAACAGTTCCAGCAAAAGTTCCTGGGCTGGCTCTCATCCAGCCCCCTGAGCCAGTCACTGAATTGGTACAACATGGTCATTGGCAAGGCCCACTTGCCTTCCTGCTCTTGGAGCTAGGGGGATGAAGACAGGACACCTAAGGGACATGATCGCAGACGGGGGGTGGGTGAGTGGCCCCCGGAGGAAAATTATTGATATTACTACCAGGAAGTCGTAAATGGTGTACAGTCAACACCCAAACCAAACAAACAAATAGGCAGAAATCCCACTATAGATAAGAAGAGGTAAATCACCTATTCTTGCTTTCAGTTTAGGTGGGAGTGAAATTGTTGATGAGGTGACAGCGAGGCTTGGTACCAGCTAAGTATTGTCTTGACTCTGTGTCAGGCAGTGGGCTGTATCCTTCTGTATCTTACTTCTGATATTCACAATAACCCTACGAGGTAAGTATTAAAATCCTCCTTTAATAAACTAGGAAACTGACATCTAGTGAGATTGTATAACTGGTTTGAAGCTAAACAGCTAGTCAGTGGTGGAGGCAGGCTTCAGCCCCCATCTTTCCTACTCCAAAGCCCATGCTTTGGAGACATCAGATCCCCGATTGTCATGTTGCCCTGCAACAGTGCCCAGGCCGTGTCAGGTAGCCCTCCGGGCCTGAGGCAGTGCAGAGCCGTGCCACTTATGCCTAGATTACTGGCACATTTTTCTGTGGACGTAGAGTAGGCTTCTCTTCCAGGGCAAGGTCTTGAAAGCCAGGACTTTAGAATTCTGTTCCAATATGGGCACCGGCTCTCACTGGATTATTGGATGACTCATGGAAGGGCTCACACCCTTAGTCTCCTCTGTCTGTAAATTGGTGACAAAACTGTTACTGTTGGGAGATTAATTGGTTTGCTTGAAAAGTCATATATACTGAGCATCACACCAGACATTTGAAAAATCAGTCCCACCATTTAATCCTGGATTGCTCAAGTTCTTTTGACTAGGGTATGTGTCTTAGGTCCTGCTGCCATAACAAAATACCAGAGCTTGAGTGGCTTAAACAACAGATACTTATTTTCTCACAGTCCTGGAGACTGGAAGTCAGAGATCAGGGTGCCTGTATGGTCGGGTTCTGGTGAGAGCTCCCTGCCTGGCTTGCAGGTGGCCGCCTTCTTGCTGTGCCCTCACGTGTCAGAGGGTAAGAGCTAGCTCTCTAGGGTCTCCTCTTAAAAGAACACTAATCCTGTCATATCAGGGCCCCACCCGTATGACGCCATTTAACCTTAATTACCTCCATAAAGGCCCTGTCTTGATATATAGCCACATCAGAGTTTAGGGCTTTAACATATGAATTTGGGGGAGACCCAGTTCAGTCCATGGCAGTAGGATATTAGTGGTTTTATATGAACCACACATCTGCATTGCTAGGGTTAGAGGGCTAACCCTTTACATCTGTTAACGGCACTGAATAAGAGGGCTTGGTATGGGATATTTCCTTTTTTTTTTTTTTTTTTTTGGCCACGCCATGCAGCACGCAGGGCCCCCTACAGTGGAAGCATGGAGTCTTAACCATTGGACTGCCAGGGAAGTCCCTAGGGTATTTCCTGATACTTATTTATTAATTTTGGGCAAGGTGATTTTCAATTACTCATTGAAGTTCCCAGTTAGAGCAACAGATCTTAGAAAATGATGTGACAAACATGTGGGTATTCACTCTACAAATCCAGATGTGAGATGTGTAGAAATAGAGGTATTAACAAAGCATCTGAAAACTCAGAGGAAGAAATAACCCAGGGTCAGCTGGGCAGGGAAGGCTTCAGAAAAGTGAATCTTGGTATCACAGGATAAATGGGATTTCACAAGATATAAGGCAGAGAGGCCTATCTGATGGCTGGGACACAGTCCTATATGATAGAACTTGCTGTACCCAAGGAAGCGGGTATGGAGACCAGTGGAAGCTGTCTCCCAGCTAATTGAATCAGAATTTGGAGTCCCTCAGTTACCTGCCCATCTGGATTTTATTCTAGAGTGGAAAGCCCTGGAAGGCCTTATGGAAAAGGGGAAGTATCATAGTTCGACCTGGGCTTTGGCCAGGCACAGTCTTAAAATATAGAAAACCTAGAGAGCCTAAAGTTGGAGGTCTAGCACATGCTGTTCCTGCCACGTAGAATGCCTTTCCCTCTCTTTGTGTACCCACCAAACTCCCATTCACCCTCAAAACATTGTTCTGGAGCAGTGTCCACGCTAAAGGTGTTCCTGACCTGTCCAAATAGAATAGTCTCTCCCTCTTGTGCCCTCCTTCTATAGTTTACGTGGGTCTATTATTGCTTGTATAACATCATAGTATAATTATGTGTTTACAAATCTCTCCCACTACTTGACACAAAGAACCTTGACAGAAGGGCTTGCATGGTTTTTTTTTTTCCTGTTTTCTTTTGTTCTGTTCTATTTTGCATTCAAAGTGGACAGTGCTTGGCACATTGTTGGTGCTCTATTCATATTTGTTGAACACAACAACCAAGCTGCACTAGGGCTACTGTGAAAATCAGGAGAGAAGCAAGGACATGGAAAAGGCTGCATTGGTAGGACTAGAAAGGGGGGACATGCTATGGGTATAGGAAGAGGAATTGGGGATGACCCTGAGGTTTCTAACTTGGTCATCTTGGTAAATGTCAGTTCCCTCAACAGAGACAAGGAGCATGAAAGAAGCAAAATTTGGAGGTGAGAGAATGAGTTTGGTGTTTTGGTTACTTAGGAACATTCCAAGTGGTGATGTCTGGTAGACAAATGAAAATACAGCTTTGTTGTTATCTCAGACCTTTGAAGCCAAGGGTTTGATTGCCACTGCAGAGGGTGAGAAAGTGGGCCAAGGATGTAGCTTTGGGGAAGGCTGACTTTTAAGGAAATGGTAGAAGCACTGGGATTAACAAAGAGAATGGAAGTAGAAGTCCCAGAAGTAGGAGGAGAATCACGACAGCTCAATGTCATAGAATCAAAGAGATGAGAGAAGGGGCACATGTTAGACCTGTCTGGCCAGTGAGTTTTATCATGAGTTCTTTAATAGTAAGAAGAACAATAGTAGCAAGAATAATAATAACAGTACTTACTGTTTTCTCAGTGCTTGCTATGTTCCAGGTATTTTGCTAAATGCTTTTCCTGCATCTCATTTAATTCAGACCTTAAGCCTGTTATCCTTAAGCAGACTTGCAAATTCAAACTGAGAGGTTGGATAATTTATCCAAGGCCAAACAGCTGAGCATTGGAACTAGGCATGCTTTGCGAACTTACAAATACCACAGAGCATACTAAGCAGTTATTTGATTTTACTTTTTGGAGGGGGGAATTCTGCAGGATAGTATAGAGATTAAAGTTTTTTGCAAAACTTAACTGTATATGGAATCTAAGAAAAAAAAAAGGTCACAAAGAACCTAGGGGCAAGACGGGAATAAAGACACAGACTTACTAGAGAATGGACTTGAGGATATGGGGAGGGGGAAGGGGAAGCTGTGGCAAAGTGTGAGAGTGGTATGGACATATATACACTACCAAACGTAAAATAGATAGCTAGTGGGAAGCAGCCGCATGGCACAGGGAGATCAGCTTGGTGCTTGGTGACCACCTAGAGGGGTGGGATAGGGAGGGTGGGAGGGACAGAGACGCAAGAGGGAAGAGATATGGGAACATATGTATATGTATAACTGATTCACTTTGTTATAAAGCAGAAACTAACACACCGTTGTAAAGGAATTATACTCCAATAAGGATGTTAAAAAAAAACAAACAAAGAAACAAACTTAACTGTAGTCATCCCCGTTAACTCAAAAGACATGTAATTCTTTCTCTCTTACTTGGGTGAGAAGATAAGTGGATGATTTACATTTTTTTGAACTTGTATCATTTAAATCAGCTGATTGAAAATATATCCATCCAACTGCACTAGTATATGGTATATATATATATATGTATACACACACACATACACATATATGTCTACACACACATACATATTTTGAAGTATAGTTGATTTACAATGTTGTGTTAGTTTCAGGTGTACAACGAAGTGATGCAGTTATACATATGTGGTGTATATTTTAACTTTATTTTCTGTTGTAAGGTCATTTAAAAATAACCCTTTTCTACCATTTCCCCTACAACCTGACTTTTTATATAGTAAAGGGCATTGTTTAACTGGAAAGAGAAACCTGGATATTTCTAGCAGTTCTGTGGTTTAGTGATTTCATGTTGCGTTGTATGCTTAAGACACGTACACAGTAGTAATTCCTGAAAATATTGGCTCATAATTGCTGCACTCTTATTGATGTATTTTCATATATAATTCAGGAAAGAAAAATTATTGCATGTGATAGATTAGTATTACCACATAAAAGTACTGATTTGTGTATCCTGTTTTAGTGCATTGCTAGTTCTCAAGAGATATCTATACAGTAATTTCTAAGAAACCAGACAGTTTAATTTTGCTATTGGTGTCAGGTTAAAGCATTGGTGTATGTTTGCAGCTGTAGCTGTGGCTTCATCTGGTCCTTGTGCAGGACACCTTTGAGCAGCAAGGATTCTGTTCTGGGCTCACCCAGACAATTACTCTCACCCGAGCCTTAGCACTTGTGGTTTCCTGGCCTTTGAGTGGGTGAGTATCTCCAGCTTTCAGGCCATCTGAGGTTAGGTTGAGATTTCTCAGAAAGAACTGTTAGAAGAAGTATGGTGAGGGAAATGAAGGACAATACGATACCATATAAAGAAATGGATGAACGCAAGTTTGTTCATTTGTTTGACTTTTGAACCTTAATTAGGTGAATCTAACCATAGATTGATTTTCTGGCTGCACTTGAAGACTCATTTATGTCCAGTTTATCTTCCCTCAAAAAAAAAAGCAACAAAGGGAAAGCCTACCCTTAATCTAGATCCTGGAAGGGGTCAGGAATTGGGGTAGAGAAGGAAGGTCAAGACAGCTGTGATTGCTGTTTTTTATCCACCTGGTGGCTTCTCTTTCTCAGTTACATTTGTTTTGGAGTCACATGCCAGATTCTGCACTTTCAAGTACCTTATAATGCAGAATATGATCTTTTTTTAAAAGGTAAGGTAAATAGTTTCTACTGCTCTTTCCAATCGTTGGCTATCCTCACTCTGTTAGAAGTCAGAAAACCTCTTGGAATTTTCATCACGTGATTGGTTTTCATAGTTTCTGTGTCTATAGAGAGAGAAAGAATGAGATTTAAGTTTTTAAACTGTAGACTTGATGACTAAAATATTCGCAAACTTGGTTAAATCCGTGATCTCTTTATGTAAGTACTGGATTTCTTTCAAGGTGCTGTCTTCTTACCAACATACTGTGCAAATAACTGCAGTTTAATATAGAGATAACTTGATGTGGTTAGATTTGGTAAACCCTCTTATCTTTCCAACATGCATCGTTTATTTAAAATGCATAGGCATATGTTCAGAACAAAGTTATTTTCAGTGCATATATATTCATTAGCCTGTGTGTGAAAGAACATTTCAAATAACAACCATCTTGATACTTGGTTTTCTTTCAAAACTTTCTTCCCTCTCCACCTTGGTTTAATTGAACCCTAGGCCTGAACTCGTGAACGCATTCCCATGGAGCCAGGGTACATTCGAACGTCTCGGACTGATACAAAATTGCTTTGTTGATCATATACCCATGCATGATAAGATATGCATAAGAAGAAATCTGGTACAGAAGTATAAATAATACTTATCTTTAAGCCAGCATCTGTCATCTGCTTCAGCAGACAGTGCTTGCTTTCTTCCTAGCACAAAAAGGGCTGAAAGATTTATGGAGTAGCTTTGTTTGTGCTCCATGATGCTTAATCAATTTTTATTAAATTCTAAATTAAAACTTGGCTTTCACTACATCTCTGACGTAGAGCACAAGGGGAGAGATCATGGTGCCCTGAAAAGGTTAGGCATGGGTGATCTGAATCCTCGATCTATTTCTTCCTGCAGGACTTTTCTTAATAACTTTTATAAGTCTGACCAAATCCTTGTAGGCTTGAGTAGGAAAAGATAAATACAACACAAACTTTAGACTTTTAAGACTTCTAGGGAGAGGGGGGATTTGTAGTTTGTTTTTAATACTCTCATGCATGTTCTAATATCTGAGAAAAGAACACATCAATGATTTCAATGTGCAGGTAATGTGCTTACTTTGCATGTAGAATGGTTTGATAAGTGAAGACTCACTAGTTATGCTTACTGAGAATTCTTAAAGTTTTTGGTAATCGAGGCTTAACATGTTAAGCATCTGATGGAGACCTGGGCTTTGCAGCCTTTTTCTGCCTAGTTTACCTTGTAAGTTCTACATTTGCAATTTTCTGGTCTTTTCATACAGATGCTTTTTGTTGAGTATCAGCATATGGTAGGAGGCCCACTCAGAGAAGCCAGTTTATAGATGACCATCTTATTATCTCTGTAACCTTATGTATATAGGAAACCTAGATTCATGAGTCAAATTGAATTTTTCTTTTTCAGGTAAAAGTCAAAAAAAATACTTGTGATTGGTTTTCTTACATTCTGTATCTGTAAGGAGAGGAAGAATGAGATTTAATTAAAAATATAGTTTTCTGTTAAATACTGATATTTCTGGTTGTGAATTTACTTTTTCTTACATCTGGTATATACCAGACTAACCTGTACATATTATTCCTTTGGAAACATATCTGTGAGCCCTGATCCAAAAGTAGTTTATGTATCTACATTTCAAAGTATAAAGTTTCTTGAAGAGAAGGGGGTAGGGGTGGACAACCATGAAATTTGTTAATTATTGTTTATTTTCTAGGAAATATGGCAAGCTGTAAACTTAAGATCAGAATATCTGTGTTTTTGAATTATTTAATATGCTAGAACAGTGAATTAAAGAAAAATTTGGAAGCCAGTCCCACCGTGCCCAAAGAATATTAATAATTCATGCAGCTCTTCCTCTCCCATCACTTATCTTTTCATTGCCACATTTGTACTTTTGTCTTATACATTGCCATGTTTTTCGTTATAAATGCCAAGTGTAGATGTAGATGCCCATATTGACATATTCTGCTTATCGACTTACTACCTAAGTCTTGACATTTCCCTAGCCTTGGTATTGCCTGGTATGCCATGCATATATAGCTAGGGTTGCAGTCTTTGATGATCTGGAATTATTCAGAAGCTCTGCCTGGAATGGTTAAATGGAAGGTTACTTCTGAATACATTTGCTCCTCACTTGCCTACAATATATTTGGTGCCTGAGTGTATTCTTACCATATGCCTTCTTTCTCAGCTGCTGTGATTCAGAAAGACCCTTTGGAATTACTGTGAGAGTAGGGAAGAAACCCTGGATTACCAAAAATTAAGACAGCCCAGCTCAACTTGATATGCAAATTAGCTTTGAGGATGCAGTGTAGTTGGTCCTGGCTTCCTAACCTTAGCACTGCATCTTACACTGTCACTTGCCAGTGCTACCACATTGTGATACTTAGAGCCTGTATAGCTAGAGAGGTTGTCTGCTTTCTGTGTTTCTGTGGAGTAATTTTGAGTAGATGAACTGAGGCGTGGGAGAGATTGCCAAATGAGGTAGTGATGATGGCTAAAGAGACTTGGACTTAGGGAGTGCTTTCTGGCAGAAGTTCAGCTCAGACAGTATCGTGTTTTTGACCATGGTACTTTAGACACTCTGCCAAGTGTTTGTAACGAGATAGGGCTGTTACTATACTTTGCTTTTAACTTTACTTTTGCATACAGTACGCCATTCTTGTTTTATAAACTGTGTCGCATACTTTTTGTACCTCTATAAACAAGTGAAGCTGTTGAGTTTTTGGATAAAGTTTGAAGCAGTCTTGTGTTGCTTCCTCTTTGCTTTATGCTCCAAGTTGAGAGCTGAATAGTGAGATCTTTTTTCACACCATTTATAATGCGATGCACATTTTGAAGGCAATTTAAATTCTTTTGGCTCCCCAGCCATATGCTTCAAAATGGAAGCATTATACATGTATGGATAGGGGAATAGGTAGGAAATTGGAGTGTAAAGATATATGGCTGGGTATGTAGTAGGGTAATACTATCCAGAGAGAAAGAGAGAGAGAGAAGGGAGGGGGGCATGTTTCACTCTCTAGGAATTTTTCCAAACTTTAGGCCCAATTTTGCTGAAGCAAATAATATTACACAAGAAGTTTAAAATGTTTCCACAGGCTATACAAGAACCTTTATCCATGTAATTTATATGTCTAATGAGATTTTGGAACTTTACCGGTGTATTATTTGAGAAATTGGCAATATAGTCAAGAGGAATGAACTTTAAGGTATAATTTTTAATGGAAGGACGAAAACTAATATAAGCTAAAACTATAGTCCTGTTTCATGATTACATTTTTCCTTTTTTTCTTTTTTTTTGGGATTTTATTTTTCTCCATTCTCACCTTTGCCCCTCAGTTTTTCTCAGTTTATTTCCACATTGGAAAAGTGAAGTGTAATATTCTCCTTAACACAGAAACCCTTTCACTCTGTCTCTCTGGAGACTCTTTTTATTGTTTTCATAATCCATTCTGCCTGAGTAGAAAACACCAGATTTCTCCAATGTTATGAAAATAATTTTTACTTTGCTTAGATGGAAAGATCCTGTTTCTGAACTTTCTCGGTATAATCATGTAAGTTTCTTGTGGTTACGTCACATTGATCACAAGGATATCGTTATATATAAATTAATTTGGCTGGTCTGTGGATTGATATGCTTATAATATATTTATGTTAGACCAGGGGCCCCTTTCTCATTCTCGTTTAAACCTTGCTTCCTCATCTTATTTTCTTTCCCTTTTCCATCATAGATCATAAGTGACTTCTAATATTAGATCAGATACAGTACGTAGTTCCTTCTATAACTTTCATCAGAAATGGGAGTGCTGTGTCAATCCAGGTGTTACTATAATGTACTTTTTCCTGAAGAAAATAGCCTGTAGGTTAAGTATACCTCTGAAGCTTTTTTTATTTAGAATAATATTCCTAAAATACACACACACACACACACACACACACACACTGTTTTCTCCTTTGCTTACTTTACACTTACAATTTATATATTGTTTTCTTTGCAACTGTTCTATAAAAAATAGTTTTCAAAGTTAAATTACTGTTCTAACATTTTGAAAGTAAAATACCACAAATCTTTGGGTTAAATCATGGGGAATCATTTTGTTCTTTACAACAGATTTCTTAATTTTCATTTCTTAGATCCCTATGTCATGGGATACATTATTGGCCACTTTTATAGAATACAAATTTCTTTTAAACTTCATGGTCTAACATAACAGCCTTTAAATAATTACCATGTGGTGTACTTTCACCATCAGTTGACTTTATGTTGTTTAGGAAACACATGGGAGAGCTGGGAATTAGGAAACAAAAGAGAGAGAGAAAGAAAAAAACAAGAAGGACCTGAATTTCGGTCATTCATTCATTTATTTTTGAGAAGGGGTGGAAAAGCCCACAGATTCGTATCTCAGTAGGGTGAAGTTGTGTTACTGTTTATCTGTACCTTTTTCCCCCTGTGGCAAGAGACGTGAAGAATAGACACTCACTCCCAAAGACACCAAGTTCCAAAGCACTGACTCATGAGCCCACAATGAAATCCTAGGATGCAGCCATTTCCTACCTTTGTTTGGAAATGAACTGATTGGACCAGGCGGATGTAAGCCCTCAGCTGCAGAGCTTTACAGAAGGAAATGCTTTGGGTCTCTCTTAGGTACTGGATGCTGTTGAGCCACTTCTTTGTATTTGATGGGATCAGCCAGCGTGAAAATGTTTCCTAGCATGTAAAAAATTCAGACCAGGGCCATTCTGTGTGTTTGTGCTTATATAGTCTCCACCTGATGGCAGAGAGAAGCATCCCCCTCCTTTTCATGCAGTGTATTTTAATTACGAGTTTATGTATCAAACTCATCACCCTGGTTCTTTCTCTCTAGCTTAGTCTCACTTGTTTGCAGTCTCCCCATCTCATGGTGACTTCCTGGGGCTGTAAGCCCTGGCCCCTGCCTCCCTCTCCTGCCCAGGTCACACTCCCCCTGTTCTCTTAGCATCCGCAGCGCTGGCCTTCTCGCCACTCCTCCAGCACTTTGCTCTCCCTGTTCTTGCTGCTGGGTAAGCCTTTCTCCCCAGATCATTGCAGGGCTTGTCCCCTCACGTCATTCAGAGGTATGCTCAGAGAGGCCTTCTCCCACCACTCCATCCATTGCTCCCTCCTCCAAGCCTCTTTTCCCTTACTCTGCTTGACTGTTCACCCTATAGCTCCCTGGCATATTTTATATTCACCTGTTTCCTGGTTTACTGCTTCTCACCCCCACCAGCTGTTAGCCTCATGTGGGTTGGAACTTCCATCATTTAACACTCTTTTGCCTGGGCCTAGAACATAATAGAACATAGGTATAGTACCTAGCACAATGCAGAACCTGGCAGATTCACAATAATGCCTGTTGAATAAACAACGTAGACCTGATAGAGATGGCGCTTACCTCTTCTACTGGGCCGTTTGACAAGTTATATAGCTTCTGGGTGCCTTGGCTTTCCCATTGGATGAGTGGGGACAACATTTTGCATACCTCAGAGGCATCATGGGAAGTTGAAGAATGGTAAGTGAGCTTTAATCACGAGGAATAAAAGATCAAACATGAATTTTCTTTTATGAAACGGAGCTCTGAAATAATGAAAAGGGTCTGTGCCCGATGGGCAGGGATATATCTTAGATACTCAGGATTTTCCGTGTATGTGCTGTTCCTGGACACTTTTTCGGTGATATTGCTTGTAATGAGCCTCTGAGGATAGACGAGGAGAGAGCTAAGGATAAGCTTAAGGATAAACTTAAATTTGAAGGATAATTTGGCGGCTGTAGTAAAGCAAGCGAATGAGATAAATGAAAGAAGTTGGCTCTAAAGAGAGCATTTGAAATTCTAGCTTATTGTCATATTTACCACCTTCAATTCTCAGACCTGATAGTTTTCAGTCAGTAGCCTTTCTGGGATTTTCTGAAGTGTGATTTTACCTTGAATGTATCAGAGCTGGAAATAATTGTTTATGTTTATGCAGTTCATAATTTTGCAGTTTAGTTTGTGTGGGTTAGTGGCCCTACTGTTCAACTGGATGGCAAATCTGTGCTAGGAGGATACCATATGTACAAGTATTTTCTTAAATAATGTTGGCGTTTGCCACTGGTGTTAGGGGAAGAAGGGAAAAAAATGAGAGTAATTCTGGAAGCCCTCCAGTAAGGGGTTAGGAAAGAACTTAGGGACAAATGCTCCTACTTGGAACACAACACCAAATAGTGGTTTTTTTGTGTTTTTTTTTTTTTTTTTAAGAGAAGCCAAAATTAAACACAGTAGAGTTTACTGTTTGCTAATCAGCATGTGTTTACTTTCTCTTCCAAAACTGAAGTTGCCAACCAATACATTTCCTACCCAGCGCTTGAATCTGTCCAAATAAACATGGGAAGTAGTAAAACAATGACACCACATGAAAAATATATCCTCATTCATTAAATAGAATCCAAAAAATTCTCTGGAATTTAATTCTAGCGATGAAGTGAGAATTGTTTGGTCTACTAAGAGAGGATAGTGACTTCCTGCCTCGGTTAATCCAGCCGAGAAGAATGTGTTTTTAAGTTTCCATACAACTCTACACACATTGGCCTAAACCTGGAGAAACATAAATGGACTATTTCGTGTAAACCCCTCACCCACATTCCCAGAGGATGAGGGCATTTTGGGTATAACGTAGTTTTATGATAATTGCGAGCATAAGCAGCTTGTAGAATTCAAATAATCAATTTTAATTTCTGTCTCCATCACTAACGATTACTGACAAGGAAGTTCTCAAGATGAAATTATGGAGTCTTCCTCTGGAGACTGCAAACATAAGGAAAAAGAGAAGTTGTAAAGAGATGGTTTTATTTTGTGGTCAGTCAGTTTTGGAAAATAAATTCAAAAGCAGTAGCTACAATCAACAGTACAGAGGACCTTACATTCATAAGGATACCAGTTTACTTTAGCTGTTAGTGAGCAGTTCCATGTAGAATTGTTATCTATAATGTATATGTATATCTTTGTGAAGAAGCTTTGTTGTAGGGATGCAAGATGGAGGTAGAGTGATTACTACGGTATTACTTTTATGGTTTAAATTTGCGTTTAAAAAATACCCAGTGTAGTCTTCATACTAGAGGCCAGACACTCACGGAGCTGACTCCTCTCTTCTATCAAAACCTGCTTTGGGGAAATTAGTCATTTACTCTTTAATTTGAGTTTAAATAAATGCATTGAGCTTTCAGTAGTAATTACATTAAAAACTCTATGAGTATTGTAGAGTTAAGTAGTTCAAGTTCAAGCCTTGGGGAGAAGCGGTGCAGTCTAGTAGGGACAGGCGTTCTTTTTGACAGAACCCTTCCTGCAGAGGTGACTGATTCTTTCTCCTTGGGCAAATAAAGCCAGCCCCTTGATCTTTACTATCAGGCAGGTCCCAGTGATGCTTCCGGTGAGCAGCAAAACAAAAGGTAGTCGGTTCTTTGAAGGTGATTTAGCACCTAATTGTTATTCAACATTACATTTTAAGTCATTCTAGCTATTGCAGTACAACAGTGCTTTTTTTTTTTAATAAGAAATTAATTACCTGAACAAATTTACTTCTTGGATTTAGTTTGGTAAATGGCATATAACCAAATAATAGTTTTGAGTAAAACTGACATCACAGCACATGAAAACCCAGAGGGGTCTTTTAGGATGAGATAGCATATGTCAAAGTCATCAACTAACAGCTGTATAAATATTGGTTGTTGCCCTTGTTATCTAATCTAATCATTTACAGATAAGGAACCTGAGGCCTTTGGCACTAAAAGAATCACCTAGGCTAGGTAAGGAGCAGTCCAGAAGAACTGAGTTCCTAAATACAGAACGCATTCTACTCCATCAGGCTGCCTCCCAAGTTTTAAATGGTATCCCATGAACACCAGATCTTTTTTTTTTTTTTTAACTTTTCTGAGCTTGAATTTAAAGAAATAAAATGTAGAGACTTAGTGATTATTTCCTAAAAAACTAGTGTCAACAGCTGCTTTCAACGTTCAACACATACCTTAGTATATATCAGTCAAGCTGTATAAGAAAGTTATTTGTTCTGTGTAACTTTTCATCTGACAATCATATATATTGATATGCACATAGATTTACATACCTATATACTTCCTGGTGTTAGAGAATGAATATATTGTACATGGGAGCATTCTGTGTATCCTTTAAATTGAAGAAGAAAGTGGAAAGATTTTAGAATAGTCATAGAGTTCATTCAGCCAGCCACTCAGTAGTAGTACGGATAGTGGAAATGCAAAGATGAAGAAGACTGACACAGTTCTTGGCTTTATGGAAATTAGTACCTCAAGTAACTGTAGGGTATGGATATAGGGAGACAGTCAGTCAAGTCAGTATGGGGAAAGTTATGGTGTTGAAATATAGGATCTTACGGGGACAGAAAAGAGACAGACGCATACACCAGATCAGTGAGGGCGGCCAGAATAAAAGTTAACCAGGGGTGCTTGCTTCGGCAGCACATATACTAAAAAAATAGGAACGATACAGAGAGGATTAGCATTGCCCCTGCGCAAGGATGACATGCAAATTCGTAAAGCATTCCACATTTTTATATGACCCAGCAATCCCACTACTGCACATATACCCTGAGAAAACCATAATTCAAAAAGAGTCACGTATCACAGTGTTCATTGCAGCACTATTTGCAATAGCCAGGACATGGAAGCAACCTAAGTGTCCATCGACAGACGAATGGATAAAGAAGATGTGGCACATATATACAATGGGGTATTACTCAGCCATAAAGAGAAACGAAATTGAGTTATTTGTAGTGAGGTGGATGGACCTAGAGACTGTCGTACAGAGTGAAGTAAGTCAGAAAGAGAAAATCAAATACTGTATGCTAACACATATATATGGAATTTAAAAAAAATGGTTCTGAAGAACCTAGGGGCAGGACAGGAATAAAGACACAGACGTAGACAATGGACTTGAGGACACGGGGAGGGGGAAGGGTAAGCTGGGATGAAGTGAGAGAGTGGCATGGACATATATACACTACCAAACGTAAAATAGATAGCTAGTGGGAAGCAGCTGCATAGCACAGGGAGATCAGCTCGGTGCTTTGTGACCACCTAGAGGGGTGGGATAGGGAGGGCAGGAGGGAGATGCAAGAGGGAAGGGATATGGGGATATATGTATACGTATAGCTGATTCATTCTGTTATAAAGCAGAAACTAACACACCATTATAAAGGAATTATACTCCAATAAAGACGTTAAAAAAAGAAAAAAAACAAAAGTTAACCAGGGGAAGGGCAGTGGTATTCCAGGAAGAGGAAACAGCATGTATGAAGACTCAGAGAGAGCTCAGGATTGGAAAGAAGGTCAGTAAAGGTAGAGCTTCAATAGGCAAATCTGCAAAAACATTGTTTTAGGAATTTCTCAAAAGAATCAGTCTGCCAGTCTTCCTTATTAGTTTCCATTGGAGGCTCTTACACTATACGTGAGGTTGTTTTTTCTGACATAGTATTTGTTCTTTATATTGATTTTCAAGCATCTAACATTCTCCGTAATGTCCTATTTGAGTAAAATTATCATTATCATCTATAGACGTATATTTCTTAAGCTCCTACCAGTTGTGAAGGCCTGCATACTAAGACTGCCGCATCTGAACCCCGATTATAGTAAAGGATTTAAAGTTGAAAATATTAAGTTGTTCTTGGTCTGTTCAGAGAGACCAAGTGTACATCCTTGAAGCTACTTTTTTCCCTACAATTCTTTGATCCGGTGATTTCACCTCATTATTCCTATTCTAATTCCCTTGGTTCAGTTTCTTAAAAATGTATTTTGAAATATTTAAGACATACAAAAATAGAAATGTTTCAACAAACTCTTGCATGCATCACCCAGTTTAAGAAATAAAATTTTGTTTAAATTTATTTGAATAAGATTTAAAATAATTAAATAAAAATTTTAAATGAATGTATGAATAAAGAAACAAAAATTTAAAAATAGATTAATAATATCCCTGCATGCCTCTTCTCCCCAGTCTCATTCCTTCTTATCCTGCTACATCAAGCGGTAGCTTCTCTCTTACATGTTGCAGTTAATGGGTTCTTGTTCCCAGTACTTTTATTGCATGTACTTTTCTGGCACGTGCATTTTGTAATGTTTCTGATGCTGAGAACTCTAATCTCTCTGCCATCCAATCTAGAGAGTAATCCTCTGACATTTTACTGCAGGATAATTTCTCCTAGGTTTGACAGTGAGTCAGTGAGTCAAAAGACTCCAGGCTCCAGTGCTGTGTTTCCAAGGGTTACAGAAGTTCTCTAAGCATCTTTCCTTGACGTATAACATAATAAAAAAGCATTGCCCTTGACTTTTGTTTTGGTAATTATAATCAATAGATGCTTTAGATATGTAAGAAGATGTATACATTTCAGAACAATTTTCCTTTTGAGTATTGGAATGAGTGCTAATGATGACGAAAGTGTCCTCTGCTCATTATTTTGGATCAAAATTGATGGACTCTAATTAAACCGAAATATTTCAGCTCACAGTACTAGTTAATTCTGCCTGGTATATAGGCTCACTTTGCAATATATGCAGTTTGCAAACAGATATTAAAGAATAACAGCAAAAGAGCTGAATGCTGAACCTCAAACCTCTTTATGGTAAATTGTTAAATGTTTTTCATGAAAATTCTGGGGATCACTTTCTGAGAAATCCCTCCACATCTAGAAATTTCAGTTTCCAGTTACCCATGAAGGAATGGAAATGATTTACTTATTATTTGCCTTTGGAAAGAGTATTTTAAAGCTATATTTGTGTGGATATCACAATTTCAACATGATTTACTATCTTTAGGGTTAAACCACATGTGTATAAAGGATCTTTTGAAGAGCAGTAGTAATACAGTTAGTTTAGGAAGTGCCACAACTTCAGCTTCCTGTTCTTTGCCTTGGCTTTCTTAAAAAGTGAAGACTTTCTGCTCTGTCCTGTCAAGAGCAAATGCAGAAGGAAGGAACCAGAGGCAGGCCTGCCCCCTTGACCTGTCCTGCTGGGCGTGTCAGTTTGCTAGAGGAGACCTGGCAGCCCTGGGCTCTGTGTCCGGGGACCCTGCAAGTAGGTGGGGGCATTCCTGACTTCTGTGATCATAGCTCCCTGTAGGTACAGAAGACACCACAGCGGCCAATGAATCCATCTAAATATTTAAGTAAAGTAGGACGAATAGTTCAAGTCATCTTAGGAACTTGTCAAAATTTAGGATTCTAGGAATCATTTACGAGACATAGGAGTATAAGGAGTCTGTTAAATTTCTAATTTGAAAATTTCTAAGGTGATGTCCATCTTAGAAAAGAATATAATACTAAGACTTGATCCCTAGCCCTCTAAGACGTTCAATGGACCTCTGGGCTTCCTTCCTTTCACCTGCTAACCTTTGTCTTCCAGTCTTCCTTTTCTCAATTCCCATTATGTGGAGTAAATGTGGTGGCTTTTATTTCTTCCTTGCCTTTCCCTGAGCGGGTGAGTGATGCCAACAGCTGAGTGTCTTCTTCAGAGAGCATCTCGGACCACTGTGCATTTTGTGTGTTTGGTGGTGGGCAGGCCAGGCACGCACAGAGTTAAGCCCACGGCCGCCCTGTGTTAACTGAGCATTTCTCAGTGTAGCCAGGTCGTAATCCCTAAGCAGATGCTTTAGGGGTCTTGGTATTGTCCAGAAGTGGCTCTTGTATGAGAAAAACGCAGCCATGCAGAAATGGCACACACACTGTTGACTCGCCCACCGTGGCTTAAGGTTTTTCCTTTATAACATCCATGAACCCGTTTCATCTCTACCTAGCCAGAGAGTGTTGGCGCCTTCCCTGTCGCTACACCTTTAACTCGTTAAAAATAAAAAATTAAACAACAACGACAATAAACTAGAATCACATCGTAACGTTCCCTACTGATAAGAGGTTCTGGTTTTCCTTGCGTTCTTTTCGGTTTGTCGTTGTTGGCCCAGACCTTGCCCCTTTCTCAGGTCTTTCAGCCGCATCGTGGCCTTTCAAAACTTTTAAGTCCTGTAATACTATATTTTGTGAAGAAGGGAAAAAAATGAGATTTTTTTCCTCCTTGCTTTTGTTAACCCATTCTTGTTTTAGGCTCCAACAAAAAGGGTTTTTGTTAACTGGAGCTTAAAATCGGCCAGCTTGCAAAGTATTCTCCCTTTTTATGCAGGGAGGATTAGCTTGGCATGTTATGCAGTTCCCTTGTATGAGCCATTCACGTGTCCTGTCAGAAGGTGTATAATTACTCACTTCACCATCAGCAATCATTCTTAAGTTAAAACCTGTTTTAAACCTCTCATTAATATAAATCATACCGGGAAGGTAGAAAATACACCTTCAAAAAGAACGAAGTGTTAGGGAGCTAATCTGTTCTTTTCATAATAGACCCAGAGTAAATAATTTTTACTTAGCGCTTTTCTCTCTTTGCAATCAAAATAGTTTGTGATAAAAGATCGGGTACCAGGGGTTGCATAAATGTGCAATGTTTTATTCAGACGGGATTGGGCTTCCTGCTTGGTGCCAGCTTCGTTTTCTCTCTGTCACCCTTGAACAGTGAAGTGTGTAATCCTCCATTCTTTTAAAGTCAGCCCCCTGACAGAATTTCCTCTCTCTCCCTCTCTCTGTCTCTCTGTCTCTCTTTCTCTGCCCTTCTCTCTCTCTCCCCCCTCCCTCTCTCTCTTGCCCTCTCCCTCTCGCCTTCTCCCTCTCTCTCTCTCTCTCTCTCTCTCACAGACACACACACACACACACACACACACACACACACACACACACACAGAGAGATTCAGGAGTGCAATGTTTTCATTTTTCAGGTTTTTCTTTCAATGAACTATCCCAGCATGCTTGGCTAGCTAGCAAGCAGTCTGAACATATAAACAATGCCTCAAAGTATGATTTTTCTTCATGGAAGAGCCTTAGGCCAAGGACTCAAATATCCATGGTCTATTTATTCATTAGCAATGTGTTCTAGTACAGATATGGTGGCTCTAAAGGCATAGCTCGAGTTACTCATCTTCCTAACATACAGAGGCTGCTTCTGCTCTTCCTCCATGCCTCCCACACCAGACTCTCCCTGCCACTGCATCAGACATGTTGTGGCTGTGGAACATTCAGTCCAAGCTGGGGCCTCAAGATGAGGGAGTTAGGCAGTCTCTGAAAAAATGTCTTAAATTCTTATACATCCTGAAAGGCCCAGCCAGATCTGGCATTTGCCCACCTCTCCAAATTCATTTCTTACTTTTCTCCCTAGCGCTTCTGACTCATCTTCTGACAGTCTCCTTTTTCTTCTTTAAATTTGCCAAAGAGCCCTACTCTTTTCTACCTAAGGGACTTCACTTCTACTAATCCCATGTGTCCCAGTTAAGTTTTACTCATTCGTCAGGGTCTAAATTTAAGCCAATGTGCTTTCTTTTTTCCACATTTTTTCAATTCAGTGCCAACCAGAAGTTATTCTAGGTCCTTGAGATTCAGGGTTGCTTTGAACAGATGACATCCCTGCTCTCATGGGGCTTATATCCTAGGAAAGGCCTTCAACATAGAAGTCTTCTTGGACATTCCAATCCATGTGGGCCCCCTTGAAGTTGTGTTTCCATAAAACTCTATGAGTCTTCATTGCATTTTCTTCACTCTGAAGGAATAAAGGAATGGCTGTCTCCCCGTCCCCAAACATCTTCCAATTATAGTCTTCCTGAATTCTTTTACATCACTCTTACACTGTCTGAAACATTATACTAATTAGAAATTCATTGGGATTGACAGACATTTTCTTAAAAAATAAATGTCAATTACCAAAAGCAATTGTTTTAAATTCATATCATCTGCTTTTCTTTTAGCACCTGGTGGACATTAGTGGCTGCAGGAATGAGGACAAGGTTAGGTTGAGAGGTGATGCTTTTAGTGACTGGAACAGTGGGAAATCCAAGGTGGCTGGCATGGGGCACAGTGCCTGGGAGGATGGGTGTCAGGGAGATGGGAGTGCCCACAGGGAGAGAAGAGGGTTTGGAAGTGAAGATTGGCTTTCTTTAGGAATTTAAATAGAGAAAGCTACGGCCCCCCTTTTCTTTTTTGTCTCTTGGGAAAGAAGGAAAGGAACTAAAATTAGTTCATCTTTTATGTGCCGAGGACTTTACCTATCTTATTTCCTTTTTTTTAAAAAATTTCTTTTAAGGCATTATTTTATCTCCAGTTAATATTTAAAGATCAGGTCTCTTTAATTCCAGAATTAGAACATGTAAAACTGACCCTCTGTAGCCTCTGGGTACTCAATTAATGTCTGTAGAATGAATGAATTCACTGTATAGAGACTTATTCTCCACTTTAGCATGAGTCTTCAAGCCAGCTTCCCTAGACTCAAATTTCATGTTGGTACTATTGGTATCATAGCTGAAGTGCATTCAGAGTTGAGTTGGGCTTTGTGGGCTGGTATGAAAACCTAGTCACCTTGTATGATATTGTTTTGATAGGAGATTTCAATGTGAGGTCCAGACCACTGACTCGCCTATGAGCTTTTGGAGCTCTGTTCCTTAGTAAGTTGGGGGTTACCCATATGTGAATACAGAGGTGATATGAAATTAAATCTTACGTATTCTGTTTTCTTGTGATACTTAGGATACTTCTAATTGAGTTTAAGTGGTTCTCTCTCTTTCTTTTTTTTTTTCTCATAAATCTCCCCAAAGCCTTTTTATAAGTAGGTAGTATACCTAATAATGTTAGTAATAAAAATTATCACCTAAAAAAATTTAAAAGAAGTCAAAGGAAAACAAGAATTTCTAAGATCCCCCAAATGTAAGATCTTTTGACATGTCCCTGTTTCATACTGAGTCACCAGGAACATGACATTAAGCTGATTTTGATTTGGGTTCAAGTGAGAGAGAAACCACGTTAGTGATGAATTCTAATAAGATTAAAATACAGTCACAGAGAGAGACCCCAGATGGACTGAGAGAGGCAAACCATGAGATCCTTTCTTATGTAATGGTAAAGGCTGGCCAGAAAGGAAGCTTTTTCACTGGAATCTTTGCAAAACTGCATACACCAATTTACAGGCAGTTTGAATTTATATGTAATTGACGTATTTCAAAAACATTAAATGTTGGGATTGACATATATACACTAGTATGTATAAAATAGATAACTGATAAGAACCTGCTGTATCAAAAAAAATAAATCAAATAAAATTCGAAAAAAAAAGACATTAAGTGAAGAGCGACATGTTTGCTATTTTGACCACTAAATTTGAGTGTGTAGTGGGAGTAGGTAGGCTTTAGTACATGGGCTCAAGTAGAAGATTATTTGGTTGAGATGTGGGAAGCACTAGTAAGAAAAATAAGGTTCATATCGAGTCCAGTGCCTTTGATGTGTATGTTTCTATTCCTATATAATAACTTTTGAAGTCAGCTTCAACACAGTATATTTTTACAGTTACTTCTACTGTTCCTATAACAATTTTTAAAAAGATACATAGAAATGCAAAGTTGGATGAGAAATCTGATTAAAGGAAGAGTAAATGAATGATTCAAAATGAGTTAAAAATGAAATTTTGTCTTTAAAAGGTATTATGTTAAAGTACACTTGGAAAGAGAAATTATGTAAAATTAAATTCATAGATATAGATTCTTCCAAAGTACCAGGAGACATGGTAGTTCAGTGGATGGAACACAGGCTCTGGAAACCTGGGAGGCTCTTCTCTGCATCTCACCAGCAGCATTAACTTGAGCAAATTACTTAACCTCTTGAGGCCTCTCTTGTTCCTCACCCGTAAGATAGGGCTGATAATAATAGTATCCACCTTGACAGTCTGTATTGAGAAAGCCAACTTTTGTGAGGTTTCTTATAAATGCCTATTTATCAATGCCCTCTCACACGGTGACTGTTCTCATCAACAATTATATAGCAGTAAAGGAAATAGATATTTAAAAAAAATTATTACAAGTAAGTCACAACGTATTGTTATTATCTTCCTGTTTTCATGACAGGATTCCTATTACTTAGGTTCGGGAAAATATCCAATTCATGAAAATCCAAAGCAGCTGTGCTTTTGTTGTATAGTACCTGTTATAATACATTTCAAGTTTAAAGAGGGACATTTCAGAACAATGTTCATTGATTAAAAAAATTCATCAATTTTTGGTTCATTCAATAAACAGTTTCTGAGTACCTAGTAATATTTTATGTCTTATATTAACCTCTAGGAATAAAAAGCAAAGGCTCTTTCCACAGTCATCCACAGGGACGTCACAGGCTAAGAATAAAGTTTTACCAAGGAACTGGTAATACACTAGACAGTGGTAAGTGGCAGAAAGCTTTGAACTGAAAAACAAGGTTTTAAAATTGTAGTATTTGGGGGGCATCCTTAGGAAGGATTCTACACACACACAGAGACACAAACACACCTTGAGTTTATAAGTTAGAAAGCCATTTGAAATGTAAACAAAAAAGTCATTTAAAAATTTTAGTCCATAGCAAAGACCGAATTATCTGAATAACTCTAATTGTTCATTTCTAAGGTGTCCTTGGCTGTATTAATCTAATGTTTATTTTTAAAATGTGATTAGCAATTATCTGGAATACTTTTAAAAATATATGCTTCAGTTAATAAAGGTCATGTTAAATTTTTTTTTGTTTTTTGTTGTTTTGAGACTCATAGTCTTATATATTCATTGCTGTTCTTGAGGTTGTTTTTACTGAATAGATTTTAATGAAAAATATTCTTTAAATATTGCTTATTGGCTTACTGGATGAGAGATGATTCATCTCTCAATGAATTAATATTTTCAGTTTTGTTACAAAGCCAAATTGTCATCATTAAATGATTTTAGAAAAAAATAACATGTTCTTTAAAATGTAGAGTACATACCTTCTCAATTAATTATTTTGTCAATGTTTATTGAACAATGAGAGCCAATTGAAGATTACAATAATTGAATCTTCTGAACTAGTGTTAAAAAATTTACCGGATCAATGTTCTAAGTCGTTATTCTAATCAATTTTGTTGAAATGAGATCCATTCAAAAGGAAATAACACATATTTCACCACAATGACCAAATATTATGTACAACCAATGTAAAAGAAAAATTCATTAGAAACAATTATATTGGCCTGGACCTTTAAATATTTTGTTCTGTGTTTCCAAATACTTTTTGGATCTTATTGTAGAGAATGACAGCAACTTTGGGAGTCAATCCTGAGAGTTTGGTAGAACTAGATCTGCTTCTAAGCTTAATGCCTGCTTATTAAGCTGGAAAACGTTATTATTTTTTTATATTAGACTTTAATATCATAAACAATGACAGGCTTTTCATGTTGTTTTCATAAAACAAAATTTGCTTATAAACCCAAAGCCATAAAACCACAAAAACCCCAGAAACAATCCATCACTTTGTTCCATCCCAAGTTCACTTTATTGCTTTCAAATACATAAAGTGCCCTGTACTTGAGGAAGAATATAGTGTAAGGATGAATTCTCATAGCATTCCTTAGGATTTAAATCCTTGGATATCCAAATCAAATGCATTCAAGTAAACAAAGCTACAGGTCATATTTAAAAAATGCTTTCAGAGGAAAATTTATACAACTCAAAAACTGCTTAATGTCCTTGAAGGGAAGAAACTATATACCTACATTAGTGGTAAAGAAAATATGAAACTGGAAAATATATAATTCTGGAAACGAATAACACAGGGCAGATGATTAAACTGAGATCATATAAAGCTTGATTTTTGTTCAGGACACTTTCAATTGCAATTATTCTCTTTGGTTCTTAGCTGTTTATTTTTAGTGGTGAGATCATAGTTTTCCATGATTAGGGAAATAGGGTCTCCATACGGAACTATGATGTGGAGTCCAGAAAATAACCGTGGTATCAGTGGAACAGAGGTCTCAGCAAATGCTGGTGTAGTTTCACCCCCAACCCCAGTATTAAGAAATAATTAACATACATCACTGTATAAGTTTAAGGCGTACAGCATGATGGTTTGATGTATATTGTGAAATGATTACCACAACAGCTTTAGCTAACATCTATTTTCTCATATAAAGAAAAAAAGGAAAAAAAATTTTCCTTGTATTAAGAACTCCTAGGATTTACTCTCAACGACTTCCCTATATATCATACAGCTGTGTTAGCTATAGTTATCATGTTGTACATTACATCCCTAGTACTTATCTGTCTTGTAACTGGAAGTTCGTACCTTTTGACCACCAGCCTCCAGTTCCCCCTCTGCCCACCTTCTGCCTCTGGCAATCACAAGTTTGATTTCTTTTTCTGTGAGTTTGTTTGTTTGTTTAGATCCTACATGTAAGTGAGATCATACAACAATTGTCCTTCTCTTCTGACATATTTCACTTAGCATAATGCCTTCAAGGTCTATCCATGCTGTCACAAATGGTAGGATTTCTTCTTTTTTATGACTGAATTATAGATAGATAGATAGATAGATAGATAGATAGATAGATGGATGGATCTCACAACTTTTTAATCCATTCACCTGTTGATGAACACTTAGATTGTTTCTATGTCTTGGCTATTGTAATTAATGTTGCTATGAATGTGAGTGCAGATATCTTCAGAGTTAGTGTTTTTGTTGTCTTTGGATAAATTCCCTTTTCTCCACATCCATGTCAGCATTTGTTATCTCTTGTCTTTTTGATGATGGCCATTCTAACAGGCAGGAGGTGATATCTCATTGTGGTTTTAATTTGCATTTTCCTAATGACTAGTGATGTTGAGTATCTTTTTATGTACCTGTTGGCCTTTCATACATCTTCTTTGAAGAAATGTCTATTCAGTTTCTTTGCCCATTTTTAATTATATATATTTTTTGCTACTGAATTGTATGAGTTCTTTATATGTTTTGGATATTAACCCCTTATCAGATAAATGGTTTTCACTTTGTTGATCATTTCTTTTGCTATACAGCTTTTTAGTTTGATGTAGTCCCACTTGTTTATTTTTGATTTTGTTGCTTGTGCTTTAGATGTCATATCCAAAAAATCATTATCAAGGCCCATATCAGGGAGCTTTGTTTCTATATATTCTTCTAGGAGTTTCATGGTTTCAGGCCTTACATTTAAGTCTTTAATTCAATTTGAGTTAATTTTGGGGAGTAGTATAAAATATGGGACCAGTTTCATTTTTTTGCATGTTAAGAGCTAATTATCTCAGCACTACTTATATTTAAAAAATATTTTATTGATGTATAATTGATTTACAATGTTATGTTAGTTTCTGCTGTACAGAGAAGTGATTCAGTTATACATATGTGTACATCCCTTTTTATATCCTTTTCCATTATAGTTTATCACAGGATATTGAATATATTGGGTTGACCAAAAAATTTGTTTGGGTTTTACAAACTTTTTGGCCAACCCAATAGTTCCCTGTGCTATACAGTAGGACCTTGTTGTTTATTCATTCTATGCATAATCATTTGCCTCTGTTAATCCCAATCTCCCAATCAATCCCTCCCCCCCCACCCCTCAGTACCACTTATTGAAGGGACTGTCTTTTTTCTATTGTGTATGCTTGGCTTTCTTGTCAAATATTAGTTAACCATATATGCTTGGGGTTATTTCTACATTCTCGATTCTGTTCCATTGGTCTGTTTGTCTCTTTTCACGCCAGTACCCTCCTGTTTTGATGACTACAGTTGTACAGTGTAGCTTGAAATCAAGAAGTGTGATGCTTCCTGCTTTGTTCTTCTTTCTCAGGATTCTTTTGCTATTTAGGGTCTTTTGTGATTCCTTATAAATTTTAGGAGTGTTTCTGCTACTTCTGTAAAAAATGCATTTGGAAGCTTGCATTAATCCTCTAGATCAGCGGTCCCCAACCTTTTTGGCATCAGGGACTGGTTTTGTAGAAGAGAATTTTTCCATGGGAGGGGGTAGGGGATGGTTCAGGTGGTAATGAGAGCAATGGGGAGCGGCAGATGAAGCTTCACTCGCTCACCTGTCACTCCCCTCCTGCTGTGCGGCCTGGTTCCTAACAGGCCGCAGACTGCTACTGGTCCATGGCCCGGGGGTTGGGGACCCCGCTCTAGATGATTTCGGTAGTATTGACATTTTAACCATATTAGTTCTTCCTGTCCATGAACACAAGATACCTTTCCATTTATTTGTATCTGCTTTGATTCCTTTCATCAATGTCTTATAGTTTTCAGAGTAGAGATCTTTCAACTCCTTAGTTAAATTTATTCCTAAGTATTTTATTGTTTTTGATGCCATTGTAAATGGGATTGATTTCTTTAGTTCTTTCTCAGAAAATTCATTATTAGTATATAGAAATGCTACTGATTTTGCATGTTGATTTTGTATCCTGCAACTTTACTGAATTCATTGGTTGGATCTAAGTTTTTTATTGTTGTTATTATTGTTGACTTTTTAGGATTTTTTTATATATAAAATCATTTTTTATATATAAAATCTGCAAATAGAGACAATTTTACCTCTTTTTGTCCAATTCTGATACCTTGTTTTTTCTTGCCTGATTACTCTAGCTAGGACTTCTAGTACTATGTTGAATAGGTGTGGTGAGAGTGGGCATCCTTGTCTTGTTCCAGATCTTGGAGGAAAAACTTTTAACCTTTCACCAATGAGTATGATATTAGCTGTGGGCTTGTCATATATGGCCTTTATTATGTTGAGATATGTTCCTGCTATGCCTAATTTGTTCAGAACTTTTATCATAAATGGATGTTGAATTTTGTCAAATACTTTTTCTGTATTTATTGAGATGAGCATATAATTCTTTCATTTTACTGATTTGATATATCATATTGATTTATTTGCATATGTTGAACCATCCTTTCATCTCAAGGATAAATCTTACTTGAACATAGTGAATGATGCTTTTAATGTGCTGCTGCATTTGGTTTGCTAGTTTATTTAGAATTTTTGCATCTATATTCATCAGGGATATTGGCCTATAGTTTTATTTCCTAGTAGCATCCTTTTCTTGTTTTAGTATTGGGATAATGCTGGCCTCATAAAAGGAGTTTGAGAGTGTTCCCTCCTCTTCAGTTTTTTGGAAGAGTTTGAGAAGGACTGTTGTTCATTCTTCTCTAAGTATTTGGTAAAAGTCACCAGTGAAGCCATCTGGTCCTGGCCTTTTCTTCATTGGGAGATTTTTTGATTGCTGATTCAATCTCCTTGGACTATTCAGATTTACTATTTTTTCCTTGATTCAGTCATGGTAAGCTTTATGTTTCTAATAATTATTCATTTCTTCTAGGTTGTCCAATTTGTTGGCATATAGCTGTTCAGTGTGGCATAGCTTTTGTAGCTTAGGACTTAAGCTACAAAAAAACAGTCCTAGCTTAGGACTGTTATGCTTGTTGAATATGGCCTTCTGAGTAGGCCAGAAAGATCTTAAAAGTTGTTTATTGTTCAGGGAAATACAATAAGGGATGAGAATGGATTTAAGGAGGGACTTTTTTATTTTATTATGAGCTTATGTCTTTGAGTATTGTTTAGATTGTTTATGGGTTAGATAGAAGCCTATTTGCTTGAAGGACAAAATCCCAGAAGATACACAGAATGCCCATCAGTGGCTTCTTGGCCAGCTGGAGTGTAGTTGAGGTGCTGATAGGATACAGGGTGGCTGGGAAGGAAGCCATGGCCAGAGCCTGTGAGACCAGGTGGGTTCCTACTGCTTCACTTCTCTATCAGTCACAGGCACTGCCATTTCCTTATCAGACGTAGGTGTGGAGGAATTGAGCTAGAACTAATAGGAAGGTTTTTCTGCTTTTGCGTTTCATTGAAATTAGATTGGCTCTAACCTGTTCCTTTAACACAACTTCCTCCTTTTTTTCCTTTTTTTTAACCATTGAGGTCAAATGTAATTTTTCAAAATTTTACTTCTTGATTTCTCTCTCCCGTGGAATTGCACAACAGGGAAAGAACTTGAAGTATAAAGGAAGCCAGTGTAATTATTAAATAATGAATGGTTACATTTTCATAGATAAATGTCATAAAATAAAAAACTCTGGAATGCTAATTTTTAACAATGTTCATATCTAAATGTGTTTCTTCTGGAAACTGTGGGTGGGAATTGTGCATGCTAAAATTGATGCAAATAGGTTGCAATTCAGAAAAACAATTCAGCGTAGAAGTTTGAACTGGAATCTAATGTAGTCACTTATCAGTAAGTGGAGGGCTTGGTTAAAGTAGATCAGCTCTGAGATCTGCTCTGCTGCTCACAGTATACAGAGTGCAGCCTGGCTTCTGTCAGGATAGACTAAGATTTTTGTCTTCAAGTCCCTGCTCTATGGTTCTATGATCTGGGCATAGTGCCTAACCTCTCTGAGCCCCTGGTTAGCTGTGTAACTCAGAAGACAGAGCTGCAGGTAACATTCCAAGGGAGCAGCAGAAAGAAGGAATGGATTAATGCTGAGTCCAAAGACTAGGAAAAGTTCTAGGACAGAAAAGGCATTTGATCTGGTCTGCATGGAATGCGGGTTCCTAAACGCAGTGGATAAAGAGAAGGACAGACTTGTCTAGGGGAGTAGCATGGGCAAAGGTACAGTGGTCCAGCTCACTGGGGCTTGAAATGCATGACTTCCTGTCAGGGGAGCTGAACCTGGAGTTTAGGAAATGGCCTTTGAGGACCCTGAACGCCATATGAAGTGACTTTATTCAGTAGGTGTATATGTTTCTTGTGCTGTGTAACAGATTACCACCAATTTAAAGCAACACACATTTATTTATTTATTTTCTATTTTTTTTTTTTTTTTTTTTTTTTTGCGGTATGCGGGCCTCTCACTGTTGTGGCCTCTCCCGTTGTGGAGCACAGGCTCCGGACGCACAGGCTCAGCGGCCATGGCTCACGGGCCCAGCCGCTCCGCGGCATGTGGAATCTTCCCAGACCGGGGCACGAACCCGTGTCCCCTGCATCGGCAGGCGGACTCTCAACCACTGTGCCACCAGGGAAGCCCAACACCCATTTATTAATATGCAGTTTTGTTGGTCAGAAGTCCAGAGCAGTGTGTACAGTCTCTGTGCTATTATAAGACTGAAATCAAGGAGGCTGCTGGGGCGAGTACTCATCTGGAGGCTCCGGGGAAAAGTCTGTTTTCAGGCTCATTCTTGTTGGCAGAATTTAGCTTCTTGTGGTTGGAGGATTGAGGTCTGCATTTCTTTGCTGGCTCTCAGAGGGCCGTCCCCTATCCTTACCATGTAGCTCTCTCAATTTTCAAGCCAGCAATGGCACATAATTCCTTCTCCTTCTTTGAATCTCTCTGACTTACCTTCTGAGATGAGCCAGAGAAAATGCTCTGCTTTTAAAGAGCTCATGTGATTAGATCAGGTTCACCTGGATTACTTCCCTAATTTAAGGTCAACTGTGTCACGTAACATAACCTAATCGTGGGATTAAAATCCATCATATTCACAGTCCCAGGGACTATGCAGAGCATGTAGACCAGGGGGCAGGAAATTTAAGGGACCATCTTAGAATTCTGCCTTCCACAGAACTGCAGGTATCTGAGCAAGAGAGTTATGTGTTCCAAGCAGCATTCTAGAAAGTTGACAATACTGGAATGTAGAGAGTGTTTTGGAAAAAATGAGAGACTGGAAGCAATTGACACAGGAGGAAGTCTTTGCAATATCAAAGGGCTTTAGTACTGCTTATGTCCTGTTCAGTACTGATTTAGTGCAGTTTAGTTTGAGAAGGGCTTCAGGGCATTGGAAATAGGGATCCAAGGATCAAAAGGACTTGACAACTTGCTACCTTCAGCTAGGAGCCAGGATAGTATTCCTTTGTGGTTTTGGAGGGAGAAATAATGGGTGGTGCTAAGCAGATGGTCTCTCTGTGCCTCCCGCTCTGAATCATGTGCTGGCGCTTCACTTTTAAATTAAATTCACGATTTCCTCTTTATTGTTGAATCCAGAAGCCAGTTTGAGGACTGCTGGACCTTTCTAACACCTTCATTTTATAAATGAGAAAACAGAGGCTCATAGAGGAGAAATGGCATCCCTGCTAGAGTTTCTTAGTTTTGCCAAGTATGTAGTTTAGTTTGAGAAGAAACAACTCATTGGTAAAGAATGAGTAGAGGGGTAGAGGGCATAAGAAAGGGCAGCTCATGAGATTATCTCATGGATTCAAGGGAGACTGGGATTAGCTTGGTTTGGGATTCATTAGGAAAACTTCAGTCGTGTAAACGGGTCTTAGCCTGGCTGTTGAAGGAACTAATGGAGAGAAAAATCAGAATTACCTCCATAAAGGTCTGCAGACAAAGCCAGTTCTGTGCAAAGTTGGGGGATAAAAGATGCTCCAGAGGCAGTGTGGTACAGTGGCATGAGCTTTGAGGTCTTAGGTGTTTGAGCTGTGTGATGTTGGGGAAACTATTTGTCTCCTTGAGTGTCAGTTTTTCCTACTGTATAATGGGGCTAGTAATTTTGCACATATGAATGCATAATAACAGTTCTGTGGGTCAAAACCAGTTGAATATCTGAAACCTTATATGTTTCAACCTAATCTATCAATACCCGATAGGGTTGCTGTGAGGCCTGGCTGTGATAATGCATGTTTAGCACAGTACCCAGCATATAATCGGTACTGAATGTATAACACCTGTTTGTAATATTATTCAAGGAAAAGGAGACTTCAGACTTTGGAATTTAGGCAGAGAGGTTAACCTTTCAAGCCAAGCCTCTCACTTTGAGATACAGGACAGTAGCCGGGCTGCGAGGGAGAGGATTCTGGATTTCAAGTGAAATGTGAGAATATCAACCAGAGGATCAGGTCAGGAGGCCAGAAGGACTTCTGATGTGTCAATATTTGGCTTGACCTGGGCATACAAAGTTTAGTAATTTCACTGTGAATTATAGTTCTAGAGAAGCTCATGGACTTGGGAGGAAGCTAGATGGGCTGTAGATAGGATAAAACCTAGTTCAGAGCAGAAAACCCTCCTTGGGAGGGACAGAGAGGGCCAGGAAGGAGGGATGGGATGTGTGTTCGTGGGCGGGGGGCGGCGAGGGAGGAAGAGCAGGGCTAGATCTCACTGGATGAAGAACAGAAGCTCTGGGTGGTGGAAACTCATCTGGACGGGGCTGAGTTTTAGTGACCAGATGGGCCAGAAGTGAGGAATTTACACTTTGTTGAAGGAGGTTTTCTAGAAGGGAAATGAGGGTTCCTTAGGGAAGAGTAAAGAGCTGGGAGAGTGGCCGGAGAAAGGGGAGGAAGCGTGGGGAGGGGTGAAATTTGTGAGTGTTAAGGACGTGGGGGTGATGGGTGCGCAGAGATGTGAGAGCTGTGGGCTGCGATCCACTGGCCAGGACACTGGGTCCAGTAACCAGAGTGACAGCAGGACGAAACCAGGGTTCCCGGGCAGGGCTCCTGATTTCTCCAGAACTCTAGGTCTGGTAGGAAGGAAGACCCCTTGTGCAGAATAATCCACCTCTTAGCCCTCCCCCCCACCCCCTTACGATATTTGAGAATACTAAGTCTCTCCCCTACTCCAATTCACAAAACAGAATCAAAGCATCTCTGAGCCTGTGAATCACAAGGGCTTTATGACAGCTTCAGAGAGGTGCCTTGACCTTGTTTATGATGCCTGTGCTAATTAGAAAGGACTGTGTTCTTTTTGTGGCGTAAGACTTTGCGGTGGACCTACATGGTCATTATGATCAGTAATAATAAATGATAAAAATTTAGAACAGGTGTCTGATAATCCTTGGTAGAGAGGTGTCATGGGATCTTGTTCCCTGACTTTGCCTTCTCTCCACCTGGAACGGAGGCTGATGAGCCCATCAGACCCCAGCCTGCTGGGAGGAGATGCCTTGGCTCACCGTGAAGAAGGCATGATATGCTGAGATGACTGTTTATCTTGGACGAAGGGCTGCTTTGATGCTCTCCCAGGGCTGGAGATGGAGAATTAGCTTGTGTGCAGATTCATCTTCTCACAGGGAAGTTAGTCTAGTTCCCAGGCATGGAACCTTGGCCTTCAGAGTCACAGGGTGGGTTCTGACGTAACGGGTCAAGATATTGGCTTCTTCTCTTCCAGGAGAATGTTTGATATACTGTTTTATTCACCGTAGCTTTAATTCCACTGTATAAACAAGAACATGCCATTTTCTTGTCATCTGCAGAGCCCCGGATTTCTTAAATCTCATCAAAGGTAGTGTTTTTTATTCAAGCTTTCTTCCTGAATTCTGCCCTGGAGTGTTCATAGGCAGTTTCACATTACTCACCATTTAGTAAAGGTAACAAAAACAAAACAAATCCCAGCAAACATGCCTCCTCCATAAAACGCACATAAAACAGGAATAACATGTGAATGAACAAATCCTAGCTTGAATTCGTTCTCTTGCAACAAATGTAGAGTTGTTTGTAATTTTGAGTAAGTGAGTCTGCAAACCAAAATAGTTAGTAGGTTTAATTTTAGTTTCACAGTTTTGACATGGTAACCCTAAATCACATCTTATTTGCAAAAATCTTTTCAACCCAAACTTTTTTTTAACCCAGTGCCACAAGATGACTCTATGTTAAAATTTCTCAGAAGACAATATAGCTCTATCTATTAACCTAAATTAACATATAGATAATAAATAGTAATATTTATTATCAAGATAGTAAATAATACCATTATTCGCACCTTAGATTCGCTATTCTTGTTGAAAATGTTGGTAGTACTAAACATACCACATTTTAAAAAACAAAAAAGCCTTTAAACGTGGCAGAGAGGAAGTAGTCAGAGGATGTACCAAACTCCATAGGATGGAACATCTTAGGGGAGAAAAAAGGCTAAAGCAATCAAAATTTCTACCAGATTGGATTCTCTGCATGAGTTTCATTAGCCACCTTTTACTGAAGAACTGGCACTTAAGAAGTGTTTTTGTAGTTGGAGACTGAGGTGATAATTTAATGGTCTCCAGTCAGAGCTAGTAGGAGACTAAGAGAGGAAAGGTTTTAGGTTCCCTAGAGGATAGGAAGTGTTTCTTTCAAAATCACTCTCTGTGGTGTCTCCAAGGGCAATGTCAACAAATAGGTCCTTGATAAGTGTCTTTTATGATGGCAGTGGTTGGGTGGATGGTAGATCAATAACTGAAAAATGTCTGAACTTACAAGATTACAGGCTTAATAGAAATCTAGGCATCAGCTATGATCAAGACCAATGCATTTAAAATAAATACTTCTCCACTCTGAGCTCACGGGAAAAAAGGGACTGTGCATGTCAGATGCCAAACCCCTGACCAAATCTGGGCAGTAGTAATAGCCTCTTTGGCCCTTGGTAAAACCTCCAGTAAACTAAATACCAAAATCAAATATAGAAATGAAGGGATCTCTGTAGACTAGCTGAGTGACATGGGTAGTTACTGGTCTCTCAGGTGGCCAGGAGTCCAACTCAGAGTTCTATAATACCTCACTCCTGCTTGCCCAGGACCTTCAAAGTCTCGGATTAATGTATGAAAAATCTTTTTCAAGAGGCTTATTGAAGCTCTGTTGCCTTGGATAGAATGCCAGTGGGTAGAATCTGGGTTTTATCAGGTGCTACTTGAGGAAAAGCATTTATGGTAATTCAAGAAAAGCACTGAAAACAGAAACACGCTTTGGAAGTTGTTATTTGGAGTCAGACTCTTGAACGTATCATGGAAACAAAACAATTGTAAATATTAAAAAAAAATCATCATTTTATTTTATATCTGGCTTGAATATGGTGACCATGTTTGTCTATATTTCCTGGACAACTGGCCTGTTCCTTCAGCAGTTTTCCTTTGGGAAAATGTATCCCTTCCAAATGCTGCCTTGTAGCTCACACCTCATCATTCTTATTCCCTTGTTAGGCTCAGCAATCCTTGCCTTCTTAAAAATGCCGTTAGTTCCACAGAGTAATAGAGGGGTTCTCAGCAATCACAGAAGAAGCCGAGTCTGTTTCCAAAAGTACAGTTTACTGGCAAAGTAGCAGGACCTAAAGGCTTACATTTTTGTGCCCCTCACTGCCATAAATATTTTATTTTCTTACCCTAATTTTCCCTTCACTCAGAATGACTGTCCTGTTTGTTTGATCTCAGTGGTATGTGTTTTTTGGTAAGTGTTCCAAAAATCTTTGGGGGGAATGAAGTGGTCTTAAATGAAATAATTCGTAATATGGCCAGTCAGAGCAGGATTTATGAGTCTTCCAAAATAATGTAAATTTAGTTTGCTTAGTTTGTATCTTTTTTTCTATCTCCCAGCATTATTAAATAATTAGATAATTGATATCTTATCTTTTGGTTGCTCATGCCCACTCCAGAAATAATTTGTAAGACAATCTAATTCAGATTCTGTCTGCTTTAAATAGGAATTAGTGTGGGTTGCGTGTAATATATGTAAAAGATGTAACCTGGGAAAAGTTATTGCCCAGAAGGTTTGGAAATTACTACTCTTTTTCCTTTGGCCATCATAAGGCAATTGATCAAAGTGGTCAACTCAATACAAAGAATATAACTTTGGGGCATAGCATGCTTATGAATTCAAATATTAAATCATTTCACGTATATTCCACTTAATGTTATTAAGTTCTACCCAACAGCACTTTCCAAAAATTACTCATAACTTATGTATGCTACTATGGCAATATTTTAGAAGACAGATGGGGATAGCTGTTGTAGTGTCCAGTGTGAAGCACCATGTCCTGTACATAGACTAGAGTAGTCCTTGTGAAATAAATGACTGTTAGTTGTGGGGTTGTCTGATACAGATTTGTACTGGAAAATTATACTTATTTTCCCTTCTTCAGCAAGACTAAAAGCAATTTTGGCAAATACAACATAGTCCTTAGTGTCACATGAGTATGATGGAATTGAAGTGACTGTTATGTGGCCCTGACCTTGGTGTTGTGATCTGGGTGATGTGAACCCTTTGGAGGATGCAGTATCTCTCTTCTGGGGTTCACTCATTTTTGTGGAAGCTTACCTCCTCCGCAACTTTGTACACACGCACGCGCGCGCACACACAACACCTTCATTCTTACCAGTGGATACAGATGAACCTTGGCGGGACCCACCTGAATCCTGCTTTGGGCCCTTCTCATACCAGAACTTCTTTAGTTTATGCCCCGCCTTCACAGGGACTTTCTGGGGTCAGCAAAGTGACTGGATAAACTAATATATGTCTCCATGTTAGTACAGAACTTCCCTGTGGCATAAGCCCAGCTTGCTTGTCAATTGATATATTTTTGCAAATGATTGTTAATTTTAAAGATTTAGGTATTTTATTTAAAGTTAGTTTAGAAAAATGCAAAAACAAAAATTCTTGACCAGCAGCAATTAGATTTTCAGGTAACTTCTGCCAGCCTATCTTTTCTAAACAAAACAAATCTGTGTTATTTCTTCATATTGACCATTATATCTGACTAAATTTGAATTATACCAGCTTTATCTTCATTCCTAAGAGTGATGATAATACCTATTTTTTATTGCATACTTACCATGAACAAGGCACTGTGCTGGGAATTTACATGAAGTGTCTCAATTCTCGCTACAGTCCCGCTTGGAAGAGATTACTATTTGCCTTTTACAAGATGATTAAAGGACATTTATCCAAGTTACAAAGCAAACAAGTGGACAAGAAGGTTGAGAATTCTTTATTAAATTTTGCTTTGATAACAAGAGTAACAGTTGCTTTTGTAGTAATATTGCAGTATTGTTGAAGTGCATAACATAGGAAGTTAGACTCCATCTCAGTACATCATACAGAGAAAACCACTGTTAACAAATGGTGCATCTTTATCTGACTCTTGAGAATAATCCCTGGAGTTTATCTGATAATTTTTAATGTAACAGTTTCTAATTCTTTTTCTTATGACTTTTTGATGATGTACTTTTTACTTTCTTTACAATTGAGTCAGGATGCATTTTAAATTTAGAATAAGCAAAAATTCTCAGGTCAATATAACTTTTTACACATTTGCTTTCTCTCATTTTTTTTACCCCCAAATACCCAAATCCTTCCTTATTTATTAGTTAACTTTTAACATTTATTCATAAGATAGCCTTCAACTAGTATGTGCAGGTGTTCAGTGCTGTCACCTCTGCTTTTCATTGGACACCGTTAAATGTACACCAGAGACTGAATTTTTCAAGCTCCTTGTTTTAAGTATTTTTGTGTTCTTTTTTTGGTTACAGATACGCTAGAAAATCTATAGAAACCTATGTGAAAGTTGGTATCTTTGGAGATTAAATAAAGACTGCTTTAGCCATTACTCTTCTATTTCTTGCCTTACTAAGCACCCCATTCATGAGCTTGACATGTTATTTTTTACCCAGCTATTTACTTAAAAAATTAAAATTAATACATTTACAGAAAAATCATTAAATACTGCATATGGGTAAAAATGAAAAGCAAATGTCCTTCCTCCTCTCGTTTCTCTCTCAGCCTTACACTCATTCCTAAATTTCTTCTGTTTCCAGATTTTCTTAATGGACATATAAGCATATTTTAAGTAGTAGCATCTTTTTAAGTTTAAATTATCCAGGATGACCACCTTCACAGTGCATGCCTCCCTCACATGTTCACTGCACTGCTGAATAAGCAGGTCTCAGCAAGACTTTCATATTCAGTAAAATAAGAATACATTTCAAATGGGAAAGACAACCAGGACCAAGGAAATAGAAATGGAGAATGCAAATATGGAAAAGAGTACAAATTTGTAGTCTATAAAGCTCAATAATGTTGCCTGCTAGATTAACAAGTATCAAATGAACACAAGTGTTCTGGTTGTCAGTGTAAAAGGAAGGGATATAATCGGTAATACTTTTTTTTTTTAATCTGAAAGACTTAAATGTGACCAGTTCTTAGAGGGAAACTTTGAGCCTGGATTTCTCAAGTTTCCATGGAGGATTTTTCTGTTAGGTTGCTTGTTGGAGCAGCACAGGTCAAAATGGTAGGTGGCGATGTGAGATGTATCCAGCTCCATACCTCACGTGGGGGCCTCCTGTTCAAAAATGAAGAATTTCAGGACAGTGATAGCAGGCATCCAATCAAGTGGCTTTGCAGGTCTGGGACATGAAGCCAGCCCAGTGTACCTGGAGGTCCTTGACCACGTGGAGGCCTCTGAGGAGTGGAACAGGCTGGTAGAGGAGTGGGGAGGTCGTGCCATATGCAGGGATGTGTTCCACTGAGGGTCCTCTTTGGGGTTTCCTGATCTTGGCCACATCTTAAGGAAGGGGCATTGATGGTGGGCTAGGATGTGGTGACTTGGGGGAGGGGGAGGGGGGAGTAATGTGGGGAAGTGTAGAGGAGGCTCTGCTAGAAACAATAGAAATGTTTGATAGCTGACGTATAGATGGAAGGTAGCGTTGGAATATTAAACAAAAGTGTGGGACATGAGGGGGCCACTGTCCCTTAAATGTTGTGGGATGAGAGTGGGGGGGATATTTACACACCAACACCAGTGCACGGAAAACAGAGATAAGTAAGTTCATGGTTCCCGTTATGTACGTGTAAGAGGAGAGAGGGAACCACGCTTCCTCACCAGACACAGCAGAGGGGCGCGAAACTCAGATTAGTGGCCTGGGATGTCGGGAAAGCCTTCCTGGATGAGGTGGCCCTGAGAGGGATCCTGAGGGAACAGCCTGGGTGGATACCAGGACGCCCAGGTCCTGTTATCCAGGAAGCACTTCAGACTCTATGTTCAGGTTTTGGGGAACCACTGAAGGCTTCAGAAGGGTACCATGGTCAGATTTACATTTTCTGAAGTGCTTTTTGTGTTAGCGTGAAGCAGTGGTTCTCAAAGTGGGGTTCCCAAACCAGAAGCATCAGATCACTCATGAGCTTCTTAGCAGGGCAGAGTCCTAGGGCCCCATTCTGACCTATGAAATCGGATCTCTGAGGATGAACCCGAAACTGGGTTAGAACAAGCTCTCTAGGTGATTCTTAGGCACATTAAAGCTTGAGAACCACTACTGTGGAGAATAGATGACAGAAGGAACTTAGTGTTTATCATAAATCACTTATTTGATTAATGATGAACCTGCGGGCCAGAGTGAATAAGTAACTTATCAAAGATGAACTTAGTGGTGGGCCATAATTAAGACAGGAGTCTCCTGACTGCTCTTCCTCTCTGCTCTTTCAAACTTCCTAGGCAGTGAGAGGATTATTAGAGCATTTTTTAAAGGAAGATGTAATTATATGTTATATTACCTTTCCAAAACAGTGCCTACAAAAGTACAAATGGAAATAGGCAAATAATGTAAGTATGCAATGATTGATATATAAAACTTGCTTGTATATTTCACGTGACGCATGTTATGTTTGTGTGTCTCTGAGACTGGCACGGGGAAGAAGGAAGTGACTTCTCGAAACTTTAATTACTCTCTAAGCAGTGAATTTAATAGCTCTATGACCTTGGGTAAAACATTCAGTCTCTTTGAGCCTTAATTTCCTTATCTATGAAATGGGGTTAATAATACCTACCCAACACCGTTGTTAGGATAAGGTAGCTTATGTGAAAGTGATTTGTAGGTTGTAAAGCATTATAAATGTGAGTGATATTATTTTTATCACATAGTTTCAATATAAGTCCATTTATCTAGCAAACATTTATTAAACATGTATGATGGGCAATATCATAAGAGTAGACTTTTTAGAAACGTGTTTTTGTTTGGAAGAATTATAAAACTTTTCAGGTGATGTCCTAAATGATTCACATAATTACTAAGTAGGAAACCCACTCAGACTTAGTAAGGAAATTTTTGATTTGAAATTTCTAATCCTATATTTTGTATTGAATCTTACCTTAGGCTGTTAGTTCCCTTCTAACTTTTTCTTCATTCTTATTTTCATAGAGATACTTAACCAACGCATTCTCCTTTAATATTTTTAATTTTGTCCTTTAAGATTTTTAATTTTGTCCTTTAAGAAATGATTGAGTTTAAAAATTAAATGAGCGTATCATTATTTACATAACCTTCCAGAACAGCAACAAAAGTGTTTAAGAAATTTCTAAGTAAAATTAAGTCAATGAGTGGTTTATGTCACTCATCCGTACCTTAAAATGAATTGGAGTAGTTTTGCTTTCATCAATTAAATATAAGTATGCTGGTTCTTAATATGAGTCTTTTGATTTGCTCACGTAAGCAGGTCATAGAAGTTTTTCATAGCTGTAGGTTAGATTCTCTCTGGGATTTTATTAACTTGTGTCTCTTTGGTGTGAGAACAGTTCATTTTTAAGGAATGCCCGTCTACCTCTAGAGGTGGCACTCATTCTTTAAGAAGCGGCACTTTATTTGCATTAACACTAAGGCAATAGTCCATTTAATACCAGCTAAATTGCAGTTATCTATAAAGCCCAGTGGTGTATTCCTTTGGTGGGGATATTCTGTTTAACTGAGAGACAATTCTTTAAATGTTTTAATCTTTTAATTATCTATTATTGATGTTGAAGATCTTTCCAACGTATATACTTCCTTTCCTTTAAGTACAATATCATGGTCACAAAAAAAGTTAATCAGTTTTAATATCAATAACATGGCACCATATGGTTCAACTCACATTTCATTGTAGGGTCCAGGAGAGGCCTGACCTGGAGGGTCCCCCCTAGCCTGGGGAGGTATGAGAGGTGGAGAGACCATCAGGGCAGACGCGCAGGGTGGTTACCATCTCTGTGATAAGTGAACAAACCTCTGGCCCTCACCCTCATCACCTATTCCTGTTACCTTGCTTTGCTCCTGCCTCTGCACTCTGTCTTCTGGACTTGAATAACAGTTTGTTGGTTCCTTGCCTTGAGTAACTATCCTAGTATTTTTTTAGAGGTAGACAGTGTAGTGGTCAAAGCTTTTCTCCATTTGTACTCCTTTTTATAGTAAGGTCATTTTAAATTGACTAAGATTATGTTATTTTACTTTGTAAATTAACTACTGTAGACCAAATCTAAATAGCCCATATATTCTGTTTCTGTACATTTCTATGTAGTTTCATACTATTGCTGTAGGAAATGAAGAGTATTTCTTTTAAGAAACCTCCCAGATCCATTAATATCTGAATTCAGGTTGTTTTTTGAATGCAATTTTTGTAATTTAATTCTAATTCCAGATTGAAAAACATTAGCGCAGGTAGTATTACTATTAAACACACACAATACATATTTTTAAAATACAGTATCATGGACATGAAGCTAAGGGCAGTATTGTTTTTAAATGAAAGATTGCAGTTTTATCTTGGGTTTTCCCCAGGTTGGAGTGATTCCTAACATGGTAGAAATATATGTATGTAACTAATATTCTAAATTTTAGGAAATAATTATTAAGTATCTGGCTTTTAGTCTAAACAGAGACAAAATAATCACGTACATGCAGATGTACGATTTCAATACAATTTCAACCTGTTAACTAGGATTTCCTTTAGTTTTACTGAGTCAGAAATAAATTACATAATAAGTTCCTGGAAAATCTGCAGTGTACAAGAGATACAGCTATCTTGATACATATTAAAACTGACTCTGAATAAATGAAATTTGAAATGGGAATTTTTTTTAGGACTCATTCAAGAACATTTACATTTGAAAGTTAAAAATATTCTTTCTGTTTTTTCTTACTAAAAATTTAAACAGAACAAAATTAAAATAATGAAGATGTTTTCTCTTCTACTTATTGTAATTACCTCTTCTGCTTGAAATTTTATTTTTTGGCCTCATATGAAGCAACAGATCACTACAGCCAATTTGTGGTTTTAACAATCAGAAGTTACTGACTAATGATGCTATTCATATTTGGGTTGGGAATTAAAGGAGACTGTGTGTGTGTGTGTGTGTGTGTGTTTGTGTATGCTTATATTTTAGTATTTTCTTCATCACTGAAATGCCAAAAACAATTTGCAAAGCTATTCTGAATTTTTGGCGTTTTCAAACTCAAGGTCGTTAATCTCTTTTTAAGTTCTTTTTTCAATCTTGTAAATATTTCCAGTTATTTTTTGAAAAAAACATTTTTTAAGAGAAAATAGGAACTTTTGTCTCTATACTGGAGCAGAAGAAAAATGTTTTAAATGCCCTCCACATTTACTACTTTACTTGTACAACTTGGATGCCTTTCTATATATTTAGTTTCATTCAAGTTTTCCGCTCTTCATTCTGAAAAGGAAGCAAAATACTGAATCCTTTTTCCAAAAGAAAATGTTTGTAGTGTCATGAAAAATGAGAACAGATGGGCCTGCAGAGCTTTGGGGAGAATGTCGCACTCCAATTCAAATCGTTAGGCAAGTCAGAGACAAACTTGAAGCTACCAATCATTGCAGTGATTTGTATGACTCAATACAAGGGTGCAAAACAAAGAGTTACAAGGTAGAATTTTGCCTCTTACGTTAACTAAAAGACCTTTTACTAATTTACAGTCCAGATTTGACTAAGTGGATGCCCCAGGTTTTGTTAGGAAAAAGAATAATCAGGGAAAAGCAGTCCTCATCACTTCAAATGTATTTTATAATTTTGGGCTTCACAGTGGGCAAGATTACTCAGATGCAGTGTGACAGAGTATTAGCGAGATGAACAGATCTTCCGAACCTGGAGTCCTCTGCTCTTTTCCCTCCACTTTTAACTAGATTAGCTTTGCAGTGCATGAGGGTTTGGGTTGTGTAAGGTGCATTAACTTCTCCCCACACTGTTCTGATTGAGCAGCAAAGCATCTATTACCAATACCATATCCAAAGTGACGTTTCCATACAGGCTGCCTGCTGTTTCATTCATAACCACAAAACAGACTGAAATGACTTTACTTCTTTTTACAACTTGCAAAGAGTTAATGGACTGTGCTGGCCCCCTGCCAAAACCTTTAAGGAACTTTATTAATGTGTTATAAGGCTGGGAGACCATAGTATGGGATTCTGTTGGTTATTCATCTTAATGAATAAAAATATGTATGCACAATTAAAGCCACGTTCTCTATCAATTGCCTTCTAATAAAGGTTGAGTCTTTGTCAGGACTCGTCATTACATTCACTGATCAATTTTGATTCTTTTTTTCCTCAAACCTAAAGTTTTCAGCAGTGTAATAACGTGGACTTTGTTTAAAGAAATACCAGCTTAGTATTTGAAATGTGAATAATTATTTAATGATGAGATGAACATTCTTTAGCAAGTGGTAAAAATGACTATTTAAAAAAAAACCCATGGTGAAAAACCTAGTCATAACCTGCCGCATTTTCTCATTATTTATAAAAAAAAAATTGGCCTAAGATCTATTGATTCTTCATTAGACAGAGATAACATAATTTTGTGCAGATCATGTGGGAAAGGGATATATGAATAGGCAGCATTGAATATTTTTTTTCTGTCTACTCTGTTCTGACATGTCAGTTATCAGAAAACATTTTTATTTTCATACAATTTTATTGTTCTTTCACCTCTGACATTTTCTCCCCACTGCCCTAGAGATGGAGTGTTTCAAGTAGGGAATGAGGGCAGAAATCATATCATATTGAAAATAAATTTTAAAACAGACTGAATGAATCAGTAGGTCTAGTCAAATTTAATGCTGTAGCTATTGGAAAAAAGGATGAATATTTTTGCATCTTTTGAAATATGTACTTTCTCCCCCAAATAGAATACTGCATACCTTCAAAAGAATGTTGAGGGCTTCCCTGGTGGCACAGTGGTTGAGAGTCCGCCTGCCAATGCAGGGGACACGGGTTTGTGCCCCGGTCTGGGAAGATCCCACATGCCGCGGAGCGGCTGGGCCCGTGAGCCGTGGCCGCTGAGCCTCCGCGTCCGGAGCCTGTTGCTCCGCAACGGGAGAGGCCACAACAGTGACAGGCCCGCGTACCACAAAAAAAAAAAAAAAAAAAAAGAATGTTGAATGGTCCTTTTCAGTTTGTGAAAATAACCCCAGGAACCTAAAATGAGGAAAACGTCCAGGGAATTTTTTGGCAAAATGGTTTTCATATTATGGTCGGAGTGACCATAATATGGCGAAATTTTACACCATTTTATAAAAAGTAGTTGTGAAGAGTTATTTAAAACAAAACTTTGGGGCTTCCCTGGTGGCGCAGTGGTTGAGGGTCCGCCTGCTGGTGCAGGAGACACGGGTTCGTGCCCCGGTCCGGGAGGATCCCACATGCCGCGGAGCGGCTGGGCCCGTGAGCCATGGCCGCTGAGCCTGCGTGTCCGGAGCCTGTGCTCCGCAACGGGAGAGGCCACAACAGTGAGAGGCCCGCGTACCGCAAAAAAAACCAAAAAACAAAAACAACTTTGGTAAGTGAAACTACCAAGAGGATGTGAGTATATTACACTTGCAAAGCAGCAGAATAAAAGTTTAGGCCATGTCTGTTTTTATAGATTTAAGTAAGTTAGTATGAATAAGTATGAATCTTAAGTCATACTAAAGTTTCTGAGACATAGAGTCATCTCTGGTTTTGCCTGTAGTGGAAATGAGAATAATTCAATTTTCTTGAATTAACAAATTTAGAAATACGCATAATTTATTTCTCTATTTGAGAATTAAACCTTGATGTTAGAATGGGTGCCAATTGCAATGAGAATTCAAACAGCCATTGAATTTAGCACCTAGTGGTTTATTCTCTTAAAGATGAGCCAGCACTTTGCCTTGAGTTTTAAAAATGACCTACCTTGAGGTCATTAAAATAAGATTACAAATATGAGAATAAAATGTGGAAGATGATTCAAAGTGACTTGGGTTGGGGGAGAATAGAGCTGTTTGGGGAATGGGAAATAATCTTTCAACTTAGATTTTGAACACTGGGTGTAGCTGGCCATATTTTCAAGTGGAGGCATCATCCTGTGGTCCTTGACCTTGTAAGTTTGATAATTCTGTGCTCTGTGTTGTAACTAACCACCTAATCTGAAGCAAAGAAGTATTTTGACCTGTACTCGTTCTTTGAATCTCAATTCACCCAAGGAGGAGGACATGGTGAGAGTGGAGTTGGTGGATCTCTGTCAGGTGGCAGGGGAAGCTGGCTCTCCTCTGCAGCCCTGTTGTATCAGTAGACAAATGATCAGACCCTAAACCCTGGTTAAGTACAGCTAAGACTGCAGTAACATTCATGGGAAAAATGGCACAGGGGGAGAAATCAGGCTGTCATTTGCGAGATGTGGCTTAGAGGGGGAATTACTTGATCCTGTGGTGAAGTCTCAGGACTTTGGTGGGAGATTAGGAGGTTTGTGGGGAATGAAGAGGGCAGTGGCTTTGAAAAGGGTGTCTGGTGGTCACATGTTATCAAGGCGCTGAGCTGCTCATGCTGAGCTGGCCCTTTGCCTTTCAACTGCATGCACCGACTTAGTCCTCAATTTGTGGGCTGCCACGGGCAAAAAGGGTTTTCTGGTCTCATCCTTCTCCCAGCCTGTGCACATTACCAAACCACAACATAAACTCACCACAATCAGCAGGCTCCACTCAAGGGAGGCTTCCGCTGGGAACACTGGGACGTTATGTGTCAAAAATTAGGAGAGTTGCCCAAAGAACCTTGTAACTGTAGAGAAATAACCTCTACCTGGACTTCCTTTCTTTTTGGGTCTGATGGTGCCACTTCTAATTTGAGAAAACAGCAGATTTAGGTGGGACTCCAGAGTCAGATTTGCTTGAGCTTAATTCCTGGCTGTTTCAGTTGTTTGAAGAGTAGCCCTGGGCCAGTTTTCTTATCTGAAAATGGGGATAATAATAGTACCTGTCCCACAGTGTTTATTGCAAGGAGGAAATCCACATATGGTATGGAGAACACTGCTGGATATGTAAACAAATGCCCATTGACTGTTAGCCTTACTATTATCTTATTACTCTCTATCCACAAGGTATTTGCTGTTGAGGAGAGGATATGAGAACGTTTAAGAACATACAGCATATGAGGCACTGGTGCTTTGCATGACTAATTGCATTGATCCTCACTAGGATCCTTTCCAGTGTGGGGATCGGGTTTATAAAATGTATTTCAGTGTCTTGTGTACTCAACAAGACATAAAGTGTATGATTTTCAGAAACTTATATTTTAGTTGGGGACACAGACTGTACTTGGCAATATGTATCCAAAATGACCCACATAAGAAAAAAACAAAATCTGAAACTTTTTTAGTTTTTTGTGTAAAACATGTTGTCTTAATCTCATATTTCTGTGTACTATAGCAGAGTCTCTGCATATAGTAGGCGATAGATCAACATTATTGAATTCCTCTGTTTGTTGAACAGTTTGTCATTTTAGAATTGGGACTCTCAAGGAAGGAAAGTTAGAAGTTAGCAGCATCAAACCATAAACTCACATGAAAGTAAAAAAAAACTCAAGTTTTGAAAGTATTTGTAAGTTAACAGTGAATTAGAGGTATTTTCTGAACACACCAACTTTGCTTCACCAGTCACTTAAGAGTGGCCTGGTGTTATACAGCTAAGTGACTTTGACTCTCCTGATAACTAATTAAACAACGGCTAAAAATTCCTATATGTCTTTCGCGCAGAATTATAATAATGGTGAGAAAATCTTCTGCCTTTAAAAGGTCCAAGAAGTATGTATATGTGGGCGCCTATATATATATACACATATATATATATATTTCAGGTGAGTACTGGGGAAAGGACAGCATTCAAAATATACCATTAAAGAGACGTTAGAGGTTCTTCTGTTATGATGGGGATTTTTAAAAATGAAGTAGAAATTATTGGTGTGGCTGCACTGAGTGTGTGGACTTATAATTAAAGCTAGAAAGCCTGGGCCTTTAGTGAATAAGCACTATGTGTATAATGAGTGCCACCGGTCTATGTCAGCATTATGGAATTCATCTTTCACCTCTGAATTATCTCTCGGCAGAGGCAATGTTGGATTCATTTGAAGCTTAGAATTACGGAACAGTAATCGCTGCCAGTAATGATTATAGGATAGTACACCAGGCCTACTGTGTCTCTCAAACTGAGCTTAAAATTGTGGGACACCCTAAAAGAGAAAAATCCAATGACCTCATTATGCAATGTTTGGCAGCTGTGGACACAGCATTTTAGCTGGGACTTAAGTTTAAGAGAAAAAAACAGGACAGAGACAATACGTATCTTGCGAGATCTAGCTGTACCTCGGAAGCATTTTACCTTTATGTGTAATTCAAATGTTTTGTACATTCCTACCACGAGCAAACTGGGTGGCTGGAGCTCCATGCAGCCCCCCTCTGCCCGGCCCTCCCTCCTTTTGGTCAGCCCTTGGAACTTGCATTCACTGTGGATTTGGGCTCAGTTTTTACAATTAAGTGGGTTTTGTGCTATGTACGTTTGCCTTAGAAGGGTATAAAACTTTTTCCCCCCTTCAAATTTGTTACTTTAATGATATCAGAGAAGCATAGCCCCTTAACGAAAGAGCAGGAAGCAAATTAAATATTTTTTTGGTTTTCATTTTGCATACACATGTGCTTTGCCAAAGACTCTAAATCCAGGTCAAAATCATGCGTTGCAAATGGGAAAATGTGGCCTTTGCTCATGCTTTTCTGTAGTATATTTCCCTATAGTGTGGTCTTCTTACTTTACTTTTTTTCCCCACAAAATTACGCGAGTTTCTCTCATGGGCAGCAATCGTTGTGGGCATAGGCGTCACTGAAAAATGGAGGCGAGCGGAATTCAGAAAAGACCCCTGTCACCACTTTTTAACTTGGAGCCTTGCAGTATTACTTTGTAGTTAGTTTTTCAAGCAGCTCTTTAAAAAAAAAAACCAGTTGTGGTAGCAGGACTTCTTTCTGTGGGAAATGTGCGTCTTGGCTTCCTCAGAGGCCGCTGTGGGCCCGCCCGGCCGCCGCTGCCCTCTGCCCTTGGCGAGGCGGGCCGGGCCGGCGACATTTCAGGAGGCCGCCTGGCAGCCATTTTAGATCCTGCCCGCGCACAGGGCTCCTGGCTGCCAAGAGCTGCCGCCGCTCCGTGCCAAGACACTCTTGGCAGTGGAGATAAACTTTGTAGAGATACACAGTCCAGAAATATCTTATAATTACAAAGCACAGGGGGCAGAATGTTTTTACAATACAGCTGTGCTAATGTAAACATTTAATTTGGCAGCCTTCTCCACCCACTTTTCAATTAACCGGGTTTATGCAGATACTTTAGGTCTGTAATAAACTTTATTGCTACTTCTCTTAGAGTACAGTTTATGAAACACAGATTGGAGGGTTTTTTTTGGGGGGGGGGGTTCCATCCATTTAGGAAAGCACATGGTGAAGTTGTGTTGCCATGAAGGGGAAGTGTAAGCTTTCTGTCTCAAAAACTGCCACAGACCTGGCTTAACTGAAACAATGGCTTTAAGGGAAAAAATGTGGAGGTGTGTCCTTTGGCTTCTGAAGGCTGCGAGAGGATATTAATAGAAAGAGGTAAAATCACTTACATGGCTACAAAAAGACACTTGTGTTGGTGATCATTAAAAAAGATAAATGGCTCCTGCAATGTATGAGACTGTTTCAGAGATAAATTCCCAGTAACAGTTCTTACGGATATAATTATAATAATTGTGTAATCGCCGTGATAATTATTCTTATAGAGTGAAAGAAATAATTTTCTATCTAAAGTAGCATTCAACTGTTCAGCTCGCAAAGCTAGTCAATAGATCCTTTTCAGCTAACCTAAAAAATGGTAGAGGTCATACAGTTTTAAAGCTAAATGTGGTTTTAATTGACATTGTGAAAAGGAAATTTTTTTCATAAGGAATATGACATCACATTTCAGGATATCTCTTTGCACAGATTTGCTTACACATTTCTCAGATAAATTAGAGAATATCATATAAGTGCCATACATATGAATAGTTTTTTTTAAAGACAGAAAACTATTTTCAACTTGTATTTTCATGTCTTACTATTTAGAAACTTTGCCTTGTTGTGGTTTTTCAAAATTAGCTTTTTATTTCACGTAATGATGGATTTCCATAATAGAAAACCATTCTTATAATATTTTCCTCTCAGGACTCCTTTTGAGTCCCTCGTTTAATCTGGCTCCATCATCACTCAATCTATGGGTGTGACCGTAAAGTAATTTTCAATCTGAAGTTGTATTTGACTATTCAGCGTCCAAAGCTCGTCAACAGATTCCTTTCAGCTACCTGAGAGACGGTGGAGATCAGAGAATTTTAAAGCTGTGGTCTCAGTGTTTTGTCTGCTCATCACAGCTAAACAAGGCATTTAGAACAGCTCTTATTCTCTCAGATGTTTTACTCGTTAAAAACAAAAATCAAGCAAAAAAAACGTTTGTCTCACAGCTAAATCTGTGTGTATCATGTTAATTTTATTTTCAAAATGTGATAATTGAGGGACTTCCCTAGTGGCGCAGTGGTTAAGAATCCACCTGCCAATGCAGTGGACGTGGGTTCGAGCCCTGGTCTGGGAAGATCCCACATGCTGCGGTGTAACTAAGCCCATGCGCCACAACTATTGAGCCTGCGCTCTAGAGCCTGTGAGCCACAACTATTGAGCCCGTGTGCCACAACTACTGAAGCCCGCGCGCCTAGAGCCCGTGCTCCGCAACAAGAGAAGCCACCGCAGTGAGAAACCCATGCACCGCAACAAAAAGTAGCCCCTGCTCACCACAACTAGAGAAAGCCCGTACGCAGCAATGAAGACCCAACACAGCCAAAAATAAATAAGTAAATAAAATTTTTTAAAAATGTAATAATTGAGGATACTGCTTATTTATAAATTATAAACAGAGCTCATTTTACCTACTGGTAAGTGATGAAATTCAGCACAATGCAGATTAAATTGTAAGCTGCATGAAGAGAAGAACAAATCATGTTTTGTTCTCTTTGTAGACTGAGCCCCAGGGATGATACATGGAACACTGTAGGCGCTCAATCTTGTGTTTTGTTTTGTTTTTGTAAACAAACAGATGGGTAAATCTGGTAAGTACAAGTCAGAATCCTAAATATTGAGTTTTAATTAATTGTATAAACTGGTAGGTCATTGTGAAGCTTTTCTATAGATTGCTTCGTCTTTCTTTGGGGAATTAAAGCTCTTTGTCTCAGTTTCTTCATGGATGGTATATCCAAGATAACAGCCTTTCTGCAGCTTAAGTGAATTCCCAGAATTACACAGGGTGAATGCAATATAAGGAGGTCACAGTCTTATGCAGGGAAGCAGCATATAAAGCAACCAACCATAATGCAGTGTTCAAGTCCTATATTGGAGACATGAGCAAGCTGCTGTGGGCCCTGGGGTGGGGTGGCCTCCTTAGAAGGGAGAAAGTAAGGTTCAGAAAAGAAAGACAAAATTCAAGGGCTTTGAAAGATGAATTAAGAGTTTGTTTAGCTGTGAAGAAAGGATATTTCAGAAATAGAAACCATATGGGCAAAGGCGTAGCGACCTGCAGTTGCACCGCGTATTCTAGGAATTTCTAGAGTGTACTAGAGTTTACGTGTTGGGAAGTTGGGCATAGATGGAAGAAGGGGTGAAAGAAGAAGGTTGTCTGATGGCTGTAGTGAGCGATGAGGCTAGGCTGGGGCCAGATGATGAAGAGGTCATGGGTTGTTCTGGGCAATAAGGAGCCATCGAAGTGTTTTAAGGTTTGAAGTGATGTGATTCCTGGTGGAAGTGCAGAGGTTGGAGTCTGGCTTCAAATCCTAATGGCCTGAGGAGGCTGAGGCTATTGTCAGAGGACACATGAAGGCTCAATGAGGGATTTTAGCAGCATTTCAGAAGGAGATGAGGGAGTGAATGTAGGAGATAGAGTCTAGGCCAACAGTTGAACGTGAGATGGGGTTTCCAGACGCCTGAGTTTTCACCCTGGGCCACTGAGTGGGTATGGGTGCCCTTAATTGGTATGGATGGGGGCACTGAGAGGGTGCCCGGATTGTGCACTAGCAACACTGGGAGAGGTTAGGGCTAGAAATTGAGATTTAGAGTCCCCTGCAAATGCGTAATAGTTGTAAACATGGAGCTGGTTGAGTTTGTTCAGGGGGAACAAATGAAGACAAGATGGGGGGCCACTTGGTGGGTTGTCTTAGGTGTCACCAACATGTAAGAGGTCTACAGATGAGGAGATAGCCATAGAGATTGGAAAGAAGCCCCAGAAAGACAGGCTTAGAACTAGGAAGGATTGGTTTCCCAAAGGAAAAAGGAAGGAGAATTTTTCAAAGTTGGGGATACTTAGTGTCCAAAGTCAATTAGGTGGAGTTTGGGAAGTTCAAGGTAAGTTGCAGCTTAGAGAAATAGTAATTTTGGAGTTAGGACACATCTAGACTTACTGACTCTGAGAGCTTGGTATTGGGCATAAAGATTATTATTAATATTTGCTCATTTTAAATGGTGATCAGGGAGTATTAAGTTTTGCCCTTGTCTTTTACCCCTCAGCATGTAACTTCACCAAAACAGATTCAGTCGGACTGTGGTCCTGGGTTGCTTAAAGGATGAATGTTCTGTAGACCTTAAGAAATATCTGGCAGAAAGCAATGGATTATGTTTCTTTGTAATCTCTTCTTCTAATTCTGAGGGAATTTGCAATTTTTCCATCTAACTTCACCATCGGCTACTCTATTGAAAGAAGCAGAAGCTACTTTGAAATTTTTGTGTGAGTTTTGGAGAAGGCATGAACAATTTCGTAGAAAATAAAAGGAACTTTTCCCAACCACTGAGCACACCCTTTTAATTGCTCTTCCCAAGCCTTCAGACATTCCCCTGGGGGGAAATTACACTCCCAATTCCAGGTCCCAGAATTCACCGTGTTAACAGCAGCAGTGAGGAGCAATATATTTGCACAGTTCCTACTGTACCCTTCTCCCTGTGTGACTCCCCAGTTGAGCAGTAAAAGACTCCAAAAATGGTGATATTATACTAGTACATACAGATTCTACTAGAAAATATGTTTGCGCCAACTAACATGTAAGTGAAAACAATAGCCTACTGCAAACTGGGTGCAGTTCTGTGGTCTCCTGGGATATCTTAATGGGTTTTGTTAATTCCCTTTTTTAAATGCCTGTTGCCTTCAAATGTACTGAGGTCCATCCTCAGTACGCAATGTCGACTTCAGAGTTTCCTCTGAATGAAACTAAATGAGCAAGTAGAAGGCTTGTTAGTTAAAATTGAAAGCATGAACATACATGGCCCTTTCAAAAAGCAAAATGTACTGGACTCCAGTTCATCTTTACTTGGTTTTATCTCTCCAGCCCTCAACCATCCTAAGATGCTGCTTCACCACTTCCTCAAGGAAGCACAAACAGGAGCAAATCAAGTTTCCGAAAGTAAAGTTGGATCCTGTTTAAGTAGATTAGGGTCTGGCATACCATTTAACTTTATCAGGCATTTAAAGTGGAGGATGTACACTGTAGCCGGCTGTGACTTGCCAATTAGCTGGGCTTTCCCCACTGTTTCTGGTTTGGCAGGGATGAGGGTGGTTCACCCTGCTGCACTGCTGCCTGCCAAGGACACATGGCCAGTTCCCGGCTTCCTGTCTTCCTCTTTGTGTCCTGGCCTGGCCTTCCAGGGAGCTGCCAAGACACCATTGCCAAAAATCTTCCTTCGGAAAGGTCAAGCAACCTCAAGTCACCTATGCCAATATTTGTGTTTTCTTTTAAATCCTTCTGTGCTCGACTTGGAGAAAAGCGTACAGCTGAACACGCAAAGAGTGGAACCTGGGGTCACTTTGGATCACTTGGATAAAGCAACAGAACCCAAAGAATCCCTTGGCCAGTCAGGGTATGATGTTTCTCGTAGAATTCTATTTAAAGCTCTGTGAAGTGTGATAGAGTTCAGAATGGTTCAATGTGGATTTGGATTTAGTTTGCTTTTTAGGATTCACTCTACGCATGTGATTTTTGGCTGTAGCTAACTGCTGGTGCATCCCATGGCAGGGAGAGAGAGATTAAAATGGAAATTGGTCTTGGCTTGAGGACTGCATTTTTGTTTGTTTGTTTTTGATAGGACTCTGTAGTCGCATGCTACTTTTTGCTTTCCGGTTTGTGAGAAAGCATCCTTGTAAGCGGTGTGAGAACAGTGCACAAAGGAGTTAACCTGGGGTGCCTGTTGTAAGTGCCATTTCTTGGCCCCAGCACTGCTATAGGAATCACAGCCACTGGGGGTGAGGTCCAGGAATCTGAATCTTTAACAAGCATCTCAAATGATTCTGATGCTCGCTAAAACTTGTAGACTGAAGGTGTCACTGATTGTGAAATGAAGATAAGGCAAGTAGCATTATTGTCACCAAACAGCAAATGGTCCCACATGTTTCCTTCAGTTGATCTTTTGGGAGACCTAGATCTTTTTCTTTTTTTTTCAACTTCTACTCTTTTTATTTATTTTTTTATACAGCAGGTTCTTATTAGTTACCCATTTTATACATATTAGTGTATATATGTCAATCCCAATCTATTGGGAGACCTAGATCTTAATTTGAATCTTTAGATTGTATGCAAACCACCAACAACAAATGCTTTTCGGAAGATTGAAATTAAAAAAAAATACTAATAAGAAACATTAAATAAATGCCCCTTATTTGAACCTTAAATTTTAAGATTTTTAAAAAGGTTTTTCCCCATGACACATAGGGCCACCACAGGTTGTATACAGAACAACTCTAGCTGTCTTCCCCGCTGCAGTCCACACTGTGATGTTCCTTGGAGTTCTGTAGTGTGATGGGCCTTAGAGATACCTCTCATCAGAAGAAAGTTTCATGTTGCTAATATTACAAAATACAAGGCAGTTTTTTTCTTTATTTTGAAAAGAGTCCATTGGAGGAATATGGAGAACTGAGCCACCTAGTAATTCTCATGGCTGTTGTCATTTAATAGGGGAAACACTGTATGTTCTGCCTGTAGATTCAAGGAAAGTACAACATAGCCCCAATATTCTCTTTTGGCTTTTCATGTAAAATTGTCCATAGCATTTCTTCCCTAAGCTCAGTTTAATTTTCTTGTATCTTGTGATACGCTACCTCTGTTGGTAAGGATGGTATAGCCTTGAACCTTTTTTGGTTCTTTGTTTTATAGCACTCCTAGAGTTAGGCCCAGGTTACCTTTGTAATTTTGCCTTTTTTTCTCCTAAATTATTTCCAAAATTTGCTGAAAAGCTGCAGCCTCAGGGACACCTCTGCCTTTCTGACATGACTAACGAACGCTCCACTAATGTGGAGCACATGTTCTGTCCAAGTTTACACATAGCCTTGGGCTCCACGTTTGCAACTTCAGCATCTTCCATTGAAAAGAAACAGCATATTTTTCCTTAAACTCCCCCTTTGCTTCCCCTTGAACCATAGTCTTTTATAACAGTAATAAGGAAATGTGGTTATGGGTATAATTGCCATGAGGCAATTGCACCCTAGAGGACTGGCAGAATTTACTTTTCTATATCTGAGGGCTGGGCTCCATCAAGAAGCTCCATTTGCAAATAACTCAATTAGAATAATCACGACAATGTCTTTATTTTTATGGCAGCGTTCCCTATAGAGATCAAAGTGTGTTAGAGATGTCCTATCAGATTCATTGTTCCAATACCCAGTGGACTGGAATAAAAAAGTTTTATTATAGCTCATTTGAGATAGACAGTTGAGGCAGAGAGAGGGTAAGTGACATCCCAGAGGTCGCCAAGAAAGTCAGTAGGGGAACTGCAAAGAAGAATCCAGGTTTCCTTTTACTCTGCAGGTTATCAAGCTACATACATTCTTTCCTGGCCATTGGAAAGGATGAGAATAAAGCCAACCTCTTTTCAGATTGCAAAATCATGTGGGTGAAAGTGCTTTGAAAATTGTAAGGCATTGTTGCTATCTTTATGACTTCGTGCAAATGGAAGGTGAGAAAGAACCTTACTGTCAGTAGCTAGTTGTTCCAACTCATGTGTCATGGGTTTTGCAAATTCTTGATTGATGGAGCCCAGACTATCAGTCATCTTGATCAGCAGTGAAAGACCAATGAAAACTTACATTTATAATTCTGAATTTAAACAATACATTTAAGCATCTTATAGCTCTTTACAATTCTTAAACTGCAAAAGTTCCATGAGATTGACAGCAAACTTTGAACCAGTCAAGAAGCTGATGATCAAAGTTTCTGTGGTTAAATAAACTACCTAACAAAGAACTGATCTAAGTATTCTGATTTCTTTTAAGGTTTTTACTTATAGACTCTATAATTCTGAGGCTAGGTGTGAGGAACTTAGGCCCTGTTTTTTAGTGGGAATAGGAGATTTGAGAGTAAAATTGCTACTAATCTCCTAGTCTGATTTCAGAGAGCCTTGGAGGACACATCCTCTGGGGAAGAGACGCAATTAACGCAATGTTCTTAATTACTTTTGTTGGCTTGGTGGTTAAAGGTGGCGTATTTTGGTGTAAGGCTGTTGGCTCTAAAAGCCCTGTGTGCTGGCATGGGGGAGGGGAGTCGTGAGTGGTAATGTTCCCTCCCTTGAACAGGAATCCCTTTTCCCAACCAGGAGCTGAAAAATCAGAAATGCCCCAAATTATCAGACCTTGCCTTCTATTGGGAAAAATGAGAAGTTAGGCACAATAGAAATACATGAGGTTTTAAAGCTCTCTCTTTGCTTTTCAAAGGAGGTTCTAGAGTAAGTTCCTATTTCTTCCTTCTAACCCACATAAATGGAGCTGTCTTCCACTAATCATAGATCCTCCCTGTTCCTCTCATGGGAAGAGTAATGGCCTTGAGACTATCTCATCATCACTGCACCTCTTGTTGTGTCTTATTGCTTAATGAATGTTAAGCTGAAAACAAATCCAGGTAAACAGGGGAGCAGAAAATAAAGTTCAGCCAATGTGAGCTTGTTTGTAAAGTAACGTAGGGAAAAAATCCACCTTTTAGGATCATTTTTAGCATGGCGAATGGACTGAGGAGATAAGTACTGTTCTCTACCAGTTGATTGGATTATATCAGTTAATTTATTCCAGTGTTGGTAATTGCTGGATGATACTAATAGAAAACTTTCAGTAATTATTTTATTATTATTATTGGTTGGTTTATCCTTTCAAAGGAAAGTTTGAAAACCATTTTCTTAAGCACCCCCTCTTTTTTCTTCCAAATGTCCTTACTGGATTCCTGGGCTCCTTTTTCCTCTTTTGTATTGTCTGTTGTATTTTGGTTTTCGTGGTGTGACATACACATCCATAATACCACGAAAGATTCCTGCTCAGTGAAGAGAGAGTTGAGCAGTGTGGTCACTTTGAAAACACAAGAGTCACTGTGAGTGGGAGCCTAATGTGAGGAGGAAGCTTTGGCTTGGGGTCCAGATTGGGGTAACCTAACTTTGGTATTCAAGTTGGGTCTGGAACCCTGACTTCATTGCCATCACTAATATTGCCATTGAGTAAACAAAGCTAAATAAATGAGAATGATGCAGCAGCCCAATAAAAGTCTTCTCATTTGTAGTTTATATTTTCAAGCAAACCCCAGAAATGACCATTTTCTTAGAGATTATTTCTGCTTTATGTCCTTGCAAAATTAGCTAGACTTTTACCCCGTCTTTACTTCATTAAAGTGTTCCTTAGATATAGAGTCTGCTAGAAAATCGAATATTTTGTCAACAAGATGTAAAAATGGCAAGCATCATTTTCTTTTAAGTAGCTTTTGCTCTTTCTTTCATTTCTTAACCAGTGTCACGGGAGGGAGAAGGGCTATGCTCCCCTCAGGCAGGTGACAGAGCTTCTCACGTTCATGACAGGAAGCTGTAACATTCCAACCTTGCTGTCTTTGTTAGTTGGTTTCAGTTCTGCTTAGGTCAGTGGTACCAAAAGTCCTTCTCATCTTCCAGGAGTTGAATGGTCCTATGAAGTAAATTAATGGTTTCAGTCTAAGCCTTGGGCAGAGAGACACCACAATTAGCACTCCCTGGTACCTGCGTTGGCATTCTCAGCCAACATGCCAAGACCGAAAATTTCTTTCCAGGTCAAGCATAGCACATTATAAAGAAACTTAGGGAATGTCACACTAAAAGATTTACTCTTTAAATGAGAAAGAGAGAGACCACGCTCATGCCACTGGGTTGAGGTGATACAGTCTGCCTCCAGTATTAAAAAATCATTTCCTTATAAACGTTTCAGTGTTATTTTGTTCCTTTATATCTGCTGTGACGTTTGTAAGTGGATGGAGATTTTCTGTTTATTGGCTTCCAACCAGATCTTCAAATACATTGTTTGAAGGTGGAGATTACTTCTTCTTTGCTCTATCAGCCCATTTGTAGGAGGGTGCCTCTTTACACCTATCTCTGGGCCAGTTACATCTGTCATAATTTCAGTTATCTGCTTGGTATAATGTAAGCAATTCAATTTCATTTGTTTTATCTTGTCTCTTAGTTACATATTCCTATGTGATGGCTCTTAAATCACAGAATCCAGATGTAGAGTACATTGGAAGAACTGGGGATAATTCCTTATTTCTTATTGTCTTTTTTTTGGACGGCAACTTATAGCAAAAGTTTAAGTATAGAATACTGTGGGCGTAGTAAAAAAAACCTGGTTAACATTTAGATTCACTTTCTATCTGCCATTAGGCTTCCTGCCCCTTGTCCATGTTGCCAGAGAAATTCAAGGACTGTCTCTATCTCGTGGTCTCAGCATTATTCCTGTAGTTTTCAATGTCTGTGCAATATGTCTACTGTCATGTTATGAAGGTTGTCTCTTAGCTTATTCATTGCGCTATAATGTTCTCATTGGAAATAAAACGGAGCGATGGGAAAATGCAAAAAGTAGAAATTATTGTTCATCTTACTTTATGCTCATTTTATGCCTATTTAGACTATAACTCATTTTCTTTTTCAATAAATATTTATTGAATTAAATTTACAAATTTTGCCTTAAGTGACAAAAATTGACTAAATAGATTTCAGGCTCAAGTTTAAAAAAAATTTAATAAACAGTGATTTTTCAGTTGATACCCTCTCCATATGATGTTTGGCGGTAATTATCACAAACCAGGGCACTAATGTTTAAGAACCATGAAAATAAAACTTTCGGGATGGGGGGGTGGGAAAGTTCAAAATGACTGAGAGGAAGCACAGGGTCGTGGTATTATAGTGCAGTGCTGGCAACTGAGTACACCCACCAAGCACTGGTGCCACCCTGTTAAAGTTTCATCAGAAAAAGGCGGCACCACGTGAATTGATGCTTTATGTTTTCTGCAATGTCACTTCCCTCTAGTGGGATGTTATCTATCACAGTGTAAAATATTGAGCATATCCATACTGCTTGCATTTGTGATGGTAAAGTTGTAGTATTGTGAGTTCACATACTTCCCTATACATACAAACAGAAACATTTTTGTTATCGCCTATTTGTGGCGTGTTCTAGTAAAGCGCCATAGATTATGCAGTTCCGGTTGAAGAAAATGCTTCTGTCTGTTCTTATTTTATGAATTTTCCAATGTGAAAATGCTAGACGTCAAGTGAGTGAACTATTTCCTAGAGAAAAAAGAGTAATGCTGAAATTATTTCTCTTTTCAAATATATATTATTCTTAGGTTGATATATGTTGGTCTATATTTAAGACAACTTTTTTATTATCTCCACATGATATTGTTAGATATTCAGATAATTGATAAGCCACTCAAAGTTGTTTATGAGATAGAAATAAATGTACAACGTTCTATAAAAATTATCAGGCTCATAACTTGATCCAGTCAAGGAGCAGACAGTCATGTTTGTAGGAAAATCACATACACAAGGAAAAACCCAGGTATCATGTGAATTGTTAAAAGTTGGATGGAAAGACTAAGTCTGAGTAGGTAAAAAGAAATAGTAAACCTGGATGGGTGGGTATGAATATCAGAGGATCTGCTGGAAGAGATGGATTTAGAGCTTGGCATTGAAAATCTGATTAATTAAATTAATCTTTTTTAACGTTGATTATCTTTGCCAATATCGTGCATTATAAAACACATTGGGGTATAGCGTTTTGTACTGCGTACTGAGCGGTGACAGTGCTTTGTCACCTTTTTAATGAAAATCATAACAATGACTTGAAATTTATTAATATTCTACATGGATTATATTTAGTCCACTACCTCTAACTCTATTACCTGACATCTATTTTAGAGTGATGAATATGTCAAAAAGTACATGTATCCATCAGGATCCAGAAAAATAGAGCTCCTACCCGAGTCCACTAGAAAGAATTACCAAGGGGAGACCAATTACAATGATGTTAGAACAGGTAAAAACCCAAAGGGGCAGTGAGGCAACCCAGACATTAGCATCTGTAGGAACCCACTACTGCAACTTAGGCTGGAGGGATAAGAGGAGGAGGTGGTGTTGCCAGAGCCCTTGGAGACCACAGGGAGAGGGGCCCACCCTGTGGAAGCTAGAACACAAAGGAGACAGCCATTGCTTGGAGATACCCGTTAAAAGTAGAAAGAGAAGAAACACCTCCCTTTCTCCTGTCTTCCCACTCTCCAAGTTCCACAACTCCCACCAGAGCCTCCCATTGGATGGCTCTAATTTGAAGCCAGTTGTTAACAAGCTGGGAAATGTAGTTTGCAGGAACAGAGTGAGGGATGTCTTGGAGGACAAATTATCACTACATGACAGTTCTGATTTTGGAGATGGGGTGGGGGGATGGAATTGAGGTAAGGTTCAAAGCATTAATTTTGTGGGAGGGATTAAGTTTGCAGGATATTATCCAAAGCCTTATCATACTAGTTTTTCTTACTGGCATTGAGTTACTAAATTTCTTTTTTATCCTACCGGAAAATTTAGTTTATGTTTTTTTCATCAAGAGTATTATTAGATGCTTTTGAAAATTCTCCATGAATGATCTTGTTGGTTAATTTTCAATTGTTAACATACTGTAAATGTCAGGAAGTATTCGATCTTCTCTAATTAGAGCCAGTCTTTAGAACCCCAAACAACAGGTGACAGTCTCAATTGTTCTGATGGTAATTGGTAGCTCTGACAAAAAATTATAATCACCCTCTCTTTCTCCATCTTTTGGAGGTATCAGGAATGGACCAGGAAAAGTTCAACTGCCCTTGTAATCAAGCATTGTCTACAACTTGGAAATAATGATGTGGTTTCTTGGTTCTTTTGTGATTTTGAGGGGGAGGTTGGGTATGCAGCATAGCTTGTAGTTTGTTGTTTGACTGGAAGGCAATGTCATTTTTGAAATGGCAGCATAATAATCAATTTGGAAAATTGAACATTAGCCGTGTGTAATGTTATGTGCAATGGAAATAATCTTTGTGAGCATGGGAGATGAGTCTACAGTGAAGAACTTGATGTTGGTCTGTGTTAAAATTTTGTCACATCTGGAAGGCATTTGATGTATAAAATTACATAGGTTTGATACCGTTCAGGGTTAAGACATACGGATGGGGCATAATGCAGAAACTTGTTCTTTTTCATACTCTTTAGGTATAGCTTAGAGATTTTTGAATCATAAGGAGTCCATTTGAATCTCCATTAAAGATAAACTGAGTAAAATGACAAAATGGAAGGAATTTTGAGCACAAGGTTCACAGCTCCGTGCTCTTATACTCTCGATTCGCTTCTTTAAAGGGGATTAAGCAAGTGGGCATGCCTCTCATCATTTTTTCTCGTTTTCCAAATAACCAGTCGATTCCATAGTAGGCTGCTATAATAGGCTTTCTATTATTCTTGTTTAAAGTTACCTGTATTTTTAACTTTCCTCTTAAAATGATCATTTGAAAAAATACTGCCCCATAAAATTATAACAAATCTTCATATTTCTGTTGAGTTACAAACTTTTCAGAGTCCTTTCAAACATATCATTCCACTTATCAGAATAATCCCGACCCTTCTCTTGAAAAAAAGAAGGAAAAGTCATGTTCGTTAGCCATTTTTTGGTTTTTTATTTTACCAGTAAAATTGAGTTACTTTCCTCTCATGCAGTTTTCATTTGCAGGAGGAAGTTACTATCTCCTCATTTGTTTCCTCATTTTATCCTTTAAAAAAAATTTCACATGATGTCTTTTTCAAGTAGTTTTATTCCTGGTAAATTAGCTTTTGTCCTGAAACCATGAGGACAGAAGTTCTTTGAACCACTTATCAAGGAACTGTTAGGACATTTAATACCGTTATCTGCCACATCAGCAAGCTTCCTGTTTCATCAAGTGACTTCTCTGATTTTTTTCCCTCCAATATTATGATAAAATTATTTTATAAACAAAAGCAGTCATGAACGTCTGACGTACAAATCTACTTGACCATGGTAGAAATATATTATCTCTATCTTACTCTGTTACTCTGCTGTGTATTGTACACCTTTGATTAAATACATACATTTATTTTTATATGAATACATCATCATAGACTTAAGAGCCGTGATTTAATAATAAAGCAAGGGCGACTTATTAATGACATACAACTAGTAGGGTATGTAAAAAAACCCACCGATTTCTTTTCTCTAAGCTCATATCGTGATTTCAACATTTTAATGATTTGGCGAGGTATCTTTTTACCTTAAATAATGGAGAAATCTGTTGAGGTAAAACATTTCTTTTTAAGAACACATGCCAGTGAATAAATGAGCACAGGAAAAAATAAGGATATGACTTTTTGGTCACTGACTGAATCAGTTGCTAAATTTATATTTGTAGAGAGCTCACAGACACTTAAAAATAGACTATATGTAGGTAATAACCAAACAAGTAAAACTTACGATTGGCATTACTGCCAATTTAATTATAATTTCAGAAAGATGAAAAGTATTTTAAGTGATATCAGCCATCAAGGTATTGTTCACTGTAAAGAGTGGTCCTTTATTCAGCAGATATAAACGCCAGGCAGTGAATAAGGCTAACATGTATCTTGACCCATGAATTTTACACTCCAACAGGAGACCTGTACACTAATGCAGAACTTTAATTACCTGCGTTGTTAGTGTTTTCGAGGGGAAGTATACAGTGAAAACGGAGGAGGACTAACTAGGAGGGTTTTTTTTTGGTGGGGGTGGGTGGGTGTGAGTGTGGGAAATTAAACCTTAAAGTCTATTAAAACAAATCTTAGCCTTTCCGCACAAATATTTGTGCATATTTTCACTGTTGTATAAAGTTATTTTTTTCCTCTTATTCCTGTTGGAAATGACTAAGGCCAAAAACTCCTACCTTTTCTTATTCGGTTTTAAGTGATTGGGCAAGATACAAACTGATTCAGGCATGAAGTGGTTTGCTTAGGGTCAGAGCACAAGTGTTGGCAGTTACTGAATGGAACCCAGGAGTTCTGACTCTCCAGACAGTTGTGAGAAAACACGTCCTGCTCCCTGAGAAGAAAGATTGCCAACAAAATATTAGAAAGTCTTATGTCTGGTTTTAATCTAGATAAACAATATTGTATTAAGTTTTGGGGAAATACAAAAAACCGACATAGCACAGAAGGGCCACGTACACCCAGAATGTGCTAGGTGTAGGACTTAGAATAATGCATGAAGACCCCAGGACAAAATAAAGCAGATAAGTAAGTTACTGTGCCAGGCAGTGTAATTAGTGCTGTTCAGGATTTCGGTGGTAAAAGAGCATTTATTTTCCCCTGCTTTCCTTTTAAGAGAAAATTTCAGACCGATAGGATCACAAATGTTGCATTTCGTTTATGTTGAAATTTTGCATTGATTTTTCAACTTGCCTCCACAATTATGCTCTTGAGTCTGATGACATTCTGGTTTTCATTTTCAGATTCATATTTCACCAGCATTCTCTTTGCACTACATACCTTGCTATAAAATGCAGGTTTCGCGGTTTCCAAGGGAAAAAAAAAATTATATTACATAGTATGGCTGAAATCCACAATGTCTCCCAGATGGGAAAGACAGAACATTCATCTCATCTTTTCCTCCTGGATCTGGTGGGGTTTTGGAAAGGACTTCATTGTTTTCATGTGGCAGAGTGCATTGGCAAATTGTTTTTTAAAGTACGCAGTGGCGTGTTCATCTCATATTATAAGATATGGGCAGCATTTAGGAAAGATTATAAATCTTACAACTCTCCTCAGAAACTTAAAATACAGCTGGAAATGTTTTGCTTCCAACAAACATGCAATCTTCATAAAATTGGAAAAGAAATGTTTTGAATAAATAATGTTTTGGTTTATTTCTCTCTAGTGCTAGATCTATTTTTTTAGTCAAAATCATGCCATAAAACTCCTCCTTCTTCTATGCTAACACCCTTGCCTCTGTATTTATATTTTGCTGGTGCATCTAAGTTTTTTTTCATTTTTAAAGTATGCCAGATTGCTTTGCCTTGTTTTTAAAGATAGAAAACTGGATTTGCTTCCAGGGACTCTTTCCCTAACTAGGCCAGTTTAAAAACTAAACAGGGATTGAGTCAGTTAATTAATTTAAATGAGATTACAAATCAAAAACATATTACGCAATCTTGATTTAATTACCACATTTTATTTACTTAATTGAAAACACACTCTAGAAAGTTTGCAATCTTGACAATGACCAGTATAGTATCTTTACATTCTAAAGGCTAACGGCTTCAAAAACAAGAAGTTTAGACGATCCTGGTTGTGACCTTTGGTTTACTCAATCCCTGGATCAGTAGAGAGTCATTGAACTTAATCTGAGGCCAGAAAGGTCAGATACGATTATCCCTGCTTTCATTTGCGGGGGTTTGGTGCTAGTTAATGAAGCAATACAAACCTCTGGTCAGACATGTTGGCAGGTTTCACACTTTTGTGCAGGGGTCTTCCCATCTGCATTGGTGAATTGTCCCCTGGCATGAACAGATATGCTCTCAAATGGGTGTGGGATTTTCTTTTTTTCCCTGAAATTTCAGTGCCCTATGGTTTTGGCTAATTCCTTGTGAACAAAGTTTGGTCTTGAGCCCAAACAAATCCTTATTTTAATCCTTGCGATAGGATGCTTTGAACCTAATGCTCCTGTTAAGCAGAAAAAGGTGGCTCTTTAAAAGAAAGTTTAATAATAGAACTAGTAGAATGTGTAGGGAAGAGAAATAGAGGGTATAGTACCTGTCTACTCTCTTGTACTGTATTTTTCTTTGGTTAAATAAGTTACTTTATCTGTAAGGAGCCTCAGTATAGCAACCTCTTTTAAATCTCTGAGTTTTGCTGTATAGAAGATATATTTTAAAATCCATGTTAACCAATAAAAAGGGAGATCTGAAGGTATGGGTCTTCAGATGGAAAATAATATGGATTAAAAAGCATGATTGAAAATATGTAAGAAACCATGTCTCCCAAATATTATTTTGGTTCTGTCAAAAGTATTCAGAGAGGTTTAATGTCTCTTCCTGCTCAGAACTGGGTTTAGGGGAATGGATACAGACTCAGCAAAAATATGTCAAGGACTCCATTAACCAAGTGACAGAGTTAACGCTTCCCATGGATAGCTAGTTACCCAAGTTTTGCAGAGAAGTGGATGCCATATAACGTAATCTCCTGTTGAGAAGGGCCAGATAGACCAAATCAGAGAAGGAGAGAATGAGCATTTTCCCGCACATTTACATGCTTATGAGAGATAAGAATGTGCTTAATTTTCCCAGATTCTTTCTTTGTGTTATTCTCAACCATTTAAGAGCGGAAGAAGGAAGTATTATAAAACTTTAGTTTTGTGGCATCCCAATTGATGAAACAGTCCTCCATTAAAACTGAAGCTGTATAGATCTTTAACGTGCTGCAGAAAAAATACGGCAAATTATGTAATCAGAATTGTGATTACATAAACCTAACTCACTATAACTCCCAGGGAAATCAGTCCTTGTAGAAAGTAAACTGCCAAGAAGGAGGCAGGACATTTTGCACAAACGGAGAGGGAGATTCGTCTGAGAAGAATAGTTTTCTCCTCTCTCCTTGAAAAAGGTGGATGTTTTTGTCTTAACTTTGTGTTTCCCTGTTATAAAGTGCATGGGTTTGTATCCCTTCTTTCAGGTTTTTGTTTGTTTCTTACATTGGCTTTTCTCTTTCTTAAGTGATTCTTTCTGGCATACTATATACTTAATTTGTAAAAATATGCTATTTTAGTATGTCAGTAGTTAATAATGTTTTGGAGAGAAAGAAGGGGACTATTCTAAGCCTCTAGAAAACTCTCATGGTATCTTTAGTTGACAATGGGCTATTTCTTTACCTGCTTAAAGCCAAAGAATATGACAAAGGGGCCCTTTATCACATGATGACTAATTTTAGTTCTAGCAAGAGGCTATCTGTAGGTTAACAGGTTACAGTGTGGGTTTCATTTACTCTTCTGATATCCCTTGATATAAAAGCTATATTGTTATAGAGTCATAGAATTTTAGAGCCAGAAGGGACCTGACAGGTTACCTTGTACAATTCCTTCTTTGCACCAGAATGATTATAAATAAAAATGATGCCTCTCAAATTTTTTTTTTTTTAATAAATAAAAATCATGCCCCTCAAGTCATGGTATCAGAGAAGAAAATGAATTCCTGGAATGTGTCATTTTTGGGTAGAAAGACAGCTTATATATAAGGGTCATCAAAAGCTTCTTGGCCTTTTGCTTGCAAACTAGTGGCCTGCTCCCTGGACCTCCCGCGACAAGCATCTCCTCCCTTTGTAGGAGAGAGCCAAACCTTAATTTCTGACTCAAAATAGTGCCTCTTATCTACCCCCTCCCATTTCCAAATATTCCTTCAGAAATGAAGGGAAGCAGAACTGAGCCTTACATTAGGCTGGGAGACCCACTCTGGGAATTGTGTCTCTATTCCCTTTCCTTGTCACAAAAGTTTGTCTACTTGATTTTCTTTCCCACTGGATAATTTCTTAAGGACTTATTTATTTATTTAAAATTGAGGTATAGTTGATTTCAGTGTTTCAGGTATACAGCAGAATGATTCAGTTATACATATATATACGTATATGTTCTTTTTCAGATTCCTTTACATTATAGGTTATTACAAGATTTTGAATATAGTTCCCTGTGCTATACACTAGGTCCTCACTGGTTATCTATTTTATACGTAGTAGTGTTTATCTGTTAATCCCAAACTCCTAATTTATCTCTCCCCCACCTTTCCCCTTTGGTAACCATAGTTTGTTTTCTATGTCTGTGAGTCTATTTCTGTTTTATAAATAAGTTCATTTTTATCATTTATTTTTAGATGTTTCTGCACAGAGGCAGCATGCCTAGTGTTTCTTCCTTTTTTTCTAGTCTTCTTTGTGCACTTCCGTAGTTTATAGACCAATTGTTTTCTATTCATTTGACTTAAACAAGTGTGTCAGGCGCTGTACCGAAGATTAGGGCCATAAGGCTAAGTAGGGCAGTATCCCTGCCCTCATATAGTTCAGAATCTAAAAGGGATGACCTCAACATGGAGGACTTTAGGGAGAAAAAAGACGGACACTGCGTGCAAGGACTCAGGGGCATCAAATGGAGGTGACACACATGGAACTGAAAGGCTAATGTATGACCCAGGTGTTGGTAGGGGCCAGATCAAAGTGCCTTGAATGACATCCTAAAATTTTGGAGTTTTTTTCTGTATGTATTGGGACTCATGTAAGAGTTTTAGCAGGGAAGAAGCTTGATCAGTTTTAGGTTTTGAAGAAATCGCCTTGTTAGTAGAGAGGAATATGTACCAGCAAGATGTGAGATCTGTTTATTTTTCAAGACTCTGTTCCTAAGGTCACCTCCCTCTGATATCTTTTATGACATGCCCTTGCCCATCCATCATAGGAAGAACTAATTATTTCCTCTTGCTATGTACTCATTTATAGCACCTATCACAGTGTATTTTTTTTTAAATTTGTACATTTCTGTCTGAGCAAGCTCTGAGCTTCTAGATAGCATAGAAGGTATATTCTTTTTAAAACAATATGTTAAAGCTCATTATTGTAAATTAAATGGAAATTTAATACACATTTATGGAGAACCTAATATGTTCCAAACATTAGTAACTGGAATACAGAACGTGCTTCATAAATCTTATTCTCACTTAATTGAAACTTACATGAATGACCTTCAAAAAACCTTTCATAGTTGTGATGATCCAACCACATCAGTTAATTGAGTTCATCCCCCTCCACATCCCTCCCCCCAAGCATGTTAGTACTTAATACAAACATTTAACAGGTCAGTATGTATTTATTATCTTATATGTTTAACAGACATTTCATTGGACTTCCATTAGATTATCAGTAGAACATTAGAATTTCCTCAGTTTAGCAATGAAAATCCAAACTAAAGTTTTTAGAGTTGGCCTCTTTCTAAAGCATCAATTAGTGTATAGACTTCAATGATAATAATAATTATTTCCAACTTCAGTTAAAAAGACTAGCTAAAGGTTTTTTTAAATTTCTGAAGAAGGTTTTGAATATATTGGTAAATGGTGGGAAGGAGGAGGGAGATTAGGGGAAGATAAAGTTCCCAGAAATCTTGAATTGAGTGAAAGGTCATTTGGATTTGCATGATTTTAAGATTGCATCATAACCACTCAAGAGGCAGTGTGTCTGAATGGGTGGCCCATGTAGAGAACACATGTTTTAATAGTTGCCTTGTAACTTTGTACAAGCCATTTAGATCACTTAAGTATCCCAGGATCTTCCATAAAATTGTGTCATTAGAGAAACTTGGTTACTCCTTAGGTAAAGTTTAGATATTAGAAGAGCCATGAAAGATTGGCTACTTTTTAAAAAGGAGTGGATGGAAAGATTGAAGGAAAGTTAATAAGGACCATGTAAGGATGAGAACCTTTACTTATTCCTAGAGAATCTTTAACCTGGGGGAGGGAGGAATTGATTGAGTTTTAAAAGCATTAATTTAGAAATGGTTTCATTAACTCTTCTGTTTCCTAGAAGAAATATAATATGTTTAATTCACACTTTTAAAACACAAATGTTGGAAAATATGCAAAATGTATTTCAATCCTACTTTCTGTCCAGTCAGGTCAGAAAGAGACAGACAAAGAAATGTAGAAGTTATAGAATGAGATCAGGGAAGAGGAAATAAAATGTGGGGGGAATGACAGAGGACTGGTTTAGGTCTGCTGCCTTCAAGACCCCTTCCCCTCCTTTTTTCTCCACTGCATCAAAATCTTTCTAGCCTCAAGACTGAGTGTGCTGGGCACCTCACAGTCCCATTCTTACCGCCCTCCTTCTTCAAAGACTTCAGTCTTCTAGAAGGTAATTTTCGTCACATGGCTGGTATCTCCTGGCTTTTGAGCATGACAGCTCCCTGAGAGCCTCGAAATGGCAGCACTGCCTTCCTCCCTTTTGGGGAGGGTGGGACTAAAGCACTTACAGAGGAATTCAAGAGGGCACACGCTCGTCCGTCTTCAGTTGATTCACCACGGACAGTTTTAGATGCTTACACTGGGATGGACAAATTTAGTCATATCCCTTTTCTCCCTTTCTTCCTGAGAGTCAGTCCGTTAAAAATATTAGTCATTTTTTGAGTGTGTCTTTTCTGTTTAATAATAGCTTTCATTTATTGATTGTGTAAGATGTGTCTGACCAGTACTTGACGTTTTATATAGTAAAATCTTTGCAATGATTCTATAAGGTAGGTAGCATTACAGTTAAAGAGCAGGACTCCAAGGCCCTAAGAGTTAAGTAATTTTGTATAAGATCACATTACTAGTGAGGGACAGAGCCGGGATTCGCTGTAACATATGAAGTACACACACATACACACGACTTGAGCAAATGATGGAAGCAGTTAAGGAAAACCTTTGGGTATAGAGTAATTTGACCTAGGTGGTGAATTGGAAGGGTTTTAGATGTGGTCTAAGTAATTCTTTCTCTGAAGTTCACCACAATAACAGTTCATTTTTGGTTTCTCTGCCCACTGTGACTCCCTGGTTACTTCCTTTTCCAGCAGTTGGAATGAAGTGACCGATATAAGGTGACATAAGAGTTAAAAGTAGATTAGAGTGTTAGAATTTACAGTTGGAAAAGTAAGTGTTCTTTTGCTCGTTCCTTGAGGGGGCCTCTTTTGTGTTTTGGGGATCCAGTATATGCTGTTTACTGCATGAGAGGGCACAGACGTTGGACTACGAGGGAAAAATCTGTCATGTGTGCCAGTAAATGCCAGATTATTTTAGAAAGTGGAATTATTATTATTAAAAGCAAGTGTATGCCTCAAATTTAGGGTCTACTTTAGCTTTCCCTCAAATGTTTGTGGGTTATTTTTCAGAAATTACATTTTTATTTCAGTTGAAGAAGTTGGTCTGCAGTTGTTGGAAATAGGGGGAAAGGGTAATTTGAAGCAGAAAAAAATTAGGGTTTTCCACATGGGATGTTGTGGTAATGGGGTGTCATTGTTCTAACTGAATACTTTCTCAGGAATGGAAGAGACATTTTTCTTTACTGGATCCAAATTTCAGCAACAAGATGTTGGGAAAGAATTTTGTGGTTCTGTTTTGAAGTTGATTTAACTAAAAATACTAAGGCTCACCTAGAGTGGACAGCTCATGTCCTCTGATGACAGCCCTAATTTACCTCATGTTGTGTCATCGTGAAGGTGTCATTAGCCGCCATGGGGGATCAATATCTAGACCTCCATAAATGTGAAGTAGCTTTACAGGGAAAAATAAAATGTGGGGAGGCTCTGGTCAGTGGGTACACACTGCATAAATGGAACTTCTCAAAATGTTAAGAGTCACTTGAGAAATTAAGCTGGAATGTCATGTCAATTCTGGGGGACATTTGTCAGAGGAACTCAAGGCAAAAATAGCTGAGGCTATAGCAAAATCATATAATTTTTCTTTTTTTATGTAACTGTCATACTCCATGCCTGGAAAGTAGCCAGTATTGGGCCATCTTTTATGGGAATAAAGAAAGAGAAAGATTGATCTCCTAAGTTATAAGTCACTGAGTCTTGCCTCAATTCCAGAAAAACTAATAGAATTCATGGGAGATGAGACAAACCTTTTGGAGAGTACCTAACTCTCTTTGACTATCTGTAGAAGGCTCTAGCCAGAACTGAGATTGCAAGAGTAGTCCTGACCGGTTTCTTTTCCATTTGGGGAAATAAGAAATAAATTGGAGGATAATGTGGGAATCATTAAATATATTTACTGAGATTTTATAAAAACTGTTCTAGGACAAAAAAAAAAAAAAAAGGAAAGAAAAGAAAAAGAAAAAAGACAAGGAAATGGGATGAAGGGGCACAGTTCCGATCTCAGTATTAAATCTAGTTAGCAGGCATGAGGCAAAGGGCAGAAATAAATAACCAAGTTTTATACAGAAAGAAGTCAACAGAATGTCCTTGCAGTTAATAGTAGAAGCAGCAGTTGCAGTATGTTAATAACTTGAGTAGAAGAGCAGAATAACTCTGCTGAAAAAACCAGCATAAGATTTTTCTGCTTAAATAAGACTGGATCCTGTCTTGGGTATAATGGCCAGGTTTCAGGAAAGAGACTTGTCTGTGGCCGCCTATGAAATTTTGTTGAAATTCACTATCAAGTTCCAAATTGCCTTTTCTAGGCAAGCAAAGAAAGCTGCTGCATCTGAACCATCCAGCCCAGTGCATTCACAGCCGTGAACAGCACACTGAGGAAAACACAAAAGAAGTAGACAGAATCTCTGCCTCTGCTTAGGAGCATGCAGTTTAGTTGGGGAGACAAAACTTAAATACTAGAACCAATAAAAGAAGAGTACAAAGCAACTTGCAAGTAAGTGTATAATAGTATGGCGCAAATGACATAGATAAATGCAGAGGGGACATGGAGGAAAGGGGAGTGAGCAAAACACAACAGTGTCAGGTTAGTTAGGAAAGGCATGTTTAACAGTACTGTAGCTTCCATGTTCCTTTCTGTAGCATCGATGAAGAACGATGTGGGATAGGAAATTCAGATATTCTGCATTGATCTCTTCCTCCTTATCTGCCGAGTCTGTCCGTCTATCACAGATGGAAATTAAATTGATCCAACAATTTGCTCTCCACAAAGCCGTGATGGTTTCTACCTAGTAATTTATGCTTTTCTTGGTGTTTGCAAATCGATTGCTATCATGGGATGCAGTCAAACCTGGGCCTGGATCCAGTAGGTTGGGGGATTATTGGAGTGGATATGTGTGTATGCGATTGAAATCCTGGAAAAACGGACTCTAGTTTCTATGTATTTTTACTCATTGAATAAAAACATTTTCAGGTTTTTTTTAAAAAGCATGTTTAATTACACTCAGATTGCATTTTTAGGGAATGTATCTGCTTTATTTCCTACTGCTCCTGACAGGCCCAACCTTCAAACCACCTTTAGTGGCTTCGTCGCCAGACCTTTTGTTTTAAAAAAGCCTTGCCCTACCCCACAAATATTAGAGATCGCTACTTTTTTCCTCTCGAAAAAAAAAAAATATATATATATAGATGTTCCTCTAGTTTAATAAATAAAACATTGCTCCTGAAAGGCTTAGGAAAGTATACTTTATTCAAACACTCGACTTCATTGTTCTACGTTAAAAAAATTTTTTTAAGTCCTTCTGAGGATTGTGAAATTCTTTCAAAACAAATTAAAAAGAAAACATTTTCTGTGATTTCTTTACAGATTCTGGACAATCAGGAAGTCCAAGCCACAATGATCCTGCCAAGAATCCTCCAGGTAAATATGTGTTCCAGGACGTTTGCAATCTGACATTGTTGGAGAACAAAGGTACCACTGTATAGATAAACACCCCGTAATTGGTCAGCTGCCTATTTTGTTCTGGCAGGCAGGTATGATCAGGACAAGATGTGATTCTTTTTAGGCCCTTCACAGTGGCACATACTTCCACATTGGCGTCATCAGTATGTACCTAATCACTAATGTTTTACTTTTTGTTGGTGTTTCTTTGAAAATGAATATGCATGTATTTTATAGCTGTATATCTTTCAGGTGCTAAAAGTCACTGTTGTTTGAAAAGCCAAAAATCCTTCTAATCTTTCTTTTAAAATGCACAGGAAAAAGTATAATTTTTCATACTCTTATTATAGTTTATCAAATCTCATTACTTTAAAAAGTAGGTTGTGGTGGTAGTGGTTATGTCTTCATGCGGGATTTTTGCAAATGAGTTTTTATTCCATAATGTTTTTAATGGGATTCCAAGAATCAGGAAATAATGAAAGTAAGACTTTTCCTTTAGTATAATGTATGTCGAATACTCTCTTTATTTTCAGAAGTTGTTCCAGATCTGAAAATGGCTTTTATAAGAAACCATACTGTCTTCATGGTTTTGTTTTTCCTAAAGCTGCAGATATAGAATTTTGACTGATTTAGGAGTAGTATCTCTTCTCATGAGATAAAAACTAGTGCAAAGAAGAGTTTCTAATATTTTAATCTCATAAAAATTTTAATTATATCTGTGACTTTAGTAAAAGAATGCAGCAAAAACAAAACAAACAGGTAAAAAAATTCAAACTGACCACATATAACCTCCACCTCCAAAATGATCTCATTTGGCTTTTCATTGAAAATAGACCCCCAAATTTATAAAAGGGAATCATAAAAGTTTCCACAGGTAGACTTAGTTTTAGGTCCTTAATTGCTTGGTCTTCCTGTCATAATACTTTGCTAATGTGAGGCTGAAGAACCCTCAAAACTACAAGAAAATGTGTCAGAGCATTCTTGCTTTAAAACGATGTTAGAAAGATATAACAAGTAAATATGTAAGTAAAAATGCAAAGTCAAAACAGAATATATTTTTTTCTTTCTGAGTCTTGCTTATATTTTGTTCTCTATTTTTATCTTCGAAAAAAATTTTCCAACTGCATATTAACTTATTCTGTATCGTACAAAATCAGATTGTATGACAAAAGTAGTATATCCTTCAAAGATAAAATATTCTAATTAAGTATAGATATAAAATGTATACTAAGTTGATTTTTCTTTACTTTCATCCAAGTCATTTAATATGACTAAAAATTGGTAGCAAAACATTGAAAAAACTGAAAAATTTTAAATGTAACTTCCAGTTAAATTGATTATTTTATTTTTTGTGTGGATGGGGCCAAGAAAGCGAGCTATTTAGAATATAATAAAATTTGTCAGAAATTTTCTGAACTTGAGAAAATTTATTAGCTTGTAATGTCTTCAACTTTACTAAAATTTCTTCTTTTTAGTTATTAATGTTTTCTCTGTGTAGCATGATAACCAAAAGCGAATTGTATCCAAACATTTTTTAAAAGCTTCTTCACTCATTTTACAAAGAACTGGCAGGGAGGGGGACCTTTATTAGAAAAAGAGTTGATAAGCATTGTTAAGTCAGACTAAACAAAGGATATGCTCTTTGCATTTGAATGACAGCTTGGTTTGAAATTAATAAAGCTGTTATTGTTTGAAATGCATTTCTGAACATGTACAGAAAGAATCATACTCACTTAAAATGTTCTCTACTTGAGCTGAATGAATAATCTCTGAATAGTTATATAATGACAGAATATGATTTTTCAATATTTGTTGAGAAGCTTGGTTAAATTTTCTTTACTACATTCAGTGTAGCACCTATTAATTTATCTGTTTACATATAATATGGGTAGCAGAAACAATCAAGATAAAGCATCTCTATTATTTTCCCTCTTAAATTTTCCTTGGAAATCAAACCTTTTGTGAACTATGTCTGAAAACTGGAACGTTGTAGGTAAATATATATTATGATTAGTTGAATATTATGTATATGTAAATTGTACAATTGTTACCAGTTTTTCAGAGATAGAATATAATGAAACATAAAATATCAAAATTAAGTGGAATAAAATTAGAATTTTCTTTGATGATTCAGAAGCATTCTATCGTTTCAACATGCTTTGTGTATCATTATATTATGGACTTAACCTTAGAGATTATGAAGGAATTCTGTTTGATGGAAGTAAGAGTTTGTTCTGTAATAACTTGACATAAATCAAATCACTAGAAATATTAAATAGTATCTAACTGGAAATGCGAAAAATCATAACTTATTAAGGTTTTTGTTTTGCAGTCAATTGGGATAAATTATACTTATTATTAAAAGCTCTTTTCATAAGTATAAGCATGTTTGGTATTTTTAGAGCATAATTTATCTCTTGGAGGCTCTTTTCATCTCTGTTTTCTGGCTTTGGCTGAAATGTGAAATCTCTGAATTACCGTATCAAGTAGGCATGATACATTTACAGGCAAATTCAATCTACTACCATGAGCAATGAAACAGTCGAATCACTTTGCTGTTTGTATTGTTATAACAAAGAGAAAGTAAACTTTTGAAAAAGATTGCCTTGAGTTCCAGCTCTTTCTTGTCACTAGTAGTTTTCCACTGGGAGATGTGCAACCCCTGGACATTGCCACCATCTACTTCTGTGTTTATTTCATAACAGCTTGGGAAGAGATGGCAAAAATTCAGGCCCTTTTGGAAGTAAAGGCCCTTTGAAATCAGTTTACCACTGTTGACATGAAGGTGGGATCACATCCAGTCATTCTATAAGTACAGATGCATGGGTCTCCTACAAACTGGGCATCCCTCTGGCTTGGGTTTTCTCCAGCATCAGACATGACTATCTGATTCAGAAGAACTTCTGAAGGGTGACCTTAAGGTTCTTCAGACTGTAGTATGGAGTCTACAGATAGGCCTTTAGTTTTTAATTTGTGTTTCCTGATTGGGATTTGTACTTAGTTAGCAAGCTAATCACGTGCATTTGAACAAAAGCGACTCATTTTTGGGGAGGAAGAATATTTGCTACTTATTTTTAAAAGAGCTTAAGTAGGTTTATTTTACTATTTTAAAAGCACTTAAATAGTCTTTGCAGTATTTCCTTATACTATTTCGTGATTTAATTTTTTGTATTTATTCTTTGTTACATAGTGGGGATGGGCACCATACTCTTTTCTGGGCTAAGGTGTCCAAAAGGTCTGACTTTGTCCAAGGACATGACATTGTTATTTTGGTCAAGAACCACTAGGCTACTTCATTTTTTGTATGATGCACATTTCTCTTATTTATGTTGGGGTCAAAAGTTATATGTTTATATCTAGATACTTCTTTCTGAACAGTAAATTAATCCCTTCTAAGCAGTAGACCTGCAAGAGTCCTCTTTCAACTATAGCAAACAACTGTTGTGGAGCAAAGGAGAGCAAACCATTAATTTAAGAACTTAGACACAGACCTAATTTTATTTACAATGATTAAAACCTCTACTTTCGCTTTTAGAAGATGTGTGTGATTGGATTATAATCTTTTGAAATGAACTTTGACTTGCTATATTATTTTGTGTCTCTACATCCCTTGGGCTATGAACTTTTAGACTTCCCAATCTTAATCAGTTACCTAATGCTGGAGTGCTTGATATCCAAGGAAAACAAGGCAATCTAGAAGTTTGATTTTGCCTCTAAGCCAGCTAGAAGTGGATGCCTCTTCTTGGAGTTCAGGAAGACTGTAGGTTTGTGGGGAGCTCTCTCTTGGCAGGAAATATAACAAAGAAACATTGAATCTTAGGACACTTTGCAAATTCTGTGATGAAAACTTCTGAAGCATTCCAAGTATCATTAACCAGAGCTTTCTGACCTAGAATGACATGGACTTATCCTACTTTTCTTTTTTGCAAAATTTGTAGGATGCTTGTGCTGTTTTGTGGGGCAGCTTTTGTGTATAGTGGGGCAAAACCTCTGGGGACCATTAAGATCATATATTGGGTAAATGTCAAATAAGCCACCTTATATCCTACCTGGAACAAAAATGGAATTACAAAAATAATTGAATAAGTTAAATAAGGTGTATCAGCTATAGCAATATGCTCATCTTACATTTAAGATATTATTTTAATTTATATTTATATATGTTCCATATATAAGAGAGATCATACAGTATTTGCCTTTCTCTAACTTATTTCACTTTAGCATAATGCCCTCAAGGTCCATCCATGTTGTCACAAATGGCAAGATTTTGTTCTTTTTATTTATTTATTTATTTTCTGCTGTACATGGGCCTCTCACTGCTGTGGCCCCTCCCGTTGCGGAGCACAGGCTCCAGACGCGCAGGCTCAACGGCCATCGCTCACAGGCCCAGCTGCTCCATGGCATGTGGGATCTTCCTGGACCAGGGCACAAATCTGCGTCCCCTGCATCGGCAGGCAGACTCTCGACCACTGCGCCACTAGGGAAGCCCAAGATTTTGTTCTTTTTTATGGCTGAATAATATTCCATTGTATGTATGTACCACATACATACCACAATTTCTTTATCCATTTACCCATCAGTGGACACTTAGGTTGTTTCCATTTCTTGGCTATTGTAAATAATGCTGTAAAGAACATGGGGGTGCATATATCTTTTGGAATTTGTGTTTTCATTTTCTTTGGATAAATACTCAGACATGGAATCTGTGGATCATATGCTAGTTCTATTTTTAATTTTTTGAGTAACTTCCATTCTCTTTTCCATAGTGGCTCTACCAATTTACATTCCCACCAACAGAGCGCAAGGGTTTCCTTTTCTCTGTAACCTCTCCAACACTTGTTATTTCTAGTCTTTTTGATAATAGCCATTCTAACAAGTGTGAGGTGATAGCTCATTGTGGTTTCAATTTGCATGTCCCTGGTGAGTAAAGATGTAGAGCATATTTTTATGTACCTGCATTGGCCATCTGTATGTCTTCTTTGGAAAACATCTATTCAGATCTGCCCATTTTTAAAATCAGATTGTTTGATTTTTTGCTGTTGAGTTGTATGAGTTCTTTAAGTATTTTCGATATTAGCTCCTTATCTGATATATGATTTACAAATATTTTCTCCCATTCAGTAAGTTGCCTTTCATTCTGTTGATAGTTTCCTTTGTTATGCAGAGCTTTTTAGTTTGATGTAGTCCCACTTGTTTATTTTTCTTTTGTTGTTGTTGCTTTTGGTGTCAGATTTTAAAAAATCATTACCAAGGTCTATGTCAAGGAGCTTACTGTGTTTCTCCTAGAAGGTTTATGGTTTCAGGTTTTACATTCAAGTCTTTAATCCATTTGGAGTTAATTTTTGAGTACAATAAGATAGTGGTCCAGTTTCATTTTTTTGCATCTGGCTCCTGTCCAATTTTTCCAACACCATTTATTGAAGAGACTGTCCTTTTCCCATTGTATATGCTTGGCTCCTTTGTTAAAAATTAATTGACCGTATATATGTGGGTTTATTTCTGGGTTCTCTATTCTGTTCCATTGATCTGTATGTCTGTGTTATGTTAATACCACACTCTTTTAATTACTATAGCTTTGTAATATAGTTTGAAATCAGGGAGAGATGCCTCCTGCTTTGTTCTTCTTTCTCAAGACTGCTTTGGCTATTAGGGATCTCTTTTTGTTCCATATAAATTTTATAACTTCTATTTCTGTGAAAAATGCCATTGGAGTTTTTTTTTTTTTTTTTTTTTTTTTGCGTTACGCAGGCCTCTCACTGTTGTGGCCTCTCCTGTTGCGGAGCACAGGCTCTGGACGTGCAGGCTCAGCAGCCATGGCTCACGGGCCTAGCCGCTCCACGGCATGTGGGATCTTCCCGGACCGGGGCACGAACCCGCGTCCCCTGCATCGGCAGGTGGACTCTCAACCACTGTGCCACCAGGGAAGCCCACCATTGCAGTTTTGATAGGGATTGCATAGAATCTGTATATTGCTTTGGGTGGTATGGACATTTTAACAATATTATTTATCATAATCCATGAGCACAGAATATCTTGCCATTAATTTGTGTCTTTTTCAATTTTTTTCATTAACGTCTTGTAGTTTTCAATATACAGTTCTTTCAACTCCTTAGTTAAATTTATTCCTAGATATTTTATTCTTTTTGATGTAATTGTAAATGTGATTGTTTCCTTATTTCTTAATTTCTTTATCTTTTAGGTCATTATTAATGTATGGAAATGCAACAGAGTTTTGAGTATTGATTTTATGTCCTGTAACTTATTTATTAGTTCTAACAGTTTTCTGATGGAGTTTTAGGGTTTTCTATATAAAATATCATGTTATCTGCAAATAGTGCCAGTTTTGCTTCTTCCTTTACAGTTTGGATGCCTTTTATTTCTTTTGTTTTTTCTTCTTCTTCTTCTTTTCCTAATTGCTCTGGCTAGGACTTCCAGTACTATGTTGAGTAAAACTGGAGAGAGTGGGAATCCTAGTCTAGTTCATGATCTTGGAGGAAAAGGTTTCAGCTTTTCCATTGAGTGTGATGTTAGCTGTTGGATTGCATATATGGTCTTTATTATGTTGAGGTACATTTTCTCTGTACCCACTTTGTTGAGAGTTTTCATCATGAATGGATGTTGAATTTTGTCAGAAATTTTTTTCGCATCTATTGAGATGATCAAATAATTTTTATGCTTCATTCCTTAATGTAGTATATCATTTGTGGTTATTGAACCATCCTTGCACCACTGGAATAAATCCTACTTGATCATGGTGTATGATCCTCTTAACGTATTGTTGAATTTGCTTTGCTGATACTTTGTTGAGGATTTTTGCATCCATGTACATGAGGGATATTGGCCTATAATTTTTGTCGTTATTGCTGTTCCTGTGACATCCTTATCTGATTTTGGTACCAAGGTAATGCTAACCTCATAACGTGACTTTGGACATGCTTTTGATTTTTTTAGAAGAGTTTCAGAAGGATTGTATTGATTCTTCTTTGAATGTTTGGTAGGTTAACTGCATTCAGGTAGGAATGCTGATCATGATAGATTTGATTTTCTACAGATTCTGTTCTGGTGTCTTGTTTGGGCACTACCAAAGAAAGTCATTCGTCATTTGGGGTTGCACTTGAAATCTACACCTGTGAAGTTTCCTGCTGTTCATCTAGATCTGCACATGGGGGATGCTGGGCTGTACCTTGGGTGATCCATCACCTTGCACCTAAAGGCTGGGCTGATTGTCCCAATGTTGTGTGGATTTGCAAGAAGAGCTGACAGTCTTGCCTGTCCCCGTTTTCCAATCTAGATTCTTGTAGGCATCTCCTGACAAAGGTACTTAATGATAGCTCTGTTAGAAATTTCTTTTGTTTTTTAACATCTTTTAAAAAATTAATTAATTAATTTTTGGCTGCATTGGGTCTTCGTTGCTGTGCGTGGGCTTCTCATTGCGGTGGCTTCTCTTATTGTGGAGCATGGGCTTTAGGCATGTGGGCTTCAGTAGTTGTGGCTTGCGGGCTGTAGAACGCAGGCTCAGTAGTTGTGGCACATGGACTTCGTTGCTCCGTGGCATGTGGGATCCTCCTGTACCAGGGTTTGAACCTGTGTCTCCTGCATCGGAAGGCAGATTCTTAACCACTGCGTCACCAGGGAAGCTCTGTTAGAAATTTCTAAACAAGGAAATACATGTCCAAAAAAATTTCACTGGTGAAGCAGTCTGTTCCTGGACTTTTGTTTCTTTGGGAGGTTTTGGATTACTGATTAAATATCCTTACTAGTAATTGGTCTGTTCAGAATTTCTATTTCATCACAATTCACTCTTGGTAGGTTGTATGTTTCTAGGAATTTGTCCATTTCTTCTAGGTTGTTCAATTTGCTAGAGTATAATTGTTCGTTGTAGTCTCTTATGATACTTTGTGTGGTACCAGGTGTAATGTCTCCTCTTCCATTTCTGATTTTATTTATTTAAGGCATCTATCTTTTTTTCTTGGTAAGTCTAGATAAAAGTTTATCAATTTTGTTTATCTTTTCAGAGAACCAGCTCTTAATTTTATTGATCTTTTCTATTATCATTTTAGTCTCTATTTCATTTATTTCTGCTCTAATCTTTGTTTTGTCTTCCTTCTACTAACTTTGGGCTTTGGTTGTTGTTTTTTCTAGTTCCTTGAGTGTATATTTAGGTTATTTTAGATTTTTCTTATTTCTTGAGATAGACTTTTGTCACAATAACTTTCCTCTTAGAACTGCTTTTGCTGAATCCCATAAAATTTGGTGTGTTCCATTTCCATTTTCATTTGTCTCAAGGTGTTTTTTTATTTCTCTTTTGATTTCTCCTTTGACCCGTAATAGTATCATTAACTATAATAATATGCTGGTCTTGCATTTAAGAAAATTTTTAAATCAAACAAATTTTGAGGTTGATTTCTCCCCTACTCTACTTTATAGATACTGAGATTGAAGCTACCAAATGGTTGTCATGAAACTAATGAAAACCAACCAAATAATTATCAAGAAAACTAGCATCTGCAGTTGTAGTCATCATCTGCAGGGATCACTAGGGCCTACGTTTGTTTGACTTTTCACTTTGTTTTTGTCAAAATTTAGCATTTGGGACAAACAGTACTCTCTAATAGTTACAGAAATAATACAACATTTTTCTCTGCTATTTGCGTATGAAGGCAGATATATTTGCATAGGCCCTGCATGACCTCATAGAGCATGTTTTATCTTAGAATATCGTGTTCAAGGTCAAAGAAAGGGGAAAATTCACTCTGACTTTTTTTTTTAATAACAGTCCATTCACTCCTCAGTTAATAAGTTCATGCCCACTCATTCTCATATCCTTATTTATCATATCCACCAGAATCAACTTTTTTTATGGGGGGTAATGCACTATTTCATGATACTTGATTCTAAACTTCGGCTCTTTACAATATGCAACAGACTATAAACAGGCTTTCTAGTCATAAAAGTATAAATAGAAAGACAGTAAAAGGATGGGTTAACTGTGGTAAGACCTGACATCATATTGGGTTGGCCCAAAAGTTCGTTTGGGTTTTTCATAAGATGTTATGGAAAAAGCCAAACAAACTTTTGGGCCAACACAATAGGTAAAGCTTTTAAGTAATTTGAGAATGAAGTCCATGGGAGTCAGTACAAAAATCAAAGGATTTTTTTCCTAATAGATTTTGTTTCAGAGACATTTTTCTTCTTTATCCTCTAACTTTTTTGAAGACATCCCATTAGTAAAGTTCTTAAATGTTCAAATTTAGGTTGGAACTCAGAGTAAAGGAGGAGAGGATAGGTAATGAGTTTTGTTAGCAGATGAATCTTAAAAGGTCCAGGAGGCAATAGTCCTCAGCTACTTATTTTTGCAGGTTGCATTATGGCTGCTCATGTATAACTCACTCCTCAAAAGTTGATCTACATCGCAGTTGGCACCGTGCCCAGCCTCTACAATGGGTCCAGTCTGATCACTTGTAATATTAGTTTTGGGGGGAAAAGAAAGACAATTTAGGAATATTTTATAAGGACATGAAAGAAGCGGGTTTATCTATATCGCCCCAATTATCCACCCTGGTAGGCCATGAATACTACTAATTGAGTGCCAACTGGTTGCTGAGCTCAGAATTAAATACTACATTCCAGGAGACAGGGCGTGGATTGGTTCAGCTCTATATGAGTAGAGACAGCCATTTGTCCTCCACCATTCCACACCAAGAACAATAAACAGCCCTGAAAGAGCTGTCTGTAGGTAGATTTTTCAGCCACAGATATTTAATGGGCATCTATTTTGTTCATGGCATTAGACTAAATGCTGTGGAAGATTGAAAAGTGAGTTACACATAAAACTTGCTCTCCCCAAAGTTTCAGCCCATAAGTACATACAATATTCTATACATATTGTGGAAACCTAATATTACTTAGTGCTACAACTCAAGTGTCATGGGAGTTCGAAGTTGTGAAATACTGTTTCCAGCCATTGTGTAAGGAGTGTAGTGAAGTGCAACGAATATGAACGTTGGAATTAAAAATTTCCCCTGAATCAAGGTTCTAAGTTTTACAGTGATCATGAGGGCCGTGACCAAATCAGCCCCCTTCTCTGGAACTCAGCACAGTCAATTATACCCATGCCAGTTGTAAACATTACATGAGAGAACATACCTGGCAAGTAGCAGGTGCTTGGTAAAAGGTAAAAGGGAGGGCTCTTTCATCCTACTTCCTCTTCCAGCTGGGTTGATCAAGAAGACTTTCTGCAAGAAGTATCATTTGTTGTGAATCCCAATAGAAATGTGTTGAATTTTCACACTGCACTCCCCTAGATGACATAAACAGAGTCACAGATCATAAGATGCATAAGAGTAGGATGTTAGAGGTTACATAAAAGAGACAAAAGAAACAGATATTTTCAAGTCTCACGGTGGAATAGAATTTGAGTTTTAAGGTAGTCCTTTTTTCCTAAAGTAAGCCTTTTGGCCTGCCAGGAAACGTGGAATGAAATTTTGTTACATAGTTTTTAATAATGACAAGAGAAAGAGTACAAATGTATCTTTTGAGATTGCTTTTCCCCTGGCAACACTTTATATCTTAGTCTCTTGTATTCACATTGTATAAATATTTTTCCTACTTGCCTTTCCATAGTGCTCCTTCTTTCTGAAACTACCAACTTGTCTCTCTCCACTGAAAATGTTCTCTGTCCCTTACTTTTCCTGGTCCTCTCAGTATATCTCCCTTACTCTATTAACTTCTTCCTGACAACTTCTTACTTTAAAAATAATGCATATTGGGCTTCCCTGGTGGTGCAGTGGTTGAGAGTCCGCCTGCCGATGCAGGGGACACGGGTTCGTGCCCTGGTCTGGGAAGATCCCACATGCCGCGGAGCGGCTGGGCCCGTGAGCCATGGCCGCTGAGCCTGCGCTGCGCAACGGGAGAGGCCACAACAGTGAGAGGCCCGCGTACCGCAAAATAAAAAAAAAAAAAAAAAATGCATATTTTGTCCCTCATTCAGACAACCCCCTTCAACCAAGTGACCCATCTTGCTCTTCTTTTTCATGACATGATATAAAAGACTAAAATTTCTACTTAATTTCTCCTGCAATTGGACTTCTGTCCCCACTTGAAATGATTCTCATTAAATTAACTTTTTATGACCTGAGTCCAGTGTTTCCTTTCCATTCTATTCCTGCTTCCGTATTCTTGAACATTTATTTGGTTCACCTGACCACGCTCTACTGAAACTTTATCCTTGCTTTAATTTTTTTAAAAATTTGATTGTGGCAAGAACGCTTAACATGAGATCTGCCTTCTTAAGAAATTTTTAAGTGATTCTAGTTACAATGTTGTACAACAGATCTCTAGAGCTTATTCATCTTGATCAAAGGGAAACTTTTTGCCTGTTGATTGCAATTCCCCATTTCCTCTTTGTCCCAGCCCCTAGCAACCACCGTTCTACTCTGATTCTATGATACTGACTATTTTAGGTACCTCATATAGATGGACATGCGTTTGTTTTTCTGTGACTGGTTTATTTTACTTAGCATCATGTCCTCAAGATTCATTCATGTTGTTGCATATAGCAAAATTTCCTTTAAAAAAAGGCTAAACAGTATTTTGTTGTATGAATATACCATATTTTCTTTGTCCATTCATCTGTGGATGGACATTGAGGTTGTTTCCACATCTTCGCTATTATGAATAGCGCTGCAGTGAACGTGAGAGTGCACATATCTCTTTGAGATCCTGATTTCGATACATACCTGGAGGTGGGATTTCTGGATCGTATTGTAATTCTATTTTTAATTTTTTGAGGAAGGAACACCCATGTTATGTTTCATAGTGGCTGCACCATTTTGCATTTACCAACAGTGTGCAAGGGTTCCAGTTTCTCCACATTCTCCACAGCACTTACTGTCTTTTTTTGTTTTTTGATAATGCCATCCTGACAGGTATGAAGTGACATCTTATTTTAACTTTAATTTGCATTTCCTGATTATTAGTGATGTTGAGCCTTTTTCCATATGCCTGTTGGCCATTTGTGTATCTTCTTTGAAGAAGAGGCTATTCAAGTCCTTAGCCCATTTTAAACCAGGTTATTAGTCGTTTTTGTTTTGTTTTGTTTTGCTATGGTTGTAGGAGTTCCTTATATATTTTGGAGATTAACCCTTTATCAGACCTATGGTTTGCAGCTGTCTTCTCGCATTCTATAGGTTGCCTTTTCACTGTTGATTGTTCCCTTTGTTGTGCAGAATCCTTTTAGTTTGATGTAGTCCCATTTGTTTATTTTTGCTTTTGTTGCCTGTGCTCTTGAAAACAGGGCCTTTTCCTGGTAATCCAGGAACCATAATGTTTTCTTTCAGTTACTTATTAACCAGATTTCTGTCTTTAGTTTTCTGTGTGTTTTCAGTCCCCCCTGTGACTTTTAAGTTTCATTCACCTCTTATTATTCCTAGATGCATACCTTTGGAACAGATCTCTCTCCTAATGTTTCTCGTGCCCAACTTCTTTTTGGACACGTTTCCGTATAGGTCGCATGGGTGACAACTCCAAAATTCAATTCCTTTTCTTTTCTACCAGACTTTATCTCTACAGGGCCACCGGAATCTCCCCAGACACCCTCGGCTAGAGTAGTTCATAAGTTTTTTCTCAGGATCCCCCACGTATCCATTCATCTTTTCTTTTGGAAGCTCTTTAAAATCCACCCCACCTCTCAGTTCCTGTTACCCTTCTTTGGGCCCTACACATGATTTCTTGCTTCCAGTAGTGCAAAAACCTTATCTCTATTCTCTACTTGCTCTTTCTTTTTCTAAGACTCTGTAGGAATACACTTCATAAAACACAGATCTGACTTTCTTGAAAACTGATGGTTCACTCCTTATATACCCATATTCTGTGTCATGGCTTTAAATGCTGTTCAGTATCAGATACCAAGTATACTAGGTTCCTTTCCTTTCCCTTTCATCCATGTGCTCTGCTATTTCCTCTGCCAGAACTGCCGCATCCACCCTACAAACACTTGTTCATCTGTTATGTCCGAACTCTTCCATCTGTCTTACTGGATTCTCCCAGGCAGAGTTGGGCCTCTCTACCTGTATTATGATTGTTGCTTTATGTTATATTTATATTTTATACCCCTCCACCCCCGAGACAGTTAAAGTTTTTAAATGAGTAATTTACTACTATAATCCAGTATCTTTATTTGTTTGACACATGCTTGGAAACATTACTCAAAAAAAAAAAAATCAGGTTGTCAGTGCTTATCGACGGCTAGTCCAACTTCTCTACTTATGAAAACAACGCAGAGAGGTTAAGTGATTTGCCCAAGGTCCCAATTAGTTATTGGCAAATGTGGGTTAAAACTCATTTTTTTCGTGGGTCAAAACCTGAAGTCAGTGGTAATCCCACTGCATTATTGGCACCTTTCTCCTTGCCTCTCCTTCCCTGCCCCCAATAGATAACACAGTTTATTGTGGTGCATCGCCTTCTGAAAAATGAGAAAAGTTTGGCCTTGTCTCTGCTTGGCCTAAGTGTTGGTGAGCGTGCCACGAAGAGAAAGAGAGGAGAAATCTTTTCGTTGAGATGACTTAGGAGGATAGAGTCTGGGTCCCCTGGCATTCACAGAGAGCACCACGCTTGAGTCCCTGGGGGCAGTTTTAATAGCTGTGGCTGCCGGGACAAGGGGCAGTGGACAGGGGGTGAGGAGAGGCGATGGAGGGGCCTATTGAGTGACCCTTGCCTCAGTGGGAATGAGCTTGGGGAGAGATGGCAGCTGAGTTTCTGAGGCTGTGGGATCAGGGCAGGAATGAAGGAAGAGGCTTCAGTGCCAGGTTATTGCAGTCGCGGGAGCTCAGTGGCCTCCATCTTGCTTTCCGTTCCCTTTTTTGAGGTTCATGTGCTTTACATTTGCACAGGTCAGGGGCTCACTTGGTACACAGTCACAAGTGTAATTTAAACCTAAGATACACTCTCCTTTCACAAAGCTGTGAGAGAAATGACTCGTTCTTGGGCTATAGCTAGTTATTCAAGCTTTTGTTTTTCCTGCTTCCTCACTTTGTAACTGCATAGAATGATCTTGTGCTATCTGAAATGATATCATCACGGGGTAACATAGAGTCCAAGTGAAAATTTAATACATTGATGTAGGCCCTTCATTTATACTGCCCCTAGTTCCAGAAAACTTTCAAGAGGTCTCGCAGCTAAATAAGTTGCAGTTTGTTAAATTTTGGAAGGCATCACTGTCACGTGTTTTTCTTTTTTTGCTGAGTGCCTAAGTTGCCCACAGGGAGGGTTAGAGTCCCCGTGTGGAAAGAGGTCTCCCTCATAATTAGCCTAGGTTAGGTTATGGCTGTGCCTGCTACCCTGAGTAGTTCTTTCCCTCAAATATCTCAGGTTCCTTTTACAATGACCGCCTGCATCTGAAGTTTCTTCTCAATTTAAATTCTTTTCCCTCTCCATATTTACAAGGTTGGCTTTTGTAGCATATGGCTACAATTTAATAATGCAAATCATTTTCCTTCTCACAGCTGGAAAGCTGGGATTGTTCGATATCACAGAGAGAGTGGACTTGCTCCAGGCTAGTTAAAATCACTGAACTCTGCAGAAGCTAAGCTTGCTGGAAGTATCGTCCTATACAAAGGCACCCAGGGGACCCCACCTTGCATATGAGAGCATCATGCTTGGAAAGAGGGATCAATTCTGTATATTGCAAGCAGAATAAAATGCTAAGTCGATACATATATATATCTAGCTACCTAGATTTTCATCTCTGTTTCTACCTCACAAGATTAAAAAATGTGTTTTCAACTTATTAGGCAGATCAACTAAAATCTCATTTCTTTTTTCTTTTTCTGTAACTATCAGAAAGTATCAAGGTACCAAGTAACTTAAGCAAGTACTTTTGTGTGGTAATTTGACTCATGTTGGCTTTTACCTAATAGTATCATTGGTGGTCATAGAATTTAAGAAAAAAATCAGGTTTTGGTTTTCAAAGTTGTTATAACTTTGGGTCTTTTAACTTGTGTGCTGGTCTTCAGTGGCCTTGCACTCTTTCATTTTATTTTATGTAATAGAACTAGGGACACTTCCCTGTTTGCACTGAAATATTTCTAATTCTTGACTCCAACAGAGATATCCCCTTCCCCACCGCTATTCCATACCTGAGCATGTTCATTTCCCCAAGGCATTCAGGAGGAAGAACGCAGAAAAACCACTTGGCTTTCAGATTTGATCTTATCATCATTAAAATCATCATGTGCACTTGTTAATGACATGAAACAAACAGTGACATGATGTATTTTTAAAATATATACATTGTATGGTTCCATTGATATGACATGTCTGGAATAGGCAAATCCACAAAGGCAGCGGTTTGGAGATGTTGGGGGAAATGGATACATGACTGCTAATGGGTATAGCGTTTCTTTTTAAGGTGATGAAAATGATCTGGAATTAGATAGATACACGACTCTTTGAATATACTGCAGACCACTGAATTGTGCACTCTAAAAGGGTATGAGAGTTATATCTCAATAAAGCTGTAATTTTTTAATGGTTTTTTTAAAGTGCTTATGAGCCATCAGGAGAAAAGGGTTTGGGACGCAGGGCTAAGATTGAGATTTGGGGGGTTTGTCTGGGGTTTAGAGACCTCAGGAGATCAAGGAAGAGGCCCCAGGGAGCCCTGGCACAGGAAGTCACGTGGCAAATGATACGAGTTTACGTGTGCATTTCTCAACGAGCTGCAGTCTGCGTCAGTGGAGCCCCTTTTTCTGGTGAGGTACAGAGGCCACTGACGGACACCAATGGCGAGTGATGTGATTTATTGTAAGATACTGGCTCCATTGTTTATTTTGTGGCACTTTTGTAAGTGTAGTGGATTTTTAGTTTCAAAATTTCGTATTTTGGATTGTAGTCATCTTCTGAATTGAATTCTTTCAAGCCGAGCAATGTTTTCTAAATAAGTAAGTATATAATGTTGACTGGTGAACCATGGAGTGTCCATGAGTTTTTGAGAGAGCATTTAGAAAGACAAGTAGAGAGACAAGGAAAGACCACTGATGGGGTTACTCTTATAACAGATGAGGAAGGCAAAATATTTTTTTAAGTGCTGAATCTTAATGTGTTATTTTAAAAAATATTGACATGCTCTCCTTTTAACTAGAGCACCTAGATTATTTTAATAATGTTCCTAATTTCTGTGCCTGGTATTTTTGCCTTGGGTCTTTATCCCTGTGATACATCTGGTGATCTTCAGAATGCGCAAGTCTGATTATTTCATTCCCCTCCCCTATCTGTGTCAAAGGTTCCCACTCTAGGCTAAGCCTAATCTTTCCATGGCGTCTAATACAGCCCTTCACGGTGTGTTCTCTCCTTGCCCTTCCACTGCCCACGTGGACCTTGCATCCAGCCTTAGCCTTTATGTCTTTGTGTTGTTTTTCTGCCTAGAATGCATGTACCCCCTTGACACCTCATCAGTGAAACTTCTCCGGACCCTGTCTGTAGTACAGTTTTACAGCTTTAACGGCACCTATATCACAATTTACTTGTCTTTTTCACTTAGTGGATTCTGAACACCTTCAGGTGAGGACTGTATAACTCTATTTGTAAACCCCGTATCTAAGGCAATGCCTGGCCAGAGACGGTTCAGCAGTGTTCAAGATTTATGAAATAGAGGCTTAGACCTACAGTAGGCTACATCAATTGTAACTTGTTCTTGAGGTTACATCCCCAGCCCCAGAACCTGACCTAAGTCAGGAAAAGCAGGGTGTTTCATAGAGACAGTTATGGTGGGCTGCTTCTGCCCTGTAGGTACACCACACCCTAGATATGACTGTTTCAGAGATGTTCTGAACTCCTAACTCATGTAGCATGGTCTGATGATGCATTTTGTAGGGACGTATCAGACTGAGAATTGCAGTGCCCTGATATGATTACTGATTTAGAATACCAGTCTTAGACGGATCCAGTTCTCTTCTCCCAATCAAATGAATTATAGCGAAGTCCTGTTTGCTGTTCTATGCTTCTGTTTAGTGAGTGTACCAGAATGTTCCTAGCGTCTGCATGATTATGAATGTGGAAACAGGTAAGGTAGCTTTCTAGAAGTAGCAAAAATTGCATGTAATGGAAGTCATTATTTTCAAAACTTTTCCTGATTACATTGACTGTTCCTTATTCATTTGTGATTCTTTTTGTGATGTGGAAATACTGATTTCTGAAAATTTCGAGACTACTGTTTATAGGTTAAGGAGGTAATTTATTTATTTTTACTTTATTAAGGTATAATTGACATAGAATAAATTGCATATCTACCTATTATATATAATATATACATATTATATATGTATATACACATATATATATACACACACACACACACACATATATATATGAAGGGAATAAACACTTACCAAATATCCATAGCCATATATTTATGTGTCTATTTCTGGTCCATCTCATTGATCTATATGTCTGTCTTTTGCAATATCAAGTTTCTTCTTGATTTCCGTAACTTATTTATAATAAGTGTTTATAATAACTTTAAAAAATTATTTTAGGTCCTTTGTATTTTCACGTAAATAGAATCAGCTTGTCAAATTCTACCAAGAAAAAAAGGCTGCTAGAATTTTGACTTAAGAGTAGTGAGATTTAAATCCAGGTCTTTTTAGGCATACAGCAAAATAATTATCATTAGCTATCTAGTATAAAGTCCACCTTTCTGGCTTAACTTCTCATTCATATTCTCCCAACTCTTCACTAAAACTTCCATGAGTATATGTAAAACCTTGAAAGTTTTTTCTAAGCACACTAAAACTAAGACTAAAGGAGAGCCTTTTATTAGAATCTCAGAGACTTATCCCATAACTATATGACCAGTGTAGTGGCATTTAATCTAAAACGTGGTGGTTTTCCTATCTTTTATCTCATGAAAGATAGCAGTGTTGATTCCTTGAGAAATTATAGACATTAAAGTTTGATTACACCCCATTATCATTCCCTAGGTTCAGAGCTTTTTCTATATCAATTTAAAAGGCTATAAACCCAGAGACCAACAGGGTTAGGAAATGGGTTATAGAGAGGGAGTGAAGAGTATGGGAAGACATCTAGCAGTCTGATTGCATTTCCTAACAGGAATCCTTCAAAAATTCTCCACTCTGGGCTAGAGTCTTAATTCCTAACACCACAGATAAGGATCTCTGTAAACTTGGTTCCATCTGTCTTTCCAGAAAGTAAGGGTTTTCATGTACTTCTCGGTAGGATCTTACATATCTAGGGGTGGGGTGAGAAGAGCCCACCGCTTTATAGTAGAGGTTCATTAGATGAAAGACCCGCAGTCACTAGAAATTGGTCGGAATTGGAACTTCGACTAACACTGTTACTAGTACTACAACTACTGCCATTACCAACAATCATTTATTGAACCCTAAGCACTTCATATGAGCGTTCTTATTTAATATTCACCTCAAATCTGTGAGTTCAGTATTACGATTATTATTTCCATTTCACAAATGAGAATTGGAGGTAGAGAATTTAAGTATTTATTCAGTCATTAATTAAAAAAAGGAGCAAGTATGGAAATTGAACTGAGATAGAGTTTAAAGCGCTTATCACAGAGCCTGGCATGTAACACTGAATAAATGATAGCCACTATTATTTTATTATCATCATTATTATGGTTATTATTACTCTTTATTTATATTAAGTAATTTAATCAAAGTTATCCAGCTAGTAAATGATAAGATCCAATTATGTCAATTCTAGAGCCCTCAATCTCAACCTAAAAATACAGTATGCTTTTTTGAGGCAAAACCCTAAATTTGGATAGACTACCCTGTAAGTAAAAAGAAAACAGCCAACTGTGCCCTTGGTGAGAAAATACTGAAGAACAAGGGAAAGAGTCTGTCATTAAGATCCAGAAGAACGTATCTTTGAAAATGAAGAACTAGAAGAAATTTCAGAGAAAACATTTTGTTTGCTTAGAAAAAGGGACTTACATGAAAAATGAACAGATAAAATAATAGCTTCAGTGAACAGAGTACCATGTGAGTTAAGAAAGACTAGCAAGGGGGCTTCCCTGGTGGTTTAGTGGTTGAGAGTCCGCCTGCCGATGCAGGGGACACGGGTTCGTGCCCCGGTCCGGGAGGATCCCACATGCCGCGGAGCAGCTAGGCCCGTGGGCCATGGACGCTGGGCCTGCGCGTCCGGAGCCTGTGCTCCGCGGCGGGAGAGTCCACAGCAGTGAGAGGCCCGCGTACCACAAAAAAAAAAAAAAAAGACTAGCAAGAAAACTAAAACTGCTTTCATATAGTTAAAATCTGGATTGGAAGAATAAAAAACAGAACTGATGCTGTGGAAATAATCACTGATACAGATATTTGCTCCAAAAGCAGAGGAAAAGAACAGAGAGGTTAAAAACGGTGAGAAAAATGTTTATGATGGAAGAATAGAAAATTTAGCATTTATTTAGGTGTTCTTAGTGAGAAATAAGAGCATTTAGGAAAGAAATAGAATCAAGGACAAATGAAGAAAACTTTTATGAGCTAAACATAATCTAAATATGCTGGTTCATATGGCTAACATATCCAGCCAATAGTAATAATATCTAAATATTATCCTGTTACAGTTTTTGTATTTCATGGGTAAAAAGAAGAATCTTGTAATTATCCTAGAGGAAAAAGTTACCTGCATTTCTTTTAATGTTCAAGGAATTTTATTTCTCGTCAAAGGTGATAGAAATAGAGTCTTTACTATTTGTGGTCTTGAAAAATAGTCCCTCATTTTCTTTGTAAAAATTTTACTTGAAAACCTGTTGCAGTTGACAAAGTGATGCACCAAAATTAAAAAAGAAAAAATTTAGGTTGAGGAAAGTCCTCAGATATATACTGATCGTTATAAATATAAATATAGCAATAACGGTAGACTGATAATGAGAATAATAATTAAATAGAAAGTTATATCTAAGTAATTATTGTAAATAAGATTATAGACATAAACTCCAAAGTAAAAAGTAGTTCTTGAATATATATATATATGTGTGTGTGTGTGTGTATATATATATATATATATATATATATATGCAATTAATAACAGTTTTCTGGGTCTCAAATTCCAGATCATTTTTTTTAAATTGTGGTAAAATACATATGACATAAAATTTACCATTTTAAGTGTATAGTTCAGTAGTGTTAAGTTTATTCACTTTGTTATGCAACCAATCTCTGGAACTTTTTCATCTTGTAAAACTGAAACTCTGTACCCGTTAAATAACACCTCACTCTTCCCCCTTCCCCCCAGCCCCTGGCAACCACCATTCTCCTTTGTTTCTATGAGTTTGACTCTCTAGATACCTCATCTAAGTGAAATCATACAATGTTTGCCTTTTTGTGACCAATTTATTTACAGATTACATTTTTAAGGACTGAAAAGAGGAAGAGGCTTGAAGAGGTTGGGTAACTAGGAATGGCAGACTAATTTTCTCATTTTAGTATAATTTTTTTTGGTTTTGCTAAAGAGTCTTTATTGTTTGCTTTTATCTCTATTTCTGCTTAGATTTGTTATTAGGGAAGCCTGCTTCTCTTCTCGGAGTCAAGTACATTTTCAGCCTCAATTGATAGGATCATGTGTTGTTGTTTTTTGTTACTGTTGTTTGTTTGTTTTTTCTCTATTACATCGCTAGATTTCCTGATAGTGAACTGCACTCATTCCTGGAATAAACTCTAATGATAATAGTGTATCTTTTTTTGGTAACATTGTTATATTCCGTTTGAATATATGAATTGAATATATTCAATTTTATTTAGGATTCTTTTTTTTTTTCCATCCAAAATAGTTAGTTGTTAATCCCTTGAAGTTACACCATCGAACTTGATGGGAGTTATTTTAATAGGTATTCTTGTGCACATTTCTCCTTAAGTATACTTTATCTTCAATGCATAACTTTTAAACTTAAGAGAAAAAATAGCAAGCAGGAAGGATACAATGCAATATGCATTTCATTTTGTTCCAAACAAGCAGCTAAAAAAAAAGAAAAAAAAAAAAGGACAGCATACATTAAACAAAGTGCATCAGTTCCAACGAGTTAGTATTAGAAAGAGGCCTAATTCGCTGAAGACAGTCAGAGGACTGCCAGGGTGAGACTTCTGACCGGTTCCAGCGCTGTGTTTAGGATTCCTGAAGTTGCATTTACATGTTTGCTTGATCTTTGGTTGGTTGCTTGCTTGCTTTGTTTTGATAAGGGACATTCCAAGTTTAGTTATTTAAGTTTTGCTGGCCTAATAAAGCCTTATGACAGCGCCTGCTTCATAAGGTAACTTACCATTTTCTACAGCCTGGGAGAGTGTAAATAGCATTGAAATTTGAAGGCAAGGTAGAGGATAGATAAAATCCAGCTGTGCACCCATCTGTACCTATGTCATTTTTAAAAGTGGTTTTAAAAATTCCTTTTTATGCTATTGTAGGGTTTTCAAATTTTAAAGTGCATATGAACTCATTAAGCTGCAGATTCTGATTTCGAGGGTCTTGGTGGAGCCTGAGCTTCTGCATTTCCAGCAAGCTTCCAGGTTATGCCAGTGCTGTTGGTTCTGGGACCACATTTTGAATAACAAGAGACTAGCGTAGTGGTTCCCAAACTTTGCTGCACATTGGAATCACCTGGGCAACTTTTAGAACATCTTCATGTCTGGGTCATATCCATACCAGTTAAATCAGCATAGCTGGGAGTGGAAGCCACGCATAAATTGCTTTTTAAGAACCCCAGGTGGTTCGAATAATCAGCAAATTTTGGGGACCACTGCACTAGGTAAGTGTTCTATTCAGGGTCCACTTTGCACAATTGTGGTTACTTTTATTTTAGTAAGTAATTGCCCCTTTAAGTTTTGAAAGTTGCGGTCAGTAAGTTGTATGTGTTAATCTCTCATAATTCTTTTAATGCATTTGGTTTCTATGGTTATGTCTCCCTTCTATTCTTGTAGTTGTATATTTTTGCCTTCTCTTTTTTCCCTTAATGAAGCTTGCAAATGATTTTTCTGTTTTGCTTGTCTTTTCAGAGAATCATCTTTCCTTTCATTGTTTCAAATATTCCTCTTTTTTCTATTTTATTAATTTCAGCTTTTATCTTTAATTCCCTTTTGAATTTTTGTTGGATTGTTTTGCTGTTTTTCTTTTATGGTAAACAATTTTCCTTTTTCTTTTGTCTTTTTCTTTTCATTGCTTTCTAGATGGCTGACAATTTTTCTTTTGATTTTCTATTTGATTCATGGCTTATTTTCTTAATTTTCATGTAGTTCAGAAGATATGGTCACTTTTTTTTTAACTTTTAGTTTTATTTGCCAAAGATAAACAGAATGGCCTGAAAAATTCTCCACTTTTAAGAATTTGTTAACATTTTCTTTTTGGTCAAGGACATGATCAATTTTTATAAAATTTCCATGGATATACCAACAGAGTATAAGATGTATTTGAATGATATAAAATAAGTCTAATAGCCTAATAGTCATATTCAAATCTAAAAGACACATTCTAAAAAATAAGTCTAATTGTCTAATAGTCATGGTCAAATCTAAAAGATGTATTCAGAGTTCTCACTATAGTTATATTTTTATCAAGTTTCTTGTATCTTATTGGATTTTATTTTATGCATTTCTTCACAATACTGTTTGGTGATAAAAATTATATTTTTATTAAGTTTCTTGTATATTATTAGATTTTATTTTATGTATTTCTCCACAATATTGTTCGCTGCACCAGTACCTTGTTTGGTGCATGTATTGGTGCATTTCTCCACAATATTGTTTGGTGCATGTCATTCATAATGTTCTTTAACCTGTTTATTTTAATTCATCTTAAATTCCATCTTAAAACCATTGCTGATTGACACTGATTTCTTTTTGTGTGAATTTGCCTGACTTCTCTGCCTACTATTTTATTTTCAACTTTTTGTTCTTATTCTCACTTTGTCTTAAGTATGCTCCTTAAAAGTAGCTGGATTTTGTTTGCTTAAGTTAATCTAATGCTTTCTTTATGGGATAATTCAGTCCACTTACATTTGTTATAATGATTGATATATTTGATTTTATTCCTCTTGTTTTACTTTAATCACTTATTTATACCTTATGTTCTTATTTTGACTTTCTTAAGTTCCTATTCATTGTATTTTGTTTCCTAGCTGTTAATTTGGAAGTTCTATCTTCCCTTTCCCTGCTTTTAAAATGAAATGTCTCTCATTATTTGAAAATAGTATACAGCTTTCATATTGACTCACAGGTACTATGATTATCTGGTATTTTAGAGAAGAGAAATGGGGGGACGTAGAAAAATTGCTTCACTTGCCTTAAGTTTACATAGTAAGTGACAGAGCTGATTTTTTAGTATAGTTTAATGTAATTTAATATAATTATATTAATTGTAGTATATTTTAAGATGATATTATAAAATTTAATTTTATTATAATTTCAATAAAGTAAAAATAAACATAGCCCACTTAGTAAACCATAAAGTATCTGTGCTAAGAAATTTTAAAATCTGCAAGAATTGATTTTCTTGAATAATATGTAATAAAATTGTCTCAAGATCAGAAAATAGGAGTAGATTAAATTTCGTGAAACACTTGGAGTTGTCTAAGAATCTTCTCTGAAACACATTCTGGAAAGATGATTTTACCAGTGAGTTTTTCCAAACTTTCAACTTTTTTTTTTTTTTTATGAAAAATAATGACTGTCATCCAAACCATTTTATGAAGCATGCATATATCCCTGGTATGAAAACTTGGCAAATAAAATACAAAGATTCCCACAAAAGTATCCCAACTACATATAGAGAATTTGGAAGAAAACTGTTAATAAATCAGTTCAACAGTAAATTTAAAAAGCTATGTTCCATGGACCAACAAAAATAATTTAATCTAAGAATTTGTAATATGTAACAACAAAAAATGCTGTAATGGAAAAAAAGGATAATCTCACAATGCCAAAAAGACATTTAATAATAACAACGATTCTGATCAGAAAACTTTAAAAAACACTCTGAGAAAACTAGGAATAAACGAATATATCAGATGATGAGGAAAAATCAATCATCAATTAATGGCCAAAATTATTAACTGTGAAACTCTAGAAGTATTCTCATTAACATTATGAATAAAATATTCCTGCTAGCACTATTCCTATTTTACATATTTTTGAAAGTTCTCTTCAGAGAAATAATGCATATGTATATGAAAATATCTAACATTATTATAATTAAATAAATGAAAGTTATAACATTAATGTAATGATATCTTTTCTCTATCAACTTGCCACAGTTAAAAACAAATCCCATTAATATGACTAATATGTAATCCTGGCAGCAGGGTGGTGACATGGAAACGCTCATGATGTGCCTGAGGGAGTATAAATTGGCAAAAACCTTTATGGAAAGCAGCTTGACAGTTTTTACCAAGAGCTTTAAAAGAGTTTATGTCCTTTGACCGCTAATTCCACTTCTGGGAACTCCAGCCTAAGGAAATCATAAGAATTGCTGACAAAAATTTGTGTCCTATGATGTTAATGGCAGTGCTGTTTATAATATTTTTTAAACTGGGAAATAACCTAAAATGCCAAACAATGGGAGAATGGTCACATAAAGTATGATACAGCCATGCAGTATAATATGGTGCAGGCATTAAAATCATGCTTTTGGAAAAGTATTTAATCTAAAGGGAAAGATACAATGTTACTTAGAAAAAGGCAGGATATGCATTTATTTAAATTTTAATCTCAATTTTATAAAAATCCATATTTATGTATATTATATATATGTAGGAAAAGTTTAATGGACTCAAAGGAAATACTTAAAAACATAAATAATATATTAATATACTACTATCAGAGTGTGTTAAAGTCAGAAAAATTCTGACTCTACCAGGTCATTTCAATCACCATCAGATATTTACATTTCATGTTGAAGGACAAACTTAATTGTAAATTTATACTAAAATGTTAGCTATAGGCTGAGATTCAGTCTCTGTGCAGAGAATTGTTATCTTTGCTGTGATTAGTGTATCTATTTTATAATCACAGTTTCCATCCTTAACCATGGACAGTTCAGATCAGTTGAGAAACTGAAGAGAGTCCTGTCTTGTAACACCCCTACCAGAAAAATCACCAATGGGTTAGTTTTGGTAGCTGAAGTTTTATGAAGATTGGCAAAGAGCTAGTATGAAATAATCTTATCTTCTCCCGCTTTACATCTATAAACAAAACAATTTAGGCATCTTTTACACTCAGTTGAAGGAAGTGAACAATTGGAATCCTAGGGCTGGAGCATGCCTGTGAGATACCCAGTGTTCTCTTCTTTCTCCAAATGGAGCAATGCAAGAAAACTAACAGGAAAACAGCCGTGTAAAAAAGTGGAATCTGAGAGTTGCAGTGGGCTTTTGAAGTGCTCTTATCCAACTTCCTACCCAAAGTGAGAATTCTTAAATCCAGTGGAGGGGTCTTTACATCCGCTGGGAAACCCCCTATATTTGTAGACACAGGTTTCCTCATTCTGTAAAATAGTAACAACTTGAGGATAATTGTGGGCATGTTGTGCATTCATGCTTTCTAAGAACTTAGTGCAGTAGCTTGACATGTGTTGGTTATTATTACCTTTGCAAGGTCTCACATTCCTTTCTAGGACTTTTCTTATTGGATGACAAATCTGTTTACTGAGCCAAAAAAACAGTTCCTGGAACTATGCAGAATAAGTCTAATCCACCATCTACATTAACAGTCCTTCAAATACTTGAAGACAGCTTTCATGAATTTAATAACTGCTTTCTGTGTTTTTTTTTAATTTCAAGAATAGAACACAGTAGACCATAAAAATGAGCCATTATCAGTCTTCCTTTGGATTTTCTGTGTAAATGTTGTTTAACATTTAAATGGTGCTGATTATAATTTGAGATATTAACAGTTAGATATGCCATTGCATCCCTCTGTTATTGTTTGTAAAGGAGGTTAAACACTATATTAACTTCTGAGTAGTGATTTATTGTTGCTTTTGTTAGAGAAAAATAAAAACAGTAAAATAATATAATTTGATATTGCCTTTGAGAATTTTCAGTTTGCAGAGGTCTTTATTTCCTACTCAATTTTATTTTTTAAAAAGCATACATGTAGTGTAAATACAGCATCACATAAATGCTAAGTTGTTCTTTGCTTCCTGGTGTAAGCTGTTGTGTAATATTGCTCAGTAACCATTAAGCAGCTGCTCTGTCTCAGAGATGCTCATATTTCCTTTGGTAGATGAAGGGAATTTACTGTATGAATGTCTCCAAATTGCTTTAAGATCTTTGGCCTCTGTGTCAGCTATTTAGATTCACAGTGGTCTATGTAACACATGAAAACCATGTTTTTAGAAGCCCCCAGAAGCCTGGAGGTTACACATGGGGTTGTGTTAACAGCAAGCACCTGCATTTTGCTGAGTGTTACCCTCTGTATTGTATAGCAGGGCTTCTGACCCCCTGCATGATCCTCTCCAGTTATTTGCCAGAGTCCTTAAGTACTCTCTCGTATGCTTGTGAGCAAGGACTATTAGCTGGCCAAGTACCGTGTCATCCACTGTTTCTTTTCTTTAGCCCGCCTCATCTTGGGTAATGTCTGTCCATTGTAAAGGCTGTGCTGCGTGCAAAGATGCATGAAGGGGGCAGCCATCTGCTTCAGGTGCTTCTCCCAGGCTACCCAGCCGCCTGATTCCCACCCCCCCCCATAAGGTCATTGTCACCACTTAGCCTTGGGAGCCCTCCTTTTACTGAAGTCTCGCTGTGCTCCACACAGGAGTGGAGCCCAGTGGGACCTATGGTGTTGCGTTTTGGCTAGTGGGTGCGAAAACAGTTCTGACATATTTTCAGTGTCTTTCATAGTTTTAGTAAAATCTTTCAGTTTTCCTTGTAGATCCAAATTCCTCAGAACTTGGGGAATTGGGGGTAGGGAGTGGAGAAGCACCCTCAGCATTCTGAGTTGCCTTCCCTTTTCTATGAGATGGTCATTGTATCTGTCTGTGTGTGACTGCCTTGCTGTCTTCCTGCTGGTAGGATTACCTCGAGGTGGCTCTTCCCTCCCTTAGGATTCGGCTCGTGACAGGACCACACATCACTCCATCTTAATGGGCATGACTTAGAAGCAAATGGAGTCCTAACTACTCATTGGAGTGATAAGGAAATGAACTTCAGATAATATCCATGTATTGAATTGTTATTAAGTATTACACATGGAATAATTTATATAAATGAAATGTTCACTATTCATTCACTCATTCATCGATTTTTAAATATTTGTGAACTATTTGAACCCCTCTAGTCCCTTGGTAGTTATTTTGTACTACATGCCTAAAGTTGTACATTAATTACACAACAAAGTCAGAGATATAATCTGACTGTAATCGTTATGCTTTCCCATTTTGCCCAAAAGCTTAAATAAACTCCTCGGCAAACAAGTTCCAGAAAATAACAAGGGTCAGTAGAGTTATCCTTCGATCTTAAGCTATCTTTATCTTCATTGTTACAAAATTGTTAAGGTGTTCATTTGTGACCATGTTTCAAAAAGCTGAACGTTACATTTGTTTTGCAAGCGTTTCGTAGTTACTGTAATGTGGGCGATGAGTTAGTTGTTAAGGGAGATATAGAGATGAACAAAACCCAGTCACTCCCCCAAATAAGAAGAAACACAAGGCTTGAAAACAGTTATCTTGGTAAACTTGAATGTGCAAAGTGATATAAAGTGAGAACAAACTAGGTGCTATGTGAATACAGAAGAAAGAGATTATTTCTAGGTGGCACAGGAGTTGGGAGGGGAGGGTGGAAAAGCAGATTATGGAGCAGATGGTGGTTGAGCTGGACATTGAAGGCTGCGAGGTGAGCCTGTGGAAAGAGGGCCCTTCTGATCAGAGGCAGCTACGTTAGAAAGATATGAGGGCAGGCCTTTACAGAGTACGGTTGGGGAAGGACAAATAATCTTGTCTGATTGGTTAAGCACACAGGCTGTAGTCATGATAAATAAGTTCTCTGTATTTAATGTATTTGTCATATATAAAATGTTATGTTTACCACATGTAAAATAAAGTATAATCTATTATGCTTAAAACAACAAAAGCAATAAAAATCTTTGTATACAATGATAACCTATCAAAATTAAAAACATAATAGATGTTTGTGTAACACATGTCTCCAGCCACACAAAGGGAGTCAATGTCCTTTTTATGTCTCAGTGGCTTTTAGCACTTTGTACAATGTTGTCTACCTGGAAATTTCTCAATAATCACTGAAATGAATTCAACCTGGTGAAAAATTAATTGCTGAAGAAGTAGGCTTTTCTTAAAATAGAGCTGCATCAAGTGGGGACACTTTGTTATTATCCTCTTAAAAATGTATATCTTTTTCAGAGCAGTGACTTAACATGAGACCTGAGTTTTATCACCAACTGAGATCTCATAATTTCTTCTCATTCTTTTGCTATTTCTAAAGAAGGTAGATGGATGGATATAAAACAGTGTTCAGACATACGCAGCACCCCTGTTTATTCACAGCAGTGAGGCATATATGCTAATTGAATGACTTTCTGTCTTTTCATGCTGTGTATGGTTAAAAAGTGGGCTGGTAGCTTTCTCTCTGGTAAAATTTCTAAATGATGATTTACAAATAACTTGAGCGTGTCTGGAATTCAGTGTGCATATTTCAGTGTATGGGTGATTGCTGACTCCATAGGCCAATCCTAACTTATTGGTAACATTTACTCAGTGCCTACTCTGGGTTTTATATTTTTATCTCACTTATTATTTGTAACAACGATGTAAGGTAGGTAATTTTATTATCTCTAATATACAAATGAGGAATCTGAAGTACAAAGAGTCTAAATGTTCCAGGACTATTATTATTATTAATTTAGAATTATTAATTATTATGATTAATTATTCCAGGATGCCACACTGGCAAACTGTAGTCAGGAGTCAAACCCCAGCTCTTTGACTTGAGTGAGCCATGTTGCTAAAACACCCAGACCTCTCTCATCCCTGCCCCGAATCTAATCTCTTGGTCAGCCCTGAAGCTTTATGGAACATCCAGTCAAATTGCCGGTTCTTGGAATTTAGAGTTTTTTCCTGGAAGCATTTTGATTCTGAGGATTTTCACACTCTTATTCTCTCCCTGGGGCAGCAGAGAGTAGCCATATCCCTCCTACCTAAGGTGTTCCCTCCCTCTGACCCTCACTACACTTCCTTCTTCTGGATGAGAACCTGGGGATAGGACTGGTGGCCCCATCTGCAGTCCTGGAAAGAGTTAGACCAGCTAGCAAGCATGTCTGACTTACTCAGGCTCCTGACCCGTGGCCCACGGCTACTGTGGGCCCTGGACCTGGAGGTCACGGAAGGGTCAGGAGGCATCCTGGAGGTCTGGCTTCACCACATTCGCCAGAAAAGGATCCAGTTCTTGACATGAAGGGAGTCCCAGGGAGTGGCAGCAAGGGTGAGAAAGCAGTGAAATCATGTGAGGTATATTAATGGTGCACAGAAATAGGTCTGTGTAAAGTATTTGCTGTATGTACGGGTTCTGCTTTTGTGTGATACATGACGGGAACAACGGTGGGAGTGCTGGTAACAGCAACTCACTTTTTAATCGGGGAAGGATTTGTGAAAGAACAGTGTTTTCAAGAGTTCTTTGGAGTAATTCCAACAAGGTGCTAATTGTGGCTGTGGTTTTCCTTTTTCTTTATTTCTCTTTTTTTTTTTTAATGGATGGACTTTAGTCTACCAGGTGCTACCGATCTGAGGGCCTCTGAACCTTCATTCCCTATGCGTGGGCAGTGGCAAATAAAACCATACCAATTGCCCTGTACCATTGGAAAGTTAAAAAATTTTCCTGAGAGATTATTTAGCTTCTAAAGGTTAAACGTTTGTTTAAACGGACCCAGTTTGCATTTTACAAGAGTTTTGCTTTTACAGTTCTTCGTTGTAAGCATACTTGGGTTTTGTTCTAACCTTTGGTTTAAAACACTTGAACAAATTCTAGTGTTTAATCATTTATTTGCTTCCTGCTTATGTTGATCTCTTTCATCTTGATGTTTATTTTCAGGATACCTTGAGGATAGTTTTGTAAAATCTGGAGTCTTCAATGTATCAGAACTTGTGAGGGTATCCAGAAGTAAGTAAACTCTTTTCTTATTATTTAACTATACAGTATGATTTAAAATATTTTACATTTGAACCTTAAATACAGTATGAAGAGAACTGTGTATTAGGAGAATTTGAGTTTTTAAATCTCTGACCTTTTGATGAAATCAGAAGTGAACATATTTTGTCTGGTTTTCTAAAATATTTGCATTTAAATCAACACTTTCTGTAGCACAAAAACAATTTGCGGTTTGTTCTGCTTGCTGTGTTATCGGTATTCGTTTAATTCACTGTTCACTCTGTGACCATAGATGGTCATTTATATCAAAGGAAGTGTGATTAATTAAATGTACTCAGTGTTGTTATGATAACCCACATAAGTTTCCTGTAGATAAGTGCTTTTTCATTTTGCTAACATTTTGGTGAGGGCTTGGAGATGTACAGGATATACACACTAACATGCCGAGTGTAGAGGGATGCAGAAATTAACTTTGCAGATTGTAGCTGGATATAGATAGAAAGCATTGTTATCCAAAACAATGTCCAATTGTTTCCATTGGGCACCTCACCTGAGACACCATTCTTGACAGGCTGGGTGAGAATTTTCTCGAGTAAGTTCACCTGGCCAGCTAACTAAGCAAGGGGGACGTTTCCTTGATCAACTCTTTTAGTTATTACTGGTGTGTGCAAATATATGTAAGATGCAGTTCTTATCTCATTGATTATGCTGAAGGGGGTGACTCATTTCTACTTGCTCTCTTCTCTGATTTAGCTTATTTATGTAACTTTGCAGGGTGTATTTTCACCTGACATTTTGATAGAGAGTGTCACAGTTTGGAATGATTTATTCAGATGATGTAGGGGCACTCTGGAGCCTGTTTAAGTTGTGTTTTTCACTTGGGTCAAATTCAGAGGTCATGAACAAGAATTATGATGATCCAAAAAGAACAAACAAGAATGAGTTACTAAGGGTAAGTATAGGTAGTGCTTTAGCATGGCGTTGAGTGAAGTAATCTCCAAGGTAGTAGGTGACTTTGTCTTTGGAACTGTAGTTTCTCAAATAGTTCAGATTTCTGAAGTGGCTAGTGCAAACAGCCTGTATTTCAGAGAGTTCTGTACATGAGCATTTAAGACTTTAGTAGCATCCTTTCTGACGTAATTCTGCAGTGGATAAATGTATGCCCCAAAGACTTCTGCCCTGGGTCTGTTGACTTGGGGGCAGTGTAGGAGACCAAATTAATATCCTGTATGCCTGTACCTATAGGGTTCATATTTGCTGGGCAAGAGGATTCTGATGGTCTACTTCATTTACTTCATTCACCAAGGCGATGAGCCTTGTTTGTTTTTCCTGATCAGTATGTGTTGTGCAAAGGCCTCTGATATTTGAACTTTTTTATGTTTATTTTTAATTTGGAAAGGAACATGCCTGACTTACTTACTACTACTTTATGGCATCATGTAAGGAAGGGGGTATTTAAAGATGTGTGTATGTGTGTGTGTGTTTCCCCATACTGCTCTTTAGCAGAGAGGTTATGCTGCTACAGTTATGAGACATTATGAAATTATTTGTTTAAATTTGTACTTTTCTCAGTTTTATGATATATTTTCACCCTTCTTATGAGAAGGATAGTAGAGTCGTCTGTCAGAAAATATTACTAGTTCCTCATTATAGGTAACATTATGCTAGATGCTGTAGGAGAGCCACATGAGAACTTTTAAAAGCCCAGATTGATATTTTGAGAAATCTGAATTTGAAACATAAAAATAGATTAAAAAAATACCTTTTTAGGGACTTTCCTGGTGGTTCAGTGGTGGAGAATTCACCTTCCAAAGCGGGAGGTGCAGGTTCGATCCCTGGTTTGGGAGCTAAGATCCCACATGCCTTGTGGCCAAAAAACCAGAACATAAAACAGAAGAAATATTGTAACAAATTCAATAAAGACTTTAAAAATGGTCCACATCAAAAAAATCTTTAAAAAAAAACCCTTTCTATAATAGTTCAGAAATGAGGCAAATTTAACATATACCATTCATTCTTTCTTGATTCATATTGTCATCTCCTAGAGGTTTTTAAGTTATCTGTTATAACAAACATTACTAATTTGTAATTAGTAGATTAATTATCTGTATTCATTCATTAGTTACTTTATTCAGCAAACATGTATTTTCTACTGCATATGTAAATAGGTGTCTCTGAAATGCTTGAGAAGTTATTCTCCTAAGTGTTTTAATATATCCACATTATAATCTTATTTACACAATTGAACTTCATTGTTTATGAAATAAGGGTTTGCTAAGTAAACATCAACTTCAGCACAACCCTTACGCTGTATATCACAAATTCTGACTTCTTGAGGGTTTACGGTATGTTAATGGTTTCTGTCCTCTGGGGTTTTACTCTCACATGACCCTCTAATGTGCATGTTGACTTTAGCTAATGAAGCTATTCAGTTTTAGGATAGTGATCTTTCTGGTGAATGATATTATCACCATCTTAAAAGTTGATTTAGGATCAGCTTTTGGAGTGAGGAGAACAATAAGAGAGATTAAGGGTTGGCCTCTAACCCTTGGAGTCCGAGGTTCTTCTGAGCTTGGTTTCTAAGAGGGTATTGGCAGCCTCTTAAACATGATTTGCAGCCTTCGGGCCCCTTGCTGCTCTCTGGGAGAGGTGCTAACACTGGTCTTTGCGTCTGATGTAAGTTTTTCCAGAGGCTTTTAAACAGGCACATCTGCCTGGGACTTGCTGTTCTCATGCACTTTGTCATTAGATAAATTTTGTGCCTGTGTGCTGTTTTAGAATCTGGCCATGTTCGCTATTAATCTACTTTAATTTCCGTAATCTCCCGTTTAGTGTAAAAATGCACACTAAATTTTACGGTGCTCGTGTGTAAATCTGTAGACAAGGTGTTCTTGTTCTTGTTTCGCTTAAGCCATGACTAGAGCTTGATTTTCCGTCTTGTACCCCACCCCCGCAGTTTTACTGAGATTTAGTTGACATGTAGCGCTGTAGAATTTTAAGGTGTGTAGCATAATGACTTGACTGACGTATGTTGTGAAATGCCACAGTAAGTTTAGTCAACATCCATCATCTCATACAGATACGAAAAAGAGAGAAAACGTTATTTCCTTGTGTTGAGAACTCTTAGGATCTACTCTCTTAACAGCTTTCCTGTATATCCTACAGCGGTGTTCATTGTAGTCCTCATGTTGTACATTACATCCCCAATACCTATTTATTTTATAACTAGAAGTTTGTACGTTTTGACCACCTTCCTCCAATTCTCCCTCCCCCCCCACAACACCCACCTCTGGTAACCTTTTCTTTGAGTTTGGTCTTCTGTTTGTTTGTTTGTTTAGATTCCACTATTGCCTTCTTGATACTTTGGAAGAATCCTTCTGGAACAAAACTTAGAAAAAAACAAAATTTCCAAAGATTTTTAATTATCATTTTCCTATAAATTATACCTAGTATGCATACGGTCAAGCAATCTGTGTTGACTATCAAGCCATATGTTTATTAAATAGAAACTACAAATCTTTGCCTAAATATTGCATGAGCTTAATAAATTGCAAATAGTTGATATAAGATATAACCTGTAAGTTTCCCGTTGGTAACTTAGTTCTTTGAATTGCATCCATCACTGCTGTTGGAAGCCAAACAGATTGCTTACGTTCACTGAGCCCCTCAAATGCCTCCTTCCAGCACATACTCTGCTTTCCAATGTCACATAGAACATGGTTCTAATAATAAACTTTAAAGCATGTGGTTACTGCGGGATTTCTTACCTTGCATTTTTTTTTAACCTCTGGTGTACCTCAAGCCACAACAAGCAGCTACATTTTAACTGTCCAAAGAACTCGAGCCATTAGGCATAGTTGCACATTGAACGCTAATATTTTCTGTGTAAAATGAGACTGAAGCATATTATATAATATGAACAACCTAACAGAGGCAGAAACTCCAGAGTGTTAGAACTGAGACTAATCTCGTATGTACTGATTAATTTTTAATGGGGAGAGATAATCGTTGTGTATTCCTTGATTGTTTCTCTCCAAAGCATGCACCTCCTAATCGTATTTTCTTTAAAAATACTTTGTTAGTCTCAGCCTGCCTGAGATATTGAAGTACGATTCAACTGATAGTGAACACATTTCACATGCTTATTAAAAATTCTAAGTAAGAAAAATTCCTTGAAAATCGGCTGTCCCTTTGGAATTTTTTACTCAACGTGTGGTTAGTTTGGAGAGAGGGGAAGGTTAAGTAGACTTTGTGTTCTTAGCGTGAATTTCAAGGGCTCCAGAATTTTCCCACCCCACATAGGATACACTTTCTCTCATTGGAGATCTTGAAGGCCTGATAAAAACAGGTGAAAAAATAGAAACTATTCTTAAGGATTGTCCTTTGACACCAACCTGGCTGGCCTCCATCTTGTATGTCATCTCTGCCCATGACCTTGCTCCTGTAGTAATTGCTGTTTAGAGTAACCTCCCTTTACTACCTTACTCATCTTCCAAAGCCCTGGGCCAGCTGTGACTTTTCCACAGATTTCTTGGACCATTCAAGCTTGTATCAGATTCTTCTTTCCTTGAAATCCTATAGCATTTATTGATCATGTCATTCATTTGGAAGTTTCATTATAAAACGCATTATGCTGGTATCTCTGTGTTTTTCATGAGTATTTTGTTTACCCAACCTGTTGCCCAGTATGTCTTATTAAGCACGGGAACTATCTTAGACTATTGTGGGTCCCTTGCAGCACCTGCCAGTAATGGGCACAATATCTTTTTTTTTTTCACAATATCTTATTGAATGAACAAACCTTCAGCAAATAGGTTCATTTGTACCAGTTCACCAGCTTTGCGTGGGTTTTTGAACTGTTTCATCTTTGCTGACCACTCTAGGTTGCCAGGGAAGAATTTCAGGGAAGAAAGCAAGGAAAGAAGGGAATTCACATTTGTTGAATATCCATTATACACTAGGCATGATGCTGGACTTTTATCACTCCTTACCTCATCTCATCCTCAAAATAATCATATGTTATTCTAATTTTCATTTTATTCTAATTTTATTCTAATTTTCATTTTACAGTTCAGGAAACTGAGGCACATAGCCAATAAGTGGCAGAGGGAGTTAAAACTAAAAGGCTGTCTATCTCCCAAGATCCTACTCATTCTAACACAACATGCTGTCTGACAGATTTATTCAAGATGTCTAGAAACCAATTTTAAAAATTTGAAAAGATGTAATCCATTGTACAACAACCAATATTACATGAAAATTTTCAGTTCTTAATACATCAACAAACTCAAAAAGACTTCTTGATTTATAAAATAATACCTTAAAGTATAAAACTCCATGAGTATATTTTAAATGACTTATGAAATTGGGCATACAAACTTTTTTAAAAACAAAACATAGCTGTTGAGTAAAACTGTACTCACCATTCATATATGAAACCTGAGTATGTATTTTGGAAAAAGAATCTTGACTTTTATTTCATATTTGTCAATTTTACTTATATACCTGTCCTAATACAAGAATTATTTTTATATCAAATAATTATAAATATGATTTCTAATGCATTCTAACATTAACGTTAACATTATTTTAAAATAATAATCGCCTCTTGTGAAACTATTCTAATTCGATTTATTTAACAATAATTTGGTTTTTGAGATCTGACTTAGTACAGAGTGCCTTGCTTGGTGCCGAGCGATAGGCAACATATATTGTTCCCTGTGGGGCATCTAGAGACTAGTGAGGTGACAGGTGTAGGGACGACTAACACAAAGGACTGAGTGAAGAAGCTTGGGCAGTGGGAGTGGGAGAAGGGGTAACCAGTGATGATAGCATGCCTCAAGTTTCCACACTTGAACATTGGCATCGTGAGGATGTTTGCAAGTCTTAACCAGTGAAAGGCTGGTATTAGATTCTTAAGGTAAAGAGAGTTCCCCTCCTCCTTGCCCAGAGGCATGGAAAATATTAGATTATTACATTTGAATAGAGATGACAACAGTAAATGGCATTCCCAATGTTTGTTGGTGTTGTTGTTTCATTCCTCAGCACCCATAACCCAGGGAACTGGAGTCAACTTCCCAATTGGAGAAATCCCAAGCCAACCATACTATCATGACATGAACTCGGGGGTCAATCTTCAGAGGTCGCTGTCTTCTCCACCAAGCAGGTAACTGAAAGAGGAGCTGCTTTTGTTCTCAGTCTATATGCAAATAGGTAAATAAGTAGACGTGCAGATAGATAGGTACACAGGTAAAGAGAAGGGGGAAATAAAGCAAAGAGTTCAAGATTTTTGCTGATTTTACACAAAGTTTTCATCTTTCCTGGTTAAATTTATTTTGAAATTTGAAAGTTAAATTGTTGTTCAAAGCATTTTAAAGAGGCTTTTTGGGGAGACAAGGGAACTATGAAAATGTATTAATATTTTTATCCCCTTATATGAAGTATTATAACTCTATAAGTAATTCTTTTGGTGACTTTAAAAATGGTATTGCCATAGCAAAGATCCCTGGTTTAGGATTGATTCATCCAACTTTTACCCTAATACCATGTCCAAGCTGGGGATAATGAAACATGAAAAATAAAATGTGTCATTTACTTAACCTTAAAAGGCCTTATTCTAGGCAACAGGTTTGCCAAGTTCTTCAGTTAGTTGATGTTCTTTGAATAATTTAGTTAACTCTCAGTTACCAGTGAAAGTATTACCTGCTCTGAGATTTGGCCTAACCAGCCTTTGTTGGGGAACAGCTACAGTGAGGTGACTTTGCCTTTTAGTTCTCTGCTGACATTCTCATATTTCTCTCTTGACCTTCTGATTGTAACTTTCAGTCCCACAGGAGTTTAAAAAGAGATCTCCTATTTAAGTGAGGGAAAATTAACTTGGCAAGTTGTAGTACATGGGATTTCATATGTTCCCCTATTGTTGAATGATAGAAGAGGGCTGAGTGAATAAGACAAATATTATAGCTTTATTGGGTTTTTTTGAGTTGAATCTTCAATATAGGAAGAGCAATCTCATTTCCATGGCATTAAATATACCCACGATCAGATAGAAGATCATACTTGAGTTCCAGAGCAAAACATATATTTCACAGTATCAACTGTTAAAAAATTTAAAAATCTGGATAACTATATTCCTATGCTATTCTCAAAAACAAAAATTAATTGCATTTGAATTAATTGTGGGGCTATGCACATTTGTTTGTTTATTAACTAAGTTCAATTTGATGTCATTTATGGTCAAACTATATTTTCATATAGTTAGATTGCGTAGCAAGATAATAGGGTTTATTATCATTAAAACTGTGATATGGTGAAGTGTTAAAAATGCTTTAGTTTTTCTAAATTTAAAATGCGAATAGTAATTTTTTATTTTGTCTGGTGGATTGGTATGCTGTCAACACAGATCTTTCCTCATGATCATTCAGTATCAGATACTACGTCATTCAAATAAAAAAGGTTTAAAAAAATTTCTCTATTATTTCCTTATGAAAGTCTTTTCTCCCTCATTTCAAGTTTTCCATACATATTTACCGCTGATTTACAGATGGGAGAATTAGATTAAAGGAGGCTTAAAAAATACATTCTAACTTTGGATACCCTACAAAGAAACCAAAGAAACTATTTACTCTCACTGTGGTTTAGCATGGATAGAAATTGCCATCTCCTGCATCATGTTGATACTCCGGGAGTTGTGAGTCAAATATTAATCACAAATGTATCTATGCATATACCCAGACATGCACATGCTTCCAGGATTTGGAAACAGTGTAGTAGAAAGAGCACAGTCTCAGAAGTCAGAAGTCTTTACTTTGTGTCAGACTGCTTCCATTAACATGCCCTGGGCAATTGATTTTCTCCAAATTTGTCTTCCCACTTGTAAGAAAATGGAGGATTGGTTTATGTGTATGGCTTCTAAAGTGAATTACAACTCTGAAATCCTATGACATTAGGTTTATTATCACTGTATAAAGTTCATTCAGAAGATACCGTTTTTAGTTTTTATTTCCATAGGTGTGAATAAGATTTTTTTTTAATTTAAGGAAAAAGTATCCATTTCTCTACTCATAACTTACTGTTTAATAGGGTATTGGTGAAGATGTTTGAAAGCAGTATATCAAGCAATATGGCATGTGGCATAGAATAGCTTTTTAATCTCTGCTCTAAATATTCACTTTTCTTAGTAATTGAGATAAAACTATGTTTTCTTTATTAAAATATATTATAATACTTTGAAAGTTATTTTGGTTTGAATTTGGCAATGGCCTATTTTTCATGGTTGATCTTAAGAATAAAGGATCAATAACCTAAGTTTTTAGGAAAAAAATCTAAAAACAATAAATGCTGGAAAGGGTGTGGTGAAAAGGGAACCCTCCTACACTGTTGGTGGGAATGTAAATTGATACAGCCACTATGGAAAACAGTGTGGAGGTTCCTTAAAAAACTAAAAATAGAACTACCATATGACCCAGCAATCCCACTACTGGGCATATACCCTGAGAAAACCATAATTCAAAAAAAGACATGTACCACAATGTTCAATGCAGCACTATTTACAATAGCCAGGACATGGAACCAAGCTAAATGTCCATCGACAGATGAATGAATAAAGAAGATGTGGCACATATATACAATGGAATATTACTCAGCCATAAAAAGAAACGAAATTGAGTTATTTGTAGTGAGGTGGACAGACCTAGAGTCTGTCATACAGAGTGAAGTAAGTCAGAAAGAGAAAAGCAAGTACCATGTGCTAACACATATATATGGAATCTAAAAAAAAAAACAAAATGGTTCTGATGAACCTAGTTGCAGGGCAGGAATAAAGATGTAGACAGAGAATGGACTTGAGGACACGGGGTAGGAGGGGGAAGCTGGGGCAAAGTGAGAGTAGCATTGATGTATATGCACTACCGAATGTAAAATAGTTAGCTAGTGGGAAGCAGCAGCATGCTCTCCCTCTGCTTTGCAATGACCTAGAGAGGTGGGATAGGGAGGATGGGAGGGAGGCCCATAAGGGAGGGGATATGGGGACATATGTATGCATATGGCTGATTCACTTTGTTGTACAATAGAAACTAACACAGTATTGTGAAGCAATTATACTCCAATAAAGATCTATTTTAAAAAAAGGATATATGAAATAGTTTGTAATCAGTAAAGTACTATAAAATTTTTAATATTATTAAAAATAGGGTTGTTACTAATAATTACTATTTTATAAGTGTCTTCTGAATGCCAGCCACTAAATGCATGAGATTTACATTTAATAACTCATTTAATCCTCTCAACCACTCCCCTTTTTATTATTTCCATTTTACAGATGATTAAACTGAGTTTAGGAAGGTTAAGGAGTTTACTTATCTTTGAATTGACATGAAGGGATTACATTTTTAATGGCAAGTGCCGTACCAACGAACGTTATTCATATTGATAATAATTATGAGTCAGGTACAATCGACAACAATTTTTAAATTAGTATACCTATCACATTAAGAATTCACTTTTTAGTACTGAAAATAGTGTTCTACTACTGGAAATATATTTCAACATGTAAATATAATAAACACATTTGTTAGACAGGTACAGTTCTGATATATTATAGTAAATGTTACATACAACTAGAAATGTCTGCTACTCCTATTGATGTCTGAAATACTCACCATTATTTCAAAGTGGTTCTGAGATACTGTTACTTGTGTTTGCGGAAATTTCCACAGTAAGAATATTCTCAGATTATGTATTTTCAGATGCTACACATCTTTCTGGAAATCCCATTAACATTCACTCTTGTCATATTTTAACAGCAAAAGACCCAAAACTATATCCATAGATGAAAATATGGAACCAAGTCCTACAGGAGACTTTTATCCCTCTCCGAATTCACCAGCTGCTGGAAGTCGAACATGGCATGAAAGAGATCAAGGTGAGTAATAAGGCGTTGCCTCTAGGAACAGTAGAGTAAAATGTCAGCTCCTTTCACAAATTTCATTTAGTCAAAATTTCATAATTGAATCAATATGGATTATATTTTTTTCATGAAATGATTGCAATAAAATTATTTTTAAGGTCATGTACTAGTCAAATCTTGTTAAAGTGAAGTTACAAAATTCCCATATTTTTATGTGTTTATTAAACTTTTTTTTTAGACAAAATGATCTTTTTAGAACCCTCAATGTGTGTGTGACTGACGACGACCAGGCTACATTAGTTGGCTGGATTGTAGCAGAAGCACAAGTTCTGATTCAGTCAAATCAATCCGCTCCTCTTAATGGGGTATTTTAAGGAGGAGCCAGGCTTTAAGCGGTTCGCAGGTACTAGTTACTGAAAGTTCCCATTTAAAGGAAGCCATACTTCCTTTTGGAAGTAGGTACAACATGAACAATAAATAAGTGTAATGTAAGACACTTGGTGTCTGAGTCAATCTAGTTATTCTATCTAGATAAAACTATAAGCCAGTTCTAGGGCAGCTCTAGGGAAAAATATAACTTTAAGAAATAGGTATTATTTGGCTCTCTGAATTCATACTTTGCTCTTTTTCATTCTTAAAATCTATTGGATTAAATATACTTCATCTGACATACTCATGCCTTTTTGCCACAGAAGGAGATTATTAAACATGGAAACAAAGATTAGCTAACAATTTTTGTTGGTATGTATGCAAATATGACATATCAGCAGCACAAAATGTATTTGAAAATTCTTTTAGATAAAATTCTCCATTTTATTAAAAATGTAAAAAAAAAAAAAATAGAGCTCATTCTCAATGTTTTTTAGCCCATGACTTGGGCGTGTGTCTCTGAGGCTTGAGGAGCTGCATGTCCAGTAATCTCAGGAGACCAAATAGCTCTGAAGCTTAGCAGTTAAAGCCAAAGTTCAGGACTCCTTTTCTGCTGCTCCATGTTTTCCTACCGAGTGCCATAGCATTTAAAGAAGGGTGAAACATCTTCATGGAGGAATTGACATTGAGTCAGATGGGTCTCCTTTAGCATGCTGAGATTTTTAACTAGTAAAGAAGGGGACAGCGTGGGCACAGACAAAAGCACAGGCAAGCATTGAGGTGGGGAAGTAAATTTCTGAATGGCCATGTATGAGCCCTGTGGTGGGAGGCTGTGTGTGTGGATGGAAATAAAGGGAGATCGTTTTAAGGAAGGATTTGAAAATCAGCTGGAGAGTTTGGGCTCTGAGATCTCACTCCACCTCCCAAATCTATTCTTTAGACAGAACCATCTTTTAAAACATAATAATGTCATATCACTCCCCTACTTCAGTCACATCCTGCTTCTCTTAGGAGAAGCTCAGAATTCCTTCCTGTGATCCACGGACCTTTATCTTGTCCTCTGGCCTCTTGACCACTGCTCCAGCCTCAGCAGGGGCCGTCTGCTTCCTTCTTGCACTTGAGCCTACTGCTTTGTTTAGATTTGGAAATGCAATACCGAAGACCTTCATATAAGCCATGCCCTCTGGAGGGCTCCTCTTCTGTCTCTTCTTCTGGCAAATTCTTGGTCAGTTTTCAGGTCCCAGCCTAAATTGAGGAATTTCAATCTAAATCAGGTCTTTACCTCTTGACACCTTGTATTGTTCCTTCATTGTGCTTATAATATAGTTTCTTCATTGTGCTTATAAAATAGTTCCGTATTTGTTTATGGGATTAATTGTCTAAATCTGTCTATACTATGAGGGCGGGGACTTTATCTGTTTGGCTACTGTGTAACCAGCGCCTGGGAACCATGCACAACACTTAGTGCTTAGTAGGGGCAAATAAATATTTGTTGGCTACATGAACCATTGATAGGCAGAACACCAGTTTCATTAGCAAAGGCAGGAAATAACAGGGACTTAACCAGACTTGCAGAAGTAAGAATAAAAACAAAACCCTCAATCCTTTATATTTTATTGCTTGTTTTACTGACATTGTCAGCTTTTTCTAAACAAAGCCATATTTTCCTCATCAGAAAATTGTTCTGGAAAAGATTCTAATGGTAATAACATTAACATTGTGAATGTGTGGCAATGGAAGTGTTGTGCAGAAGTGTAGGTGTTCTTTATTATAGAGAGTGTCACTCTGTAAGAATTGATTCCTCTTTCAGCCTATTGAATAAAGCCAATCTCAAATCGTATTATAAAACATTTTTGAAAAGTAGAAGGGAAACTGTCATTCTTTCTTTTTGTAAAATTGTTGTATTGTCTTGGTGATTTTCTTTTGTCAAGATGACTGTAATTATTGGAGAAGTCTGTAAAGGAATATTAAGAGTAAGAAAGAATGATCCATTTTCATGTGTGCTTAGAAAAAATAGTCTGTCACTTGAATTCTGAAGACTGAAGATTTTGTAATGTGCACAGTAAGCCCTTGTGGGAAGAAGACTTCAACTACAATGAAAACATGAGGGCAGGACAGTACTATCTTTATAAATTTGCTAAGCCAAATGCAGTCCTTCTGTTTGATGAAAATTGCTTTCTTTAAACCTGCAAAGTAAAATGTCCTGGTTGTTCTTGTCCATCTTCAAATGTTCTTTAGACATACTTGCCTGTCATGAAGGGAGTTTTCTAAAGGGCATATTGAGTACCACTCGATACCGTAATAGCTTTAGTACATGTCTAAAAATCCCTGCGCTAATTGTATGCAATAACTACTTACTGGTTGCTTAAAATATATTTGTGCTTATAACTGGCAGAAATGTTTAAAATTCACTGTTAATTATTTCCTGGGTCTGCCTTAGTTATTTGTGTTAACTTTGCATTAACATCTACTTTTTCCATAACCCTTAACAAAACTGAGCGAAATATGCGAATCCAAAATAACAAAATTACGGAGAGTATGTGGCATTCCACCTTCCCTTATAATCTGAACCACAAACCTAAACCTTTGAGATTTATTCCAAGTAGGCAAAAATAAAGAATATAGTGTAACTAAATGATTATACTCATTTCATTTAAAAAATTAGGCAACATTTTAATACAAAATCTAGATTCATGCAGTGACAAATATTCCTGTATTTTAATAATTTAATGAAAAAAGTGTTTTTATTTTAGCATACTATAGACATAATTATATCTTTATGGCTTTTCAAAGCACAAAAAAGTTACAATTTCCTAGACATAAAAGAGTTGTAATTTTAATTTTGTAGAATATAGACATGAACATTTTCAAACTGAACACTGCTTAATAGGGTTAAACATTTCATAGGAATCTTTATAATTTGCTTAAATTTTTTCTGATAAATAGTGATAGAAATTAAATTTGTTAGAATCTACATTACATAATGTTTATGTTTTAACTTTATATTCTTTGATACATAAAGGAAGAAAAAGAAAACTGGGCCAGTAACAAAGGGATATACAGCAGCTGTTACATTCTTTCCTAGATTCTAGAATATTTTTTTCTTGCTTAGTCTCTTTGATGAATTCCCTAGTCTTAAACCTCATGACTGGTTCTACCTCTATTGAAAACTTTGTTTTTTGGATACTGCTTTCCATCATTTTAATGGTTAAATGAATAGAACCAAGATAGCTTATCAATTTGCATGTTGAAAATTTCTTTTATTATTCTCATACTTACCCCACAAAATATTCCATCTGAGAGCTTGTCTACCTTAAATTTTTTCCCACCTGAGCCAGTTCACAGACTAAATTCCTCATTGATATAATTCTCTTGAAATCACTACAGTAGTCCTTTGTAACTTCTGATGTAAGAGGAAAAATAGAGGCAGGTCTTGGTTTTTCCTCAAAGTTACTTTCTTGGGACTAAAGCTTGTAGTATTTTGGTGGCTGGAAATTTAACAGACTAGTAATTGGTATGCTTGAACATTTGAAACAATTCTTTGTTAGTATCACTTTGTCCCTACCATTCTGATAGTCCCCGAGCCATCTAAGCTTGAATATAAAACTCCTAAAATGCTATTTAATAGACGTTTAGTGATATGGTAAATATATTTGTAATATACAGCTGGGCTTTCTAAATGGAAAATTTAACAGCTTCTTAGTCTAATGAGTATTTAAACAACTTGTAATCTTAGATAAAATGTAAATTCAGAAAGACTTTTAATGCAGTAAAATTTTATTAGTTCTTACACATTTAGAATTGTGATAATTGAACTAAATTAACATTTATCAAATGCCTGTTATTTGCCAGGACTTTTTCTAGGCATTGGGCACATAAATATGAATAAATTAAATTTCTAGCCCATGACCGGCTGAACAGAAATATAAATTTTTATTATTTATGAAAAAAGTTTCTTCACAGAAAATAAATAATGTAAATCAGGTTATGAGGGGACTGTCTCCGTGCCCAACTTACTTTTAAGCATTGTGAGAAATAAATCTTTACACAAAAATCAATAAATTGGTATGTTAGCAAAAAAGTAGCACTACTTAGAGGTGTATTGGAATGTAATTACAATTTTAAGAGTAGTTTAAAAATTTATACTGGACTCTCAAATAGGCAATATTTAGGCATCGCATTCTGGTTGCTATAGGTACCAGAAAAAAGCACTATTTAAAAAAATTTACAGTTCTGTCATACAAATAAGTCTTCAGCTAGTTTTTCTGAAGTTTTAATATATTTCCAAGCCCTAGAGATTTATTTGTGATAAATTTGCAAATGTTCTCATTAGTAATAGATTCTTATATGTTGTGCTCAATTTTAATCTGAACTTTATAGAGTTCTGTAAGGATATGGTATTAAATAAATAATGAATTAAGCCAAAGGGCTCAAGGGGACACTGGGGGCTAAAGAGTAATAATGCCAGCTTAGTATCATGCATTTAATCAAGTATAGGAAATAAATAACAGTCAGTAGAGTGTGGTGACACTGATAGGACCGGACTCAGAGACCAACCTTTCGTAAGTTAAAAAATGCTAGATACAAGAGCATTCAACCAAGTTTGGAAATTTTTATTTAAACAAAAATTTAAACTTTTTTATTCATAAGTGAGTTTGTAGAATATTTAATATACTACTGTGTGCTGTGAATGTGAATATCCAAGAGTGGATATTGACTGAATATGTATTAAGTTTGCGACTTCAGAACCTTTTTTCCCCCATCTAAGAATCTATAGGGAGATTTAATCCTACATTCAGACTTTGGAAAGCAGTGCTCTATCCCAAACTACAGTCTGACAAATGATAAACTCTCAAGGTTTTTCTAGCTGTAGAAGTTGGGTGAATGAGCAGCTTTCACAAATAGTTGAGTAACTACTGACATTAAATGAAGTCCTAGAAAATGGCAAGAAAACAGCTTGGTAATCTCCTGGAAGAATGTTTAAGCTCCCTTTGGGGACCAGATAGAGCACCAGCAATTCCTTACATTCCTAGAGTTTGTATCACAAGGATTAAATATCAAATGTTCAAATATCAAATTTTGAACCAGACAGAATCAAAGATACAAGCGCTTTTGATGGATACATGTGAAGAGATGGCTTGAATTTAATGTTTAAGTACAATTAAGTTTTTTTGTTTAGCTTATTATTAAAAAATATATCAAAAATCAAGAACTTACAGTTCTTACAGAACTTGCAATGACTCTCCATATATTATGTTATTGGAGGCAAACTCTGGGGATGCCTTCATCGTAGTGTATTTCGTTCTCTTCGGCTACACTGCTGTAGTTGAAAAATCACATTATGAACATCTTTCAAACAGAAAGGAAGACAGTACGTTGTTGGTGAAGGCTTTCATCAGAATTCCTTACCTGGCCTACTAATTAACAGATGTTTGTGCTCTTTTCATGTGTTCTAATCAGGAAGAGCATTTTGGATGGGACGCAACCTGTGTACATGGCTAGAAGGGACAATACTACTTACTAGGGGAAAGTGATACTCATATTTCTGTCCTCTGGAGGCTTAATGATTTGAAAATACAGCATTTTGTAGAAAAACCATCGTGGATAATTAGTTTGAAAAAAATAACAACTTGCTGTGTGACACTGGCTCTCTAGATTGGTAGAACACAGTCTAAATTAGGAAAGTGGAAAATCCATGGGAGACAGTGTGCTTCGTTATCATAGTGTACAATGAAAAGTTTCTTAGAGTGGTAAAAGGTTTTATTTCAAATCCATTTACACATTAATTTCCTATTTAAGTTTATTTTGAAGTAATTTGGAAAGCCAGTTTCTTTTGAGTTATTATACCACCAATATCATATACAATAAGAAGTTGATTTTTCAGGGATAGAACACAGATTATTAGAAGCCTTAGGGGAGACATAGTTCAAGCTCCTTATCTGACAGATAAGCAATCTAAGTATCAGAGAGGCTGTCTCATCCATAGCGTCCAGATAATTAAGAGCAGAGCCTAGGTCTTCTTTTTCAAAGCCTGATATATATATTTTTGTATTTTTCTGTTATCCTGCAACCCACCTAGGGGAAGCAATATATAAACTTACCTACATAGGGAGAAATGGACTAGGAGAATTTGAACACTGCTTAACAAGTCTTGGCAGGCGGACAGTTCTAGGGAGCTTCATGGAAGAGTCTGTTAGACCTTGTAGAACTAGAATAAGTGTAGAGGTGAATTTATGAGTTTTCAGGTCTGGAAGAATTGTCAAAACAAAATTTTAAGATGGTAAAATTGTGTATCTTCTTTTTTAAAAAATCAACCTCTTAATATTTGTGCCATGATTAAGTTTTTGAATTAAAAAATGGGAGACATGAGTGCTTTTGATGGATAAATGTGGAGAAGAGCTGGTTTGGATGGAATGTTTAAGCACGATATTTAAAGTTTTAAAAAGCTTTTTGTTATAGAGAATGTCAAAAATAGAAAGAATCATAAAGTGAACTTCCATGTACCATTTTTTAGCTTTAACTGTTATCAATATTTTGCCCATCTTGTTTTATTCAGTATCTTCCAGTTTTTTAAGTATTTTAAAGTAAATCCCAGATAATGTGTCATTTTACTTATAAATACTTAAGTTTCTAATAGACAATGATTATCATTTTTAATACAACTCAATACCATTATTAATTTAACAAATATAACAATAATTCCTTAATATATACTGTATAACCCATGTGCAAATTCCCCAGAATATCGTATAGGTTGTTTTGTTTAAATGAAGGTCCCAAACAGATCCAATACCATATTTGTATTTTCAACTTGTCTTTAACCTATAATAGTTCTATTAACTATTTTTATATTTACTCACTTTTGTATATCATTTATTTGTTGAATAAACCACATAAATTTAAATCTTTTCGTTCAACAAATACATTCAAATTGAGGAAAACCAGACCCTCCTTCCATTTGTGGCTACCATCTATTGAGCACTTACTCCCTTCCAGGATTGAGCTAAGACTTTACATATATTTTTCTTTTCAATCCTATTTAAAAACAAACAAACGTTTTACAGCTCATTAAGCTCATCACTACAGTGGTTAAGAAATTTGACATAGATACACAGATAACTAGCATTGATAGAATGGGAGCCCTTGTCTCTTCCACTCCAGAATCCACGCTCATTATTACTGTATATACTGCCTTCCAAAGAAGTCATTGTCATGCTATGTTCATGGTTTTGCAAACTAGTTACAAAACCTCTATGACAGTTTTTTTTTCCTAACACATATGAAACTTTACTACAAATAAATACATATAATAGCAGAAGGGTTCACAGACTCCAGGAATTCATGAGTGCAGTTCTTGGGCTGGACTCAGGTTAAGAATCTCTTTTCCTTTAAATAATAAGATGTTAATAAATAATCCTAAAGTCTAGAATGTCTTTAGTTGAGGTGTGTGATATACATTCAGTTTAAATTGAGCTATGTGTGTCAAAATATAAAAATTATATATTTATTGCTGTATATATTTTTTTCTTTTCTATTCTAATTTTTTGCCATATGCCTAGAGCACTATAATGGTGATCAGGAAACTATCAATATAAATAGTGGTATGGCCTTAGAACACTTAATGTCAGTAAACTGAGTTTTCTCATCTGTGAGATAAAGTTGGATAGTAAGGTTCCTTTGTGTTCTAATGTTCTGGATTTTAAATTAATTGAAGTCAGAGTATTTATAGATCTTTAATACTTGAGTCTTTGAGCTTTCATTAACATGAATCTTTTTGAAGACTCTGAACATTTTCCATTTCCTGAATTATTTTTTAGATGTTTATTTTAAATGCTCTTGTTGAATAACTTGATAATTGGCTGTTTAGGTGCTTGGAGGCATCATATGTTTTGCCTTATACCTGAGGAATGTGCAGTTCTTACAAATACAAGCCCTGTCCTGCACCATTCTGGTACAACAAATGATTGAGAGAGATTGAGTTATTATAACAGAACATTGTTATGGGATCTGTGTCTCCTACTTTGAAAATAAATGACTCAGCCAGACGGCAACATTTATATTTTCTCTAAATGACTAGGGATATAGCAATAGGAGACCATTATCCTGTGACAATATTCTGTTTCATTGACATTATCTCACAAATGTAATTGGTCCATTACCAAATAGAGGTTTTGTTACTGATCAATTTCACGTGATTTCTAAAACCATTAAGATAATAAATATGCCATCATAGTAATTTCATTGACAGGATGTTCTTTTTTTCTTCATTTACATTTGTTAAAGGAGAAATATAGATTTAGACTGAACTTAAAAACTACAACTTATACCAGTTTTGACTACTTTTCCATTAAAAGAAACGGAATATTGTGCAGAGTAATCATATTTGCATTGAGCTGCCAAAGTGACGACCTTAAAATTTTTTCATGATTTTTTTTGTCTGCTACACTAAACCACATCAAATCATAATTGTTCCTAAGCAATTAGTTTACTACCTAAGTTTAATGATTTTATTTGAAATAAGTTCCAGATCATTTCCAGGACTTTCCTGGAAATCCACTAAAATAACACATCAGTAAAATCAACCCTAACCATTACCAGCATGTATAATAACGGCATTAGTAACAACCTAAACCTTGAGATGTCTTGTAGCATAAATGTTGCTAAATGCATGGCTTTTCCCCAAATGTTCTCTAAAAAGTCATCTGTAATCTTGTTAAATGAGAACTCTTCCAGTATCTTTCTGACTTTTACAGTTAAGGTTACGGTATTGATTTTATTTTATAGTCCATGGCTCTCAGATGCTTAACACTAATAAGCCTCTATAGCCCAGAGGTTCTCCCCAGAGGCATGGCGAATAGCAGCTATTTACCTATGCCAATATTTAATAAGCATCTAAAATATACTCCACATCTTGCATAATTGTTTGGTGCTTTTCCTCCTTTCAAATTAGATTTTCTGACATTACTCAAGATACTTTATCATCGTCTGTCTGTTGAAATGAAATTGCTTAATGGACAAAAGTATTTTGAAGTATTTTTTAAAAATAAGTTTTCATTTATTCAGTATTCACTCTTTCAGCATTGTTCTTCATTATTCAAGGCTTTTTTTTTTTTTAATGTCTCAGGAAGGTGTTCGTGAGCTTCAAAGGGGTTTGAGCTTTAACTTGGTATTGGGTGTTGGTGTAGCCTGGAGACTTTTTTTTTTTTAAATAGAGCTGTGATAAACAGAGACTTGCAGAAACATGCTACTTACAGGCTTGGGTTGGAATATACTATATGGAGAGACTTAAATTATCACAAAAGGTTTTAAATTGCTCAAGGATGTAGTAATATGCTTGTGCAGTTAAGATTAAATAACTCAAAGATTAAAGTAAGAATTTTCGTATATTTAACACAAAGGCTACCATATTTTCTGTTTTTTCCTTTGAAAAAGAACTGATTTCCTTAAAAGAAAAAAAGATTGAGAAATCTAATTGAAGATGATATCTTATCTCTCCTTAATGTAGCTTGCCGATTTTCTGAAGTTATTTTAGAGTGTGATAAATATATATATATGGAGATACTTTCTTAACATGGCAGCTAATTATTTTTTGAATCATCTGGCATCATCATCAAACTACTGTAGTGGGATTAAGTCCATATGTCTTGTCATACCATTCAGAGCTTTTCGTTAACTTGGAGCGTGTAGGAAGGACTTATTCACATTTGCCACAGAATCATAAAATTTTACATCTAGAAGAGTCCTTAGAAACAGATATTCAGATATTTCTTTTCAATTGTATTCTCAAAAATATTGTTTTGCCTTTAGCCAACTAAATTGCAAACGTTACATTAAAGCGTTTCATTTTACATTTTTGTAGCATCCAGTATCTAAGACCAGTGAGGCATTTCCTTCTTAAAGCATAATGTCTGGCACAGTATCAAGATCCTGTGTTGTCCACCCATCACTGGGAACTATTTATAATATTCTATGGACCTACAGGCAGTATTTTTTTCTCCAAATATATATTTTACCATTTTTTATTATAAAAGTAAAAATTATTTGTGGGGGATTTGAAAAACAAATCGTCAAATATAAACAAGAAAATTAAAGTCACCTGTAATTCTATCACATGGAGATAACTCACGTTAATATTTGGATATATTATATGCCAGTCTATTTTCTATATATTTTTTTCTATGCATATTCTATGTATTCTATGTCAAGTAAAATTTTTGCCCTAAATTGGGCTTATACAATATATGCTATTTTGTAAATTCTTTTCTGTTTGTTTTTTTTTTTGGTCTTTTATTTATAATATAATAGCATGTTACAATGTCATTCAATTTCCACTTTGTAATGCTGCATAGTATGCCACCCTTTGGCTATACCATACAGTTTTGAAGGTCTGCTTTACTTGTGGATGTTTAGATAGTTTCCAAGTTTTTGTATAGTTAATAAAGATACAGTGAACATCGTTGCATACAAATCTTTGTACTTAAATCTGATCATTTTGTTCCTGTCTAGTTCTATTCATTGTCCCCGGTTCCTGGCATACTGTCTGGCACTAAGTCACCAAATACATAGATGCTCAATGAAATTTTGTTAAAGGAATAAATACATTCCTACTGTAGATTTCCTGAGTTAAATATTATGTCCATTTCTAAGGCTTTTGATAAATATTGGCACAAAATCTGGAAAGGTCTTATCAATTTATATTCTCACTAGCAGTGCCTGAGTGGTTTGTTTAACTCCACCATCATATCCATACTACTTAGACACAGCACATGGCTCTATAAGCAATTTTGAAGCATGTCCTCTGAAATATATTTAAAGAACAGTGAATCTATGGCCTTGTGACTCTACCCATGCACCTCTTTTCTGTCATTTATATGTCACTTAAACCATTGGGCATCACGGTACATCTTTGCTTGCCAGGAGCTGAGAGAGCCCCATTTTATTGTGAAGGAAATGGGGAAATGGAGAGGGTACCTCAGGGAATATGCAAAGCTTTCAAGTAAAGACACCTACTTGGTCTCTCTCCTTTCTTGTCCTACAGACTCACTCCCTCGGGGCACTTCCCCACATAGGTTCCTTTTTTTTTTTTTTAACATCTTTATTGGAGTATAATTCCTTTACAATGGAGTGTTAGTTTCTGCTTTATAACAAAGTGAATCAGCGATATATATACATATATCCCCATATCTCCTCCCTCTTGCATCTCCCTCCCACCCTCCCTATCCCACCCCTCTAGGTGGTCACAAAGCACCAAGCTGATCTATCTGTGTTATGCAACTGCTTCCCACTAGCTATCTATTTTACATTTGGTAGTGTATATGTCCATGCTACTCTCTCACTTCGTCCCAGCTTACCCTTCCCCCTCCCCGTGTCCTCAAGTCCATTCTCTATGTCTGCCTCTTTATTCCTGTCCTGCCCCTAGGTTCTTCAGAACCATTTTTTTTTTCAGATACCATATATATGTGTTAGCATACGGTATTTGTTTTTCTCTTTCTGACTTACTTCACTCTGTATGACAGTCTCTAGGTCCCTCCACCTCACTACAAATGACCCAATTTCATTTCTTTTTATGGCTGAGTAGTATTCCATTGTATATATGTGCCACATCTTCTTTATCCATTCATCTGGCGATGGACACTTAGGTTGCGTCCATGTCCTGGCTATTGTAAATAGAGCTGCAATGAACATTGTGGTCCATGACTCTTTTTCAATTATGGTTTTCTCAGGGTATATGCCCAGTAGTGGGATTGCTGGGTCATACGGTAGTTCTATTTTTAGTTTTTTAAGGAACCTCCATACTGTTCTCCACAGTGGCTGTATCCCCACATGGGTCCTTTATCTACAGGTAAAACTTAGGAAAGTAAGGATCAGTATGGTTCTCCACAGAGAAACAATAGAAATAAATCCATCAAAGCTCTGGGCCGGGATCTTCTGCAGTTGGTAATTGCAGTATTTTTCATAACACTTATACAGTTATAAATAGCGTCTCCTCTAAATTTTCCTCTCCTGCACACAATTTACTGCCAGGCAAAAGCAGAGGAGGGGAAGCCTGGGTCTCTTTCAGTGCTCAGTCGGCAGAGTCATCCTCCCTGCCTTCTCCTTGTCCTCCAGGCACAGGGCCCAAGCTGTTTCCCTGTCTCAGGACTGACTCCGGATTTATGGCCTGAAGTACAAGTATCAGATTTCCAGCTCCTGAACTCATCCCACACACCAGCTTTCGTAGCCTCTCATTTATTATCTCATGTATTATAAAGAGCATTATTATTTTATACAGATGGGTCATTCCTTTTTCATGTTGTCATCCAGCTTTCACCCCAACATTTTAATGGAAAGCAGAAATTCCCCAGTTTAGCTAATGTTCACTTGTCAGTCTGTTTTGTGTTGCTTGACAGAGTTTCAAGGGAGTAATGGGCGTGTTAACCACCTTTGCCTTCTTCCAATGAGTTTGGTCTCTGAAGAGCTTTTCTATATCCAGAGTTTTTATAAATCTATAAAGCTCTTTAAAATCTAGAGAAGCCTAAAACCTGTAAAAAATAAAGAAACTTGGAAAACTATGAGGGGTATTAAGTTAGTAAGACTTGTCAATATAATAAAATCTTGTCAAATCCTAGTCACTGGACTCCCTAAGCTAAATGTTCCCACATATGCACTTTTCTTCTCTGATCTGTATCATGCTCATACCAAAGGACCAAAGTTTCATTGCACCTTGAGTTTTTTCTGCAAAAAAAGAATCCTGTAACATCTGCTCAGCAGCTTGATAATGTAAAAAATAAGGAAGACATTTTTAACAATGATTATAGCTTTATAAGCACCTCATAATAAAATATACCTTAACATTAAATACTGGAAAATAAGAGAAGTCGGCAAGTGGTGATTTGTATCAAGAGGCTTCTTTTAGACTTGTTTACAAGTATGACATGTAAATAAGAAAGACAACTTAGGAAGATGTAAAAATATTGGAATTTTAAAAGATTTTGAGGCAATTTGCTTCTTTGTTAACTAGATAGAAATATGTTTTTCTAAATCATAGGAATGGCACAGTTAATATATTTTGTTAGTGTTATGCTATGCTGAAAAGAACAGCTTCATAGAAATTCAAGAATTCTTGTGTGCTCTTACATAATTGATTTCAAATAGTTGTAAACTGTAAGTGTCATGTAGGGAAGAAGAAAAGGAATTTTTTTTTTTTTTAAAGAAAATGATGTGTTTTCTACGTAGGCGATAGACATTCGATTTGTAACCTTAATCCACTGAAGCATATTGGAAAAGCTAACATATTGCTCTCCTATATGTGAAAAAGGAGCAGGTGCCCCAGACAGGCAGGTGTTGAGGTAGCTGTTGGAGCTTGCCCTAGATCACTAGTTGACTTCAGTGAAGTTCTACTAACAGGTGGCTAACTGATTGGAGTGTCATGTGACATTTATCCCGGGAGCGACTTGGATGACAGGTTGCTACAGACTGAGGAAGGGGTCTTTGCTTTGATGAAGAAATTGCCAAAACTCATGTCTCATTAGTGTTTCCTAAGGTTCTTTGGAAGTGAACAACAGTTTAATTAAGGGCTGACGTAAACACGTTTCTGCACACTTTCCCTGCAGCCTTTTATCACATTAGAATTGATCAAAATTGTTGCCTTGGGCTGACTTGAACAGATATACATCTGGAGCGCCATTTGTGCAAGCTGCCGCCTAGTCGAGTACATACGCTGTGTTTCACAGCAATGCTCTTCCTTTGTGGATGAAATTACGTTGTTGGGAGATGAGTTGATCTAACTCTTTATTTGCTTAAGCCTTTATCTCTTTGAAGTGTTGCGGTGGAATGAATGACACATCAGGGCTTAGGATGTATGTATGTCAGAGTGCCAAAAAAACTTAAGAGTATGGCTAGTAAAAATTACGTGATAACTTGCTTTTGCAAAATACTTATTTAAAGGCATGCGTAAGTCTAAAGGAACTGACTTATATAAGTAACCTACATGAACTTTTTCTTACATGGTAGTTTTCTATTATGTATTTAACTACGCAATTGGTTTCTAAAGCCATAGCTAATTGTCCAATTATAAATCTAAACATGGGTGTAGACACTGAAGACGAGCACCATCAATGTGAATCTCCTTTAAAAAGACAGCGTCTCTAATTTTTGGCCATTAAGAAGAATCCTTTCTATAATCCAGTATTATCACACTTGCAATTATTTAATGAATTTTTGTATTTAATGTCTGTCCTCTCTGCTGAACCGTAAGCATCACCAGGACACGGAGCAGGTTGTCTTGTTTAACATCTTGAACTTGTTGCCTTTCCTTAGTTTCTCACACTTATTAGAAGCTCAGTGACTGATTTTGTATTCTCTCTTTGCTTTACATTCAGTTCCTTCTCATCTGGTGGTATCTATTCATGCATCATACATTTTAAGATAGACTGACTGTGGTTATTTCACTCATCCTACGCTACTGGTTATCATTCCCCCAGATAGCTTCTTTCACATGCAAGAGATTCTAAAATAAACTGCCTAGACACAGTGTCTGCTCCACTTCTTCTACCTTCTTTTAATCCTAGATTTTAAAAAATTCTTTTCCTGAGTAGCATGATCTTGTCCTCCACATTTTTTTTTGTGCCCTTGATGAAATCATCTTCTGTAGGAGGTAAGCCATTAGTCAACTTTTTAAGCATACGTATAGACATGCTACGGATATAACAAGTACAAAATAATAATGAAAAAAAATCAAATAATATAAGACACAATCATAGGATCATTAAGGAAATCTAGACCGCCAAAATTCTTTAAGAGGGATTACTTAAAGAGAAAGTAAGTCAAGTTGGTTCAGTGGATAAAATATTGTTCTATAAATGGAATAAGAGGGCAGAAAAACAATTTTCTAGCCCAAGAGACCGTCCTATGCTAGGAAAGGCACAGAGTTAGAAGCACATCCCTTCGGGCCCCCCTTCTCCTCCAGGAGGCCATAAACAAATTAGCTTAAAGTTTAAATAAAACAGAATGATAAGGAAAGATTAAAGTAAAAATGTGGTACCATGCTAGATGTTAGGATGAAGGAGGTATCATCTGAAGGAGATGATTCCAACTACTGTTTTTATGATGAACCACGACGAGGAATGTTTAAGAAAGAGAAGAGACAGGAAATTCTTGATGTAACCATTTAATCAAATGGGCCGAGTTGGGGAATGGAAAAAAATAGAGCTTTTGGAAAGTTTTCCCTTTGGGAGTCAATTCATTTATATAGTGCTGCTTTCCAAATCACATTTAAATTTCTTTGCCTGATTTCAAGCCTTCACTGTCCTCTGCTTCCCTCTCCTCCACCACCAGCAGCTCCTGCCTCCTTCCCACCAGTAAAAACACCAGCTAATCCTTTTCTTATCATCTGGCTTCTCTCTGCAACTTCTTTATTTCCTGTATTCCTCAACTTATGCATTGATAGTATGTATTATTATTCAACTTATTGTATATTTATATATTATTCAGCTTTATTATTATTCAACTTATTTTCAACGTAATCTTTTTATGTATGATTCTTCCTGCTTGAAGGACATTAGATTGTGAAAAGCATGACATTTGTTTTTCTCCACAGAAAGGTCACGTAAAAACATCTTTCCATCTATCCACTCCTCAAACATGTTTTTTCTGTAGCATACTAGAGCATTAAAAATAGCAACGATATCATTTTTCAGTTTGGCATGAGGTCTATTGGACTTCAGACATTCAAAATAAAATTAAAATAAAAACAATGCGAGCTTGATTCATGCTTAAAATGCAATAGCTAGAAACTCTACCCTTATTTCTCCCAGATAATTGACCTTTTACTTTTATTCTCTCTTCAAGCCAGAGAGTTTTTTTTGTTTTCTTTGTGAGGGGGTAGGGGGCTCATTTTGTGTCACCTTAAGTACTTAGTGCCTTGTACAGGCTGTATAGCAGTATATTTTTATTGATTAATGAGCCCAAGGTTAATTTCATTTAGTGGGAAAACAAAGGCAGTTAAGCCTACTTTTTAATACTGCCATTCTTTATCTGTTTCTTAAAAAAACTGTTTCACTATGGACAGTGGACCTTCCCATTCTTATTTTTACTTACTTTAAGCTAATTTTGTTGTTTAAAAAGAAGGCAGTTTATGGTGCCTTTTACAATTTGAAGAGTGAATTTTATTTTGTTTCTGCAGTGTTGGCCTCTATAATTCCCCTGTGTGTTTTGAACATGAAGGTACCATTATTATTCAGTGTATGCCTAAAGAGAACTAGAAAATAAATGGACCTGTAATAATTACCCAGTAAAGCCAAGTGTATCATTTTGACTAAGAAAATGCAAAGGCTTCGTTTCTCAAAAATTACATAATCATCTATATTGTTGAATTTCTCTGTACAAACACCCCTGATTTATATGCCCTTTATGAAAAGAGGCTCATGTGAATTCGCCTGGGTTTAATGAAAATTCTGAAATAGTTGTAGTAGTTGCAATAGCCTTGGTTGATCTTCTCCAGAAATGACATAACTAGAATGACACTCATTCTGCTTCCCAAACTCTGGTCATATTTAATTGTTTTTAAATGATGTATAGTATATGCTTTATTACTTATACTGTGGAGTCTTTAGGAACTCGTTTACCCACGTTAATTTAATTCAAAATTTATATTGAAGCACAAGTAAAGCATAAGAGTGTCAATAGAAACTTACCAGTTTCTTTTTCTAAGAGTTAATTTTAAATTAAAAATTTGGAATGGAAACTTATTACATCATCTATAAAGTGAGGGACGTTATAGAGGTTCTTTCCACCTCTGACAATCTATATGTCTGTGATTAACTTGCAGCAGGCCAAAACCTATATTTGTGTATTACCTTTTTTTAAAAAAAATTAATTTATTTATTTTATTTGTTGCTGCACATGAGCTTTCTCTAGTTGTGTCGTGTGGGCTTCTCATGGCGGTGGCTTCTCTTGTTGCTATGGGCTCTAGGCGCACGGGCTTCAGTAGTTGTGGCTCAGTGGATTAGTTGCTCCGCTGCATGTGGGATTTTCCCGCACCGGTGCTCGAACCCGTGTGCCCGGCATTGGCAGGTGGATTTCTTAACCACTGCACCACCATGGAAGGCCCTGTGTATTACCTTTTAAAATCACATAGCTCTTAAGTGGAGTCAAATATTATTTTTGTCATTTTTAAGGTAACTTAGCTGAAATGAACTTCCTTTGTCTATTTTTTAAATGGTTTAAAAAGTTTCTTTTTTTTTTATGTAGCAGCATTAGTTGCTGTGGTTCTGTTAGTAAACATTTCTTTCCTTTTTTTTTTTTCTTTTTGAGAAAGATATAAGGAAATGGTACACTCATCAAAGTTCTGATAGGTTAGTGACAGCCAGTTAGTCACAAATTGTAGCTTACAGCTACAAGTACGCCTGTCATTTTTTTGTAGACTGTGATGTCTACTGTAGTTACAGTAGCATATGTATTCTTTACATGCCAGTGTGCTGAAAACATATTTAATTTTATTGGATGCCTTTACCAGAGCTTAGGTAATTTTTTAAATGGTAAAACAGTGATAACTAGTTTCTTATCTTAATAGCACCATGAAGTTTTTTTCTCATGTCAAAAAAAAGTTCTTAATTAAAAATGCAAATTGTATACATATATTTTATGTGTGATAAAGTCTTGGGTTTTTTTTCTTTTAATAAAATTTTCTCCTTTTATGAGGAGAAATACGAAAATATTTCTTAAACTGAAATATTTATAGGTGAAATTATATGATGCCTGGGATTTGCTTCAAAGTAATGCAGGGGGAGGGAGTATAGATGGGGTAAAGATGAAATAATTGAATAATTAAAGAAGCTGAGTGATGAGTACTGGAGAAGAATCCATTATTATTCTGTCTACCTGTGTATATATTTAAAGTTTCTGACAATAGAAATCTAAACTTCATGGCTCATGTGATTTTTGGAACATTTTACTATACATTTATAAACCTCTGTAAAAATCAGCATTACTCTAGGTGTTGGAAAAAGGGCACATCTCTCCTTACCAACTGGAGTTCCCTCCTGAATTCCGTATTCCAACTAGCTGTATGGTACAGTCTCGTGGTCACCCAAGATGATGACTTTCTAAATTAGTTATTTATGGAATTGGGTTAATTCTGTTGAAATATCTATTATTGCATTAGCTCTATCTCTACTCTTATTTCAAGTCTCATATCTGTCTTTTGGCAGTATTAAATATTTGTGGGATGAATGAGTGAATGAAGCCCTGAATACTTCTCCTGTCACAGCTCTTTTTATAATTCCTTTTTAACTTGTCTGTATCCCGTCTAGATTTCAGGTTTTATAGGGGCTGAAGCCAAATCTAGGTCACAGTTGTGTCCCCAGTATCTGGCGCAGAGTCTGGCTACACTAGACCTTCAGTAAATATCTATGGAATGAATGTAGTAATTAATCTATCTTCTTAAGTAGTATCCAGGATTACTGTCTTTATTTCAGCTAATTCATCCTCCATGTAGTTTCTGGAGGGATTGCTCTACACAGCAAATATGATCCTATTTTGCCCATCAATAGTGTTTTCTTATCAGGGTAAGCATTCAGACACTTATACATGAAATCTGAGACCCCTCATTGTGTGGGTCCTGCCAGCTGTTCGCTCCCTCTCTCATCTTTGTACTTCACCACTCCACAGACTATGTGTAATACTTACATATTTTATGCCCCCCTCCTTTGGAACATTTCCTCCTTCTGGGAATGTCACCCCCATCCATGTTTTATTTATTTTTTTATTTTTTATTTTTTATTTTTTTCATGTTTTAAACATGGTGTCACTGGGGGTACCATCCTTAACCTGGGGAAGCTGAGGTGATCACTGCCCCTGTGCAGTGAGGCTGGAGAAGTAGCAGCAAACACCACAGCACCTCTGCTCTCAACACACTTTCTCCTTCTCAACTGTTGACAACCATTTTCTTCTTACCATTTTTCTCTTCGCTGACCGTGAATATCCCTACAGCAGCAATTACTTTTTTATTTTTTGTAACATCCTCCCTTTACCTGGCAAATAGAGGAACCCAATAAATATTTGCAGAATGAACATATTAAGGAATGTCTTTTTTGCCAAACAAGTAATGAGTTTTCCATAAAAGATGTTAAATCAGTGATAGATTATACTTACCAGCATACTCAAGGCTTGTTTTTCACATTTGCCCCAGGTTTTCTCTATTTTTTAGGTCGGTCAAAAGACAAACCCCTGAATTGTATACATTTAAGAATGAAATGCTGAGGTTAAAAAAGACCTTGATGTGAACCAAGGGACCGAGGGAAACGTGATGCTTAGTTGTTCAGAAGTTCAAAGTTTATTTAGTGGTCAGAATAATTCCGATGGTACTGTTAATGAAGCCTTGGGTTAGCTTCAGTGGAGATTGTTTCTGACAGATATTTCAAAGCTCCAACGTAGCTGGGTCTTTGACCCTCATTTTGTATTTTGTAAAAGAGCAAAAAGTACAAAAATCATAAAATGTTGGAAAATGAGATCTCTTACTAGGTTGATGTGAACCTTGTAGCTTAAGAAAGTTAAGTAAAGCTTGGGCTTTCCTCTCTTTCTCGGCAGATATGTCTTCTCCGACTACTATGAAGAAGCCTGAAAAGCCATTGTTCAGCTCTACATCTCCACAAGATTCCTCCCCAAGATTGAGCACTTTCCCCCAGCACCACCATCCCGGAATACCTGGAGTTGCACACAGTGGTAAGGAGTTTCAAGCGTAGAAGAGAAACCTCCCTCTTGTTCGCAGAGCCTAAACCCTCAAGGATGGATCAAAACTCTATCCTTATAGCTAAGGTGACCTATTTTCTCAACCAAAGAGGGAGGGTCGTAATCTGATCCAAAAAATTTTTATTAATATTTGAGGAAAGATTTTAAAGCCATACAATTAAATAGCATCTACATAATGTATTTTTAAATTGCCTGTATTGGAAAGATTACAATCACAAAAGATAAGAAAATATATAGTTATCTTAACAGTAGCTTCCAGGTTGGTCCTAATTTTATATATTTTACTAAAGAGAAAGATGGAGTTTCAAGTATGCTGCTGAGTTAGAGTATTTCCAGCAGCATTGATATATAGACACTATTTCCATAGATACTATTTTCTCTACAGAAATCAATATTTTAGCTACTTATTTGGGAGTAAAATTAATCAGAAAAATAAAAGAAGTACTTTTCTTTGACAATTATTTCATGTACATAAATCCTTCCTGTGGGCTAGTACATTTGATATTATGTTTAATATCATAATTTAAATAGGAAAAAGAATCCGATATTTCACATTTATACTTTGAGGAACAATTAATGTTAAATCCTCTTTTAAAATTGAAAATGAGGTATAATTCATAAGCAATACTCCATACTTTTTACCTATTGCTCTTAAACCCTAGAAAGGAGTAGTCTGAATTTTAGGTGGAGAAAGTTTATTATGTAAAAAAAAATTATGTTTATAGTGATACTCTTATTGCTTTAAATTTATGGTGAGACAACTCTTTATTCTTCAAAAAAACTGAATCTAGTTTTTAAACCTTTATTCAAGGGATATGACATCTGTTTATAATAAAGTTCTTAGCTTTGGTCTATAAATATATATTGATATGTATTGTCCCTATACTTAAAAATGCATGGCCTTCAATGCTACCATTAAGACAATTATAAAATTAAGAGAAGAATATACAAGTCAGCTGTGGTATATAAAATTTTTTACATTCATTTATTGTACTGCTAAGATAGATGAAAAAAGTCAGTAACTATTTCATACATTTGTAATGTTGAGTATCTGGGCAAAATTAACTTAGAAGTCAAATCACCCATATCTGATTAAAGTGTTCATATTTCTAATATTTGGAAAAAATTCAAGAGTACATTTTTACATAATAAACCATGAGCGATCTAGATAAGCCTTCCACCTTTGTCCTTTACCATATATATGTTCAATATGTAATATATTAGGGCCTGTGGCAGACACCTTATCATGAGAAACAGTTTCTCTCCTTAAAGAGCTCATGGCATAGTGGGGAGAGAGAGGGACCCTATCATCAGCCAGGCATCGAGTATGACAGGATTACATCCTTGGAGGAGGATTAGACGCCTGGAAGAGGTGTGTTCTCAACTGAAGTTTGAAGAGTGAGTTCACCACAAGAAGGAACAAGCCGGGGGGCGGTCATTTCAGGCAGAGTGGACAGCGTGTATCAATGCAGTAGAGGTCATTGCAGCAAGGAACTGCCATATGTTGAAGGATCCGCAAATGTTGAAATGTGCCCTGAATAGGAGAGAGTGGCCAGAGATGAGGCCAAAGAAGTGGAGCAAGACTGGGTCTTAAAGCACTTGAGGTCTGTACAAACCTGTGAAGTTGTTGGGATTTTATTATTGAAGCAGTAGGGAGCCATTGAAAGATTCTTAGCAGAGAAGTTCCATGATTTAAATGATACTTTAAAAAAATTATTAATTTGAGACTATACAGGATATATTGGAAGGAGCAAGACTGGAGGAAAGGAGGCAATTAGGAAGACTTTGTAATATCTAGGCAAGGAATACATAAATGTACATGTATGCATGCATGTATGTATGAATTCTTTCATAATGAAGGGAAACATTTTTTGCCTTGTAGTTTGCTTTTCTTTCTTTAAAGGACTAGAATGACTTTTATTGAGAAAGTAGCCATTTTTACTTTCATTGGGAATTCTGCATTCTATCTAGTTTGTATCAGGCCAGCCAGAGCTTATTTGAGCATAAGTACTTGGGAGCCCAGAGATTTGAGCTCTGATTTGCTATGTACCAGTTCAGATCAAAAGAGATCTCTTCCAAAACTACTGATGCCAAATGATCTTAAAGCCCAGAGGACCCATGATGGAGCTATGTATATATCCTCCAAGGGTTTGTGTACAGATATAAGTAAAGACCGTGGTTAAATTGAGCTGAGATTAAGAGCACTTCAACACTGAGTCAAAAGATGTGCAATTTAATTGAGGCGTTGGCATTTTCTTAAATTACACATTCAAGTGTGTATACTCCTTAAATAAAGTAGTATTTCAACAAGGAGTTTTGTCTTAAGAAATAGGTAATTGTTCTCTGAAATGCATCCCTTTGATGGAGGATGCTCAAACTTCAGTGTGTGCAAAGATTACGTGGGGCACTTGTTTAAAATGCACTTTCTGGTGCCTCACCCCTGGAGGTCCTCATCTAGTACGTCTGTGGTTAGGCCCAGGAATCTGTACTGTAGCAACAATCCAGAGGATTCTGAGTTCCCTGGACATTCAGGGAGCAGAGTTGTGACCATAAAACTGAGTTTATGATTCTTCTATGATGTACATTTTAAATTTCTTGTATCTTCTGAAAAAGCTTTCTTTGGGGAAGATAAGGAATATCCCTTAAGGGTAATGTTTTTTGTACGTAATTACAAAGCTGGAAATAAGTCATTCCAGATGGTTTTCATTTATAGGTCATGGAAGGAATTTATTTTTCATATTGTTTGCTACATTGTCTCATAAAACACTAAACATTTATCATATAAATTTCCTATGATCTGGATCAAAATAGTAAACAGAAATAGACAGTTAATCTTCACTTCTATCTATACTGGTTGATACTCTTAAATTGTACTTATGTAAAGTACAAATTTAACATTATGGACAGAATGATTGTGCAATTGTATTCTTTCCCCATTTTTAAACTTAAGCATCATATTTTAAAAACTAAATAATAAATTATGATCACACTAATTTTGAAAAACTACAGTAAAATTAAACATTATATACATCACATATGTTTTGTACATTATTTCTCTTTATAAAATATGTGATTTATGGGTAAGTTAATATGCCTATATGAAAGTTAAAATTTGCATTTCTGAGGGTTTTGTTCTTGGTCTTATCTCAATAATGTCTTTTGAGCTACATGTAGTAAAAGTTAGAGTAGGAAGAAAATAGAACTCTTTTGGTTTTAAAAGGAACCTTTTCATTTAAAAAAAGAGTTCCCAGGTTTATGTTCAAATATTCCAAAGCATTTATAGAATGATCAGTTAATTATTCAGGACATTATTAATTATTGGCTTCCCTTCTAAATAATGCAAAATATTTACTTAAAATTGAAGTACACTTCTGTTTTGAAGTTTGTTAGAAAATGTGTGGGTCCCCTGCCCTCTACTTAATGCTGTGACTTGGTCTGTACTTAGGAGACAAAGACTTTTTAATCAAAGAATGTGTTCTGATGGGAAATAACTTTGCTTAAAGAAATATTTTATGAATTATTGGCTTAACCTATAAAAGAGAACCTTCTTTTTTTAAAACCATTCATAGATCTAGAAAGCAAGATTGTTCGTTCCCTAGACTGGAGGTGATATCTGTGTGGGCTTAGCAGTCCTGGCATAGAGGATAATAGTAAAAGACTAGCTTATTTTAAGAGAGTTTGGTTAAATCAGAGGGAGGAAATGAAGAGCCTTCGGTTGTATAGTTTCCCAGGATTCTGTAGGATTGGGACGGAGCGGTATGGCCAACAGCTAATGAGTCCTCTCTTCTTTCCTGTCTCCTGCAGTCATCTCAACTCGGACTCCACCTCCACCCTCACCGTTGCCATTTCCAACACAAGCTATTCTCCCTCCAGCCCCATCGAGCTACTTCTCTCATCCAACAATCAGATATCCTCCCCACCTGAATCCTCAGGATACTCTGAAGAACTACGTACCTTCTTATGACCCATCCAGTCCGCAAACCAGCCAGGTAAAAATGAGAGAGAACATATAATTAAAGCACAGGTCTAACGGTAAGCCCTGAAGCTTACTTAGACAGTGTGTCTGGCAGAACAGCAAGCTTTTGAAATCCATCTTCAGGAAGTTTCTTGGTGACTCACTAAGTTTTTATTGAAAGGTGGCTGAATGACAGGTAGGAAGTATGTTGCCCCAAAGGAAGGGGCACATTTGTGAAGATGTTCTTGGTTTGATGTTTTGGGATTTTCATTGAGTGAAGAGAAAGTTAATGCAGAAGGTCCACTGACAAAAATGTTCTGAGCTGGAGTTCACACCTCTGAAATACCTGGTTTGACACAGAGACAAAGTGCTTATTTCAGGCAGAAGCGAAGTATGAGCTAAAATAAACACACACAAAAGACCTTCCAGTTGTATTTATAGACCAACTATTAGGTATTAAAATAAGCTTTGGTAATGTAAACATTTTCAGTGTTTGATGACTACTTGAATATTCTTTGCTCAGACATGACTATGTTTCATAATGAGTGACATTACCAGAAGTCTTTTTTTTTTTTTTTAATTTTTATAGTGGTAAACACTGTGCAGTGGCTTTAAGGATTCTTTGTATAAGTGTAGTGACTCATGTGCCTTCCTCATTCCCTAAACATGTGGTTTCTCCTTTGGAGAGGTCACTTCATGGGGATTTGGTATAAGAGGATTTTCCACAATCAAGTAGACAGTCTGCCAAAGCTGGCTCTATCAGTCATCGTAATATCAAAAATCTGTAATGTAATTTCGATCTTATGGTCTGGTATTTGGCTCTGCTGTTTTACCTCCAAGACTCCTGTCCACTTCTTCTCACATTTTTTAACGTTCTGCGGGATTTTCATAAGTGTTCTGTCATTAATGCTGTTCATTTACTAAAATGCCAGTAAACGGTATGTGCATATTAATTTAGAATTAACAAAGAAAGATCTGAAAAAAAAATTCCCTTTGGTCTTAATTTAATTGTTAACACGGAGCAAAATGGTCCCTTCTGGGTTTTTTTTGTTTTTTTTTTTTGTGAGTAACAACATGTCCAGCACTATTTGGGTTACTTAACATTAAGTTATCTGTACTTTTAGCTCCATTGACTAGTAATGCTAAACTAAGTATACTGTTCTTGAATTTTGAATTTAAAGTTAAATGATTTGTGTTTTAGAAGAAAATGTTCAAATGGTGTAGCACTTTTAATGACTGTAATAATAATTACTAAGTAAAACAGTAGGATCTTGGTATATCAATTTAGAAGTAAAATTTGCTGTCAGAGCATGGATTCAAAAGTCTCAGTTCCATAGAGCATTTTGCTAGACTCAGCTGGGAACAGTGCACACAAGGTCTGATTTTAATTTGTGTAGAATTTCCATGAATAACAAAGTCTAATTAAGACATCCATTAAAAGTCCTTAACGTTAATTCAGTGTGGAAAATCTTAGAGTTCCATTGGATTTTTTTTTTTAACTGATGTCTTAATTAGGCGCTGTTAGGGGAAAAATTATGCAAATTAAAATCAGGGCCTTAGTGTTCTGCATTTCTTTAATTATTCAGTGCTTGTTTTACGTATATTTCAATTTCTTTATAAGTTAAGAGGGCATGTTAGGTGATAATCTGCCTATATTGTTCTCAGTTTTTCTTCATATTTTCAAGGTAAAGACCGAGCTTCTGAGAAGCATCTTACTCTCATCTCAATTAAAAAAAAAAATTCCCTCTCAGGATTTTGTATAATAGGAGCAATGTACTATAAGTAGGATAATCCTTTCCTAATGCTGTTCATCTTCAGATAAGATGTCTCTCTTTTCATATCTACAATATGAAAGTTCATCTATTAGCAACCTTAAAAGACAAGCTTTATAGTGTAGCTTCATCTGTTTTGAACCAACAGAAAACTGAAAAGAAATAACCTTTCCATTCTTCTGACCCTGAGTTTCAGGAAAGTTGTCTCTATTGGCTTGGGAGTTCTTTCTTTGTCACTTTCACTTTTTTTAAATGAGAGAAACATCTGTTTGTTGGTTTATGTCGATTCAATTCCAGTAGACAAGGCTTGCAGGGTGGGCAAGGTAATATATTTGGTGGCAGCATTTTCTTGACAATATTGTTATTTTTCTCTTCTATGCTCTCAGGTAGGTGCTGTCAAACTGTTTTGGTGAACACAATATACAGAAAGGCTTTTTACCATCGAATGTACCACCGATGATAAAACATGATCACTATTTTTTTCTTGGGGGAGATATATAAAGCAGTCTTTTGCAGTGGTCGCACAACCAAAAGTTGATGGTCTTCTTTAGAAACAAATTGCTTTTTCCCTTTGAAAGGAAAAGTGGGTCTTTATTATAAACTGCAGAGTTGTTTTTGCAGGAACATTATATCTGCTTTGATGTTTAACTTCAACTCAAAACCAGGTAATTTGCACTTCAAAATAGGGCTCTTGATATTCACCTTTTTAGCTCTAAAAATCGGGAAAAAATGAGGACTTGTTGACCTGTTGTCAACTGTTCCTTTCCAGTATCCCCCAGGGCTGCACTGATTTTGACTGTTAAGTCGAGCAACTGAGATGCTTTGTCCTCCCCACAGCAGTTTGGAGATTAATTGCATTGCTGCTACACCGATTAGAGTGAGACAGTCATGCTATTTAATGGAATATTTTAAATAAAATTAGTCTAAGATATAACTCTCTCCTAGGTCTCCATAGGGGGAAAAAATCTGGTCAGTTTTCCTGACTTAAATACTTAATTTACTCATGATGAATATGTAGGATATTCAAAAGTTCATTTTCTTTATAGAATAAATAATGTGGCCTCTGAGGCACCCAACTAAGACTTACTTCATGTCTCTAAGTTCTAATAGTGAAGTGTTCTTAGCTGTTTATCTTTTTCTTTAAAGAAACGTCTACTTGTAATTTATGTGCAGGCATTTAGATAAATATTCTGTTTCATTGCTTTTTTGACTTTGAAAGTGGTACAGATTATAAAGACTAAACATTTGTGGAGAACACCCTCATAGCAAATTGTTGTGTACGTTATGTACTGGTGAATTCCAACATGAGCATAATTAAAAATACCATTCTCTGTCTAGAAAAGTACATTCCAGTATTTCTTCAAACAGTGTTCCCTTAGAATTTTGTCTCGCACTATGGACACTAGGCTAAAACTCAGATAATAATATCTTTTCTATCACTGCCTAGCGGATTTTCTCTTTGATTCTCACAGATGTCAACAATCAGTGTTTTGTGTCACTCTCCATGCCCAGCAATGGAAGAGTAACTCAAAAAGCAGAGTATATTTGATTGCCCTCTGCTTCACTTCAGCACGTTTTAATTTACGTTGGAAATCTTTTATTTGTAGGTGTAGGGTTGGACCTAGTTCAGCGTTTTATATCATTGTGTGGACGCTGGAATTTTAAATATTTAAAATATCATTCTACCTGCTTATATTAGTAAATCGTCACAAGTCGAGTGGAGATTCTAAGATCAAAATTGCCTGATGTGTGTTTCTGAGTGCACCTGTGTGTGAGCAAGGGCTAGCATTTTTGTATGCCAAAGGATGGGCCTTGACTATAAATGATGGGAATTGTTGAGTTTGACTCCTTTGGTCTCCTAGAAATTCTTGTCTTCCTTGTCTCAGTGATATCATCATTTAGGTAAATTTTGTGTTCTGAAAGCCAAAAGTGACCATGAAGAGCAGATAAGAAGGTAGCACTGATTCTCATTCTCACTAGCTCAGTAAGGACTTCTGTTTTAGCCTCGGGCTCAGCATTGAAGTCTCCACTTGAGTTTTCTGTCCAACTCAGTGGAAGGATCAGTTCTACCTGGCTCTCGGGGTGTTGTAAAGATGACTGAACCTATATAAAGTGCTTTGAAGCTGAAGACTTTCTTTAAATGCTGCTGCTTCTTATGACTACTAACCACTGACGAGCCTCTCTGACTCAGATCTGAGAGAGCTTGTGTGGCGGTTGCACACAGCACGCGGGGTCCACTCAGCTGTGTGTGCTGAGTGGAGTTGTTGGACGAGACGACTGCCTTTTGGAGTGTTTCACCCGGCATTCTGTTTTTGTTTTGTAGCCTAACAGCAGTGGTCAAGTAGTAGGGAAAGTGCCTGGCCATTTCACTCCTGTCTTGGCACCCTCTCCCCATCCCAGTGCAGTGCGACCTGTGACCCTGACCATGACAGATACTAAACCCATCACTACATCCACTGAAGGTGAGGCAGCTTCACCTACAGCAACCAGTAAGTATTTCTGTAGGAAATGAGAAATGTCCATCAAAGGCGCCGTTGGATATCTGATCCAAGGTGGAAAACACGGCAACTTTTCCAGCTACCCGACCCGATGGAGATTTCTCATTTATGTGGAACTAGCAGGCATGAATGTGGCCTGGCCCTCGCAAGCTCTCTCTTATCAAATTTCACTCAGTGCATCCTATTTGAAAAGGGAGAAGCTTATTTGTTTGAGTAAATAGCTATAACATAAATAATAAGTCATGCCTGCTTGTTCAAGGTATACATTGAAAATGCACTGAATAACATAACAGTGTACAAGGTTTTTATATCACCCGAAGAGAGATTAGGTAATTGTTAGTTATTGGAGCGTTCCTATAGAAATTAAGCCCCTTCACAAGGCAGGCTGAACCAGTACCTCTGTAAGATAATTGCATGTTTACATCACTGCAGGTTATGTCATTGTGTGTGAGGAACAGTCACACAATGTTGGGTGGAGAAAACACTTCAGAGCTGAGTATTAGGCACATGTAAGCTACCTGCACTTTCATTGTCTGCAACTTTTAAAAAAATTTTTTTGATTATTTAGCCTATTATGGTGCATCAGGTATTAGGATTTTTAGCGTGGCCATAACATTTTAAATGTCAGAGATTTAGCCAGTGAATTTACATCGCACATACCAATAACCCAAATGATTCCTTCGCTTCTTTGTATAGAGTACTCATAAGTACACAGGAGTTATTACCCAGTTTTTCAATTGGCTTCATCCAAACTGCCAGCTTTTTAGAACTGGAGCTGGTGTGCACAGGTTGGTAAAGTGGAATGATAAAATTCCAGTCGGGAGGCATTAGCGTGCTTCTCGTCAATTATACTTATATGTTAAATCCAGAGCTTCTATTTTCATTTTTAGAACAAGAAAATCCCTATGCTCTGGAAATTCCTGTGTGAAATTACAGAGATTTAGAAGTACCACTGGTTCTTTCTTTCTTGGCCATTGGAAAGTGCTCTTTTTTTGTGGCCTCTGAAAGACTAGGAAGGAACCCTACAAGAAAAACGGATAATACTTGGAGTGTACAGTGAACTCGGCATTTCTTTCTCAAAGTTCATGAGGCCCCATCAAATAATAAAACCACACAAGCTTGTAATTCCCATCAGTAATCATTATTCTCAGTAACTGGTTTGTTGATAGAGGGTCCTACACTAGTGAACACTTCCCTGAATGCACAGATGGATGAGACCCAGTCAAGGAAGAAAAAGAATCCTTTGTGCTACAGGTTAGCTATGTACATTACAGTCACTAAAATGCTACATCCAAATTTTAAAAGTGGATGCCTTGGGCATCTTTGAGCAAACAAAGTCAACACTTTAAATAAAAGCAAATAAAAAGCAAAGCTTTTTAAGTAGTTGAAAGTTGCAGAAACTTCTGGTACCTACTCTTATACTGACATTAATAGATTACATTCAAGGGAAGATCAGACCGAAACGATCACAGCTCACCTATGGGAGTACTGTCAGCCTGTTTGTTAATGAATTGTTCTTATACTCACATACAGGTTGATCAAAAAGAGATCTTATTTGACTTATAAAATCATAAAATATTCAAAGGAATGTTTTGGTTGTATAAAGATGGCTGCATCAGTCCATTTTCCACTCCTGCACAAAAGCGATATAGTGAGTCGTTTTTCTTTCCTAGAAACAAAGTTGTCGCTGCCCCTCCCCAGGCGCCACTGATGAGAAATTAGCCATTGAATTCATAAATCAGAAAAATTAAGGAAAACACAGAGGCCAAGGAAACCTCTTTCTCGTGGTTGAAAAGAAAGAATAGCACAGACTTGGTGCCCACTCTCTAAGGGTGAGGCTCTTCTTCAATGGTGTGTGTTGACTTCCAGAGGTCTGGAGATTGAATAGGGGACACTGGCTGCTTAGGGCTGCTCTTGAGTGAGCCCTTCATTCAGGAATAACTAAAAGGTGAATTGTGAGCATCTTCACTGTTTTAAAAAGTTGACCTAAAAAAGCCTCAATGGGCCAAATGAACATGGCAGAATTAATGTATTCGTTTTAAAAACGCCTTTTAAGAATTAACGTCTGGATTCCTCATTAATCTGATGGTTTTAAACCAAATATTACAGCTTTCTTCAGACCTATAGATGTAACATAAGTGATGAAAATTTACTTTTTCTGTTTATTCTGACATGGAACAATGGGATTGCTTAGCGCTGGGAAGATACATTAGTCCTTTCCTTTGTGAAAAAGAACAAACATCTTTAGGACTAGGGAGATGTTTTCTTTGAAAAATTCACTCTGCACCAAAAAGTACCTGTACAAAAAGTACTTGCAAGGTGAGACCGTAATAATTTAAGGAGTATTCACCATATGTCAACTCCCTCTCTGGACCAATCACAAAAAAATTGACTTTTTGTGCTTCTGGAAAAGAAATGATTTTTTTTCAGAAACATTTCTATCAAACTTAAGGGCATTTTCACATTAAATAAAATACTGAGCTAATTCATTCTATATGATATAATAAAATAGCCTTCTCCTTTATGTTAATAATGTTAGATATTCTTTTTAGTAAGACTTTTCAGTAAGACATTTTTCATCCTATATCATTCAGGCACATCTGCTTAAATCCCATCATTTAAACCTTTCACTTTTTCCTGACAGACTTTCAGTCTGCTTTTACATTTAGAATCACAGACCATCATTGATTATCCCATTATTAGACAACCAGGATCTTGTAAAAGGTACATCTAGGAAAGGGACCCTTCTATTTAGCCAGTCCTTGGTACTCCTGCAAGACTGTAACCAGAGCATGTGTGAGATGCCCACACCAAAGGATGGGATATGGTTACTGGATAGATTTTTTGGGAGGGGGATAAACCAGTCAACACGAGGTCAACTGTCATTTATATCAGTGGTATTCACTCACACGAAAGAGGAGAGAAAGACATTGTGTTTTGTTTTTGGTTTTTTTTTTTTTGGTTGCAAGTCCCACTTCTCTGGGTTTCTTTGGCGTGGACAGGGTGTTCATTTGATAGTTCGCAATTTTTATCTTTGTTTTTGTTCTTCCTTAATCAGCCTACACAGCCTCAGGCACATCTCAAGCCAATCGATATGTGGGACTAAGCCCAAGAGACCCATCCTTCCTACATCAGCAACAGGTGGGCAAGTTTCACCCAGGTGTGATGGTGTAGCCACGCTTTTGCATTGGTGCTTTTTCTCCATGCTGCCTCTCAGATCTTGACTCAGAACGGGGCTCACGGGGCTTCTGAGAAAGAAATTGATCATTTCATTTTCCAAAATATCTTCTCATTTATCCATTGTTTCTCGCCTCTCTAAACAGGGTGTCTCAAATTGGCTCAAGACCTTTTCCTTCTCTGTAGCATATTTCATAACATCCATGAATAAACAGTGTTTCAGCCAGAGTATTTTTCTGTTTTACTGGCTATTGAGAGCTCACCAGCCTATACCTTCCAAAGACAAAAATTGTCAATTGATTTAAAAGCCGATTAAAGTAGGAGCACTACACAATTCACAATTTGTGTTTTTTTTTGAGCTCTTTCATATTTTCCAGATGTTTTACTCCTCATTTTGGCATTTTAGTCCAAGAAGATGAGTTTTGAAGCTAAAATCTCAGGCGACGCATCCTTCCTATTTTAATAGGTTTAAATCGGTTTACTGATTTCGGATGTGATAAAACACTTTTTTTTGGTTCTGCTTTCTTACCTCATTTATGTTTCAAGTAGCATTTTAAATTTCACATCTCATTAATGCTGTAAATTTAATGCAAATGAAGTGTTTACCCAAACTGTGAAAATATACAGCCAGGATTAATGGTAGCTTATAAACAAATTAGCCATAGTCAAAAGCGTGGACCATACAAATACAGAAATCCCACGATTCTAGTTACGGGATGACAGAAATCATTCTAAACGCTTCCAAATTTAAATATATTTTATGACGCATATGTTTGCTGCTCTCAAGTTTTGATAGCAGAGCAGTTTGAAATTAACAGTGTGCAAAATATTGCATAGGGAAAAATATCTATAATGAATCAGAAAGAGCTGGTATTAATGAGCTTGCTCTTCATTTATAATATAAGTTGTATGTGCAACTGAGTTTTTACAGATGTAGCGAGCCTGCGCAGGTACTCATGCCAGCTTCTTTTGTTCTAGACTTGTCCACCTAGTTTATGCTTATCATGCCTATCTGTGCCTCATGTGGAACTTTCAAGTCCTGCCCAGTTGCAGGCCAAGGTGGCAGACTGCTTATATTAAAGGTCACCACATGCAGAGTTCAGAGAAAATCGTAAAGATGATAGCTTATTCAAGATACTTGATGTTTTGCCAGGTTTAAAAAAAAGCAAAACAAAACAAAACAAAAGAGTGAGAGCTAACTGAAAACATCTGTACACAGTTATGAAAATACCAAATAATAATTAGTGGTTTTGCCAGCCATTGGCTTTTCAACATAATTTTCTGAAATGTTGCTTTTTTCACCTCTAAAATTGCTATAATATGAAATATGCTATAATTACTGTAATATGGTTCTATTTGACAAATGCATATGTTCCTTGTGTTTTTTAGAAACATATGCAGGATTCATAGGTTTAGAAACTTATTCTCTTACAACTCATTTCGCATATTTTCAGAAATATTCTTGTCATGAGACTTGCATTCTTAATGACATGTCTCTAGTTTTCAGTTAACTTTTAATTCATAGAATCGTGCCTCTGTTATTTAAACCTTTAGCCCAAACACATTTAGAATATTATAACCACTTTCATGTATTTAGAAGCAATCTTCCCATCCTCCTGTCCTAACCTAAGGCAGCTTTAAGTTTTTAATTTATAACTTATGACTGTCATTAGAGCCTCATGTAATTATGATCACAAAAATTGATTATATAAAAGTTATTTCTTCTTTCACATGTCCAAGGATAAATCAAGAAAACTTAACAAGCATCAGGAAAATACTAGTCTTAACGTAGATAGAGTTCTGAGCACATTTTAATTGAAAAAAAAAAAAAGAATATATATATATATATATATATATATATATATATATATATATGAGTTCTGGAACTACAAACTTTTTTCATCAAAGGCTGCCACTTGTTATTTAAGTAGACAATGTCAAGTGAAGACCTCTTACAATATAAATATGATTAGATGGGTCAAATATGGTGTACACTTATGGAATATATAATGTGTATTGATCTTTGAAAGAAAAATTATATAAGCTTCATAATGAAAAATATAATGTTCAGTTTTAAGTGCCATACAGACAGATAATTTGTCCTCTGTATGGTGAAAGAATTAGTGCTACTTTTTGAATTGAAGAAGCCCTATATGCCAATTCATAATAAGCTACAATTTGAGGCATGCAGAAAATGAGTGTATATGCGTATCATACTATACACGTAGATTACTAAACTAAGGCTCTAGTTAAAAGCTTTCAATTACTTTAATCCTTTCAAATTTTAACAGAATCCTAGAGATGAAGTTTTATGTTTACTGTCCAGGAACAGAGGGACAGGAACAGTTTAAATGACTTCAGTAGAGTAAAGGTTATTCTTTCGTACAGCAGAAATGAGATTGATTTACTGTGTCCTTTCATTACTTTCCAAAGATTTAAAAGAGACCACTCTTCTAGCAGCAGGTTTTAAATGCATTTGGTTTAAAGTACTCAGTGATGAATGGAAAGAAAAATCAAGGGGTACATGAAATAAAGGTAATCAATCATTTTATATTAGCTGGGAGAAATTCAAAATTAGAAAGGCAATGGTTTTAGTCTGAGAGAGTTCTTTTAAACATTCCCCTTAGCTTTTAATATACATGACCCCTTAAGAATAAATATTGTCACCAGGTACATTCTTCAGTTTATTGGCGACTGCTTTATAAAGATTTATCCTTTTAGGTTATGAAAAGTATTGATGTGCATTGTTGAGTGCTATTTTTTTCTTAGAAAAGAACTTTAATATAGCCTACATAAATTAGAGATAACAATAAATTTAAAATTGTTGAATAATTTTGACTGTCTTATAAATAATCCTTCCACACAATGACACTAAAGCAGAGCTTTCAATATAATTATTCCTAACACACAAGGACACTGACTTCTTAAATTAAGATGGGAAATATTAAAATTAACCCTGTACTCCACTGGTAAGAGTAATACATTCATTTTGGCAAATCTGAATACTAAAAGCATAAGCTTTTATAACCATTAACTTGGAATACATGCAGTTGTTATTAGTAATTATACATCACTGTGCTCCTTTTTATAATGGTTATTACTGATCATTACTGGTTGCTAACTGCCTTGAAATATAGTTTTTCTGACACAGGAATTTCACTACCATTCTTAATGTGATATCTCATTTGAATCTGAAAAATAAAATCACATAATCTTGAAGAATATGTCAAAAAAGATTTCTTTAAAACAATTGATTATTTTCCATTAAAAACAGTCCTCTAATTAGTCATAATAATCAGCTCATGCCAGCTGATCAGAACTTTAAAGTTTCCCTTTATCTCTTAACTCAATCTTGAGTGTTTTTCAAGGTCTGGAACTAGACTGTCTTTGAGATGATTGGCTTATTTAATGCATTCACTATTGGCATGGGGGAAATCTTAAAATCAGAACTTCAATTGGAACTTCATTCTTTAACTTTTCTGTTGGACGATGGTGTGGTGGCTTGAAGAACTTGTGGGTTTTTGGCAAACCGAACTCTTTAGTCTCTGCTGAGAAATGTCTTTTTATGATTTGGAACTTTTTCAGAAGTGTCAAGGACCTCCTCTCTGGCTTAACTTCACAGAAGTTTAGTAAAATGCGGTGTTTCCTTTCCTCCTTATACTTCCTGAACACACTGTGCACATTCATTATGATAGGCAGTGAAGAAACCACACTTCCTAAATTTCATCTCCCCAAGAATATGGGAATTATATAGCAGAGTAGTGGGTATTGCTTAGAAAATACAGAAATTTTTGTATAATCCAGTCTAACAATTTTAGTATAAATGGCAAATATGAGACAGCTTACTTGAATTAGCACCAATTTCATATTGATCAGCCTCATAATGAACTTGCTAAATTGCAGGCCTTCTTTCTTTGTAGTCATAGAAAGTTTGGTAATATAAAAAGGTCTAGTTAATTTGATCACCGTTATACTAGAGTGTAAGGCCATAATAAAAGTATAAATCCTTACTGTTATACATCAGTACAACATATTTACAAAGCCCTTATTGCAAGTTGGAAAAAAAGTTTGTAGCTAAGAAGCTTCTTGTTTGGAAATAAAAGATTAGTATTCGAAGTAATTCGATTACTATTCATATCAATTACTATTCAAATACTATTACTCTTTGAGTGTCAAATACTATTACTCTTTGAGTGTCGTGTAGGCAAGGATAATGATCCAGATCTTAGGTGTTGCCCCTTGGGCAGATTTTTGAGGGAAACTAGATGGTCCCCATGCTTGTTTTTCTGAAACTCACTGAGTTGGGCTAAGGTACATATTAACCTTTGATATGGATTTGGGATTTGAGATTTGAGATGGAGCAAATGGGAGGTCACTTTTGCCTTCCCTGAGACAACAAAGTCAAGCCAGCTCTAGTTTATAAAATACAAGCCTTGTTTTCATAACCTCAAAATTATAATCTCCTGACTATATATGCTACTTATCATTAGAGCTAATGAATCAGTGGGCTGATCGACTCAAGTCCTTGCATTACTTCTCACAGTTGCATGGATTTTACTGGTGCCCGGGCTTCCGCATGTTACATCTCTTGCATGATTGTATGATGCTCTTATTTCAATTTCAGTCACTGGGCTACTTTCTATGAAAATATTTCAACACTTTTCTTGATAAAAATTTGAAACTAGAATTTGAAAGGACTTTTCATGACACTAAAAATTTCTGTTACACCCAATGGCCTTTTTAAGACGTTGCCTCTGTACGATTTTATGTTTGTTTATCTAAGATATTCATTGAAATCCCTTTATAATATTTGTCCTGACAAATGGCAAAGCCAAAGCTAGGTACGTTAAAACCACTGGCAAGGTAGTCTTTTATTAAAGGCAAGCAATTGAAAGGCCACAAGTAGACTATCAACAAACTTTTCAATAAAGTCAGGAAGCAGGCTATCAACACTTGGGCTGTTCTTATTGTGTCTGTTATCATAATTGACAGCTTGACGTAAAACCCTATCACATGACTTCTGGGTAGGTATGTAAATGGATAAGAGGTCACCTTTCACATATGCTAGCTGGAAAGGAAACACATTTAAAGGAAGTTTCACTCAAAATAATGGCTATGCAAATGTTTAGCTTTTTGGCTAGTTCTTAAAATAAAAAAAAATAAAATAAAAAACCTTCCAAAGTCTGTCTTTTATCATTCATTCATTCACTTACTTTTATTGGGTATCAAAGGCTAATATCCAGATAAATTATTCTAGAGAACATAAAAATAAAATCGTTTGCTCTAACCTTAAATTTCAGTCAATGCAATCACAAGGGAGACAATTTTCTTTTCTGAAATTTTTAACTTCAGAAGGTCTAAGCAGAATCAGGGAAATAAAGGAAATTATGAAGAGTTATAATTATAGACATTTTAGCCTTAAATATTCTTGAGCTGCACATGAAAAGTAGGGTAGGAAAAGAATAATGACAGGCAAACTTGTGTCGTGGCAGACAAACAGGGATTAGGAGTCAGAAGGTGTGGTTTTAGTGACATGACAGGACATGTCTAACCTTGGACAGGCCTTTAAACCTTTCTGTCCTGTTCTTATCTTGGAAAGGAAAATGAAGAGGTTGAACTACATGATCTCCAAGTTCCCCTGAAATCTTAAATTTTACAGATGAAAGTAGCCTCCATTTAAAAATTAAAAAAAAAAAACTTTTCATTTTCTAGTTCTTATGATTATGGTCAGTAGTGTTTATTTAGTTCATGAACTATGCATACCCATTTAACTTAATCCTACCGTGTTTATTAAATATCAAGAAGCACGGTTTTCAGAAATTGATATTAGATGTAACTTTAAGGTACCAGGATGACCTTGAATATCTTTTTCATTTTTATATGTTTACATGCTCCACCTGTATCCCAATTTTATCTTGACCATTTTGTTTGTTCAGTAAAGCTACATCCTTTTCATTCAGAGGCCATTTTATTTGCTCTCTGGTAGGTGATTAATAAAATAAAAATCAACTAATCTAAGAGTTAAGAGGAAGATATGAATCCTGAAGGATTAATCGTTTTAATCACCCCACCCCCAAAAGCACCCCCACCCCAAAAAATCTGTTTCTTTGGGGGCTATCTGGAGAAATGAAGAAACCTAGAAGAACATAAAACACACCTTTCAAGATATTCCCTTGAGGGTCCCTGTAAGCTTAAAAAAAAGAAAAGCAAAAAGATAAATTTACCTGTGTTGATTATTCTGTTTACAGTTTAATGGTTTATTGGTTCAACGGAAAGCTGTTGTCATCATAAGGGACTGTTAGTACTGTTTGCTGAGTCCAGCAAAGTAGAACATTTTCTTACCTTCTTTCTTTTGTTCCCAAAGCTAATTGTGAGGCATTTAACAAAAGCCCGTGTTAATAACAATGGAGGGCCGTCATGTGAATAAACAAACTCTTATTCTGAAATCACAGGCAATGTTGATTCTACCTGCATGAATATTTGAGTGTCGTGTAGGCAAGGATAATGATCCCGATCTTAGGTGTTTCCCCTTGGGCAGATTTTTGAGGGGAACTAGGTGGTCCCCAAGCTTGTTTTTCTGAAACTCATTGAGTTGGGCTAAGAACAAGGTTCTCATTCCAGAGATTTTAGGGACATCATCTTAAGAACATATGCAGTGAAAACTTTACCTTCACTTCTTTCTTAGTTTGGATTTTTTCAACCCCATCCCTTCACTCATAGCTTTTTTGAAGGAGAATCTTAAACTTCCTTACCTCACCTTCTGTTTGCTTTTGGAAATCTGGGCATAATTGTTTTAATATAAAATTTACCTTAATTTTCTAGACAATCTTATGTCATGTTTGTGGATGCATATAAATTAAAGAATTAAAATTATTTATATGTGTGCATTTCTGTGAGGATGTGCACATGATCAGATCTGTCAAAGAGTCTGTATTGTTACAAATGTACGAGTTGCTACAAACACAACTTTAACAAACTAAATTTCTAAACTACTTTGCCCCTGGTGTTTTAAACTTGATTACTATAGGGGGAAAAAGTATCTCCCTATTTTTTGAGGAAAAATACTTGGAAAAATCACTAGGGCGTTGTTGAAGCTTTGCAGAAAATTTTTATGTTAATGAAAGGCATGTATTTATGTACCACTTAAAATTAAAGATTTAAAATTTAATTTAAAAAAAGAATTGATAGCTAAATTACATAACACCTACCCTCTCACAGGACAGAAATTGAGGAATCACTACCCTAAACTTAAATAAGATTATCACCTATTATTTTAAACATTTAAAGTCTAAACTAAAATCCGTTTTGGTTAGGAATTCTGAATTATGCTAATACCAAGAATATTTAACATGTTCCAAAAAGAAGCTTAAAATACACTTAACCTTTCATCACCTGAGAATCTGTTCAAAATTTGCTGAGTCAGGACTATCTTGTTCAAACAAGATTCTTAGGAATTGATTTCATTAGGAATTAGTATCATGGAAATTTTCAGTGAATATACAGTTTCTATTTTAATTGTTTATTGTTTCCCCTGTCCACACGATCACCTTTAAAATTTTGCTTAATCAAGAGGTTAATTATTAATTCAAAGGCTCTTGGTCAAGTAACCTGGTTAAGTAAGTTATAACATATAAGCAGGTATAAGTACTTCTCCTCAGAAACTTTTGGAAATGTTGATAATGCCAGTCCACAATCTAAATAGCTAAATAAATTTAAATTTTATTTTATATTTTCAGTAACTGAAAGGAAATTAATTCAATACTAATTGATATCCTGCCCATTTCTTTGGCATGTAGATTGTTAAATATACTCAGTGATCATTTTTTCTGTATTTAAGCATAATTATCTGTTTGGGAGAAGATATTTTGATCATATGTACCTTAAGTATGGTTGAAAATGAATAGTTGTAGTCAGGTTTCATCCCTTTGAGACTAGTGTTAGGAGAGAAAGTCCAAAAGTATGTTGATTTTAAGTGTTCAACGGGTGGCCAAAGACAGCCCTCTTGACATTTTGGAGGGATGATTAACAAAGAAACAAACAAAAAATTAGCAACATGAACAACAAAAAACTAACTGATTTACATATGCATTCTTCCAAGGAGACAACAGTGTCTCCAGTTGTCTGGGAGACAACAAGCCAATCAGTGAGTGACATTTAGGTCACCTGGCTTTGTGAAAATAGCTTTTCTTTATGAAAATTTCTCCAATATAACCTGAGAGGCTCATAGAAACTAACCTGAAATTAATTATTAGCAGAATTAACATGTGCTCTGCCTAGAGCTCTGCTCTACTCTGCCTCCCTTCTTCAGAATGTTTACTTGACTCAAATCTAGGACTAGAGCAGAATCTATGAGTGGTCCTTAAGGTAATCTTTATACGAAGCCAAGCTTCTTGAACTGTTTTTAGATTGTTTTCATAGTATTGCTTGAAAAGAATATACTTTGAAGGAGCCAACTGACTACTGTTACTGAAGAAATAATTTTTCAAATTGCCCCATCACGTTGCATTTCTGATGAGATGCTCCATTTTGAGCACCTTTTTAAAATCTTGCCATAAAATTTTCTCCTTTATGCAAGCATTAAGGTCCATTTTAAGAATATTTTTCATTCTAATTTAATTTCTTTACTGACATATGGCTTATTTATGACATATATTCTAAGCAAAATCTACATATCTTTCAACCTATCTATCTGTCTACATTAAGGGAATTTTTTCAGCTTTTTAATTAGTTAATTAATTGATTGGTTAGTTAATTTTCAGTTCTTTAATTTATAAAATTACTTTTACCTGAAATATCAGTATAATTAAAATACATGTTTGGGGAATTTTAGGTGGTGTTTTTGGAGCCTCATAGATCTGTAAAAAATGAGCAAAACCAAATATTCCGAAACTCCAGAATCACTATTACCTAGAGTGTATAGAAACTAGAGTCTAAAAGGAAAAGATTCTTAATAGCCAATTTTTTTTTTTAGCCATAGTGTTATCAGAAAGGATTAAAATAACTTATCATGAGTTTAAAGGGACTTTGGCTCCAATCATCATCTTCTAGAAATTCTTACTGAAAAGCAGCAAACAAGGTTTAGTGGACTGCTTTGAATAAGTCATCTTTTCAATGCAAGATTCAGTTAATTTACAGCATAGCTCTCTACAGATTAAAACCCATGATTTTCTAGTGTGTTTTTTCCCCCCAAAGCCAGATAAGTTTACTTTCTTAAGGATAAAAATAAGCAATATATCTTTTCAATAAATCTGCTAGCACTGTAGGGCAGCTGTTAACCAAACAGAGCTGGATAGGGTTACTGGAACAACCTCTGAAGGGCAGAGCTGATGATTTGGAGATCTGGGAAGAATTCGTTTCAGCTTGTATTCAGCGCATTCCTCACTCTATTCAGATGTGGTAAAGTATTTCCAATGCCATTACTCCGAGTTTAAAATAAAAGTAGAAACTCCTATCAACTCTGTCTGAAAAGAAAAAAAGCCACTTTGAATAAAACAAAATTAGTAAACATCTAAAACTGAATCCCTTGATGCTTCTAAACATAAGTTAGGGAGGATGTTCATAAGGTGGGACCCTTCTCCTCTAAACTGCATGTCTTCTGTGTTTTGCAAACTGCATGCTTAAAAGTTATTGATTATTTTACTCAGTGCAGATTATTTGGTATGTTACATATTTTTAAAAGCTTTTAAAATTTTTTTTCTAAAATATATCTCTCTATTGAACATTAACGTTTGCTTTTATTTCAGCACATTTTGTACTCTAATTAATGTCTAATTGTTATGTTCTAAGCACTCATTTCTCTTGTATGCTTTAATTAATAGAGAAGCATATTGCAATAGCTTTTTCTGAAAAACAGTCTAGGAATTTTGCTTTTCAGAGTAAGGTTTTCTTTTGCTCTTTTTTTTTTTTTTAAGTTGCCTCTTGGGAAAGTAAGGTTAATGCCATGTACAGTACTAGTTTGCATGTGTTCATTTAAATACTAAAAACTGTAGTACTGCTCGATCCATATCTGACTGCTAGGTTTCAATTGACAGCTGAGGATTTGTGACTGGACCATGAATCAAAACGGCAGGCATTTATACCCCAGTACCAGTGAGGATACATTGGGAATTACTTGGCAAAGGTAACATTTTAATTATTTCCAACCCTACACTTACACCTAAAATTACATGAGCTATAGTGTGTGTTTCTAACTAGCTTTACAGAAAGTATATATATGTTAAAATTTTAGTTGTTTTGGCTATATCATCCTTCTCTCCCTACCCTCTTCCTTTATTTCTCATTTAGATGCAACTTCAAATTAATTGGAGATTAGAGCATATGCTAATTGGTGACTGGAATTCCTAAGTGCTGTCAAATGTTGTAAACGATTTATAATACTGGGGGGAGGTGGGGAGGAGGGGATTTGACACTTAGATTTTAGGAACTGAAAAATGAAATCACAGTTTTAGGGAAGATTTTTTTTCAGCTGTCTGAGGAAAAAGCATGGGGTTTTCACATTATAGATTCTTCTCATTTCAGTTCTTTTTCTTTACTGTTAACTTTAAGCCATTTTACTATTCATTTACTCCCCTCTCAGAGGGAAAAAGCTAACTAAAAGAAAAATTTCAAATCAGTCAATTTAACTGTTATTAGCAACACTCATGAATTTTGGAGTGGGGGGATTGTTGGAATCAATAGCTAGAGAAGGAATTTTGTTTAAGTAAAGTTTTAACTTCTTTTTATACATTGATGTGAATCACTGAGAGCTGACTTTATTTGGTTGGCTGAGAAAATCATTCTAAAACTTCATTTTCGAAACTAGTTTTGATATTGTCTCATGTACTGGTTTTAGAAAGTAAGTAGTGCTAATTCAGCTTCTTAGGAATTATTTCAATAAAGAATAAATTGTGTCAAATTGACAAATTAAATGATTAAAATTCATGGTATAATCTTATGTAATGAGATAAAAATTTACAGAAGAGAGTGAGGTAATCCCATAAGGAGTTCAACAAAAGTAGAGCCAACATAATTTTCCAACTGTGTTATGACTGTCATCCTCTCTTTACTAAGCATCCCTGTGTTAAAAGTACATACTTGGGTATCAGTTGTAAACGTGCTGCGCATCTCCATATGCTTCATAGAAACTGCTGAAGAGTAAAGTTTCAAAGAATGAAATTAATGAAATGCCACTTTTTTCTCAGGTAAAAATTAAGAAAATTAGTTGGATTCTGTTTTAAAAGCCTGTTGACTTTTTATTAATTCACTACCTGAAATGAATACCATATGACTTTTCCTCTTTTTAAAGATTAGTATAATATCCTCTTTAAAATGTGTACATTTTTACCTATTTTGATTTTTTTCCACGAAGCTTATATTATTCCTCCATTTGGAAAAAATACAATATATACTTACAAAAAAGAAGATAAACTCAGTGAAAGAAGATAAACTATTTATTTAAATAGTCTTTATTAGTAAGTATTTTAAAATTTAATTTGATTCAACTTGATAACACAATGTTTGGATCTAATTTTATTTATCCTTATATTCCATGCTCTGTTGGTTGGCTAAATGGCCCATTTCTACATACAAGCCTTAACATATTTAGAAAAAATTGCAAGTCAGATGGAAAGAACTTGTGTTTTTAAATGTAGCTATAGCTGTGTGAACTTCCCAATCTGTGGATTACTGATTGACATTTACTTATCTAAAATTGGGTAGTATCGCTAAAGTACATTAAAGCGAAATAAGGATATAAATTATTGAAGACTTAAACTATAACTGTACCTAGTTTGTAGTGATGTTTCAACTCAAACATTGTTATCCCCAAAAGGAAAAGGTGAGTGGACAGTGAATCACCACAGAACACAGGTATTGGAGTGAATTAATATGACGACTAAACTCAGTTCTTAGGAGAGCATTGTTCATCTTACAAATCATCTTCTTGGTGAAAAAGTGGTGTGGTCATCAGTTTCAGGTCATAATCAGAAAAAAAAATTGGAATTCATGTACTTAAGATTTCTTTTATTTTCTCTCTCAAAAATAATTTTTTTGGATTAGCAGATCATGATATGTAGAATGGCCTTAGTGCTTCAAAAAGCTTGACGAAGGTAGCTTTTGGTTTGTTTCTCCCCTTTTTATCATGATTCAGAGGGCACATAATTGATAACGGCAGGAATCACGTTCATACATTCAACAGGTATTTATTGAATCTCTGTGGTGGGCAGTCCCAGACACACTGTGACTGATACAGACCCTCACCGTTCTTAAAATCCAAGTATCATACAGTTCAGAGTAAACGTGCTCAGATGCGACAGGAATTTGCTTTGCTTTGCTATACTTATCAAAAATGGGCACACGTGGAGTCCATATTTGATCATAAAATAGGTCATGTCTGTGGCATAACATATTCGTAATTTATTCATGGTTTATAGTGTGTGTCTTATAGTTATTTAGGAAACTCAGTAGTTTTTTTTTTCCTAGAAAAGATATTGAAAAAAGAAATCACAAATGTCTGTAACACTACTACTTTTAAGGCAGATAACAGACATCTAAAATCTTCAGGGCACTGCTGCAACTTTAGAATGATCTGAATAAATTAAAAATACATGAGAAATGTCTGTCTATCCAACCAGAGAATTAAATCATTTGCCTTTGTCCTAATGGAATAAAGAAAATATCACGTTATTTTGGTTGTGGTTGTTGCTTTTTGTTTTGAACAAAAGGCAATCCCCGGAGACTTTGTGGTAGCAAAGGACAAAGCAAAGAAGGTGTTTTGGTTTTGCTTTGTTTTGATTGTTGTTTGCTACCGTTACCTTCTTCGTATAATCACTTGTCCATGGTCGCCCCCTTTTCTGCCATGTGCCCATCCTTCTGTAGAGGTGTTTCCATGTCAAAGCAGCTCCTTCTTCAGGGCTGAAAATGGCAGTGCTGAGGGAGCTGAGTGAGTATAATCAAAACTGGAAGACTTCCTCCACCCTCCTCCCTCTCCACGCGCCCCCCACCCCCAATGTATAAACATTCTCTTCGGAACCAAAGCTGACTCCGTTGGAAAGTTTTCACAGACTTATTAAGTTGCAACCCTGAAGGTGTTCTGTTGTTTTGACCTTAGAATTTTGTGAGCCATTTGTGTGTGTGTGTGTGTGTGTGTGTGTGTGTGTGTGTGTGTGTTGCTTGCGTCTTGAAAATGTGAATTTTTTTCTAACCCAAAGGTCACGTACTGCAGTCAACCCAGAGTGAAATCCCTTGGTGGAGGGCTTACTTCTGCTTGAGGCTGGAGGGGCTCAGCTCTTAGCCGGGTAATAGGTGATGATGAGTTGCTTATGTTGTTCATAAGGGTACTGTTGTGTCTGTGCTTTGTCCTCTGATGTGGACAAATTACACTGCTACATATGTGAGTTACGTGGGTATAAACAAATACAGCAGTTAACTCCCTAACTGGCTTTCTTTCTTGAAACTATAGCCAGAACATAGCTTGTACTAGCAAATATGAAAGAGCAATATAATTGAATGAACAAGAAAGCCAAAGGACAATCCAAGAATAACATAAACAGAAGTTATTTAAAAACGTTGGAGGTAGTGCTTTATGCAAAAGAGAAACTGGATTTATTGTTTCATTCCCTCTTCTCCCTCTTCACCCCTTTCAAGAAAAGGCAAAGCCACAAGTGAGTGGCTGTATGTGTCTGATGGCTTCTATAAACATAGCAGCAGCCTTCAGATGGCTAAAATAAACATGTGTGTGTTACTGAAGGATATGTTTACACAAACCATTTGCTCAGCCTCTGAAATAATGAATAAATGAAGATTTTACTGAAATAATTGGAGGGATTTTTGTGTTTCTGCTGATGCCATAATTGAATGGCACCGAAGAGACTTTTATCAGCCATTTTCCATGTTACATGTGTTAGCAGTTCCTTTCTATGAGTTGAATACTTCATTCTGTAGTTACTTTACACGTGTTTTTGTAAGAAATTGTCGTTTATTACTGCAATTCTAGAGAGTTGCTTGATTTCCCAGGAGAAATTTAGCAGCCAGTAAAGATTATTTGAATCTGGTTGGTCAGGAGAAGGAGGGCAAAAAAAGAAGGAGTAATAGCGTTCATTTCATACATCTAAGCCTGTTTGCATAACCCTGTCCTCAACCATGTACCATTTTCACTGCTTTGTCCATAAAATTTCTTTGTAAGATACATGTCCTCAACGACTCAAGAATGAATGTTTAAACAAAATAACTTTCAATATTGCGGTGCAAACTATGTTTGTATGTAAATATATGTATATGTGTGCCGTGTATGTGTGTACATGCATGTACACATGTGCATATGTGTGTATACATGCGGCACATGTATGATAAGGGTAATATGTAATTAAAGGGTTTTACGTAATGCTAATAGTTAACCTGTATTTCAACGTTATACCTAGACCATCCCTACAAATTCACTAGGTTAGCATTTCCTGCTTTCAGTTTGTTATCTTGACACATAACTACGGTACAACAGCTGGGTTGTTCCTGGAGTTCCTGGGGAGAACTTTCTTCTCAGAGTGCTGAATTTCCTTTTCAGCTGTCAGCTCTAAAGTGTGTTCAAAATGTTCAACTTTTTACACACCATTCTGGGCCCCTAGAACCACTCTGGGACTAGGATAGAAATGCTGATAAGGTAGATGAACGGAAGAATCCCGTTCAAGGAGGGGAGTTGCAAAAGCCAAAATTGCACATGACCATTGTTTGGGAACCAGGGCTACTAAGTAGTGTTGTTCTTTGTACTTGGATATTCTATTTAAAAGAATTACTTCTCCATTTACCTAAAAATTATTTGTACCTGTTATGAAATCAAAAATTTTAATGTGATCGTTCTTAAAACTGATCTTTATCTGGTGTTTACACACACGCAGTATCTGTCATCTGGCTGTTGAAAAATACATTGGGATTTGTTGCAGTTTTGCCTAACTTTCTCCGTTTGTAAAGAAAGATTTGCACAACACAGCGTTTCCTTTTTATCTAGGAAACTCTTCAGAAGACTTCCTAAGAAATTAATTGTATTCCAGCCAGACTTGCATGCTGCCATCCCACAGGAAATGGGTCAGCAATCCATTAAGATGCCATTAGATAATCTAATTTGGAGCTTAATCTCTAAATTAACCATGCTCCATACTTGAAGCATACTTGAGAGAAAGAAAAAAAGTTTACGTTTGAATCGATAGGGGAGCCGAAGCGTGAAGAAGGCTGTTTGTTTTTTCTGTAGCCGTGGTCACGTCTCAAGCCGTCTGGTAACCAGGAGAAACCAGACATGATGTAATTCCAGATTGAACTTGAACTTCAGGGACTTAGGCTAGGGGAACAATGGACCATAGGAATCAATAATGTCCATTTTCCACATGATTATGTTTGGAGCTTTAAGTTAACCTTTATGGGAGAAGCAGCAGGATCTGCAGTGGGACCAAAATGGGATGACCCAGAGACAAGATGTTAGAGGAGAGAAAACAACTTTTTCCGCGATATTTTCTGAGCAGCGCTGCAGATTCCAGCAGGATTAGAAAAGTTCCCGCTCTGCCTGTTCAGAGCACTCTTTGTTCGCTTAGGTAGGACAAACTTAATCTTACGTTTCCTGTCAGATGATTTTTGGCTGTACTGCGGGAGAAGGAGGAACATGATGCCGAAAATTCCCAAATGTAAACCTTGCTGATTAACCCTTTGCCATGAAAGAAGTATATTAAACACCTCCTTGATTTGAAGATGTTTCATGGAAAGTACCATATTTACATATGTATTAATTCCCTGAGAAATCAGCTCTGTCAGTGGCCAGCGCACCCTTTAGTAACTTACTTTTTGATTCACATGTTTGCTAGTGCTGTTAGGAGGTATATAGTGAATTTTCAGTCGTATTTACTGAGATAGCAAAGTATATGAATGAGTAAACGTGATAATAAACGTAATGACAAATTACAAAAGGAGAAAAAGTTCAAGAAATTGAAGAACACAAATTTTGAATATTCAGAAATTGCAGACAGCTACAATTATTCTCTCCTCTGTTAATCTTTGTTTTATGAGAAGGAAGGTTTTTTTGCACATGTGAACAGAGTAGCAGGCATAACATAAAAACATGTTCAGTTCCTTAATCATTTTTGATTTTATGCTTAGGAATTCTGAGACAGAAAAGTTCTGTCCTTTAGAGGTGAAATTGTGCAAATAACACTGATTTTTGCTTTTCAATGAAAATCATTTGGGAAAGAATCACATTTTGCTTTTGTATAAAACTTACATTTCTATTTAATTTGGTATGCCTTGGGTGATTTTCTCTAGTGAAAGGCACTATTTGGAAGCACTATTTTTGTAGGGAATTTTGTCTGCTGTTGAAGACTCACATATGCTAATAAGGGGAGCTGTAGCACTTGTAACAATAGCACTGAAAAGGAGCCCGGGGATAGAAAGGAATACAGACTAGAGAAAGAGGATGGAAATCCACACGTAGGATTCTCCGCTGTGGTGCAGTCTGTGGGAGGAGATCAAATCGCTACTTTGAGCCTCATAATTCTATATTTTTAATTGGCTAAAACCTCACACAGCTACATAGCTTGTTAGATACATAAGCGTCTGTGTACCGTAATTTATTTACAATTAGTCGTCTTCATAGTAAATCTCTATCTTCCACTTTCAGTTCAAAAACATGAAAAGTATGGAACACAGTTTTTAGGTTTTTTTTTTTAATTTGGTCTGTTTAGGGGAAGAGTATTTTTCCTACTTATGTCTAAAGTAAACATTTTAAGGAAATAAGTTTTTATTACTTTCAAGTATATAGATTGCCTTGTTGAAGGGTCTTCTAGGATTTTGTAAGGGCTGTTTACTAAAAGAGTACAGACATTATAATGTACACATTAGGTAATTAGCTGCAGTAGCCCCATACATAAAAGCTCTTCTTGCCCTGTGCTTTTCATTGGATGACATATTTCACTGGCATATGCCATTATTTTATTTAGAAAATGCTAGTACTCACACATAGTAAAGTTAACACGCAATCCAGCATGCCCTGATAACAAAACCCACCTGAAACAACTGAATATAAATTAATGAGCTTTGATAGCCTACCGATTGGATATGTTATTTTCAAAATCGTTGGTCCCCAAGGAGTAGCTAGCAATAAAGCAGGCTATTTACCTACTTAGTTAAGAAACAGATATGTTTCTCTTTCATTACTATGAAGTGCTCTTGCTTGCAGTTAGAATAATTCCATTGAGACACCTGCAGTTTATGATATTTGGTGTTTCTCAGAGAGCCCGCAAGAGTACTTTGCAGTTAGGTAAGAGCCGGCCAGGGAGCTTTCCAATACAGATTGTTACAAATAGTAATAATCATTAGGAATCATCTTGCATGCAAATAGGATCATTCCGATGGCAATAATGATACTTAAAAATGGGGGAAATAAATTGAAGAAACCCAAGACCTGTGTAAAGCACTTTCACTTCTAGTCTAGCTGCATCAGAAGTGGAACGCAACAAGCAAGTTACTGACATACAGCCACGTCTGTATGTACATCAAAAAAGGTAAATATTGCCTTCAGCTGAAAAGGATCTGGAATTGGATAAATAAAATACAGGTATTTGTGTTGAAATTTGGACTCAAAAGTTATATTCTTTGGGAATTTCAGTGTGCCTAAATGATTTGGGCCTCAATTCATAGAATCTCTTGTATAATTCAAGGATAATATGAATTCTTGCTTAGTAATATAAGTAGTGTGTTTCACAGAAGAGGGAGATTAGGTGAAGTGTAGTGGGTAAGAATGTAGGTTTTAGAACCACGCTGCTAGATTTCAAATCCTGGCTTCTACAATCTAACAGCAGCAGGGGTTGAGCAAGACACAACTTCCAAGCTTCAGTTTCCTCATCTGTAAAGTCAGAATAATAATGGTACTTTTCTCATAAGTGTGTTATGAGGATTGAAAGCTTTAAAGTAGGTCTAGCACATAGATCAGTGCCTGGCAAATGCACACACTAGGTAAGTGCTAGCAACCAGTATATTTAATAAGTACCATTTTCTTTGTTCTAATACATGAATGAATTCTTAGATCTATTCTTTATGTATAATAATTTATGTAATAATTCCTAAATATATGGGTACTTAAATACTACCCATATATTCCTTCCCCTGGTCTGATGGAGCATTTTTTCATAAGACACAGTCTGCAGCATTTGTGTTATATTGAAATAAGCCGCCAGTCCAAATGCACACATCCAGGACAGCATGGTTTCTAACTTAATACTTAATTAGCCTGCCCTTGATTGGTTTTTCCAGGTAGATTTTAGCTATTAATAGGGAAAATTTTTTATTGTGCATTTTGGGAGAGATACTAATACCTGTGTGTTCATATTATAGTAACAAAATTAGAAAGGTTTAGCCAAGGAAGTAATAAACTTTCCTTCTTGGGGGTATTTGAAACAGGTACAGTGGAATTAAGGGCAAATCCTGCTTTTAACTTAAGGTATTTATTGAATTTATTTTCCATGTTTTCTGGGCCATTGCTTACTTTTATTGCTGTCTATAAGTAATGTGGCTACTGGTACAGTTGAGGTACGTATGAATATATACAGTTCTTGGGGCTTCATTCCCGTAATATTTTTTTAAGCTTCTTAAAAGAGTACTTACTATCTTTAAAGCAAATATGGTAGTCGTATGATTAAATCAGTATGTAAAATCTGAGTGGGTGATACGATTATTCCCCTGAAAAGTATTAGTACACTGGATACTTTGACATTTCATAAAATGTTTGACAAATGGGTTGCCCAACCCATTATCAGATGCACACAGACTAGTAATAAATGAATTTTGCCATTTTTCAATTAGCTTTTATTTCAGGACAAATAGTTGAAGGAAGCCTTTGACTTTGGTTCTTTACTAAACTTATGACTCCATATATGTTTATTTGGTACGCCATGGTTCTTGCGTGGGTACCAAGTTAAAAGCTAAGGACCCAACCCTTTTTGGCCTAGAATACACAGTCACAGAATGCATAATTTTTATAAAGCACAACCAAGTCAAATGTTGACTTGTCCAGAGGAGTTTTCTCAGTTTCTTTCTTTGAAAGGTACAGAGTCTCTTTACTCCTTGTAGATACAAAGACTAGCCATTTTATCCAATTTGTCCCGGTTAAGAAATATATAAATAGTGTATCATTTTTAAAAAGAAGAAGGAGGTATCTTCTTCCTCCTTAATCCTCACCATAACGTCACTCTCAATTAGCTTTGTTTTCAAAGGAGATAGATATAACAAATTTCATATTCGCTAGATCACCCAGACCGATCACATATTCTGTGCACAAGTCTGCTGCAGCACTAGCCAGCTGTGTGGGGCATGGGAAATTCATTGTCTCCTGAAGCAAATACATTTTGCCTTCAGAAAACTCTGTTCATAAGTTCTTTTGAATGTTTGGTCAATGTCTAACTTCCCAGGGAAGCAGTATAATAGTTAAATGGCCATGGGAATCAGAACTGATTCATATCTGAGATCTAGGTGGGTAACTTTGGATGAGTTTAAGCCTCAACTTTCTCATCTGTGAAAAGGGGATAATGATGGCAATTTCAAGAGTTCATTGAGAAAATTAAGTGACATAGCATATGTAAAACGCCCAAGATAGCACCTTGTTCATAGTAGGCCCTCAGCATGGTATCTTCTGGAAGTTTCTGCCTTTACGCTAATTCTGTCTACCTGAACCGTATGGAACAAGTCTATGTTTCTTTTCAACTCAACTATCATGTCTTCCCTGTTTCCGTTTAATGTTCCTCAAATGACATGATTTGGTGAGTTTCTTCACCAAAGAAATGCCATAGAGTTTGTTTCTCTTGAAGAGCGATGCCTAGAAGAAACACAATGCTTCTGAGATAGTCTGATCAGTATAAAATGAAGCCGTCCCATCACCTACCATTAATGCATCTTAAGGTCAAAGTAATTTGTTTGTTTCTTTCTTTCCTTTGGTGGGGGGGGTGGCAGCCACATCATACATTTGATCAGAATCATATGAAAATATGATCCATGATATCAGATGTATTAATTTTTCCTGTAATTTTTATTTAACTTTATTTTATTTTTAATGAAATATCTCATTATATACTTAGAGCGTACATAGAGTAGAAGTCACTAGGGTGAATTCTGCTTTGTGTTAAAGTATTGTCAAAATATTTGGGGCTTTGTTTTGTGCCTGATTTTCCACAAAGTACTTGTATTCTTTTCTCTTTTTACTAGTATGGCAGGTATATATATATATATATATATTTTGTTTTGTTTTTGTTGTTGTTGTTTTTGCGATACGCGGGCCTCTCACCGTTGTGGCCTCTCCCGTTGCGGAGCACAGGCTCCGGACGCGCAGGCTCAGCGGCCATGGCTCACGGGCCCAGCCGCTACGCGGCATGTGGGATCTTCCCAGACCGGGGCACGAACCCGTGTCACAGCATCGGCAGGCAGACTCTCAACCACTGCAACACCAGGGAAGCCCAATATTTTTTAAAGATGTGCTTTCAACTTTCAGTCATGCTCATCTTCTGTTTGCCTTAAAAAAAAAAAAAAGGTGATTTGGCAATGAAAAATGTAATGAAGACCAAGTAAATGAGTGTTTGAAGATATATTGCTGAAGTAGCTTAATTTGACTTTGAATATTTTCAAATCTTTCAGTTGAGAGACTCTCATCTCTTAATAGACAGAGACACAGATTATTGGATTGAACATAAGGTTATCCATATAATTTTCATTCTATTAGAAATTAAAACGATTAAGCATTTTACATGTAACTAGTTGTATATGTACATAAATATGAAAGTGTGTTTATTTTATCCATGCTGGCAATCACTGACATTGACTTATGTAGAGAGAGTTGATATGTAAAAAGCACTGTTAAATTTCTACCTGAAAAACTATGAGATTTGAGGCATTGTCTTTTAGAAATTAAATGATCTAAGTTATTTTGTTTGGCTAAACATTTTTCTTTGCACTGTTATCGTAATCTTTGAATTAGTTTTACCAGATTTTTTTCAACGGGACTACCAAAAAGCTCTAAAAAATGTCTGTGCCTTACAGTTCTGTATTTAACCTCCAGATTGGCAATAAGAGACTTGTAAGCCCATATATGGGGTCTGCATAGTGTTAATGTCTGAGATTTATTTTCCCCCAAAGGTTCATAAACAGTATTGACAAATATATCACACACTGCAATTTTGACGTGGTCATAATGTAGCATGGGAGGTTTGAAAGATTTAAATAAACATCTAAATTGAATTTGTTAGCTCTTCTGCAGCAAGAGTCCTGTTAGTCACTAGCATCTATGTATTTTTGTCAAGGATTTTCCATAAACTAACAATACATGTCTCTTCTAAAGAACTGAGTAAGAAAGCTATTGCAAAATAAACCCTGAATTCCTGTCTTTTCTGCCATTGATCAGTAGACTTCTCCATTTAAGGAGTCACATCTATTTTCAAGCATTAAAATACACTTTATTTTCCTAAAATATGCAGTTTCTAAATGACTTCCTAGAGCCCATTTAATTTGGGACTCGTTAATTTTGCAAAGTTATTTACTTGTCGTTGACATTTTCTTTTACTGTCAAGGATTATCAATTTGAGCTAGTCTTTTTGTTTTGTATACATGCTTCCTGCTTTAGGTTAAAAATAATGGAGATCCATTTTTGTCATTTATTTGTTGAGAAATAATTAGCATCAGCTATGGTCAGCAATAAGGATTGATAAGATAAGGTCATTTTCTTTAGAGATCTTACCTTTCAGTAAGATAATCATAGATACAGATTATTATGATATGAGGTAGTGCTATATAGAAGTACTATGTAATCAAGTGCGGTAGGACAGTGGAGGGAAAATGTTTCATGATGAATCATGTAACACTCTTCCCAATCAGTGGCCCAATCAGTGGTGCAAAATGCAGAAGTAATTGTTGAAGATGTGTGTGGGAAGAGAGAAATATGTGAAAACAGTTAAGTCTCTTAGAAAAGGTTTCAATAACAACTTTTTATTCTGTAGAATTATGATTTTTTATCCTATAATGACATATCTTTTTATTTGAAGTTTTTGTTTCAAGTATTATATGATTTTTCCTGCATAGTTAATTTTTGTTGATACTAAACATCTCTAATTTTAAGTTCAGAGATGCCTATTTTCTTATTATAGGGGCCAAATTGCAATGTACTCGTGAAATTATGTGATTATGAGCAACACTTTTAAAAAATATATAGTTGGGTGTGATTTGGAATATTTAATTGATTTGCCTGTTAATCCAAAAATTTACTGAGCACCTACCATGTACCAGTTACTATATTAGATGGAGAACAGAAAGAGAAATGGACTTTGTTATTATGGATCTCATACTCTAATCACAAAATCCCTTTAGCATAAAAGGTCATTGTGAATATTTTTCTGTTAAAATATTAACTCAGAAATATGTACCTAGACGTAATAATGAGCCTCTTTATTTGTTTAAAAGTGTCATGAGAGTAAAAAGTTACATATCAAGTTCTTTTTTTTTTTTAATCCACGCTTTTTCTTTTTGGGGGGTAGAGGGAGTAGGTAGGAAAATTGTTCCTTCAAGGTAATATTCCATAAAGGTTTTTGTACCTTTGGAATTTAAATATGAAAAAATGAGGGTGTCTAGCTTGATACCTACCATAGTAGAATCTATCTCACCTCATGGCTCCAAAAGTAAAGAAAAGGATATAAATTAAATTTAAAGGATAAATTAAATTTAAACATTGAAGTTGTATTTCCATGCCAGACGATGACAAAACTGGGTATGGAATTGTCAGTTGGATGTTTTCTTGTTTCATGATTATTTATGCAGCTGTTACTTAGCTGACATTAGTTCCTAGTTGAATGTTGGAACAAATAATGCATCTGATTAGGTATACCCAGAATGTATGTTATGGGGTTGTTTTGTGACACGTAGGTGTCGTGTTATTTTCCTCTGTATGATACTTGTTGAATGAGAGATTATGCCAGTAGCAATTAGAGAACTGTTTCTTGAACTGTTTTTGTTTTATACATCCCCAAATACAACATCGGTGAAATTAGAGTTGGTTGGAGAGGGGCAAGCCCCTCCTCTGCTTACTCCCTCCCTGTGGGACTTCTCCCAGGCTGCTCTCCAGACTCCCAAACTCACAGCAGCTGGGATGTGGAGACATGACTGATGCGGAGGGACAGGGGATGCCCTGGCTTCTGGTGTCAGCTTCCAACTACACATTATGCACTGGCCTTCCGAAAAATGTATTTTCTCTTATTGTGAAGGGAAAAAAAAATCTCTTTCATTACGGCTTTCAATTTTATTCAACCGATAGGCAGGTGAAAAATTGAAATACATCACAATTGCTGGTGAATTAAAACAAGATCAGAGTATTGCTTGCAAAGTATGTTGGCACTGTTGTAGATTTGCTCTTTTCTTTCTCTTTTTTTTTTTTGACAAAAAATCATATTATATTTACATCAAAGTAGACCAAGTATTTTAGGAAGAGTATCCTCAATCAGAGTTTAATAACTATGGATGAGTCTTACTCGAGTTTTTTTCACAATTAGTCTTACCATCCGTGAAAGAAATAGACCATGTAGCTTACATACATATAATGTTTATAATTTAGCACATGTATCTCATATTAAACTGCAATTTGGAAAAAAGCTATTGTAGTAATTTGATGCCTATGGAATTTATATTTCTAATATTGCTGTAGAGTAACGTTGTATTTTTTCTTTTTCTCTTCCTTCCCTCCTGCCCCTCTCCTGCCAACAGTCCTGGTACCTGGGCTAGCTTGGTTCCTTTCCAAGTATCAAATAGGACACCCATCCTACCGGCAAATGTCCAAAATTACGGTTTGAACATAATCGGAGAACCTTTCCTTCAAGCAGAAACAAGCAACTGAGGGAAACATGAAATACAACACTAGTTTAAGAAATTAAAAAAAAAAAAAAGGAAAAGAGAAGACTGGACAAAACAAAACAAACAAAAAGGGAGAAAGGAAAGAAACTGAAGAAAGAAGATAATAGACCAGCAATCGCAGCACTTACAATCACTAATTCCCTTAAGGTTGAAACTGTAATGACATAAAAAGGGTCGATGATATTTCACTGATGGTAGATCGCAGCCCCTGCAAAGTAGCCTTTGTTACATGAAGTCCGCTGGGAAATAGATGTTCTGTCTCTATGACAATATATTTTAACTGACTTTCTAGATGCCTTAATATTTGCATGATAAGCTAGTTTTATTGGTTTAGTATTCTTGTTGTTTACGCATGGAATCACTATTCCTGGTTATCTCACCAACTAAGGCTAGGAGGCGGCATCAGAAGTGCTGGGTGACAGAGCCATGAGCCAGCCATTTTATAAGCACTCTGATTTCTAAAAGTTAAAAAAAATATATATGAAATCTCTGTAGCCTTTAGTTATCAGTACAGATTTATTAAATTTTGGCCCTTAACCCAGCCTTTTCCAGTGTGTAACCCAGTTTGAAATCTTAAAAAAAAAAAGAAAAAAAAAAGAAAAAAAGAAAAAAAAAAGAAAAAGAAAAAAGGAAAAAAAAAACAGTTTGAACACAAAGGCTCTATGGAAGAAATGCCTCTATGTAGGTGAAGTGTTATCTCTGCATGCAACAGTAAAAATTAATATAATAGTTTCCCCACAAAAGAAACACTTAACAGAGGCAAGTGCAATTTATAAATTTATATCTAAAGGGGAATCATGATTATAAGTCCTTCAGCCCTTGGACTCTAAATTGAGGGGATTAAAAAGAATTTAAAATAATTTTGAACGAATTTATTTTCCCCTCAGTTTTTGAGGGCAGTAAAAAGGCATTAAATCAAGACAAATCATGTGCTTGAGGAAAAAAAAAATTAATGAAAACACAGCACTTATGTTGGTTTAGCTGCAGCCTCCTTGGAGGTAGAATTTATTTATTTAAAATTACTGGTTGCATCAAGAACCCATAGGGTGTACAAAAGGTTCTATAAAATCTGCATTCTAGAGACAAAGAGGCAGGCAAATCCATGTCACAAGGGTAAAGCTTATAGTTTACAAACTGGGAACGCCAGGGTGTAGGATATAAAAATGCACTCTTGAGAAAACAGATGTAATCAGGGTGCTGAATACTTGCATGGTGCTTTCAGACATTAGCCTTGTTCAACAAATTTCTTGTATTGACAGATCTGTGGTGTGCATGGGCAGACACATTTTTGCCTCTATGTCTCTTAAAATTTTAATTAAAAATACTCTTTCCAGTAATCCTAATTTGCACGAAGATATAATGTCCACATTACGTGCCTTGCCTTGAAATCTAAAAAACAAAAAAAAACACAAAAAAACACAAAAAAGTGACATCACTACACTTGTTTTGCTGCATTTATTATCATTTTAAATCTTTACCATTTTTATGACAAAATATTTTGTACTCCAGACGAAGAAAAATGTGTGACATCATGGATTTTTTAGACAGTTATACCTTTATCTCACATTTATAAAGCATATCATGGCTGTGTATAGTTGCCGCTTAAAAATTGTAATCGACCAGCAATATTTTCAGTATTTTGGTGTTTTTTCTATTAACCTTTCATGTTTTTCATCTTCCAATTAATATTTGGGGGGGAGGGATTTCAAATTTATACGAATTATGCAATACCAAGTTTTGCCTATGTAGGTAGTGCTTTTAGCTGTATTGGTTATTATAGGTAAGTACACAGATTTAAAAAAAAAATAATGTATGCTTTTTTTTTGTTTGTTTGTTTTAATTGACCAAAGTGGGTACTGCTATTTTTGCAGTGTGATGAGGTCCTTTTGTGTACTGAGAGATGGACAGGGGATTTTTTTTAATATACATATATATATATTCTGGGGTGGGTGGGAGGATTTTTAACACTTTACAGTGTAGCTGTGAAGCCGTGCACCCTGAGATGGGCCTGGGCTGCACAGCGACTGTTCTGCCTACTGTGAGAAACTTCAACTTCACAGGTTTCCCTCTCAAACTCCCCACCTGGGGTGCAAGCGGAACTCCTTTCTGCTTTTCATAGCAACAGAGTAAGAGCAAGCAAACACAACCAATTCACCTGGAGGCAGACTTGGCTTAAAACAAACGGTCTTATCTTTTTTAGGGGGGGCGTGGTCGTTTTTCTTGAAAGTTCCGGATCCACAGTGGAGAGTGAGCCTGTCTCATAGTTAGCAAAGATAGTCGTTGAAAAGTATATCTAGCAGATGTTTCAACTTCGGGGCTGAGCATACTTTCTCCTCTAAACTATGCCATCCTGCTGGAGGGGGTGCTCCCGCATCCTTTCCCCACCACTTTCCTTCCCCATTTCTTCATTTCATGAATGTTAGTCTGTGATTTACCTGGGACTCACTACTTCAAACGGACGGTAGTGCGCTTGGAAATTTTTTTTAATATCCAGGAGATTGAACAGAGGGCTATTATTACATGTATTCGGACTTCTAGATTAAAATCAAAGTTCAGTTTTTAAGGAACAAAAATAATAAGTCTTAAGTTTTCATTTTACCTGCCCTTTTTAAACAGAGAACCAGACTAGAAGGGAAATAGAGAATTTTTAGAAATGAATTTTCCTGTGGATGAATTAAGCCCATCAGATGCTGATGGGATTTCTTTTTTAAGGGATGGTACCTCAAGTATATATTGGATTTAATTTCCCCGGAGGGCTAGAGGGTGAATGGAGGCTGGTTCTACTTTACTCTGCCCCACTGCCTGCCCCCCCCCCCCCCGCCCCACCCAGTCCCATTGAGGGAATTCATTACCAGGGGGAAAATCTTTTAGAATTAGTGACACATGGTGGGCTGTCCTGAGGAGCCCCCGACCCCCTTCCCCCAGGCCATGGCCTAATAAAATAAACTGTCTATTGTTCTCACAGCATATCATTTAATAATGAATACTTTAGAACAATGCTTATGGGCCTGAGAATTGTGTTTGATTAGCCCATTCAGTTTGATAGCCCCAATGCTGAAAAGCACAGCAGGAGCGCAAGTTCAAAAGGAAGTCCAGTCATTTCTGTGATGACTTGCCCTGGTGGAAAACAGATCATCTCAGCCAAGCTCTTCAACCTAGTAGGTGAACAAATCAACCTCACAGGACACGCAGTATTTTTTTAAGAGCAGAGTCGCTCTCTTTTTTTTTTGCCAGTGAATGAGCAGCTCTAGCTAAATAAGTTACACACTGTGGGTATTCCTGCCTGCCTCTTGAATACAAAGGCCTAGTTCAAGTGTTGCTTTTTTTTTTTTTAATCATTTTTTTTTCTCCTTTCCTTTTGAGATAAAACTCTTAAAAAGATACTACTCTCTATATAATCTCAAATCCATTTCGGCCTCCTCCTCTTTTTACCAGGAAGTATCTTGTGACTAAGGGCCCCCCCCCCCTTGCAGGTCTTGCACGCCCCTCCCCTCCCCAGAACTGCAGAGCTACAGGATGGTGAAGGTCACCCAAGGGCATCAGTAGGGGGTGGCGTCTCCAGCCCCGGCTCCGCGGCACTGTTCAGCTTTCCCTGCGTTGCTTTGCAGCCCACCCCTCACAGTGCCTCTGAAGTGTTTCCTCTGGAGTGACATGAGCGTTTGAGGCTTGTCTAAGGAGAAAAAAGAAAAAGGCAGTGAAGGAGACTGTACATAAAGACATGGCAAAAATCTTAATTATAGCAATATAGTTATGGGGTAATGTTCGGGTGGGCAGCTCCATTAAAAAAAAAATATGTGAATGAATCTGTGAAGCTGCGAGTAGCAAGAAGAGCGAAAGGTCTTCTTCATGAACCGCCTACCTTGTAGACAGTAATTTGTACACTGTATAGTTTTGTTAAGAATTTTTTTTTAAATTAAAATTCCCATGTTTGTAAAGCTAACTTTTTAACAATTATAATGGAACTATATGTTGTTTCCATTTTTAAAGTAAACAAGAATATTCCTTGTTTGGAGACTGGACTTGAGTTAAAACTCTCCAGGCTCTTAAGTTATGTATTAAAAAAAAAAAAATCTGTCCATGTTAGGAGTTATTTCACAGATTCCTGTGCTTGAAAAGCATAGGATACTAATCCTTTAAAAAAGTGTAAATGGAGAAAAGTTATATTTTATGAAGGTTATTTTGTTGTATTTAGTATTGGAAAAGTTGGTTTTCAGAGCATTTCAGAATGTCGGAAGCACCACTGTCTTTTTATTAGTATATACGGCCTTTAGCAAAAGTTTTTGTGATTGTTACGTGATGGTATTTAAGGTTGTTTCACAGAGCATTCAGGATAGGCAGAAAATGACAAAACCGTGCTATGTCTCACATAACGTGTCCTCAGGGAGCAGAATCTTGGATTTGTGACTTGTAGCTTCATAAGGACTCAACAAAAGAGATTGCACAGGGACATCTTCAGCGGTGTGACACCAGGACATGTGTTCTTTACCTAGATTCAAACTCTATGTACCGTGTGAAACGAAGGCTGCAGAAAGTTATCCCATATTCAGTGTACAGTATTCATTTGTAATGAAACAACTCTACAATATTGCTGGCAGATAGGCCCCAAGCATGACATTCAGTATAGTTTACATGTTCCTGTCAAGGTCTTTGGTTAACATTAACCAGCTGCATGCTTCCTGGACTTTAAAAAATTGGGTTTCTATTGCAAACTTTTTTTTTCTTAAATGTGCAGGCTATTCAAGTCCAACTGTAAAAGCTCAAAATTGAATGTTCTACTCCATGCTGAAGGAGCTGAAAGCTGCCTTCTTCATATTTTGCACTTTCTGGTAGTTCCCCTGTTTTTTTCTAATTCCTTAAAAATTGTGTGGGTGGGGTGGAGCACTGCAGTTGGGGGGTAACATGGACCACTGATTTTTGCCCTTTGACCCTGCACAATGACCTTTGCATCAGCCAAACTCATTGCCATGACAACTCTTTGTACTGTGTCCGTGCCACAGATCTGTTGGTGACATTGTTCATATAGTCAAAGGGGACAAGTTGGAGACGGTCAATTTTTACATTTTTTTGTTGTTGTTGCAATTCTTTCTTCAATGGTTGTAAGTAGTTTTGTTTTTTTTGTTTTTTTTTAATAATAAAAGGGTTCACTAGTTAAGACTCTTTAGAAATATCTGTGTGTTGCAATTCAAATTGTTGAGATTGTGAAAACGCTTCAGTGCCACTAGCCTATGAGCACGCCAGCCCCAGCCTCTGATAACTTTTATTGCATGATACAGTACCAGTAACAAATGGTGGCCTACATACACACAAGGCAGTGTGAGCTGGTGACACTAAAGCCAGTCTTGTATTACTGTATTTTTGACAGAATGGTTTTGAAAACTGTGCTACAGGGACTGATGTGGCAAATATATCTCTTTATGCAGAAGGAAGTCTTTTTTTTTTTTTTTTAAGAAGTATGGCTTATTATGCATTCTTCATCGAGGGCATTGAAGTTGCATGGACTGAAAAAAAGTTGATGCAAAACGAGAAAGAAACAAACAAAAAAAAAAACCAGCAAAATGTTTACCAAAAAACTCAAACAAATGAGCAGTGCCTGTTCAATTTCACAGTCTCTGTTGAGTTCAGTTGTAAATATGTTTCAAATGACATTTTCTTGGAAAAAAAAAAAAAATCTCTACAACATTGTAGAATGTGAGGGGTAACTCCATCCCAGGCATAGGCTTCTCAAAGCTGCATTAGATTATGTCTTCATCAAGCTGTTAATTTGTGCTTATATCACATAGAACTTTTAGCATCCTGGGAAGAGGTGCCCTCACCTCAATGATATTTCTCTGAGAACAACTTTTGTAGGACTGTGTGTTTCTTTAGATACATTTAGTACAACTGTAGGTGACGAGTAGTCAGTTATTGCTTGCTAGCTACACACCAGGGTTGATCCATTTTAAAACTTTTGGCATTTTTGTCCTCATGGGCCATAAATACAGAACCTTGTATTTTAATTAAATTTTTTCAAAAAGGAGGCACATGCACAATCTCCGTGTAACAAACCTTTAGCAGTAGGATGTATTATATGACAGTTACTTAATTTCTGGCGTTCAGACCTCTGGGATCAGCCCCAGACTGGGCCAGAATGTTAGCGAAGGTTTTATTGTGCCCGGTTGGAGGATAATGTTCTTTGGGTACTTTTTGTGGGTTGCAAATGAACTCAATTGCCACAAGTTTTAAACTGGTGTAAATCAAGCTTGACTTAATGTGATTGTTACTGTTATATCCAGCCTATACTGCTAGCAGCTGCTCATACTGCAGTCAATTACTGGAAGCAGATATATTTCCTATGCAAAAACTGTTTAAACAATAAAATGAGCTATGCTACAGACTCTGGCCTCATGTTTTATTTTCCTCCTCCACCTCTTCCCGCCGCTCTTCCTACGTTAGCGTTGGGGTCAGTATATCTTGGAAGTGGATCTTGGTCCTTCCATCTGGGAATTTTGTAGCATGGGTTTAATTTCTTAGCATCTGGGATGGTTACTATTTCAGTTCGGTACTTCCAATTGCACTGGGCACGTGTGGATGTTTAAACCCTTCTTGCAATTCCTACTACGTATCGTCCTCCCAAACTCTCTAAACAATGACAGTAGAAATGCAAGTGCAGATCTAGAATTTCAGCCCCCCACTCTCTGAGAAAGGCCTTTCAGCAATGAGGTGAAGATGTAACGTGTGCTCGGGATGACTGGACTGTGGTCTCCTCGACTGAAAAACCACAAGGGCCTCAAACACACACACTCAACAGAAAAGGTAAGTCCTGGGGCCACCCTGTGGCTGTGGGTTTAGTGGTTTTGTGAGTACTGGAGGAGAAGAATTTCTTTCTCCCAATGCCTGAAAAGGAGAAGCATCTTAGGTTTCCAAGAAGCGGTGCTACTTTTCAGTGCGAGCAGGGTCGATGTTCCTTATGCACAGGGAGGTGGGACGCGAGCTGAAACTGAGGATGGGGTCCCAAATCCAGACTCCTTGAATACAGCAATTCTGAACGGAGTCAGCTGGAGTTCAAAAATAGCTAATTGAAAAGGAATGAGCTTAAAGGGTTTTGCGATCCATCTGAGTGATGTGCACAAATGAAGCAAAACTAATGCAAGCTTCATTGAAAAGAGATAAAAATGCCTGGAATTTGACCATCCCAATCAAAGACTTGCTGAAACGGATCCAACTGCCTGATCCCACCACCTCTTAATTCATGACTCGGGTCCCTTTCACCTCCCCAAACCGCCCTGATACAGTGGGTTTACAATGCTGTGTGTAGAGTTGCATGCAAATCAGTTGACCGCTATCTACTGAAAAAAAAAATGGAGAATCCTGGACGGCTCCAAGACGAGATGGTAATTGGATTTTTTAGAAGATTAAGAAATGTCCTGGGAAGTAGTTTTAAGAATATTATAATTGAAATAAAATTTTTACGTATAGAGCGACTTTTTGCCCTGATGAAAATGTTTGGCTTTGTTGGCATCGATCAAGATTTGGGGATAGAAGAGAGACAGCAGTGAGGAAGTGTACACAACAGTTACTTCAAGTCCCTGCTCTAGAGTTAAACTGGCTGCTTCCAAATGCTGGGACTGGCCAGCTGTATAGACAGTTACATAAACTTTCTTTGCCTCAGTTCCCTTGTCTGTAAAATTAGTGAGAGTGTCTCATTAGGCTGTTGAGAGAATGAATGAGATTGTGCGTGTAAAGCTCTTTCAGTGCTGGAAATGTGTTACTTATTATTACTATTATCATTACTATTATTGGCTTCATCATTGGGCAGTGTGACACATGAAATGAATGGATTGGTTTCTTTTAGAGTGAGGACGTGAAGATATGAATTATTTTCATTAGCAATTGGTTTTGCATGTGTGTGTGTGTGTTTGTGTTGTATGTTATTGAAATAATTGAATTGCTACTGGTTGGAGAACATTACTTCTTTCCCTTTTAGTTTTAATTCTGTGGCAGCCAGCAAGTCTCTACTGATACATATTCCAACAGAGTCCTTCCAAGAGACCATTTCTTGAATGGAAACTGCGCGTCTGTAAATGACCTGACCTTAGCTTCTAGAAGTTCCCTTCAGGTGATGTCAATACTTTCCTTTCTTTGTGAGGGAAGAAAAGCATTGATTTCTTAAGTCTGTTAATTTTCTAAGTAGCTTTATTTTATAGGAGACACAAGAATTTGCAAGGAATAGAAGTTTTCTCAAATAGAGAAAAGTCACGAGAACTGAACGGAGGACCTTGTGGGCTGAGGAAGCCCCAGGCAAGAGTGCAGCATCTGACTCTCTTCCCTCCTTGGACAAGCTGACAGCTGGCATCTGTGCTCCGCTCACATGACACTCCATTCTTTCCTCTTAAGGTGGGGACTGGATAAGGAGGTGAAATCTGCAATGGGCTGGGAGAGATTGGATAAGCCTGAGATATGCAGCTTTCCAGACTTCATACAGAGGAGCCCCCACAAAGTCTTTACAGGACAGCGTAGCTGCTCCCACAGGAAAGGAAGCAAACGTTCTGTTCTTTGCTTCCAGGCCACCTCCCTCTGTGGAATTCCCCTCTTCTTCGTTCTCCCTTCACTCCCTGCTCACCCAGTCCCAAATGCCCCCAAACCATCCTTGGGTTGTCCAAAATTGCTCTTTCTGTTCAGGGTTGGAAACTTCAGTGATCCTCATGGTGTCTCTTATTCTAAAATGGTCCTTTCCTCCATGTCAACAAAATGCCCCCCTCTGGGGTACTCTGGGCTACTGGATTTTAATGTGACCAAAGTAGTCCACATAAGGGCCTGAAGGATAGATGGAGGGCAGAGTAGAGGTGGGAAACTTGCATTTTCCAAGAAGTTCTCACCACTGTTATTTTTTAACAATAAATGATTCCTCTCTGGGTGGATTATATGAAGAAGTCTTTGCGGCGTGCAATTTATTGCTGCGGGGGTCAAAAATGCAAATGGTCACAGCTTGAGGGCAGGGGGGCAGGGCAGGTAGCATAACTGGGTTAACAGGCAGAGTTAACAAATGGGGACCCTGGGGATTGGCAACCTGAAGGGTGTGTCCACATTTAACAACAATAGCTGGGGGCTGTTCTGTCTCCCAGAAGCCCCCTCAGCGCTTTCCCCACCCCCTTTAGTGTGACCGTGGATGTAAATGAGCCCAGGGCTGCCCTGGATCCATGCCCAGCACCCTCCAGCAGCCGCCCAGTACCTTTCATGGTACACAGGGAAAAGACACTTTCCTCAGAAAGAGAGACTTAGAAGGTGAGTCAAATCCACCCTGTCCTGATCATATATGTTTTTCCCAATTACTGTTTCTCACATTTTTACTATTCCAGAATCAAAATTCTCTTTGTTAGTACAAAAATAAAGTGGCTTTACACCTATCCAGAGAAACATATAAGAGGAGGGGCACTGATGGAACTTCATTATGATGAGAAATTCAAATGAAAATATTTTAAAAGAAATTTCAGCCCCAAATCCATTTATACTGCAGTTCCTTGTCTAATTTGTAAAAACACAAATACACGAACAACCTAATGTTTGCAATACTAAAGCAAAATGTCCAGAATACTTAAATAATATTCCAGGCAAAACTAAATGTAAACTGGAATTTCAAGAATGTGCAGAAGTAGGAGTACGCGGGCATATATGTGGCTTGCCCGTTAATTTCACTGTGAACTTTTATTTGTGAAATATTGTTTGGGTTGTTTCATAATCTAGCAAAGCAATCAGTTCCAAATTAGTGTTCAGATTAAATAAAAATAACATAGATTAAAAAATATCCTGGCCTATTTGTACACATAAACATTCTTTTCCATTTCAGAGAAGCTTTCAGAAAAACACACATAGTGAGAAGTCAAGGGTTAAGCCTAATTAATTTTTCTTCATATCTTATAGCTGACACAGGCAGAGGAAAGGAAAGGAAATCATAGTGTCCTTTGCTTCCTTCATTTGGAAGAAAGTCCATACACAAGCTAGAATATAATTAATGACTTTTAATGAATGCAAATATTTTAATGTATGAGGCACAGCCTAGGAAAAGCAAGAATCAAATTAAGGAAAAAATAAAGATATAAACAAAAAAATGTAAATATCACTTGTAGGTCATAAGAAAGGATTAAGATCACAGAAAATTTTTTGTACCTGTTCCATTTTAGATCCAGCTCCATGAGAGTCAAGGTTATAGCTAGCCTTTAACTGATTAACTAATTAGAGTAGATGGAATACAGTAGAGATGAAAGAAAGGATTCTTAAGTATTCTTGACTTTTTCGGATATATTTGTGGGTTCTTCATAAATACGACATATATGTACCTTCAGTTTTTCAGAGAAGTTCTGATTTTATCTACTCTTATTTTGATTAGTCAGCTAAACATATAGCTACATTTAACTTTTATCTCCTTGTAAAACTGCATATAAATTCCTTAAGCAGAAAAGACCCAGATTTATTTTAAGGCTTGGGATAAAAGGTGTAGCACTGGAATGATCTCTCCTCCATGAGAAGAGAAACCGTCAGGTCTGGCAGAGATTGTATTAATTTTCTCCTTGACCTCTTGCCTGAGTAGCTTGAAATCAAAACTGGGTTCTGCTCTAGCTTATGTCCTCACTGGGAGTACTTATTAAATTGTGAGTATGTTACCTGGTGCTAATGAAAGCCGCATGGGTTGCTCCAGGTTCAGTGATTTCCCCTTCTGATTTTCTGGTTCTGGAGCCCTGTTTCCACTGGCTGCCCCTCCAGTGAGAACTCTCAGGGCACATTCTCCATCCAGTTTTTTGGTTTTTTTTTTTTAGATGTTAGGGGTAGGAATTTATTAATTAATTTATTTATTTTTGCTGTGTTGGCTCTTCGTTTCTGTGCGAGGGCTTTCTCTAATTGCGGCAAGCGAGGGCCACCCTTCATCGCGGTGTGCGGGCCTCGCACTATCGCGGCCTCTCTTGTTGCGGAGCACAGGCTCCGGACGCGCAGGCTCAGTAGTTGCGGCTTACGGGCCTTGTTGCTCCGCGGCATGTGGGATCTTCCCAGAGCAGGGCTCGAACCCGTGTCCTCTGCATTAGCAGGCAGATTTTCAATCACTGCGCCACCAGGGAAGCCCCTCCATCCAGTTTTAAGGAGGTTTGTGTGGAGAAATAAGTCTGATAGCACATGTTACAAATCATCACCAAATCAACAATATCAAGATTTACCCCAACAGTGACAGAGGTACATAACAGGATGACAGAGTGCAGGAAACTTTCAAATAAGAGGGAAAGAGCTTTGTTGGCAGTAACACAAGAGTGGGCATAGTTTACATTTGTTGAATGATTATTGAGTCAGGTCCTGGGCCAAGTATTTTACTTCTATTATCTTATTGAATCCTATTCCTGTTTTACCAATGAGAAAACTGAGGCACAGAGGTGAGGTGACTTGTTCAAACAAACAGTGGAAATGATAGATTTAAATATCCTCCAATGAGCAGCCCTAAATTGCTTAACATGTGTCTTACAATTTGGTCTGACGAAATCATTTGGTTATCTTTTTTTGAATAGTATAGAACTTGAAGATCTTAGAATTCTCTTACCCTCAAATCGGAACTAAAGCAACTTTAATCAGATTAAAGCAATCATTGACCTTCTCTGTTTTCTAGGATTTATGTGAGGATAGTTTGTCATCAATTTTAATTGCAAAATTATAAACCTCATTAAGTTTTGGTGAAGGTGGACATTGGAAACTCAGTGTCATTCAAAATGTTATTCTACCATCATATTCTTTACTAATTTATCATTGGGCTTATATTGAAACAATAGAGTAATAGTGATCATTTATTAAGGACTTATTACTGTGGTTCAGGGCCTGTGCTAAATATTTTACATACTATATTTAATTTAATTCTCAGTAATATTCTAGCTGTCAATATCCCCATTTTTCAGATGAAAAAAAGAGGAATTCAGAGATTAAGCAATTTACTCCAAATTCACGCATCCTTGATGTGGTGGACCCAAGATTAGAACCCAGGTATGCCTGACTGCAAAAGCCATGATGGTTACCTTTGCGTCATGTCTTTTACATTCAAATAAACCAACAAATCATTAAAAGATATTGAACGAGTAAAACATTTTCAAGGTGAATAATTTTTATTGTCATAAATAAACATTTTTAAATTGAACCATATTTATTGTCATAATAGCACTATCACCTCCTCAGAGAAGACTTTTTGTAGCGTGGAATACAGTGTTTTGCAGCTCTAGCTAAGATCTGGTCCAGGTTATGTGTTATGGGGTCCCACTCTTGATGAGCTCACAGACCTGAGGATGGCTTAAAGATGCATATACCCTTGTGAAAACCAAACCAAACTGGAAGTCAGAGGCAGAGTTAGGGCTCCTGGTAGTGTTCCTCAGTCTTCACTCCTAACATTCATTCAGAGGCAAGAGGAGAGAGCTCAAGTCCCATGCTAACACTGTCTTGGCCCATAGCTTTGCAGGTACCTAAAATTGGGAAGTAGTTTCTTGCGTTCACCTGGAGATGTCGGTGGTTTACTGTTGGCCAAGCAGTCTAATTATGGTGCAAGTGGGCTTCCAGGCCTCCCTCAGCAAGTTTTCTTTCACGCTGGGTGCCCTGAGGAGAGAGGAGGGGCTTATGGTATGGCCTCATTGTTTGAGGCTGCCATGCAGGTGCCCCGCTGGGAAACAGTGGATTCCATTGATGGTGCGTGGCCCTGCACAGGCCCGCACATAGTGCTGCGGGCAGGTCCGGAAGTCAACAGTGAGGCAAAGCCAGGTGGAGGGTTCAAGAATGAAAATGGCCGCCTTTTCCAGAATTCATCACAGCCATGCTGGAGACTACCTCAATATTTTGCAATACCAGTCTGTGAGTTTGGACAGACGCTTCAGCTCTAAAGCCCTGATATTGTGGCAGATGCTTCTATTTTCAGAATCTTCCACAAATAGAGAACTCTAAGTCTTGAATGTGGTCAATTATATGCACTTTATTTTTAAAGAAAGTATGTCTGAAGAACTGTCTTTCCTGCAAAAGGGGAAGAAGAATCTAGAAGCTTCCTTGGGTTTGTTTAAATTTTTTTGTTTACTGGAAGAAATAAATATAGATAAGAGGGTAAAATATATCATGGGATTAAAAAAATCATTACTGTGATTTTTCAATAAGGCATAGCTAAGAGCCTTAATTTCACATCGCTAAGCTTTGTCTTCAGGCCTGATTTTTCTAAGCCAAATGCTTCTAAGCAGAGAGGCACACAGACACGGCAATACATACATGGAAAACTACGAACACGGAAAATCAGGTAGGAATGGGTATTGGAATGTAGCCCAGCCTTGCCCTGCCACACTTTTGAGTGAGAAATCATTCATTTATTCATCCACTCACTTATGAAACACTTATTAATCTCATATAACCTGGCACTAGATACATGCTTTTGATCCTTGGGCATCCGTTTTGCAGGCTTCTTGGTTTCCAAGTTGTGGAATAAAATTTACCTTTAAGCTGGGGCCCAGGTGATCATTTTCATTCTCTTCAAAAACTTTATTGGCCACAACCAGGTGCCAGCACCATGAGTTGCACCTGGAGGCACAAGAGGACGCAAAACCGGCTTACTCCTTCCTACAGGTTCTCCTTCCTTGGCGCAGGGCGGGGCTTCTAGTGCCTTTGCAGCATTTCCTGTTTAACTAGAATCTGAGGGCGACTCCAGTTCAACAGAAGTAAACGAGGTAAGGTATGACAAGTGCCTGGCACAGAGCGTAAGTTTGTGGGGGAAGTACTAAAAGTCTTGAGGCCTCAGTTTCCTCATTTAAAATTTACCCTCAGTAAAATGGGAACAATAAGACCTACCTTTAATGGTTGCTGTGGAGGATTAAACGAGATCATGCTTGAGCAGCACCCGTCGCAGTGCCTGATACGTAACACATGGACCAGAAAGGGTGCTAGCCATTGTTGTTAGCAGTTTTGGATAGCTTGTTTCTCTCAGTCTTTCTGTAGCTGAACTTATGGACGACCCTGTGGACTGAGGCCATCCTCAGTGCTCCCAAAAGACTTGTCATGTGGAGTTTCAAAGTGCATGAAGTAGACTTCGGTTACTTAAAAATCTCAGACTCCTGTCTGATTAGCACCATATTCCAGGTTAACTCCTCCAGTGCTCCTTCCTCAGGCATCATTTTCACCTCATAGTACATTCTTTTTCCCCTCTTTGTCCAACAGGGACAGGGAGGGTGTCAAGGAAGAGGTTCCCCCTTCCCTGATTCCCACAGTTACCCTCAGTCTGAGTCTCTGCTGAGGGAACCAGCCTGTCTACCTTCGGGAAGATTAGAAAACCAACCCCCGGCCTTGACTCAACAGCATGGATGTGTGGGCAGCAGCTAAGCTGAGAAACCCGTCTGGACACCAGTCCCCCAGGGAAAATGTGTCTGGCTCTGTTTTTATTGGCTTCCAGGGCAACCTTCTGACCTGACGTCATGCTAACTGAGGATTGTGGGAAAGTCCATCTGACCACCAGTTTCCTGCAGGTGGCTTTTGATTAAGCCGAAGGAGGGGCCTGAGAACGCAGCGTGCAGCCTGGGTCTCCAGGGAGGTCCTGTGTCAGCACCATCTCCCCTGGCCTGGAGAAGAGAGGAGGAGAGCAGGAAAGGACCAACCCGATCTCAGGAACCAACGTCGCATGCACAAACCAACAGATTTTTCACCGCTTGGCTTACTTTGAACGGTAGCAGCTGGCCCTACACTTGGCTGCCATGGGACAAAGGGCTTTTCTCCAGCTAGGGTCACAAGAGTGGAATCCAGGTCAGCACAGAGTAAAATTTAACTTCTGTTTATTTTTTTTTCCCCTTACTTACAACACTTTTGGTCCCCAAACGCGCTCCCACATTCCTCCCTACCCATTCCCCCTCACCATGTTCTGACCAGGTTTCTGACGTGGATATTCTCAAACCAGACATCAGTTCACTGCCTTTGACTTACTGGCCTTCCCAAGATTTGGCTAAATCTGATAAGAGTTAAGTGAGTTTTGCTTGGCAGGTGCCAAAGAAGGAGCAGGTCCTAAGGGGAGAAAACAAAGTTCAGTTTATACATGTTAACGTACCTTGGCCTTATCTGGCCTCTTGAGACGGGCCCTCTCTCTTCCCCTCTCCTTCCCTCCTCAGCGGCTGGTGCCCTGCAGCTTCTGCTTCTCACAAGTGTCCCAGCTCATCCCTCCCTCTGCCCTCGTCCTGTCCCTTCCTCCTTTCCTTGTCACCGTCACTAGTGCCTCCTTTCCACAGGCACTGAGTCTTCACCGCTCTCTCTGCCCCACAGTCTCCACTTTCCCAGAGGCCTTTTCGTTTTCTCATGGGTTGGACTTCATGTAATTTGAGGATGTGGATAAGAAACTGCAGGGGGCAAGATTTAAAGACGGGCAGTGTGTCCTGGAAAGAGCCAGGTAGATTTGAGTCCCAGCCATGTGTGTTTGGGTCAAGTTGCCTAATCACTCTGAACATCAATATCCCCATCTACAGAGTGAAGATAGTATCTTTTTTCAGAAATGATATATGGAAAGCTTCTAGCTCCGTGCCGCCTAGCAGATACTTCATAAATCATCAGTGTGATTGCTATTATCAGGCTGCTCTATCTACACCTGAGACCAGTCCTAGGTGAGGGATGATTGTGAAGGAGGTCTGTGATGGTGGGAGGCCTTATTACCACAGCTGCCTGTATCTCCCTATTAGCGTTGTGTCCTACGGCTGCCTCTGGGGAAATCTAGAAGCCAAGGAAGGATGCAGGAGAAACAAGCAGAGAGAATGATGTTGCCCTGCTTGGAGTCCATACCAAGTGGTGACAAGCATGGTCACCTGGGGCCACCAGGGTTTCATTCACCTGAGGAGACAAGAGGCTCAGGGGACCAAGACACTTGGATAATGGGCAGAATTAGCTGCTCTCTGCCGAGACTGGTGACCCTACCTCTGAGGGGTTCCCAAGTCCCCTGGTGACCCCAGCATGCACAGGCCACCATTTTCCTTTTAGGCCAGTGATTTTCCACCCTAACTGCACATTAGAATCTCATGTGGGAGTGGGCCTGGCTAGTTTTAAAAGCTCCTCAGGTGAATCCACTGTAATCAGAGTTGAGAATCCCTGTTCCAGACTCAGCCTGAGCCTGTTAGGGCTTCTTCTGTGGAGGGAAGCTCCTTTCCTCTGTCATTTTCCCCAGATGGATCCCAAATGATGATGAAAGCTTGATGGTAATTATTCACATTGCTTAATTTGTGTCATGCTTTAAAACCATTTATTTCCTTTAAAATGTATATGCTTCTTATTCCAGCCAGCATAGTCTAATTTGGTATGGTTATATCTTGCTCAAGCAATAGATCCCAGTCTTCCAGTTAAAAAACACAAGCAAGGAAGGGAGAATCATTCCTTAGGTTCCTTTCTGGAGTAACATCAAGAGTCGTTTAGGGGATGTTAAACTTATCCTTATCAGGATAGGTTGAGGAAACCTTCTGGGGTGACTCCTTCATTTCTCTGCACTGGTTGACTAGCTCAAACAAAAAGCCTCACGCACACTGATGGACACCTCATCTCCCAGGAAGCCTCCTCCATCACCTGAGCTGCTTTTTTTTTTTTTTTGAAAAGGCAAAATTGCACACATGTGTTACAAGAAGCCTGCACACTAATGGTTGACCAAGTTTCTACTCTCATTGCTGAGATGTAGCTGTGTGTCATCCTTGAGTTTTTAGAAAACCATACTTCATTCTAAAGAGTTACTATGAAACAGTGTAGGCATAATAATCATCAAGGAAAACTGAGGTGGATGGCACTGCTATTTTATCTGGAAGGATTACCTGGAAGCACCGGGTCACTCTCCACTGTCAAATATTGACGTTCAGTCACGTGGAAGAGTGACATGACCACTTATGTTAGGTTCAGATGAGCACAACGAGGACTAAAAGTTAGAAGTTACAAGGAGACACATTTGTACTAAGGCTGATGGAGACTTTTTTTTTTTTTTTTGGCGGTACGCGGGCCTCTCACTGCCGTGGCCCCTCCCATTGTGGAGCACAGGCTCCGGACGCGCAGGCTCAGCGGCCATGGCTCACGGGCCCAGCAGCTCCGCGGCACGGGGGATCCTCCCGGGCCGGGGCACGAACCCGCGTCCCCCACATCGGCAGGCGGACCCCCCAACCACTGTGCCACCAGGGAAGCCTCGATGGAGACCCTTTTGATGGAATAAATGAGCCTCACACCAGAGTATCTCTTGACCAATCAGTTCAAACGCCTGAAGGTCAGAGTTGTATTTGAAGAGGAGTAGCTAAATTATTGTTCACACCAAAGATCTTCAGCTGGCCAGGCAGACGTGCCCCATACGCTGAAACCAACGCGGGCCGAAAAAGGTAAGAGGATAAATTCAATCCGCATCTAAAAGTACCTTACATACCCATGAGAACTTTAGAAGTTCTCATTACGCTCATTACGTAAGTTCTCTCACGCTCAGGAAACAGACTCAAGGAAGGTAAGTCACTTTCCCAGAGCTTCTCCGTAACTGAACGGCAACATTTAAGTCGAGGTCTGCCTGACCCTATTTTACTATAACTCTATCCTGATTGTAGGGTTTCTGCTTTGCTCCTTCTTTTTTTTCAGTTCGTTCCTTATGTAACATTTGTACTGTATCTTCAGAAACTCATTGGCATTAAGTCAAATCTATATTCAGTACATATTTGGGGCAGTGATTTACCCAATATTTGGTCTGGGCATCAGGCAGATTTTTCGATTTGCTGGTAGATATCGTATACCAGGGAGGGCCATCCAGGAGATGTGTTTTCCAAGTGAGTTCATTAAACAGTAAACTCAATAATAGAAAGACTAACTTAGGACTGATTTCAATCTGCCAGGCCTGCTTTCATATTAGCTGTTTGTTGAGTCGAGATTCAATTCTCACCCTCTGTGAGCCGAAATCATCTTTGCACTCAACAGGTGTGTTTGGAGTGCTGTGGCGGCACATGCCTGTGTTCTCAGTCCTGCCAAGCAGATCCAGGTCATTTCCGAATCCTGGTCCTGCTACTTCTCAGCTCATGACCTAGAGCGAGGCATGTATATATCTTTTCTAATGGCTGTTTTTCTCATGGGGTGGTTGGAATTAAATGAAATAAGATAGTAAATGACATATGAAGTGCCTTCTGTGGTGCTAGTATGGTTTTCTTCCCTTCCTTCCTTCCTTCTTTCCTTCCCCAATACTAACTTAGCTCCCACTCAGCAGAGGCCTTGGGCTAGATGCTGAGTATTTAGTAGTAAATTAGAGCTGTTTCTCTTTCTGAACTTAAAGCTCAGTGAGAGACAGACTAAAATCAAGTAAACAAAATAACTACAACTTATGAAGACTGCTGTAGGAGAAACAGAAGGTGCAGAGACAGACGATCAGGGTAGGGCACCAACCTTAGAGTGGCCAGGTACTATTAATTGCATTATTGTAATGATTATAGTTCAAGTGAGTTCTTCTTTAAAAAAAAGACTCTTTATAATGGAATTTTTCAATATATGCAAAACTAAAGAGTGGTACATATACCATCACTCAGCTATAACGAGTATCAACTGATGACTGCTCATGTTGATATTGTTTTCTATTTCCATATCCCCCAGCAACTGCATTATTTTGCCAGAAACCTCAGCTATCATATCATAATCTGTAAATATTTCAGTACCTCTTTATAAGTGATAAACATAATACATAAAGAATTCAGATAATCTTACTATTACAACAGAATTTTTGAGGGCCTTGGAGCTAAAACTCTTGGCTACGTCTTTTTTTTTTTTGCAGTATTTTTTTTTAACATCTTTATTGGAGTATAATTGCTTTACAATGGTGTGTTAGTTTCTGCTGTCTAACAAAGTGAATCAGCTATACATATACATACATCCCCATATCTCCTCCCTCTTGCGTCTCCCTCCCACCCTCCGTATCCCACCCCTCTAGGTGGACACAAAGCACAGAGCTGATCTCCCTGTGCTATGCAGCTGCTTCCCACTAGCTATCTATTTTACATTTGGTAGTGTATATATGTCCATGCCACTCTCTCACTTCGTTCCAGCTTACCCTTCCCCCACACTGTGTCCTCAAGTCCATTCTCTATGTCTGCGTCTTTATTACTGTCCTTCCCCTAGGTTCTTCAGAACCATTTTGTTTTGTTTTGTTTTTTTAGATTCCATATATGTGTGTTAGCATATGGTATTTGCTTTTCTCTTTCTCACTTATTTCACTCTATATGACAGTCTCTAGAACTATCCACCTCACTGCAAATAACTCAATTTTGTTTCTTTTTGTGGCTGAGTAATATTCCATTGTATATATGTGCCACACCTTCTTTATCCATTCACCTGTTGATGGACACTTAGGTTGCTTCCATGTCCTGGCTATTGTAAATAGAGCTGCAATGAACATTATGGTACATGCCTCTTTTTTTTTTTTATACTTTAACTTTTTAATTTTTTTTTTACATCTTTATTGGAGTATAATTGCTTTACAATGGTGTGTTAGTTTCTGCTTTATAACAAACTGAATCAGTTATACATATACATATGTTCCCATATCTCTTCCCTCTTGCGTCTCCCTCCCTCCCACCCTCCCTATCCCACCCCTCCAGGCGGTCACAAAGCACTGAGCTGATCTCCCTGTGCTATGGGGCTTCTTCCCACTAGCTATCTACCTTACGTTTGGTAGTGTATATATGTCCATGCCACTCTCTCACTTTGTCACAGCTTACCCTTCCCCCTCCCCATATCCTCAAGTCCACTCTCTAGTAGGTCTGTGTCTTTATTCCTGTCTTACCCCTAGGTTCTTCATGACATTTTTTTTCCTTAAATTCCATATATTTGTGTTAGCATACGGTATTTGTCTTCCTCTTTCTGACTTACTTCACTCTGTATGACAGACTCTAGGTCCATCCATCTCATTACAGATAGCTCAATTTCGTTTCTTTTTATGGCTGAATAATATTCCATTGTATATATGTGCCACATCTTCTTTATCCATTCATCCGATGATGGACACTTAGGTTGTTTCCATCTCCGGGCTATTGTAAATAGGGCTGCAATGAACATTTTGGTACATGACTCTTTTTTAATTATGGTTTTCTCATGGTATATGCCCAGTACTGGGAATGCTGGGTCATATGGTAGTTCTATTTTTAGTTTTTTGAGGAACCTCCATACTGTTCTCCATAGTGGCTGTACCAATTCACATTCCCACCAACAGTGCAAGAGGGTTCCCTTTTCCCCACATCATCTCCAGCATGTATTGTTTGTAGATTTTTTGATGATGGCCATTCTGACTGCTGTGAGGTGATACCTCATTATAGTTTTGATTTGCATTTCTCTAATGATCAGTGATGTTGAGCATCCTTTCATGTGTCTGTTGGCAATCTGTATATCTTCTTTGCAGAAATGTCTTTTTAGGTCTTCTGCCCATTTTTGGATTGGGTTGTTTGTTTTTTTGTAATTGAGCTGCATGTGCTACTTTTATATTTTGGAGATTAATCCTTTGTCAGTTGCTTCCTTTGCAAATATTTTCTCCCATTCTGAGGGTTCTCTTTTCATCTTGTTTATGGTTTCCTTTGCTGTGCAAAAATTTTTAAGTTTCATTAGGTCCCATTTGTTTATTTTAGTTTTTATTTCCATTTCTGTAGGAGGTGGGTCAAAAAGGATCTTGCTGTGATTTATGTCATGGAGAGTTCTGCCTATGTTTTCCTCTAAGAGTTTTATAGTGTCTGGCCTTACATTTAGATCTTTAATCCATTCTGAGTTTATTTTTGTGTATGGTGTTAGGGAGTGTTCTAATTTCATTCTTTTACATGTAGCTGTCCAGTTTTCCTAGCAACACTTATTGAAGAGGCTGTCTTTTCTCCATTGTATATTCTTACCTCCTTTATCAAAGATAAGGTGACCATATGTGCATGGGTTGATCTCTGGGCTTTCTATCCTGTTCCATTGATCTATATTTCTGTTTTTGTTCTAGTACCATACTGTCTTGATTATTGTAGCTTTGTAGTATAGTCTGAAGTCAGGGAGCCTGAGTCTTCCAGCTCCGTTTTTCTCTCTCAAGATTGTTTTGGCTATTTGGGTTCTTTTGTGTTTCCATACAAATTGTGAAATCTTTTGTTCTAGTTCTGTGAAAAATGCCATTGGTAGTTTGATAGGGATTTCACTGAATCTGTAGATTACTATGGGTAGTATAGTCATTTTCACAATGTTGATTCTTCCAATCCAAGAACATGGTATGTCTCTCCATCTGTTTGTATCATCTTTAATTTCTTTCATCAGTGTCTTAAAGTGTTCTGCGTACAGGTCTTTTGTCTCCTTAGGTAGGTTTATTCCTAGGTATTTTATTCTTTTTGTTGTGATGGTAAATGGGAGTGTTTCCTTAATTTCTCTTTCAGATTTTTCATCATTAGTGTATAGGAATGAAAGAGATTTCGTGCATTAATTTTGTATCCTGCTACTGTACCACATTCATTGATTAGCTCTAGTAGTTTTCTGGTAGCATCTTTAGGATTCTCTATGTATAGTATCATGTCATCTGCAAACAGTGACACTTTTACTTCTTCTTTTCTGATTTGGGTTCCTGTTATTTTTCTTCTTTGATTGCCATGGCTAGAAGTTCCAAAACTATGTTGGATAATAGTGGTGAAAGTGGGCAACATTGTCTTGTTCCTGATCTTAGTGGAAATGCTTTCAGTTTTTCACCATTGAGAATGAGGTTGGCTGTGGGTTTGTCATATATGGCCTTTCTTATGTTGAGGTAAGTTCCCTCTATGCCTACTTTCTGCAGGGTTTTTATCATAAATGGGTGTTGAATCTTGTCGAAAGCTTTCTCTGCATCTATTGAGATGATCATATGGTTTTTCTCCTTCAGTTTGTTAATATGGTTTATCACATTGATAGATTTGTGTATATTGAAGAATCCTTGCATTCATGGGATAAACCCCACTTGATCATGGTGTATTATCCTTTTAATGTGCTGTTGGATTCTGTTTGGTAGCATTTTGTTGAGGATTTTTGCATCTATGTTCATCAGTGATATTGGCCTGTAGTTTTCTTTCTTTGTGACATGTTTGTCTAGTTTTGGTATCAGAGTGATGGTGGTCTCATAGAATGAGTTTGGGAGTGTTCCTCCCTCTGCTATATTTTGCAAGAGTTTGAGAAGGATAGGTGTTAGCTCTTCTCTAAATGTTTGATCGAATTCGCCTGTGAAGCCGTCTAGTCCTGGGCTTTTGTTTGTTGGAAGATTTTTAATCACAGTCTCAATTTCAGGGCTTGTGATTGGTCTGTTTATATTTTCTAATTCTTCCTGGTTCAGTCTTGGAAGGTTGTGCTTTTCTATGAATTTGTGCATTTTTTCCAGGTTGTCCATTTTACTGGCATATAGTTCAATGTAGTAATCTCTCATGATCCTTTGTATTTCTGCAGTGTCAGTTGTTACTTCTCCTTTTTCATTTCTAATTCTGTTGATTTGAGTCTTCTCCCTTTTTTTCTCGATGAGTCTGGCTAATGGTTTATCAATTTTGTTTATCTTCTCAAAGAACCAGCTTTTAGTTTCATTGATCTTTGCTATCATTTCCTTCATTTGTTTTTCCTTTATTTGTGATTTGATCTTTATGATTTCTTTCCTTCTGCTAACTGAGGTTTTTTTGTTCTTCTTTCTCTAATTGCTTTAGGTGTAAGTTTAGGATGTTTATTTGAGGTGTTTCTTCTTTCTTCAGGTAGGATTGTATTGCTATAAACTTCCCTCTGAGAGCTCCTTTTACTGCCTGCCATAGGTTTTGGATTGTCGTGTTCTCATTGTCATTTGTTTCTAGGTATTTTTTGATTTCCTCTTTGATTTCTTCACTGATCTCTTGGTTATTTAGTAGCATATTGTTTAGCCTTTTGTATTTTTTACAGTTTTTTGTATTTTTTACAGTTTTTTTCCTGTAATTGATATCTAGTCTCATAGCGTTGTGGTCAGAAAAGATACTTGATACGATTTCAATTTTCTTAAATTTACGAAGGCTTGATTGGCGACCCAAAATCTATCCTGGCGAATGTTCCATGAGCACTTGAGAATAAAGTGTAATCTGCTGTTTTGGGATTGAATGTCCTATAAATATCGATTAAGTCCATCTTGTTTTAATGTGTCATTTAAAGCTTGTGTTTCCTTAGTTATATTCATTTTGGATCATCTGTCCATTGGTGAAAGTAGAGTGTTAAAGGCCCCTACTATGATTGTGTTACTGTCGATTTCCCCTTTTATGGCTGTTAGCTTTTGTCTTATGTATTGAGGTGCTCCTATGTTGGGTGCATAAATATTTACAATTGTTATATCTTCTTCTTGGGTTGATCCCTTGATCATTATGTAGTGTTCTTCTTTGTCTCTTGTAATAGTCTTTATTTTAAAGTCTATTTTGTCTGGTATGAGAATTGCTACTCCAGATGTCTTTTGATTTCTATTTGCATGGAACATCTTTTTCTATCTCTGCACTTTCAGTCTGTATGTGTCCCTAGGTCTGAAGTGGGTCTCTGGTAGACAGCATATGTATGGGTCTTGTTTTTGTATCCATTCAGCCAGTCTATATCCTTTGGTTGGAGCATTTAATCCATTTACATTTAAAGTAGTTATCAATATGTATATTCCTATTACCATTTTCTTAATTGTTTTGGGTTTGTTTTTGTAAGTCTTTCCCTTCTCTTGTGTTTCCTGCCTAGAGAAGTTCCTTTAGCATTTGTTGTAGAACTTCCTGCCTAGAGAAGTTCCTTTAGCATTTGTTGTAGAACTGGTTTGGTGGTGCTGAATTCTCTTAGCTTTTGCTTGTCTGTAAAGGTTTTAATTTCTCCTTCGAATCTGAATGAGATCCTTGCTGGGTAGAATAATCTTGGTTGTAGGTTTTCCCCTTTCATCACTTTAAATATGTCCTGCCACTCCCTCTGGCTTTCAGAGTTTCTGCTGAAAGATCAGCTCTTAACGTTATGGGGATTCCCTTATATGTTATTTGTTGTTTTCTCTTGCTGCTTTTAATATTTTTTCTTTGTATTTAATTTTTGATAGTTTGATTAATATGTGTCTTAGCGTGTTTCTCCTTGGATTTATCCTGTATGGGAGTCTCTGCACTTCCTGGACTTGATTGGCTATTTCCTTCCCCGTATTAGGGAAGTTTGCAACTATAATCTCTTCAAATATGAGTCCCTTTCTTTTTCTCTTCTTCTTCTGGGACCCCTATAATTTGAATGTGGATGCGTTTAATGTTATCCCAGAGGTCTCTGAGACTGTCCTCAATTCTTTTCATTCTTTTTTCTTTATTCTGCTCTGCAGTAGTTATTTCC